>NC_050583.1:70953142-72205437 GCF_013368585.1 Megalops cyprinoides
AGAAAATTACCCAAGCCAATTGTTTGTCTCCCAAGGAAGAACACAGGAACCACTCACAATAGCAGCAAAACTCCAAAAGGAAGAATCCACAAAGCTGCAGGTAACGTGTATTTCTCAATATAGCAGCAAAACCACCATTTTACCAGTTCCTCTAAGCCAACTCTCTCTTCTCAACCCATGCCTATTAATGTTTGGTGTCATTGCGATGCTCATGAAGAGCTGAATGCAAAAATGATAATCTCAAAAATATATCTGGTATTTCCAGATGTTGGAATCTGAAGCACAAAATTAAGTCCTGAAGAAACTTCCAGGCACTCCCCCACCATAACATTAATTAATTGTGGGTCAGGGAGGTGGAGCAAGCTTCAGGTTTCTCAGGTTTAGAACAGGCCTCTTGGCTCAGTTTTTGCCCACACTCAGCCTTGATGTTAAGCCTTATGCTCAGACGACATTGGGTTTTCAAACATTTTACCCATGACATGAGAAGGGCAAAATATCCTAACAATATGCACAAAAAAACACACACACACACGCTGATTGTGAGCAGGGGGAGAAGGCAACCCTCTGCAGTTGTGGTTTATCTGGATGTTACTGTTTTTAAAAAGTAGCTTTAACATTGGCTGAAAAGGCAGAGTTCTTTAAGATTATATTAGAAGTATCTGGCATCTGAACCCCTTTCACATTAAACCAAACATGACTGTGGCCACCATATACCCAAGGATTCTACATCTGAGGGGCAGATTAATGCTTGCCAATACACAAAGTGGGTGTACCACGCCCTACTTCCGCCTCTATCTGGCAGAATCAAATGGAAACCCAAACCGGCAATCATTAGTTTGAGATTTTAAAGTATCTAAGAATAAAGTATTCTTACAATTCTTAAAGCAATGGCTGCTTATCTTAAGTAGGTATGTGACCTGAGGTCACTGATTTAGGGGTATTTATGGTGGTAGGCCATTCGCCCTCTTGGCTACTATGTGTGTGTATTTGTTGACTTATATGCCCTTGGTCTAGTCCTGTGTAATGAAGGGAACCATAAAAACCCAGACCAGGGCAAGGAAGCATAAAATGCCTGGTACTCTCCCAACACCACAACAGCTTAAATTCAAAATTGTAAAAAAAAAAATTAATAATACAATTATTAACACAATTATGTATTGCAGCACTCAAATTAAAAGTGCTTCATTTTTTAAATGCTGTGAAAAATGAAAAATGCAACTTCAATAAAAGTTGGTCGAGTTTCATCTAACCAAGCCTATCGCCATTTATTTTTCATCTCCCATTCTATTGAGCTTGTGTCTGTGCCAACCTTCACAAGTTTTGCTTCCATGCCCCATCTATTTCAATGCATGCTAGCCTATTGTGCAGTAATCAACTGATACAGTCCCCGCAAATACTTCCTGGCACCGGCGCACAGAAAGTTGAAACTAGTTGCCGATTGGATAAGAACAGTACTCTCGTGCCAGAACGTTGCCTAAACAGGCTTGGTTAAAACTCATCTGAAAAAAAACACCACATCGGTGATAGTTTTAAATAGAATTGCGTTCCAATCTGGTATACGCTAGTAATAATTCATTGCCTCATCTACAATCTCTGCATGCTGGATTTACGGTGTGAGGCCGGAGATCTTCAACCCATGCGGTAAGATTCTTACTTAATGCACCAGCTCCTTCCTGTAGACATGTTATGTTAATATACAATTAGAGTTCAGACTAGCTCACATCAAGTGTTACATAGCTGTCTAACATCATCATGCAAGATAACTAGCATTACATCTTACCTGATGATGAGGACATTGAAACTGGAAGTCCTCAAGCTCCTGCTGCGACATTTCATTTGGGTTGACAGGTGTGTTGACTTCACTGCTGGTCCTTTGCATCCCTCTTGTTTGAGTGATACAATCAGAACAAAATTGATATATCAAAATTGTCACCTCCAACCCTATGTGGCTTAGATGTAGCTGCTGTCATGCATCCACTGGGTGGATGCACATGTAAGCTGTAACACTCTGTCACTAGCTGGATACTTAAGATGACCACGATACTCTAATCCGACTCATAGGAGCGAGGGAGGTTAGTACATGAGGTAAACACACAAATGTTTATTCCCACAACAATAACAACTGGGAAATCAGTTCAGATTCAGCGGTAATGATAATAATCCCCAATGCAATAAACAAAAAGAATAAAAATAAAAGAAAGTGTCCTTTGACAGTTTTTTACTGTCTAATAGCAAAGTTCAGTAAGTCAAGTCCAAAGTTCAGTTGGAATCCATGTCAGTGTGCATGTAGTCTACCCGGGTAGTGTACGTGTGTATGTATGTTACTTCGCGCGGTTCAGGCTATCTCCTCCAGGTGCGACCTTCCAGAAAGGTGATGAAGGTGGAGGAATTTGCATCCTCTCCGTTCCTGCCTCGCCTCAGACAGAAACCCCTGGTCCACTCAACGCTGTCTCAATGTAGACTCAGCAACTCAGCATAGAAAAAAACCAATCGGAGTCCTCGGTTGAAAAAACTAAACAAAGCAAAGCAATTTCTCCGGTCACATCTGTCCAGGCACTCTCTCATGACGATTCAAAACACACACGGACTCGTATCTTTGAAAATAACCAGTACTTTTCCATAAAATAACAAAAATCTCGCTGGTTAACAACTCGTGGTAGCATCGATATCGGGCTTTTTTCCTAGCGTCCCTCCTTCCCAGCATGCATGGCGCGCAATCCTAGACTTCCTTCATTTCACATACATGAAGCGCCCTCTTGTGGCTACTCAAAACAACTACAACCATACATTCTCTATGAATTCTCACAAAATTAAACTGTTTAGCAGGAAACCAACAATAAAATACGTTAGTAAACCCAACTGTATTTTCACAGGGGTTACATCCACCCGCCCTTAATTGGCATGCGTCTCTGCATGTCAACCCACGCTTAAATATCAATAACTGGACTAGTATAAGGGGAAGGTGAAGGGCTTGGTACAAGGGGCAAATCAAGGGCTTCGGTGAAAACTTGGTCAAGGCTATGCAATATGGAATGCATGACCAGGGTCAACGGATTTCCAAGATACTTGTATGATAATCTGTCAGGCTCTCTTCTAGTTCTGGTTGGCCATCTGGCCTCTGGTTCCCTTTCATCCTGAACAGAGTTGGTGTCAGTCAGTCCAATCTCCTTTCTGACATTGTCTCCTTTGTTCACCTCTCTCATTTCTCTCTGACTCTGGTCTGCCAGTTCTGTGTTGACAATTTCCTTTTCAGGTTCTCCAGTGACTGATTCGTTAGGTACTGCTGGACCTTCATCGACAGGTACATTAGCAGGTAGGTCTATTTCTTCCACAGGAAAGTTTGTCTCATCCGGTAAAGTATCCAAAGGTAAGTTTACACCATCCACAGATAAGGGGTCAGCAGACAAGTTAACATCCACATCTGCTTCCACACTTGGAACCTGGGATGTGTTTGAATGTTCCTCTTCTTCCACTCGTTGGGGATGGAATTCCCTAGCAGTCGGGTTGAGATGTGACCCTTCAGGGTTCACATTAAATTTCAAGGGAAGCGTAGTCTTTGTCTTGGGGATGTCATGCACGACAGTGAAGGATGGGTAAGTAACTTCATCTTGACTTCTTGATGGATAGTGCAGTTCCACTTCTTCATCACTGTCATGTAGATGTTCTACCTCCTCAACTTTAGGTACCGGATCTCTCCGGGAGGTTCTGGCAGTTTTCTCCTTTCGGTTACTCTGACTGACTTCATCGACTTCAGCTGACTCTGAAGGTGCGAGGAACCCACAAGGTAGGAGCAGATCTCGGTGCAATGTCCTCTCTGGGCCCTCGGAGGTGAGTGGAGCCACCACATACACTGGGGAATCATCAATGTGTTTCACCACCTTGTAGACCGTTTGACTCCACTTATCTGCAATCTTGTGCTTTCCTCGTATCCCCACATTCTTCACAAGGACACGGTCTCCAACTTGTAAAGTGGATTCTCTGACCTTCAAGTCGTACCTTTGTTTGTTGCGGAGAGCCGTCTTATTACTGTGCTCAACAGCCAGTCTGTAACTCTCCTCCAGTGTTTCTCTGAGTTTTTTCACATACTCACTGTGAGTGACTTTCCTCTGTCCTTCAGGATTTAGTCCAAAAGCCACATCAATTGGCAAGTTCGGTTGTCTTCCATACATCAGTTGATATGGGGAAAATCCAGTAGTGTCGTTTTTAGTGCAATTATATGCGTGGACTAATGGCTGCACATGGTCACGCCACCTCACTTTATCTCCTTCTTCGAGGGTTCCGAGCATTGCCAGCAAGGTCCGGTTGAAGCGCTCTACCGGATTGCCACATGGATGGTACGGCGTCGTCCTCGATTTTTTTATCCCCAGGAGTTCACAGAAATTTTTGATGACAGCGGATTCAAAGTTGCGACCTTGATCGCTGTGTAAACGTTCAGGTATGCCATAGTGTACAAGGAAGTTATTCCAAAGTGCTTTGGCTACTGTCTTCTCCTTTTGGTCAGGGGTTGGTACTGCAACCGCATACTTTGTGAAGTGGTCAGTTATCACAAGTATGTTCTTTGTGCCACGGCCGTCTGGCTCCAAGGAGAGATAGTCCATACACACTAACTCAAGTGGCCGACTGGTCTTTATGTTGACAAGGGGAGCTGTTCTCTCTGCCCTTGCCTTGCGTCGAAGGCACCTTTCACATCTTCTGATCATCTCCTCGACCTCCAAACTCATCCTCGGCCAATAGAACCGTGCACGCACCAGATCTACTGTCCTCTCATACCCCAAATGACCAACACCATCATGGAGATTCATCAGTGCCATCTGTCTGTATTTCTTTGGGAGAACAAGCCGGAAGGTAGGTTGATCCTCACCCTTGCACTTTCTGTACAGAACCTCGTCGCTCAATATTAGCTGACCCTGAACTCTGAGCAGTAACTGCACCTCCCTTTCCTCTTTCTGCCGGAGACGGTAAGTGAGGTGTTTACCTGCTCTGATAATGTCTATTACTCTGCTTATTGTTGGATCATTCCTCTGCTCCACAGCCCAATCCTGCTGAGACATTCTGGGAAGTGTGGTGGATCCAGGGAGCAGGTCGGCTTGAGCATACTCAGGACAGATAGCACCTTCACCCATCGCTAGACACTCCACGATGACAGGTAAGTGACCACATTCTTCCCCTATGTCAGTGAATTTGTCCAGCTGATGTCTCTCACAGACGGCTTTGACAGCCTCCTTTGGGAAAACGTCCTCACTTTCCTCTTCCACAAACCTTGACATAAACCGCCGCGCTCGTTCATCCTCAACTGCTGCACTGTCATCAATCTCTGTTGGGACATGCGGATGTCTTGATAGCCCATCTGCATCCTGGTTCTTTTTTCCAGCCCTGTATTTAATGCTGAAATTGAAGTTGGAAAGGTCAGCAAGCCAACGATGGCCACAAGCGTCCAGTTTTGCAGAGGTCAAGACGTAAGTCAAGGGGTTATTGTCAGTTAGCACGCTGAACTCCACTCCATAGAGGTAATCAGCAAATTTATCCGTGATCGCCCACTTGAGACTGAGGAACTCAAGCTTGTGCGTGGGGTACCTGCGTTCACAGTTGGATAACCCCCGACTGGCATATGCAATAACCTTCATTTGACCATTCTGTTCCTGGTACAGCGCGGCGCCAAGTCCATGCAAGCTGGCATCTGTGTGGAGTATGTATGGCTTCTTGGAGTCGGCGAATCCCAGTACAGGTGCTGTCGTTAATCGCTCGATTAGGGTTTTGAATGCCTCCTCACATGAAGATGTCCATTTGTCGGTAAAGGGTTTCTTTAAGTCAACATTAGAGAATGACCTTTGCCCTTTTGATGTGTTCTCGTGTTTCTTTTTCTTTGCGGGGACGTATCCAGCCGTCAGATCGTTTAGAGGCTTTGCAATCTTGGAGTAGTCTCTAACAAACTTCCGATAATATCCTGTGAAGCCGAGGAACGACTTCAACTCGGATATGTTATTCGGGCGGGGCCATGAGGTGAGTGCTGCGATCTTATTTGGGTCTGTTTCCACACCATTTTCAGACACTATATGACCTAAGTATCTCACAGACTTCCTGAAGAAATGACATTTCTCTGGTGACAATTTGAGACCGAACTCTCTCAGTCGGTTCAGCACCCTCAAAAGCCGCTCCTCATGTTCTTCCAGGGTACTGGAGAATACAATAAGATCATCCAGGAATACCAGCACTTCTCTGTGATTTAGAGAGCCCATACACTTTTCCATAACTCGTTGGAAGGTGCTTGGAGCATTGGTTACTCCCTGCGGCATCCTGTTGAACTCCCAAAAACCCATCGGTGTGACAAAGGCGGTCTTATGTTTATCCTCTTCCTCCATTTCCACTTGATAATAGCCTGACTTTAAATCCATGACAGAAAACCACTTTGCTCCTGTCAGAGATGAAAACGCCTCTTCGATGTGTGGCAGAGCATAAGCATCTTTGATTGTCTGGTTGTTTAGTTTTCTGTAATCTACACATAGGCGGATTTGTCCATTTTTCTTTTTCACGACGACGATTGGCGAAGCAAATGGACTCTCTGACTCCCTTATGATGTTCGCATCATACAGCTCTTTCAGATGGAGACGAACCGCCTCGTAATCAGAGGGATGGATGGGCCTTGCCCTCTGTTTGAAAGGCGTCGGGTCAGAGAGGCGAATCTTGTGCTTTACAGCTGTCGTGTGTCCATAGTCCAGATCTCCCCTTGCGAAGACTTCAGGAATCGAATTCAACTTCCTGATAATCCTGTCTTTCCATTCTTCTGACAGAGGGGAATCACCAAACTCAAACTTGATCAAATTTTCAGGATTTACTTGACCAGCTGTGAAACACTGAGCAGTAACGTTGGTCTGGTTTGAGGTTTGTACTTCCGCTTTAATATCTCTGGTGGGGATCAATGGAGAGATGGACAGCGGCACTGAAAGTTCTGCCAGAGTTCGATGGGCTGGAACTACGATGTCGTGCGCAGACTCATTCTTGAGGAGGATGGGGACTTTAAAGGAGGTCTGACGTGGGCTTGCCATGATGTAACTGCAGGATATCAAGCCACCTGGCAGACAGCCATTTGTGGGGGGCTCCACCAGAAGAGGTGCACCGTGAACAGTGGGAACATGTCTTGCACGGCCATTTACTGCCATTTTCTTTCCAGCCGGAATGACTATAGTGCTCTTTGACTGTAATTTCACTCTGCCCACTGTCCCATCTCGTTGTGTCTTGCTTAAGTAAATGCTCTGCAGGTGTCTGACGAGTGAGGCATATTCACAGTCTGGTGAAATTGTTGTTCTCTCTTCGAAACCTTCATACAAGATATCAAGAGTATTTGTGCCTACGAGAACTGGAACCTCTACACTTGTTCTGGGATCGGGGATAACTAGAGCCAGCGTTGTGACCACCTTAGGCTCTCCTGTGAAATGTTCTGAGAAAGCAATGTCAACTTCAATGCAGCCAAGGTAAGGGACTTGTTGGCCTGCAGCTCCCTCTATGTGCAAGAGGTCCTCTATGGGAGTGATGGGATGAGAAGGTAAGTGGGTTTCATGAAAGGATTTGGTGATGGTCGTGACCTGTGAGCCTCCATCCATTAGACAGTTTTGTTGAACTCCGCCAACTGTGACTCGGGCTACATGTCTCGAACCAACCAACCTGCTTGTGAGCCGATGTGCAGTTTCGGCTTGTGCAGTGCAGCTTGTTGACATTTGGTTTCACATCTCCATTTTGACTTGGGACTCTCCTCTGTGTCCTCGGTTCCAGTAGGTCCCATTACTGGAACCCGGTCCAGTTTAAAGGCTGCCTTGCCTTCCACTCGTCCTGCTTGTGTCTGAGTTCTGTGTATTTCTGGTCTACGAGTGCTTTGTTCATGGGCTTGTCACAGTTCCTGGCAATGTGGCCATCCTCTCCACACTTAAAACAGAACCAGGCCTTTGGCTGAGGTCTTGAAGTGGGTGGATTCTGTGGCATCACATGATGAGCCTGTGCTTCAGCTACTGGTGGAGGTGAGTTATTTGTTGATACGGCACCTTTAGATCCCTGTTTTTTATCTTTCTTGTATTTCTTGCTGTTGAGCTGCATCTGTAACTGAGCGACTTGTTTTCTCAGACTTTCAGTTTCAGAGATGTATGACTGCAGTAAGCTGGCGTTGGAATCACAGAGAGAGATGTCAGGCACAGAGTGAATGTTCACTGAAGGCTTTGTCTTGGAGGAGCCAAAGTGATGTTGCATCCTGTCATGTTTTGATGCTCTCCTGTTCTCTTCAGTACGCACCTGTAGTAACAGCTCTGCAAAGTTGGGAGGCGTTTCATTTTTGAGCTCCAGCTGTAAGACCAGGCTGTGGTCCCAGCAACCACGCTTGAACTGCTTCAGTAAGTGTCTGCATTCACCTGTTTTGCACCACCCCTCTTCACAGCAGTGCACAAGAGACTCTGCAGTCGCTGTAAATAATCAGATGACTTCTCCCCTGGATTCTGATTAGTGTTCAAGAACCTGGCAAACACCTCCTCTCCGTCCTCAACAAGTCCATATGCAGAGTCGAGCAGTTGCACATAATGTCTGGGATGTGCAGAGGTGCCAAGTTGCCTTACCACATCTGAAGCTGGGGGAAGCAGGCTCTCTAGTATCTTCTTCCGTTGTACATCGACTGAAAGACTGTCATCATTAAACATTAACTCTGCATGTAACGACCATGTCTCATAATCTGCCTCACCTGGGGGTTTGGGTATTTTACCAGAGAACGTTCTCATCCACTTGGAGTTGCTTGGTTGACTTTTGATCACATGTTCCACCACAACACGTTGGATTTCAGGTGGGTTTGTCACCTCATTACTCAAGTTGGGGCTTGTGGGATTTGTATGTACATTATATTTCTTTTTAACTGTGCTTGAAGAAGTTGGATTGCGTGCCATGGTAGGTGTGAATGGTGGGGGGGGCTTACTATATTCAGATTTCTTCTTGCTTCTCTGCACTAGAGCTGTGGTGCTGTTGTCTGAGTGAGCACCATCATCAGTCACTGCTGTCACAGGAGTCAGTGGATGACGCAGATAAAACGGCTGTGGTCTGATCAGCAGACGAGGTTAGTGTTGGAACATGGCCTACATGCCACTTCACATTTGGGTTGGTCACATTCACTACTTCCATAGGGAGAAGAGGCTCAACATTGGCTCTTGTAGCTCCCGACTTGAATTCCACGATGACTGTTTCCTCATCAGATCCTCCTGTGTTTGGCCCTCTCTTTATTCCAGCTACTGGGCCATATTTCTTAAGGGAATCAATGATGTCCTGATCTGCATCACTACTGGTAACACCAGACACACACACAAACAACTTGTCATTACTGTCTGCCATTGCTCTCAGTTTAAGTCAGGGGGGGCAAAAAAAAAGGAAAAATTAATGATGGGGATAACCACGTAAATCAAATGGCAATTTCTTATGATCAAAATAACAGTTTATATCGTACAGTTAACCTATATAACCCTCGCTCCTGGCTGTCTCGCCAAAACAAGATGTAAGCTGTAACACTCTGTCACTAGCTGGATACTTAAGATGACCACGATACTCTAATCCGACTCATAGGAGCGAGGGAGGTTAGTACATGAGGTAAACACACAAATGTTTATTCCCACAACAATAACAACTGGGAAATCAGTTCAGATTCAGCGGTAATGATAATAATCCCCAATGCAATAAACAAAAAGAATAAAAATAAAAGAAAGTGTCCTTTGACAGTTTTTTACTGTCTAATAGCAAAGTTCAGTAAGTCAAGTCCAAAGTTCAGTTGGAATCCATGTCAGTGTGCATGTAGTCTACCCGGGTAGTGTACGTGTGTATGTATGTTACTTCGCGCGGTTCAGGCTATCTCCTCCAGGTGCGACCTTCCAGAAAGGTGATGAAGGTGGAGGAATTTGCATCCTCTCCGTTCCTGCCTCGCCTCAGACAGAAACCCCTGGTCCACTCAACGCTGTCTCAATGTAGACTCAGCAACTCAGCATAGAAAAAAACCAATCGGAGTCCTCGGTTGAAAAAACAAAACAAAGCAAAGCAATTTCTCCGGTCACATCTGTCCAGGCACTCTCTCATGACGATTCAAAACACACACGGACTCGTATCTTTGAAAATAACCAGTACTTTTCCATAAAATAACAAAAATCTCGCTGGTTAACAACTCGTGGTAGCATCGATATCGGGCTTTTTTCCTAGCGTCCCTCCTTCCCAGCATGCATGGCGCGCAAACCTAGACTTCCTTCATTTCACATACATGAAGCGCCCTCTTGTGGCTACTCAAAACAACTACAACCATACATTCTCTATGAATTCTCACAAAATTAAACTGTTTAGCAGGAAACCAACAATAAAATACGTTAGTAAACCCAACTGTATTTTCACAGGGGTTACACACAGTTGCAAGATACAGAGCATGTGTTCGTCTGATATGGTAGTAGAAGGAGTTGAAGACACTATATTCTTCGGTACAACCATCAATTCCGCATATAACACAGAAATCTGGATTGCGATGTTCTGTGTTAATATGGCTCAAGAGAGACTTCAATGTTAAGCAGTGTGCGAAATATCTGGTGGCAATCGGGGGGTCCCCCCTACTCATATCTGCCAACATTTAGGTTTGAAAATACGGGATGTTTTTTCAGTGGGGTGGGGTGTGTGGATAATAAATAAATAAGTAAATAAATAATTGTATGTAGTGTGTGGATTGCGTGTGTTGATTGTGTTTGTAGCAAAGGGCGAGAGCAGTCACCCACCCGGCCTCGAACCCAGGTCTACGGGGTACCAAACCAGCAGTCAGAGTGCATACACAGCCGTAGTGACAGCGCTCTGTCACACTGCCCTACCCTTCAGGAAGTGCGCCCATGCGCTTCTCACACAGAGGTGTACCTCGCGCATTCCCCCACCGTACTTTTCCCATCCCAGGGTGCCCCACTCACTAGTGCTTCAACCGTCTCTGGGGTCCCTCACACCGGGGTCAACCTAACCTGGGGGTCCCTCATACGGCTCACACATTGGGCACGCCTCCGATGGCCTCACGGCAAGCCATCCCACTTCTCACAGCACATGTAGCGAAGGGCGAGAGCAGTCACCCCACCTGGCCTCGAACATGGTACCAAACCAGCAGCTTAACTGCAACGCCAAACAGCCAAATTTGCAACGCCAAATTTGCCATGCAATGTGCTTTATTTTATGAAACTGAAAACCTGCGCATGTCTTTTGACCACAACTTTTGAATCATTGCAATGAAAAGCAAATACATTACTTTGTTTTTATTTTTCACACAAAGTGGGATGTAATGTCAGCCCTATGTTGGAGACAATGCAGAAATTTGCTGTGATTTCAAAACCAGATTACTTGACACCTCTTTGTTGCAGGGAAAAACAACATCGGAAAGGGTATGTTCTGCTGTTTATTTTGATACGCAGTACGTTGTGAAGCTATAGGGAATTTGCGACTTATTCAACTGAGAAGCAGGAGTGTGAAAATGGGTGAAGAAATTAGTAAAGATATTACTTTGCAGAAGTTTGTACAAATATGTGACTAGCATCATTACAAAGCTCCGGTTCCGCTCTTTTTTGTGAAATGTGTTCCATATCTATGCAATGACGAGATCATGAGTAATTCAAACAAGAGTAATGGGTGTGGAGATGGATGCAGAGCTATATGCAGATTGTAACTATGATTAAATTTGATGTAAATTCAAAATTATTTTTCTCGCCAACACTTCATCTCATAGACAAGCAACTAGCATCATTAGCGATGAATACTTTGTGAGCAATTCAACTGAGAAGAAGGGATGTGAATTTGGACGCAGGCTGTGTCTGTCAAGCTTTAAGGGTTAAAAGATATTTTTAGTGACAATTGCAAATGACAAATAATTTTTTAAAGATTTTTCCAGGGACCCCCCAAAATTTTGCTGTTCAGGCTTTCAGGGGGTCTCAAGTGTCAATCAAGGGGTCTCGGACCCCCCGAGACCCCCCATATTTCGCAGTTATAGGGATTTGATTGCACAAGCAAGAAGCAAAGAGGGGAGTTATAGTAGTCCAGGTGTGAGAGGACCAGAGCCTGAACCAAGAGCTGGTGTTGAATACATAGTGAGGTAAGGGTAGATCTGTCGTATGTTGTATAAAAAGAATCTGCACACCCAACTCATCACTGCGACCTGAGAAGAGAAGGACAGTTGGCTATCAATCATTTCACCAAGGCTTTCAACAGTGCTATTGGTGATAAGGCTTGTAGAGTCTTGACTGAGGGAGAGGTTTTGAAATGTGTTAATTAGACTTAGACAGGATAAAAGGCAAGACAGGACAAATTGTGTGGTGCCAACGTAGGAGTAGCATGAAAAACCGTGGGGGGAGATGACTGAGCTAACAGATTGCATGTAAAGAGAGAAGAGGAGGAGGCTGAGTACAGAGTCTTGAGGGACACCCATAGTCAGTCCATGAGGTCTAGACAACCCACCATTCCAAGACACTCTGAAAGAGCATCCAGAGAAGTAGGACTGAACCCGACGAAGAGTGGTGTCAACGATCCCCCACGTTACCACTTTAGAAAGAAGTAGATTGTTGTCCACTGTGTCAAAGGCTGTCAAAGTTTTATCACATGTTACAATGCTTTTTATTTGTCATTTAATTAGAAGTGTTAATGAATTATTTTTTCATTTTAACTTGATTTTCCTTTTGAGGCACCTTATGCTTTGTCTACATTTTGTATTTGTCTTTTTATATGATAAGAAATTTGAGCTGCAACTGTTGTTTGAAATGTGCTATATGAAAGAGGTTAACCCATGCAATAATAACAATATCCTAAATATTACATGATTGACAGTATTTTCCTGATTGTATACACTTTATACGTCGTTATACCTCATTACAACCCCTTCTTTATATTTGGGGAGGCTTGAATGTAAGTATTGCCGGTTAGCACAATATCACAATAGAGTGTTGACGGCAATAATTTAGAAGAGTAGCGTTACATGTAGTTAATTGTATTATGTGCAAATACTTTTCAGCTGAATAATTTATCTTATTATGTATGTGTATTAGAAAGTATTTTCTAATATTGAGGGTAGATCGTTTTAAAATAAGCATAATCGAAAATCATGAACGGGCGTCTAAAAGCTTTTATTTTGATATCGAAAACCGGAAATGGCTAGTTTTGTCAGCAACAGTTGCTCATATCACAAACATGACGTTAGTTTAACTTAGTTCAGAACTTCCTGTAGGATGCAGGAACACTTGACTTTGAGGAAACTGGATAAGTTTTCATTTTGATCAGAATGTTTATTTTTTAACTTAAATCTTTTATACAGTTTTGTCTGGCTAAATCCTGTCTCACCATAACGTATACACAGAATTCAGGCTGGGCAAAAGATGCGTGACAGAACGAAAGAACTGGGCAATGTGAGTTTCGGAATGTTCCTAGCTAGCCAGCTAGCTAGTTAGCCAAAACTCTTGTGAATGGAGTAGCCTAGCTAGGTATTGAGTGTTTTGGCTATACTTGCTTATTTTATTCTGCTCAGTGAATCATTTTGCGGTGCATTGGGGTTTTTTGAGTTAGCGAACGATGCAAGCTTCGCTCTCAGCTTGTAACTTGGCTACATAATTAGTCAAAATGAAGTGAACGAAGGCATTGGCTATGTAGTAAATAAAACACTCCCTGCATGTTGACCTAGCTAATGAACGTCCGTTAATCAACTGTTTTAGGTGAAGGCAAGAACTACCGTAAATCGAAAAAGGCTGATACTTGAATTTTATTAAATTAGTCGTGCTATGGAAGCTAGCAAAGATTAGCCACTTCCTGAAAAAGGTTTGTTGAAATGACCGCTTTGTTCACAGGTCACGTTTCGCTACCACTCTACTCCTCGGAGTAGACATTCATATTCAGCACGTTCAAATTGTAAAAAATCAAAAGTTAAAGCCACCATTAATGCTTGCTCTACTTCATTTTTGGCCCTTCACAACAGGCCTGAGATCACAGTGACCACAACAATTACTTATCAACTTTCAGTTGAAGTTCATGTACTTCAATGTTCGTTTGTAGTGGTGGTGTGGTTAACGTTTTTGAATAATTAAAATGATGTCAGTAATAGCCTGTCAATAATTATATCCTGGCATTATAGATTTTGTTTTCACTTTTTTGCACCACGTGTGTTTTCCGCAGTGGTTAGAGTCGCTGGGCTTTTTTTGAATCGGGGTTTTGGTGTTTGGTTTATAATGCAGTATAATGGAATTGGTTAATGGTCAGGTGGGCTCACTGTATCTCTTGACGTACCTGCTTAATGCAAAAATATTTCCGAATGTTCTCAGGAATGGTAAATCATTATGTCGAGTTAAATTATTAATAAGACATATAGTGACCCTGTCTTGTCTCTTCCACTCAGATGAGTTCAGATGTCGACCTGCTCTGTTAGTACAGATCCCTCTAGTTCCAAAATGCAATTAAGTGAGGAAAAAAACAATAGAGGTTCTTAATCTTTGTTAGGTCAATGAAGTTGACTTGCAGAACCTCTGACCTACTCTTACCTATGACATTGGTTCCAATGTGAATGGAGACCACAGGGGAGCCACTTGCACTCTGGTTAGGAGCTCACCACATGCTGTGTAAAGGCTTCCAACCTGGGCATCAGGCAGGCAACACGCTGTTCTGGACTTGTTTTCATATGTGCACAGTACGCTTTCTACACCCCTAATGGCTGAAATCCCATTTGTTGGAGGATGTAGCCTCCTGGGCTGGCAGAATTAGAGCCCAGAACCCACAATTTCTGGAGTATTCTATAATTTCCCTTTATGGTGTGTAAGCGTTTTCTTAGGATTTTGGCCTATGGTCATTTCTATGTTCTCTTCATTCTGTGTACCAGCAATCTAGGCATGTTTAAAACGTGACGGTCAGTCTGCTCAGTGTGTATTCGAATTGAGTCTGTTTGTAGTCTTTGCTAGCTTGCTAATACAAAATACATCTAAAGGGCAATTTATTTAGTTAATTTAAAAACATGGTCCATTTAAATGTTGTTTATATAGGATCCAACAGTTTAATTTGTGGTGGTTCAGGCAGCAGTGGCACCATCATTTTACAGTGGTATTCAAATGAGGCTCTATGGTAAAGATATGCTAATGAGCATTCCCTCATGATTTCCTGTGAGCTGCTGTAGTAAAGAATTTCTTTTGGCATCAAGAAATGCTACTGTCGCACAGCCCTCACAAGAATCAACAAACATATGTAAAACTAGTCATTTGCAAAATTAATGATACATTTGTAGGGGGTGTATACCTTCAAGATCCTCAAGTATTACTTTGGTTGCTACTCATAGATAGGATACCCAGATATGAATAATAATGAAAGACAACAAGTGGGAGAGATTCTTCTGGAAATAACTGTAAAATTTTGTTCACATTTTACACAAGTTCGAAATATTAATGCTGGTCCTCTGAAAGTTAGTTTTAGTCTGGTAACAAAACAATGTTATATCTTTGTTAAACTGTTAATTTAAATTCACATTGATTTTATTGTGGACCATGGTGCCAACAGTTTATATGACTCCAAAAAATAAATAAGGTCACACTGCAAATTGTGAACTGTGACTGAATTAAAAGGGAAGACTTGTTCAGTGCAGAGCACTTGAAAAAAATAGGATTTTTTTTTTTACCTTATCAGTGTAAAAACCTCAAGAAACAAAACCTTTCTGCACACCCTTTTTCACACCGTATGAGTGTAAAAGGTTCTCTTGTCTCTTATCTGCGTTCTCTTATTAAGCATTGTCTATGCCATTGTCTGTAGTATTTTTGTTGTGAGAACTATGCTAGAAAGTTATCTTGCATGCCATGATTGTACTCTCAGTGAATTTACTATTGACATATAAAATGTCTATTATCAAAGCACTTGTTTTGGCAAGGATTAATTGTGTTGAGGAAAATGACTCAGTGACAAAGTTTGAACTTTGACTTTGATGATTCAGTTTATTAGACATTCAGGTGATGATCCTTGCTTTTATTGTATTACACTTTTTAAAACTTATGACCGCAGCACAACATCAATGATCATTCTGCAGAAGACTCAGTTGAGCAACTTTTGAGTATCTTCAGAATTTGGTGAGGTTACTTATTATAATTCAACTGCAGTGATGAACTTATACATTTTTGCAAAAGGCATGTCCGTTTGGATTTTGGATGGTGGTGGAAAGTATGCAAGCCTATGTATTGTCTCCTCTCTGAACTAAGTTTTGTAATTACTGTTATGGGGTTAGCTTGCTAGCTGACTTGACTGTGTGCTGCTGTGAGTTTTGATGTTACATGGTCTGTGGTGGTCTATGTTAGTCATTTGTGCCAGTATTATAGTATTCATGGCAAATGATTTTTTTTTTTGGTTTTGTAACATATTGTGTATTCAGCATCTGTTTCCTCAAGAAACCTGAAAAAAAACACTTTTACATTTGCTTTGTAGCCAAAGAACTAAACAGCTGTCCTGAAGTAGCTACCCCTGCAATGCTGCTCTTTGACTCAGCTGTCAACTAATTGTTGTGAATATTTTTCACAGTATACACTATGGTTAGGATTTTCTTTGTACCATACAGTAGATTGAACAGTGCACATATGTTTATCACTCCAGAGGAGATCATTTTCTATTTGTCTTAGTTGAATGCACAACTCATCCATTTTATTATGTTGAATTGTCTTTGTTAATTGTTTAATTATTTTTCCCCATGTCAAAAAATTAAGTTAATCACTGTCTCCTCCATTTAAAGCTGCCACTTTAATGCCACATTTAGAGCAGATTGTCAGAAAACTGAAGTCTTGCCTGAATAATGCAGACACGCTTCTGTGCATGACCAAAAAGGTGTGTGTTAGCTTTCATATAAAGTCTGACTTGACATGAATCATTCCTTGTCAGGTATATAAGGTTTGTAACCTTTATCTCTCAGATATTGTTCATGTGGTTGGTTTTTGGACATGCTGACCTGATACATTACATGGCATGAAAATTGCATGAAAAAGACCTAAAAAAAATTGTCAGTTCATTGCATAAACAGTTTGATGGTCAAGAGATTGCATGGTGGGGTGATCAAGGGGACCAGGGCAGGAATGTCCTGAATTTACAAGACAGAAATGGCCAGGTATCTTTTCTGCTGAGACAACGTAAGCAGGAACCAGGGGTGCTGGAGCACTTGTTGCTGAGGTGATGTAAGACATCTTTAAGACACGCTTCAAGTCTAGAAATGTGGATGTCTCCACCAGGCATATAACTCTAGCTGCCATAGAAATGAAAGTTTGTTCCATGTTTACAGATCACATCTACAAGCAGTACAAATATGATGCAAGAATTGAACCTTGTGGAGAATTTTTGTTAAGAAAAGGGATATTCAAAATAGGCCCAAAGTTCTTGATTTTTAGGGTCTAAATTTAGTTTCTTCAAAATGGGTAACAAGGAGGACCCTCCACCTATTCCCACAAAAATGACTGACTTGAAAAATGTTTACTAGCAACTTTTTCTGCAATGTATATGCCTATTCAAGTAAGCCCCCCCCATTTTCCGCTTCTCGTATTTAACGAAAGTAGTACCCTATCAGTAAATTCCACGTGAAATTGCTTATGTATAATTGTCTAAATCTATGTGATTGAGCAGGCCAGCCAGGGTGAATAACGACTGGAAATAAACTGCATTGTCATTGTGCAGAGTACAGGTACAAAGTGAATGAAATGCAGTTAGCATCTAACCAGAAGTGCAAAAGAATAGTGTTATTTACAGATAAGTGCAGGTGAAAGTAAGTACTACAGCATAGGTGATGCTATATCTTACAGTATGTACAGTGTTATTGACAGTGGAGAGCAACATATATACAGATTATAATATATGTATAATGTATTAGATGTTATACATAGAGGTAAAGTGGACAGAGTTAGAAAGGGGAGTGTATATATAAGGGTTGTATGTACAGTATAGACAAGATATGTACAGTTGGTTGTATGTACAATATAAATAATAGTAATCTGAACAATTTGAGAAGTTCAACCTGTGCTGGAATGAGCAGTACGAATATTAAAGTACTGAGACATTGTAGTAATGAGTGCAATAATGCTTAGTGCTATGGTGTGGAGTTCAGCAGGGACACAGCCTCAGGGAAGAAGCTCTTCCTAAGCCTGCTGGTGCGGGAGCGGAGGCGCCTGTAATGCCTGCCTGATGGGAGGAGAGATAGTCCCTGGCTAGGGTGGGTTGCATCCTTGATAATGCTTTTTGCCCTGCCCAGGCAGTGTTTGTGATAAATGTTCTCAATGGTGGGCAGTTGGGTGCTAAATTTACTTAGATCGATTTAAATTACTGAGAATAAACTTTTAGGTTAGGTTGAGTGCAATGAACAATAACGTTTAGAACACAGACCTCACAAAAGCTGTGATGTGTCATGAGCATTTAACGTAATTTAAATCGATAAATGCCATCCTTGTTAATTAAACAATCTCACGTTGTAGCTTTCGCAAGCACACAAACTACAGACAATCTGCGCTGTTTCACGAGTATCATTTACTCCATTTACACGACTGGTGTCAATTATTCTGTGAATTATTTGTTTTATTGTTAATCAAGGAGGATAAAGGGGAACGGGTTGAAAGTAATGATAGATTTAAAGGTAATGTTTCAGCCTCCCCTGTTTTCAGCTCACCAGCCGCCACTGCTCGGGAATGAGCAGCATCAACGTGCAGGTTGAAATAATTATGTTTTAACTTATGTTTGGTTTTGCATTTTGTGAGCTGAATGTGTCACAAAGCACACACAAGAAATCCAACAGATATTACAAAGGCATGCGGTTTAGATACTGTCCAAACTTGAAGCTGATGCGTTTTCTTATAGACAATAGCAGAATTGTGCATTTTTGTTTAGAATATCCACACACAGAATGTTCTACTGCAAGAGCAGTAAAATATTTTTGTATATTTTCTAGTACATTTCAAATCAAATGTCATGCACACAACAAACACATCTGGGGCCATGAGTCATATAAGCCAGGTTCCTCACACTTAGTTGGAAAGATTTCTCAAACAATGTGTCATTACTGGGGAGAGTTGCTATTAAACAATAGTATTTGAATTTAAATGTACTTTCTTTGTGTTGATTCTACAATAATTCCCTAATTCTGCATTTAAATAAATATCCATAATTACAAGCTTCAGTCTTAAGAAGAAAAGAGAAAAGCGATTAATTGCAATTAATCACAGCAAATTTTGTGATTAATTAGTTAATTTTTTAAATTGATCGACAGCCCTTGCTAATACTGAGCTGGCTAAGCTTGGAGATCAGCTTGGAGGGGATCACAGTGTTGACTGCTGAGCTGAAGTCAATGAACAGCATTCTGATGTAAGTTTGGACTGTCCAGGTGGGTCAGGGCAGAGTGGAGTGCCGTGGAGATGGTGTCCTCTGTTGACCTGTTGGTGCGGTAGGCAAACTGATGGGGGTCCATGGTAGTGGGCAGATAGAACCAGTCTCTCAAAGCACTTTGCAATGATGGGGGTGAGTGCAACTGGGCAGAAGTCATTCAGGGCCGTAGCAGTGGAGTGCTTTGGCACTGGCACAATGATCGCGGTCTTGAAGCTTCTGGGGACAACTGCCTGGGCCAGAGACAGATTGCAAATGTCCGTGAAGACCCCGGCTTGTTGCCCTGCACAGACTCTGAGCACACGGCCAGGTATTCCGTCCGGGCCAGCTGCCTTACGTACATTCACCCTGCTCAGGGTGGCGCAAACATCAGGGGTGGAAAGTGAAAGAGGCAGTTCACCAGGTGGGAAATCCACTTTGTGGGTGACCTCCTTGTTTCCCTGGTTGAAGCGAGCGTAGAAGTGGTTGAGCTCATCAGGGAGGGAGGCTGAGCTGGATGGGGGCACAGTACTGGGTGGTTTGAAGTCTGTGATGCCTTGTCCGAATGCCTTGCCACATGCGCGGGGGTTCGAGGAGTTGAAGTGCTCTTCGATCCACTGTTTGTATATGTGTTTAGCCTGGGAGATTCCCCTCCTCAGGTTGGCCCTGGCTGAGCTGTAAGCCTCCTGGTCTCCAGACATGAAGGCTGCATCCCTGGCTTTGATCAGGAGGTGAACCTCTTTGTTCATCCAGGGTTTTTGATTGGGGAAAGCTTTTATTTGTTTTTGTGTTGTCACTCTGTCCACACACCTGTTGGTGTGATCCAGGACAGATTTGGTATATGAGTCAATGTTAATCTGAGAGACTGTGGTGGCATGGGCAGCAAACATACTCCAGTCTGTGTGCTGGATTTGGTGCTGAAGAGCAGAGTCAGCACCCTTCAACCAGATCTTGATGGTCCTCATTGTGGGTTTCACATGATTTCAAAATGTCGAGATATATATCGTGTATTGCGATATAGGCTAAAAATATTGCGATATTATTTATAGGCCATATCGCCCAGCCCTCGCTACATGTAAAACGAATTAACTCATTGATTAAATTTCATTGTATCATACCATTTGCACTACTTGGATGAAGAAAGTTTCAGCACTTTTTTGTCTAATGTGACCTGTCACATGCCTGATTTTCATGCCAGCTTTGTATTTTTCTGTAGGCTGCAGAAAGCTCAGATGAAGGTGAAGAGAACAGTCCACTCATGATGAAGGCGAAGACTGTGAGGGCATCATTGAAAGAAGGAAAGGTGGACAATGAAGCTTTCTTTCAAAAGGTAAGACACCAATGCTGAGTATCACACCCACCTCCCCATTTTTTCTCACATTCAGTTGTGAGAAATGCTATACAGGTTCATTCCCCTGAAGCAGACTATTAGTCATGCATTTTAATTGAGAACAAATCAAGTATTTGATACATATACACATACATTGCTATCGGTGTACTGCCAGATGTTTTGAACCATTTTTTTAAATTTATTTATTACTTGTCTGTTCAAAAATGTAAATAATTTGGAATTAACTGTTTTTTGAGAGAAACCTGTTTCTGCTAGGATAAAATTAAATGTGTCACATTGAGAGACAGGGCTGAAAATTTTCTGTCATTAAAAAAATCCATTGTCATTTTCTTTGGAAAGCAAATAATTATTTCAACTGTATCAAATAAAGTATCATCAGACAGACAGAATTAAACAGATTTTACAAACCCTTGGCAATTCTGCTATACTGACATGCTCTATATTTCAGTTTGGCTATGGCCATAACATTTATTGAATTTCACAATGAGTCTCACAAGCAATGGCACGCACCACAGTATGGTTCTGAAATGCATAAAAGAAAAATTCAATAATAATAAGTGAATTCAATACTATTCATTTATTTTAGCTCTTTAATTTGTAGAATTCATTCTCAACATCAGTACCTAACTGTTAAGAGGACATTAAAAAGAAATGCCATTCTGTGCAATGTAACATTTAATGTTTTGAATCTATCACAGGCTCTTTGAATTGCTTGAGGCTGTTGTAAGATCATGAAGTCATTGTCCTACTTACCCCTTTTTGTAACTGTTCAGAGTAATAATTAACATGACTGTAGATGTATAGTCTTTGATTTCAGATCTGCTCTTTGACTGTTAATGGTGTCTGTGACATAGTAAGCAACAGAGTGAACTTGAATGGAGGACCAATATGAAACCTAAATGTGAAACATTTAGGTTTTTTTGTCCAGTAAAATGATAGATGGGAATAAAAAAATCTTCAAAGCTTACAAAATTCAGTCAATGAGGGGTGCTTGTCAGTTAACAGAAACCATGGAGAATATTTGCACTTAAGAACAATATTAGGGTCCACGTTGAGCTGCTGTCACTGCCTGATCTGCCTGCATTGTGCTGCTTCAGACAAATATGAACATGATATAATCTCTGCCTTTTCCGAGAGAACAAAATGTTGTGTAGCTATATTGATAACTACTTGGCTAGCCAAGTAGCTAAGGTAAGCTATAAAGCCAGCTGTAAGACTAATTAGGTGGCTCATTAACACCAATAACTTTATGGAAGCCAGTGGATCTCAATGTCATAAATGAATCCTACTCTTACGCAGTGGTAGATATTATTGCTGTTTGGTCACTTGACAGCGTCTTTTTTTGTAAATGACACACGTTTACTTATGATCAGCCAACCGTTAATGTTGAACCCTGACCTTTATTATGCAAATTACTTTGGCCACATTATGTATACCATACAAATCTTGATATGTGCATTGTTTTTGCATTTGTTCCTAATTTGGGATTCACAACATTGTTCCTTGCTTTCTGTCCTCATTTTGATGTCTATTTTTGTGATTGATCAGTTTGTATTGTCCTTCTGTTTGAAGATGTTAGTGCAGTGAATGTAAGGTGGCAGCAAGTCACTGTGCAAAAATAAGATGGAAGACATTGGGACATTAGGATTTGAAGTTTGTTCTACATTCTGCATTCTTTTGATTGTACCATTGCATGAGTTCTGAGAAAAGTCACAAAATTTTTTTGCACAAAAATGTTTATGTGGCCATTATTGCTTACTTGGTATGTTTCCAAATTAGCTTGTACTGTGGTTCAGTGCACTTTGGAGATGCGCAATAACCAAATTATTAACTATTACTGAAAAATGATCAGATATTTTTCTGTACTGTTGGGAGAAAAAATAAGCAAGGGAAAGTGTCATTGGATGTAACAAACTTGCATAAACTGAATGGATGGCACATGAATACTTCAGACTAAGCACAGTTGTAATAGTATTGCCCTTGGTGCAGTTACTGTAACTAAATAATACAGTGCTGAAAGCCCCTTATTTGTCTCCTTTTTTCCAAGGTACATGAGATCTGGGAGGGTCTGGAGTCTCTGAAAAAGAAGGTTTCTGACCTGGAGAACAAACAGAAAATGGTGTTGGGGGTTGCGCTGCCTGAAGATGGTTAGTCCCTATCCTTTGATCACTGTTACCGCCAAATGACACTGGCAATCATGATGGGGTGGTAGGTTCTATGCATGTGGCCTCCAAGCACGTAGAAATGTGAATGCTTTAAACTTTGTGAACGGAGTCCAGTGTCTCCCTTTGGATTTTTCACAGGTTACCTGGGGGTAGTAGATGGAGCCCCCATCCCTAAATAACAACTGACAAAAACTTTTACACTCTCAGAAACACACAATTCCTACTAACAGCAGTCAGCAGAGCACAACAACAAGGATGGAGTTCTTCATTTCTGAGATGGATTTGAATAGTTTGGGCACTATATTTGATTATTGTGTTTGATGCATGATAATCAAACATAAATTCAGTTTTCAGGACACACAGTGGAAGTGGTAGACCCTGCTTTATGGCAGAAAACAATTATAAATCATTTTAAACTAAGCAGATAGTGTGACCTTTTTCCAGTCAACTAGGCTGCGCAGTGGCGTTACCTTTGAGAGCTAAGCTGATTTTAGTGAGTGAAAACGTGGGGCAATGAAAGTTATTTATATTGCAGACATCTAAATAATCACACCAGTAAGTATTACACTACTAAGGGCAGTAATAATATGAAGGATGGAAGTATGATTGTTACCAAACAGATAATATGCTGCCACAGTATCAATTTTAGGGAGCCAAACGCCAAAGAAACAGCAGTGTTTTTAATGACATTTTTTTTACGTTCTGTAATATTTGGGCAAAAAAACAGGCTGTAAAATCCATGTTTTTTGGCACCTTTTTGGGTATATGAAAGTTGTAGGCCTTAAGCCATGAAATTTTTGCAAACATTGATCTGTGAAATGAAAACTATGAAATTTGCAGCATTGAAAGAATAAGCGCTGGTTGTTTTACATAATAACAATTTTTACATAACTACATTTTCAAACATCTTTTCTTGTGAAACCAAAGTCAGTCATTGCGTACCAAGTTTGCTTCTCAAAATTACAGAGGACCTACATTAATGTACGTATACACTGGTTTGTGTACTTTTTTTGGTTTGAAAATTTATATCTGAAATAAAGACAAAGTGAAATTTTGTATTTTGTATTTGGAGGTCTGGCACATATATATAATGTACACTATATGGACAAAAGTATTCGGACGCCTGAACATTACATTGTAATGACATTGTATTCAAATACATATACTTAAATATGGAGTTGGTCCCCCTTTTGCAGCTATAACAGCTTCCACTCTTCTTGGAAGGCTTTCCACAAGATTTTGGAGTGTTTCTGTGGGAATTTGTGCCCATTCATTCTGTAGAGCATTTATGAGGTCAGGCACTGATGTTGGACGAGAAGGCCTGGCTCGCAATCTCCGTTCCAGTTCATCCCAAAGGTGCTCGATGGGGTTGAGGTCAGGGCTCTGTGTGGGCCAGTCAAGTTCTTCCACACCGAGCTCATCAAACCATGTCTTTATAGTCCTTGCTTTGTGCACTGGGGCACAGTCATGTTGGAATAGAAAAGGGCCTTCCCCAAACTGTTTTGCCACAAAGTTAGCATTAGCATAGCATTGTCCAAAATGTCTTGGTATGCTGAAGCATACTAAAATGGCTCAAGGCTCTCTACTACAGTGCACTCTTTTGTGTTTTACTCGTTGCTTGTCTTATTTTGTCATGGAAACTTAACCTACAGTCGTCAGGAATTGATAGGCATTGGACTTCAGCTTAACACCGAAGTCACAAGTGCCTTCACACGGACTCATAACATCCCACTGGAGATAGCGAGACCGCCGGGAGCTCCGTGGATCGTTGCCGGGCACAGCAGGCGACGGAGGAGGCGCAGAGAGAGGAAGCAAAAGCGGGGATGCAGAGCCGGACTGCTAGCTCAGCTAAGGAAGCAACCGCACAAACCTCTGCTACCATCTATTTTCCTCACAAACGCCAGATCCCTCACAAACAAAATGGATGAGTTACAGTCACAAATTGCCTACAGCTGCCTCATCCTGAGTGAGTGTTGTCTGTTGATTGTGACAGAATCCTGGCTGCACTCGCAAATCCCCGA
This sequence comes from Megalops cyprinoides, assembly GCF_013368585.1. Taxonomy (NCBI): domain Eukaryota; kingdom Metazoa; phylum Chordata; class Actinopteri; order Elopiformes; family Megalopidae; genus Megalops; species Megalops cyprinoides. The sequence continues at coordinate 70,978,030 of NC_050583.1, forward strand.
CGCTACGGTGGAGCTAGCAGGACGGACCATCCATCGCCACGACCGGAACAAAGCCTCCAGTAAGGCTTTGTAATAATAGACAGCCATTGCTCACCGGACCTAGAGGCCATGTCTGTCCAGTGCAGACCGTTCTATCTGACACAGGAGCTAACTGTAGTCATTGTTACCGCTGTCTATATCCCACCGGATGCTAACGTTAGCACGGCGCTCGGACATCTTCAACACATCTTTAACAAACAACAGAGGACTCATCTCGACGGCGTTCACATAATCGCCAGGGATTTCGACCAAGCATGCTTATAGACTGTGCTCCCCAAACTCCACCAGCATGTCATGTGTCCTACTAGGGGGGAAAATACACTGGATCGTGTCTATACCAACATTAAGCATGCTTACGGAGCAACGCCCCTCCCCCACCTAGGACAATCCAACCATCTCTCTCTGCTCCTCATTCCGGCCTACACCCACCTCAGAAAGCAAACATAACTGAGCACACAAACCATCAGAACCTGGTCTGAAAATCCTCTCCCTCAGCTACAGGGCTGTTTTGCTTGTACAGAATGGAGCATCTTTGAACAGCAGGACCTAGTGGCATACAGAGAAACTGTGCTTTTCTACATAAAGAGCTGTGCAGAAAATGTCATAGTGGACAAATGCATCCGGGTTTTTCCAAACAGGAAACCCTGGATGACAAATGAAGTTCAGGCTCTGATCAGAGCCTTCAAGACGGGAGACGGCTCACTGTACAGCATTACCAGAGCCAACCTGAGAAGAGGCATCCAACATGCCAAGGAGGTCTACAGGAGGAAGATGGAGGGCTACCTCATGAACAACAACCCTTGGCAGATGTGGAGGGGCATCCAGGCTATAACCAACTACAAAGGCCAGAGCCCATCGACCACCGGCAGCAGCAGCCGAACAGGAGCCGAACAGCTTCTTTGCCCTCTTTGAGACCACCACACACCTGCACACACTGCCTCCCCACAACTCCAGCACCCCCCTCTCTCTCTCTCCAGGAGCATGAGGTGAGGAGGACACTGAGAGCAGTGAACCCCAGGAAAGCTGCTGGACCTGACGGCATCCCGGGGACTGTGGTCAAGGCATGCGCAGACCTCACCAAGCTATTCAACCTCTCCCTGATGCATGCCACCGTCCTTTCATGTCTGAAGGCCACCACCATCATCCCCATTCCTAAAAAACCTGCCATAGACAGCCTCAGTGACTACAGACAGATTGCCCTCACGTCTGTAGTCATGAAGTGTTTTGAGCGGCTAGTCTCTCAGCACATCAGAGACTGCCTCCCTCCCTCCTTCGCCCACCACCAGTTCGCTTATAGAGCAAACCGATCTATGGAGGATGCCATTGCCATAACACTTCACAGAGCGCTGAGTCATCTGGAGAACCGGAAGAGCTATGTGAGGATGCTCTTCGTGGATTACAGCTCAGCGTTTAACACAATCATCCCAGACATATTAGTTAACTGTTCAAACTACAGATCCCCCTCCCCACCTTCACCTGGATCAAACATTTTCTGCCCACAACTGCCCACAATCTGTCAGACTTGGCCCCCATCTCTCCTCCATGCTCACACTCAGCACTGGTTCTCCTCAGGGCTGCGTGCTGAGCCCCCTACTGTACGCCCTGTACACTTATGACTGCACTCCGTCCCACCCAACCAACGGCATCAATCGTTCGTGGATGACACCACCGTGATTGGGCTCATCTCCGATGGGGATGAGATGGCATACAGGGCTGAGATAGGGAAACTGTGTGGTGCTCAGAAAATAACCTGTCACTGAACGTCCTTAAAACAAAAGAACTTATCATGGACTTCAGGGAACACAGACAAGACCACGCCCCTCTCCCCATCAATGGAGAACGTGTGGAAACTGTAACCACCTTCAGGTTTCTGGGCACCCACATCTCTGCAGATCTCTCCTGGACACCCAACACCAAGGCCTTAGTGAAGAAGGCTCAGCAGTGGCTGCACTTCCTGCGTGTCCTCAGGAAGAACAACCTGGACAAGAAGCTGCTGCTGGCCTTCTATCACTCCTCTGTGGAGAGCATATTAACATACTCTCTGGGGGTGTGGTACGCAGGCTCCACAGCTGAGGACAGGAAGGCTGTGCGGAGGGTTATTAACACCGCCCAGAAAATTATCGGCTGCCCTCTGCCCTCCCTGGACGACATATCCAGATCCCGCTGCCTCAGTAAAATTAAGGCCATCACAGGAGACCCCTCACATCCCGCCTATCACCTGTTTGACCTGGTGCTTCAGGTCAATCAAGTCCCACACCTCCAGACTAACCAAAAGCTTCTTCCCCTGGGCCATACGGACTGCTAACAAACACTGACACCCCCCCCCCCCCCCCCCAACCGGCTTATCAATACAACTGTGCAATTCCACTGTGCACTTTAAGTAGTTTTTAAAAGGCCATATTATTGCACAAGTTTTTCTTTATATTTAAAATGTGTCTTATTTTTAAATTTGTATTTTATTGTATTTATTGTATATTATTTCTATACCCAATGTCGTGTGCCTTATTTGTATTGTGTTTATATAAATGTTCCACAGTGCACTGTTGTTGCAGACCACCCACAATTTCATTGTACCCCCACTGTGCAATGACAATAAAGTCTATTCTGATTCTGATTCTGATTAAGATTGCCCTTCACTGGAGATAGCCTAAACCCTGAAAAACAGGTGTGGCCAAATACTTTTGTCCATGTATGGTGAAAATGGTGTAACTTCATGCAATTTTGACAAAAGTAAAGCTGTGAGTGGTGCCTGTATTTATAAGTTGAAAGTTTTTTAAAGTGAAACTTTCTGCCTAAAACTCCATCCTTGTCCTTATCCATCTTTAGGCAGGATGGTTCAGTTTGGCAGCAGACATCGTCACAGGTCATAGGGCCTCCGCCACAGGAAGTAAACAAGACATTGACGCTGCGTTAATTGCATCAATTTCAAATTAATCGCAAAAATTAATGCGTTAATTTTGACAGCACTAATATATATATAATGTAAAATCAAGAGGAACACACAAGAAAAGAAAACCATTAAAGATAAAGTAAGTAAATAAATATATGAATATGGGTATAAAGTGAGCCGGAATCTAAAAGATAAACAGACAGTGGAAGTCGTAGCAGCAAATTGTTCAATGGGAAGCAGCAGTTTTTCTGGGAAGCAGCATTATTCTGTGAAATTACAGTCTTAAAGTGCAGAAGTGCAAAGTTTATCAGTACAGCTGGGGAAAATAATCGTTTTTACGATGCATCGCGATGCGAAAGTGAAAGATTCTGCGTCGATTCAGAAAAAGAAAATAATCGATTCTTAAAAACTGTAATTAACCCTTTCGCACGTACAGTCACACCGGTGTGATTAGCTGTTTAGCGCGTATGCTAAAGCCGGTGCAATTAGAACTAGGGACTAGTTCTAAGAACTAGGTTTGGCCGATGGCTGACAGACATCACAATGTTGAGCCGGCATCGTGATTGTGATCGTGATCGTGAGGAAAAACATCTTATTTAATCACACTATACCGCCCAGTGAAAGCATGTTTTAATTTAGGCGCACGCATTTTAAATTATTTTAAAATTATTTTTAAATCTATGTGGTTTGCACCTACCTCAGGAAATCAGGGGGCGAGTCTATTTCTATTGCGAAACCGAGGATTAAAACTTACCTACAGAGCGAACTCTCCCGTTCTCTGCTATTTGTCTTAAACAAATTATTCCTAATCGTTATATTATTATAAACCTTTTTCACCATGTCTCACCCTGCACATTTAACTATATTTCATGTTTAGGAAAAATATAATCAACGAATTATTAATATTGTAATGACTAGAGGAAACTCTTGCTGATTTTTAGCGTTATTAAGCTTCTCACAGTTTTCAGTTAGCATTTGCTATATTTTTATAATGTTAAAGCATTGTTTTCTCAAAGCTGAAGTGTTGTAATTGCACCGGTTTTAGCATACGTGCTAAACGGCAAACCACACCGTTGTGTACATATATGTGCGAAAAGGTTGAAAAAAAAAAAACTTTTAAACAGTGGATTTTCTTGAACTTATAATTCAACTGAAAAACAAATAACCATAACCGCTAATTTACAATGCACTAAAAACAAAAATGTTTTGTGTTACTGTTGACATATACCTTGTGGTAATTTTACTTGAAAAAGATTTTTATGTTGTATGAATCATGATATGATTTTTGAAAACAGCTGTTAAACAAAAAGTTGTAAACTAAAAACAGTTAAAATCTGAGGGCTTGTATTCTAGTATTAAGGAAAAAAACATTGTGATGCATCGAGAATCTTTATGTAATCAAAACACTACCCTTTGAATCGTAATCAAATGGAATCGTGAGACCAGTGAAGATTCACACCTCTATTTATCAGTCAATTGCAGCGATGCCCTGATGTGTAGTGATAATGCCCTGATGTGGAGTAATGCCATAATAATAGTAGCAGCAATTGTTAAGTGAGTCGCAGAGTTTCAGTCTCACAGCGTCTGGGAAGAAGCTATTCCTCAGCCTGGTGGTTCTGGTCTCGATGCTGCATAGGCTTCTGCCTGACGGGAGGGGGGGGCAAACAGCCGGTTAGCAGGGTGTGATGCATGAGGTCTTTTTCCTGCACCTGCTGCTGTAAATATCACCGATGGTGGGTAGGCTGCTGCCGATGATCCTCTTTACTACCCGCTGCAGTGCCTGTCTGTCTGCAGCAGAGCAGTTACTGTACCACACGGTGATGCAGGACATGATGATGCTCTCCACTACACATCTGTAGAAGGAGGAGAGGACTGAGGTGCCAAGGCCAGCACGCTTAAGCCTCCTTAAGAAGTAGAGGCGTTGGTGGGCCTTCTTCACTGTGCTGGTTGTGTTGATGCTCCAGGTGAGGTTGTCAGAGATGTGCAACCCAGGCATATAAAATAAGACAAGCTGCTAAATTCAATGGGTATAAAAGAGTCAAGGCACGAGGCAGGCCTAATAGACATACCTAAGAAGTCGATAATTTTTGTATTGTGTCTCTTATCTTTATGATTTTACTATCAAAGAAGTTCATAGTCATCCCTACTATAAATTGCTGGTATATTAGGGTTAACCAATGCAGGACTCTTAGTTAATCTGGCGATAGTGCTAAACACCTAGGATTGTCCTTATTTTTCTCTACAGCTATGAGGGCATGCTTATAGCTTAGGAGAGTTTTCTTCCACGCCAGGAGAAAAAACTTTGGTGGAGTGCCATTTTCTTTCAAGCTTTCGCATAGCTTGTTTGAGAGCTCGGGTATGGTCGTTGTACCAAGGTGCTAGCTTTTTGTCTGTGATTTTCTTCCTTTTAAGGGGAGCAACAGCATCCAGAGTGTTACGTAAAGTGGAGTCAATACTGTTGATTAATTTCACTTAAACTAGGGTTTGAACTTAACCTAGAGGAGATTTCCCTGTACAGGCTGTATGATGCAGGAAGCTCGGCGATAAAGGCATTAGCTGTAAAAGACGAAAACGTGCGTCTAGAAGAAAATTTGGGCTCTAGCACGTTAGCGGTAAATTGAAAGAGATGAGACAGTAGTTTGATAAAATGGGATTGTGTGGCATAATTTCTGCCAGGTTAATATCTGCTCCATATGTGAGGACTAGATCTAGAGTATGGTTACAGTAATGTGTGGGTTTATCCACAGCTTGATAGAGTCCAATAGATTCGATGATAGACAAAAATGCTGTTCTGAATGAGTCTCGTTCATTATTCATATGCACATTAAAATCGCCTGCGATCACAGCCTTTTCCAGGTTGGATAAAAAGTTGGCAAATTCCAATAAGAAAACACTATAAGGGCCAGGTGGCCTGTAAACGATTACAAGGGTAAATAGCTGAAATGCAGTCTGGAAGTGCAAATCTAAGTACTCACAGATCAAACAAATGAAAGTTATAGCCAGGTTTAACAGTGGCACAGAGTTTGGAGCTGTGTACAGCAGCAACACCGCCACCTCTGCCAGTAGGTCGAGGGACCTGGTGATTACTGTAACTGGGAGGAGTTGATTCATTAAGAGCAATAAAGTCATTAGGTTTAAGCCAAGTTTCAGTCAGGCATAATATATCAAATTGGTGGTCAGTAATCAATTCATTTTCTAACGTAGATTTAGGTTGTAACAACCTAATATTTATTAACCCAATCTTAAGGACCATTTGTCTGCAAGTATTACTTTATATGTAAATATTTGTACATTATGACAAATCAAAAGAAATGCCCAAAACCTTTCAAAAAATTTTGAACAAAAGATAAAACTAAAACTTATGTGTATTAATGTAATTTTATTTTGAATGAATGAATTTGCCCAGTATTTCCAAATTTATCCAAACTATTCAGTAACAGAGCTTTTGCCATCAGTTTCAACTCAGGCAGTGTTTGTGTGCATGCCAATGTGAGCCCGTGCATGGACTGGACAAAATATGATTGACCACACCTTATAATTAAGACCAGGTGATAAAAAAGTTGTAAGGAGGGAGAGCATGGGCAGAACAGGAAGGTAATTTTGTGCTCCTTGTTTTAAAACATTTTGGTCCCTATTTTTACCATTATATCCCTTACATCTAGGCCATGTTTATCAAGTTAGAGCTACTCAGAGGGCAAAGGCCATTCTGGCAGACACTCATGCAGAATTTTGTCTCCTGCCATCAGGGAGGAGGTACACTTTCCCTAGGAGGGCCAAATCAAACAGATATCTGAGATCATTTGTTCCATCAGCTGTTGGATTTTTAAACAAGCTGTAGGTCTACTTGCTATTGCACACACATTTTAACAATGGACTAATGGACTCTTAGTGTTTTTAATATGATGACCATCTACTGTATGTTATATGTATTTATGCTCTTTATTTATTCATATTTTATTTATTTAATGATGTGTGTTGGTTGTGTTGACTACTGTTTGGAAACCAAATTGCCCCTCGGGGACAGTAAAGACTATCCAATCCAATCCAATCCAACATTTGTCCCTTTGTGCCTTTTGTCTCATTTGTTTTTAGCCTCTCTGACTTATTTATAATATACGAACTTCAATTTTTTTGTGGCCCTGATTTTTGAAGAAATTCTATTTATGTCTGAAGTAATTGGCCACCTCCATCACAGTGGAACCGTTTAAACAGAACTGTGGTCTGTTTTCACCAATCCAAGCCTTGAAATCAGTTGTCACACTCTGTCATACCCTCTTCACACAAGCACAAAGATAAGCAAGGTGAAAAACGGCAATTTCTGCACAGCTAAATAAACATTATTTACTGTACCTTACTATTCCATTTTGTCTTAATAACCAGAAGCTTAGTAATTGTGTTCACCATGATGGTAATGTTTTTATTGTGTCTGTCTGATTCAGGTATGAAGAAGGATCTTCAGATCCTAAGGGATGAGATCAAAACAATAGCAAACCAAATTCAGAAGAAACTGAAAGGTAAGGGATATCAGAGAGCTACCATAGGGCATCCATTTTTATTTCAGCTTCCTCTCTTCCTTTCTCTCTCTCTTGCCCCTTCGTACACACAGTCACTTCTTTAGTAAAATCTACTTTTTATGACATTCATAGAAATGGCACCAGTAATTGTTTTGTGGCAAAAAAATCCAGATTTACGACAAACAACACAGGAAAGAAAGGTCTGAATGAGATTTTTTTTTCTTTCTACAAGCATCACGTTAGAGCTTGTGATTTGCAGGTCATTTTGTCTGTATTGTCAGCATGCTCTGATAGTGGACACGGATAAGAACATTAACACATCCATATAATGAAATATTATTTTATGGCAGAAATTCTAAAATTTCTGGTCTTGGTTTAGAATTATAACTCAATAACATTGCATGTTTGGGAAAGTAAGATTCAGTTCCAGACAATCCAGTTTAAAATAAAGATCCTGGGAACATTTTGGGTCCTAAATGTTCCAGCTGTCCATACTCTGGTTCCCTTAATGTTATCTCCAACCAGTCTTTCCCATATTCAAATCTCTGTTCAAATCCTGTGGAAGAAAGAAAGGTACTGTAGTGGCAGCCACTCAGACAAGTTTCATCTTATGTAAATTGATTTTGGCATCATTAGATTGTACTAGTCATATGCATTATATATTAGCTGGTTGAACAGTGCATGACATGTATAAAACATGGTATTTTATTGCTGCTCATTGAAAGATTGAGAAAGATTGAATGAACAAAATGAGACATTTTTGTATTCGTTTTACAGTTATTGAACCTAAGAAAGAGGAGGAGGATGGGAACTATGTCCCTATTAACGTAAGGATGCAAAGAACACAGGTGAATCTCTTAAACAGCTAACTCTACTGTCTGTCACTGATAACACAATGCAGTTGTGAGGTCTGTCATACCACATCTGATAAGTGGGGCTGGTTTTATGTCAGCTGTCTGCTCTCTCACAATTATTAATTAAAACTGTCATATTATTTTGTATAGCAGTTTTCAAAAACGGTTCAATGAGAGGAAATTAAAAATGCATTGTAGATAATACTTTGAAGTGTGTCTCTGAACTGAACATGTTTTTGGAATTAACAGGATTTGTAACAGAACTGTTGCTATTTCACACCTGAAACTTTGCTAAATAATACGACTGACATTATTTAGTGCATTACAGCACTTTGTTCAGTTTTTAGGACTGCTTCTCCAATGCAGCATCAAATTCACTGTGAATATTAAAATAATGTTGGTTGTAGTTGGGCTGGGGGACTTCCTAGTTATAAATAGTTTAACACAGTTAAATACAGTTTTTGATCAAGGTCATGATTCCTACTTATTAGGAGAAATGCTTAGGAGTATAAAGTGTTTGTATGAACAGATTTTTCTGCTGTTAACACTGTGACTGCCAGTAGTTAAGCACAAACTATGAAGGAAGAATAGAGCAAATGAAGAGGAGGAGTAGGGGTGGGTACTTGTCTCACTGGTCTCAGGCACCCTCCAGTTTTTCAGGCACCTGTAAATTGCTTGGATGATGCCAGTGGCGCACTGCCTATTAGTGATGGAGAAAACAAACCTTTATGACGCAATTAACAATTTGCATCAGTTGTTTCAAGATAGATTCACTGTATCAAGCTACTTGAAGCTTCCATGCCACATTGACATCTACTGGTGTATGGAACTCAGGGCAACCAGCCCTCTTGTTCTGAACAAATGTCGTGACTTCACTTAAATGCTGTATTTACTGTTTTACAGAGATCCTGTCTGTTTGTGCTTAGATATGTTTGAGCTCCTTGCAAAACATTGGATAATAGTTAAGCTACAATGCTGATACTCTGCAGTTATGATCAGGTTAAATATGTTTTAATATGAAGAGAGAGGGAAAATCGAAGACCCTTAGTCATAACCATTTTTATGTCATGATTATTTTACTAATTTAACACATCAGAATCATGATGTTCATGCTAACTGCATTAAATGCAAATAATGATTTAGTCCTCATTTAAAGGATTGATCCCCTTTAGAGATATATTCAATATTAAGGAAAAATTAATGAAAAATTCTCTTTATCATGATATAACCACTTATCACAAAATACAGGTTTGTGAATATGTGGATTTCTGTCTAGCTCTCCAGCTGTTGATGAAACACAGTGGATTTGAGGAGTAATGCCTGCTTTAACACATTTTAACGTTTGGTCCTGCTGGAGTGTCAGTGAAACAACACATTTGTTTCAGGAGAGTGTTAACATGTGAACTTCCTGCAAGACATTTGTCCAGAGTCACTGAAACATAATGTTGAACTGAAAATGTAATCTATGGCAGTGCAGTAACAGTCGAACGTTTGGGGATAAATTTTAATTAAAGTCATACTGGAGAAACTCATCAGAGGACACAGCTGCATTTTCTTTTTTCTGGGCACACTGACTTGTAATATATCATGGATGTCAATACTTGTCATATAATTCAAAGTCGAGAATGTGTTAACTTTAACAGAAGTTATAATGTACAGTGTGTGAAACACTGCGCATTAGATTAATTGTGTAGTTAATGGTCAATATCTATTGACAGAATGGGCTACTCATTGTTTGTGCAAATTTATTTTGTTTATGTATTCAACTGTTGTAGAATTAATATTGGCAGTTGTTGCTCTTAATTTGGAAGTATAGTAATCGTTGGATAATTTACTGCATTTAGAAAAAATTACCTGTAGCAGTTTCGAACATCTAGTCAATTTGCTAAACTGCGTTTGAGATGAGCACTTTACTTATTAAACTATTCATCAGCTATGAAATGTGTGGCTGAGTGAGGGGAAATACTACATATATACCTTAAAACTTCTAATAATAGCCGAGTCTCCAATAAACGCAGGTCTCATAATCGGCGGTACATTTACATTTACATTTATTTATTTAGCAGATGCTTTTATCCAAAGCGACATACAAAAGTGCATACAGTAAGTATAGCGACCAGGGTTCCCACACCTTGGTTAACTTCAAATTCAAGGACCTTTCAAGGACTTTCCAGGTCCAATACCCTCAAATTCAAGGACTTAATGTGGTGATACATTTCAAGTGAGAGCAAGGTTACATCGTGTTACCTTGTCAGACCAAGGATACCTTGTCACAGTTTTCATGTGTTGAACACAACTATGCAAAAAAGCTTTTTATTTTTGGTCATATGACAGAGATGAGGTATTCTATTTGGCCAAAAAAGGACTAGGCTAACTGTGATAATTCAATAACCATGCATGATCACACCACAGTATCTCTGGAATTTCTGCTAACTGTACTGTTGTTATTTTTATCATTTAGCCTATATTATAGTGATATTTAGTTAATTGATCTCAATGATAACATGGTATATCTGCCCCTAATGCGTTCATGATTAATTGTTGTTATTGTTACAACCAGAAGGGGGCAACTTAAAACCCCAGAAACATCCACAACAGAGCTTTGATTGATGGTTTTGGGAGGTCAGGTGAGCATGATGTGTCTTGTGACATGTTAGCTGTCAACTGCACCGTCGTCATTTACGCCGTTATTATTCTTGTGAAAGCTTGGCACACTGACGTTAGCAACTCATAACTGTGCACTTTCTAACATTAGCAAACTCTTTTATGTTCACTCTTCAACTCAACTCAACAGTCAGCCTTCGTGACTGACATTTCACAGCAAGACATTCAAATAACAGCAAAAACAGCTAGCAGCTAACATTCACTACGATGGGACTAGACAATTTGGCAGGCTGATCCTTCTTAGCAAGTACATGGGGTTCTGTACCTTTCTATGTCAGATGCAGGCTATGGTAGGACCAGAGAATTTGGTAGGACCTACTGCTTTCAATTTACGAAGTGCCCTCTTGTGTGTTGACCCAGCTGCATGGCTTGAAAGAGCCCATACTATCCACTTTGATTTACAGCAGGCTCTGCACCTGGCCATGTGATGGTCCTTTGGATCTTTGGCAAGCCATTCTTTAAAATCCTCTTTGGTGAGCCAAATATCTTGAAATTTACATTTTCCAAGCATCACGCCAATCAGCCAATGGTGTGTGTGAAACAAACGTTGAGGTACCGTCGTAGCTTCGCGCGCGCATGAACGTCATGGCAACGTAGAACACAAAGTAGCAAAGTAGCCGCGTAACCAGGGCTCAAGTTATGATTTCATCTCTGTGGGGGTCTCCAAACTCTTAAAAAAAAAAAAAACACTTGTACAACACTTGCACACACACACTCAGATTTTTGGTTGAAAATATTGTTTGTGGTATTTTCCTACAGCCCACGCAACATACTTTAAACAGAGAGAGGATGCATTCTAGTAGAAAGTAAAAGCCATCTCTTACCATTACGCAGACAAAATAGACCAAAAGGTGCACCTATTTAACTTATTGATCTTTGTCTTGAAAACGTATCCAAGGAATGAAAGCATCTTCTTCGGATTAATGTTTGCGAGCTCACAAATTGATAGTTTGCACGCATAGTGGCATGGGGCGTCGTGGTGAAGTGCAGCCATGCTGCATTCACGATTCTTTATTCTACACGTTTACTCTTATTACTTGTCAAGACTATTTATCTATCTTTAACGTAAATATTACTCCGTATATGGAAGGAAAATGAGCTTTATTTGTGACTAAAATATAATGCTGTATTTTCAGAGACCCCCACAGATATTTGACTTTACTGCTTTCATGGGAGCCAGTCCTCACTCTATGGGAGCTCAGCTCCCACTGGCTCCTACGTAACTCGAACACTGCGCGTAACCAACGTAAATCAGCAACCTATGCATACGAAGTGGTGGTGAAATAATGGAGACACATTAGTGGAGGGAATCATATGGAAAATATTCCAAAAGCACTTTCAAGGACCTGTATCTGTTTATGTCTATTTTCAAAAACTTTCCAGGGCCTTGAAAATTTTTTTTCAGAATCACAAACTTTCAAGGATTTCAAGGATCTGTGGGAACCCAGAGCTACAGTATGGGGACGGGATGTGTACAGTTCCACAATGAGACAGTAGTTCTCAGCTGAGAGCAAGGTCTGTTTGAGGACACAGTATTATCTGATTTGTACGACTACAGCATATAGGGCAACTAATACGATGCAGCTTCAAACTTCAAACAGCAAACTTCAACAACTTCAAACCGTGCAATGAGTGTCAGAGTAAAGGCGGCGACAAAAAACAATTCAAAAATCACACAGTAATTTACAACAGCACTGATTGGGGGTTGGGGGGGGGCAGCAATTGTGTGCTGGGTCAGTCCAGGTAGAGTCTGAAGATGTGCGTCTTCAGACCCCGTCTTAAGGAATGGGGTGATGGAGCTGTCCGTAGCAGGACAGGGAGTTCGTTCCACCACTGGGGAGCAATGTAGGTGAAACGCCGATGCCTAGCAGAACGAGTACCTCCTGCCTTGACCATGCAAGGAGCACAGGGGTTGGGCTGGTGTGTAGGGTTGGATGAGTTCTTGGTGGTAGGTAGGGGCTGTCCTGTTGATTGCAGAGAAGGTGAGGGTCAGGGTCTTGAATCTGATCCTGGCAGTGACAGGAAGCCAGTGGAGGGATTTAAGCAGGGGAGTAACATGGGACAATTTGGGGAGGTTGAAGATTAGTTGGGCAGCTGCGTTCTGGATGAGCTGCAGAGGCTGGGTGGTACGGAGAGAGTTACAGTAGTCCAGGCGAGGGAGAACTGTGGCCTGGATAAGGAGCTGCATCGCGTATGTTGTCAGGAAGGGACGACTCCTCCTGATGTTGTGGAGGAGGAATCGGCAGGCCCGTGACATGCGAGCAATGTGCTCCTTGAAGTCCAGGTTGCTGTCGAGGATGACGCCCAAGCTCTTTGCTGACTGAGAGGATGGTATTGTGGTGCCATCAACGGTGATGGAGAGGTCTTGCAGGGGGGAAGGGCCGGCTGGGATGAAGAGCAGTTCTGTTTTTCTGAGGTTCAGCTTCAGATGGTGGGATGACATCCATTTGGAGATGTCAGCCAGGAATGCAGAAATTCTTTCGTTGACTTGGGGGGTAGAGGGAGGGAAAGAGAAAAAGAGTTGGATGTCGTCAGCATAGCAGTGATAGGAGAAGCCATGTGATTTGATAACTGAGCCAGGTGAGTTGATATAAATTGAGAAGAGTAGGGGTCCCAGTACTGAACCCTGTGGAACTCCTGTAGTGAGAGGGGTTGGTGCAGAGGTGGAGCCTTTCCAGTAGATCTGGGAGGATCTACCAGTCAGTTAAGACTTGTACCAAGAGAGGGCGGTCCCAGAGATGCCCATCTCAGGCAGCTTTGATATTAGTGTCTGGTGGTTGACTGAGTCAAAAACAGCGGAGAGGTCGAGGAGGATGAGGATAGATGACAGGTCGGAGGCTCTAGCAGTGTCTAGAGCCTCTGTCATGGCCAGGAGTGCGGTTTCTGTTGAGTGGCCAGCTCTGAAACCTGACTGATGGGGGTCCAGGAGGTTGTTCCTGAGAAGAAAAGGTTACAGTTGGTTAAGTACTGCATGTTCCAGGGTTTTAGATAGAAATGAGAGGAGAGATACTGGTCGGTAGTTCGTAACATCTGATGGGTCTGTAGATGGTTTCTTCAGGAGTGGTGTGACCAGAGCTTTCTTGAAGTCTGTGGGGACAGTACCAGAGATTAGTGAAGCATTGATGAATGAGGAAAGAAATGGGGCGATCTCACCGGATATAGATTGGAGCAGAGTAAAGGGGATGAGGTCCAGAGGGCAGGTTGTGGCATGGTGGTCTGTGATGAGTTGAAGCACTTCCAAGTCTTTGAGTGGCATGAAGGAAGACAGCTGGTTGATGCAGTTGGTCATGGTGGTCAAGTGTGTTGTTGAGGGGGTGAAGGAGTCCTGGATGCTGGTCACCTTTTCCTCGAAGTAAACCCTGAAATCATTGGCAGAGAGGAGAGAGGGAGAGGGAGGAGGAGGAGGGTGGAGAAGGTGGAGAAAAGTTTTTGTGGGTTAGTTATGTTAGCGTTAATTTTGGATTGGAAGAAAGAGGACTTAGCTGATGTTGTTGTGGTTGTAAATGCTGTTAGCAGAGAGTGACAGGTAGCCAGGTCCACAGAGGATCTGGATCTCCTCCACTTCCTCTCAGCAGCTTGCAGTGTGTCCTGTCAGAGCGGAGGGAGTCAGCCAGCCATGGACAGGAAGGTGATGGTCGCAATGGCCTGGAGACAGTAAGGTGGAGAGCACCTAAAGATTGAGAGAGACATGTGTTAAGGACTGATGTAATAGACTCAGCAGGCATGATGGAGAAGGAGGGAAGGGGAGGGCAGGTAGAGAGAACAGCGGAGGTGAATGCGGAGTGGGAGAGTGTGTGGAAGTTTCTTCTGAAAGTGAAGGGGGGGATCAGTAGGGGGGTTGAGGGTGGAGGGGAGAGTGAGGGAGAATGATACAAAGTAGTGGTCCGATACGTGGAGGGGAGTCACCGTGAGGTGGGTTGTGGCAAAGCTCCTGGTGAACACAAGGTCGAGCTGGTTGCCGGCCTTGTGGGTCACAGGTGATGGCGAGAGGTTGAGGGCGAAGGACTGGAGGAGGGAGATTATGCTGGCCATCAGGGAGGTTGCAGATGGAATACTGAAGTCTCCCAGTAGAGTCAGTGGGGTGTCATCAGGGAGGGAGCTCAGAAGAGTGTCGAGCTCGTCAATGAAGAAGCCGAGGGGACCTGGGGGGCGGTAAAGAACAGCAATGGTGAGGTTTAGAGGATGAGATACAGATATGGCATGGAATTCAAATGAGTTAATGGAGAGAGTGTGGAGGGGCAGAGGGGAGTATCTCCAGGATGGGGAGATAAGCAGCCCCATGCCACCTCCTCTGCCTGAGGCCCGTGGAGTGTGAGTGAAGGAGTATGAGGAGTACAGGGCAGCAGGGGTCGCGGTGTTGTCTGGGGAAATCCAGGTCTCGGTGAGTGCCAGGAATTGGAGTGACATGGTCTCAGCGTAGGCTGTGATGAATTCAGCCTTTTGAACCGATGACTGGCAGTTCCATAGTCCACCCACCACTGAGAGCACCTCGGAGGAGGACAGAGGGGGATAAACCAGGTTAGCCAGGTTGCGTTTAAGGGAGATGTATCTCCTGGAACGAGAGGAAGAGTGGATGAGGATAGGAAGGCAGCACATGGTGTGATGAGTGAAGGGTCTGGTGGTAGAGTGAGAAGAGGATTCAGAGAAAAACGCAAAAATTCAGAGGAGAAAAATTCAGAGGAAATGACGACGAGGCTGCCGTACTGACAGCCTCTGTGTTAACTAAATACCTGTAATGCTAATTAGCTTGATATGTGCGACCCTTTCAGTGAAATAAACGCCTGCCTCAAAAAACGCCGGGGAAAATTATATTTATTTTTCATGACTATAAAACGGAAGAACAGTGGGTTAAAATGCTTACAGTAGTCCTGTTTATTTTTGTGGCTAAAAAACGAAATAACAAATAATTTTTTACACTAAATGAGGTTGTTTTAGTGAATTCAATTTTCCTTATGCGTTCATCTGTTCACAAATTAGATTAAACACAAATGAACAAAACGAGCTGTCTTTCGGATCATGGTAGCCTAAATTCACAATGATACTGCTATTCTTTTTGCTTTGCTTGCTTGTGGTTGTCCATTGTATCCGATGATGACGTCCACGTCTTTATTGGTTAGTTTTTTGGTGGCTGAAAAGTCCTATCCTGGATCCACAGGTTCTATTGCAAATGTTGCATGTGTATGAGGTGTTTGGGACAACCGTGGCTGTGCCTCCCCTGAGTCCCCTCTTGAGTCCCTTGACACTTGAGTCCCCTCCAGGCACAGTTGCCGCCAGGTGTCGCGGTCAGTAGCAAGGTCTTCCAGGTCCCCAGGTCTGATTTTACATTTCTACAAGGCAATCCTTAGCTGGTCTTTATAACGCTTCTTCTGCCCTCCGGCAGAGCGTCGCCCAAGATTTAGCTGGCCATACAGCACTCTGCGGGGTTGGAGGCATTCTTACAACGTACCCCGGCCATCGTAGCTGATGTTGGGTGATCATGGCTTCAACGCTATGGGAGTTTGTTCTTCTGAGTATCTCGGAATGAGGTACACAATCCCGCCAGGTGATGCCGAGGATGCACTGTAGGCAGCGTATATGGAATTGTTCCAGGCACTTAATGTGTCGACTGCTATTCTTACAGACTGTGCTCTCCCATCATCATGCAATGACAGTGATTCCTGTTTGAGTTGCTACCAAAGAGCGCTGTATAATGTTTGTTCAGTAGGCTACTTGGGGGGGGGAAACATGGTGAATTTTCCTGGTCAGTTCAGCTACCAATAACTTTCAGAAGCCTGAGGGCTTTCAGTGAAATAAACGCAGGTCTCTTATTATCGCCGAGTCTCCAATAAATGCCGGTAAAGTTAAGTGATTAAAGCAAATAAACGCCTCAGCGTTTATTGGAAGTTTAATGGAATGTAGGTATATAGTTGGAAAAAACAGACATGTGAGTTACATTTAAAGAAATGTAATGTATAATGGATATTTGGAAAGATGCTGCAGTAATACTTTTTGCTAATTGGGTAATATCCTTTATTGCTACTTTACAACACAAGGAATAAATATATGACAACAGAGTGCCTTAGATTCACACATGTTCAAGCAGCAGCATGCAGATGAGTGTAGATTGGTTTAAATAATTATCTCACTGAAGTGTCAAAGAAATGCTATGTTAAATAATGAACAGACACACCTCTGGTTGTGTCAGGACACTTCCTGTCCTTCAACACAAAATAGTATTAATGAATTCAGACTGTGACATAACACTTTTGAACAACCAAAATCTCACAACTCGTCAAACCTTAACACAGGCCAGTCTTTTATACATTAATTATCATTCATAATGTAAGGCAGTACTTAAACATTCACTAATTCAATTGATCTCATAATTTAGGCCAATGTAATCTTGAGTTCTTGTTGGATGTTAGGATCAAAGTTTACTTGTCTGTGAGTAAATTAGAGCAAATTCAAGGAGTACCAGAATAGAGGGAGAACCACAGCTGGAAGGTATAAGTAAATAATTTAACACGTGCACTTTCAGTGCTATGAAGTTGGAAATTCAGAAAGAAAAACACTGGATGCACCAGGAGGTCTATATATGTTTATTAAAACAAAAGATTGTTAGGTCGAGACTTTTTGAAAAATGACAATCAGAATTTCAGCAGAAGAGAACTTAGTCAGAAAACTTATAGAAATACTCTCAAAACAATATTCACATACTGAATGTTTCTTAAATGTGGCAAAACACTGTTGGTCACTAGCTGTATACTGTGATCTCTAAAGAAACTTTGATAGAACTTGCTACTGACTCTGGAAAACAAAATGGGCTTTATTAAATACATTTTATTAAAACATTACAGGGTGTAACATTCCTTAGCCAGCTAGTCATAAACAAATTACATATGTTTACAATCAAACAGAAAACATCCCAGGAAACATGAACACAGCTTTCTGAAATGTGGTCTGTTTGCTATGGAAAAATGTCACTGAATGAAAGTGTCTAGAAACTAGATGACTAGCCATCTAGGCATTTCAGGAAGAGAAATGTTTCAACATTCTTTGGTCTCAGACAAGACCTGAATTTGCGAAGTGAATGTAATTGTGAAACAGTGAATGTAATTGCCGATCTCAGAGTTACACTTACAGCAGAGCGGAGAAACATTAGCATCCATCTTGTTTTATAGGTGTTATATCTATATGATGTAAAATTTTAAACTGTGTGGATTTGGTTCGATTACAGATAGGTATTTCCATAGCATGGGTCTACACTTCCTGCCAGTCTAGATTGTCAATCAAGATGCCCAAGTCTCTCTCCCAGACGTGCTTAATAGCTTGGGAAGTTGGAGATGAGTTGGAATTTAGGGCTCTATAAAATACACTAATGCGTTTCTTGGACACTTGTGAAGACAAAGCCCTTTCTACATGTAAGGTGGCACTAATGGTTGTCAGTGTGGTATCTTTAGTGATGTAGTGTCTGATTTGCAAATATCTAAAAAATTCACCTTTCTGTAAGCCATATTGCTGCTGCAGCTGCTGAAGTGATAGCTAAGTCTGGCCATCGAATAGATCTCCTAGCTTTGTTAGCCCCTGGCTGTACCATGCTTTAAAGCCCCGGTCTTGGCAGCCTGGCAGAAAATCTGGGCCATCCAGAATAGGAGTAAGAGGGGATGTTAAATGAGCACGGCCCTCTGTAGTAGGGATGTACCTACTACAGTGATAGGTTTAGGACAGAGGTCCTTGACAGACTCAAAGTTATTCACAAACAGCAAATTCCACAAAGGGCATTTGGACTGAGAGGATTCAAAGTCAAGCCAAATTGAGGCTGGGTCATATTTGAGCCAATCTGTTATCACCCGGTGTGCTGCCAACTGACAGAGTCTTACATTTGGTACATCTAAGCCCCCATCAGAGCCAGCCATTTGGAGTTGTGCCATCTTCAGTCAGGGCTTCCTTTTGCTCCAGATAAAGGAACTCAGCCAGCCTTTGAGCACTTTGATAACCTTATTAGATAACAAAATGGGGATCATTTGCAATGGGTTGAGTAGTCTGGGCAGGATGTTCATTTTAATGAGGGCAATCCTTCCAAGCCAGGAAAGAGGTAAGGGGGCCCAGCGATCTAAATCTGCCATTATGGTATCCAGAAGAGGAGGGAAATTGGCCTTAAACATCTGACCATATGTGGGTTATATACACTCCCAAGTAAACAAAACCAGAGGGTGACCAATGGAAAGGAGTGGGCTCTGACAGGCCTGGGACAGACGTTAGAGACCCCAGCGGCATGACCTCAGACTTTGCTAAATTAATTTTGTACCCTGAAAAAGTGCCAAATGTTGAAATGGCTTGGGTCAGGCAGGGAATAGACGTTTGTGGTCTTGATAAAAATATCAACACGTCATCTGCGTAAATGGTAATTTTATGCTTCCTCTCTCCAAGAATACCAGATATTAGAGCATTCTGCCTTATTGCTTGAGCCAGTGGCTCGATAGTAACATCGAAAAGCAATGGGTCAAGAGAGTCACCCTGTCTGTTCCCACGGTGAAGGGGAAACTTGCTAGATCTCATCCCATTAGTCAGAACTGCTGTCATTGGAGTGTTGTAAAGAACCCTGACCAATTGACAAAATTATCACGCAAGCCAAATTTCTCCAGTGTATAAAACAAATAAGACCACTCGACCCAGTCAAATGCCTTCTTGGCATCAAGAGAAACACAAGGGCAGGGTTCTTGCAGCCCTGGGATAGCTGAATGATATAAAGGAGCCTTCTCATATTATCACAGTAGTTCAGGAGGTCTCAGGCCTGGGAAAAATGTAAAGCTGCTTTGTGACAACTTGTAAAAAGCACTATGCAAATAAAATTGAAATGAATTGAATTGAATAGTTCCGACCCTTAATAAAACCGGTCTGGTCCTCCTCAATAATGTAAGGTAACACTTTTTCCAAACGCATGGCTAGTATTTTGGAAAGCAATTTTTGGTCAGAGTTAAGTAGGGCAAGAGGCCTATAGGAGGCGCAACTGTTGGGGCACTTTCCTTTTTTAAGGATAAGGGAGATATTGGCCTCCCTGAGTGATTGAGGTAGGATCCCATTTTCAAAAGAATGGTTAAACATAGCCAGTAATGGGTCTAAGAGAATATTATAAAACTCACAACCAAATCCATCTGGCCCAGAGGCCTTCCCCTGATGACATAGATTTCAAAGCAAGCAATGCTTCCTCACTTGTAATTGGGGCATTTAACTGTAGTTTTTGTGCTTCTCTAGCCTTTGGGAGTCTCAGGTCTGAGAAAAATAAGTGCATAAGGGCTAGGGCATTGTCAGGCTGTTCCGACTTATATAAATTGGAAAAAAATAATGCAAATTCTTTATTAATAGTTTTGGTATCAAATGATCTGACACCATTGGAATCTGTAATTGAGACAATAGTTTGAGAGTCTGCCCTCTTTTTAACAAGATTGGCAAGATATCTGCCGGGTTTTTCCCCGAACTCATACAGCTTCTGTCTGGCGAATTTGAGGGAGTGCTCAGAGTCCTGCATCAGCAGAGTATTCAGTGCCGCACGTGTGGCTGTCAACTCCGTGAGTGAATTTGGGCTTCGGCTAGATATGTAATGTTTCTCCAAGTCGGCTAATCTAGATTCAAGGAGCTTATGCTGTTCATTCTTTCGACGTCTATGGGATGCTACAAAAGACATGATCAAGCCCCGGGAGTAAGCTTTACACGTCTCCCAAAGGATAGAGGGATATGTCTGTAGATAGTGAGGTAATTGAATAAAACATCTTCAATTCTGAGGTAAAACAGGAAGTGAAATTATCATCTTTGAGAGATGATTGAAGTCTCCAGGGCCTTGACAATGCCCTTTCGTCAGAAAGAGAATAAACCATATATAAAGGGGTGTGGTCAGATAAGATGATGCTACGTATGGTACATGACAGAACCAAAAACATTTTTGATGAAGGAATGAAAAGGTTATCAATTCTACTGTAAAAAAGTAAACTCTGAGTCAGTGAATGGAACTCCCTCCATACATCTGAATACCCAATGTCATGACATATAGAAGTGAGCACCCCTGGCTTGCTTTGGTGGAGGGGAGAAGCCAGGTGGAAGTTTTATAAAGAGAGGGATTAAGATGGCAGTTGAAATCTCCTCCCACAAAGGAATTCTCAGATGCCAGTTCAGCAAACTCTGCAAAGGCCTTAGAGGGAAAATCAGAGGAATAGCCAGGAGGGCAATAGAGATCCATAGGTGTAACAGCCTTACCTGAGAGTACTCCCCTGACAGTCACACAGCGGCCTTGACTATCTTCAACACAGCTAAGGGACCTAAATGCAAGATTTTTACTGACCAAGACGGCCACACCCCTACTAAAAGAAGAATATGATGTTGCAAAAACCTGCCCCACCCAGTTCCTTTGCAGTTTTACATTGTCCTTGTCCTCCAAGTGAGTCTCTTGGAAGAAAGCAATAGAAACATCCTCTTTTTTCAGAAATGTTAATACTGCCATTCTCTTGGCAATGTTTTTGAAGACCCCAGATGTTCTAAGAACAGAGCTTAATGGTGTTTAAATTAGACATGGCCACGAGACATTGTAGTAGCTATGTTGGCAAAATGATCAGCCCAGACTCATGGCACAATCCCATCCTCTTTAGTATGTGCATCATGTGACCCATGTTATCAGAGTCCCAGGCCAGTTAAAGTCAGAGGGACTGGAAAATGCCTCACTAATATGCAATTCAAACGTTAGACATGTGTGTCCTGAGCTAGACAAAAAAAAACTTAACTAAACAAGCATGACAGCAACTGTATAAAAAACAAAAACAAATTGAGGGCTTTTCCCCAAATTAACAGGGACTGTTCACCATACCAACAACTTTCAAGCTCACAACAAAGAGCGAACTGGCAGTGCAAAAAGTAAAACATTTGCAGACAACTAAAGAAGTCCTCTCTGTGGGAATGACCGATATAAGATTGAAAAGTAATATTTTTCAAATTTCGAGCAGCCACGCCACTTGGTAAGAAAATGTTCAGAGTGTTCACAATGGTATCTGGACAACTAGACAAGTCCAATCAGCATGAGTGGGAGAACAACCAGGACTATAGTAAAAAAAAAAAAGTTAAAGATGACAACCTGTGCATTTTGTCCATGCTCCAGGAGATTATGATCCAGACAGGAACACAGAATCAAAGGCTTTGGTGAGATCTGTGAAGGCCATGTACAGTGGTTGATTTTGTTCCTGGGATTTTTCTTGGAGCTGGTGAGCAGCGAAAATCAAGTTCATGGTGGCTCTGTTGGGACGAAAACTGTTTTGGGATTCTGGTAGTGTTTTTTTCAGACAGGGCCAGGAGTCTATTGGCCAAAACCTTAGCCAGAACTTTCCCTGTAGTGGAGAGAAGGGAAATGCCACGGTAATTTCCACAGTCTGCTTTGTCCCCTTTCTCGAAAATTGAGACAATTAGGGCATCCCTGAGTTGTGCAGGGATGTCCTCATTGTTCCATATCTTACATAACAGGTCATGGATATGCCTGAGGAGGTCTGGTCCGCCTGCCTTTAGGACTTCAGCCGGGATTCCATCAGGGCCAGCGGCCTTGTGTTTTTTCATCTTCCTGATGTTATCCTGATCTTCTCTCTGACTGGGTGGAGCTGCCATGTCCTCCTCAATTGGATGCTGTGGGAGTTGGCGAAGAGCCTCCATCTCAGGGGTGGAGTTCTTATTCAGGAGGACCTCATAGTGTTCTTTCCAATTTTTTTTGATTGACTCCTTGTCCAGCAGCATTAGCCCATCCTTGGAATGAAGGGGAGGAAGATATTGATAACTGGGCCCAATTTTGGCTCTTGTGGCATCAAAGAAGCCTCGAGTGTCCCTGGAGTCTGCAAGATGCTGGATCTCTCAGGCCTTCTTCATCCACCACTGGTTCTTTAGGTCCCTGACCCAGCTTTGGACAGCTGCCTTTGCTTTTGCATGGGCTGCTCTTTTCCTTCTGCATTGGATGTCATTCTGCCAGATGATAAAGGCTTGCCTTTTGATGTTGATGAGCCATTGCATTTCCAGGTCATTCTCATCAGACCAGTCTTGGTTTTTCTTGTTTTTTGCAGAACTAAGCATATCCCTGCATGCTTCAGTAAGTGCTGGATACTGCTCGGGCAGTTCCGCACTGAGCACTGCTTGGAACTGTTGCTGAACGGTGGTGTCATCCAGTTGTTTGAGGTTGAACTTTGGGCAGCTCTGGTTTTTCTGCACCCTTCTTTTCCACGGAAGACGGATGGACATAGTGGACCGGGTAAGGCGGTGGTCAGTCCAGCAGTCATCTGCTCTGGTCATTGCTCTGGTGAGAAGAACCTCACAACAGTCCTTTGTGTGGACGATTACGTAGTCGATAAGGTGCCAAAGGTTAGAGCGAGGATGCCTCCAGGATGCTTTGAATTTGTTCTTTTGGCGAAAGAATGTGTTGGTTATGGTCAGGTGGTGCTCTGAGCACTTTAACAGCAAGATTCCATTGGAATTTGTGTTGCCAACTCCTTCTTTGCTAATTACACCTCTCCACAGAATGTAATTTTGACTCACTCTGGAGTTGAAATCACCAAGCAGGATTAGCTTGTCCTCCTTGGGGATGTTGGTTAGGACCTTGTCCAGGTCAGCATAGAAGGTCTCCATGGCTTTGTCATGTGAGTCAAGTGTTGGAGCATACGCACTAATAACAGTGGCGCTTTGCTTGTTGGCAAGTGTCAGGTGTATGGTCATTAGGCGTTCATTATTGCCCACAGGTAACTTGGCAAGGTGGCAGATGAGGCTGTTTTTAATGGCAAAGCCCACACCATGGATCCTTGGCTTGAGCTGCCCTTCGTCAGCTATTCAAATTTCAGAGAGTGCAGCAATATCGATCTGGAATCTTCTCAGCCCTCTGGCAATGATGGCAGTTCATCTTTCAGGTTGGTCGCTGGATTGGCTGTCCATAAGAGTCCTTAGTTTCCAGGCTCCAAAATATAAGTGTTTCTGTTTGTTTCTGACCGCATAGTGGTGATACCTCTGGATGCAGTAGTCCAGATAGGAAGTTTGAGGCAGGCTATGTTTAGGGCACCTTTTCTAGCCCCCTCCCCGGCTGGGGTGAGCAGAACGGATCCTGAATAGGGCTGGAAGTAAGTTATGGGGCAGTGCGGCATTAGGTAGCTATTAAGTTACTCATAAATGGCCATCTATACAAATAAATTTCCCTAGGTACCTGTTAGCATCATACAAAGATAAATTGTAAAGTCAGCTTTCAAAAGAAATGTCAGTGTAATCCTTTTTTAGTTGATATACAAGATGACATGTTTATTTTGTGCCATACCAAGGACTACAAAGATGAAATTAATCAACAAATAAGAAAGAAAGAGAAACATTTTGCAGAGTCAGCAAGTCCTCCAGTCTTCCTGAATGTGTCATATGCTGTTAGTTGGTTGTAGTTTTGTCATGTTATCAAAAATGATAAATTTGTCTGATTTGATATCAGTCTGTAAAATTTATGGATCAATCTTTTAGGCTAATTATGCATTTTTTCTGGGTTTCTAGGTTCATTTCTGAAATGGCTAAACATAGCCAGAGAATTAAATAGATGTGCTCATTAGATGTCGCGCTCTCGTTTAACTTTTAACGTTTAACAACCTGCGAACGCATAGAGTAAAAATTGTTACATCAATTTTTTTACTGTGATACGACCTGTCAGTGTTCACCATGGCTAACCCTATGGTCACACGGACGACACAGGAGAGAGACAAAGCGACCGGCTGCCATTCATTTTCAATGATAGTTGGCCTTTGGCTTTGCAACTAGGTGGGGCTAAAATAGACTAGACACGAGGTCTGTTTTATGCAAGTACTGAGCAATGCGACATGGCAAAGGCAGCGTGACACATAATAATCCCAACATTTTGGTTCCAGTCAAACATGGTGGAGAAGCTTATCGTGGCAGTGTCGGGTTTCCCCATAATCTACAATTTGTCTCTTGATACGTACAGAGATATAAATAAAAAATGATGTGTGGAGAAGGGTGTCCAAAATCATGGAGATGCCTGGTATACATATTCGTATATATTTGGCACTGCAGTCACAGCTTTTTAGCTTTAACTTTAATACAGTGCACAACCAATACCTCGCTACCTAGCTAAACTGAACAGCAACACTTGCTCACGAATGCAGTGCAATTTAGCGCAATTTAAGAGAAACGTAGTTGTTCATGTTAGTTTTCTAGGTTGCTAGCTAGCTAGCTAGCTAGTTGTTCATATTAGGCTAGCAAGAAAATGTTCACAATTGCAAAGTTGCTACTGGCGGTCAGCTATGTTTTGTCAGTCATTGTAGCTACCTTACAAACCAGCTTTCCCTGAGCTAACTGATGCAAACACATTGCTGCTTCGTGTCATTAATAAGTAGGCAATGATACAGGTTAGTTTTGTTTTTAAGGAACTATACCCATGTGTTCCTCAAATAGAAGGATTTTGGTATACAGCCATGCATTGCTTAACGTCCACGATACATTCTGTGAAATAGGACGTTATGTGATTTGGACGTTGAACGAACACCATACTGTATACTTAGCAAACCTATATGGAATAGGCACAAGATTGGATGCAGCATAACAGCATACACTGTTATACGGTAAACTTTTTCATTGTAAGTATGCAAAGTTCACATTAAAACAACAATAGAAAGTACAGTGGGTTAGCCTACAGTACATACATAAGACATGAGCATAGGCGTTTATTATGACTACCAAGACATACAGTATGTGTTGTATGGTATACTATGTATTGTACCATTATACGCCTGGCAGTGCAATCGCTTTATTTCCATGAGACATGAGATACACGTGTGCGGGAAGCGTGCCTTCACTACGTCTGGTTACGTCTGCTACATCCCGTTCTGCGATCGGGATTTTTAAATTTTATTATAACCTTATGGGACTATGGACGTATATGCGAACAGACGTTGTCCTAATGGATGTTAAGTGGCGCATGACTTTGGCCTTTTCTTTAGTGATTTTCACAATTTGTTTCCAGTGACTCTGCATTTGTAAATTTGTGTTCCCTTTCCAGCGTTTTAAACATTTCTCCAAATATGGAAGGCTGCTATAGTATTTCATATCTCATTCCTATCGAATCGATATCGAATTGTTATCGTTACCTTGTGAATCAGAACTGAATTCAGTTGGGGCATCTGTGCCAATACCCAGCCCTAGACAGCAAGGCAGTTGTCTGAAGTGCACGCCGACCCCTTTGGCTCATATTCACATCCAGCCTTATCTGCTAAAAATGCCAGGAAGAGTAGGAAAAATGTGCTTTGTTCTGCCAGGAATAAGGGTAGTTAGGTTGACAAGGATTTCCTTGTCTCGTCATTCTCAAGTTCCCTGTGATTTTTCAGTCACCTGTAGGTTGCTCAGATGACCTCAGGATAGGATACTCAGAAGTATCTGTTGTCCAAATCTGTGCCCACTTCACTGTGTAATGGCACTGTGTAGCTCTGCTGAGTGGGAAAAATAGCTGATGGCTGTTTGCAAGTATATGAGAGAATTTCATTTGTCTTGCTTCAGTGCCCTTGCACTAGTTGTCACCATGAGATGAGACTAATGTGTAAATGGTAATTCCAAACATGGTTGCAAAAAGGGGAAAATGTTAAAAGTACTTTAATGGATATGAAGGAATACATTTATTTAATGAAATGTGTGGATGTAATAAGAAGGTCAACTCACATTCTTGGTAAAATTTCAGTGAAACTATACTCATACTTGAAACGTCACTAAAGAAAAAAAAAATAATTCATTGAAGTTAGTTTAACTGCAGGTTCCACAAAATCATCCAAAATGTATTGTTGACAAGACCTTTATTTAAATTTGGTTACCTCTGGATAAAGACAAACAGGCTGTGATGTGGTTTGAGTTGACAGGGATATCCAGAACTGGCTGCATGTAATTGTTAAGGCTGTTGTGTTGGTATTTCCTTCAGTTCATTGACCTGGAGATCTTCTCCAGGTGTCACTGATCCATGTAACTGTGTGTCACTGGCATAGAAATGAAAAAGTATTGAAAAACATCTGCTGATCTGTTGTGTGGCACAGAAAAGTGGCACTGTGATCAAAAAGGATACTGAGTGACAGGTGTGATCAGATGACAGGATTATATCATTGACCACTGTGTTGAGAGCTGTCTCATTGCTATGGCTGGGTATGAAACCTGACTGAAAGATCTTAAAAATATTTCCAGAGTTTTAGGAACATTACAGACTGTTTAGCTATGGCTTTCTTTACAAATCTTACTACAGTTTTTTTTTTTTTTTTTCAGAAAGGGAGATTCATTATAGGCCTGGAATTCTTAAAAATCGTAGGGTATTTAATTATGGTCTAAATGGGCTTCATCATGTAGCCTGATGGTGAAGACTCATTATCAATATTTACCATGACAAAACACACACAGCTCACAAGCCTGTCTGTAATTGGATCTGGTAGTTGTAGTGTGACAGTACTGCAAGTCCAATGAGTAGTAATGGCTAAATAAATTTGTATGCTGATTTGACTTACAGCTGGAGGAACAGTACAATTGAAAGAGTGCAGTTTAAGTATTTGAGCAGTGCTTTATTAATTATGCATCCACAATCAAGTAATAACCAATAACTAATAATGGCTAAGGAGCACCAACATCTTGAAATCCCTTATTTTCCAATAGAAGTCAGCCCATGGAAACTGGGTTTCCTGTTGAAATCTGTTCAAAACATGGCCAAATTGGTCAATAGCGGCTTTATGACAAGAATTTAGCCTTGCTTGGAAGCATCTACTTGTACAGAGCTCTGTCTGCAGAAGCATTAACTTAGGACCCAGTGATAACCAATTGATCTTGTCCAAGTCCAGTTATATTGTAGACAACTAATCATACCTTTTGATGAATAGTGTCTCCATCACTTAAATCTCCAGTGTAAGCCTTGTACAAGGGTCGCAAATTGAAACAACCTCTGGAGTTAGCTACACGAGAATTAGGGCTGTGCGATATGACGATACATATCATGTGACGATTGAAAAATGTCTGTTGTTTCATATCATGCTCTATTGTTTATTTTGTTGTGTTGCAAATCACACACTTTACGGCAATATTTTTCGCAAATTGCATGACGGTTTGCGTTCCTCCACACGGCACGGATGCAGGCAGGAAATTTGCACGAGTGCACATGTGCAGAATGGATCAGGTAGCAGGCACAGATCAGGTAATGACAGCCAACACAAACAAACATGGAGGAGAGTGAATGTGACTCAGAACTGTAGTTGAAAAGTGTTTTCTATTAACATCTTTATATTTTATACATTAATATATTCATGCTTAACCCTTTCGCACGTAACTTATTTTTATGTTGTGTGTTATGTTACATGATTTGTTATGTTTTCATTAGCGTTATTAAGCTTCTCATAGTTTTCAGTTAGCATTTGCTGTTTTTTAACATTAAATCGCTGTTTCCCCAAAGCTAAAATTAGCTAGAATTTTTCCAATCTAGTGTTTTAATCACAGCGGTTTTAGCATACGCACTAAACTGCTAATCACACTGGAGTGACCGTACGTGTGAAAGGGTTAATTGAAAATTTGCACAAAGGTTCCAAACAAAAGGAGAAAAATTATCAAATATGAGTAAGTTCCTTTTATTTGTCAAGAAATAGGCCTTTGCATGTGGTCATTTTATATAAATT
Organism: Megalops cyprinoides; assembly: GCF_013368585.1. Classification (NCBI taxonomy): domain Eukaryota; kingdom Metazoa; phylum Chordata; class Actinopteri; order Elopiformes; family Megalopidae; genus Megalops; species Megalops cyprinoides. The sequence goes on from NC_050583.1 coordinate 71,006,657, forward strand.
ATTTATTCATTGAATTCATGGAAAATGTGCTGTATCGTGATATGTATCGTTATTGGGATATGCAATGACCTATATCGGGATATGAGATTTTGGTCATATCGCACAGCCCTAATGAGAATGAGCCTAAATAGTAGAGTTTACATTACATTTACATTTATTCATTTAGCAGACGCTTTTATCCAAAGCGACTTACATAGGTTACAGTTCTTTACAATGTTATCCATTTATACAGCTGGATATTTACTGAGGCAATTGTGGGTTAAGTACCTTGCCCAAGGGTACAGCAGTGTCCCAGCGGGGATCGAACCGGCAGCCTTTTGGTTACGAGTCCTGCTCCTAGAGTTTAAATCTTTGTTTTATTCTTTTTAACTCAGAAGATCAAAAGATTGGTGTGTGTTGCCTTTTGTTTCTGTTTTTTCCAATAACACTTATTTTGGCTAATAAGAAACAGATAGCCAGCTATTTTGGCCAGCAGATGAATGATCATTAGCAAATTGCCTACGTAGCAGTGGATTACATTGTGGATCAGATTTTATGTCAGTTGAATCCTTTGGTTATGATGAAAAAAAGTCACTTTAAATCAGAGCATACCCGTAAACATGTTATTGATGTGATTCAAAGGCCAGGATGTAGAAATCATTTTTTTCCCAGTGTGTCTAGTTTGAGAAGTAGTTTGAGGAGTCATGTACCAGCATGTTTGCTAAATGTTAGCTATGTCTGCTGTTCAGTCCTGCAGGTGGCTGTCTGACATGCTCAGAAATTTAATTTGATGATCTCTGTGGTTTTGACAGCTTCCAAAAAACAGGAGAATTCAAAAGGTATGTTAGTGTCTTTGCACTATGGGCAGAAAAATCTACTCACACCCAGCTCACCATTGTCCTACATTTTATAGATGTTATGGAAATCATTCAAAATGTTTTTTTTTTTTTTTTTTTTGAAGGGATGTCCTTAGTTTTTTCCTATCTGTTAAGTACTTCACAGTGTACAGAATGTTTTCAAGTTCTTTAAGTTCATTAAATTTGAATTATAAGCAGTGGGCTTATATTACGATTCATTTGTTGCCTAAGAGATGGTAGAATTGAGTAATATATTACTCACCATTTTAGAGACCAGATGCAAACCAGCATGATAGCGCACCAGCCACCATTCATACCTGTCTTAAAATACAAATACAGAAATTGACAGCTGTCAGGTTTCAGACAAGATTAATCTTTTGGTTGGTGTGGTATCTTCTGCATCTGACAGTTACATGACTCTCAAACCAACGCTTGTGACAATTATTTTTGTGATAACCATGATTTTTGCAGGGTTTCATACAAACACATCATAACATGAATGCTACATGAGAGGTGTTGTGATATTCTGGCATTTCTGAGAGGGTGTTATTCCGTTTATAAAGGTAGAAGTGCTCCAGGTCCTTCAGGTCTTGTGGTTTTTGTGGATGAGGTGCTTTTTTGAGTTCAGATCACAGTTGTTTGTTTGGATTGAGGTTTGGAGATTACTCTTAGGTTTGGATGAATTGTTTGCATCGTGGAATGTGAAGTTTGAGCTTCTTTGCATAGGGTACCATTTCATCTGACTATAAGACAGGCATATAAATTATTTATCTGTCCATCCTGGGTACAATTTTAAATGTTCCTAATTAGTCTAAATTATTTCTCTAAATAATGTAAATTTGGACAAAAGACTATTTGCTCAGTAAATTTCATTTGTTTAATTAATTCTTTATTAGTTCAGATACATACATTTAAATAATTTATTTTTACATTCTGAAAGAGACTCAAAAAATGGATGAATTGCTTACTTCCTGCAAAATAAAATGTCTTTATAAAAATATTAGGTAGCATTGTAGTATTTCCCTGGTGGAACATGTATTCATATTTGCAGGGGATGGTTTAGCATCTCGTTGCTGTGCATAGCTTCATATTTTTTAAAAATTTGTGGTTTTCTGCAAATAGAAAGGTAAAGTGTTAATATGCAATTGTATGGATTTACAAAACACACATGTAACTACAACAGTAATTAAAAACTTACAAATGAAAATTTAAAATCAGTCGTGTATTAAATAGGGAACTGTTCATTCATTGTATGCGATTATCTAGTTATTTAAATAACTTAAGTAATTTAAATGTAGCATTACTGACTGACTGTGTTAGAAATTGAGGGAATGAGAAAACCATTTAAGGCCTCTGTATAGTTCCAAAAGGTTCAAATGAATATCCTAAAATGATTTTAAAATTTAAAGATTGCTTAATTGTATAATTAATGTGGCCGCCTTGTTTTCTAAAATAAAGGTAGTAATTTCTGAATATGATTTGTTTGTGTTGTCAAAAGTATAACATTTACAAAAAAACTTAACCACTATGCTACACTGCTGCCCAATTATCCAATACATTCATTTTTGTGTTGTGTGTTTTGTTCTTGTTTATTCATAGGTATGAATAAGTATGAAGGGATCTATACATTTAACCTGTATAATCAGCCAAAAAGAACACATGCCAGCAAATTTCCCTAGTTAACTAGCCTGTTCCTTGGCCTTGTAATGACGATTCACGTGAAATACCAATTGAGTGCAATAAAAGCTGAGAAGCTTGTCAGATGTCAAAAGCTTGTGAGAAAATTTCTTTTTTCTTTTTTTGTGTTTAAGTGTACATACATTATACTAGTGGTGCACCTTCTCACACATACCATTAGTCAACAGTAGGTACACACAACAAAGAGACAACAAATATTGGAAATTGAGTTAGTTACATAAAAGAACAAAGACTTGACTGAAAATTGTGATGTTGATGAGAAAACCAAAATATGAACAATGCAGTACAGCAGGTCAAGACAAAACATTAGGTAATACAGATAAGAACACAGGGCAAGCAATTAAGTAGCAAATGGAGTCTTCAGGAATATAGGTTTATAAATTATATGAAATAGAAATAATAGTAGAAATAATATATGAAATATTAAAGCTGATAACAGACAAAAATAGACAGGCGGACACTGCCAAAAGAGAATATATGGTTCACTTTCTGATGTTGAATAGTGTTGGCAGTGTATCTTTTGTAATCCAACATCCCAGGCTGAGGTCCATCGATGGCCACCCGGCAGCAAACTTCCAGGTGACCATCAGTCAGCCTGGTTCTCAGTAGGATCTTGACCTAAAAATGAAACTGATTTTAAAGCTGTAGTCCTCAATCCTGGCTAAAGATTGTTGATAACCTAAGAGTTTCTGCTTGGTGTTTGTGTTTATTTCAGTCGCTAGCAAAACTAGCCTGCTACCTAATGTTTTTTTATTTATTTAACCTTTATTTAACCAGAATAAAAACCCGTTGAGATATAAAATCTCTTTTGCAAGGGTGACTTGGCCAAGAGGACAGCAGGGAACATTAAAACAGTGACATGACATTACATTACAAGTAAGACATTACAGCATGAAAATATACAGCAGCATAACATCAATTAACCGGTCCAGACGAAAGGAAACATTTACACTCCTCCTGCACAGCATTGTGAAGCAAACATTTAAACTCACCAAGGGGCACTATATGGCTAAATGTAGCATACTTTGTAGACTATTCCACGCCTCTGGTGCACAATAAGAAAAAGCAGTCTTGCCTTATTCTGTAACAGCCCTGGGGACTCGAAGTAGTAACCACCTAGCAGACCTCGTTAAATAACTGTTAGTCGTGAAAGACAGAAGACTACAGAGGTAAAGGGGTAGTGTACCCAACAGGCCTTTGTATATGAAAACAGACCAATGTAGCTGTCTGTGTAGGGACAGCGATGTCCAGCCCACTAATTCGTATAAGGTGCAATGATGGGTGAGTGACTTGGCATTTGTAATAAAGCGCAGGGATGCATGGTAGACTGAATCCAGTCTATGCAGCACAGAGGAGGCTGCATGCATATATATTATATTATATAGATTGTCAATATGGGTTTTGTAGGACAGTTTCTCATCTAACCATATACCCAGATATTTATAAACTGGCACCTTTTCAATGGACGTACCCTGCGAAGTAACAATGCTAAAAGACTCTGCCTGAGAATAAGCTCTGGTGAAAGTCATGAATTTTGTGTGCATTCAGGACTAGCCTGAGACCATGTAACGAGGTCAATAGTGACAGAAATGAAGTCTGGAGCTCTTCAGTGTCTTTAGTCACAGAAGGAGCAATTGTGTAGATGACTGTATCATCTGCATACATGTGCAATTTAGCTGGATGCATCCCATTGCCTAGGTCATTGATAAAAATGGAGAATAAAACAGGAGCTAAAATTGAACCCTGGGGTACACCTCTTGATATATTGAGAGAACTTTACTTATAATTCTCAGCAACAACGCACTGTGTTCTGTCTGTAAGATAATTTTTAAACCAGTTTACAGCCCCTTCACATAGGCCAATATTATGAAGTCTAGCTAACAACAGCTGATGATCAACTGAATCAAATGCCTTTGATAGGTCAACAAATAATGCAGCTCGTCCTAATAGCTCATCCCTGAAGCAGACGATCATTAAAATTTATAGCCAGAGAGGACCTCTATTTTGGGTTTTATTAACAAAGCGTCTGCAGTGCTGTGTGTGGGTTACGAGATTTTGGCTTTTAAAAATCCCTTTTAATAAAATGGTTTCATTTGATTTTTTAAAATTTTTGTTCATCAATACATGAATGTGCCAAATGTATTATTATTATTATTATTATTATTGTTATTATTTTCTTTCTTCCATCCTGTAATACATCCATAGAACCGGGTCCAAGCAGTGGTCCTTGGGTGCTATAGGATAGATTGTGTTTCATGTAATGGAGAGCACCCTCCGCAGAATGTGTGCTGTTCCTGGGAGGGTTATCTTCTGTACTGTATTATTACTGTATTATTATTCTTCTAGCTTTAATGCAGCCTAAACTGTTCGCTCTACGGACACCAAACTAATGCCAAATCGACCGGGAATGAGTGTTAACACGTTAACGTTGACAGCCCTAATACAAACACAAAAGTTCATCAACCGTCTCTGCTGTGTTGCCTTCTTCACGCGCTTTTATGATGTCACGCTACTTACCTAGCTGACACAGCAATCGCTATCCAGCATACGCCCCGCCTATTAAGTAGGGTATGGTTGGCAGTGGAGACACAAGCCATACCAGGGTTTACCGTACCAAACCGTTATGTGATGAACCGAACTGTACTGTACTGCTTGGTGGAAACGCACCATTACTATCTTGTTTCTGTAAGTGATACGGATAATTGGTAGCTGTGTTTGGTGCTTATATAGGGCAGATTATGGTTGGTTGAGGCACATACAGCACATGTCTACTCCATCTGGCTGGCAGTACAACTGTGATGGGTAATTTGGTTGGATGAATTTCACTTTGACATCCATATTTTCAACATTCACAGCATCAGCAACTCCTATCCAGTACTCACCATCACAGCAGCAAAGAAAACATGACATCTCAACATCCACCAAAAGCTGATCTACCAGTTTCCACAAGATCAAAGTAAATTTAGTATTTAAAATCTGTGTCACTGGAAAAACTTAACAGCGATAACTTTTTCAAAGAATGACACAAAGTGGGGGAAGCTGTGAGTTCTGGCAAACCTTTCCTTACCTTTCCCTTCCTTACCTAACCGTTCTTTTTGTAAGATTTCTTCGTCATCTTGTGTAATGCAAAGCACTTAATACCTTTGATTTCCTCTCAGCAGTACTCATACATTTTTCTTGTTTGTGTGTACTCGATTTTCTAGAGGTCTTCAGAGGTTTACTGTAGGTTTTATGCATTTGATTGTTCTCCCAATCCATGACTTACTGATTTGGCATAGCTTGTAAGAAAAAAAGACTGCTTACGTGTTACCTGTTTAGGAGGAAAGAACTCATTCTCACCCTTTGTGCCCTGGGTCTTCCCAAAAAAGACTTTGTTTTGTTGAACCTTTGAGCTGAATTTTCCAATTTGTGTTTACTTGTACAGACTTGTACAGACTTTCACATTACAGTACATTGTTTTCCCAAGGATGTCAGACTGTATTGTGTTTATTTGATATGCTGCTGTGTGCTATGTTGTGTTTTTATGGAATTTATATGGACAGTGTGCTGTGTTTTACCCAAAAGGAGGGGTTTCGGTAAGGTAATTTTGGTGCATGTAAGCTCCTGAATGTGATTTTGATTTTCTTTAATTACTATCAGGAAAATGAGCCTGTCTAAATCCAGTGGCGTCAAAAACTCTTATCATAATGTCTTTTGTCATGGAATGAGTCATATCACAAAAAAATCTTTTGAGTAACTGGGACTGGTCCAAAATGCAGCACTCAGATAACTAACAAGGACAAGAAAAAGAGCCCATGTAACTACTAAACTTTTGTTCCTACATTAACTACCTGTGACATTTCGAATTGATTTTAAGGTTCTTTTACTGTTTTTTAAAGTATGCATGGGCTCAGAAAGACATACATTTCTAATATGCTATGTAGCTGCTAGCTACAGTGCAGCCTTTGGCTCATTGAACATTTTGAAAGCAAGTGGGAAAATTCACTTTTTTTGGTTTGGTTGTGGTGATCACAAGGCACAAGTATTTTGTCAAATTTGCAGTTTTTGTGTCATCCATTGTTTATAAATTCTGTGTTTAAATGATCTAAGCTGCCTTTTACTTTGCTTTTTAATATATTTTTTATCTATGTTTATGTGATGCACTTAGGGCTGTTTTTCTGTATGACAATACAATGTACAAATAAAGATTATTATGAGTTAATGTTTTTACACTTGTACAAATAGGTAACAGAATAAGAAAATTGTAATGTGCAGAGCAAAACAAACTGTGAAAGTGCTATTTGTGTTGCCACTGTGATACTAACTTTTCTCTCTGTCTCTCTCTCTCTAGCATGGTGTGCTGTCTCGGGAGTTTGTGGAATTGATGGGTCGATGTAATAGTATTCAAGCTCAATACAGAGATCGCAATGTGGAAAGGATACAGAGGCAGCTCAAAATCAGTCAGTCTGTGATTGACATATTGCATGTGATAACCCATTTGTATGTATTGTAATTTCTTTGGTATGTCAGGCTCAGTACTATGTCTGCATTTGTTATATGAGGTGTATTTTGAGGTTACAAAATAATTTATATGAGATGCTGGTTTAAGAATGGTTAAATAATTTATTTTAACAATGTATATATTGCATTTAGGCATTTAGAAATCTGGTCAGTATGTATATTTGAATTCTATGGAATAGCCTTGATTAATCAAATTCACACATTATTATTATATGGCAGCTAGGAACTGAAGGCGGTCCAACCTTATTGTAATTAGTTTGATTGTTAATATCCTGCCCTAATTTTTTTTTTTTTTTTTGAAACGCTATGACTTCTTTTGCTAAAATATGACAAAATTTGACCAAATTGCAGGTAGCAATGGGTCAGTGACAAATAAGGGTTGGCAAGATGAGCAATTCAAAAATCTTTTCAAATCTTTTAAAAGCATGCATCAGGTTTGTTAAAATGTACATTTTGTATTTATGTTGGTTTCATGTCCAACATACCAACAAGAGATACCAAATAGTACAGTGTGACAAGAGGGACACCTGCCTGTTACATTTAGAACTCTTGCATTATGGGTAGTAAGGAGTGCAGACAAAGTCCACAGTGGAAATAAATGGAACATATCCCTTTTTCTCATATTAATTGTGCCTTAAGCATTACTGATCCTCACAAGTTTTAAAATAAACCTACCTCACAACTCAATAGCTATTTCATTGTGATGGATATTGTTGATCAGTCAGCATGCAGGATTTTAGGAATCTCTCTTTTTAATCACATATGAAAGGTTTGCACAATTCTAAAGGAAAATTTTCATATGATGCAATGCAAACTCTCCCAAAAGTTCAGAAAGATCTTGGTGATTTTGTTAAAAAACATGGCAATTGAATTTTACCCATTTAAGGCAACGTAATTATTGATTTTACACACAGCACTTGAAGTCACATCCTCCCCAAACAGAAATGGACTGTTGGTAAATGATGTCATTGTACAAGCCTTAATAAAGCCCATTTTAAAACAATATGATCTCCATGAGATTGAGCTTTATGATTTTTGTTAGATATAAAAATGAAATAAAGATAACTCATGAAACTTGGTTTAATCTTTGGTAAATCATATGAAAATAACTAAGGATACAGTATTAGCTTTGATCAGATCTATATTTCATGGAACATTACATTTTTCTAGCTAACTAACAAGCTAATGTTGTTAATGTACTGTTCTGTACCTGTCATTGGCAATTTTCCAGTTATCTCACTACGCTGTATTGCAGTAATTCCATTGAAAGAGTCATTAGGCATTTATCATGCATGCATGTCTTTGTGCGCAGCTCTGATTTATTTTATTTTTGCTATATATTCTGTTCAAAATTATACTCTATTAATTGGCCAAATTAAGTTCACATAATCACCTCTTTTCCCTCCTAGCGGGCACCAATGTGACAGACGAAGAGTTGGACAGGATGCTTGAAAGTGGACAAACTGATGTCTTCACACAGAATGTAAGTACTTTCTTAATAAACTTGGGATGCATATCTGTTGAAACAGGGCAATGTTGGAACCATGTTCTAATAGTGGAACCCAAAAGTGACCAGTGACCCATCACAAAAGTGTAGCTACGGTAACTTACTATGGCATTGAGTGGTATATTTTCTTAATATAGCTCATTAATAAGTATTTGAATATTCTTGAAGTAACATTATATTGTCATATTTATTCATTCATTTATATCACATATTCATCCATTTATTTTTTTATTCAAATTTGCCTTACAATTACATGGGAATAATAACCATTTATCTTTCAACAATTAAAAAAAAACACAGCCAAACTCTGAGCTCTGATGTTGAACTAAATTGAAAACTTTGCCAACCTTTGTTTGCAGTTACTTGCTTGTCAAAGCCTCCCTGGATGAAATGCAATATAGAAACACTTCCAGAACAACTCTGTGAACAATGAGCAACAAACCTTGATTTGCACCTCACCATGCTCCCAGCCCCATCAGTGCAGATACCTATAGAATCATCCAAAAAATGCAGGATGAAGTTGCCCATAACTGCTTGTCTAAGATCCAATTTGACTCCCCACATTAACTCTTGACTGACTGAAAAATAATGGGCTTGGGACACCTCGTCCTACACCATTCTGTGCTGGTGCTGGCACAGCATGCAGTGATGATGGTGTAGTGACATTAGCTAATGGCTAGCTAGCCACAGCACAATTAATTCAACCAATATGAAACTAGAAAGCTACCTATACATCAATCAAGAGAAAAACCTAACAACCTTGTACTTTCCGACTTGCTGGCCTGCAGCCGGTTGCACCAGCAGAGCATAAGTTCGATCTTTACCTAGTTCAAACGTAAATTGGCACTACGTTCGAAGTTATAAAAGTTATACTGTTGCACTAAATCACATATGTTCAACGTAGACTTAAGTTATATCTTAAAACTTAAAAAAAGTAAAAAACGTAGCGTTTATAGTCTCCGTGATATCCTCCCATGTTTGCTGTTTCCTTTTGTTGGTGGCGAAGTTATTAAATTTTGGCACTTATGCTCCTTGTATATGACTAGCAAAATGACAATTTCGTCATGAGTAAAATTCTTTTTTCTTGGTCAATGTTCACCAGACATGGCCAAGCCTGAAATATATAATAACACCATGGTCCGTTATACATTGAATGAAAAGCGAAGCATATGCTTGACAGGCAGGTTGACAGGCTAGCATAACACATTTTTGTTATCGCCAACTTGAATAATGTTACACTAAAGATTATGGTAAGTCAGCTAAAGGTGAACCTTGATAACTTTCTGTTACTATTGTTATGACATTAACTTACCTCTTATTGTTTTTTCGTTCCTATATAGTTTTAATGTGGTTTGCAACTCCAGTTGGCTCTTTTGTTAGTTGTTCAGTGTTAATTCCGTTAATATTTGTTGCTAGACAACATTCAGCACCTCCAGAGAAAGCGCACTCCACAAACATTTACATTTATTCATTTAGCAGACGCTTTTATCCAAAGCGACTTACATAGGTTACAGTTCTTTACGATGTCATCTATTTATACAGCTGGATATTTACTGAGGCAATTGTGGGTTAAGTACCTTGCCCAAGGGTACAGCAGCAGTGTCCCAGCGGCAACCTTTTGGTTACAAGTCCTGCTCCTTAACCACTAAGCTACACTGCCGCCAATTCAAGCAGAAACACTCCAAAATCTTGTGGAAAGCCTTCCAAGAAGAGTGGAAGCTGTTATAGCTGCAAAAGGGGGACCAACTCCATATTAAAGTATATGTATTTGAATACAATGTCATTACAGTCCCTTTTGGTGTAATGGTCAGGCATCCGAATCCGAGACACACACACATTTATAGATAGGTGCCGCATAATTTAAAAATGGTCTGTCTTCCCAACACATTCTCTCCTTATGGAGCCGTGGTATTTATTTTGAAGAATTTTACAGAAAATGTTATTTGCTGTCCAGTGTTGTTGTGTAAGTGTACAAACACAAAAATTACGTGGCGCCCTCTGTTCCAGTCCCAAAGCACGAACTCGGTGATCGCGGGTTGTCTTGTTTTATTTCCCATCACATTCTCTACTTACCGAGCCACAATATTAAACAATGGTCTCACGCCCCTCCAGAAGCAAATAGAAGCTTAGCAGCACACAGCTAGCATCCTCCCTGGGTGAGAAACCTAGCTAGGGGTTCAGTAGAAACCATTAGGACCTCAGCTCAAGTCCCAAAGTACGGTGATCTCGGGCTGTCGTGTTTCATTTCAAATCGCATTCTCTACTTACCAAGCTGCTTTTCATATCTGCCGATGCCGATAATTAACTTCTTAAGTATTTATCGGCCAATACCGATGTCGTGCCGATATCGTCGTGCATCCCTATTTGAAATCAGTCTATAACTCTTTTTTAGATCTAGATTTGTTTTCTTCAGAATACAGAATTCTTCAGAAGTTTGAATATGGCTGTTTTAGGGGGGTAAACATGTAGCCTGATGATAAAGATCCGTTAACAATAGGCTCACAAAACACAGGCAGGAGATATTTCATTAGTCTGATCAGAACTGGATCATGTGGACATACAGATGATTTTGATGATATAATTAGTCTCTCCAGTTCATGGTGCTCAATAAAGGAAGAAGACTAAAGAAGTTGAATCACTTTAGGTAAGGTGTCAGGCACTTGCGAAGGAGAATCTGAGGGAGTGGATGGATATGTAATTGGTCATTTGTTCATTTTTTATCAAAAAAGTTCATGAAACAGTTTTCACTATAAACTATTTCACAAGGTGCAGACTGAGTTAATTCAGGGGGTGTACCCAAGGTGAGGTTTAGACATAGAGTATTCGTGAAAACACCCGAAAAGTCCTCTAATTAGGTTAGACTATCTAGGTCTTCTTCCTTTGGAAGGAAAATTGGAAGTTCATTTGTGAAGTTTGACAGATTTTAACAGGTGGCTAAAGGACATATTTGGCTGTAAATATTTATTGGACAAGAGAAAATAATTTTAAATATTGAAAATGGCAAGAATTAAATAGGGATGTTTTTACATCCATTTCAAAGGTAATAAGGAGATCTAATGTGGCATCTACACATCTAATTGTTTTCTTACAGCATAATGATGCTTGTTACACTGTAGATGTTATAGTGGCAGCGGGCTCAGCTGTCTTAGCTGAGCTATTATCCTGTTTTCTAGGCACTCTGTGTTATAATATTAACTTCATACCTTGCCTAGCTAGTGACTGCTGTGAATACATGGTGTCCTGGTTGGAACCCCTTCAGAATGTACTGTATGTGCGGACAAGCTCCTGTAAGAACTTCAAAAAAAAAAAAAAAAAAAACCCAAATGTCATGGGCAGTTTTGCCCCATTTTCAGAAAGAATGGCCCTTGAACATCTGATTCATGTATACCTGACTAGACACTCATTTTGTATTACTTTTATAAAAAAAAATAAAGTAAGGTTCCTGAGTGGCTCAACTGGTAAAAGCGCTTGAGCAGCATAGAAAGGTTTGATCTCAGTGGTGTCATCAACAATCATCGACAATGGCCGGGAGTCCACAACAGTAGAAAAAAAAAAAAAAAAAACATTGGCTTTGTTGTGGCTTTGTGGACCACCTTTTGAGTGTACAAAGACCATAAGACTAGTTTCAGGTTACCTGATCTCATCATAAAGCATCTTGTGTTCTTACACTATTATCAAATCTGTCTCAGATCCTGAGTGATGCCAAAGCCACTAAACAGGCCCTGAATGAGATTGAGTCTCGACATGATGAGATCCTTAAACTCGAGAGAAGCATCAGAGAACTCCATGATATGTTCCAGTACCTTGCCATGGAGGTAGAGGCACAGGTAAGAGGAGCAACAATGAAAAGAGAAAAAAGTCTGACTGATATCAGTTAATGTTAATGATTCAATAAATGAACAAATAAAAGTGAACCTGAATGAACATGAAACCTGAAATGTGTTGGTCTGCTGGCTAATGATAGCCTGTTAGTGATTGCTTGGTTGAGAACTTCTCTCTTAAAATTTGACTATCAAACATGTAAACATGAAGCAGCGTAACATACAGTCATACAGTAAGGATGGAGGGTGTCGCAAAGTGACCATTTTAAAACTCTGTCCTTACTGTTCAGAGTCTCTGACCCATGTGCAATATTGTTCATATGATTTATATGAAATATGAGTTCTGCAACTGAAGATTATCTATTCAGTATGCTGAGAAAAACTGCACATAAAAAAGTGACTTTAATGACACTGAGAGACACTACAAAATGCATTCATAGATCCTCTTTCCCAGAAATGTTAAATTTTTTTTTTCCTCACACAGTGACTATCACTCTAATTTGTAATATTTATAGGAATATAGGAAGCATGTTCAGTGGTCAGGGGTTTTCTTCTCATTTATTTTAATCACTTTGTGTGTGTACAGGGGGAGATGGTGGACCGCATTGAAGCCAATATCATGAACTCTTCCAACTATGTGGAGAAAGCTGTAGCAGACACCCAGCAAGCTGCTATCTACCAAAATAAAGCCCGCAAGGTAGGAGGCTGTAGGACCAGAATGGCCTGTCCTTTAGAAAGAGCCTGTGAATTTTTACAAATTTGTAGCCCCACGGCACACACCTAACAAGGAAACAACTGCATCAGGAAAGAGTAACAGTGGTCGTAAGACAAAGCTCACTGATGGACAGGAACGTAAAATGTTTTCTCGTCAAGATGTTCCCATATTTCATGATGATAACACCCCTGTACACATACTGCAAAATATTCAAAAGTAGTTTCAAGAACACCAGGATAAAGTCACGCCTTTCATAGCCTCCCCAGTCACCAGATCTAAACATTGCATTTGCTAATTTGCTGTGCTGATAGCACTGTGTGAAAATCAGTTGTACAAGCACAATAGTGTTTTGTTACTCAGCGATATGTACTAACGGTGCATCCATTTTTTTGAACACACACGCCTAACTCAGATCAACATAATTTTGTTTTCCCATATATATTTGGTTTAAATTTAAATGTTTAATGTTTAACTAGGTTGTCAGACAGTACCAAGAGGTACTTTTTTAATGAATTTCAGTTTCACAGTGGCAGCTTCAACTTTCTGGGGATTATATTCTTGTTTTGGAGGAAAGCCTCACTATTCTGCTGTCATAGCTTTATAGATTAGAATAGTATGGCCCGCGGTCCAAATGTGGCCCAGGGGCAGATTTTAAATGGCCCGTGGCCTCTCTCCTGAAATATAGTGCGAGTGGCCCGCCACGGTGCCAGCACTACAGAACAATATTAGGCTATGTGGTGAAGATGTGAAATGTGCTATTCAAGTGGCCCACCACACGATGGCAGCACTAACAGTCTGTAGACCTGCAAAATATTGAAGAAGAAATTAAACTTGTCCCTTAATAACAAACTGATTGGTTATTCAGTCAATAGCCTACCAGTCATTTGCTATGGCTGCAAAGAAGCTGTTGATAGCGAGGGCCACCACGTTCAAGAGATATGGAAAACGGAGTACTTTAAAGCCGAAATAATTGCGTCTGTCTCATTTTCCAAGAGACTGTCGTTGTTATGAAAGAATTCAATGTGAAGAGACATTACGAAACTAAGCATAGTTTGTACCAGAAACTGTCCAGCAGTGAAAGGACTAACAAAGTGAGGCAACTGGAAGCTAGCTTGGCCTCCCAGCAACAACTCTACGCATGGGCAAAAGATTCAAAGAAAAAAGGTACCAGAGCTAGCCACGAAGTGGCAATGCTAATTGCGAAGCGGCTACGTCACTCCCCGAGACCTGGTTAAGTAGCGTTGTTGCCGACAAGTAGCGTTGTGTGCTTGCGAAAACTAAAGCATGAGATTGTTTAATTAACAAGGATGGCAATTTGAATAATTAAGGGACAAGTAATTCCAAAGCTTTCTCTTAAATGTTTCACATCATAGCTTTCTTGTTTTACAAAATTCAAATTACAAAACGGAGCTAAATTTAGTTAAATCGATTTAAATTACTGACAATAAACTTTTAGGTTAGGCTGAGTGCAATGAACAAAAATGTTTAGAACACAGACCTCACAAAATAAATGAAATAAAATGTCTGATTAAGTATAGTAGACACCTACATACACTACTATATGTTAATGGATCTGAATAAAACTTAATAGATTTGTATTTTGAAGATTTTATATAATGAATATTTTGAAGGTAATACAATATAAATTATTCAACAAACAGAACAAACATTAAAAATGTGTTGTTTTCATTGCTATCTTACGTTTTCATAATTCATTAAAAACTGCACAGTCCATTTTGAATTTTACTAAGAATTCAGTGTAAGAAGATGTGAAGGCAAGGCTTGCTATATTGCTGATTACAGCCCATTTAATTGTTGATTTATTATTACACTGAAAATAAAAGCTTTTAGAACGCATATGTAAAATTAAAAACAACGAGCTGGCCCTAGGGTATTTTCACAAGATGTAATCTGGCCCCCATTGAAAAAAGTTTGGCCACCCCTGGATTAGAACCTTTGTGGACCTGCTCTCCAGGGAGCAAGCAGCGGTGAAGCACCCCCAAATAATTATAAACTGGGAGAATACCATTTTACATCACCGAGCAGCAATAAGCATGGAACACCTTGGTTGTGTTATTAATGAGTAATTTACATTTATTTTAATCTAACCCAGTTAAATTATGTATGTTATGGGAAGGGTCTATTGTTTGTAATAATGTTTTTGAAGGGTTTTAAATAGTTTATAGTAATGTTTAAAAAGTTAGAATTTTGATGTGTGAGATATGGCATAGATTTAGGTACTGTATGTTACGTATGACAGTAGTTGAAAGGAACTTGTAGTCCACAAATATGATTGATTTTCTTCTAATATTGAGTTACTCATTTTTAATAAATTGTATCTGTACTGGCCCCACTGAATGTGGATCATAGGATGGGTCATATTTATTTATCATTGCTCCAACTAATGTTCCAAAGTACAAAGTACAGGACCACCACAGTGTTCTTCTCTGTAGTATATAGAATTTTACTTGGATGAATTTCTTTGTGAAACTGAAAATACAAGCGTAATCTTTATATATGGTGGTAAGCATATGCCAATCCAGCATACAACATTACTGTAGATATCTTCAATCGCCATATAACAGTGCTATGCCTGAACAATCAATGTTATGCATGTACACTGATGAGCCAAAACATGACCACCTGCCTAATATGCTGTTGGTCCTTCGTGTGCCGCCAAAACAGCACCGACCCACTGAGGCATGGACTCTACAAGACCCCTGAAGGTGTCCTGTGGTATCTGGCACCAAAACATTAGCAGCAGATCCTTCAAGTCCTGTAAATTGCGAGGTGGAGCTGCCGTGGATTGGATTTGTCGGTCCAGCACATCCCACAGGTGCTCAATCGGACTGAGATCTGGAGAATTTGGAGGCCAGGGCAACACCTTGAACACTTCATCATGTTCCTCAGACCATTCTTGAACAATATGGAGTTAGATTAGTTTCTTTATTCACAAATAAATGTCACACAATTTACAAATATATTTCGTGATTCACAAACAAATGCAACACGATTCACAAATATATTTCATGGCTTACAAATTAATGTCACAATTTACTAATCCATTTCTCGAATCATAAATAAATGTTACGCGACTCACAAATGTTAAAGTAGTTACATTTATTTACAAACTGACGAATCTGCATTTACAAGCCACTACAAGTCATTTTATTATCAAAAAGTAGTTTTATTATCTAAAGTCAAAATTTTCCCAAGTAAGATGTTACCTGGCCAGGTAGCAAACCTTCCTATATTAGCATAGCCAACATACCATTTGACATAA
Organism: Megalops cyprinoides; assembly: GCF_013368585.1. Taxonomy (NCBI): domain Eukaryota; kingdom Metazoa; phylum Chordata; class Actinopteri; order Elopiformes; family Megalopidae; genus Megalops; species Megalops cyprinoides. The sequence continues at coordinate 71,023,017 of NC_050583.1, forward strand.
TGACTGAATCGACAAGTCTGTTACTGTCATTGACATTGACTGACATTAGCTAACTTGCTAGCCTGCAAGTCAAAATGACTTTTTGCTGACTATTGCTCCAACTAACTGAACAAATGTCAGAACTAAACAAATTAAAATACTCATAGTACAAGCATGTCTAGTCACGAATGACGGAGTTTATCAAGGTAAACAAGTTATACTTACACTTGTTGGACCGCCGCCTGATGCCATTTTCTCTTGCACATTGCGCAGATGTAACGCAGTGTGGTCAAATCATAACTTCGAATTTACGTTCATGTGATTGGCTGGAATTGTTAGAGACATCTGATTGGCTACAGAAAATGACCTTTTGAAAAAAATGCCATGTCAGGGAAGTTTCAAAAATCTGCAAACAAATGCAGCGATATTCACAAATGTCAGGTGGCTTGTAAATGCAGATTCGTCAGTTTGTAAATAAATGTAACTGCGTTAACATTTGTGAGTCGCGTAACATTTATTTATGATTCAAGAAATGGATTAGTAAATTGTGTGACATTAATTTGTAAGCCATGAAATATATTTGTGAATCGTGTTGCATTTGTTTGTGAATCACAAAATATATTTGTACATTGTGTGACATTTATTTGTGAATAAAGAAACTAATCTAACTCCATAGAACAATGTGTGCAGTGTTGCAGGGCGCATTATCCTGCTGAAAGAGGCCACTGCCATCAGGGAATACCATCGCCATGAAGGGGTGTACTTGGTCTGCAACAATGTTTAGGTAGGTGGCTCGTGTCAAATCCACATGAGTGCCCGGACCCAGAGTTTCCCAGCAGAACATAGTCCAGAGCATCACACTCCCTCCACCGGCTTGTTGTCTTTCCACAGTGCATCCTGGTGCCATCAGTTGCCCAGGTAAACGGCGCACACGTACACGGCCATCCACATGATCTAAAAGAAAACGAGACTCATTGGATCAGGCGACCTTCTTCCACTGCTCCAAGGTCCAGTTCTGACACTCACGTGCGCTTTTGATGGTGGACAGGGGTCATCATGGGCACTCTGACCAGTCTGTGGCTACGCAGCAGGGTGCGATGCACTGTGTGTTGTGACACATTCCTCCCGTAACCATCATTAAAATTTTCTGTGACTTGTGCCACAGTAGACCTTCTGTCGGTTTGGACCCGATGGGATAGCCTTCATTGCTCTCGCGCATTGATGAGCCTTGGGCACCCAACACCCTGTCACCGATTTGTAGTTTGTCCCTCTTCAGACCACTGTCGGTAGGTACTCACCACTGCTGCCCGGGAGCACCCCACAAGCCTTGCCGTTTCAGAGATTCTCTGACTCAGTTGTCTGGCCATAAGAATTTGGCCCTTGTCAAAGTCGCTCAGGTCTTTGCTCCTGCCCATTTCTCCTGCATCCAACACATTGACCACGGGAATAGATTGTTCGCTTACCATCTAACCTACCCAGACCTTGACATGTGCCCTTGTTTGGAGATGATCAAAGTTATTCGGTTCACCTGTGAGTGGTCATAATGTTTTGGCTCATCAGTGTATAAGCTGGTACGTATATGGTATGATATTAGCTAAATATTTCTACATGAACATAACTGACTGTGTGATTAATAGCAGTAATATCAATAAAACATGAATAGCAATGCACCTGTGATAACGTACAAATCCGTATTGAAGTATAGCTAGCTAACTAGCACCACAAAAAAGTGTTACATGCTAGCTAGCAATATGAAAATGCCAATCATTTAAATAACATGCTCATTATAATATATTGCCAGATAATATATGAACTCATGGATTTTTCTTTCCAAAGAGTTTACATGGAAAGATGGTAGATGATTTTAAAACACTTGTCTGAACAATTTGTCTGCATACACTGACTTCTTGTTTATGACTACTTCTATGTAACTGTCAATAAGAGATGAGTAGTTAATTGGAGCTGCTGCCTCCAAGGGGAACTAAAACATAAACAATATCTTATATTTCAGCTCCTTTAGTGTCATCCATAACCATAATTGTATACAGTATTTTCACAAAAAAAAATCAGCATCAAAAATACCATGTTACTCACACATACAAAATACTCTCTCTCTGCATATGAATATAAGTACATTCAAAAATAAGTCTGACATTAGATTTAATATCAGCATGAAGCTACCCTACACAATCTGTGCCACATTGTTGCACACATACTGAAGAAGCACTCCCCCATAACAAACCTATCAAATGTTTCCAGTGTTATTTTGTGAAACTGGTACATCCAAATATGGATATCAGTACCTGTCATTTTATCAGGTTGTTACTGTGTTTGTCAGTGGTGTGGTATTTCAGAACTTCTGCAGTCTTTCCTATTGTGTGTCTGATATCTTTGTGTTTTAATGATATACATTATCCTTTTTGTTGTAATATGATGTCGTGTATACTGTATCTTTGCTGGGACTGTGTATACTATTACACATATTAATGGTAGTGGTAGAACGTTAACTAGCATAATGTATCAAAATTTATATATTATTACAATCTTGACAAGAATTACCCTACAGAATAGATATAGCGCGTATGTTTACTTGTACAATGCTTTATAATTACTGTAAAATTAAATTGTTAAAATAACAGTATCACAAACCAAATTTGTTTACTATTTCTGTGTGCTGAAAGTGTTTTTTTTTTGTGGAGATAAAATTTATTTTTTAGTACATGTTATAAGTTAGAGTGATATTCATATCAAACTGAGAATATTTTTGTGGAGAATAAATACATAAATGAATAAATAATAAGAGAAATGTTGAGAATAAATGTACATATACGTGAATAAATGTGGAGAGTCCCATTGTAGCAAAAGCTCAATACACTGACTTTGTATTGTTGATTAATATCGAATGTGGTTTCACACTTCATTAGCTGCTTTATACAGGCATGCTGTGGGTGCCTGACTGGACAGTGGGGGCTGCTAATGGGCTATGGTACAGAGAAGCCCCTGCTGTCCCCTGTATCCCTGGTGGAAACCAGTTTTCCACTGCAATGGCCCTTGGGTCATTGTCAGCTAACGTCGTGGCTATGATCAAACCTTGCTCTGACCAAGCTGCTCGGGAGCCCCAGAAAGCTATTTTGATATTTTTTAGAATTGGCAGTAAGACACCATTATTTGGTGAATATAGACTCTTAACAACTCCCACAGAGTGGTCTTATTTGCTTACTTAAATTTGGCTAATCTTTATGAAGTCATCAATATGAGGTTAAGGAAAATCAACATACTCCTTTCTCCGTGATAACAGATGCTTGAGTATAAGCTTGCTGTATGTAAAGAAATAGTCTAAGCTTGAGTACGAATGGTGGACTAACTACCTAGTTAGCTACTTGTGAATATCTAATATTGAGTCTTTGCTGGGCTGATTCTAGGTTGCTGCCTAACAATAAATGTATTTTATTTATGTTGATAAAGGGAATGAGATATCAAAGCCACAAATTATGGAAGCCAGTTTCTGTATTTTCACAATGATGTGAGCATCCGACTCTGTAGTGTGAGTTTCATGTCCTAGAATCTTACTAACTGCATGCCAGGCACCTCTGCAGTCCTAAGTTATCATCATGTAATGTGCTGTGAAACTTGTAAAAAGTAAAATGGCCATTAGCTGTAGGCATTGGCTGTAGAGCAAGAGGATTTGTAATCTCAAAGTCTTGGTGAAATATGAAAAAGCAGACAAGAGACATCTTTCAAGACATTCCACCTCACATTAAGCAATCCTCACTTTCAAAAATTCTCACCTGCCTGATGAGCTACATATGAACTGATTATAACTTGACCATGTGAGTGCAGTTTGTTTCAGGCAATTTTCAACATTTCAAGGGGAGTTGATGAGAATGCACTGTCTATGACTGTCATTTTAACTGCTAATTAGTTGGTAGTTTAGGTTTCTCCCTCTCCAGTGGCTGTATAACAACCATCAATGAGGGCGTGTAGTTCAGGATGCATGCAATTTGGATAGCGTGAACTTCCTTACCTCTGCAGGACTAAAATAAGTTCCACTTGTATAGCTTGTTATTGCATTTAAATGTGTTGTATTTTAAGTGTGTTGCTTAGCACTGCAAGGATTCATGTAGTATCACATTATCACATAGCAATCGTGTTTTTGCCTTGGTTAGTTTTGCAAAAGCATTTTAATTGCTAATTAGTCATTAGTGGCTTCCGTCTCATAGCTGGCTGCTCATATGTTAGTTAATTGAGGAGGGAATTTATTATTGGGTTTGTTTGCAGGAGCAGCATCCTTGTTTCAACTTTGTCATACAAAGACAAGGGAGTCTGTCTATCAGTCTGTCTAGGGAAGCCACTAGGGAGAGGTTCTGTCACATCACTGTCTCATTTTGTTATTTTTAATTAACTTAAGTAACTTAACTATGTGCATCTAATCACATCCACTATGTGTGGAATTGTTATTGTTACTCTTGTATTGTTTTTGAATGATATAGTCCTGTCGGGTTATGTTGTGTTGCACTTGTGTGTGCATTTTTGGACTTGGCCCTCTGGCACTGGTGCTTATTTATGTATGGATGGTGGTGTCCTTGTTCATGTAATGTTTCATTTAATTTTGTTAAATTCTCTTTGTGGTCAATGTTGAGAGTTGCTCTGGATAAGAGTGTCTGCTGAATGTCAAAAATGTGAATGTAATGTTAAATGTAATTATGGTAGCTTTAGAAAGTATTCAGACCCTTTCACTTTTGCACACTTTGTTGTGTTATAGATGATCTAAAATTGATTAAATGTATTCTTTTGGCTGTCAATCTACACACAATAACCCATAATAACAAAGCAGAATTTGGCAGCAATCACAGCTTTGAGCCTTCTGGAGTAAGTGTGTACTCACGCTAGGCAATCTGTACCGTGCCCGAACACGTTTGACCCCCAAAGTCCAGTTAGTTTGACTAGTGTGATCGCTCCGTACCGTGCCCGGGCACAGTACACTGAACTGTGCCCGGGCCTGCTTGAAGAGGTGGGCTCGGGCACGGTTCAGTTGGACTCGGGCACGGTACGCATCAGTGTGATCGCTAACCGTGCCCAAGCACGGAACTCGAACATGATGTTAATGATGTAACTCTCCCATTTAATAAATATTATCCGTTATAGCAACAGTTAGCTGGGTATCTGTTACACGCCCAATCATAATAAATCCTTTAAACCATCATTTGATTAACTAGCTGACTTTCTTAAATATATCTGGCTACCTCCAAAATGATCTTTGGTTAGTTCTGTAGATCTATGCTTAAAAATAACTCTGTGGATCCCCACATTAGCTTGATTACTAGCAAGCGAAATAAAACTAACCATAATTTATGTGGCAATGTAAGCATTGCTGTTGTCAGGTCAAATTCTGGGCTTAGTCAGAATTTGGAGCTTTACTCGCAGACTACAATTCACGTTCATCAATAAGGTGAGAACTAGACCTGTTATTAATGCAAATACTCTCGAATTAATTGAAAAGTGTACTATCCAAGTAGTACCTAATAGAAGATGTTTGTTGTTGTAAAGATGACAGTAGCGCACACACAAGTAGTAGCCCTAACTGGTTAACATTAGCTAACATTATTATGATTAGGCTGCTGTAATCTGACACAGCATAATGACTGAAATATCAGCTGCCTCCGTAAAAATGTTATTATACGTGCAGGACGATTAACTGAAAATCGCTGTGTCGCGTCGATAACCATCTATAAGGCATGTGAAATGTGTCACCGCGCCCAAAACGACTCCAAATAAGCCACAAAGTACAATCATGAACTCCATTGCGTTGTGCGAGAGCTCCTTTCTTCAACACAAAAAGTTCACATCGTGATAACGTAAGCATGCTCGGGCCCAGACCATTAAGGGCAATGTGAGCGCAGGCCAGTGGGGGAGTGGGGAGGGGGGTGCTCAGGCAGGGTACAAGGCAACGGGCCTAGTGTGAGTACGCCCTAAGTCTCTACAAGCTTTGTGCATCTGGATTTGGGCAGTTTCTCCCATTTTTCCTGGCAGATCCTCTCAACCTCAGTCAAATTGGATGGGTAGTGTCTGCAAATTGCCATCCTCAGGTCTCTCCACAGATGTGTTGTGCGGTTCAAGTCCGTTCTTTCGCCTGAAGCCACTCCAGCATTGTCTTGGCTATATGTGACCGCACGCAGGATTTAGGGGCACATTCGCAAAATTGCCATTTTTGTTTTATCACAAGATAATAAAGTACAGATTCAGAGCTACAAAATGAAGCATCACTTGCCAAGATTGACCAAATATTTTGGCCGTAATGCTCAATAGAATATCATGACTTTGCAAACCACACTTCTGAGAAATCAGCCCTTTTCTCTTCTGTCATTCTCACCTACCCAGCTGTGACAGACAAGCTATCCCAGTATGCAATTGACTATGAAAGGCTGGAGGACTAATGGCTGCTGATGGTTGGAAAATCCTTGCCATTGTTCATTGTAGGTGTTCATTTGCATTTGAATAGTTGGATGACTACCTTGGAGGAATACATGGAGTTTACCGATTGTTTCAGCCACAGTGTTTCTCTAGTCGCATGAAAGAAGAGCTATGATACTCTGAAACTTTTATTGAAATCATAAAGCAGTTTCACAACATACATGATATAAAATACAAAATACACTACATCCATACAGTACAATAGTATACTCTTGGTGGCATTTCGTTTGTTGTCGTTCATCATGTCACTCCTTCTCCCATTACTGAAAAGTTGTTCCATGATGAACATGTCCTTTTCCGACTGTGACAACGCGTTGATCATACTGCATAGTTTGTATATGCGTTCGTAAGACAGTTTCTTTGTACAGGATTCATATCCGAGTTTTGAGTTTTCTTTTCGCCTTCGACCACAACCGCAGTTGAAATTGAGGATTGCTTCCATTTTTTGGTCACACTCAGAGTCAATGAAGTCAACAAACTTGATGGCATCTTCAGCTTCGTCAGTCACAACAGTGAACGGTACATCCTCTGATGGTGTTTCGAAATCCGCTTCGTGATCACTTTCACAAACCATACTTTTGTCCAAGTCCGGAATGCTTTCTTCGTCATTGCTGTCCTCACCTTCCGAGTCAGACAGGACAAGGTGCATCTGATCAAGAACCAATGAATGCTCAGCATTGTGTTACGACACCACAAAAGAAGAAAGCAATCGAAACTCCCACCACAGGAGAAGAAAGCTGTCAACATTCCCACCATAGAAGAAGGCCATTCTTTCTGGTTTCAGTCATAAATCCAGTATTGTTTAAATTACATTTTTATCAAAATGGCTTTGTGTTGCAAATTGACACCACAGCGAATGTAAGAGGGTGATCTTAAACTGCATGACTGTATTAAAAGACGGAAGCATACGATATGCCAGCGCTTGTTTTAATAATGCAACATAATAGGAAATTGACAACGTTTTCTCCCCTGTCAGTTCTCGGAGGACCAACTTGCCTTGATATTTATTGTTTTTTTTTCATATTTACAGATCACTTTCAGTTTCAAAAAGAAGGGGGATTATAGATAAGCACTTAAGGAATTTGAATCCACCACTATCTCATTTTTCACGAAAAATGGTTTTTTGACCGTTTTTGTGGTCTCCTGTAAAGTTGACGCGGCCTCGATGTGGAGGGTTTACTCGCGTCGGGTCACATATGCTTTGGGGTGTTGTTGTGCTGAAAAGTGAACCTTCACCCCCAGTCTGAGGTTGTTTGCACTCTGGAGTTTTCTTCAAGGACCTCTCTGGATTTGGCTGCAGTCATCCTTCCTTCAATTCTGTCTCCCCATTCCAGCCAATGAGAAGCACTCCCACAGCATGATGCTGTCACCACCATGCTTCATCGTTGGGATGGTATTAGTGAGGTGATGAGCAGTACCTGGTTTTCAGCAGATGCAGCGCTTGGAGTTCAGCCCAGTTTTCAGTTCATTAGACCAGACCATCTTTTTTCCTCATGCCCTCAGAGTCCTTTAAGTGCTGTTTGGCAAACTCCAGACGTGGCTTCCGGTTATCCACTCTACCTCTGATTGACTCTGGGCTGATTGACCGAGTGTTTCTGAGATGGTTGTCCTCCTTGCAGGTTCTCCCATCTCTGCAGAGGTCCTCTGAAGCTCTATTAGAGTGCCCATTGGGTTCTTGGTCACCTCCCTGACCAATGCCCTTCTTGCCCAATTACTGAGTTTGGGCAGATGGAAGCTCTAGGAAGAGTCCTGGTGGTTCTAAACTTCTTCCATTTCACAATGATGGAGACCAGAAATGGTTTTATACCCTTGCCCAGATCTGTGTGACAAAATGTGATTTGGAGGTCAACAGAGTCCTTGGGTTGTTGGACTTCATGGCTTGTTTTTTGATCTGACCTGTGCTATGAATTGTGAGACACAGGTGTGTGCCTTTCTAAATCATTTACAATAAATTTAGTTTGCTTGAAGTTGACTTGAATCATGTTCTAGAGACATCGCAAAGATATTCAAAGCAAACAGGATGCAGCTGAGCTTAATGTGGAATGCCATAGCAGAGGGTGTGAGTACTTATGTAAATGAGATATTTCAGTTTTTGATTTTTAATAAATTTGGAAAACTTTATAATACTGATACATACACAGAACTTGCACTGCATATGGTGGCACAAAGTGGGGTGATGTCCCACATGGCTGGTATGCAAAAAAGGAAAGACTGGAGATGGAATTAGACCCCGGGGCTGCAATTTCATTAATTCCAGCTGAGTTGTATAAAACTCAGTTAAAGGACTTATCATGATGGCCCACTGATATTGTGCTTAAAATATACTTATATTTCAGTGGAACTAAAGCTCAAAAAGTTGGCAGCGGAAGCACAGCTCCCCTTGTATGTGGTCAAGAGTAGTTCATCACTGCTTTTCAGTAGGGAGTGGCTGAAGCAGATAAAGCTAAACTGGCAGGATATTCAAAAAGCAAGTCTGGACACCCTAGAGGCAGTGTTACAGAGACATGCTAAAAAAAGAAAAACGCACTGAAAGACATTGAAGCTGCTATGTCATCGAAGCCACAGTGCTAGCCAAAGTTTTATCACCCATGTAGAAACTCATATGCATTAAGCATAAAGGTGGAGGCGGAACTAAAGCATGTGGTGGAGGTAGATGGTATATTACCTATACAATACAGTGATAGGGCGCCACCTGTGGTACCAATTGTTAAGACGGATGGTTAATTTGTGTGGACTTTAAATTTTAAGGATTAAGGACTTTAGCACTGCACTGTGAGTGGAATGTTACCCTATTCCATGCATGGAGAACCTTTTTGTATCAGTTGCTCAGGTTTAACACTTCAGCAAGCTGGACCTTTTGCATGCCCACCTTCAGATACAGGTGGAAGAAAAACACAAACTCCTGACAATCATGACACAGAAAGGATTATTCTGTTACAATAAACTACCCTTGGGAATAGCCTCGGTCTCTGTCATGTTGCAAAGGGCCATGGACCAGGTGTTACAGGGCTTTATCAACATGCAGCGCTACCTGGATGACATTTTGGTGACTGGACAGCACAGCGTGGAACACCCAAGGAACTCAGTTACTGTTTTAGGATGATTGAAGATTTTGACTTTGCGTCCAGAAAGGTGAGTGTGAATTCTTCAAAAACTCTGGTGAATTCTTCACAGTACTTAGGACATACTATTGACTCAGTAGAGCTACACAAATCACCAGAGAAGGTCAGAGCGATTGTGAAGGCCCCTGCACTGATTATTCCATCAGTATCTCTATGGATGGAAATTCACACTCTTGACAGCCAGACAATCTGCCAACCAGAATACAGTGATGGACTTTTCTTATTGTCAGCTAATAACTACTTCATTGAGTACAAGATGCAGACAGGCTCTCCCAACCTCTTCTGCCTGTGTCACAAAAAGACAAAGTTTAAACAATGGATGTCTTCTACATCAAGCAGCTGGAGACACTGCCTGTCAGCAGCCCAGATATCTCCAAGGACACCTGGATTGATGCCGCACGGTCTTAAAACATGCAAATGGTGACAACTGGATGTGTTCCTGCAGACACACACATGAAGAGTACATCGTCACCCTTCTTGAACAGACAGCTCAGCTGAGGCTTTTGGGGGGTATCTGTGTCATTTTTCCACCCAAGCTGCACCCCAGTGTTTTGTTACATGCAGGACACCCAGGTATGGCAAGAATAAAGGCTCTCACTATGTCCCTCACCTCTAAACCTACGGATTTGGCCAGGTCAAAGGATACGTGTTGATTTTGCTGGTCTGTTCAAACATCACATGGTAGTCATCGCATATGGTCGTACGTGCCTGCTGTACGTGCCCCAAAGTACACTTGATGGACACTACCACTACTGCAAGGACAGTTTTATTATTAGGGTTTCAGTCTGTAGTTCAGTAGTCCTTGTAAGTGACAGTGGCCTCCAGTTTACCTGGGGGGGTTGCAACAACTACATGAAAGGGAAAAAGTGGGCTCTACAGTTTCAAGCAGGACAGTGACCTGTATGGTGGATATTGGATCATCTGAGCAATGGAGACCTCATGCTGATCAGATGCTGGCTTGTCAGGACCACTCTGACTCAGATCCATCTGCAGTGTGCGATGTTTCCATCCTGTTTCACCACCTCCTGCAGAATGTGCAGCACACCTCACCTGTTCTTGGAGATCAACAAGGGCAGGATGTCTCTGTTGTTGCACAATGTTGTGAATTAATTGTGTTGTTAAAGTTTTAAGAATAACTCAGAATGTCAGTTCTGCTGCTAGTAGCCTTAATCTGAGTGTTGAAAACTGGCCTAGAATGTTTCTACATGGTGACTCAATAATGAGTACATGTTGTGTGATGTAATCCAGAATAACTAGAGTATAATAGAATGTGTCAGATCAGTGAATAAAAGTGAATATAAGAGTATTTTTTGGTTTACAAATTACATTAAGACTACCATACTGATAGAGAGGATTTCTTGTCCAGGGGACACACTGACTCCATAGCTAGATCATATTTAGGCATTTTTTATGTTGCCATATTTTCAGTAAAACAAACAATGCCCTTGTATTGCAGTATGTGTTTCAAGTTGACCCATTCCTTTTATTTCAGCTATTCTATTGTTGTTACCAGTACATTTGGCAGAGTGAGAGGTGTTTCGATAATGCCATGATGCCAGAAAGGGGAGCAAACTTCTATCCTTGACATTACCTAGATTTAGTTAATAACATTCAAAAATGAAATACAATGTAGCTAGCTGGCCGGAGGAGGGGCCTTCACCTGTCCCCAGAAACTGAGATATGTTAATAATATTATTAAATGTTTGTATAAATATTAATTGAAACCCTGTGTAAATCATCAGTTCACTAATTCACCAGTAACAGATCTGCATTCCATCAGCATTATTTAAAACAGACTTCAAGGCTTTAATTTGGCTGGTGTTTTTTTTTGTTTTTTGTTTTTTTTTTAATAAATGTTTTGTTTATGGTAAATGTGAGAAGCATCAGCCAGCTTCCTCACAAGATGCTCCTGAAATGCCAATTAACATCAAAAGTCGAAAAAAAAAGAATGATAGATTAACTCTTTGCAAGTTCCTCTCTCCTGTAACATTAATTCGCCCAATATAACATTTATCCGGCCTTGTCAAATTTAAGGCAGACGTGTGATAGGTTGCCTAGTAATTAGCTGGCAAAGTTACTAGCTGACTAAGTCCTAGCTACTGATTGTGAGCTAGCTACCAAGCTAATTAACTGAGTGAACAAGCTTTCAAAAAGGAAGATAGCCATGCTGTTAAAGATTATTTTAGCCAACAAACCAATAAAAAGTAACTTTCCATATTGTGATTTATGTGTTCTACTGAACTGATGTCGAAGGGAAGAATGTTAGGTCTATGTGTTTAGCAGTAGACTTTACAACAACATGGCAGAGATTAGAGAGAGGCATTATGGCAGGGTGTACTATTTCCCCATTACATTTCGTTACATTATTGGCACTTAGCCGATGCTCTTATCCAGAGTGACTTGCATCAATTACAGGTTTTTACAATGTTATCCATTTATACAGCCGGATATTTACTGAGGCAATTGTGGGATAAGTATATTGCCCAAGTGTACACCAGCAGTACCCCCTGTGGGGAATCGAACTGGCAACCTTTTGGTTACTGTCCTGCTCTTTAACCACAATGCTACACTACTGTCCATCAGCAGGTTTATCTGGAATCTATCTGATGGAATTTATCTGGAATTTATCTGATGTCGTCTAGCTAATACACATGAACTCAAAATGTAATATTTCGTCATTCCTTTAAGAATAATTTTGGGGGCTTTTTTTGTCCTCATCAAATGATTTTGGGAGCGTATTTGCTTTGGCAGATTAGCCCCCAAGCCCCTGTGTATTTCTGACACTGCATACTAGAAGATTTTTGCATGAGAATTGTGTGTATTATCCATTTAGCAACTTTTATATGGTATATGAAAAGGAGGGTATTCAACAACCACTTTTCCTCATAAAAGAATTGCATTTGTCCAGAAGGATTTGGTTCTTAGTTGTCCAGTAAGGTCTTATCAGCTGTTCATTCATAAAAGTAGAATTCCAAATGAATAGATAGAACTCAGGTATATGTTTTAAGGATGGTTCTCAAATTCAGCTGAGAAATTAAATCCTTCAGACATGGGACAAAACATGTTTGAATGCAGTGGTTTTGCAGTCCTTTATCAACTGGAATACAGATAAATTATTTGAATGCCACCATGCAAATTCATGTAACTGTGGTCAGGAACATCATGCTGCAGTAAATGCACACTGAAATCAAAATAATTTAAATGCACTTAATTTGTTTATTAGAAAGAATACAGGATACAGGGTAGCATTCATTTGGAATAGTGCTTTATGACTGTATTGAAGACAATTCGGGTTAACATTTTGTTGTAAGATGGCTTCCTACTGACATCTGTCCTTGGAGCGGACCTATTTTGGCAGACCTATTTTTGGAAATGTGTGTGTGTACCAACATATGAAGGACAATCTGTATCCACGAGTAACCCAACATTGACTGAATGTACAACACTAGAAAATTTCATAATGGAATCATCACAGAATGTTTAAATAACCAGAAATAGCCAACTAGATTGCCAGTGCCAGAGCAGAACATGACCAAAAATAGTTACATAAAAATAAACACCTATTTAATTAGAGTAATTGGTTAACTGGATGACTTGAATGATGGAGTACCTATCCTCCAATGAGCACCCACTTCTGGTGCACTATGTGACCTGTTTTTCAGAAAAAAATATGCAGGCCACAGGAACACAGGTTCAGTGGATGTCTGTATAGCTGCATAACTTTATGAATTTACACATAACTCTCTTTCTCTTGCTTTTTCCCTGCAGAAAAAGTTGTGGATTGCACTTTGCTGCTTCATTCTCCTGATCATCGTGGCCATTACCCTGGCTGTCTCCTTCTCTTGAGATGTGAGTTCACTTTTTTGCCCACCAACTGGACAAACAGAAAAGTTTTAAAATTGATTTTATCCCAGGCTCTGGCCATTTATATATTTCATCATACTCAAGCATATCTGATAAATCTCTGTGCCACTTCTCTGTCATTTTTGTAACCTGAATTGAAAATGGAAATGGTTAAAAGTTAAAAAGTATCTTAGCACATATACTTTTAATTCAAGTACTTGGAACTGTTAAAAGTAAATGTCCTTTTCGTTATCTACAAGAGTCATTGGTCAATAGTTGTATTTGTTAAACTTTTGTTTTGTGATAAAAATAAGTTAATTGATTAAAGCAATGGGAAAATGCACTTAAGAGAAAATTGTTGTCAATTTATTTAATAAAGCAACCACTGTTGTGCATGGTGCATTCTATATAGAATTATTTACCAAGCTTGAAAAGCTTTTTCGTGTGTTTGTGCGTGCAGGTCCATGGATGTGGGTGTGTGGGTGTATATAATACAGTATATATAATATGTATAATGAATGTGAAAGATATAGGTTTTGGACTTTGAATCAATCTGAAAAAACTAATATCACTGAGTGTGATGTGCTCCAATAAAGTAAGTGAAGTAAATGGAGTAAATAAATGCTTTTAAATGCCATAATGGCCATAGCACAACAATTAGAGGATATGTTTTACTGTATACTTTAGATATATGCTGAACTAAATTGCCAGTGTGAACTGCCCACATCTGAGGACATTTGTTGGTGTCTTCTCTGTATGTGAGATCTACTTATCAAATCTAGCATGTAGATTTAAATTTGATGTCACAGCTTTAAAAAATGCAGACAGGTTGTGGCTAGAGTTTAAAACCAGGCAAGTCATCTGCTGACAATGACCAGGAACTCACAGGGGTAGAACAAATTGACTGTGTTCTGCTGGGGATAGGAGTGGGTCAGGCTTTCAGAAATTTGTCAGGCACCTACAAGCTGCTTGGAAGACATCAACAGAGTCATACCTATTCTTCAATGAATGCCCATTCGATTGTAGTGTGCTGTGGGACTTGTGTGAAAAAATAGGTGTTGGATGCATGTGGAGTGTATCGGAGAATTACATCCATCTTGTCTCAGCTCTCCTATGTGCAGAGTGCAGAGGTTGCCATGGTGAGACAAACCTAATATAAAATTGGGAATTCCAAATACTTACATAATTATGTCCTTTATTCCTCTGAAGACTTTGTATTTTCACTGTTTGAGATAAAGTTTGAATCTTCAGTAGTCTGCCCAGTGGTAAGTACATGTTGTGGGAAGTAATCAAATACAGTTAAAGTATGATAGCGTATATCAAATCACTGTGCTGAACAGCCTTAGCAGATCAAGTTTAATGCTGAGGTAATCTCATGAATTCCCCCACTTTTGTAGTCTTAACCTCAAATATAAACGTAGTTATTTCCCCTTTTTACCCAACTTTAACAGGTGCCGGGTATACGTTTGTTCGTATATCATCATATAAACCTTTAAGAATTACAGCAATTTTTATACATAGTCGCTCCACGTTATTTCATTAACAATTAAGCAGTTCTTTAAGCTCTAGAGTTGATTCCAAATGTGGAAGTTGCATTTGGAAGCTGTTGCTGTGAACTCTCAATATGAGGTCCAAAGAGCTGTCAATGCAAGTAAAGCAGGCCATCATTAGGCTGAAAAAACAAAACAAACCCATGAGAGAGATAGCAGAAACATTAGGAGTGGCCAAATCAACAAATTTGGTACATTCTTAAAAAGAAGGAATGCACTGGTGAGCTCAGCAACACCAAAAGGCCTGGACGATCACAGAAGACAACTGTGGTGGATGATTGCAAAATTCTTTCCTTGGTGAAGAAAAACCCCTTCACAACATCTAGTTGTGAAGTCAAGAACACTTTCCAGGAGGTAGGCGTATCATTGGCAAAGTCTACAATCAAGAGAAGACTTCATGAAAGTAAATACAGAGGGTCTACCACAAGGTGAAAACCATTAGTAAGCCTCAAGAATAGGAAGGCCAGATTAGACTTTGCCAGAAAACATATAAAAAAGACTGCCCAGTTCTGGAACAATATTCTTTGGACAGATGAAACTAAGATTAACCTGTACCAGAATGATGGGAAAGAGAAGAGCATGGAGAAGGGAAGGAATGGCTCACATCATCTGTGAAACATGATGGAGGCATGGTTACGGCATGGGCATGTATAGCTGCCAGTGGAACTGGGTCACTAGTGTTTATTGATGACATGACTGCTGACAGAAGCAGCAGGATGAATTCTGAAGTGTATAGGGCCATATTCAGCCAAATGCTGCAAAACTGATAGGATGCCACTTCACAGTACAGTTGGACAGTGACCCAAAACATACTGCGGCCAAGAAGTGGAATATTCTTCAATGGCCGAGTCAGTTACCTGACCTCAACCCAATTGAACATACATTCACTTGCTGAAGGCAGAAAGACCCACAAACAAGCAGCAACTTAAGACAGCTGCTGTAAAGGCCTGGCAAAGCATCACCAGGGAGCAAACCCAGAATTTGGTGATGTCCATGGTTTCCAGACTTCAGGCAGTCATTCAGTGCAAAGGATTTTCAACCAAGTATTAAGAATGATCATTTTATTTATGAATATGTTACTTTGTCCAATTTCTTTTGAGCCCCTGAAAATGGAGGGACTGTGTATAAAAATTGCTTAATGGTTCTTAATGGTTTATATGATTTTTTTGTTAAACCCCTTGAATTAAATCTGAAAGTCAGCACTTCAGTCACATTTTGATCACTTCATTTCAAATCCATTGTGGTGGCATACAGAGCCAAAATCATGAAAATTGTGTCACTGTCCAAATACTTATTGACCTTAACTATACTACAGATGTGCACACACAAACATACAGACAGACAGACAGACAGACAGAGACTCATTCAATACAACCCTTCTGTCTCACTCAGTACCCCTACAACCTTCTCAGGCAGTGAGGTTATTTTCTAAAATAATTATTGTAAATATGAAAAGCACTGAAAAGACTGAGAAAGGACCTAAACTGAAAATTGTTCATAGAAGTCAAAAAGTCTTGTTAAAAAGATCTTGATCCATTGAGTTTTATTGTTTTATTATGTTTACATCCAAAATGAATATCACACTTCTGCTTCAGGAGTGGACACTGTTATTTTTAACCACATTCACTTTTCTGAATTGTCAAATTTTCATTTAGGGAGTTTTGGTTTAAGAAGTGGTTTTTAGTCCATGCATCCATTGGGCACCCACCATCCTCTACAGAAATTTGCACTGAGATTCCTTTTGCACTGTAGTATCCTGTGTCATAAGGTGGACTGCTGTATAAAAAATAAAACCCTTCCCTCCAGTTAAAACTTAATCAAAACTACATAGGATATTGATGGAGTATGTTTTTTATTTGAGTCAGTGGCAGCTTGTAAAATCTGTCTAATCTATGTCACTTTGCTGCAGAATGTGTTTTATGCCTGTATGCGTTTGTGTTACCCTTGTGTATTAGGTGACTCCTCATTTCCATCTGGCTGTTTATTTGCACTTTCAACAGAATAGTTTAGGATTTGGACTGTGTCTATAGACATGTAACAATGCATTCTATATCCATGGGAGTGATTTTTGCCCCACTTCTGACTGAACCAAGTGCACATCCACTCATAATTTTTGTTGTTTATTTTATAAGTTTGGTGGGTAAAACTTCCCATAGAATCATCTGGGTTTTTAATGCAGGGGAATTAGACTGAGTGGGTTTTTTGAGCACAATGGAGTGGTACAACTGCCATGAAATGGGACATGTGTCATTTAAAATTCACACAGCTGTTAAACCAACAAACCCTCTAATCTGATATTCTAATCCTTCAATGCAGTTTCTTTAAAGTTGTTTTTTCAGTAAAATACTGTATCCATCATATTGCTCACTTTCTTTTGAATAGCATTGTGAACAGATATTCAGAGGTTAATGCTTCATAGTACAGTACTATAAAATTCAAACCAAAAATGTAACAGCATTCAAAATTATGAAGGTAATGCTGCAAGATGAATAATATTGCAGTCAGAGCCCAGTAAAAGTGCAGCAATTGTCAATAAAATTGCAAATGAGGAAATCTCAATCAGCTTTAAGCTAGTAAGAGCTACCAAACCACATCTGACTTGCAAAGTTTGTGGGCCATACCAATGTGGAACACAGTCCATTACAATATGAATATAAAACACTTCCATTGTGATGTATAGCTTACATTGGACATCAAATGTGACATGGAGCTTAAAAGGGAATGAGATTGCTGTGTCCAATAACAATTGGGCTCATAACTGAAAAACCTTTCAAACATTTGTCCCGAATGACTCACAAGGCCAGTATTACATGATACATTAAATAAACTCAATAGACATGAAGGTGAACAACAGAGCTAAAATAATAATAAAACCGCACAGGAATAGTGCTTCACAATTATCAACAGAAACATTATTTCTCTACATTATACTAAAATGAATGTAGAAGCAAATAATGATCTATGGGAGCAACATTAACTTAAGGCATTGTTTTTTATGGTACCAAGGGATGATAATTAAAAGCAACATTGATGTGTACCCTACTATCCTACATTGCATACTATGTGACCCACTATGTGAGATGAGCATTGCTAATCTATAAAAGAATTCATTCAAGTGAGGACTGATGAGATTTGAAATGTTATCTGTCAAACTGGTCTAAATTTGGTAAATCAAACTGGAGTATGTATAGCTGTGTTTATTGTACTGTACTTTTTTCCTTTGTAAACCTGAATAATCATCTTCCCTTAGGAAGGACTACATGAAGGCTTACCAGTACATTTAAAAACCTGTAAAACAGTCACTTTTTAGTCCTGTGCCTTAGAATGACAGTCATTCATTTTATATGACATCTGCATGACTAGCTACAAAATAAATGCAGAAAAAAAAATGTATGTGTTCTGTTAGAAAATGCGTGTTTCCTATTTTCTGCCTAGTTTGTTCCAGGGCAATTCGAGTAGTGGTAGTGATGTCAGCATTTCATTGTCACATGACAAGGAAGTTGTTAGACGTCTTGATGGTTCGTTGCTCTTCTATTATACAAGTTAATGTTGATTTTTTTATACTCCTTTGATAGCATCGTTGGTAAGTGATATCATTTTTCACATTTGTTTCATTAAGACATATATTGGTGCATTAAGTCATTCATATTGTTTTTAATACATGATTCTGTTGTCCGCGAAGGTAGCTATATGATACATAATTACGCTACATATTAGCTGGCTACGCTAATGAGATTGCCATGGTTACAAACGGAAATAAATGGAACTCATCTTACTCGATATGGTGACATTATATGTGGTTCATCTCCTTACATTTGTTACTGTAGCAAAGGGCGAGAGCAGTCACCCCACCCGGCCTCGAACCCGGGTCTACGTCGCAGTCAAAGTGGCATGGTTGGTACCCCGTAGACCCGGGTTCTAGGCCGGGTGGGGTGACTGCTCTCGCCCTTCGCTATAAATGGTGTTAGAAGTGGGATGGCTTGCCGCAAGGCCATCGGAGGCGTGCCCGGTGTGTGAGCTGTATGAGGGACCCCCAGGTTCGGTTGACCCCAGTGTGTGAGGAACCCCAGAGATGGGTGAAGCACAGTGTGAGGGACTCCAGAGATGGGTGAAGTACCGGTGAGTGGGGCACCCTGGGATGGGAGAAGTACGGCAGCGGAATGCGTGAGGGACACCATGGTGCATGAAGTGTGATGGAGTGCTGTCACTACGGTTGAGTATGCGCTCTGACTGCCATACCAAAGAGCCAGGCTTTTTGGCGTCGTGGTCAAAGTTGCATGGTTGGTACCCTGTGGACCCGGGTTCAAGGCCAGGGGTGACTGCTCTCGCCCTTCGCTACAGTTACCTCTTGACCAATGCAATGCATACTATTAGGTTTATGGTATGACCGATGTATGTTTATGTATTTTTATCTTCAGTTTCACTTTGTCCCATTGTCAATAAACTGTCAATGTTTTTGGTAACGTCTCTGGTGAAGTGATTGGGGGAGGAGTTTAGCTGTCTGTCAAATTATGCTACAAACAGCATGTTAAGACGTGACGTATCGACCTTCCGGATAATACTGTTTCCAGGTCCAAGCCTCTACTACAGAAGCCTCTACCACAGAAGTTTTGTTATCTCGAGATAACGAAATAATTAACTTGTGATCTCGAGATAAAGCTCGTTTTCTCGTGATAACGGGTTAATTTATCTCGTCATGAGAAAACAAAAGATTGCTTCCTCTTATTGCTTATAATGTTAATTCAGAGATCAGAAGTGCCATGCCAGCATGCATAGATGACATCTTGGGGGGGGGCTGCAAATAGGCTACAGTTACTTTGACAATTTACACAATTTATTTATCTTACACTGACTTTACTAACATTTGACTTATCAAAATGTGCTTCCTATCACTAACGTTACTGTTTCTATAACATGTCAAAATCATGTGAAAGTTGGTGCCTTCCGCTAGCATTTTTTAACAAGGTAGCAATAGTTTATAGACTACGCAAAATCTGGACACACTGGTCCATTTCTTTTTCTTGGTGGAACAGTATGGAAACACTCTCAATTGTGCATCTAGGCTACTGAATAATTTAAAAAACGATAGATTTAAATTTTAAAAACTGATTTTTAAAAAAAAACTTTTTTAATACATTCAGACAGAAAATCATCTGGAGACCCGTCTCATTTTTTGGCGAACCCCCAAGGGGTCGCGCCCCCCAGTTTAGGAACTGCTGCTCTACTGCATTGGCTGAGGCACGCCGCAGTGCTGTGTCCATTGTCGTTTGAATAGATCTGAGTACAAAAAAACTATTCAATTGTCATTCTACTGCTTTCCTTGCGATGAGAAAGAGAAGAGGAAATGGCTGCTGTTGATAACAACTGATTACAATTTTTAAACAAATGAAGGAAAACAAAGTTTGAATCTTCGGTTTAGAAAACCATTGACTCTGAACCCGGCTAGGTTTGCTAGTGGAAGGCACAGTAGTAGAGACGATGACAGTTGGTAGTTGGCTAGCTAACAAACAACCGTAATCGTTATAAAATGGTTCAGTTCTTGGCTGCCGGACTGCAGCCACCGTACATACACTATATGTAGAAAAGTATTTGGCCACACCTGTTTTTCAGGGTTTGGGCTAGGCCCCTTATCCCCAGTGAAGGGCAATATTAATGCTTCAGCATACCAAGACATTTTGGACAATGCTATGCTTCCAACTTTGTGGCAACAGCTTGGGGAAGGCCCTTTTCTATTCCAACATGACTGTGCCCCAGTGCACAAAGCAAGGACTGTAAAGACATGGTTTGATGAGTTCAGTGTGGAAGAACTTGACTGGCCCGCACAGAGCCCTGACCTCAACCCCATCGAGCACCTTTGGGATGAACTGGAACGGAGATTGCGAGCCAGGCCTTCTCGTCCAACATCAGTGCCTGACCTCATAAATGCTCTGCAGAATGAATGGGCACAAATTCCCACAGAAACACTCCAAAATCTTGTGGAAAGCCTTCCAAGAAGAGTGGAAGCTGTTATAGCTACAAAAGGGGGACCAACTCCATATTAAAGTATATGTATTTGAATACAATGTCATTACAGTTCCTGTTGGTGTAATGGTCAGGCGTCTGAATACTTTTGTCCATTTAGTGTATGTGAACGACTGCAAATTTTTCAGGTTTCCAAAATGCCCCACAGCAGAGTTTTACATTTACAACTGAATGTGCATTTTCATTCAAGTTGAGTGCCCAAATGTACATGTGTAAGCAAGAATGATCTTTTTGCTTAAACATCAAGGTGTTTCTGACTCTGTAGATATGTCTCAAAAGCAAGCTTGATGGGTGATGATGTGGTAACATGACTTTGCTTGTTAGCTAGCTGATTAGCTATACTGCCTAATGTTACACTGGGCTACACTCACTGACACCCTGTAGGTCTTATCCCTCATGCTCACCCTGACCAAATCGGCGATATGGTCTTCAAAACAACTGAATTCCTCCACATACCCTGATTTATAATGGTTTTCGCCCCGCTGAAAACTTCAGGTCTCAGACTTAAAGAAGAGGAGAATATGGCTAAGCGACACCATTGCTGCTAACGATGAGCTTGCTGTTGCTGATAGCGATGACTGCTAAAGATGAGCTTGCAAGTTAGCTGCCATAGCGATAGCTGACAGCGATGATTAGCCCCAGAGGCTCTGATTAGCCCACACTCTAGCTAGCAAGGCTGGAGAGCGGTAACGAGAAAGCTCCGTGGTTTCATGGGACATGTAGTTTTTAGCTTGTGGTTGTACTAGCATATAAGATAAAAAATTAAATTACATAAAATTTAGCTCAAAACAATTAAAATAAACAATATAAGTTGCAATATATATAATCCGGAAATCTATGGTAAGCTATAAATCACTAGAAGTACTTTAAAAGTGTGTTTTAAAAAAATGTCTATGACTAAAATGAATGGGGAATTTCACTTCCGACACCAGTGACGTAGCCACCTCGGTACTCTATTGCTGCCACTTAGTTATTTTCAGTGTGATCTCCGCCTTAGGGGACATTCTAAAACACTTAACATGGCTTGATGTACCTAAACGTCGATCAAAGAAGACCAAATTTCTCTCACACGTCTCTTGTCATAAACACTCTCACAAAAAATCAAAACAGAAATCCAATGAAAGGGGTAACTATCTTACGCGAAGTCTTTCTTCTTTATTGACCCCCATTATAAGGAACTGACCGTCATGAATTTAAGATTGAGATCCATAAGAATCAACAACCTACACATTAGGGTACATAAAGTGGTTAAAATGGGCAAATTTTGCAAGACTGCAAATACATTTTCATTGGTTCCACTTAGGTTTCATTCTGTGAACACACTGAAAACATCAGATATAGATTATACAAAACTCCATTGGATAACTGTAAAATAAATAGAAATAATGTGGTTGCAATGTATTAGGCCTACCACAAATTGCAGTTCCTTCAGCACATTCATTTAACAACCTGTGCAAAATTGAGAGATCGGTTGTCTATTATCAAAGACATCCAAATACACCCTTTCTTTCTGACCATTTTAGACCATAATCAACTCCACAAGTGCTGATGCTCCAGATACTCAAGTAGCCCAAAGAAGGCTGGTTTTATTGCTTCCTTAAACAGTACAACATCCTTCTGTCATACAAACTTAATTGTAAAAGGGTATCCTAGTGATGAATTAGGCTTTTAAACATGATAATTTAGGATTAGCTAACATAATGTGCCATTGAAACACAGGAGTGATGGTGTCAGAAATTGGGCCTTTTACACCTACATAGATATTCCATTCAAAATCAGCCATTTTAGGATGTAATAGTCATTTACAACATTAACAATGTCTGCACTATATTTCTGATAAATTTAGGTTAATTGAATAGAAAAAAGTGTGGTTTTCTTTCAAAAACAAGGAAATTTCTCAGTGACTCTAAACATTTGAATGGAGAGTGAGAGTATGAACGCTGTGTTTAAGCATGCACAGTATAACACTCCACATATGATCAAGGCAAATATATCAGTGTTATCAATGACATGCAAATTGAATATTAGCTATTTCTTCGCAATACAAAGAAATTTAATGCTGACAGATATGTTACTTAAGATAAGACAGAACTTTATTGATCCCACAGCGGGGAAATTCACATGTCACAGCAGCATTAAGACAGAGGTAGAAAAGAAGTCAAGAATCAATAAAAATACCGAACTTAAATGAAGTAAGTAAATGAAGTGAGTAAATATGAACTTAAATCGGTAATGAATTAATAATTAATAGTTGCTGATAAATTCTGATAAATTGAGAATCAGCAGCACCTGAGGTAAAACAGTTCACGTTCTTCAAAAGAAAGGGGCGTGAGATATGCGGTTTTGATGGAAACTTCTGACACCCAATTGGATACTGCTAGTGACCAAATTAAGCATCTTTCCATTGGTCTTCTGGATGGAAAATTCTTACAGTAGACACAGCTGATTAGGAGCGTTCAATGTACGGAGGGATACAAGTCTCGCAATTTCTTTGGCACATTTCTCTTAATTATCAGAATAAAAATCTCTACACCACCTTGTCACTTGTGCAACAGTGACAGCAAATTCTCACTGGTTTGAACAGATTACAAATGATTTGTCAAATTCATGCAAATATACAACCCTATGATCAAAATATAGGCCTGCTGATGAAGTAGCCTATAACTCAAGTGATGCTGTAGGCTAATATGCTTTTCCCCCCGAATGTAAACCCATTTTTAACCACTTTATGTAATCTAATGTGCAGGTTGTTGATTCTTATGGAGAAAGTTCAGTGTAAATTTTCAATCTCAATATTAAATTAATGACAGTCAGTTCCTTATAATGGGGGTCAATGAAGAAGAAAGACTTCACGTAAGATAGTTACCCCTTTCATTGGATTTCGGTTTTGATTTTTTGATATGTGATGGTGTTTATGACAAGAGACGTGTGAGAGAAATTTGGTCTTCTTTTATCGATGTTTAGTTACATTAAGCCACGTTAAGCGTTTTTCACATTAAGCATTTTAGAATGTCCTTCTGCCTTAGTGCGGTATCACCGTGAATGTATCATCTAGATCATGTTGATGTGAGGCACCAAAATCCTAAAGCTAACCTAACACATCTGATTTAACTGTGAAGAAGGTACTAAAAAGGCGTGAACCTAATTAAAATTTGGCAAATGGTTGATTCAATTATTTTCTCTTTTCAAAGGGCTGTTGGGAGAGTGAGGACAGAGGAGTGAGGAGGTGCACTGCACTTTTCTTAATAAAGTAACGCATGAACGATACTACTGGCCTCTCTTCATTGAAGCAATACATTTTACATTTTAGTGTAGTTTTAAATGTAGTAGGTTAAATGTACAATTGTATTTAGGGGTTTACTGTAAAATAAGGTAACCCAAACATACAAATATGGTAGCCCATATATATGTACCCGTTGTGGCCCATAAGAGCACTAGATAAGACCTAGCTGGGTCCCATCATCAACCCATGTAGGCAGACTCCTGTAGGAAAAGTGGTTTTCTCCAAATGGGAGAAACCTGGGTTACCCATATGGGCCATATATGGAGCCCATCAAGGGCCCATCATCAACCCATCTGGGCTAACCTATGTGGGGCCTCCATGGAAACCGAGGACAAAATTGGCTGGGTAGCCCAGATGCAACCCACTTGGGCCCCACATGGGTGTGCTGGCTGGGACCTGTCATTTCCCATAACAACCACCAAAAATGGAGAAGGTGGCGGTGGAGAAGTTAATTGTGCTAGTTTCTGAGCACAGTGAACTGTACAACACGACAGTTAAACTGTATCATAACGTTTATCATAAAGAGGCCGTTTGGAGTCAAATTGGACGGATCCTAGGAGTTTCTGGTGTTTGTGTTTACTGCTTGTCGTTAGCAAAACTAGCCTGTTAGCTAATGTTAGCCCTGCAACAATGTATAGCCAGCTAGATCGCCAGATGATGCAACAGCTGTTGTTATGGCAACAAAAGACATTCTCAACTGCTTTTTGGAGCAAATGCTGCCAGCGTTTTTTTCTACCTGAAAAAATGCTCAGGCCAGTGTTTTTCATCAAAAAACATGCTACGTGTGAACACAGCCTTAGCCTAAATAAGCCTGACAACATTCATGTCAGCCATGACTGGTTTTGCTGCTGTAACGTGTAACCTGCTACCTTCAGTCAAACATCCAAATTACGTTTAGCGTAACGGTAGTTGAGTGGTGTAAGCTAAGCTGTTGACAAACTTGATTGCAGGTTTATTTATGAAACAGTGTGGCAGTTCTGGCGAGTAAACAAGCAACGGTTCTATTATTTCTCCCACTTGTAAAAATTCTCTGGCGACATCGCTTACAGCAGCTTATAACGCTGTACATTGCTAAATTAGATTACCCACAAAGCCAGCTAATGCCATGTTTATTAGTGGAAGACCGCTAACGTTGATGAGCAGTTGAACTATAGAGTTAATATATTCTGCCTAAATGAAGAAATGGTAATATACAGTACGTATCCGTGACTCGCATGTCTGTAGTTACAGTTGGTGCATTGGAAATTATTAACCCTTTCGCGCATACAGTCACACCAGTGTGATTAGCTGTTTAGCACATATGCTAAAACTAGTGCGATTAGAACACTAGATTGGAGAAATTACAGCTAAATTTAGCTTTGAGGAAACAGCGATTTAACTCTAAAAATATAGCAATGCTAACTGAAAACTATGAGAAGCTAATGAAAACATGACGAACCATGTATCACGTGCGCTACATAGCATAAAAAATAACTTATGTGCAAAAAGGTTAAACCAGAGGGGACACGTAAAAAAACGTAAGCTGAACAAGTATCTAAAATGGCTTCTTAGCCAAAGTTATACCGCGATACATTGTGCGCACCTAAAAATATAAATATAAAATAATATTGCAAGTAGATGAGCAAAATAATAGGCTATTTAATATTGTTTTTAATTCCTGTAATAATGTCACAGAAGCGATCTGATTCCTTTTGCATCGTCACAGTCAATGGCGGATGTAGTCCAAGCCTGCTATACTGAGAACTAGCGATTCTGGAAACACGTAGTCACCAGGTCTTCATAGTCAGTGAATCTTTGGAGTCCGAACGAACTGGTGAACTGAGGACTCACAGTGTTCATTTGAGTCCGAACGAACTGGTGAACTGAGGAACTTAATGTCAAGTTCATCAGGTCAGTAGGTGGAGTTTAGAGTCTTCGTAGTCACCGGATCTTTTGCGTTGTCCCACATCGTCAGCTGTGCCGAGATGGCCAGTGGGAGGTGCTTCAAGAGTTTTAGCATTTCAGCCATTGGCTAGTTGTTGTCATGAATGTACTGCTGATACAGTTTTGTGATAGGCTGCTTCGTGGACAGACCGCATATCTAATATCCACTGGAGGGAGAATTATAGCTACTATGCTAGCTAATCAGCGCGCATGTTTGCAAAGAGGAAGGAACAAATCTTTTAGACTAGTGATTCAGTTCAGTACACTCAGTTCACCTCAAAGATTCGTTCAAAAGGATTTGTTCATTCACGAACTGCACATCACTAGTTGCAACACTTTTTGCATTCCCTTCAGTTTCTCAGAGACTGTTTGTATCGGAAAGACAAAATGTTAATACATTAAACCCACATCTCTCAGCTACCCACCCACACTGCTGTAACATGTGTACATATGATAATATACGTACAATTTATACTTGAATAGACAAAGTCAAATGTTGCATTTGACCCCATAACAGGGGTCGGTAGCAACAGTGCACAGGGGCAGTTGCAACATTCATTAAAATGTAATAAAATCATTATTTAACATCATTTTGCAGTTTCTTTATTTTATTTGTGAACAGACAGGGTCTTTACTAAGTTAAATTGGCTGTATAAAGACAGTGCCTAGTAAAAGGGGAAAAAACAACATATTTTCATGTAACAGGTAACAACCATGTTTTGGTTAATTATTACAATACATTTCAACTACAATTTTTTTAATCAAAATCAAGACACTAAAATTTAATAATACTTCTGTGAACTTCTGTGCAAACTTACTGAACTGAACTGAACCGTGTGTGTGTGTGTGTCTACATGCATGTGATGTATGTGTATGTGACAGAGAGAGGGTAACAGAGAAGAAATCCACATCAAATGAAAGCTTACTGAAGTGACAAGTTAGACTGGCTGTATAAAGAAAAAGACTATAAGGAAAAAACATTTTCAAGTAACAAGTAACAACCACATTTTGTTTAATTATTACAATACATTTGAACTACAAAATATTTCTTAAAACCAAGACACTTAAATGTAATAATACTTTTGTGAACTTCTGTGAAAGCTTACTGAACTGTGTGAGTGTGTGTGTTTAAGTGAATGTTGGAATATATTCTTAAGTGTGCATCTGGATATGCAGGTAAGTGTGTGTGTGTGCGTGTGTGTGTGTGTGTGTGTGTGCATGTGATGTAGCTTATGTGTGTGTGACAGGGAGAGGGTAAGAGAGGAGGAAATTAGTCCACGTCAGACTCGCAGTTGTGGCAAGTATAAATGGCTCCTCCATCAGTGCAGGCCTGGTGAGCCCATGCCTTGCACTGCCAGCACTGTACCTCTCTTGGTTTTGAGTAACTCTCCAAACAAACAATGCAGAAATCCTCTTCTTTCTCTGAGTCAGTGTCATTGTCTGTGTGTTTTGTCTTTCTTTTTTTTCCCCTCCTTGTTTGGTTGTATTTTCATTCAACTTTCTCCTAACTCTCTGGGGCCTCTTTTCCAATTCCAGTGCCTCTTTCTCTGGGGTGTCTGTAAGAATTGCAGTCTTCCACTTTCTCTTCCCTTTTGCGACTTTTCTTGGTCTTGCTTTTGGGTGAGGTCGTAGGGTCTCAGGTGAGAACTCTATTTTGGAAGGTGGCACTGGTACAGTTATGGCAGGTGCGGGCAGCACAGGTGGCAGTAGTTGAGCTGTGGCTGGTGGAGACAGGACAGGTGTGGGCAGCACAGGTGGCAGTGGTTGAGCTGTGGCAGGTGGAGACAGGACAGGTGTGGGCAGCATAGGTGGCAGTGGTTGAGCAGTGGCAGGTGGAGGAGGACGGTCTGTCACCAAAGATGGTGCAAAATCAACATCCTGGGAGACCTCCCGATTAAATGGCCAAGTGCCAGTGCACCTAAAACCTGACTGCACATTGCTAGTGTTGCTGCCAAAGGGAGGGCCAATCTAGCAATGCCAGGAATGTCATATATTGACATTGTAAGGCCTGGGTGGCTCTTCATCCAAGAGTCACAGAAAGAGTTCACAGCCCATTTTAGAGGACTGTAAACACTCCAATCCAATGGCTGTAGCTTGTGAGAGCAGTGGGGTGGGAAAGAAAGCAGGACAATGCCATTGTCTCTGCAGAAATTTATTCCTCTCAAAGACAGATGGGATGAGTGGTTGTCCAGTATAAGCACGACTTTAGCATCCACTGAGGACTTAGTGTGATGTTGGAAGTGTTTTAGGAACACGATAAAGTCCTCCTCCACCATCCACCCAGATGCAGGCTGTTCTAATGCATCCGCATTCATGATGGGCCATCATGAATAAAATGGTCTTTGGTCTTTGAAATGGACACAAGGGAAAACAAAGAGGGGTGGAATCATATTCCCCAGTCCATTAACTGCACAAGCAAGTGTCCCTGTCTCTGCTGATGTGGATGCCCCAACCTGTCTATCACCGCACATGGCAACAATATTTCCTGGGTTTTGGACAGTTGTAACCCGTCTCGTCCATGTTCCACACGTCTTTTGCTTGAAATATGTGCTTATGTAGCACCTTGCCGAGACTGTCAAAAAACTGGGAAACATTATGTCTATTAAAACTTGTGGCTCTTGACAAACTGGTAGATTGTGGGCGTCGTATAGAAAGATAGGGCTCTTCATAAAAGCCATGAAGCAATCACGACTGGCCATGGAGTTCTCATTCCAAGTTTCGGGGTAATTACAGTCATAATGCACAGCCAGCTGGAAAGCAAATTGACGAACCTGAAAAAATAGACAGAAAATGAAAACTTAAACTGGAGTTTTTAATTGCTCTCAATTTCTTTTTACTTCACTCTGTCTCATTCTCCCTACCAGTCTTCTTTCTGCTGTTTTACTTTAATACACACACTTTCTTGTATACCTACACTCTTTGTTTGGTGATGTACCTTCCTCTTGCTTACCTCTTTGGTGCTCAGACCATAGAGAAGATCGGCTGCAGTTTTTAGATATTCTGTGGGGCTCTTTTCTTGTGGTTCAGAAAAGACCCTCCTGGGAGTCCAGTACCCTGCTTTTACCTCCTCTCCTGGATCTAGCTTCTCTCTCCTTTTAATAAATCGGTAGAGGGTTGTGTGACAAATGGCAAAGTCCTTTGCCACAGACCTCACTGTCCTGCCTTCATCCTTTACTACATTTGCTGCTAATGTCAGAACAGGTAGAAGGACACCCCTATCTGTTGTGCGCTTCCTCTCTCGTGGCATACTGAAAAAATACAGAACAGACAAAATGTAGGCTACATTGTGGCCTAGTCTGACTTTTAAAAAGCGATTTACTTGTAAATAAAAAAGGGAGATACCTGACTATTGAAAGGTGTTCTTTATTAATCCATAAAATTGCAATTTTGTTATGTTATGACAAGCTTTTACGTTAATGTTGTGATAAGGGACAGTTGCAACAGCATGCTGGGATGGCTGCAACAACATGTCGCAACTGTCCCTACACTGACAGCCATGATGAAACTTGCTATGCTAGCTTGACGCAATAGCTTTGACACATGCTAGCTATGCCTGTTAGAAGCTAAGAAAACACTGATTAAAATGATATGACTTTACAATTCTTCACGCTAACAGTTTAGACAGTATAACAAAAACTGATGAAAAGTATTTCTTGCAGAGGAAATGGTCACATGTCGCTGCTGTCTTCCAGGAAGGAGGAGGGGCTAACTCAGCATGTGCAGTATGAATATAATCACTGTAGCTCATTTGTTATTGGAGGAATAAGCAATGTTGCAACAGCCCCATGCTGCAACCGTCCCCACTCTCCCCTATGATATTTTTTAAAACTTTTTTTGTATTTTCATACATTTGACTCTTATTTATCAAAACTTTAATATATTTTGTAATTTTGTTCTATTACTATATACTATACTATATACTATCTCGTGCTATTTAAAGCAGGTTTATTTCTAAACTGTATTATGTCATGTTATCTTGGTGAGGACTCAACTACACGTAACAAATGTTACGTGTAGTAACAAATGTTATCTTTGTTTATGTTATGTGTTTCTGAAAAAAAAGAATATCAGTCGATATATCATTATTGGATTTTTCAAAACTCGATTTGAAAAAATTTATCAAAAATTTATCGATTTATCAAAATCGATATTGGTCTTCAAAATCCTATATCGGTCGGGCTCTAGAATGTACAGTAGTGTGGTTAGCAGAACACCACAGAAATCTCTAGGACCATATGTTCTTTTTTCCACATTTTTTCACAGTGAAAAGTTCGGTCCATATGAGAGCTTAAAATAAAATGTAGCACTAAAGTGTAATGCCAGTGCCAAGCTGCATCATTACACACCCCACCCCTTAAGACAGTCACTCCTCTGATTAACAGGATAGAAAATCTGCAATCACATTTTCACTCCCCATCCAGTACTGTACCACAAAATGAAACGGTTGCAGTGGCTTACACTGTGCTTAAATACAAACAATCAACTTTTTATGATGGCACAGCATTTCAATTGCAGTACCTGGCCAAGACATGAAAAAATATGGAAATAATAAACAGGCCTATAATATAATATAATAATGTGTCTCTGAAAAGCTTCTGATATGGTTGGCTGTGTATGTGTTTGTTGACTTTGCTGCTGCCTCTCCTGGTCGACATCCTCCTCTGGTTGATACTGTGAAAGGAAAATTATGAGATTTCAGTTATCAGGTATAGCTCAAAGGCTGCACACAAAATATACTAACACACACACACCTCTATATACTCAGAGTGCAAAGCAGTAGTTTAAATTTACTGACATGGTGACAGATTATTAGTCCAGAAATATTTTTTTAAAACGCTAACGTTATATTTTGATAGCAGATGACACAGACTGAACGGTAAGGACGGTAGCCTACTACTAGCTATGGTTACATTACGTTAGCCTAAACTCGGTAGCCTTTGGCGCTTAGCCATTGCAAACGTCGTATGGAACATAATTGGCTACACAGCAATATGCCATCTGTCTCAAACAAAAATAATGGTAACGTGTATTTCAGAATAAGGATTACAAGTATAACACTTTGGATACGTTGTTAATGTAACGTTAACATGAATTGAAACTCACCTTGACTTCTTTGAGATTGAACATACATCAACGATGCCATTATACATCCATTTCTAATGGATGTAGCCTTTAGCCTGGGGGAGGGGTCATCAGGTGGTTCCCAACCATCATCGGGTGTTTCGACCCAACCACGACATCCTCCAGTTGGTGGGTCGGCAGTGGTGGCCAAGTCACTGCCCCCTTCCTCCAGGCCTCCAGCTAGTGTCCTCCCTCTTATGCCAGAGCTAGCAGGAGGCTCTCTCTGCCGCTTCTCCCAACCTTCAAACAGCCGCTTTTCTCTTCAGTCCTCTTATTCCAACTTTTATCATCAGATTCCATACTGACTGTGCGGGGAATCCTCGACATCCCACTTCGACAGTGAACAGCCATGTTGTCCAGCCTTTGTCCCGGCAGTCTTGAACCAGCTGCTGGTACTTAGCTTTCTTTCTCTCTGCTTCTTCCTCGCAGCCTTCCTCCCACAGGACTGTCAGTTCCACCAACATGGCTTTCTTTCCCTCCTTAGACCACATCACAATATCTGGAGGCAGGGTTGTGGATAGGATCTCCTCTGGGAAGTGGAGTTTTCTGCCAAGGTCTGCCCTCAGTTCCCATCCCTGAGTGGTCTGCAGAAGCTTTTGTTTTGCTCCGCCCAAGACGACTGGCTGCTGCCCCTCCTTGACAAAGTTGATGGTACTCAGCTGTGGCTTTGTCTTGGCTGGCTGGGTGGCCGGATGCTTCCTTCTTCTTTCCTGCTCCAAGATGTCAGCAAGTGTTGACAACACCTTGGCGTCATGGCGCCACCTAAATCTCCCCTGGGTAAGCGCCACCTTGCACCCTGCTAGAATGTGGGCCATGGTTCCCCTCTCTTCACAGAGCCTACACAGGGGGTCTTCCCTCATGCCCCACCTGTGTAGGTTCATCGGGGTTGGGAGAGTGTCATACACCGCTCTAAGCAAGAAGGAAATCCGGAAGGGCTCCAGCCGCCACAGTTCAGGTCATGTGATTTTCCTCTTGGGAAGCTCCCACCTTGTCCAGGAGCCTTGTGTCCCAAGCTCGATGGCTTTAGCTCTTCTGCTCTCCTCCTCAAGGTTTCAGACTTCCCCCTGGATCAGGGTTCTCTTTTCCGCAGGGGTGGACTTTGACCACTCCTTGAAGCGTGATGTTCCTATTTCCTGCCTTCCGACACAGAAGTTGCCAATGATGTCTTTAGTTTTGAGGGAACAT
This sequence comes from Megalops cyprinoides, assembly GCF_013368585.1. Classification (NCBI taxonomy): domain Eukaryota; kingdom Metazoa; phylum Chordata; class Actinopteri; order Elopiformes; family Megalopidae; genus Megalops; species Megalops cyprinoides. The sequence goes on from NC_050583.1 coordinate 71,055,515, forward strand.
TCTGCCTGACTGATCGCAGAGCTGGCAGCCCACTTCCTGCCAGACCTCATCCTTATCCCTGCTTCATGGATGAGCTGGTCTCTAGAGTCCCAGAATGTTAAGGAAAGTCTGCATTTGGCCACCTTAAATTCCTCTACAACAGAGGACAGGGGGAGCTGGAGCTGTCCAGACCTTATGTAGAGCCCGACAGATGTAAAGCTCGGGGGTATTCCCAACCATCTAAGAAGGTGCTTGCTGAATTTCCTTTCCAGTCCTTCAACAGTTGTTATCGGCACTTCATACACAGTGAGAAGCCACATCAGCCTTTGCAGCAGACCATGTTCGTATATCCAGCATTTATATTTCCCAGGCAGACCAGACCTCTCGATTTTCTTCAGCCACTCTTCAGCTTGGTGTACTGTGTTGGAGGTGTTGTTTTTATCCGTCAGGGTGTTGTCATACCATTTTCCGAGGCACTTGATTGGGTTTCCTTTGATGCTTGAGATCACTTCCCCCTGAACGAGGAGCTTGAACCTTTCGGTTAGTTTACCTTTTTGGATCACCAGACACCTTGATTTCTTGGGCTTAAAGGACATTCTCATCCAGGTTGCCATCCTGTCCAGTTCCTCTAACACCCATCTTGCTTGCACGTGGGTTGGTGTTGTTACACGACAAAAAAACACTCCTTTTAAGTTTAACGACAACAAACTTTAATCGCGATCGCCATGTTCTCTTTTCCACGAAAACCCCCACCACTCCCCATACGCTCCTTCACAATAAGAGCCCCCTTTTGCCCTTCAGTACAGGGTGATAAGTGCGATCATATACATATATAGCCTTTGTCCACCTGAATATAACACAACCAGTAATACAGTACAAGGCATACATATGTAATAATGTACTTTTAACATCAGAAAATTAACAGGTGTTGTCACAGTAAGATTGTCCATGAATCCTCTGATCACCGGCTATTGACTTCCTGCTGCAGTCTCTGGTCCTCTCGCCTTTTTGCTGGCAGCTGAAATGATCAGGTTCATCCCCATGATGAAAAGGATGGGGGAAATCGTGCACCCAGTGACAATTCCTTTCTCAACAGGCTGAAACTTTGTTGTGAACCTGGAGGATTGGAATCGTAGTTTGATGTCTGTAAAGTAGTTGGTGATCAGGCCCTGGATGTGCACTGGGATGTAGTAGTGGTGCATAGTAGCTTTGATCAAGTTATGGGGGATGGATCCGTATGCATTTGCGCAGTCAAGCCAGACAACTGTGAGGTTGCCTTTCTTCTCCTTTGCTTGTTGCACCAGATCGCTGAGGGCCCCCGTGTGCTCCAAACATCCAGAAAAACCCTCAATGCCTCCCTTCTGGATGGAGGTATCGATATACCCATTCTGGGTCATATATGCAGTCATCCTTTTAGCCAGTGTGGAGAAAAATATTCTCCCTTCCACACTAAGCAGGGAGATGGTTCGGAATTGACCAATATGTGGCGAATCTTGCTCTTTGGGCACAAAATAACCATCAGCTCTCTGCCAGCTTGTTGGAACAGTGCCCTTGAACTAGATTCCTCTGAAAAGCTTCCACAGCCTTCTGAGGAGCTTCAGACATTTTTCGTATACTTTATAAGGTATACCGCTGGGGCCCGCAGCAGAAGATGATCTGGCATGCTTTACAATCTCCTGAACCTCTCTCCATGAAGGAGGTTCCAAGCTTAGTGTTGTTGTTGGTGGGACTGCATTGCAAAAGTCTTGGTTTTCTGCTAAGGCCACATTCCTCAATGGATCGCTGAGGGTTTCCTTCACAAACTCCTCCACTTCTTCCTTGGAGCTTGTTAGGGTTCCCGACTTAGCCTCTCCCAGCAGGGACTTGGTAATACAGTATTAATTAACAGCAGACACTTTGACCCTACAAGTCTATGATGTGATTGCAGACTGTAATTTATAAAAGTCTTTCCAAACAAGTGTTCTACATCAGCTTCATCTTGTATTTAGAACCGGGAATACTCATGAAATAGTCTGTAAAAATTCCACTTAGATTTTGAGAAATGGAAAAAAACAAAAAAAAGACAGAAAAGTATGATAAAGTCACAAATCAGCAGAGGTAGAAACCCCTGGCTTCAGAAAGTAAAAGTCCTGTCATGTATTTGTCCCACCCATGCACTACACCAGCTGAATTTAGTTAGCACAACTCTTCAGCCAGATAGAGGAGCTAATTAGCAGTGTTGTGCAAGTTCACACTTCACAAGAGCTAGCTCAAAGTTCAGTTCACACAGATTAAAATGAACAAGTTCATGTTCGTAGTTCACAATTTTGAATTTTGAACAAGTTCAGAGTCCCAGTTCATTTCTTCCATTTTTTAAATGAGTTGCTCTGAGCTTATCTTTTTCAGTAGAACCTCCTCCTACCTATCCATCCCCAGCCTCCAATCATTGCCACCCCCCAATGGTTGTGTATACTTGTACATTCATAAGTTATGTATTTTACCAGTGGAAGTGCAAAATCAAATAAAGTAATAAAAAGTTCAAATCATGGAGTAAATTTCTTTGTTACCCTCCCCCACTTGCACTAGCCATTTTGCAAATATTGATTAAGCTAGCCAGTGTTTACAGTACACCATGTACCCTGTCATATAAGGGTATTGTCCCCATACGCTCCTTCACAATAAGAGCCCCCTTTTGCCCTTCAGTACAGGGTGATAAATGCGATCATATACATATATAGCCTTTGTCCACCTGAATATAACACAACCAGTAATACAGTACAAGGCATACATATGTAATAATGTACTTTTAACATCAGAAAATTAACAGGTGTTGTCACGGTAAGATCCATGAATCCTCTGATCACCGGCTATTGACTTCCTGCTGCAGTCTTTGGTCCTCTCGCCTTTTTGCTGGCAGCTGAAATGATCAGGTTCATCCCCATGATGAAAAGGATGGGGGAAATCGTGCACCCAGTGACAATTCCTTTCTCAACAGGCTGAAACTTTGTTGTGAACCTGGAGGATTGGAATCGTAGTTTGATGTCTGTAAAGTAGTTGGTGATCAGGCCCTGGATGTGCACTGGGATGTAGTAGTGGTGCATAGTAGCTTTGATCAAGTTATGGGGGACGGATCCGTATGCATTTGCGCAGTCAAGCCAGACAACTGTGAGGTTGCCTTTCTTCTCCTTTGCTTCTAGCACCAGATGGCTGAGGGCCCCCGTGTGCTCCAAACATCCAGAAAAACACTCAATGGATATAATTCACACTCTGGATATAACCTCCCCAACATAATGATGCCAATCTCCATTAAAAAAAAATAAGCCCCAGGCAATCTTGACTTAGCCCCTGCTCTTTTCAATAGCTAGAAATGCCCCTGTCCTTCGCAGAAATTCTCTCCATTCCATGGTTGAGCAAAGCAGTGGCTTTCAGCCAACAAAAAGGCATCAGGCAATCAGTCCAGAGGACCACGAAAGGATTGCAGCAGAGGTGAGTTTATGTTGTAGAAATCAGCCACAGTCCATGTTACACTGGAGTGTAGTATTTTTTTTTTAATCTTTGTGGAAGGATGTTTGCCAGCTTTTTACCTACTTTGCATAGATGAAATATGTTTATTGGGAACTAAATCGAAAAGCTTGAAATGTAACTACAAGTAGCTGAACAAAAAGTTGAACAGTTGCTTTTTTATCATGCACAAAAAGGCTAGCTAGTTACTTTCTGTTATCATATACGTAAAGGGTAGCTTATCATATAGCTTAGCTATATGATAGGCAAGCAAGCCACTTTTAATCATAACTCACTACAGGCTAGCGAGCTACATTTTAGCATACATGGACAGGTTAGATATACGGTAGGCTTGCTAGCTAGCTATTGTTTTTCATACCCAACTGCAGGCTAGCTAGGTTCTTTTTTTATCATACACGGAAACGTATCCACATTTGTGCTGTCAGTAAATGCAAATTAAGTTTGCATAGGTGTAATCAACAATCGCATTGGTAAAGCCGAGTGATGCATGTATTGTTAAAAGTCCCAGCGCTGTTATACTCAGTATACTGTACTGTATAACAGCACTCATGGAATGCCTCTTGTCCAGTCAAATTACTTGGTCGAACTAACCGTTGTATAATTGGTGTTAACGTCGCTGGCTATAGGTTATTGCGTGTCAGCACATCTGGCGCTTAATTTGGCAGTGTTGGATTTAGCTGTATTTAACTTGTGTAAGCAGTCAAATAAATTGTGTAAAATGAGCAAAAGAAAACAATTAAACATATTCCAGGTATTTGAAATTAAAAAGCAATGTTTTCTAAGCAGTGAAGATTCTGCGGTGAGCACCAGCACCGAGTCTGCTAACGTTAGTGCCACAGAAGCTAGCAGTCAGGTACATGATCCTCCCGCTTTGCAAAGTGACGAGCCCCACCAGGCGGAATCTAACATTGCAGCAGCTACCCCTATCAGTGACTGTTGTCCAAGCCCAGAAGACTCGGATGTTTTGTCACAGCAGTAAATATCCACAGTATGTGGTACCTCAGCCTCTCAAGGTGACATTGGCAGTGTTAAGGCAGATGAACTCAAAAGGGCATCTGACTCTGTCAAACTAAAAGCATTACAGTCTAGATTCAAGCTTCCTAGAGAGTGGATAGCCCCATCTAAGGACATCTGTGGGAAGCAATGCCAAATTCCGGAGGAATTTTTTGATGAGAATCTTTACCCTACTCTGCGTTACAGCAAAAGCGTTGATTGCATTTTTTGTGTAGTTTGCATGATTTTCTCTTTAGGAGACATGATTCTGAGAACGAAGGCACTTAGTGACTGGAGTGATGCAAAGAAAATAGTTGCGAGACACATTGCTCACAGTAGTGTGCAACTGCGCGCTGCTGAATTTCTTAATGTTGCCTTGGGAAAGAGTCAGTCTATCTACTCCAAGTTGGATCGCTCACACCAGAAAGCAATAGAGTGCAATAAACATGGACTCAAAGCAGTCATCGATCTGATTGCTGTTTGCGGACAGCAAAACATACCCATTTGCGGCCACATTGATGAGCATGGTAATTTTCAGGCGCTTCTGAAATATCATGCTCAGGGAGATGAGTTGCTGAAACAGTATGTTGAAAACGCACCAGCTAACGCAAAATACTGTAGTCATCAAATTCCAAACAAGCTGATTGAGATGTGAAAAACAGATTCAAGGCAAAATTCTCCGCAAATGCAGGGATGCCAAGTGGTTTTCCCTATTGGCTGATGAGACGGCTGATATTAGTAACGTTGAGCAAGTGGTCCTTGTAGTTCAGTACATGGACTGTTCTGGCAGCTACTTAGTGCGAGAAGATTTTTGGGATTTCTTTATTCAGCTGACACTACAGGCGAGACGTTAACCCAACTTTTGTTGAACCGATTAAGACAACTGGATCCTGCTCATATGGTTGGACAGGGATATGATGGTGCTGGGAATGTCAGTGGAAAAGTACGAGGTGTTCAGGCGCACATCACAGCACAGTACCCTGCTGCAGTCTACGTGCACTGTAGAAATCATGCGTTAAACCTAGCCATTGTGCATTCCACTAAGATCCCTGTCGTTCGCAACATCCTAAACACTGTTCAAGAAATAGGGAGCTTCATTACAGCCTCCCCAAAGCGCTTAGAGTGCTTATTGAGCAACAGTAGCAGCAAGAAATGCCTCCAAAAGTTCTCTGATGCCCACTGGTCTCAGCATAATATGTGCCTGTCTACTGTTATTGAAAACGATGATGACGTGTTAACGACCTTGGTTGAGCTGAAAACAGACGGAGACACCAAATGCAGTCCCACAGCATCCTCACTCACTCGAGCTATGGAGTCGTTTGAATTCATTGTCTGTTTAGTTATTACTCAGGAGCTGCTTCACTGTCTAACGCCATTGAACCCGAACTGTGAATTACTGATAGCCGCTCAGATGGCTGCAGATGTCGTGACAGTGCTTGAGATAATTATGAGGTAATTCTACATACAGTGAAATGTGGGAGAAAGCATGCTCTGTGGCTGCGAGTGTTGAAATCACCCCAATCATTGCCTCGCATAGCCAAAATACAAACCCAGATGGCTAACACACCTGCTGCAAACCCACAAGAGTACTGGAAAAGAAACATTTTCTTGCCGTTCATTGACCACCTGATCACAGAGGTGAGGGACAGAGGATGGATTGCACTGCCACGTCTTAAAGCCCAGTACCTTCTACCCGACAGATAAAGGAGGAGTATGGGGCGTTGATGCCCAATGCTGACACTGCAGATGTGAAGCTTGAACTATGGAGGCAGCACAATATGCATACACCTGCCATTAGTGACATCTGCCAGGTTTTGAGAATGACTGCAGACTTCTACCCAAACATAAACACTGTCATGAAGATTCTCCTAACGATGCCTGTATCCACTGCCAGTGTTGAGCGCTCCTCCAGCTGTTTATGTCGCTTAAAGACATATAATACGATGACTGACAAACGACTGAGTGGACTTGCACTGATGAACATCCATCATGATATTCGAATTGATGCGGAGGCCATTCTGCAGGAGTTTGATGCAACGGGGAGACGCAGACTGAACTTCAAATAGGTAGGAATACTGTATCATTTTATTGTCTTTTTTATTGGCTTTTTGATTGTTTATTGTAGAAGCTTGGTTTGGTCTTGCAGTTGCATATTGTTGTTACTATCTTTATGCCTAACTGTTCTTATGATGATGCTGCTAAATGAGGGCCGACTTTTAATGCATGTTTGACTGTCCCGACATGTCCCGACTTTTAATGCATGTTACTCTGGGCTATATTATATATATATATATATATATATATATATATATATATATATATATATATATATATAAAATTAGATATATAATTAGATATATAATATATTCATAATAATGAAATAATGTTGCTTCTCTTGGTGCATGTGCAAATCTTCACCTGACCTTCACTTCTCCTGATATCTTGTGTTAGGGATACTCTTAACTTCTCTGCGCAGAGACACACCACTGCATCTCTATTGAGCTGTTTGGATTGTGTTGTAAAATAAAGCCTCATTTAGAAATCAGTTTGGTTCCTTAGTATGAGTTATTCAGAGCTATTGGGCATTAGGAATCTGAAATACATCATCACCCACAAACCTGAAAGGAGAATTTCCTCCACATTTTCTATGAAGATGTGCTCAGACACTTGTATTTAGCATTAGGTAGAGATTTGTTACTTACATCAGATGCATGATGAACTGAGGGAATTTAATTTCAAGATATTTTTAACTTCAGGATTCTTTGCTACAAGACTTAAGCAATACATTTACATTTACATTTATTTATTTAGCAGACGCTTTTATCCAAAGCGACTTACAAAAGTGCATACAGTAAGTACAGCGACAGTACGGGGACAGGATGTGTACAGTTCCACAATGAGACAGTTCTCAGCTGAGTGTAAGGTCTGTTTGAGGACGCAGTACTATCAATAATCTTCAGCATTCACATATTCACATTTTGTCTAGCCCACACCCATGACCATTGCTGAAGCTGAGAGGTGCTTCTCAACCTTAAAAAGAATTAAAATTTTTCTTAGAAACACCATGACCCAGGAGAAGCTGAATGCATTGATCATGCTGTCAATGGAAAAGAGACTGGTGACTGAGATGACTCACCTTAACCAGAAAGTCATTGAGAAATTTGCAGGCCAGAAGGAAGGAGGGCAAAATTTATGTTCAAGTAGTGCTACTGGCCAGAGTTTAGGCAACATTACAGTGTGTTGTGTTGTTTTTAGATTTTTTTTTTTTTTTTTTGCTGAGCTATGAAGTGCTGCTTCAGTTTGTTTGTCCCCCCCTCCCCCCCGCAAAAAAACTGTGCCACCCCAAAAATTTTTATCACCAGCCACCACTGGTACAAACAGGTATTCGGTGTTATTGCAAAGTACATAGCTCTGGAATATGTATACATTGTTAGGGTCCTATGATTTCCGCGATGCGGAAAACACGGATGGAATCACGGAATCGAGGCGTGAACACGGTATTTACTTATAAACGCGGAATTTGCAGATACTGTGTTGACATTTTAAACCTATGAATTTCAAAACGAATAGCCTCTGGTAAGCCAACCAAAAGTTAAGAAACACACAGTTACCTGCAAAATACCTGGTTGATCAATACCCCAACGACTACTATGAGTCTGGCCAACAGCTATTCTATAAGTTTTGTCAACACACAACTGACCATTTAAAATCAAGAGTCCATCTCAAGAACAAGACAAAATCAACAGCGGGCACCTCCCTCCAGGTTTCAGTTGAAGCAAGACATCATCAGCAGATGTAAGACGTGAGTTTGTTGAAGATTTTGTCACAATGTGTGCGGAGACGGACATACCCCTTGAGAAAATGAGGAAGATACGTCCCTTTCTTGTAAAACATTGCAAACAGGGAGGCACACTCCCAGAAAACAAAAGCAGCCTGAGGCAGACTCACCTGCCGCGGGTATTTGACCAACACATGCAAAAAGTGCTGCAAGAGATCCATGGCAAGAAAATCTTTGTTAGTCTCTATTTTGGGAGCAACAATAAAATATGTGTGTATGTAAACTTCTTTTATTCTTTATTTTCTATCATTAATTCAGCAGGTACTGAAGGGAAATACTTTCTGACCGATGCCATCTTCATGGAGAGCTGCAACTTCTCAACATTTTCACAGGCAGTACTGCTGTCTCTTCACACCAATCAGCTGAACTTGAATGACATTCTGGCAGTGGTGACTGATAATGCATTGTACTGCCTTAAAGCCTACAAAGAAGTACTGAAGGGGCTTTAAGGCAGGGGCTTTATGACAGTACGATACATTATCAGTCACCACTAACAGTGCATGCAACCTGCTTGTGTCTTGTCATCAATTTGATGGGAGAGACCTGGCAACACCTAGTGATATCTAGTGATATGGGGTTAAGTCTGCCAAAAAGCCTGCAAGGAAGAGAAGATGGTTGTGCTTCTTGAAAATGAAGGAGGCTGTGCAGCCCAAGGTACCCCCTGAGCCAGGAAATACCAGGTGGAATAGCTGGTTTGAATCAGTTCAGTACCATGCTGAACATGTTCACCTCTACAAAGAGTTCTCAGCTGAGAAATCCTCTGCTCAGGCAGTAAGAAACATCCTTGAGCTGGTTGAAACAGATGACAAACAAGAGGCCCTCCAGGTGAAGCTGACATTCATCTCTTGCCCCTTTTCCACCAACACATTTTGAGGGCTGGATCGGAGCCAGTGCCTAATCTCGAACCAGTTCTCCGCATTTTGACAGCCAAAGAACCAGCTTTTGGCCAGGAAAACTGGCTCGAGAGCGGCACCAACACTTTGCTGGTCTAGAACAAAGAACCACTACATCAGGGGCTGGGGGCGGGATTATCGTGACCAACAAGTCCGACTAAAACTTTGTGACCGCCATTTTTAAAAAACCAGAGAGCTAGTGTAGCGTCTAGTCTGCCTAAAAAGAAGAAAAAGAAGAAAACCCAGTTTTATTTTTCAAACGTTTCGCCTTGTTGCCAGCCAGCTATGTATTTCTTAGCTGTTTAGCGAGCTAAACACATTTCTCACATCAGGCTTGCTAGCTGGCAGTCACCTTACAATACGTTTGACGTTCGTATCATTGATGTTACAAATTAGTAGCTATGCTTGCTTGGATAATGTTAGCTGACCAACAGCTAGCTAGCCAGCTACTGTAACCTTGGTAACAGTAGCTAACGTTAGCATGCTACTTTCTAACATTGCCATTGACTCACCTACCAATGTCACTTAACATTTGGATTCACAAAAGGCTAATATTGTGTAGTGGACAAGTTTGTTTTTTAAAGCACTGTTCTCTTGTTTTTATTGTTGTTGTTTGTTCCTGCTAGCTTGCAGTGGTGGCTGCAAGCTAGCAAAACACTATGCTCGTGAAACACCGCAGATTGTCTGAAATTTGTGTGCTATTGCGAAAGCTACAGCATGAGATTGTTTAATTATAATAATTAAGTGGCAATTAATCCCAAATCTTTCTCTTAAATGTGTCATATTTTAGCTTTCTTGTGTTAAAAAATTCAAATTACTGAACAGAGCTAAATTTAGTCAAATCGATTTAAATTACTGAGAATAAACTTTCAGGTTAAGTTGAGTGCAATGAACAATAACATTTATAGAACACAGACCTCACAAGTGTGTCACATGTGTCATAAGCATTTAATGTAATTTAAATCGATAAATGCCATCCTTGTTAATTAATTTCACATTGTAGCTTTCGCAAGCACACAAACTACAGACAATCTGCAGTGTTCCGCAAGCATAATCATTTACTCCAGCATTTCTCAAACTTCTCCTGGCAGCCCACTGTCCTGCGTATCTTCTATCTATCCTTGCTGCTTGATTAAATCAGGTGTGCTCAGCTAATCAAAAGTGCCACTGATGAGTCAGTCAGGTAGGTAGAGCAAGGATAGACAGAAGATATGCAGGACAGTGGGCCGCCAGGAGTAGGATTGAGAAACACTGATTTACTCTATTCACGCGATTGGTGTTGACTATTCTGTTATTTGTTTTATTGTTAATCAAGGAGGATAAAGGGGAACAGGTTGAAAGTAATGATAGATTTAAAGGTAGTGTTTGGGCTTCCCCTGTTTCCAGCTCATCAGCCACCACTGCTAGCTTGGCACTAGCCTGAAAGCAGAGAAGTATACAGATGTATACAGTAACGTAACGACGTGGCTCTATGGTGGCTCTCTAGCCCGTGGAAAAGCAAACCCATTCTTAGAAGGTTTGCAAATTGAAGCAACTCCGAACTGGCACTAGCATGTAGTTCGCATTGGTGGAAAAGGGGTATCTGAGGGGTGTGGCAAACTGGTCACAGCTCTGACAGTGCTGGAAGGCACCCACTCTCCCCCAGCAGTCTCTGCATATAACATCATGGAGGATCTTGGTTCCTACTTAGTTAATGGAACAGGCAAAACCCATGGGTTTGGGGCCAAAACTGATGGGCTGCTGAACCAAATGAGCATGTGACAGAATAGAAATGTGCTTGATCAACTTCATGAGGGATTTCACATTTGAAAAATTTGCAAAGCACTGGGATGTCCATCCTGCCAAAGAAACTTACAAGATGATCAGTGTTTGATTCCAGACAGGCTCCTGCTATGGAAAGGCAGGTTGAAGCCTATGGCACACTGTGGGCACTGAGGAGCCCATCTCCAGAGCTCAGTGAGGAGTGGGCCGCATGTCAACATTGTGTCAGAAATGAAGGCCTCTCAACTTACCTGGACCTTGCTGACTACTGGAAAGGTACAAGCCAATGATTTCCAGGGGTTGCAGAGATTGCAATGTCCTAAATATATTTCCGAGTCAGTTCAGTTGACTGTGAGAGGAGCTTCAGCAAATATAAGACACTTCTCAACTGAGGAGAGAGAGTCTCTTACTGAGCTCAAAACCAAGTGCCTTATCATCGTGTACTTCAATGGAGATGTATGAAAAAGATGGTAAATGCCCAAGAAAGCAGCACATTTTTAAAAGCAAATTGCACTAACTGAGGGCATTAAGTTACCAGAAAAGACTTTTTTTGTGGTTGTGGTCAATTCTATTTTAAGTTACAATGTGCACTTTTAGTTAGGCCTACAGGCTAGATATGGCTACTTCATTTCCTTTATTCTCTGGTATAAATTTTATTTTTGCCCCAAGGACTTTTGAGAGTGCTGAATGTTTACACTATGCTGAATGTGTCGGCAGTTTAAATAAAAAAGATTAAGTGGCATTTTGCAATTGTTTGTGTCTGTAGTTGACTTTTTTAAGGTAAAAATTGGTTAAAAATAAAAAAAAATCCAAAACAGAACGGAATTAATCCGAAAAAATGGAATTTGGAAAAAAATAAAATGGAATTTGAGAAAAAATAAAACTGATTTCATAGGCCCCTACATTGTATCCAATTACCGCTGTAAGGACTGTAACTGCGTTAATGCATATGGCAATGAGAACACCTACACGCAAAGGACAAACACAACTTGACAAAAACAACAGCCTGTGTCCTGCTATGTGTTCACTCATTTCCCCTGCATGCAGTTGATATGCTACTCTCCAGTCTGCAGTGCAGCGCTTCTCTCACAGCCACGGTATACACAATCTGGCTGTGAGCTAGTACTGGCTAGGTTGCTAATGCTTAAGGGGCTGCCACCTTACACTACTGCGCATGCGCGAGAGGGCTAACAATAGGACGAGGTTCTGTTTACGACCATGGGAGGTCCTAGACGTGTTGCGCTTTCAGTATATTTCACTGCATGCATGCAGAGGAATTGCTGATGCTAGCTAGCTGAACTGACAGTAGCATAATAGATTTGTCTGCCATTTGCTCTGCAACAGTGTAGTCTACTGTAAAACTAATGCACGATGCTAACGCTTTGTCTTACGCAAACACTTAATTTCAGTACAAATTGCAGACAAACACGATCATAACTACAGTGCACACACAATTTACATTGAATAACAATGTACATCACCCCTCTCTCTCTACAGACAATTGTAGTGCAACCAGTTGAACTCAGGCATAGTACTTATGTAGGCACAAACACACACAACAACATAATACTCTGTCCCCAAGAGTTTTGTCTCCCAGTTCTTTACCCCACAGGTATTGGTGCAGTACTGAGGTGGGGGAGATCACCACTACTTCTATATTGTCCCAAATCCTTGGCCTTGTTGGGGTTCTCATTGGTGGCCAATGGATATGGACAGGTCAGAGGGCAAATGGTGACCTGGGGGGTGTCCTTGAGGGTGTGCCTGTGCCTCGGATTACCTGTGGGGGTCCTGCTGATAAGGGGAGCAGCAGGACCCATTTGGGCAGGTTTGAGTTGTAAGTTGTAAACAAAATAAACAAAATAAGGGTCTGTGAGAAGTAGGGGTGGTGTGCACAAAGACAAAGAAATGTGGCCCTTTTCTACAACATCAAAACTATGAAACAACACAAATAGAATTATGCAGTGACCAAAAAAGTGCTGTAAATGAGTCAAAAATATCTTATATTTTAGATTTGTCAAAATAGCCCAAAAAAAATTAAATTAAATTGTTTGGAAAGAAATTCATACAAAGGCCTCAACTTCACGATTTATATTTATCTAAGGAAAAATTCAAGCATTTACTCATAAGTCTTTAGATCAAAATGTCTTTGAATTCACGTTTCCCATTATCTTAATCAGGTATGTTCAAACTTACTGTAGTTAAACAGATTAAAAGTTTTACCCTTATATATGTGCACACATTTCACTTTTCACACAAACCCTCATTTCGGGAGTATGGGAAATGCAAGAGCTGTAACAGAAAAAGGGAAATACCGCACACAAAAACAGCCTCAGCTTTTTCATCTGGAGAAAACGCCCTGTTACGAGAATTATACAGGAAACCTTACACAGGAAGAGTAGCAGGTTTCATACAAACGGTCTGCATGCACCATTGCATTCTGTCATCAAGTCACAGAACTGAAGACAGCTATGTCTCTGATGCCACCATGTTCACTACTTACCATCCTTGCAGCAATGGGTAAGACAGATGCATTCTTGTGCTATCCTCAGGAATTTAAATGTCTGGTCCAGTTTTAGTCTAAATCTTTCAATCAACCCTTGACGCACTCAATACAAACAAACCAGATCCATCGGTATCGGTAAATTTATACACTTCAAAATTCACATTATGTGATCAAGGTAGCTGTTTGCATGTTGTGCATTTCTGTTAAAGTAATTTTAACTGCACAAAATGAGTTTGTGGAAAAATTGTGGCAAAAGAATCTCCTTATTAGGTAATAAGATGGCAACACATCAACTATGTCACATCGATGGCCTTTTCATAAAAATATGGCCCATGATATTTTTTCAGTCTTGCCAGTTTAAATTTAAATTTAAATAATTAGACTAGATTAATGATAAAATTCCAACAAAAAAATATTAATGACCAACTCATTCAATTGTCATTAAGGACCACAAAGAGAATGCAATTTACCTATAAAGGCACCAAACATACATGCTCTGTTTCTCTGCTGTGTTTACTTTTAAAATATGTTCTCATTGATGTTTTCAAACAATACTGCCCTGAACATGTGAAAAACCTAAGCAAGTCTGTAACTAATGAAAGATCCTTACAGTACTCATAGCTTAAGACTGAACAGTGGTATTGAAGTGCTTCAATGGTAGCAATACTGGGACTTAAACTGGCAAAACACGGTCTTTCTCCAAGTAGAACTATAAATGCTCCAATAGCATTTGTATTATATATTATATATGTGTATTGCAGACAGATGTCTGATTGCCATTTTTGTTGGTTATTTTGCCGTTTACTCTTCAACCCATAACATTAACCTTGAGAGCTGAAGGTGGCACGCAATGAAAATTGTACAGTGATTGTATTTGGGTGGCTTTGGTATATCCAAGTAACTACACTACAAGGTTGGTTTTCATTTATGTTCAGGTTTAAATTAATGGCTGTCATGGGGCAGCTGAAACAAGATGTCACACATCACACTTGTGCTGTCTCTCACTGTCCGCCATTTGCTTGCTTATTCTGCTTTTACTTTTGTCTCTGCTGTCAGGTGTCGAGACATTTTTGTAATACGGTTTTTGGAAGCAGAAAATGCAGTATTCACATCTTAACTGATAACTATATTAATCGTTAATTGAAATTTTGCTTTTACACTTCATAGCCCACCTATAATATTATGATTTACTGTTAATGCTGTTTATTTTGTAGCTGTAATTCTTGAGTTATGCTATTTACATCTAGATGATAAATATATGTGTAACATGAAATAATTTTGCTCTGACATTGTAAAAATATTCATATTAATTATTCAAGTTTCACCCTGACTTTTGGAATGTACACATAAAGTTAGACTCACTGCAACATCTTCTGTACACAAAAGCATAGAAGCATGGCAAGTGCACTCCTCCACTTCACTTGGATGCAGCCAATGCTATTTTTCAGAAGTCTCAATGCACCACTGGAGGGCAAGTGCCTAACAGAGGATAGGTGCATCACCTACTTTTGTTATCTGACTGAGCTAAAGATGTCTGCTGAGTCAGTAGATTTTGCTGTTGTGTAATGTGATGAGGGCACTCTGGCTAATGTAACCCAGCCTGCCCTCACACAAACTAATTTGTTTATACAGTTGTATGGTTATATAGTTTTCTTTGTAAATACTGAATTTTATTAATGAGGTACCACATATTGATTAGTAGCATACAACATTGTGGTTAGTCCAGAAGGCTCTCCAAAGCCTGCAAGCAAATAGTCACTGACCTGCACAAGTTGAGTGGGCTGTGAAAGGATTAACTAAAAGCTGCATCTTCGACTGTTCAGTGTAGTGTCTGTTACTCAGAAATTTCAGGCTAGTGGTATAATGCTAAGAAGATGCCGTAGCCCTGGAAAACCACACCTCCCTGCCAAGAATCTGGTAGCTGATGGATTCCCTCAATTTATCAGTCCTTATTGTAGAACAGTTACAGTACATTTGCAACTTTATTAAAGCTGAGCAGATACTTCAAAGAATGTAAAGCAGCTCCCTGAAGCTTATTCAAAACCTCTTCTTGAAATAGTAAAACACAGTAAATAGTTTGAATAGAATATTTTTATTTTAAAAAGGAAAAACACCAGTGTATTCTCTGCAAAATTCTCTCTAACATTAGTGATTAGATCAAAAAAATGACCTTGAAATCTTTTAAGTATGTCTTGATGCCATCTTCATCTGAGGAGTAATTCATGATGTTAAGGTACACTGTCAGCAAGGATGACTTTCAAATTGAGAGCGGAATGGATTTTCTTTGCAGAATAAAAAAAACATAAAACATAATGGTCTATTCCATCATTTTATTCATAAGTGATGATAGAATACAGTCAGATAATCAGTTCTTTACATTGTTTTTATGGAAGACAGTTGTCCTTAGAAAATAATTCTGATAAAGTTGACTGGTTGAAGCTGAACTGCCCTGTCAGTTATTACATGCTTTTCTCCATAAATGCATGCGATTTGGAATTATCCCCCTTTTACAAACACATCTGCCAAATTATGAATGACATCCAGTGTCAACCTTAGATTTAAATTTTGTGCGTTTTTGTAAATTTAAATGTGGGGTTATTGTCTTTCGCATGTGGTTGATTGATAAATTGCAAGTTGTGCAAAAGTAACAAATCTGTATGTGCACAGTACCCAGATACTGTTGTACCCTTTCACTCAAAGGCTGTTCTTGATGTTCCTTCCACGGCTTCCTTTCCTCATCCCCCTCAGCCAAATTATTCTTAAAGGACATTTCACCACCAATTGTATAATTAGTCAGGTAACTGTTCCAATTGTTTAAACACTACTGATAATTGAATGTCTACAGCAACACCTGGAGGTTAGCAATTGAAATACAGGTCTACCATTACTGTGAGGAAAATAGAATTCAAACTGAAATATGGGGTGCCGTTTAGGAAAAGAATAATACATTTAGTTTGTATATATATATTGGTTTAGTTTGCATATATATCGGTTTGATGTGTACATGTATTGGTTTGTCATTTTTGTTTGTATTGGTTTGTCATTCACGCATATATTGGTGTGTTGTTGACCAGTGGCGGCTGTTGAGCTGGAAACAGGGGAGGCTGAAACATTACCTTTAAATCTATCATTACTTTCAACCCGTTCCCCTTTATCCTCCTTGATTAACAATAAAACAAATAATTCAGAGAATAATTGACACCAGTCGTGTAAATGGAGTAAATGATACTCGTGAAACAGCGCAGATTGTCTGAAGTTTGTGTGCTTGCGAAAGCTACAACGTGAGATTGTTTAATTAACAAGGATGGCATTTATCGATTTAAATTACATTAAATGCTCATGACACATCACAGCTTTTGTGAGGTCTGTGTTCTAAACGTTATTGTTCATTGCAATCAACCTAACCTAAAAGTTTATTCTCAGTCATTTTAAATCGACCTAACTAAATTTAGCTCCGTTTTGTAATTTGAATTTTGTAACACAAGAAAGCTATAATGTGAAACATTTAAGAGAAAGCTTTGGGATTACTTGCCACTTAATTGTTCAAATTGCCATCCTTGTTAATTAAACAACCTCATGCTGTAGCTTTCGCAATAGCGCACAAACTACAGACCTGCGCTGTTTCGCGAGCATAATCATTTACTCTATTTACGCATTGGTATCAATTATTCTGTGAATTATATGTTTTATTGTTAATTAAGGAGGATAAAGGGGAACAGGTTGGAAGTAATGATAGATTTAAAGGTAATGTTTCAGCCTCCCCTGTTTCCAGCTCACCAGCCGCCACTGTCGTCGACACATCTATCGGTTTGTCATTTACGCACCTATTGGTTTGAGTGTGATATACTGTATATAGATTTGCTATTTACGCATCCATCGGTTTGACTGTATCTTATATTGGTTTCATTCACTCGTGTATCGGTTTGATGTGCTGACATATTGGTTTCTCATTTTCGTTTGTTTTGGTTTGTCATTCGCGCATATGTTGGTTTGTTGTTTACCCACCTATTGGTTTGAGTATCTCATATATTGGTTTTCCATTTACACAAAATATTAAAAATATTATTTTTCACATTATATAATTGTCATAACTGCATTGTCCCGTACTTAAGAATTTTTTCTTTTTCAAATAATTATCAGACATATGGTTTTCACCGCGTAAGCCTGGACCCCACATTGGCGTCCGTACAGATCATAGGTTTGCTATATGACGTGCGTCTGCGTGGTCGCCATATTGGAGCAATCAAGATCCGCTAGTAAACAAATACTGTGCTTATTGAGAGATGCAGACTTCTCTACAAAATCGACTGTAACTCGCTTAATTCTGAACCGATTTTCATGAAATTTGGTTTGTTATAATCGCGAGAAATTGAATATGATACTGGTTACTTATTGGACTTAAATTCAATTACTGGGGGCGGCTCTAATCAGCTCACGCCAATGTAGGGTCCTGGCTTACACGGTGAGAGCCATATGCCTGATAATTATTTGAAAAAGAAAAAATTCTTAAGCACGGGACAATGTAGTTATGAAAATTATATAATGTGACATTATAGACATTTCTTTAAATGTGTGTACGTATATGAAATAAAACTTTCAGTGAAATTAAGCTGCCTTCATCGTGCCTGACTGTAATGGCAAACCGATATATGCGTGAACAAACCAATACATGCGAACACAAACCGATAGGTGCGTCACTGACAAACCAATGCAGTCATAAATGACAAACCAATACATATGCACATCCATCCAATGTAAATGACACTAAAATCAACAGGTGTGTAAGTAGCAAACCAATACGAACGTAAATGACAAACCAATACATAAGCATGTCAAACCAATACATGAGTGAATGAAACCAATGTAAGAGACAATCAAACCAATAGATGCGTAAATGGCAAACCAATATATGAGACACTCAAACCAATAGGTGGGTAAACAACAGACCAACATATGCACGAATGGCAAACGAATATAAATGTAAATGACAAACCAAAACAAACAAAAATGAGAAACCAATACATCAGCACATCAAAATGATACATGAGTGAAGGAAACCAATATAAGATACTGTACAATCAAACCAATGGATGCGTAAATAGCAAACCTATATACAGTATATCACACTCAAACCAATAGGTGCGTAAATGAGAAATCAATAGATGTGTCAATGACACACAAATATATGCGTGAATGACAAACCAATACAAACAAAAATGACAAACCAATATATGCGTGCATGACAAAACAATACATGTACACATCAAACTGATATATATGCAAACCAAACCAATATATATACACACTAAATGTATTATTTTTTTCCTAAACGGCACCCCATACTGAAATCACAAGTCAAGTGAGCTTATATTGGTGCTGTTGATATTGGTATTGCATTACATTATAATGGAAGACTATGTTTGTGGAGAAACTTGATAGTTGTATTATTTACCATGCCATGTCATACCTGCACCTTTGACATTGTAAAAATGTTGATAAAGGAAATGCTTAGCCAATGGCAGCCAGCCCACTACCTGGCTGAAAATACTAACACTAAGCATTCATCATGCTATGTATATAAGTGAAACACATTTTACTTCTAATTATGTGATTAATCAATAGGCCAGATTTTAGCATGTTAATAATAAATTTCTACCAATCATGATTGAATAACCAACCTAAAATAATACAATCTATATTGTTTCTTTTTAATGGCACTAAATTCTACAAATGGCTAAACGTAACTATAATAAGTGGCTCAGGTGGCAAGGTGTTTGCTTTGACTACCCACTCCACTGTAGTACGCTGTTTGAGTAGTGCAAAAAATATCTGTTGCCATAAAGTGCCATTTCATTTCAGCACTCCTGAAGGAATACAGATACACCTGATCATTCCCAAACAGAGTTGCATGTATGGGGAAAAATAAAAAAAAAGATTTTGACCACTCTTCTACCACTTTCTTCCCTGCCCTGTGTGTAAGTAGTGTTGCTTTCCATGGCTTTCAACATTGATGACATCAATACCAAAATCTACTCAGGGGATGATAAGGGCTTTTTTGGATACAGAGCTCTTCAATACAAATCTGAGAAGAAATGGTGAGTGTCACTCTGCTTTTTCCTTACAACTAATCAATTAGAAAATGATTCTTTACTGCAAAAAGTGTCTCAACTAGATAAGGCATCCAAGTAATACATATGCTTTCATTTTGGTGTGAAGAACTGTTGCTATGTCTCTAATGTTGTTGTTAAAGAGGATAGCAAGTTGCATGTTGTCACAACATTTATTCATTCCCTATTGATGTCTGCAACAGGCCTTTTAATGTCAGCATATTTGCAATGCACTGATACTCTTTTACATTAATGTTTTTTTAGTTGACATCACTTATTTTGATATAAACATCTACATTTTGGCATGACATTTTCATCTTCTTGATATTTAGAATGATATTACATGTAATGTTGTAAATGATCCAATATCAGTTTTATGATTAGATCACTTGATTCTCACAAATGGAGTTTTCAAAGAAACGATTTTGTTCCACTGTTTTTGATCATTATATCCAATACATTGTTATATCAGTACTTCTTATAAGTGAACCACACACTGACCTTTAAAAAGAGGCAATTACAGTACCATTTGTATAAGATGTGCTTGTACTGCTTTCATTGCTTGTGCATCCTTTCTTGGTAACAGAAATAACAGTGGAAATAATACTAAATGAAAGTGGATAAATGATTGGGGTTCACCTGAACATGATTTTCTTTAGCCAGTAAATTTACACTAAATCAGTTTTGTTCTCTCAAAGAGTTTTTTTGTGTGGAGTATCAATTTGGTTGAAACGAACAGCTCACTAGCTTGTTAAATATGTTCTGTAGAGCCTGTGCAAAATTAATGCCTGCTAAGGAATTTAATTCTAAAAATACACTGGTTTCTAGCTACTTAAATTATGGGTATGTAGGGGATATAGACAAATATCTACAACCAAAACCAAGTTATTTACAATGCTTACTACTAGCATCTACGGAATGTATATGGCCCTGGCCATGTGATAAGGAGAGGATTGGGCTCTGTATGACCCCTCACCCTTATCAGGCCATAAAAGAACACCAAGCCATTTATTGATGGGCTTTGTGACACTGCTCTTGGTTTAAGATAAACACAAACATCCTGGCATAGCCATGCATGCAATACCTCTGAGATACTTGGCACCTGAGATCGCCTAGGATCACACACAGCCACTATGGGATCACTGGAGATTCTCAGGTCTTTGTCACGTCCCATCTACATGGGCTCCTATCGTCCAATCAGATCAACTTTTACTGGATTTTATTTGTCAGTTCATTACTTGCACAATTAAAATATACCTATGTGTCAAAAAGTAAGAATTTACTGTCTGAATCAATCAGTGAACTGCATAGTATGTCTGTCATTTGAATGTTTGAATCATATCCTACCATGACTTTGCGCATGTTTCCAAATGACTACCGAATGACTAGTACTTGAAATTAAATCCTCAAAAATAGTTGTTTGACCATTTAAATCCTCAGAAATTTTCTGATCTGCTCAGTGATAAAGTTCCACCGCTTCAGACTGCATCTCGGTTCTACCTCAAATACCTCCCCCTAATGCCTGCTACTTGTATTATTTGCTGTTTATTTTAAGTGTAGTATCGATGTGTTTTGGATTCTGTGATCTAGTGACTGATGTATGGTAGTATGCTTGGCTGGTCTAGTCATGTTGTAAAAGTTAACTGGTGGTAGGGCTTGAATTCTGTTATGCTCATACTCAGTGGTCTGGGAGTGTTGTTAGCCTCGTCTGACGGGCCTGGTAAACTTGGATGGATACACTACTGTTCTTTTGTTTTGGAAGTCACTCTGAATAAGAAGGTTTGCTCAATGAATATAATGTAATGAAAGGGCTACCTATGCATATGTATAAGCTGTTTTTGTTTTACACTTGTAAACTTAAAATGTTTTCATGCACAGGGTCTTCAGATAGATAATGGAAATATTACCATACCACATCATTTATGTTCTTCAGGACTTTTGACATTGCACATTTCTGTCATGCAGGCATTGAATTCAATGTAATACTTAAGCAGCAAATGTCACAGATACAAACCAATGGGGGTTGTTGCTTAAACTTCCTCTTCTTACCCACCCACTGTTTGCTAAAAATAATGTGAAATATTTCACAACAGAAAACGTCCTTTGATAGTTTGTGCTAAAATAAGTTATTCCCCCAAAACATCATACAGTTTTACTATATGTATTTACTATTACTGTGTCATCTTCACTCACTTTCATGTAAACAAAAGTATATTAGATAATTCAGTTGTTAAAGACAGTTTGTTCATGGTGGTGCAATCTGGTGCAATATTTCAGAATTGTGTATCACCTTGCAGACACTAATTTCTTTCAAACTATTGAAGTTTTTGTTTTAGTTCATGGACACCAGTTTAGAGCTTTAGGATATAAATACCATTATTCTACTGCCCTTTTTGCTCCACAGTGCTGCATATTTTGAGAAATCTTCTTTGAGAATGCATCAGTAGGGTGAAGACATTTGTCATTTTCACACCTCAGATATGAACTCAGCACTACTGACTTCCTCAGGAAGTGAATCAGTAGTTCCTCTGACTGAAAATATGCAATCCAAAAATCTACTTCAGGTTATAATGTCTGCAAGCTTTGTGGCTTTAAAGTGTCCTTTTTATGATTTAAACATGTTAGGGATAGGGCCACACACATTCCTCATGCATGCACACACTTTTTGTTAGGTTTTTCTCCACACACCAAGCCTGAATGGAACCCATCTGTAACAGAGTGCATGTCCATTACATGGGCCTTGGCAAATTAAGCAGGTATATTTGGGGCAAACATACCATCTCCCAGGTTGGAGGAAAAGACATTTTAATTCACCGGCTCCTTTGTTTGCCTCTTCCCAAACACACCTAAACCACTGACTCTACAAACCAACAAGGATACAGGTGGAATGTATTAACATGCAGGGTAGCCGACCTGATGATTAAGGATTTCTAAGTCTTGGACAATTTTTTATCAATTGCACCTCTTTTACACCTAGAGTGTAATGTTTGTGGTTTGGGTGGGAACAGGGCCTACCTGCTCATCCAAGGGTCCCAGCAGGATGGACTCCATCAGCTGGACCCAAGGGCTGGGGGCTGATGGGACTTTGGTTGGGAGAGTACAGGCAAATGGGGCTGACCAACATGGGAGGTGACTGTGGGGGAGTTTTCGGTGGTTGCTTTTCAATATTTTATAATTGAGTTGTATTGTGTTGTAAAGAGCAAAAATAGCTATGAAACATTTTAGATGTGGTAGGGTGATGTCAGTCTGCCAGTATCTATTGGGTTATGGCCTTTGTTGAGTTGATTGATTTATTTTATTCTGCTTAGTTTAGTCCAAAATGGCTGATTTCATTTATAGGAGCAACATTTAGTCAGTAGGAGACAGGCTGGCTAAGAGTGCAGTGGTTTTGACAGCAGTGGTTAATTGATGTGTTCTCTTGTTGCCTGCTCAGGTGATTATTGTTTGCATTTTGTTTCTTTGTGTTTTTTCTTTTTTTTTCTTCATTGTTAGTTTATTAGTATTATTTTGTTACTTTCACCAGTCACAGGCTTGGGAAAAATAAACCACCATCACGTCATCCTCAAATTTTTTTCCCTCATAAGTTTTTTTTTTCCCAATTAAGCCCATTCAGCAGGCTCCCTTTAAGCAGTTCAGAGGTTAAGTAGACTACAACAACCTTCTGCTTCCACACCAGGTACGCATAAAAAAGTGAACTGCTGACCGGAAGAGGAGGGTTAGAAAACTAAGTCTGAATATGACAGAGACATTGGTGCCTGGTTTTAATGCAGTCTGGATGAGGAGACCAGTATAGCATACAGCACATCCTTACACTATTTTCAGTCTTTTGTTAAACAGTGTTTGTTTTCGCTGAGATGTCAGTATACAGTGGTTTGTCTGCAGCCCACCATGACCTGAGACTCGCAAGACGCTGGCTTTGTGAAGGTGGGGTTTTGACTATTACCACTGTGCCATCAATTTTAAATAAAAATAAAATAAACAAACCACAGCTGAGGCTTCAATGGCTGTTGAAGTCCAGAAGACAGAGCTGGCCTGCAAAGAGATCCCCAGAGTCTGAAAATTCACCTGTGCTGCCTTGGACTGGAAGGTCTGCCTTGTACCACTTTTGGATTTGTTTGTTTATTTTCCTATACACACACATTGTAGCGGAGCAAGTGGGGGGGAAGAGGGTGCAGCTGCCCCAGGCCCACGGTTCTTCCAGTTACAAAGGGGCCCACCGTGGGCCCAATCTGCATAACTGAACATGCATTTTTGTTGTTTAGTTGAATATTTTGAATAAAGTTTATGTGTCTTGATTGCAGCAAAAAAATAAAAAGTCAGACTGAAGGTGTAATGGTTTCGACCGACCCTTAGCTAAGTTTCTCGCCGCAATATTTATTTTGAATCAGCAGAGACACAATAGAGTTACAGAAAACTTTATTCGCTGTCCAGTATCCTTGTGTAAGTGTACAAACAGAAAAATTACGCCATCTGTTTGAGTCCCAAAGTAGGAACTGGGCGATCGCCGGCTGTCTTGTTTTATTTCCCACCGCCGTCACTGCTGACGGAGCCGCGGTATTTAAAAATGGTCTCACGCAATGAGGTGTGCTGAAATAGCACACCTCATTGTAATCCGCATTTCTCTCTGTTCCGCCCTTCCATCTCCCCTTGTTTCCCCTTGGATCTGTCTATAATAGGCTGTATAAGGGCCCACTACAAGTCCTCGCCCCCTCTGCAATGAGCCATCGGTTCCACCCCTGCACACACGGCACACAATTATATTACTCTAGCCACTTCCTTTCAGTCATTTTCATCTTTTTCGTCAAGCCAGAGAAAGTAGTCACAACACATGTTATGAATAGTGTCTCTATCTTGTACAACTATTCTAACTTTAGATGACAGAAATTTTGAGGTTCTAAACCCCTTGGTCAGTCAGTAATGTTTTCAATAAAATATGGTCTCCTGTGTTGAAAAAAGCTTCTGGATCATCAGAATGTGAGATGCTAACTGTGTAAATGCACTTTTCAAGAGTGACATGTAGAAGTCTAAAAGATGTCTGTCAGTATGCAGGAACCCTGATAGGAAACTACAAGATATATTAAGCTGCCAATAAGCTCTTAATCCAGATCACGTGATGACTAGGTACTGGATATAGTTAAATGTTGTGAAAATTTTGTCAATATACTGTTCAGAAACAGGATCCTGATCAAATACTCCTGAAGAATACCATCCTGATAAATATACTTTGTGGAAAAAAGATCCTTTTTTGGTTGTCTGAGCAGGGACATCTTGCTGTGTGTGTAGAATTATTATAGTGGTGCTGCTTCTGATGATAACTATTATTATTCATTTAGTAAAAGTAATCAATTTTACACAAACAACTCAAATTCTTTTAAAATGTGTATTCTTGTATGTATTATGTATTATTTGCTAAGCATTACTAGTTAGCCATGAACAAGTAACAAAGTACTGATTACTCGTTAATATTCTTATTGTAATTACATAGAACAGATTCTTATATACACACTGAGCTCCGCTGCACCAGGCATCAAAATTTTCATTTTGTTGTGGTTTATCTATTAGAAGGGAGGCTTACTGTATGTGAAATAGTTGCCCTTGCTATTGTAAGAAGAATCCTAATCCCATGTAAACAGTTGTAAAGCACAAACAAGTTGCTATTCATGCTGCAAAAAAAAAACAGTTCAGTGAACAAATGTATACCTTGTGCCAAGTTGGCCAGTTCCATTTACAAAGTCATAACACTTGCAGTCGCAATCAAGTCAGTGGCAGCAAGTGTACTTACCAAGATCCACTGTCCTCAATCTGTCACCTTAAACTCTCAGCCTAAAAGCCTAATGGTCATGGATGGTGTCTGTTGTCCAGTGGTGTTAGATTTGGAAGCTGTTGGTCCTTGTTTTTTTCATTCCAGAGTCCTGAACTCTCACTCTTCCTTTACACAAATTTTGAACCAAACTGTCACTGAGAGATCTGTTTGGAAAGGGACCTGAAGTTAGCTTGTTGGTTCGCTATCTACCTAGCTATCAATTACCATTCTGATCTGACTGAGCTTTGAGCAGCCTGCGTGATCTTGCATAACTGTGACAACTAGTGTACCAATGTCTGTGATGCTGTTAAAATAGACGGTTATGAATGTGCACTGAGGTCATGTTTGTGTATGTTAGCTATTTAAATGACCACCTAGCTAGTTAACGTTAGCTTCTTTACTAGCTGTGTACATGCTTGGAAAGGCAAACTGGGGGACAGATTGTAGCTAGAAAGGGGACCTGGGACTCTGTTGTACCTTGTTTATTTGGGGTAATCCACATTATGCAGAACTATCTGTGGTGGTTGTATTTCATGGCACATGTAAACGTCTTATTTAGAATATGGCCATAACCAGGATAAAGAACATGACCTGGTACTACTGTAGTGAAGTTTGTGAACAAATGAATGTTCACTAGTGAAGTGTTTTCGCATATGTGCAGTCAGTTCTCAGAGACTTATGGAGGAAATTTATTTAAATGATGCAGAAGTACTAGATAAACTTCAAAAACTTAAAACAAATAAGGCAGCAGGCCCTGATGGAATATATCCAAGAGTTCTCAGAGAACTAGCAGAGGTGGTTTACAAGCTTCTGACAGTTATTTTTAAGCAATCCCTTAAAACTGGAGAAATACCAGATGACTGGAAACATGGCAGTGTAGTACCTATCTACAAGAAAGGAGACCGGACTGAACCAGGAAATTATAGGCCTGTCAGCTTAACTTGTATAGCATGCAAAATACTGGAATCCATCATTAGGGATAATTTGGAATTATTTCTGGAACGAAATTGTTTTCTAAATGATAGCCAGCACGGTTTTCGCAGAGGGAGGTTGTGTTTAACAAACCTCCTGGACTTCTTTGAGGAAGCTACAGCATGTCTGGACTCAAACCAAGTTTATGATATTATCTATTTGGACTTTCAAAAGGCATTTGACAAAGTTCCGCACGAGAGACTCATATTGAAAATGACATCTGCGGGAATTACAGGAGCTGTCACCCAGTGGGTTCGAAGTTGGTTGTCTAATAGAAAGCAGACTGTAACTGTGGGAGGAATTGTATCAGAGCAGGGTCCTGTACGAAGTGGAGTCCCGCAGGGATCGGTGTTGGGGCCTTTGCTATTTCTTATATACATAAATGATCTTGATGCAGAGGTTAGTAGTAAAATAGTAAAATTTGCAGATGATACAAAACTAGGGGGTCTAGCCAACAGTCAACTAAGGTAATACAGGAAGACCTAAACAGCATCCAAAAGTGGGCAGATACCTGGCAGATGACATTCAATTTAGATAAATGTAAAGTCTTGCATGTGGGAAATAAGAACCTTAGACAAGACTACTTTATGGGTGGAAAAAACTAGAATGTGCTCAATTTGAAAAGGACTTGGGAGTAATGGTTGACCCAAGCTTAACAGGATCTAGGCAGTGTGTTGTAGCAGTAAAAAAGGCCAACAGGATGCTGGGATATATAGCCAAAAGTATTGAGTATAAATCTAAAGAGGTTATATTGAAATTATACAATGTCTTAGTCAGACCGCACCTGGAATACTGTGTGCAGTTCTGGGCACCACACTATAAAAAAGATATTGAAGTTCTTGAAAAGGTTCAAAGAAGGGCAACTAAATTAGTTCCTGGCATGAAATATAACACCTACCAGGACAAACTCAAGTTACTTACCCTGTTTAGACTAAGCGAGAGGAGGCTTTGGGATGATTTAACAGAGGTTTTTAAATGTATAAAAGGACTCAATAAGGTTAACTGTAATAGATTTTTTAGGGTGAGTTCAGTCTGTAAAACAAGAGGACATAAATGGAAACTAGTTAAGAGTAAGTTCCACACTGATATAAGGAAATATTATTTTACACAAAGAGTTATCAATACATGGAATAGGTTGCCAGGCCATGTAGTTGAGGCAGAGACCCTTGCTGTGTTCAAGTCTAGACTTGATGCAGTTTTGGATACTCTTTAAGTAAGAAATGGCAAGCTTAGTTGGGCCGAATGGTCTGTTCTCGTCTAATGTTCTTATGTTCTTATGTTTAGAACAAATCTTTTTAGTGTACTGTATGTACTGGTTCACCATTCTACAAGATTTGTTCATTTGACACAGGAGTCAGGCAACCGTTGCAATACGCTTTGAGCAACAACTACATCAGCCTGTAGAAATCTAAAAAGGCAAAACAGTGATTGAAGAAGTTTCATTAGGGTTGTCTGATATCCAGGCAGTTTATCAGAACTAACAGACTAATTGAACATAAATGCCCTCGATCACAAAATGAAATGGCACAATGGTACAATGATTTTTTTTCAGTGCCTGCAATTCGTTCATTCATCCAGTTATTTCAGTTCACAGAGTTACTACTGATTCATTCAACTCTTCCAGTTCATTCAATTTTTCAGTACATCTTGTTCAGAGAATCTTGTTCAGTTCTTTCAGTACATATAATTCAGTTAGTTTTCCCTTTCTGACTCCCATCTGTCATCATGCTGTGAAACTTGATACATAGCCTACAAAATCACTTTATTATGGAAAAGTCTAATACTTGAGATTGCAGCATGTAATAAAAACAAGTCTACCCTATAATTTAAAGCTAATTACTAATGAAGCCAGTTTCTTAGTTTATGGTATTATAGAATTAATAGCCTGCTTTATTTTTAGTAGTATACTGTAATTACTAAGATATACTGTATGCTGTAACTACATTTAGGAATTTTACTAAGGAATATATAGTATGTCACTCATTTCATGGTGCCATCTTAGCCTATTTTAAAATGCGAACAATCTAAAGTAAGATTATAGCACTTTGTAGCGGTGAAGCTATTTTTTAAATTAGTCTGTTTATCTTGTTTTATCACGTGGTCAGTGTGTGAGTTTTGTAATAAACTGGCATTGCATATTTGTCAGCTGCTAGGTAGAGAACATTGTCATTATTCCCAATTGTGACGATACCTTCACCACAACCACAAGTACCTAATAATTACATGTGACCCAACTCGGCTTTGCACAGGGAAAATAGCTCTATAAAAACTGTGCCTGCTTGCACATAACACTTAGTCTTTGCATTACATTTGTCTTAATTAGGGCCCGATATCTTGAATTGGCAACTTTTGCAACTTTACAGTTCTGTAAATATTTCTGTCTGGTTTTAATGAAAAGTGTTTCAACTTCTTTAACATATAGGATCATTGTCAGTGCACCATTGGAGGGAAATGGAACTGGAGGGATCTACAAATGCAGTCAGGCCAAAGACTGTGAGCTTTTTCATCTGCAAGGTACCCATAGCTTTGTGTAACTGATTAACAGATGACTGTTCAACTGATTTGGAATTGTAATTTTTTTTCATATGAAAAAATATGAACAAAGTGAACAAGCTTTTTGCTCAGTAGTTACATAAATGCAACTGAATGACAAAAAGGAATACAGAAATATCAAGGACAGGGGCAAATGAATTGAAATTTAAGACTTAGTTTAACACACCTTATTAAAAAACTACTCCATATCAATATCATTCTCTAATAATGGGTAATAATACAGTGTTTTATGTAACTCATGACTAAGCATAGCATGAAACAATAACTTATCTTATTCATGGGTAATTACACCCCTTCAGTGGGGTATGACATATTGATATATAGATAGGCATATACTGAAATACATACAATAGGCTTTATCACGTTACATTAATAATAAAATACTAAAACATTTTCAACACCTGGAGTCATGAGAATGGCTGGAGCTGGAGCCATGAGTATTTTTGCCAAAAATTTCTTCATTGTCTTGCTTTTCTGATTTAGGGTAAGTTGAATTTTAAAAAAGAAAAAGTTAAAAAGTTTGAAATAGAAGGTGATCATAGTAATCTACCTGTTTTTCTTACAGACACATACTCTGCCATGTCAACTGGAATAGCAATGGCAGTCAAGTCGACTTCCACTGCCCAGTTCACTGTAAGATATTCTCTTTTTATTTTTTATTGTTGCACATGCATTATACACATGTCCAATTACATTTTATATAATAATTATAATTATAAACTTAATTATAAACATTTACAGGAAATCAGCAGCATTTTCATGTCACCATACAGTCTCAGTTCTAATATGAAGCCACATCTATTTGACAGCCAAGAAGTGTCTCAAAAGTGTCAAAATCACCAGAGAAACTATACTGAATGTGCATCCAGATCTACAGTGTTGAGGAATTGATGTCCATGTATTTACTGTTAACTGAAATTATTCTTCCAAAAGTACTGCATAAGTACCAAAAGTACTGCATAGTATTCAAGAAGATATACCTATAATGCTACTGTACAAATTAAATTTGCACATTTTGGCTAGGACTAAGTGGAAATTTTATAGGCCTGTGCAAACTGAAAATCACAACAGAACCACAGTATCATGGGCCCTGCAAACAAAAAATGTCTCCCTGACATTCTCAAAACATTCAGAAAATATATTGGACCAACTGGTGATTGATTGCCAGTCTAAGTGGTCCATGGTGGTCTAGACTACTAGCCTGAGCCAGTATCTATATTTAGTATTGTTTTTCCAACTATTATTTAGAAACAACCAATTCTCTCATTGTAATATTTCATCAACAGATGCCTCTCCCCTCTCCCTCATAGTTTACCAATATCTCTGTTGAAACTCTATCTGTTGTATTGTTGAAGCAGACACTTCACCAGGCTTGCCATCCTGTTTCAGGTGGCAGAAAAGCACTACTGCAATGAGGAAAAAGTTGCAAACCGGTACAGCTGTATTTATAAACTCTACAGTAACGTCCTGATACTATCTGCTACAATAGATGCCCCACTTACCATTCAGGACCTCAAACATGCAATGAAATCTCATGTCAAATGGGAAATCACTGGGATTAAACGATCCCCAGATTTTTTTATGAACATTTCTGCCAAATTCTATCACTTCTAAATTTCAGAATGATTAACAATGTTAGAGAAATGTCTAAGTTCCTCCATCCCATGAACACCACATCTATGAAAGTAATATTAAAAATTAAAAAGGGCAAATCATTCTGCTCAAGCTATAGAAACACTGACTTTAAGATCACATGTAAAGCATTAGCTCAGATTTACAGTTATTCCCAAAGTAATCAATCCTACGTAAAAACTTTTTTTCAATCTCAGTTCCATTTTCTCAGATTTTTAAATATTTCAGCTATCAGTACACATGCTTTGAAGAAGCTCAGGCTTCTGTACCTGCGTGGCTTTTGCCACTTTAGCATTTCTAAAGTGATTTTTATAGTGTTCCATTCTAAATCAACAGGTTACAGTAGGTGCCTCCATCTAAATTCTTTTTAAATGTTTCATTTATAATGGTTTGTTTGTTATATTTTTTCTATTTCTTAAATTATTCTTTCTAAATATTTTTTTAAAATTATTGCTATATGCAGATAATTAGCAGATATGATGTCTATTGTATGTAATGTATATTGGAAATAACTTGAATGAATACAACACTAAGATAAGTTTAACTCTTGCACAAATAGTGACATTATTTATTTGGAGGAGACGTATAAGATTATTTCAGATGTAAAAAAATGATTTTCAGGACATCAACGTGATAGTGCCTAGTTTTACTAAAGAATTCCATGCAACAACTCATTTTCAGCTTCCAATGGTGGCATAAACATTACTACATGTGAAACAAGAGAGTCACAGAACACAGAGGGTATCTCTTCAGATTGCAATTACAGAAGCACTGTGTGCCCACTTGATGAAAACAAAATCAGGAGCTACAGTCTGCCAAGGCCTCAACACCCCTTCAAGTTAACCAATCAAATTACTTCTTGGCATCTTACACATCCTATATAATGAGAAACCTTGAGGTGGGCGTTTGGAATATAAACCAGTACAAGGTATTGTCTTACTTTTGATGATCCCCATTTAATACCTTGGTGTTATCTCATCTGATGTAAAGGGGTGAGACAGCATGCCAAACTAATTATGAAAGCAGGGTACAGGCATGGTGGTCATGCCACCTCTCTGGTCATCACAATCCCAAATTATGACAGCTAACTAAAAAAAAACACAAGTTGAAGGGAAAATCTCCCAGGGCCAAAGTATATGCAGGCTTGATGATTATGATTATATGATGATGATGAAATGATTTTAAAATCAAATTCAATAATGGGTTCGGGCATGTAAATTCTGAGGACTGAGGGTGACACAAATTATGACAACTTGTGAAATGCACTAAAGACAAAGACAAAAAAAAAAATCACATTTTGCAGGTAACCGCTTTGAACCTCTCAGTTCACAAAATTCCATTAACTAAAGCAGTCAGCAGGATGGAAATAGCCATAGGCTTTTCATACAGTGTTAACTGCAGATTGTTACCAGCTTTAAGGTGTATAGCTTCACCTACTGTAGTGGAGTTTGGAGCGGGACACACGAGAAAGTCAGAATCTTCCACAGCTGTGTTGAAGAAATACGTTTAATAGGTATTTATGGATTTCTGTATGCCCTAAGAATAATCTAGTCAATAAAATCTGATCCCATATATAACTTTTTATTTTTTATTCCTTTTTTTTCTTTTTTAGAAACTTTATAAAAGTTACTTGCTTGGAAGCTTGCTAGTATCTGAAGTTTATAATCTAACTGCAGACTTCACACAGCAGATCAGAACTATGAATTACGGTACAAACTCACTAGATTAAGTAGTTACGACAAGGATTTTGCATATGGGGTATATATGAAATATTACAATACATATTGTTGGGTTTTATGGTCCCGTACTGTTTCTAAAACTAGCTATAAAACGTGTTATAAATCCATGTTGCTTCATTTTTCAATGGTGTTCTATGCTTGATAGCCATTTTAGTTTTAACTGGAGCGAAGATTTCCAGAGCCATTTTAACACAGCTGCTGAAATCACCCACAAACTCACCTATTGTTAAGCAATTTGGAAGACATACAAAGAATTCAGGCCTAGACATATAACCTGAAAACAAAGCTGCAAAGGCTTTTAGGGTGGTGATCCTGTCAAGCACCCTGGAGTCCTCCCTCAACAGCATTAGGCTTTTCTCTAAGCTGACAAATCATCACTTACAATTGTGACTTAAAATGCATTTATTGCATTGAAACTCAGAGAATGCCACTGATTCTGTCACAAAGATGTACATCTGGTATGAGTCACGCTTGATCATGATTGCTATGCAGGGACCTCATTGTGCCTGGTGGTTCCAGCCCAGAACAAATAGAAACAGTGGGCCTAGCAGCAAAGGCTATTTGCATCCAGTGCTGTGTAGGTAGGCAGGAGAGGGAAAATTTGTTGGGGCTTACACAGGCCAACCAGACCTTTGAAGTACTAAAGTAATAAACTGGTTACTGAGACAGTGATTAAAACAAAAGAAATAAGAAGAAACAAGAAGCAATAAAATATCAGAGATGTGTTCTTCAGAATCAGTGTCCTACTGTGAAGTAATCTTCAAATTTCACTACTTTCTCACTTAAATTACCCTTTGGACAGTACAGATTAGATATTTGTAAAAGTCTAGATGCTGCTGTTTTGGTTATGGTTATGACTGTATGTGACAGAGTGCTGACTGTATCTTGTCCTTCTCATTTGTTTTCAGGCTTGCAGTCCACGGTTGGCTCATGAATGTGACAGCAACTCATACCTAAATGGGATCTGCTATCAGTTCAATAACCAGCTGCAACTGATTGGAAATATCACACCAGCCTTTCAAGGTACTGTAAGACCGATCCAGAAATTAACTCATGTAGTTCATCAGAGTTTAAATAATTTTTCTAGCTCAATCGGTTTTCTTTCATTTTCAGTTCAGCTCAGCTGAATACAATTCATGGGCAAATAGCTAATGTAAAATTGTAATAAAGAGCAGGGTGAATCCAAGTGCAGAGATGACTCAAGACATAAAAGGCTTGGTTCAAAGAAAATAAAGTTTTCTTTAGGCAGGACTCAAAAACAAAACAGGCTTGGTACAAGAGTTCACACACAACAACCATGGCAACACAAGACTGAGCAAATAAGTGGAGAACAAAACACAGTTGGAAGACATTAACTATATGAGACATATAATACAGGAAGTTATGAGGCCATCTGGTGGCCATCTCAGGAAGCAGCAGCCAAATACCTGATAAAAATACTTGCCATTGCAATCATGACTCAACAGCCTGGAAACAGTGTAATGAGTAAATATCTTAATTTGGGCAGTTGGACATTGAGCTGTGATCTCCCACTGCACTCTAAACAATGTAGAATTATTCATTTGAACACAGGACCTATGAGGCTGCAATGCAGTACTACAAATTACCATTACAAGTGATGTCACCACATATAGATGATTACCACAGTGTTTATCATGCTTTCTAAGTATGAATTAAACTCCAAACAGTATGTATCTTTCTACCTTATCTGAAGATGGGAATTCTTTCACAAGTGCCTGTCTTTAAATCCAGAAATAGAAATGGACTTTTTCCCTACCCAGAATGCACCAAGAGAAAAGTTGACCTTGTCTTCCTGTTTGATGGATCAGAAAGTCTGAAAATAGAAGATTTTAAAAAGAACAAAGAATTTATTGCTGACATCATGAAGACGCTTTCAAACACCTCCATACAGGTAAATAACTACACTAAACTATATACATGTGTCATATGTGTGCACTGTAATTAAAATTTTGAATGGCTTCACTCTGAAATTACATCAACGTTGCAAAATGAAATTTAAAAAGTGACTTTCATAGGTTGCTCACCAGTATGAAAGCTATTTGTGCACACATGCCTTTCCGGCAGCCATCTGATGGAAACCCATGTACAGCACCATACCATTTAATGTGCTGCACAGCCCTGTCCATATTTTGCAATACTTAGTTAATATACAAGTAAATACAGTTTTAACTTCACTTATTCCATTACTTCAGTGGCCAATGCTGACAGCCAAATATCACACATGGTTGTGTCATTTTCATTCGTTCATTTGTGGAACTGAGATTTAAACAAATCAGAGTGCTATGGAGACATTCTGTAAAACAAATATAGCAATATCTATTTAAATTGCATTCACAGTTCAGCTGCATTTATTCCAGCTGCAGCCCTGCTTAAATGGTTGTAAATGCCATTTAGGCACTTTTTTAGAGAATATGAGTTGACTCATTGTCCATTGATATTCATTGGTCATCCAGTAAGTAACAAACAAAGGGTACAAGCAGGTAAACATTTTGGTAAAGACATCAAATACCCCAAATATACTTCAGTTTCAAAGTTTTTCTCGCCATGGACAAAAGAGCCACAGAGCTAGTCAGATTAGTCAGAGCAAAGTTTAGAAACTGCTAATTAATCAGAGCAGCCTACAAACAATACACAGCCGCTCCAGTTTCCCCATGATCAAGCAATGTCATACTATCTTCCTAGCTATCCACAGCTGTGATAGCAGTTTAAAGTAGTCACTTGCTGTAAGTACTTTTATCGTCCTTTACCACATTGTAAACTACTATGAGAGTGTTTTCACTATATAGATCATACTTTTGTAGACACTACTGTGATTTAAGGAAGTTAATAAAATAATTAAGATAATAATGTGTAGTTTTAAGAGTAATTAGCATTAGTTTTTGTCATTTAAATATATTTTTTGTCCACCGGGTTGTGACCTTGGTGGCAGGTTACCTTGCTGGCAATATAACTTAGCTTTTTTTGTCAGATGGTTGTTTGTCTTAGAAGGCAAGGGTTTTTGAGTACTTTGTTAATGAAAAATGTGTGAATTAGCCAAAAACAAATCCTTAATATCTGCAGTATTACAATATGAAATATTTCTGTTGAATATCAGTTTTTTCATGAAAAATGCAATTGCTTCCAAATACCACCCCTTCAAAGAAAACAAGCAAAATTTGCTGTACACATGACTGAATTAACTAAGTGAAAAATTGCATGTCACAGACCTTGCTGATGTTTATGCTGACAACATGACCATATGCATTCTGTGATGATCAAGAGCCGTTTCTTTATTTCTCTAAAATTCACAAATTTCACAAAAATCATGAGCAAAACAAAGTTTACAGAAGAAACTAGAAAACTAGTTTTCACCCAAATCATCTTGTTGTTTTCATAATATCATCAGGTTTTTCTCCTCTTGTTTTCTTGCATGTGTTTCAATCTTCAAATGCCAAGAGGTCAACGTAGCCCCATTTTCAAGTCACATATTTCACAGTTCTTGAACTGCAGTACCTCTGTCACCTCAGTTTTTTAGCTTGTTTCCCCTTTATGCAAACCTATTTTGGAACTGCCAATGTGTACTAGATTCCTATGTCCAGGATGTTCTCTGTACTTGTGTAGAAGCGCTTAAAGTAAGACAAATACAGTTCTCATTTCAAGCACATACAGTAGTTACACAGCACACTACAGTGCAGTGGGTGCTCATTGGAGGATGGATGCTACTCCATTGATGTTATCCAAGCAACTCACAAGTTCACAAATCTTATGGTGCCTGACAGAAGTGAGACCAGGAAGCCCTGGCTGACCTACCCACCCCATCCTGGGATTTGATGTATGTAAATATATATGATATATAAAATATGAATGTCAACTGAACTCCTCAGGGCTCAGTTGCACATTTGTATTGAATGGCAGTGGCACCAAGAAACTTGAAATCTTACATTTCAAACTTTTCAGGTTTTTATTTTGTTTAGATTTCTCATTCAGATTTCTCTGCGCTGATGCCTGATTGTTGTTTGATTTAAAGTGTTGAAAAGAATAAGGAAGATGCAGAAAAACAGTCCCACTCCAAAAATCCTGCCCAACCTATTTGTTAACATCGCATGACATTGTTGTCCAAAGTGTAGCACTCAGGCCTTCATTTATTTAAAGAAGGTACAATGCTAAAAATGCAGGTCCAGTATATTAGTATGCATAGAATCAAACACCAATTTATTAAGACTAGGTACGCAGGGGAGGTACTTATCAGTCTAGAGTAAAACATGATGTTGACCAGTTATTTAATAGTAAACTTTTCATTTATTTTTTCAGTTTGCAGCAGTACAGTTTTCGAAGACTTTCCACACAGTTTTCACCTTTACAGACTATCAAAACAACAGGGCATGGGACCTTCTAGACAAAGAACAACACATGAAGAGTCTCACCAACACTCATGGAGCAATTGACCATGTTCTGTGAGTCACTTTTGATGATTCTGAGTTTGATGCTTTTTTGATGATTAACCTACCACATCCCAGTGTCAAACCAATGTACTTTGTAGTTTTTCTGTTGAGTAGGTTGACAGTGGTGTCCATGGAAAATGTATTGGGCAAATGTGTTTCTAATATGTTTTGTGAGTTTAGATAAAATCTGTAAAATGTGGGAAAGGTATGTTAATAGAGGTCACAAACAGTGACTGCATCTTCAAAATGTTTAATGGATTAATCAGTTCACAAACATATTTTTGGGGTAAATCAGTGGGGAAAAAGTAAGGCATGAAGGCTGTGGTATATGATGAATATAGTCAGACATATTAGCTAATATTGTGCTCAATGTTATTTATCCTAAGGTAAGAAAGTTCAGTTGTTGTATACCATAATTACACACATGGCTGGAACATTGAATTTCCAGCCGGGAACTGTTGTTTCTCTTGAGAGGAAAGAGAAGACAAGTGAATTTGATAAGTAATAGGCCTGAGAGTCTAGCTGTTCATTTTGTCTGTTAGTGAGAAAAAAGTAGACGAGCAAAGGTTTCAGACAGGCATGAGCTAGGACAGCTAAGGGGAGGTAGACTTGATAGGAAAGCACGTAATTCCGCCGGAAATAGCGCTAGTTTGAAGTCAGATATGCTGTTATGGTCAGTTAGACAGCATGTAGCACATTTTATAGAACTGATAGTGTCATGGGAGAACTCAGTGGATGAAGCTTATGAAAGGAAAATATGATATGTAGATTTAGCAGCAGAGGTTGAGCGGTGAGGATGGATAGCAAGAGTGCCTCCCATAGAGGTCGATTGTAGAGGTTTTGTAGCACAATCAAGTGCATTTTTTTCCATTTTGATGGTAGGATAAGTGTAAGGACACTAGTGTTTGTGTATTGGTGTGAAGTTAGCATGATTTATTATCAATGAATATCTGGTAGGGATAAGTGTAAGGATCACAGTAAGGATGCTATCATGTGC
Source organism: Megalops cyprinoides (assembly GCF_013368585.1). NCBI lineage: Eukaryota > Metazoa > Chordata > Actinopteri > Elopiformes > Megalopidae > Megalops > Megalops cyprinoides. The sequence continues at coordinate 71,093,228 of NC_050583.1, forward strand.
ATATGTGTGCTTCAGTAGCAGAATTGTTGGAATTTGTGCAGGTATTGCCAAAGTTAACATGCTAAATTAGCAGTGTCTATTTCAGCGTGGTCGATTAGAAATATGAAGAGCCCAGCAGGTGTGGGGTAGACAAGCCATTATTAAGAAGATGTATTTGAGTGGAGAGAGGATCAAATGGATGGGTGAGAAAGTATAGAAGAGTGGTCAGTGAGCCATAAGGAAAACCCTGAAAGAATAAGGCTATGGCAGCTTGACTAAGGGTGGGAAGCAGTGGGCCAGCACAGTCATGAGGACACCACTAGAACTGCAGAGTTATCATGCCATGATCTAATGATAGCACTGACAGGTCAGTCCACCAGAGTCTCTATGGACTGTGTCAGTTGTCCAGCCCTCATCCCTCAACTAAAGGATTTACTGAAAAGATAAGTTTTAAGCCTAGACTTGGAGAGTGTGAAAGTGACTGCATCCCTAACATGAGCATGTAGACTGTTTCAAAAGAGAGTAGCGAAATAGTAGAAGGCTCAGACACCTGCAGTACACTGCAGATACTTTTGGAATAACAAAATAGCCAACATCTTGTACATGAAGTTATAAGGGAAAACACCCACAGAGGACTTAAATCTGCCTCCTAAAACCTTTCTAGAAAAGAAAATAGTTCAGGCTCTCAGGTCCACAGCCAAACAAAGATAAATAACTAAGATAAGAAAAATAATAATCTAATTTGCATAATCCTGTTTTATAGCATTCAGGCAATTTAAATATTACATTGTTTCTAATTGGGCTATCTACATTGCAGCAAATGGCAGTCAATTGTAAATCTGGCTTTAATACAAAAAGGGTACGGATTGGTATGAAATGTCTTGGTTTTCTTGACATCTTGACAATCTCTGCTTGATAAACAAATATATATCATGGCGAGTCAGATTAGTTTGAGTCTTGAAATTCCAACAAATTTTTGTAACGTGCTTTGAATAAAGCTCTGGCCAGGCAGGTCTGACAAATGAATAAAATGCAAATACAAAGTTCAATTCAGTTTTATTTATAAAGTGGTTTTTACAACATGAGCTGTCACAAAGCAGCTTTACATCGGTATTTCAGGCCTGATACTTCCTCAGAGCAAGCCAAAGGCAACAGTGACAAGGAAAAACTCCCTGACTAATAGGATGAAACCTTGAGCAGAACCCAGGTTGGGGGGAGCCCATCTGCTTCTGGCTGGTACTAGGTGGACAAATTGAGTGGGAAAGAATTTCCTAAGAAGTTCTTAACAGTACTTAAGAATACTGAAACATGTAGGTAGTAAGACACAGCAATATACAGTGCGTAAAACATAATGAGTATTGTAAATCTTAAATCTTAAAAGTTATACAGCAGAATATGCATGGCATGTAGTCCTCGAGGGTCCAGTTCTTCGTACATGGAGGGCTCCACAGGAATGACAGCGAGGAAGCTGAGCTAGGGGTCCCGAAGTGGTGCTTGAGTCACAGCTCCAGGCAGGAGCCTGGAGCCAGGTAAGGAAAACAAAATTGAAAAATATTGATTAGTGGATGATAAGAATGGCAGGAATGTACAGCAGAGAGGCAGGAGAGGAGGGGCATGGAAAAAGATGCCACTGTGCAACAAGGAAAAACCCTAGCAGACTAACATTATGGCAGCATACCTAGGGGACGTGAGGCAAGGGACTGGTATAATCATGGGGGCAACCCTAAGGCAGTCAACACCAGATCACAGCACAGAGTCCATGCCATGATAAAGTGACAGTAATGACCACTTAGTCCACCAGAGACTCTATGATCCATGCCAGCATCAGGCTATGTCCCTCAGCTGAAGGATTTACTGTATAGATATGTTTTGAGCCTAGACTTAAAGGTCGAGAGAGAGTCTGCTCCCCGAACCTCAGTGGGTAGGCTGTTCCACAGGAGAGGGGCTCGATAGGAAAAGGCTCTACCGCCTATAGTAGTTTTGCCCACTCTTGGAACGATGAGAAGCCTCCAATTTTGGGAAAGAAGGGCTCTTTGTGGAAGGTATAGGTGAAGAAGGTCCTCAAGATAGGGAAGGGCAAGCCCATTTAAAGCCTTAAATGTGAGTAGAAGTATTTTAAAATCAATCCGGTATTTAATGGGTAGCCAAAGGAGAGAAGCTAGAACTGGGGTAATGTGCTCAAAGCATTTTGTTCTAGTTAAGATAGGAGGAGCTGCATTTTGTACCAGCTGAAGGGGCTTTAGTGAGACATTTGCACATCCCAACAAGAGGGCATTGCAGTAGTCCAATCTGGATGTTACAAAAGTGTGGATTAGCTTTTCAGCATCATTAATTGATACAATTTTCCTGATTTTGGCTATATTTCTCAAATGAAAGGAGGCTGTCCTAGAAGTGTTAGTCTTTCAAAAGAGAGTTCAGGATCAATTACGACACCAATGTCTTTGATAGCTGCACTCGAGGTAAGGGAGACACCATCAAGGTCTAGTGTAAAATGAGTGAATTTGCTCCTGATTGACCGGGCTATACTTGGGAAACAGAAACAATGAAAGATGATCTGACTGTCCCATGTGGGGGAGGGGAGTGGCTTTGTAGGCATCAGCCACATTTGTATAGATGTGATTCAAGGTTTTATGTCCCCTTGTGGTGCATGAGATATTTTGGTAAAATCTTGGAAGCACGATACGTAGGTTGCAGTGATTTAAGTCCCCAGCAACAATAAAGGCCCCGTCTGGATGCAATGTCTGCAGCTTGCTAAAAGCGGCACTTAGGTCTTTCATGGCTACTTTAGCCTTTGCATCCGGTGGTACATAAACTGTGGCAGCAATGATGCACGTAAACTCTCGTGGTAGATAAAAGGGTCTGCACTTAATAATCAGGCATTCCAGATCAGCAGAGCAATAAGTTTCAGTGGTGGGAGAGTCGGTGCACCATGATTTATTCACATACATGCATAAACCACTGCCCCTGCTTTTACCTGTCGCTGCTGCAGCTCTGTCAGCCCTGAAGACCGTGCGCCCCTCCAGTTCCACCACGTTGTTTGGGACATCATTGTTTAGCCATGTTTCCTTAAAAAACATGAAGCTGCAGTCCTTAGTTCGTCCAGCTTGTTCGCCAGAGACCATACATTGGCGAGGAAGATGCTGGGTAGCGCTGGCCAGTGCGGATTTAGCCTTAGCTTAGCCTGCAGACCTCTATGCTTCTCCTGTCTTTGTTTACGGTCTCAGCCAAGTGAAGCGCTTCTGTGACTGCGAGGAGGGCAGTCTCAGTGGAGTGGCCGGCTTTGAATCCCAACTGGTTTGGGTCCAGGAGGTTATTCTGGAGGAGATATGGAGAAAGTTGGTTATGGGACTGCTCATTCGAGGGTTTTAGAGAGAAATGGTAGAAGATATACTGGACGGTAGCTTCTGACATCAGCTGGATTTAAAGTTGGTTTCTTTAGCAGTGGCATGACCCGTGCCCTCTTCAGAACAGAGGGAACTATACCAGTAGACAGGGAGCTGTTGATTAAGGAAGAAATAAAGGAAAGAATGTCCTCAGAGATGGACTGAAAGAGAGAAGAAGGGATAGGATGAAGAGGACAGGTAGTAGGATGGTAGGATTTCATTAGTTGTAGAACATCAGAGTCAGTTAGGGGGGAGAAGGAGGAGAAGGTAGTGGGAGTGACAGTGGATGCGGGATCCGAAATGGGAGGAGACGAGGGGAAGGAGTCGCAGATGTCTTTTACTTTCTTCTCAAAGAAGGAGACAAAGTCATCAGCAGAAAGGGGTGAGGGGGGAGGAGGAGGAGTAGGGGAGAGGAGGGAGGAGAATGTAAAGAAGAGTTTGCAAGGGTTAGGGGAGGCGGACTGGATCCTGGAGTGGAAGAAGGCAGGCTTAGTGGAGGATAGGGTAGATGAGAAGGAAATGAGAAGAGAGTGGAAATGCGATAGGTCATCTGGATTTTGATTTCCGCCATCTCCTTTCAGCTGCATGAAGTTTGGCTCTGTCTGCACAAATGCAGTCAGCCAGGGACTGGGAGGGGACAGACAAGCTGGTTTGGTAACAGGGGGACAGAGGGTGTCCAGGGAGGAGGACAGCACAGAGAGAACAGTAGAGGATTTCTCCTCAACAGAAAGAAGTGAGAAGGCTTCAGCAGAAGGGAGAGAAGAGCACACAGCAGAAGAGAAGGCACTTGAGGGGAGGGTGCAAAGGTTGCATCAAGCTGACACTAACGGGGTGGGAGCAGTGAATTTAGAGGAGGATATGAGTGGGAGGGAGAAGAATAGGAAGCAGTGATCAGAGTTGTGGAAAGGTGTGACTGAGATCAGGAGCAGGGCAGCCTCTTGTGAAGACAAGGTCCAGCTGGTTGCCAGGCTTGTGTGTTGGTGGGGACTCCACTAGGGTGAAGTCAAAGGACTGGAGGAGGGGGAGGATACCAGCAGACTGAAGCCATTTCCACATATGAACTCCATACAAAGTGCGGAAAATCAGGTCCGGAAATTGGCCGGAATAGCCCTTTCACAAATGTAGCACACAACAGGAGATTGTCCATGACAGAAGTGTTCTCACCTACAGGAAATACTCCGGTTTGGTTTAGGTGAGGGGTGGCGCCTGGGTAGAGCATGCAGGAGGCAGGACATGACGCAAAAAGTATGCTGCAGAAATCGTAGTGGCTGTATTCGAAACTGCCTACTGCATACTGTGTACTGCGTACTACACAAGTATATACTGTATACTGCATGCTATTTTTTCAGTGTAGTACCCAGTATGCGACCATTAATAATTACATTTGTAGCATGTTACATTGTCGCTTGAAATCATTGCGAGTTTAGAAACGTCCAGATTTCTTTGTGGTATTTTCCAGTTAGACGCCACTTGCATTCTCATGAGTGAAAAGTATTGACGAGATCATCTAAAGTATTCGTGAGTTTAAGTATTTTCAGTTTTTTTCTTTTCAAAGTCCTACCTTTCAGTGGTACGGGTACATAATGTGGCACAGACGAGGAGCAGGCGAACATAGCTATTGTACTTTTGAGTAGCCTATAAAAAAATCAGACGTAGCCATCCAAATGGTGCTACCGGTACATAAAATTTATTATTAATTATACATTTATTATAACAAGAAGGTAAGTTTTTGTTGTTCGCTATGTAATGTTAGGTCACCAGTTCACCTACCTCACTATACCTATCACTATTACTTAGCTACAGCTTAGCTAGCTACTAATCAGATAATAAACTACTAACCAACGTTATTAATCATCGTAAGAGACAAGTTTTGGCAGTATAGCTATCTCTTTAATGACCATTGGACTCAAAATAGCATGTATTTGAACATATCCGCAATGTCAACGAAACAGTGGGTGTTTCTCAAAGTCAAGGAAGGATCCTTAACGGCTGCATTTCAAGGATGCTACGCCATCAAATCCCACCAAAGGACTGTTCCAATGTCGAGGATCCTTTGAATTCTACCAAGGACTGAGTCCCTCATTCAGACAATTTTCAAGGATGCATAGCATGTATCCTCAGCGTCCTTCAAGCACCCACAATCCTATGCTCACGTACAAGAGTCTGTGGCACAGAATTGAAGGTGGAACCTTTTCAATGACGCACACCTGTACACTCGCTAGACTGTTCCATTATCTGTAGCCTAGCCTCAGAAGGACGTGACTTGGAAGGACCCATCCTACCAAGGAAGCATCCTTGACTTTGAGAAACACTCAGTGGAAAGCAATGTATGTGAATGCAGAAAAGAGTACGAGGCAGATGTTTGTATTCTTCTGGTTTCGCGCCAGTCGCCTGATAGAAAGATAGAAACGTCATCAACACGCCCACTTGCTCACGGTGGATTCTCCGGAACGTTACCTGCTCTATTCACACATGGGCTCACTCCGACATGAGCCGGACTTGGGAGCTGGCAGAACTAGGGAGCTGGCAGAACGAAGTCCGTCACATGTCCGGTCCGACTGATTCGGACATTTGTGTTCTCACGTACAGCTCCTCCGGGTAAGGGCTGGATATGTTCCGGCGTCCAATGCATGTGTGAAAGGGGCTTGAGTAGAGTTCAGTGGAAGATTGAAGTCCCCCAGCAGCAGGATGGGAGTGCCGTCCTCAGGGAAGGAGCTGAGGAGGGTGCCCAGTTCATCTAGAAATGACTGTAGAGGGCCTGGTGGATGAGAGAGAACAGTCATATGTAGTTTACAAGGGGAAGAAACAGTAACAGCGTGAAATTCAAAAGAGGTGGGGGAGATGGAAGGGAGGGAGGCAACATGGGAACTCCACGAGGGGGAGATCAGGAAACCAGTTCCTCCACCCCTCCCTGAGGGTCTGGGGGTGTGGGAGAAGGTGAAGGCAGAGGAGAGGGCAGTGGGAGTGGCGATGTTCTCCGGTGTGATCCACGTCTCCGTGAGGGCTAGGAAGTGCAGGGACAGCATGGAAGCCTGAGCAGAGATGAAGTCGGCCTTCTGTACTGCCAACTGGCAGTTCCAGAGGCCACCGGTAATGACAGCAGTTATATTAGCAGAACAAGGTGGATGAATAAGGTTCTACGGGTTACGACTGTGAGGTTGCATAGGTTGCCACCTACGAAGATTGGGAGGGGAGATTCGGACAGGAATGATTAGTGTATGTGTGGGAGAGGGAGAAGACAATACAGAACAATAGGGGTTAGTAGCACAAACTCAGGTAGATATACAGATGGATGAATGAACCAGAAAAAACAACACAACTAGAGCAGAGAGACTGAGAGAAAAACCAACCACAGGGTAGCTAGCGAGCAGACCGCAGCAGTGCCCCTCATCGTCCTTCCTCGGTGCCACATAAGTTTAAAACTGAATCTGAATATACTTCTGAGGGACTCTGAGCTAATTCCTAACACCTCAGTGTTGTCCAAGTTTAGGAGGAGAGAGTTGTGATTCATCCATTTGTTTATATCTTTAATGCCAAGTTTATGAATATCACTGCTAAAAGGAAACATATATAGTGAGAAAAGCAGAGGTGCTTTTAATTGTGGCATACTATGTGGTATACTTTCCTTTTGAGTGTTTGGAGGAGGCATTGTCAACATAGACAAATTGATATTGATCTGATTGAGCTGAAATATGACAGAGCCTGTCCGCTGAGATCGACCAGGTTTTCAAGTCAATGGGCTGTTTCTGTACTGTGATGCGGTCTGAACCCTGACTGAAAAAATATCTAATATATTCTGATATGTTGCTGGAGTGTAGGAATGAGTGAAGGTGTTTACTAACAGCTTTCTCCAATACTTTTTAGAGGAATGGGAGGTTTGAGGTGGACCTGATAATTCATATTATTAGATAATTGCCGGATAATTCACTGAGGTTGTGGTTGATTTTCTTGAGGAGAGGCTTAATAACTGCTGCTTTGAAGAACTGAGGTACATATCCTGATATTAGGGAGACAGTGATAACATTGAATAGTGGTATGCTGATCCCTAGTAGCAGTTCCTTCAAACGCTTTCTAGGTATAGAGTCTAATAAGCAAATTGATTATTTAGAAGAAGCAATTACATTTGTACTGTAAATTGACTAAATTCACTAAAGGAGTTTAGACTCAAGGCAACTCTTGGAGATGAGCCACCATCCATTTGATCTGAGACCAGTGGAACCAGACTTATATCATGGGTTGTGGGAAAACTCTTTCTCTGTCTCTTGTCTCTAATTTTACTGAAAAAGAAATTGACAGTGTAGCATGGTGGTAAATTGACAGCAGCATTACATAGTGGCAAGGAGCAGGGCTCATAACCAAAATGTTGCTGGTTCAGTTCCCCATGGGGGCACTGCTACTGTACCCTTGTGCAAGGTATGTAACCCAGAATTGCCTCAGTAAGCATCAAGCTGTATAAATGGATAATATTTAAAAATTGTCACCTATGTAAGTTGCTCTGGATAAGAGTGTCTGCTAAATTAAACGATTAAACTAAATTTACGATAGGCTGTAAACAAAAACAAAAGCACATGTACGCAAAAAACAAACAAGACACACCCACACTGACAGACAGGATGACAGAAACACTACAAGCAAGACTTCAAGCTGAAGTACTGACATTGAGGGACCTTCATTGTTCAGAAAGGGTCATGGGAGCTCATCAATTTACAGTATGTTCTACCCTGCATGTTCTGTTTTGTTGTTTAATCATTGTTATGTAGAAAATGTAATACCACACTCAACTGCTAGGTGGTAACACATAGAAATGTATGTATTAGAATTAGCTGTAGTTCCTGTAGAAAAACAGGAAGTCACGGTGCTACAATAGTGAATTGCAACTGTTTTATCTCAATTGATTGTCCTTTCATAGCCCTCAGAAAGCAATGGTTGTTTGTTCATTTGAATGTTTAACATTCTATTTTGACGTAATTGATTGTTATTAGTGTTTTTACCGTTTATTAGCATGTTGCTAAATTTGTATTGTTTTCTGTGATGAATATGTTAACTACTGTGTGATATCCTATCAGTAGACTATTTATTTAGAAAGCTGACGTTGAGAGAATGAACCAAATGTAGTAACGTAATAATGTAAAATTTCATTAGTGTGGTTGCCCAAAGGGCAAGAACACTACTGTTCCTGTGTCCCTTATTATTAATTATTATTATTATTATTAATTCTTCATCTAGCTCTAACTGTGCCTAAACCATTCGCGCTACAGGCACCAAAGGCACTAGGCACCAATACTGGCGGCCATATTATTATTATTCTGCCCTAAAATTGTTTGCACAGCAAGAAATACAGATGCTAGAGATACCAAATTTGGTAGATAGGTTCCTATGGTCACCCACTACTCAGGTAAAAAATTACCCCAATTAGCCAGATGGTGGTGCTATAGAGAGCCACAACATGTTTTGGGCTATAACTCTTGAACTGTTTGGTCTAGATTCAGAATTCTTTCCCCCCTGATTCCCTGGCTCCAGATGAACAAAAAAGCCTCTTGGACCAAAATGATGTGCCATATTGGACCTTCCGCCATTTTAATTTTTTTGTAAAACCTTTAAAATCTATCTCCTCCTAGACGATGCGACTGATTTGAACGAAATTTGGTATCGTATAAAGAAAGTTAAAAGATGTGGCTGCAGTAAGCCCATGAAATTGGGGGGCATGGCCTCTATTGTTATAATGAGCTATAACGCCTAAATGCAATGTCCAATCATCACCAAACTTGAGATGCCTCATCTACAGGCCATCAGACTCAAGCCTAGCAAATTTGGTGTAAATCCGTCCATAGGTGGTGCTATAGCAAGCAAATGGTCATAATTCCGAAAGCACTTGCCTGATCAAGTTCAAATTTTGCATGATGCGTCTTGGTCCTAATAAAGTCTACAAGGACAAGTTGATAGCTCAAACAAGATGACCGCCATCAGCCAATCAAATATAAAAAGACCTTAAATTGACTTAAATATGACTATCATCATGAAACTTTGCAGGATTGTTTTGGATGTGTCAAATAGCAATGAGTATGAAAATTACATGGCAAACTCACTTTCCACCACTCCCCCAGTCAATAACTACACTTTGCTACATTCCAGACAGCTACACCCAGATCAACATTCATTGACCCAGACACCTAGACTCAGGTCAACTTTCACTGACCTCAGATGGCAAATATCATTTGGGTTCTTCTAATGGCAAACATTCTTGCGTATAATACATGTATTTCACAATGGTAAGAAATTGACCTGTTTAACATTACCTGCCACATTTACATGAGAACTGATATCTGTAGGACAATAGGCTTAAGGTGATCACGTTCGGTGTAAATCCATGAATGGGTGGCACTATAGCAAAGAAATTGCCATATCACCTAAACCCTAATAGTTAGAATTTTGTATACTGCATCTTGGTCAAAGGTCCTGATAAAGTCTTCAAGGACAAGTTGATGACTCAGAAACAATGGCAGCCATCGGCCATTCAATTTTTGGCTGATCTGCTTGGACCCCATAATCGCCGCTTGCAGCTATATTTCTTATTCCTGTTGTTCATTGGATTCATCTGCTTCCAATGTGTTTTGGAAACCTCATTAAAGGAGCAAGGAGGCTCACTTCCTTACTCATGAATAGAGTTTGGCTTGCTGTTTATCTACATTCAACATTAGAGACAGTTAACACATAGAGGGAACAGTACACAGATGTTAGCTATTATATCACTACATTACGTGATATAATGCCATTACACTCTTGCCCAATGATTCCAATAAAACCGCCTGGAACCTGAGCACTCGTGGTCTGCGTTTGAGTCCGTGCCTGAGCCCTGACAGTAAATTACCATTAGCTGACATTCAATTCATCCTTTTCAACTTGCTAACAGTCCGCTGATTTTGAGTGACTGAAACAACCTCAAGCAGCATGTATACATCTTTCTCTGTGTCATAGGAGGGAAGCTGGCCAGAATTTTACTGTTTTCTATATAAGACAAGCAGAGCACGCATGGGCGTTCTAAAATAGTCCTCCCTCTCATCACAACAATGTAAAATGAGAAATAAATGTGAAATTTAAATCAACAAAAATTCTACTTTGTATATAAAGCATCAAGCATCTTGCTTTCTTTTTTGAGTAATAAAATCTACTCAGAATTGGGTTGCCTAACAAATGAATTTTTTTCATTTTTATGTCTCCAATGAAATTTATAATATGAAATGTCCTTCATGTTTCAGAAATACCATTTTATACAAGAAAACTGCGGGTGCCATTCAAGATGCCACCAAAGTTCTGGTCATCATCACAGATGGATCTCCAACTGACATTGATGTGAAACATGTTGTCAAAAGGATTGATGACAACCACATCATCCGCTATATCATTGGGGTAAAATATGTGAGTAAGAACCGGCTTGTAACATGTGAAGTTATCTAAGAATGACTTACAGCCTATAGAAGTAGACTTGAAAATGAACATGCCCAAGCAAACACAGAAACAAGTGTAATACTAAATGTACATATATTGATTTTACTTTACTTACTTTTTTAAAATTAGAGGACTGCAGTTCAGAACATTTTTCATCATTATATTTTAAGGACTCACATAGTCTTAATTCATCAAAGTATTGGAAAAATTGTGCCCACTGTTAGACTCCCTGCCATACATGTATGTAATATATTTCTAGGTTTTTTGTATGCATGGATGTTGTAGCCCTTGTTACGATAGAGATACATGAACTCCAACATGTAAAGGACTGTGTAAATACTAAAGAGATAAAGAAAATGTCTTGCCAATGTCATCTGTGCAAGAGGAGGATTTACAAAATACTAATTATAGGGATGTCAATAACCCTCATGTTTTCTGGAATAGATTTCCTTTTTGATTAACAACATGACGATATAACAATTGTGAATTGGCTCTGTGCCCTGCTGTTAACATCTCATCCGCACCTGGTATTAAAATGTGTAATTGGATTGTCACCAGATCTGGTGTGATTTAATATTTCTTGCCAGGTATAAACACAGAAAAAAGGCACAGTTATTACATTGTGATCAATTTCACTGATGACCTCTGGAGGTGGACAAGGATACAGCTGGTCTGTGTTATAGCCAAGAATACATGCATCTAGCTAATAAAATTGCATTCTATTGAACAATGTCATCAACAATGTTGTCACTCCACCCAGATATTTAAGTGCATAAATGCTTATCTTTCTATATGAGGTAAGGTTTGCAGCTGTTGAAAAATGTGTTCAAAGGTGTGCATTGAAAGTTCATACAAAAGTTGATACAAAAGTCAAGACAGTCCTGATTATTGAATGACAGTACAATATTTTTCCACCACTGCTGGCTTTTCCCCAGGTCCACGCAGCACTGTGCACTGTGCCGCATCACCACCAGCTGCAGTGGTCATTGCTGCAAACATATGTCTACACTGTTGACTACATTGCCATACATGTCTAAAATGTTTTTGTTTTTTTTTTTCTCTGGATCACATAAACCACATCAGACCACAGTGTACATACAGGGGAGAGATACAGTATATTACACATGTTAACACCAGGTATAGACATGCTTGGTCATGATCGCATGATGATCCAAGTTGCCTGGGTGGATCTGAGAAGAAGAAGAAAAAAAAACGAACTAAATTTTAATTTAACTAGATTTTAATGCCAGGTGTTGAGTATAACCTTTAAGTATAACCTTTATATATTTATACATAAAAAGATCCAATATGTGCATATACTTTTTCTGTTAATTAATGTTTTTGTTCCTATTTAAAAAGCTTGTCTGTTATTTGACAGGATGGCAAGCTTGATCTGAATCGACTTAAATCACTAGCATCAGACCCCAAAGACAACAATACTTTCTACATTGATAACTACAGTGGGCTGAAGGGAATCCTGGATAACCTACAAAAAAAAATCTACAACATTGAAGGTACCTCACTTTATGTGCCTGTCTGTGATGACTGTGATAATTTAGTGCTTCACATCAACTTTCATACAACGATTCCGAGGGATTCAAACAATAAGTTTGAGTATAAATTTCAAATTTCATTTGTTATAGCGCATTTTTACAATTGTGTTGTCACAAAGTGCTGTAAATATAACATAGTTCATTTTCAGAGGGGCTTAAAAAAAGAAAACCCAGACCAATTGGGGAAAAAAAAACTGGAATTATTGCCTGACAGGAAAAAGTGGTCAAGAGAATCTTGGACAATAATGTAAAATATAACATTCGTGAAACACATAAGCGGTATCAGTTCATCACAATGGTTCATCAGAACAGTTCCATTCCATAGCCAATTAGGTAGACAGGGGATCAAAATGTTGGACTCAGGCAGGTTATGATTGGGGACCCTCCTTCTGAGAGTGGATGGTGCAGCAATGGTCCAGGCACCGTCTTTGTTGTAGCTGGATAATATAGCAGTGAGTCGTGCTGTAGAAGTGCCTGTTGCTCAAATGGGAAGAGAGAGAGGGAGGGAGAGAGAGAATGTAATGGTGATGACCAGGGAATTTAGGTGCAGTAAGTCATGATGCAGTGCAACATTAATTATGGCAGCACACAAAGAGGGAAAGAGCATAACATTTAGGACCCATGACAACAAAGGTGATCTAAGATTGTTCTGCCTCATTTAGAGCAGGTGTCAGATAAAAGCAAGGGACTGTCCAACTGTAAATGAGGCAACAGCATAAACAGTTCATAGTACCATAGGTTTCCATTAGCTTCCCCTCAGCATTAAATATGACTGAAAGATGTATTGTAACCGTAAGTTTTCATTCTAGTCTTCTAAATTCATATTGTGCCAAATTCCCAAATATAACTGGTTAGGCTATTTGGCCTATTTAGAGCTCTGTTTGGCAATATGTGAATACCAATGAAGGAAGGTGCTCACTTGACAATCCCAATGATATACTGGCATCTACACACCTCATTGTTTTCTTGTAGCACAATAGTGCATGTTTCCCTGTAGATGTTACAGTGGTAATGGGATCGGTTGTCTCAATTGAATGCTTACCCTGTTTTTAAGGCACTTTGGGTTATAAGCATCATAACTTCATTCCTTGCCTAACTAGTGACTGCTGTGAATACAGCATCTGAGAATTAGGGAAAGACCATGTGACAGCTTGGAAAGAGAGCGCTGAGATGAAGGAATAGACCCCTCTGGGCTGTAAACAGTCTCACTGCACCCAAAAAAGCTACGTCAGATAAAAGAAAGATAGCCCTAGAGTCTGCGAGAGGGGGGGCATAAGAAGACTCACAGGCAGATTACCCGGTTACAGACCACGGAATGGATGAGACTATGAGATGGATTAGTGCATCAGTGGTAGACTCAGTGGTAGAAGGAAAGAAGATTCAGGTCTGTTCTTGTGGCAGGTAGAAACTTAACAACAGCAAAGGGCCTCAGAATACATCAGGAAAGGAGGAAGTGCTTGATAGAGGGAGTGCAGGGACATCGCATTGAGCTGTATTTTTTGCGAGGTCGGTCAAGTCAGTCAACTGAAGTCCAGAGTTTGCAGGATATCACTACCCCTGTTACTGGTGAGGATGGAACAAGCAATTTAAAGGGAGATGGAGGCAGTAGTGAGATCAGACTGCCAGGCAGGGAGAAGAGCATAGAGCTAAGTGGCTGAGGGCAAATGAGAGGAAGGAACGGGAGACAGAGAAGATGAGTGATAGCAATTATCAGTATGGTGCAGATAGATTTGGTGTTACGGAGAGGGGGAGGGTGTAGGTTCGACAGCCAGTTAAATTTAGATGGCGGAGAGTAATAGAGAAATTAGAGAAGGAGAGAAGACAGTTGAGAAAGCGGTGGAGAAAGGTGATGGATGAGGAGAGGGAGTGAATTAGTGTGTTGCAGGAAGAGCTTGGAAGTCGGTTAATAATACTAATGAGAGCAGAACACCTTAGGAGGAATAGAAGGAGCGAACTAGCACTGCATGAAAAACCGGGTTTTCAGCCCCGTGAACACCCGAAGATATCACTAATTCCCGGCAGTTAACGGCTGTTTACAGCCTGTGAAGTTCGCGTTAGCCTGTCTCAGAAATTGTCGAGAACGAATCACTGGAGGGGGGTGCGGTGGTGTGGAGGGCAGCGGCGGAGGTGCGAATAGCTCTAATCAGCATATGAATCGCTGTGAAACCTCCTGGCTAGAGAACTTGCCTCACTCCAGCATTGGATGAAACCACCATTTTGGAAAAAGAAAAATCACTCGGGATTAGTTGGTAGATCTGTCGCTATTGGTCACCCTGGGCTATAATACAGGCTTGGGTAAACCCCTCCCTTACAAAAAATATTATAATAATAATTTAATTTTAAGTTATGTGTATAATTAATAAGCCTATATCAAAAATTCTGCAGTTACTGAAGACGATATATATATATATATATATATATATGCTTTACGTTGTATATATAACATAGATTCATGTTATTGTTATCCTATGGGCTACACTATAATCAAGGACATGAATGAATTTATTGGGGAAAGAAAAAAAAACATTTGCGAGGAACATATTGATTAAAAGTAAGAGTTTTATTGATACATAGGAAAAATAGCAAATGCACAAACACAACTGTGAGAAAACAAACTAGACTAAAGTAGCTTTCAAAGTATCCAGCCACTAGAACAACCTGGGGCATCAGATGCGCCTTAAAATGTCTTTTTTGCCGCCTCAGATTCGTATTTGTCGGCATTCTGTCCGAATGTGGTCCAGTGTGCCGACGTCTGTGATGTGTAGCCATATACTTCCGATTAGCTGTCAGTCTGGTCGTGAGGCGAGCTCAGTCTGTGAGAACAAAATGTAAATGCGTCAGAGAACGTATTTATTTACTTCTATACAGAGTGCATGTAGGCTTTTTTTTTTTTATCTTACCCTTGTTCCGGTTCGTAGCGCCTGCGATTTGCTTCCGAGTTGTGAAGACGACGGACCGCGTCCTATAAAATACAGCAAGACAAAAAGTCATTTTGTGAACAAAATGTACTGGTTCTGCTCAAGCACTCATAGCTTTAGCGACTTTCTCGCTCCGCTGTTTACACGTTATTCTGATCTGCTAGTTACTTTTATCTTAGCAGTCACCGAATATATTCTTAATTTTGGGATTGTGCGCCCATCTTTCCCTCGTAGTCTGCTCCACACTTGGGCAGCAGTTGGATTCCAAAGCAGCCATCCTCCTCTATGGATAGCAATATGGTGTTCACTGCGGTGAATTGCTGATTCACATCCGCAGCAAACTGAGTCAGCAAGTTATTTTTGTGTCTTTTAATGCTTGCAAAAATTACAAAATTCTAGAGCTAATTCGGCTCTAGCCGACGAGAGGTTTTTTTGTGGTTTTTCGGCCCTCTCAGGAGCAAATCTCTAAATAATTAAGCATCCGCGTAGTTTAGCTAGCTAGCCGGGTCGCTTTTTTACCTTTTTCTACTATTTTTCAGCGTATACTACTACTGTAAACGTAGTTTTATTGTATTAGGCTAAGTGGCATTTCTTGCGCTTGATTTCTGCCTTTTGATTGTTGTGAGCCACCTCGGTGCTTTTAGCACTTTTTTAGCTGGTAATTCTGTCTCGGCAGTAAATCTTTATTTCGGGAAAGCGTCTTCAGTTAGGGGAAAAAATGTGGCCAAAACTGTGCAAGAGTTGCCAGATGATCGGATTTCTGGAGGGAGACCTCCAGAATGAGTTCATCTGCGACCGTTGCCGACTTGTTGAGCGCTTGGAGAACAAGATTCTTGATCTCGAGGCCCAACTAGCTGGACTCCACAGTAATCCTGAATTGTTAGAGTTCGTTAGAGGGGTAAATGTAAATATGGATTAAAATATTGGGGGGAAGGGTAAAGGGTTTAAAATGTCGCAGTGTGTTATAGGCCACCAGTCTCAGACAGCAGTGTTAACAGTATGCTCTTTGATAACATTAAACTAGCATGTCAGGAGGGTGAGACAATAGTAATGGGGGACTTCAATTACCCTTCAATTAATTGGGAAGCTGTGTCAGGTCAAGGTAAATGTGAGGAAGAGTTTTTGGATGTTGTAAATGACTGTTTTCTGATACAGTCTGTTACTCAACCCACGGGAGAGAACACAATCCTAGATCTGGTTCTGTGTAATAATCCTGATAGAATCGACAGTATTGAGGTAGGGGAACCACTCGGTACAAGTGACCATAGTTCAATTACATTTGAAGTTTTTTGGCAAGTTAAGTCTGCATTCTCCAATGCTAGAGTATTCAACTTTAGGCAAGCTGACTTTATTAAGATGCGTGGTTATACAAGGAATATAAACTGGGTACCTCTTCTAGGTGTCAAAGAAATGTGGTGCATATTTAAAACGATTATTCTGGATGTACAGCGTAATTTCATTCTGCAAGTGAGAAAAGGAAAGCTGAAAAAGAAGCATCCACAGTGGATGAGTAAATCGCTACGGAACAGTTTGAAACAAAAAAGGAAATTATTTAGAAAATACAAGTTGGAGAGCTCAGATAGTAATAAGATTGAATACAGTAATATGCGAGCTCAAGTTAAGAACAAAAAAAAGGAAGCCAAAAGGTGTTATGAAAGACAAATTGCACTAGATGCAAAGAGCAACTCTAAATGTTTTTTTTTTTTCAATATTATGGTCAAAAAAGGATAGTTAAGGATGAAATAAGAGGTATAAAAAATAAGGATGGGGTTATGGTTTACGATAACAAAGCTATTGCTGATACACTAAACAGTTACTTTGTGGAGAGTTTCACTAGTGAAGTGTTTTTGCATATGCCTTCAGGTGCAGTCAGTTCTCAGAGACTTATAGAGGAAATTGATTTAAATGATGCAGAAGTACTAGATAAACTTCAATACTTAAAACAAATAAGGCAGCAGGCCCTGATGGAATATATCCAAGAGTTCTCAGAAAACTAGCAGAGGTGGTTTACAAGCCTCTGAGAGTTATTTTTAAGTAATCCCTTAAAACTGGAGAAATGCCAGATGACTGGAAACATGGCAGTGTAGTACCTATCTACAAGAAAGGAGACCGGACTGAACCAGGAAATTATAGGCCTGTCAGCTTAACTTGTATAGCATGCAAAATACTGGAATCCATCATTAGGGATAATTTGGAATTATTCTGGTGTTGGTGGGAAATGGTGTTCTAAATGATAGCCAACACGGTTTTCGCAGAGGGAGGTCGTGCTTAACAAACCTGGACTTCTTTGAGGAAGCTATAGCATGTCTGGACTCAAACCAAGCTTATGATATTATCTATTTGGACTTTCAAAAGGCATTTGACAAAGTTCTGCACGAGAGACTCATATTGAAAATGACATCTGCGGGAATTACAGGAGGTTAAGTTGGTTGTCTAATAGAAAGCAGACTGTAACTGTGGGAGGAATTGTATCAGAGCAGGGTCCTGTACGAAGTGGAGTCCCGCAGGGATCGGTGTTGGGGCCTTTGCTATTTCTTATATACATAAATGATCTTGATGCAGAGGTTAGTAGTAAAATAGTAAAATTTGCAGATGATACAAAACTAGGGGGTCTAGCCAACAGTATAGAATCAACTAAGGTAATACGGGAAGACCTAAACAGCATCCAAAAGTGGGCAGATACCTGGCAGATGACATTCAATTTAGATAAATGTAAAGTCTTGCATGTGGGAAATAAGAACCTTAGACAAGACTACTTCATGGATGGAAAAAAACTAGAATGTGCTCAATTTGAAAAGGACTTGGGAGTAATGGTTGACCCAAGCTTAACAGGATCTAGGCAGTGTGCTGTAGCAGTAAAAAAGGCCAACAGGATGCTGGGATATATAGCCAAAACTATTGAGTATAAATCTAAAGAGGTTATATTGAAATTATACAATGCCTTAGTCAGACCGCACCTGGAATACTGTGTGCAGTTCTGGGCACTGCACTATAAAAAAGATACCGAAGCTCTAGTAAAGGTTCAAAGAAGGGCAACTAAATTAGTTCCTGGCATGAAATATAAAAGCTATGAGGAAAGACTCAAGTTACTTAACCTATTTAGACTAAGCGAGAGGAGGCTTAGGGGTGATTTAATTGAGGTATTTAAATTTATAAAAGGAATCAATAAGGTCAACTATTATAGACTCTTTAGGGTGAGTTCAGTCTGTAAAACAAGAGGACATAAATGGAAACTAGTTAAGAGTAAGTTCCGCACTGATATAAGTAAATATTATTTTACACAAAGAGTTATCAATACATGGAATAGGTTTCCAGGTCATGTAGTTGAGGCAGAGACCCTTGCTGTGTTCAAGTCAAGACTTGATGCAGTTTTGGATACTCTTTAATTAAGAAATGGCGAGCTTAGTTGGGCCGAATGGCCTGTTCTCGTCATCATATGTTCTTATGTTCTTAAGCATTAAAAACAATTTTTAGAGCAAATTTCTCGTACTGCAATCAAAAATCAAGTTTGTCTCTTTTGCGCAAAAAGATTTGATTGCAAATCAGTCCTCTTTGTTTGGGTCAAAAAGTTTTACGAGTCGTAAAGCAAGTTGAACTGGAGGTAATGGGCGAGATCTACGCTGATGGATGAGAGAAGAGTTTATATTTGTGGGTTTGAGTTGGATCGACAGCATGGCTACACCCATAGATATAGAAACGTAGATACCTCATTGGCCGCTGCTGTATGTCGCCGCTACGCATCTGCGTGGTCGCCATATTGGAGCGGTCAAGATGCAGCCTGAAGGTGAAGGCATGTTAAGTATTTAGCATAGGCTGACAAAGGACAGGAGAGTTTTATTAGTTTGGTTGGAATTGGATCAAGTGACAAGGTAGATGATTTTGATGACATAATTAATCTCTCCAGTATGGTGTGTTCAATAGGAGAAAAAGACTGCATAGCTTTAGGTGAGATGTCAGGCACTTGCAAAGGTCCCAGGATAAGTGATGGAGATGGTGAATATCTCATCTCTCATTTGTTCAGTGTTTTTATTTAAAACGTTTTCACTGAAATTGTTTCCAGTATAAAGTGTTAGACAAGGTGCAGACTGGGCAATAGTTAATTTAGCAACAACATTAAAGAGAGATCTAGGATTTTATTTCCCTTAATTAAGTCTGAGAAGTATGACGATTGAGCTGAAAAAAAGCATATATTTATGCTGTAAACGTGCTTTTCCATGCCAGAAAGCAAACAATGACAGTAGTCCTTCATGTTATCTGCGGTCAGAAACACAAATAGAAAGAGCATGGGAATTAGCCGTATCGAACATATTGCATGCAACATTTGGGCTTGTGTAGGTAGTACATTATACAAAGGAAGCATTATTTTTGGTTGACTTAAAACAAAGACATTGAATACAAAAAAGACAATGAATATAAGAAAGAAAAACTTTGGTAACTTATGTATAAACAAATTATATTTCTTTCTGATGCTTGGTGGTTAGCTAGGTTTGACTATCTGTAGCATTTGTGTATTTGCAACATTTGTGAGTTCACCATACAACGTTGATTCACACGAGTAAATTAGTATCAAACAGATTTTGTGTGCTACAGTTTGTCTCCTGACATTTTGTAGACTGTACTTGCAGAAATTGTTAACAAGTAACTGGCATTTAAATTGCAAAAAGAAAACAAATTATTGCTTTATTGGTCTTATTTGTAAAGATCAATCATTGTGTGAATGTAGTGGTAAGCAATAAAAAAGCAACAAACAAATGAAAACGGCACAAGACAGACCCCTAACCCCTGGCACTGGAATACACCTAGTTCATTGTTTCTCCTCATTCAGTTTTAGGTTAGTTTTTAATGATTATTATTTTATTCAAACTGTGTTGCAGTCCAGACACTGTTCCTGTGATCCCTGGTGTTGAATGTGACGCAGTGGATAGGTGCCGTGGAATGGTGGTAGAGTCCAATCATGTGTGTGACTCCAGCCAGCAATCCTATACATGTTTTCCTCATCAAAAATTTTAAAGTTTTAATTTTTTTCTTTTTTTTACGCATGAGGTCACCAACTAAGAACCATGTCATTCCACATTCTGAATGGATTTTCAAAAAGAAAACAGTATAGTCATAGTAACTTGAGCAGATGTAAATGTTCATGGGCTGGGATAAACTCTTTAATGAGAAGAATGTATAACAAAGGTGTTCCCTCTTTGCTGGCCAGTCAGAACATTATCTTTGAAAGATTTTTGCCCCAGCTTGAGGATGTACCATTATTTACACACCTCTCACTGTGCAGAACTCATACAGGTTCACCATGTTTGGTGTGTTACAGCAGAGATGTGTGAAATACATACTTTAAATTAATTAAAAAAAAATTTTTTGCAATGAAATTCCCAAATGCCATTTCACAAACTGAAAAACTAACGAGAAATATTCAGACAATTTAGCCAGTGAATACATTGTTGTCATCTAGTAGCATACATGCGATAATGCTGAACTTGTTCATGCCCAGATGTGTAAAAATACTCATGCTACAAGACAGAGCAAAGGAAAGGCTTGTTCTGAAGAGGTAGGAGTATTGGTTTCATTTACATTTTAGAAAAAATGACAAAAACAACATTACACTATATAATTCCAGTAGACTTTAAAGTTAAAACACCCACTGGCACAAGAAGCTAAGCAGGAGTTTTGGTAGTGGTGTCTTAAGTACTCTTTACCTGCATTGTTCTTGTGCCCCTTATTATAATTATAGCTCTAACTGTGCCTAAACCATTCACTCTACAGACACCAAACCAATGTCAAATCAATCAGTTCATTCACCATTGGTGTGCTACTACTTTTATAAATTAATAGTTTCGTAGTTTTAATGATATTTAAAAAAAAGCTCTAATTTTTCCCCGTTCAAAAAGATAGGATTTTAGAGTAAGTAACAGAGTTTTAGAGTTAGTAACAGAAGAGTGCAGGCTGAAGGCTGAATTTACAAAGTTCTCTCTACACTCTAAGTTAAATGATGACGTTCCCGCTCGCATTTACATATCGTCAACGCTGCCAATCAGACACAGATATTGTGAAGCTTCTCCTGCTGCAATGGAGAGATGTGCTGTGAACTTGCTCCTCTGTGCACTTTCAGCGGTTACGTCACTCTGTGAGTCTTCAATAGATACTAGTGGTGTTCAAAACGATTCTTTTTAGTGATTCAGTTCCTTTTGTTCAGTACAGTAAAATTATTCAAATCTTTGACTCACTGATTCATTCATTTCCATATCCTGTCGGGCGGCATACATGAATCTGTAAATAGTTTTATTGCATTTTACCCTACATTGTTCCAAACATCATGTCCATTATTAGCCTGCTCTGTGGCAAAATAGCATGTGTGAAACCAAATGTCAATGAAATTAATAATTAAATCGTAATATCCATTAGGCCTACGTGAAACTGCACCATGTTATTCAAACAATCATGCAGCTGCAAAGTATACTTCATCTTTAGGAAGGTAATAGAACCCCACATTTTAACGCATACTGTATAATAAGTAGGCCTACATGTCATTTGCTAAAACTAAAAAAATGCACTGAAGAAAAAAGAGCCACGAAAGCGAAAAACTTCTTTTAACAAGTTTTGAACTAACCGAGTCCAAACATTTTAATATAGGCTACTTGGAATCACCGCTCAAATCGTAATGTGACAGTGCTGTGCAGAAATTTGGTGACTGGTTGGTTGGACATTTTGCTCTGACTGCCATACCAACGAGCCTGGCTCTATGGCGTTGCAGTCAAAGTCACATGGTTGGTACCCCGTAGACCCTGGTACGAGGCCGGGTGGGGTGATTGCTCTCGCCTTTTGCTACAGACGTATTTCCAAAAAAGTAAATAAAGACCTGAAAGTTAGTGTTTGTAAAGCCACTCCTTTTTATGATTAAATAGCCCTCGGGTCAGTAACCAAACATCCAAGGAAAAAACCTATCTGTGCATTTTTGTATTTGAATCATTTTTTTTTTATTATTTAATATTGTGAATGTCGTATTTTTATTTGTTGTTAATGTAGACATAGTACACTACAAATGTGATGCATATTTTGTAGCCTACTATGTTGATTTGTCAGTAGGCCTATTTATTAATAAGGACTTAAAAGTAAATGTGATGTCAACGTTAAATAAATCGTATGCCAAATTGCAGTTGTGATAAACAAGAACTGCAATACATTGTGCACACCACAAAATATGCTACTGTTAAAAATTTAAATATAAAATAATATTCCAGGTAGATAAGGAAAATAAAATTTAATATTTTTAATTCCTATAATAATGTCTCAGAAGCGCTCTGATACCTTTTGCATCATCACAGTGAATGGTGGAGGTAGCTGAAGCCTGCTGTAGTGAAAACTAGCGATTCTGGCAACACGTAGTCACCAGATCTTCATAGTCAGTGACTCTTTTGAGGGGAATGGAACCGATGTACTGGGAACTTGTCAGCATAGTCAGTGAAACCCCTCACAAATGTCTGTAATTTGAGGCCAGCCCTGAGAAGCTTTTCAGCTGCACTGTGTCAGTGGAGATCGGTCAGTCTCTTATGGCCAGTATTTTGTCCTCGAGCGTGCTCATGCCCTCAGCCCCAGCTTATGACCCAGGAACTCAACCTCCCGCCGCATGAAATGACATTTCTCCTAGGCACACAGGCATGCTCAGTGCAGTGTGGGTGGCTAAGGGGCTATGCTGTGGGGGCTCTGGGGAGAGGTTCAGCAACGAGAGGGCAGCAGAGCGTTCATTGCAACAACAGGGCATGCAGAGAGCACAGCACTGGGGGGCTAGGGTGCGGGGGGGGGGGGGGGGGTGTTGGAACAGCACCCACAAGGTGGGTCATAGGCATAGCATACTCCTCCCCAAGTCCAGTACACATCCAGTGCTTCTCAGTTGTATGCAATGGTAGGCACGTTGCACAGCTGCAACCTCTGAGAGTGTTGAGAGGAGTATCCTGTTGCATACAACTCAGTATTCCAAAATATGATAGTATAAAGGCAAATTCATTAAAAAATAAAAAATATGGAGTTAGACAATGTCTTTGATCTTGTCAAAAGAGATTTGGCTGAGGTTTTCAAAATTTCAAAAGGCTGATATACTGAAGTTGTTAAGATTAGCTCTGTCAGCACAACAAGAAGACATAGAATAGGATGAAATTAGTTAATGGAAAATTCATGCCAATTACAGGATGTATAGTTTTCACTCCCAGTTCTGTTTAGTAAAAGCATGGAATCACTTGCTAGTATTTGTAGGGGAAACAGAGACTAAGCTTGACACAGTCATAGATATTGTAGACAGTAAAGCTTTTCAAGGTCATGAGCCACCACTAATGATGTTGAATATTTAATTTATGTTATTACTCATGTCTGTTAATTCTAACCCCAAAACCTAACCCTTTGTGAAATCACACAAGTTAGTTGAAAATGTATACCTGTACATCAGTTTCACGGAACTTAAGTCTAGTTTCCTTGTTACTTTACCATAAATGTTTTTGGTATGTCACTTGTCCTTCCATTCTTATTAAAATGTTCATTTAATTTTTTTCACAAGGTACTCAAAGTGCATATGGCAGGAAATTCAAAAATGAGATGTCTCAGAGTGGGTTCAGCGCTGTCTACATGGAGGTGAGATGATACAAGCAAAAAGCATAAGGTTCACACACACACACACATATATATATGCACTTTCGACTTATGATATTTTCAACTTACAATGGGTTTATCGGGACATGACCCCATCATACAGATGCTCCTCGACTTTCGATGGGGTTATGTCCTGATAAACCCATCGTAGGTTGAAAATATCAGAAATCGAAAATGCATTTAATACATCTAACCTACCAAACATCATAGCTTAGACTAGCCTACCTTAAACATGCTCAGAACAATTACATTAGCCTACAGTTGGGCAAAATCATCTAACACAAAGCCTATTTTATAATAAAGTGTTGAATATCTCATGTAATTATTGAATACTGTATTGAAAGTGAACACAAAACACATTGTCTAGTATCTAATCGTACCGCGTATCACTAGCCCGGAAAAAGATCAAAATTCAAAATACGAAGTACGGTTTCTACTGAATGTGTATCACTTTCGCACCATTGTAAAGTCGAAAAATCGTAAGTTGAACCATTGTAAGTCAGGGCCCATCTGTAAAAGTGAACCTTTAACTTTATAGATACTTCACCTTTATACATATCTTTGTCTTTGCAGGACACTTTAGTTTTGGGATCAGTAGGCTCCAATGACTGGAGAGGATCTCTTATTGAAATTCCTTCAGGGGCAAACAGCAAACACGTTGAAGACCCCAAAATGGAGGAGGATTCCTATATGGGTATGCTATCAAAGGATTCTTACATTCATCCAAATTTATGCTGTATTGTGATTTCATGTGCTTCTTTTGCAGTCTAATGCAAATGCTGTCTACACAGGTTATTCTGTGGCAGTGGGAAGGAAAGGAAAAGAGATTTTATATTTTTCTGGAGCACCCAGATTTAACCATACAGGACAAGTTCTTGTTTTTCACAAAGTCAACCAAAATTGGGAAATGATACAGGGGAAACACGGGACACAGGTAGGTACTCATACATTGTTTGAAGTATAACCATAATGTGGTTGAGCTGGCAGCTATGCCATCTACAAAAACAGCTGTTAGTGGGGCATGCCACATACCTATACAGCATACTTATATGAGCCCTTTTTGGAGTTTCCCACAGATATAACCACAGCGATCCTGAAGTCTAATTCACAAAGATCTCATGGCTACAACCCAGAGTTTTCATTTAATGCATGTATTTGACTTGTGGGGCAAAAGCCAAGTGTGATGACGTAACATCATCATCAGTAACCGATTTCATGTAAAACAAAGATTGTATGTCGTTATAGCAGACTCACTAAAAATGAGGTGACACTCAGGTCAGTTCTTAACACCAGAAATTTTCCATAACCACAGTCCACACTCCACCTATATGATATACTGTAAAGGTTTTTAATCAAGATTTAGAAAGAGGACAAAGTTTAGAATTCAATAATAGAGGCCCTGTGTGTGAGAGGGCAACTGCCATTGTTTTTTTTATATTTTTGTGTAGCACTCCCATGGATAACCTGGCTCGCTAGTCCCTCTACATATAGGGGAAAAATGCAAGTGGGATGCGCATCTCAACCATTTAGGCAACCAGTGAGAATAACCCTTAAGAGTTTCTGGGTGCAGTAAACTCCTTAATACACACACACATTGACTGTTATTATTATTATTATTGGGAAATACCCTTATCTAAGGCTTTCCAAACACTTTGAATATTAGGTTTGATTACCTGTAATAATATAACTGACTCAGAACATAAACAGCACAAGCAGAATTAAATGTGAAACCAAAACATGGAATTTTATTAACAAATGACCTCACTAGCTGAGGCTAACACTTAGCAGAGTTCACCGATAACCCCACAATTTGATTGAAAAGGGTGAAAACAAAATACTATTACCCAGCCGGGGTTTGACCAGTCACAGTTCGAGGGAGGAAAACGTTGGCGCGCTTAGTTGGAGCTAGGGATGTAACCATACACTCAGCTCATGGTTCCATTCAATTCACGATACAATGTATTCGGTTCGATTCTTCCACAACATTTTTAAGAAAATCAATTGAACTGACACTGGAATGAAAACAATGGATTTATTTTTGATGCATTAACAATGCTGAACTATTGTTGTCTTTTTGTACCATTAAAGTCATGACAGCTTGACCCTAGGAGTCTTCAAACATAAAATATTATGAAATTGAATGGGTCTGTCTGTATTACATTAATATGAAATTATGAAAATTGCACCTCAACACTTAATGCTCAAATTTAGACACAAGTTAATGAGCTATGATACTGACAGTCAGAGAGAGTCATCCTGGTTGGGTACCATGCTCTGCTCAATCATGTATTTCTAGGGTACAATAAGTGACAATGTGGCACTCTTTTCATCAGACAACACAGTGGTAGAGGTTTCAGAAACTTCACTGTGTCCATGGCATCACTGATGTCAGAGCTATCCAAAGTATCAAGTTCACGAGCATTTTTAGGCACCTCAGTGCTTACCAGGGCAGCAGTTACAGCTGCTTGTTGCTCGAGATAGCGTTCCAGCGTGTGATGTGACAACGTCCATACTTAGCTTATATTGTGCAATCTCAAGCATCTTTTGCTTTGCAGTGAGCACAGTTGTTACTGTGGCACTTCGGTGAAAGAAGGCCACAACCCGTCTCAATCGCTCGAGCAAACGACTGACGCGGGTTATCTTTAATCCCATATGGGTAGCTAGATTCCGTGTGTGCGCAAAACACTTGATATGCGGTGATAGCCTGTCTTCTCTCGCTGCCACCTCCATGTTGCGTGCATTGTCGGTAACGACAGCGATACTGTGATTTGGTCTTGCAAGTTCCCACTCCAAAACGGCTGATTTTAAAACTTCAGTTAAGTTTGATCCTGTGTGCGTCTCAAAAAGCGAACGAGTCTGGAGCACAAAATTTTTCAGTACCCACTCTCTGTTGATAACATGCGCTGTTACTGTAATGCAGTGGCGTTATGTCATCCTGGGGTGGGCAACTATATCCAATACGAAAAGAGCCACAACTCAAAAACCTCTCTTTCTGCCTGTAAAACGCAGGTTACTTTTCATTCAAAAATAATCCGATACGTCAATTCAATTCAATTAATTTGTATTTGTATAGTGCTTTTTACAACACAAGTTGTAAGGCCTGAGCCCCCCTGAGAGCAAGCCGAAGGCAACAGTGGCAAGGAAAAACTCCCTATCAGGAAGAAACCTTGAGCAAAACCCGGCTCAGAGGGGGAGCCCATCTGCTTCTGGCCGGCACTGGGCAGATAGAGTTAAAGACAAGTTATACAATGTACTTTAAGACATTTAAGATTGATAGACAATAGTAATTAACAGCAGAGTGATTATAAGAATGTCTCCTAGGATGTCCGGTTCTTGGAAATAAAAAAAGCTGTAGGCCCACATATACAATAGTAAATGCAACTACGGTTGTGCTATTCTTACCTGACAAAAATTATTACAATTGATTATTTCCATTTATACTGTAATTGCAGTTATTAATGTAGTGTGATAGACACGAAATTTACAGAAATGAAGGATCAGAGTGCAGTACTAGCAAACTTAAAGCAGAATTACAGGCTGTCATTTTCAAGCCTATTAAGACAAGAATATCAGATGTAAGACAGCCTTGTGTTTTCTTTTGGAGCACCGAAAAAAAAATCGACCTGATTTTGTCCTAACAGATGTGCGACACTTTCACCAGTATACTGTCTATGCTGATATTCTTGCCAAGCAGACATAGCCCGCCCATGACAGACACTGGACCAGTGGCGTCGTTAGGTCCGATCATTCGGGGCTATAGCCCCGAATATTTTAAGCCTAGCCCCGAATATTTTCGCCCTGAAAAAGGAGGTGTTTATAGCAAATCAACAGACTGTGTAACAGAGCGGAACTTGACTTGCAGCGTCGAAGGCTTGATAATATTTATTTATTATAAAGGTAGATACAACCTCCCCAACCTAGCGATGCCGATCCCCCTTCTTGACTTGACTTAGCAACCTTGACTTAGCCCCTGTCTCAGTCAAGGGCACGTTTCCTATTTGTGAAGCCAAACCTGCAACACTGAAAACAGAAAACTGCATCACGCTGTGCTGAATACTCCATCCACGGTGGAGACTGGTACCTGCTCACGCTAATCATCTCGTATTCTGGCCAAACATACGATTAGGGTAACTTGCCAAAATTGGCTGGGAAGGTTTATCATTATTCAAGTCCCAGTCTTTGATAGCAGAAGCATTCACTGGTGGCAGGTCGTGTATGTTTAAGGTCGGGTGCCGCCGACACTGAAGCAGGGCTAGATCGGCAGAAACAGCAATGGTATTGTTTGTGGTCTTTGGTAGACCGTTTTTAAATAAGCCATCTATGCGTTCTTAAAACTCAAGAAACTTAACCAGGGGTGTCTTCAGAAAGTAAAAGTCCCACCATGTGTTTGTTCTAGCCATTCACTAAACAAGGTGATTTCACTAATTAGCTCCTCTACCTGGCTAAAGAGTTGTGCTAATTAAATTCACCTGGTGTAGTGCATGGGTGGAACAAATGCGTGGCAGGAATTTTACTTTCTGAAGCCCGGGTTTTCCATCTCTGAACTTAACTGCCCAAGTGAGCTTGATAGGGTAGCCTACTTTAGAAGAAACCAGCAATGAACTAGCGACTAACCAACTAACGTTGACACTGGTCAAGAAAGTGTTAGCTGTAGCTATAGGCTATAAAATGACACTAAAGACAAGTCAACACTACAAATGAGGGAAAAAATGGATAACAAAACAAAAGTTTTATGAATCATTCAAAAGCTTTCTTTCGGGCAAAAGTATGCAAAACGTTGGTGACTCGCACAAGAACTGGCCGGTAACGTTTGCTCGTTTGCATGAAAGCGCTCTGACACTTGGTTATGCTGATGACTGTTGAAAGTTCTCGACCACTCCTCTTCCATTAAGTCACACATTTGAAATAACCAATGATTTATTAGAGAAATGTAAAAGCGAAAATAAGCTATAGTCTACATAAATTAAGCTAAACCTTTAATTTAACCGATTTTTCATAGGGTGGGCAAACGACCCTTTTGGGTGGGAAATGGCCACCCCAGCCCACCCGTAGACACGCCCCTGTTGTAATGTAGCTCTGAACACCCCTGGACGTCCACCCGTGATCGGTCGTCATCGCCACACTCTCGCACTTTTCAGAATTTCTGTCACTTTGGTTTTTGCTTCGTTGTACAAGCCTGGTATTACAGCCTTTTTAAAAAAAAAAAAAAAAAAATTACTATATTAATATATGACTAATTTATTTTCCCATGCGTCTAGAATGAATCTGCTCTGCAAGTTGCACAAATGCACCTACTTTTATTATAAATCAGACACCCCCTCATTACAGGAAAATCCCACCCCACAAGGAACACTTACATTCCAATGTCAGAATATGTGTAGTAGGGATACAGCCATGGAACTCCTCTGGGAGGGTAAAAAGGGTTTCCATCTGTATATCCCAAGTCTGAATCACTCCCTGTATGAATACTTATGTATATTAAATATGTATATATTATATTTCTCCAAAATTGTACACCCAGAGAACTGTATTGTAGCCATTTCTTTCAGTGATCTTAGGTTCTAATATGATTTCAGGTGATAATATAATTCTACATTTTTTTTCCAGATTGGTGCATATTTTGGGGCAGAGTTGTGTGCTGTTGACATAGACTCAGATGGTGAAACTGATTTTCTCCTTGTGGGTGCACCACTATATTATGACTCTCAGAGAGAAGGCAGGATGTTTGTTTACAACCTTACTACAGAGGTAATGTTCATTTTCTGTTGCTATGACTTCTTGCAGCCACACTCAATTTTCTCAGTTATTTCTTTAGCAACCTGTGTGGTTTTGCTCTGTTCTTGACACAATACTTATGTCAAATGGAAAATTTGATGTGTGAAAAAGTAGAAACTTTGTAAATTTTGCAAATGCAAATGTGAGAGTTTATCTATCCATCATCAGCAAGACGATGACTTTATGTAAAACATAATAATGAAATTACTGAGACTAAATAGCTGCACATATTCTTAATCAATATTTATGTCAGGGCACAGGCAAGGACTCAGGCGCGGACCACGAGAACTCCAGATTCCAAGTGCCTTTAGAAGGGCGCCGGGCAGAAATCATGACCAAAAAACAGGCAGGGTAGAGACCAGGCAGGCAGTCCAAACACAGTCAGGAATCAAAGCCGGGGACAGGCAGGGTCAAACCAGGTAGTCAGGAAGATCAGGTGAACAAGGCAGGAACAGCAGGCAGGAGCAAGGTCGAAAAGCAGGCAAGGTCGATTCGGGGAACAGCAATCAGGCAGAAAACACGGGGGGACCGAGACAGGTACAAACACACTGCAACGAACTAGCAACAAGACAGAGACAAGCAGGGTAGATATAGGGCTGGGCTGATGAGAAGATGGGAAGCAGGTGTGTAAGCAGGCAGGAGGAGATGATCGGGTGGGCAGAGACAGGGCGGAGAGTGGGGCAGGGCTAGAACACAAGGAAAACAAAAGCACATGGACAGGGAAAAACAAAAACACAATAGCTAGGGGGCGGGAGCACTGACAATTTAATCATGGCAAACTGAAATATTTTCTTATTAGAAAGGCTAAATACACTATATGGACAAAATTACTTCATACTCAGATACACTATATGGACAAAAGTATTTGGCCACACCTGTTTTTCAGGGTTTGGGCTAGGCCCCTTATCTCCAGTGAAGGGCAATCTTAATGCTTCAGCATACCAAGACATTTTGGATAATGCTATGCTTCCAACTTTGTGGCAACAGTTTGGGGAAGTCCCTTTTCTATTCCAACATGACTGTGCCCCAGTGCACAAAGCAAGGACTATAAAACATGGTTTGATGAGTTCGGTGAGGAAGAACTTGACTGGCCCGCATAGAGCCCTGACCTCAACCCCATCGAGCACCTTTGGAATGAACTGGAACGGAGATTGCGAGCCAGGTCTTCTTGTCCAACATCAGTGCCTGACCTCATAAATGCTCTACAGAATGAATGGGCACAAATTCCCACAGAAACACTCCAAAATCTTGTGGAAAGCCTTCCAAGAAGAGTGGAAGCTGTTATAGCTGCAAAAGGGGGACCAACTCCATATTAAAGTATATGTATTTGAATACAATGTCATTACAGTGTAATGGTCAGGCATCTGAATACTTTTGTCCATATAATGTATTAAATATGAAATCAAGCTTAATGGTTTAAAACGGAACCAAACTGAATTTTTATTTCTTAGTACTTATTGTAATAAAGAAACAGCTAGGAAATAGCCTGCTATAACTTAGTAGTATACATGTACTGGGTAACTAATTCAGTATAGTCACAATTGAAGAATAACAGTGTTTCCAAATCTTTATTGAAATGCTAAAAATGTAAGAATCATCTGTGCACAGAACATACACAGCACAGTGTTTAATATTTGAAAATATCGAATAATAACAATGATTACATTTTGAAAATGCCAACTCCTGAATAAAATGGCACAAAAATGGTGCCAACTACCAACTGTGTATGCATACAACGAATTTTTAGTATGAACGATTTCTGTACTTACAGGGTAAGATATTTGCTTTCTCTTGATATTCATACATTGAAATGAACTTTTAATATTAACGACTGTTTTGTCTATAATATTGTTTTCAAAAATGATCAACATGATTATTTTTTCATTAAAACATAGAGAGACCTAGCTATTTAAATGTTAGTGTTTCTAACAGTGTCTAGTGTTTAAATCTGTGTGAATGGTTTTTTTTTCTCCATTCTCCTTTCTTCCTCAGCTGGTAATGTGGGAAAAACTAAATGTTACAGGATCATCTCTGGGCCGATTTGCTTCTTCTATATCCTCTCTTGAAGACCTGAATGGTGATGGACTCAGGGATGTGGCTGTGGGTGCACCACTGGAGGATGGTCAGAAGGGAGCAGTATATATTTACTTGGGAGACAGGCTGAGGGGCATCCGACCTGAGTCCTGCCAGGTAGGGTAGAAAGAGGAGGAAAAGATATAACAATGGTGTGAACAAGTTATAGAAAAGAAGAATTCAGTACATTTTCTTGTAGCACTGCAGTATAGCGTAACAATTTTATTCAGCATTCTCTGTGTATTTCTGACTTGGTTTCCCTATATCCAGCGAATTGCAGCCCAGATAGTGCTGTCTACACTGCAGTTCTTTGGGCAGGCAATTGACGGGAAGATGGATATGGAGGAGGATGGACTGACAGACATCATAGTCGGAGCATATGGGAAGGTTGTGCTATTTAGGTGAGGCAGAGAAATAATGGTGCAGTAAGAATATTGGATTTTTGGAAGGGGACCCAAAATTATCATTTTCTTTTGAATACTGTTGAATGATTAAATCAATTCATGCTTAAATTCCCCTACCCTGATCTTTCTATTTTTGGACCCTTGCAGGTCCAGGCCAGTTCTCAATGTTTCTGCCCAACTTCACTTCACTCCAGCACAGATAAGCACTGATAAATTTCACTGTCTGGAAATGAAGGAAATCTTTCCTGTTGTCACATTAACAGCCTGCTTCATGGTGAATCATACTACTTCTGTTTCTGCAGGTGAATTGCTTACATTTTGAACCACAAATGAAAACACTTCCTATTTTCAAATACTTCATATGTTTGTAAAAAAAAAATTGAACAAAAAAAAAAGTTAAATCTGAGTTTGTGTTTATCAAGTGTCTCAGAGTAGGAAGCTATGTGCTAAAAATTCTGAGTGTGAATTTTGTTCCTCCTAAGAGTAAAAGCTATTTACCACAATTTTTATCTTTTGGGGTATACAAAATGTATTGAAAAGAATTGAGTAAGATAGCATACTGTAAAATACATGCCAATGTTAAAAAATAAATAGCAAAATTGTGACTTGTGAAGGATGCAAAAAGTAATATGCACTTTTCTCAGTGGCATTATAGAAAAAGGAAACTTAAAGAGGTGGTTAGGATATCAGAAAAGGGAAGGTTTATATATTTGTCTTATCTCAATAAAGATTTTGCAGATGCACTGCATGCGCGTGCCACACGCACGCACACGCACGCACAAAAGTTTCACTGGATAATTTGCATGATGTCTGTCCTGCTGGTGTAACTGCTTCCTAATGACCACAGTAAGATTATGCCTTTTAAAAAGGAGACTCTACTTATGCAAAGTCATTTCATTTTTTCTTTAAAGAAAATTTTTACAATTGAATCTTTTAATTAAAATATTTTGCATGAACTGAGTTTTGAATGTTTTTCAATTTAATTAAATTTTTTTGATGCATTATGTGAAATAAATGTATTTTTTGCATATAATTGTGCAGAAGGGTATCCACAGGGCGTAAGAATACTCAAATTCCTAATGTAGGATGTTCAGTAGGCAGTTAATAATATTCTTCCCCTTTGCGAGTGCGAGTTAATGCAATGTTTGTTTTCTGCTTCTTTTTCAGGGTCTGTCAAGCTAGGGCTGATTGTTTCCTACCAGCTTGATCTGGACAGCGTGAGACAGAAAAGCAGAGCCTTTCTCAATGCCACTGATAAAGGTGCTAGGAGACACCGCTCTTCCCTGGAGCTGAGCCTTGGAGAAACCTGTCTAAACCACACCATTTACATGCCAGTACGGTAACAAAAGAATGTTAAACGGGTACACAGCAAGAAAGGAATGGGGTGCAGAACAAAGGAGAGAAAAGAATTTTTTTTTGAAAAGAAAAGATGAATGAAGGAACAGTTCAATTAAATTTCCTATCACAAATTTGCTTCAAATTTTCTTGGGTTATTTAAAGCCTTGGGTAACAGGTTAAATAATAAATAATTGCTATTCATTGTTCATCAAGTTTCTCTCATTAATTGAGAGGTCTGCTTTAAAGTTTTATAGTGGCAGTGTAGCATACTAGCATAGTGGTTAAGGAGCAGGACTCGTAACCAAAAGGTTGCTGGATCGATTCTCCGGGGGGGTACCTGAAAGGTTGCCAATTCAATTCCCCATGGGGGCACTGCTGCTATACCTGTGGGCACAATACTTAACCCACAATTGCCTCAGTAAATATCCAGCTGTATAAATGGATAACATTGTAAAACTCTGCAATTGATGTAAGTCGCTCTGGAGAAGAGCATCTGCTAAATCCCACTAATGTAATGTAGTAATGACTTGCACTTCATCTCATCTGAGAAAACTCTTGATTCCTTGATACCTGCAGAACTGTTTTTTTCCCTCTTTCCATCCAAAGTTTTCAGATGAGTTACCTTCCACCAACAGTTTCAACAGTGTTGTTTTTCTTTCTGGTCCTGGATCCAATTCCTCTCACTAATGGAAATTCATGATAGATTTTGAAAGCAAGTTTTGAAGTTTTGACATCATTTTTTTATCATCATCTATGATTATTGAGATGGTGTCACAAAAAATGGCTGCTTGCACATTTCTTGTGACATTAAGACATAGTATTTATACTATGCCTTCCATACTTAGACCCCTCATTAAATAGGAACAAAAACAGAAAAATGAACATATATATTGCTTAAAACATTTTTAAAATACTATTCTTCAAATTTAATGACACTACAGAGAGCAAATTCATATTGTTCAAAAATTATTTTATTTTAAAAAAACCTGCATGTCACATTTATTCATTCATTTAAGTAAACAACAGAAACTAATCTAGACTTGCACTTTGCTTTATGGAAGTTCATCGGAAGCTTCTGAAAATATATAGTGATATCCAAGGGCTCTATCATGCATTAGAGGTAAGGTCAGAGTCTTTAGAACTGACAGACACATTAATGGTCATTGACCTCCCCATCTGGTGATGACTGTAAAATAATTGAAAAAGATGAATCACTGCAATATCCTTACTCAGAAATTTAAGGCTAGGGGTACAGTGTCAACCTTTCCAAAAAGGCGATGCAAGTGTTTCTTGCTTTAGAAAAAACCTATGCCTGTTGTGAAATATGAGAGGGGGTCTGTTATGTTTTGGAATTCATTTGCTTCTTCAGGTTCTGGAATCTTGTAGAAGGTGTCATGAACGCCAGAATCAAGTATGACATTTAGAAGAAAAATCATTCAATATGTAAATTTTTCTGTCATATATTGTTTTTTGTTCCTGTTTTATGTGGTGTATAAATAAATATGGAGGGCACTGTATATACAACAAAAAATCTTAACAAGCTGCTCATAACTACGTAATAGCACTTTATTAGGATCTGTAAATTTGTGCTTTTATATATAAACTAACCATTACTTATTCAATAACAAGGGGGACAAGTATAAATATGCACATGAAATTAATGTCAATTAAACTTTTCTTTTGCAGAACTGTGTGAAAGACACTCTGTCACCCATGATGATTAAACTCAACTTTTCACAATCTGAGAGCCCACAGCACAATTCCACTGCTGTTCTCAACACTGATGTCAATACTGTAGCTCTGGTGGAGGTACAAATATCTGTTTGTCTTTCTGTCGAAGGGAATGTACACAATTTTATGATATTGACATTTATGGCAGTTCATGTAAGAAGTGTATGTTGAGAACAGTATGTTTATGACATCTTGCCATGTCATTTACCTATATTCTAGTATCATTTTTCACTTGAATTATCCCATTGTTAGACAAACCTATTGTTTTTCATGCATTTAAAACTTGTGAGAAAGTATGTTTTAGTGGAATCAAAAAGATTGTACACCTGCTCATTGATGCAAATATCTAATCAGCCAATCATCTGGCAGCAACTCAATGCATAAAATCACAAACACAAGGTCCAGAGGTTCAGTTGCTGTTCAGACCAAACATCAGAATGGGTAGGAAATCTGATTTAAGTGACTTTGACTGTGGGATGATTTTTGGTGAAAGATTTGGTGGTTTGAGTATCTCAGAAACTGCTGATCTCCTGGGATTTTCACGCAGAACAGTCTCTAGAGTGTGTAGAGAATGGTGCGAAAAACAAAAAACGAGCGAGCGGCAGTTCTGTGGGTGAAAACGCCTTGTTAAAATTAATGACAGAAGTCAAAGCAGAATGGCCAGACTGGTCCAAGCTGATGGGAAGGCGACAGTAACCCAAATAATCACATATTACAACAGTGCTACACAGAAAAGCATTTCTGAACATACAACATGTCAAACATTGAGGTGGATGGCCTACAGCAGCAGAAGACCCCTCCGGGTACCACTCCTGTCAGCTAAGAACAGGAAACTGAGGCTACAGTGGGCACAGGCTCACCAAAACTGGATGGTAGACGATTGGAAAAACATTGCCTGGTCTGACGAATCTCGGTTTCTGCTGTGACATGCAGATGGTAGGGTCAGAATTTGGTGTAAACAACATGAATCCATGGATCCATCCTGCCTTGTGTCAACGGTTCAGGCTGGAGGTGGTGGTGGAATGGTGTGGGGAACATTTTCTTGGCACACATTAGGCACCTTAATACCAATTGAGCATCGTTTAAATACCACAGCCTACCTGGGCATTGTTGCTGACCATGTGCATTTCTTTATGACCACGGTCTACCCATCTTCTAATGGCTACTGCCAGCAGGACAACGCGCCATGCCACAAAGCACAAGTAATCTCAAACTGGTTCCAGGAACATGACATGACATGACCTCCATGTTAAAAATTAGGGTTAGGGTTAAATATTATTATTTAATAATTTAAACAAACAAATACAAAATACAATGCAGACCCAGGGCTGTCTGCATTTTGACCATAGCTGGCAGAATTGGGCATGTTGCAAAAAGTGTCTTCTCCTATTGTACACAAACCTGTACAGCAAGTAGTAGTGGCAGCTCATTGCATGTGAACTTGATTTGAGACGTTTTCTCCTCATAAGTATAGATGTCTTTACCACAGACAATTTAAACTTCAACACATTTGTTAGAGTACACAGTCATGAGTAGTGAAAATGGGCCAAAATGAATAGTGTAGCTGTTCTCATCATTATACTTAATTTCCTTATTTTTGATCTTTAAAATAGAACTGTTGGTGTTTACATAACTTGTGTATCTTTCTCTCCACTTATAATGTATATCATAACATATTTACATATGTTTTTCTGTGTTTGTTCATTAAACAACCTTCTCAGTCAGCCCTTTCTAACCTCTCATTTTATCCACAGGGTGTTCTGAAGGTAATTCTACAAACCTTTGACCATTTGGCTTCTCTCCACTACAGGTTCCATTTCAGAAGAACTGTAAAAGGAAGGAGACTTGTGTCTCTGACCTGGAACTGGATTTTAATTTCATGTAGGTGTCTACAAAACATAAACAAGTAAAATGTACTTTTGTTTTCTTGGAT
This sequence comes from Megalops cyprinoides, assembly GCF_013368585.1. Taxonomy (NCBI): domain Eukaryota; kingdom Metazoa; phylum Chordata; class Actinopteri; order Elopiformes; family Megalopidae; genus Megalops; species Megalops cyprinoides. The sequence continues at coordinate 71,130,401 of NC_050583.1, forward strand.
TCCCACTTATTTTAAAATGCAAAGGAAATAAGGCCATGAAATCAAAGGTTTTGCCACCATGTGTTCTGTTGAATTAAGTGTTGATGAAGTCTCCACAGTTGAAATAATTGGCCTAGGAATGGCATTAGAATGTTAGAAATACTGCTGAAGGTCTTCTAAACAATTGATGGTAATATGCCAGAGGCCATGCATTGCTATCAAGCCTTTTTTTCCCCTTTATGCAGAAGTATTTTTAGAATGCCGAGATATATGTTGAGCTTGTCTCACCATGACGCCATCTATATTCATGCAGAAGCACTAAGGCAAGATGAATGCTATCCTCCAATACACTTGCAAGCAGCCAATGGCTACTTTTTTCCACAGAGCACCACAGTGGAGTGAGCGCTCACTTGAGGATAGGTGCTACTCCATTTTTGTCATCTGAGCAAAATGCGCAGGGTTTGCTTTGGACTGGTGCTTTAAAGTCACCCAAAATGTTTAGCATAACTCAGCTTCATTTTGATATCAATTCTTTTAATAATGAACTTTTTAATGTGTCTGATACATGCTTCTGTATGTCCAGATAACATTAACTGACAACATCTGGTGAATGATAATGTTGATCATTGCCTTATTCTGAAGTGGAGAAGTGGAACACAAAATAGATTATTATTGATGCTGCATATGTTTTTGGACTGGAATTACAATGCGCGCTATTTCACAAATGCATTTTGTGCAATTACTTTTGCATTGAAATGTTGTGGTTGTGCTAAGAAGTGGTGGTTGAGTATGTTATTAAATGCAGAACTGTCAAGAAAATACTGCTTTTCACTAGAACTAACAAATTCACGCAAGGCATTTCATGCTAGGCATTTCTTGCACAGCATGCAAATTTAGCAACTCATTTCTGCACTTTTTGTTTTTCCTTTGTATTTTCTTGTATTTTTTCCATCATATTCTGTCCTTCTTTTTTCACTTTATTTTACATCAGTGTATGCATGTGTAGCAGAGCTGAAGTGATTAGCTCGTGTGAGTCCTGCGTAACGCCTTAGGTAGCAGGTAGCCAAGCGGTTGCAGCGGCTACGTCACTCCCCCGAGACCTGGTTAAGTAGCGTTGTTGCCGACAGGCTAAGGGCAATTTGCCTTTAGCTCAACTGGCAACGACGCTGGCCGTAAGGGGTTGGCAGCAAGCAGTGAGAACCTTGGTTCGAAACTCGCTCGCTCGCCGACCCCCACCCGTTACACATGTCCAAGAAACATCAAATTAAATTGTTTAGCTTCCTTGAGCAGCTCTGTATTAAGTTGTAAATCACTAAAATGCAAGAAAATTGCCACAGGTTTCAGTGTAGAACAGAACGTATGCAGTGATCAGAACAGTGCATGAGATAAATAATAATAATCTCATCTCATTTTTATACATGAATCTTTTCGGACTCTAAACACTGTTTTGTCTCTTTCCCTTAGGACCACCACTCTCTTAGTGGTTGACCAGGAATATTTTAATGTGACAGTGACATTGTCCAATCATGGAGATGACTCCTATAACACCAGCATCACCTTCCACTACCCACATGGATTGTCATTTTCCAAGATGCAGGTTTTGAAGGTAATCTGTACTACACTGCAAAAGTAATGTGAAATAGGCCTTTGAAATGTATACATCTTCGCCATGCATCAGCTATCAGATATAATATGATTATTATTTCATTACATCTAATATAGGTAATTAAATTAATAAGAAAACCTCTTTCTAAAATGCAGACAGCACTTTCTTCACATAATTTGACTATTCTGCTTCAAGTTACACACACAGTATTGCACCACATTTGCTCTAAACAGGACTCAATAACTGGCTGCTTGGATTCATCCATTCAATGTTAAGATTTTATTTATGATCTTAAACTGTTGTCTTAGAATGACCATGCCAAAAGCAATGAAAAATCAGATAGAATCAGTAGAATAATCATCACTGCACTAACATGAATAAGCCATGGGCAAAATGACCTCCATGATGATAGAAGAATTTCTCCAAAGTACCTGGCCTGCTGGGGTAGTTACACAGGACTTAATGATGACTGATTGATTTTATCCAAGTCCATACACTTATAGACAGTCATACATTTTGATGAATACTACCCCATCAGCTAATTCTTGGTATAAGTCTTGTCTTGTACATGCAAAGTGAAAAAATAACTGGATATATAGGTATGTGAGAATAATTGCTCTGTAGAGCTGAGTTTAAATGTTTGTTTTATTCTTGTGAAATTGGAAAAAAATCAACAAATATAGTGTTTGTTACTTAGAGTTTTTTTTTGTTTGTTTGTTTTTTACAGTTAGTTTTATTTAACTATCTAACTGCTAGCTTTGCTTACTACTAGCAAGCCATTTTGGCTATCAGGCTAATGATAGTTAAATTGCCTATGCTGCTACAGTGGCGAACATTGTGGACTTGGTTTTACATGACTTCATTCATTTGTCCATTTGTTACAAGTGTTGAAAAAATTGCATTAACTCAGAGCCTAGACCACTGCTTCCGGAACCACGACAGGAGACCGTGGACATTTGTATCGCAGTTTCGGTTTCAGAACCGTTACACCCCTGCTTTATGAGCTCCAAAATTTCTTACTGGTTGCAGATCCACAGGTTATTGCAGTCATTGGGTGCCTTATAGCGGTAGGTTTTCTTGCCAAATTCATTATTAACCATTGGAACTGTACGGTAAGTATAATCTGATTTTAGAGGAGTCCAAATGTGAGTATTCACTGAGATCACTTCAAAAGAGCTAGGTGTTGTAGTGACAACAAAAACAAATCTGCAGAGGTTATTAGTAGGGCTGGGTATTGGCACAGACGCCCTCGATTCGATTCCGATTCACAAGCTAACGATTCGATTCGATATCGATTGGAATGAGATATGAAATACTATATAGCAGCTTTCCATATTTGGAGAGATGTTTAATGTCATGTCTCGTGGAAATAAAGCGATTGCGCTGCCAGGCGTATAATGGTACAGTACATAGTATACCATATAATACATATGTCTTGATAATCATAATAAACGCCTATGCTAATGTCTTATGTATGTACCGTAATGTATTTTCTATCGTTGTTTTAATGTGAACTTTGCATACTTACGCTGTTATACGGCAAACTTTTTAAATTGTATCCTATGCTTCGACTCGTAAACAGCAGCATCCAATCTCGTGTCTATTCCACATAAGTTTGCTAAGTATATAGTATGGTGTTTGCACAACATCCAAATCACATAACGTCCTATTTCACAGAACGTATCGTGGACGTTAAACGACGCGTGGCTGTATACCAAAATCCTTCTATTTGAGGAACACATGGACATAGTTCCTTAAAAACAAAAATAACCTGTATCATTGCCTACTTATTAATGACACGAAGCAGCAATGCGTTTGCATCAGTTAGCTCAGGGAAAGCTGGTCTGTAAGGTAGCTACAATGACTGGCAAAACGTAGCTGACTACCAGTAGCAACTTTGCAATTGTGAACGTTTTCTAGCTAGCCTAATATGAACAACTACTGTAGCTAGCTAGCTAGCTACCTAGCAAACGAACATGAACAACTGCGTTTCTCTTGAATTGCGCTAAATTACATTGCATTCGTGAGCAAGTGTTGCTGTTCAGTCTAGCTAGGTAGCGAGGTAGTGGTTGGGCACTGTATTAAAGGTAAAGCTAAAAAGCTGTGACTGCAGTGCACATATTTATGAATATGTATACCAGGCATCTCCACAATTTCGGAAAACCTTCTTCATACATCTTTTTTTTTATTTATATCTCTGTACGTATCAAGAGACAAATTATAGAGTATGGGGAAACCCGACACTGCCACGATAAGCTGCTTCTCCATGTTTGACTGGAACCAAAATGTTGGATCATTTGTTTCAACAACGTGTGTCATGCTGCCTTCGCGGTGTCGCATCGCTCAGTATTTGCATAAAACAGACCTCGAGTCTAGTCTATTTTAGCCCCACCTAGTTGGCTTTGCAGCGGCCACTTGTCTCTTGTCGCTGTAAATCGCCAACTCTCACTGAAAATGAATGGAAATGAACCTAGAAAACCGGGAAAAATGCATATGAGCCTAAAAGATCGATCCATAAATTTTACAGATCGATATCTGAAACCCATACTGACCCCACACTCGTCTTTTACTCGTCTGTTCATCCTTACATCCTCCCATCGACTTCAATTCATTTTTAAAAGTCTTACCGCTCGGTCACCTTTGGCCTGACAGCCACCGTACCACATATGCTGCCTCAGGTGAAATCACCCAACGCTCATTGAAAGCCATACTGACCCACACTCATCTTTTTGTCATTCACTCATCCCTCCATCCTCCCACTGACTTCAATTCATTTTTCAAAGTCTTACCGCTCGGTCACCTTTGGCCTGACAGCCACCGTACCACATATGCTGCCTCAGGTGAAATCACCCAACGCTCATTGAAAGCCATACTGACCCACACTCATCTTTTTGTCATTCACTCATCCCTCCATTCTCCCACTGACTTCAATTCATTTTTCAAAGTCTTACCGCATGGTCACCTTTTGTCCTACGGTGGCAGTACCTCATATGCTGGCTCAGGTCATGCCACCCAACACTCATTGACAGCCATACTGACCTGCACTTTTCTTTTAGTTGTTTATTCATCCCTCCATCCACCCATTCACTTCAGTTCCTTTTTCACAGTCTTATCATTTGGTCACCATTTGACCAGTAACCACAGGACTTAATATGCTGCTTTGGGTCATGTGACCCAAACTCACCACAGGTGGGTGTGTCCCTAGCAACCATATTGTTTACCCTAGCAAGCACCTAGCAACCACTTAGCACCAGGTTAGCAACTGCCCAGCAACGCCCTAGCAACGCCCAGCAACCATATTGTCTACCCTGGCAACCACCTAGCAACACCCTGGCAGCCACCCAGCAACGCCCTAGCAATGACCCAATGACCATATTGCTTACCCTAGCAACAACTTAACAACATCTTAGCAACCAGCTAGGAACCACTTAGCAACACCCTGGCAACCACCCAACAATGCCCTAGCAACCACCTGGCAACACCCCACCAATTACAGTATATACGTTAGCAACCACCTAGCAACTGCCTAGCAACCACTTAGCAACACCCTAACAACCATCTACCAACACCCTAGCAACCACTTAGCAACACTTTGGCAACCACCCAACAATGCCCTAGCAACCAATTCATATACCTTAGTAACGATCGAACAACGCCCTAGCAACCACCTTATATACCTTAGCAACCACCTAGCAACACCCTAGCAACCACTTAGCCACATCCTAGCGATCACCTCATATACGTTATCATGTTTTCGCTGCCGGGTCACAATCACACTCTGCATTTTCTTCAAAAAATGCACTTTTCTAGTTACATATATTCAGTGCATGCGAGGAGGGTACTGATGCATTCTGGTATATGATCTCACCATAGTAAAATACAGACGTAAGTAGCTGGGTTATCAACCTCTTTCCTGTTGTCAGTATACAACAGGTCTTGGATCTTTACAACATCCCAACCTTCCAGTTGACCTTATTCACCAGTTTGTATGACGTATGATGTATGACGTTCAACATTTTCAAGCACTTTGCTGTCTACTGTACAGATAGCAAATTTCACAGCTGCAAACTTTATCCTTTTTCTTGTATCAAATAGCATGGTAAAAGACTTCTTTATTCAGCATCAAATTACTTGTAACAAAGCACCATTGTAATATACTGAACTCAGACTGAAAAGCCTAACTGTGGTATGCTGCTGCTTACTGCATATAACACTGTGTCATCAGCATTTAGATGACTGTTGTGTCCTGTTTAGACTGTACCACTTTGCACTTAGTAAGTCACATCACCTAAGGTTGTATAAATAATAGCCAGTGAATAATTATACTTTATATATTACTATACTATTTACATTACTATTTACATTTACGTTGAAATGCATTTCTCAATTTGTTATTCAATTATACTTAATAACTTCAGCATTTTGCCACTATGCAATTTAACATTCATATTTCTGTTTAGTGTTAAGTACAGTATAAAATACTTTGTTAACTGACTGCATGCATCTGAAAGAATTACTGACATTCAATTCAATTCAATTCAGTTTATTTATATAGCCCTTTGTGACATGAGTTGTCATGTCACATGTTAGCTCATATATATGTGACATGTTATCACATGTCACATATATAGCATGCAATATATGGTGCATAAAACATAATGAGTCTTGTAAATCTTAAATCTTAAAAGTTATACAGCAGAATATGCATGGTATGTAGTCCTCGAGGGTCCAGTTCTTCGTACATGGAGGGCTCCACAGGAATGACAGCGAGGAAGCTGAGCTAGGGGTCCCGAAGTGGTGCTTGGGTTACAGCTCCAGGCGGGAGCCCGGAGCTGGATGAGGAAAACAAAATTGAAAAATATTCATTTCTGAATGATAAGATTGGCAGGAATGTACTGCAGAGAGGCAGGAGAGGAGGGGCATGGAAAAAGATGCCAGTGTGCAACAAGGAAAAAACGATGCCAGACTAACATTATGGCAGCATACCTAGAGGACAGGAGGCAAGGCTGCCGTAATCATGAGGGCGACCCTAAGGCAGTCAACACCAGATCACAGCACAGAGTCCGTGCCATGATAAAATGACAGCAATGACCACTTAGTCCACCAGAGACTCCGTGATCCATGCCAGCACCAGGCCATGTCCCATATTCAAAGCAAGATGAATTTGTATTAATACTCCATGACAAACAACATCACAAAAATTCGGTATGACCTCTAACTGTAACTGATGTGTGGGTTTATGACTTCTGTGAGTGGGCTCTATAACTGAAGAACATCCAATATATTATTTATGAGTGACAAAATGCTCTAAATGTAAACTATTTAGCTTATCCCCTAGACCACCTATTCCAGAAAATGTACACTCTAATTCAAAATACTACAACAGAGTTTAACATACAAATCCGATCTATAAATTACTGTGCATTTCATGGCATGTTTTATATTATTCATACAACACCTATTGGTTTCCTGTGTTAGGCTACCAGGAGGATGCTGACCAGTTGTTCAGGCCTGGAAGACATAAAGGACAGAACTGTCTGCAGCGTAAGCCTTCCTGTGTATCCCAGCGAAACTACTGTAAGTAACTGTGTGCAACATGTTTGTAAAAAATTATATATACAGTACATATACAGTGGGGTCCAAAAGTCTGAGACCACATTGAAAATCTCTAATATTTTCATGTAAACCTGGAAATAATCAAAAAGTTTGAAGATTCAGAAACATTTAAAAACACAAGTTATGTCATGAAAAATGAAGAAGAAATATTTAAGATTCTGCACTATTTCTATATCAGTAATCAAATTTAAGCAAATTTGGGGCATTGACCAACTTAACTCCTTTGTACAAAAGGTCAGATTTCCTTGAGTTGTATCCTTTCCATTGAAGCATGCGTTCACATGAAACTCAAGTGGATTTGATGTACTCATCAGAGGCTTGTTCAAGTAACTCAACTTGCAGCCAGTGTTCACCTGTTATAAGTATGGCTGTGCCTCAAGATTCCAGCAGATCATTGCTTACTAAGTAGCATTGTGATAGTGAGAAAATGGCATCAGAACTAAGTGAAAGTGTCAAAAGTCAAATTGTTATTCTAAGCAAAGAGGGGCTCAGCGTCAAATCATGGCTGGACTAAAGGTTTCTAAGGGTGCAGTGCATGGAACTCTGAAAGGCTTTGCAGAAACTGGATCAGTTGTATCCAAAGCATGATCAGGCAGGCCAGAAGATCAATACATCAAGCTTAGTTCCCTGAGAGATAGAAGAGCAACTTCATCACAGATACAGAATTTGTTAAATAAAGAATGCAAGACTCCAATCAGCAAAAGTATTGTCAAAAGAAAGCTGTCTTGTAGTGGTCTCAGAGGACAAGTAGCAGTTTCTGAACCACTTCTCAGGAGGGGAAACAAGGCCAAACGCTTGGGATGGGCTAAGAAATGCCAGCATTTCACAGTGGATGACTGGAAAAAGTCCTATTTACTGATGAATCCAAATTTGAGATTTTTGGCAGTAACAGAAGGGTGTATGTAAGGAGACAAACAGGAGAGAGAATGATTCCGCAGTGTACCAAACTGATAGTGAAACATGGCGGTGGGAATATTCAAGTCTGGGGGTGTTTTGCCTACTCTGGAGTTGGACACTTGCACCGAATTGACTACACCCTGGACCAAGGAGAAGTACCACTCCATTCTTCAGAGACATGCTATACCCTCTGGTTTGCATCTTTGTGGAGAAGGATTCATACTGCAGCAGGATAATGACCCCAAACACACCTCAAAGCTTTGTAAGAACTACTTGAAGACCAAAGAAGACCAAGAAGTCCTGACTGTCATGGACTTTCCTCCACAGTCACCTGACCTCAATCCCATTGAACACTTATGGGGGCACTTGAAGACTGAGAAAGCCAAGTGTAGTGGGTGGTATCTTGCTGTGCTGTGTATTAGATGCTACGTGGATCGGCAAGCGAGCAAGTTTCGAACCAAGGTTCTCACTGCTCGCTGCTGACCCCTTACGGCCAGCGTCTTTACCAGTTGAGCTAAAGGCAAATTGCCCTTAGCCTGTTGGCAGCAACGCTACTTAACCAGGTCTCGGGGGAGTGACGTAGCCGCTGCAACCACTCAGCTACCTGCTACCCACTACCTAAGGCGTTACGCAGGACTCACACGAGCTAATCACTTCAGCTCTGCTACACAAGCATTCTGTGACATCATCAGAAGCTCTTTGGAACATTGTCAAATCATGCTGGGATAACATGGATCATCAGGTTTTGCACAAACTTGAGGAGTCCATGCCAGCTCAAGTGCATGCTGTCATTAAAGCAAAAGGGGGACACACCAAATACTAAGATATTCTGAAATTCATGTACATTTTTCAAAGATTCAACTTTTCACTCAAATTGTTAAGCTGATATTATCATTTGTAATGAAAAAATTAGTATTACATTTGAAACAAATGCAAAATAGAAGTATTTTGACAAGTGGTCTCAGACTTTCAGACCCCACTGTATATATAATACTGATAAACGTATATGTATATATGTTATATGTATACAAGTATACAACTATTTTCGGGAGTTTACTATATGTGTGTTTTGTGGACCAAAGAGGTTGAAATGTGGTGTTTATTTTAGGGGTACTCGGATTTATTTGGTGAAATAGCATATTTGGTGAAAAGCAACTGGCTAGTTTTTGTGTTTTTGAACTCCAAAAAAAAAAAAACATTTTAAATGGAGTTAAAATTGACCCAAATTCAAAAAAGATGGGGAATTCAAATAAGAATGTTGTGGCGCTGGTAGCATGGCATTGTCTGTTATGTAAATGACTGTAAATTTATCCCTCAAAAAACAAATATTGTTAGCCAACCTTTCCAGTGATGAATAATGGTAACCAGGGTGTTTCTACCTTGGTCTTAATGAACACTGGTTTTTATTCCAGTTGTAGTCTAAACCAGTGCAGGACATTTTCCCATCTACAATGTACAGGTGAAGAGGATAAATCACAAACTGGATTAAATCTATCAGCAAAGCAATTTATTCACATTGGTAGAGTATTGGATCACATTTAGCAAAGTCAATTTGCAGCTAACTCTTCCAGATTAATACTTGCCCAATGGAAAGAAAAATCATCACACTCAGTGCAATGATGCTGATACGTCTCTGCTCCATAGATTCCACTCCACAACTGAGGCCACTCCACTAATATACCCTTTCTGTAATTTGTACATTATCTTCCATTGTTGCAGCCTTTAGGAAAAATTATGGTTGTCTTTCCCCATGGTTGTTCAAAGAATCCCCCAAGAGATCCAGCAACAATGAGGACAAAACAATTAAGGAATAAACTCTCTTTAGCAGCTTTCCACAGCTGGTGAAAAACTGTGAGACAGCCTGAAAATCCAAAAGAACATGCACCCTATTTGTTACAAGGACATCTCTAGTGGTTGTATGTTGTTATGTAGATACCAAAAAACTGGATTCTGGGAAGGTTAAAACTTTCTGAGTGCTACAGGAATGAAGCAAACGTGCTATTGTTAAAGATCTTTGGTTGATTTAATGCTATGACTGTACTGCACCAAATTAAAAAATTCTATCCTGTAAGGAGGGCAAGTAAGGGTGTACATAGCAGCATCATTAACGGAAGAGAATGAATACAAAATGACATTAAAACTTATTCCCGATTTTCAGGCCGGCCTTAAATACAATACAAATACAAACTGATTTTTATGAGTGGGCTGCTGGATTGCTACAAGTAGAGTTTTGTTGGTATAGCAGTGGTTCTGTCCCAATGTTTTTGATCACTGTATGCAGATGATTTTATGTCAGTATTATAGTCAGTATCAATATTTTATATATATAAATATATTTATATATATTTAGATTTCTTCCTGTTTTATGTTTTACAGGCAAGTTTTTACAGTTTGTTCCGTATATCTAACAAGTATAATTGGAGTAACACCATGGAAATGACCATCACAGCTCACAGGTACACTTTTGAACAAACTGGATGTATTAAAATTGTGTATATCTTTAAAATTGTGTATATCTAAAGTTCAGACATTTAAGGCAGTTTTATTTAAAATACAAAAGTTATAGCCCTAAATTAACTATCTTCATACATTAAATATTCAATGTATCTTTGTTTTACAGTGACAATGGGAATACCACCAACATAAAAGTCTCTCGTGCTCTCCCAGTGCAGTTTGCTGTTGACCTTGCTGTCGTAGCGTAAGCTGTTCTTATTCCTTTGTATACCTGTATACCACTATTTATGTAAGTATTCTCTGTGCTTAATCACACCCTGTATTAAATAGGACCAAAAATGACATAACAGAAAGCATGCACATATTAGGTAAGTTTTTCTGCTTAAAAGGTGTTGAAATGTGGGAGCTCTGAAGTCAGTCAGTCACTTTAGCTAAAGCACTAGTTAGCAGTTGCAGCGCTAAGTGTAGGCTGAGTCATAACAGCCTGAGCTCTTGAATAGCTCAGAAGGTCATCCTGACTGCAAGTGAGCTATGTGGGCTGGGTTAGATGAGGAGCAAATTAGAACAAATTGGCTTTGTTCCACCAAGGATATGGATGCATATATTGCCAGAAGTTGCTCATCTCTCCACTCTCAGTTGCTTACCGGTTGCTTAGATGATGTCAGAGGAGTAACGCTTGTCCTCCAATGAGTGCCCACTTCACTATAGTGTGCTGTAAGACTTGTAGCATGAAACATTGCCTTTAGCGGTGTGTATCAGTGGATGGCATTTGTCTCGCCTTGATACTTCTGTGCAAGTGTGGTTGTCATGGTAAGTCCAGAATAGGGTTGTATTTAGGGGGAAAAGCATGAAATGTAGGTTTAATGGGGACAGGACTTGTAACCTAAATGTAAATTCAATTCCCAAGTGGACTTTGCTGTGGTACCCTGGGTACATAACCTGAATAACCTCATTATATATCTAGCTGTCTAGCTGTATATGGATAATTTCCCAACCATGCAAGTCACTCTGAGTAAGAATGCTTTCCAAGCAAATGTAATTTAAAGTAATGAATCAGAATTAAATCCTGTTTGTGATAACAGTGATTGGAGTTGGGTTTATACAGTGGATATAAAAAGTCTACTCACCCTTATGAAATTGCAGGTTTTTGAAATGTAAAGACAGATATTACAACAATGTAAATTTCAGACTTTCCATCTGTAATGTAATCTTCCAACAAACAAAAATCCAGCAAAAGAAAGTCTTTGTGAATAAGTCTCTATTAACTTTGCACATCTAGACTTTGGAATTTTATTCCACTATTCTTTGCAAAAAATTTCAAGTTCCTTCAAATTGCGAGGGGATGTCCTGTGTACAACTCTCTTTAGGTCATTCCACAGGTTTTTGATGGGACTGAGGTCTGGGCTCTGACTGGGCCATTCCAAGACTTTGATTTTCCTTTTATGAAGCCATGCCTTGGTTGACTTGGATATGTGCTTTGGGTCATTGTCATGTTGGAATGTGAAATTCCTCTTCATCTTTAGCTTTCTGACAGAGGCCAGCAGGTTTTATGCCAAAATATCTTGATATTTGGAGCTGTTCATTATCCCATCTATCTTGACAAGAGCCCCTGACCCGGCTGAAGAGAAGCAGCCCCAAAGCATGATGCTACCAACGCTACCGCCACCATGCTTCAAAGTCGGTATGATGTTCCTTGGATGATGAGCTTTATTGGCTTTGTGCCAAACATATCTTTTACAATTTAGGCCGAAAAGTTCAACATTTGTCTCATCAGACCATAGCACATTTTCCCACATGGTTTGGGGTGACTGAATGAATCTTTTGGCATAATTTAGATGGGCTTGGATATTCCTTTTTGTAAGAAAGGGTTTCCATCTTGCCACCCTACCCAATAGCCCAGGCATGTGCAGAATATGACAGATGGTGGTCACATGCAAGGAATAACCGGTACCTGCCAGAAATTCCTGTAATTTCTTCAGTGTTGCTGTTGGCCTCTTAGTAGCCTCCCTGATAATTTTTCTCCTCATTCTCTCGTCAACTTTGGAGGGTCATCCTGATCTTTGTAACGTCTCTGTGGTGCCACATTTTCTCCACTTATTAATGATGGTTTTGACTGTGCTCCATGGTACATCCAGTGCCTTCAATATTCTTTTATATCCTTCTCCTGATTGGTACTTTTCAACAATTATCTCTTGCGGTTTCAGCAACAGCTGACTTTAATCTGGGTTTAATCAGAATCACTTTCATTGATGGCAGGTGTAAGCTATTTACCTACAGGCATGATTTTAAATGTGATTGGTTAACTTTGAACACAGCTAGAGCCCCCATCATGAAAGGGTGTGCAGATTTATGCAATCAAGGTGTTGAAGTTTTTTTATTTAAAATGTTTCTAATAATTAACTATTTGTTTTTTCTCTGGATTTTTGTTTGTTGGAAGATCACATTACAGATGGAAAAGTCTGACATTTACATTGCTGTTATTTCTGTCTTTATATTTCAAAACTCTGCAGTTTCATAAGGGTGTGTAGACTTTTTATATTCACTGTATGTGTCTTGGTTATTGTGAGTGTAATAATTTGTGTTGCTTCTGTTTGCTTCATCCAAAGCCATGATGGAGACTCTATCACATATGTCAATTTCTCATTGGAAGATACACAGCCTAAAATGGTGGAACATGTCTTTGAGGTAACATTTAAAATTTTTGTATCATATGGACACTGCTCAAATTGTCATTAATACAAATTTTCCTTACCTTGAATGACCCAGAAATGTGGAATGCATCTTGAAGATCTTGATATCATTGTTTGGTGTGAAAATAATCAATGACTAAGTATATGCTCTATACAGATGATGTTTATTTCATCTGCTCAAATTTGAAATTATGGAGGCAAGTTAGAAAGTAGGAAGTTCATTTTCAGTCATCATCTTAAGTGCTATTCAGGACTGCATTGCTAATGTTTTTCTTTCCCATTGTATCCTCAGGTGAAGAATCTGGGTTTCAAAGACTTACCTGTGAAAGTCACCATAACCTTTCAAACACAACCTGAGCACAACTTCGTGATGAAAGACCATTATATATTAGTGTCAGAGGTAAGATTCTTAATATTGTCACAAATGAACTTGACTTCAATGTCCTCACTGGTCAATGTAATGTAAACAGATGCTTTCCCACATAGCAAAGATTGTATGTCACAAACATTTTTAATTTTTCTGGAAAGCCCAGTGCTTTTTTACTTTTTCTCCCAATGTGGAATGCCCAATGCTCTATGTCACAGAGATGCAATAATTGCCACAAAACTCACAGGCAAGCACGTTTTAAAAACACATGATGTTAGGCATTGCTTCTTTTCATACTAGAGTCCTAAAGCTTGCACAGACATGAGCTGGAGGAAGAGAAATCAAGCATACTATGGGCACCCAATTTATTAACAGCAGTAGCCGGAGTGCAGTGAGGCAGGCAAACTGCTAACTGGCATACACACCTCTATCCCCGGTGAAACAAAGCCAATTTGTTTCCCTGCTGTGGGCTCCCGGCCTTAATCAGCTTAGGGCCATAGCCTTGAACACTGTACTCCTCCCCCCAACACAAAAATAAATAAAGATATATACATACATATATATATATTTTTTTTAGCAAAACATATATCATGCAAAACACATTTAATAATGAGCATCACTAACATTCTTTTTAAAATAATGATCATTTACAAAGTACAACTGCTAACAATTTCTTGGGGACCTTTATTAGACAATTTGACATTTAAGATTCCTATAAGTATGACATTTTTGGATCATTAATAGGCTTTCCAGGATTTGATTTTTATTTATTATTCTTGGTAAACCATGATTTCACATGAGTGAGTACTCTTTTGTGAACATACAATGGGGCATGTACTGATACTTGCTTCATATTGCAAGCAATGTTTGCTACCAATATTCACATGAACCACAGAGATTAGTATTTTGCCATCTGGTGAAGGCAGACAGTCATACTAGCTTTTAGTTTCCAGATATATTGATCCCTTTCTCTGCATTCTCTTTGTCAAGGAGCGAATAAAATGTGGAAACAAATCTGATGAAAACACACAGGTGAGTATGCACATTTAAACACACACACACACACACTCATATGGGTCAAAGCCTTTCAAAATAATGAAAAAGGTAATAAGAAATTTTATTCTCTTGCTACCTGTGAACCTGTATTTGTTTTATTCAAGAATAATGCCAATAATGTTTTTTGTGTACATGGTTAATAATCACAACTGGTCCATAGCTAAACTGGCAAATCTACAGGGGTTAGACAAAATAATGAAAACACTAAACAATAAACAAAAACGTATGAGTATCTATTAACTAATTTTATAGCTAAGATGCCATTTGCCTTCAGAAAGCCTTTACTCTTTCTTAGAATGTCAACAGCCAAGTTGTTAACATTTTCTAGTGAGATATGTGCTTAATGTGAACAATGGACATTGCTCTGGATGAGAGCACGTATTAGTGACAATGAAAATGTAAATGTGATGTTGGATCATTCTTCAATGAGGAAAGCCTCCATCTTCAAGAGATGAAAGAGAGGGAAATCTAATCAACACCCTACATTCTATTTGCTTTGATAGGTTCCCAGTTTTATGTAGCACCATGTGTATATCTAACATGTAGTGTATTGTGTCTCCCTTTCACCCATTACTATGTCTGTGATTTGTCTGTATAACACCTCTGTAGTGTCTGCAGCAAGGATGTCACACATCCTTGCTGAATGGGTCTGCCAGGGTTCCCCAGGGCACCAGACCATTTGTCTCCGGCCTGCCACTTAACTCAATCCTTTGATATGTATGACCATGGACTGTATATCAACACACCACACAACCTGATTCTTTAGAGATTCTTCGGTACAGACAGCCCGTATGTCCTGAGTTTGTCTCTCCCTTGTGCAGTGAATTAAACATCAATTCTCTTAAGAGAAGTCGTCAGCGTGTTCTTCATCGTCCTGCATTGAGCTCCACGGAGACGGGCAAAATATCCTAACAGCATGTATCAGTAGAAAGTGTACAAATTCACAAACAGAGCTAAATGTATGCACAGTACTATACAAATAAAAGATTTATTTATTGTTATTACAGTTGTTGACACCCACACAATGTAATGTGTAGATCAAGAGTTATAAAAAACAAAACCATTTACAACATGTGTTAACATAATCATCCTAGTACTTGATTGATTATTTCTTCCAGATTGATTTATCTACTATCTCTCCTTTTCAATCAGTGCAGAATCAGAGTGGGAGGGGATATAATTTAAAAACACCCCTCTGTCTGCAAACTGTATTTGTATTGTGTTTGCACTCCTTCATTCACTCACTTTCACTCACTCAACATTCTCATCTCCTTTGCAGAAAATGGGTATTTATTCTTGCTTTTGGAAAAGAGAACTGCAGTGAATATTCATTAGCTCATCTGCATACCACCATGGCAGCAGTGGCAACAGACATGACAAATTAAAATGCTGCATCTGGCAATGTGACATTAAACGTATTCCAATTGTTACATTGCTTTGAATAACAGCATCCAACTACGTGAAACCTGCTATGAACAGAAATGTTTTATTTTACCAGTTCTTTTACCTGATTTCATTAAATGATGTCATTGAAAAAAAGAGTTTAATTCTGATATAATTTATATGCTCAAGTATTTGACTTTTCAAACAGTGTCATAATTGTTGATGTAAAAGGCCTCCAATTTTTTTACCAGTAAAAATGCCTTGTAAGATTCTTGGGTTTCTTGAACAGAAAGAGGATCCGGGTCAAACCTTTTTATTGACTGGATCTTTGTAAATACCCTGAACAGGCAGTGATACCTGTCAGTATGCTGTAGTCAGGCAGAACAGTTTTCTGTGCATTTACAAGATCTTCATGCTGCATTATGTTAAAAATGTAGCAACTAAGTAAGTTAAACTCAGAGAGCAGGACTACACCAATAATACAGGAAGTAGTGAATTGAATGGTAAAATTGAAGGCTGAAACATGCCTGAAATACTGCTGTAGGAAGACGCAATTTCATTTTGAAAAGAAGAGGAAGAACTAGGCTTCATGTCAGTTTTTGCATACAAGCTTTGAAATTGACACATTTCACTGTATGACAGTTTTTGTTTGATGTTGTTGGGGTTTGTTACTTTAGACTTGATAACTGCAGATTTTAAGAATTTGAGGTTGTGTTAGGTATCTTTCTAAAGTTATATGGGTGATATTAAGAATAGGGAAGCATAGAACAGGAGGGAGTTATGTAACAGGTTTGCAAGAAAGAATCAAACAAAGCAGAAGACATCTTTGATGTGATAATTATCATGCGATGACAGTAGTTAAACCTTTAAATCAATCTCTGTGCTGTGTCTTACAGGACTGCTCAGGACAACACTGCAAGTCAGTGGAATGTGAGAGCTTCACTTTAAACCAGCATTCATCTGTTTTTTTCACCTTGCATGGGAATGCATTCTTTCAGCCATATGGAATGGTAAGCACCGAAGAATGCATCCAAGTCTAAAAAGAAATGGCTACCTTAGCAAAAAGGCTGTCAACAAGGCATTTTAGACAGGAAAGAAGGTACACTATATGGACAAAAGTATTCGGACGCCTGACCATTACAAATACTTTTGTCCATATAGTGTATACTGTTCAGTAGCTCTCAACTGTAGAGTGGCCCACGGTTAGAAGGGTGAAACTCTGGCCTGCTTATATTTACTTTGGATGCAACAAGTGACCAGGGAGGTGATGCATGGCAGAGGAGCAGGAGCAAAGTAAAGGTGAGTGGGCAAGTAGTCGGTAATTTCAATTTAAATTTATTTATTTGTAGAGCGCCTTTTACAATACAAGATGTCACAAAGCAGCTTTACATTGTTACCCCCTGAGAGCAAGCCTGAGGCAACAGTGGCAAGGAAACACTCTCTAAATAACCAGAAGAAACCTTGAGCAGAACCGGGCTCAGAGGGGGAGCCCATCTGCTTCTGGCCAGCACTGAGCAGATAGAATTACAGAGAATACTGAAGTTGTATAATGTACTTAAAACAACTGAATTATATAGACAATTACACAACAGAGTAATTATAAAATGTAATCCTGGAAAGTCAGGTTCTTGGCACACAGTTGGCTTGACAGGTAGGACAACGAGGTAGCTGAACTGGAAGTCGGGCACTTGAGCTACAGCTCCAGGAAGGAGCCCGGAGCAGGGACAGGAAACAAATAGAAAACAGTGGTTAATAGACGTTAAAGAGTGGCAGGAATTAAGAACATGAAGGCAAGGGGGGAGCAGAGGGGGGAAAGGGATGCCTGTGTGTAATAAGGAAAGCAGATAAGCACTATGGCAGCATACTTAGGGGACGACGGGCAAGGGGCCTGTACAATTATGAGGGCGACCCTAAGGCAGTCAACACCAGACCACAGCCGGATCAGCTAACCAGGCCATGATGTAGTGACAGCAATGACCACTTAGTCCACCAGAGACTCTATGATCAATGCCAGCACCGTGCCGTGTCCATCAACTAAAAGATTTGATGTAAAGGTGGAGAGAAAGTTTGCTCCCCGACCCACAGTGTTCCACAAATGGCTCCCTACAAAAAGGCTCTATCACCTATACCACCCCCTTCTACCCACTCTAGCTTCAGCACTTCTTCACCCATATAGTAGAAAATATGGGTGAAGAAGGCCCTTAAGATAGGGGAGGGGCAAGCCCATTTAAAGATTTAAATGTAAGGAGAAGTATTTTGAAATCAATGCAGTATTTGATAGGTAGGTAATGGAGAGAGGCTAGTACTGGGGTAATGTGCTCACAGCATTTTGTTCGAGTTAGAATATGAGCAGCTGCATTTTGGACCAACTGAAGGAGCTTTAGGGAGGCATTTGCACATCCTGACAACAGAGCATTGCACCGTTGTGTATTGACAGAATTTTCCTGATTTTGGCTATATTCCTCAAATGATAGAAAGCAGTCCTAGTGTAACAGGTGTAAACTGCATTGTATATTTAACTAGATGTTACGTGGGTCAGCGAGCGAGTTTCGAACCTGGGGTCTCACTGCTCACTGCCAACCCCTTGCGGCCAGCGTCATTGTCAGTTGAGCTAAAGGCTAATTAGCCCTTGCCTGTCGGCAACAACGCTAGTTAACTAGGTCTCAGGGAGTGACGTCACCGCTGCAACCGCTCGGCTACCTGCTGCAGGAGCTATTCACTTCAGCTCTGCCACACTGGAAGTGTTTTTTATATGTGTTTCAAAAGAGAGCTCAGGATCAATTGTGACACCAAGGTCTTTGATGGTTGCACTTGATGGAGACACCATCAAGATTTAATGTAATATTACTGAGTTTGCTCCTTTGGGCTGACAACCAATATTTGTGTTTTTTTCTGAATTTAGAAGGAGGACATTTTTGGGCCATCAATGTCTTTGAGGCAGGCTTCCATGTTTGATATTTGAAAGGAGACATCAGGTTTGGCCGATATGTATAACTGGGTATCATTTGCGTAGCAGTGGAAATTAATGCCATGTTTACGGATGATATTGCCAAGAGGCACCATGTATAAAGAAAAGAGCAAAGGTCCAAGCACAGATCCTTGTGGTATTTAATAAAGACAAAGTGATGTTGCTCTGACAAATGAGACCTGAACCAAGATAGAGCCTTTCCACTTATGCCAATCAGGTTTTCAAGTCGGTCTAAGAGAACAATATGATTGATAGTATCGACGGCTGCACTTACGTCTAGGAGCACAAGTAGGGAGATACTTCCCTTGACAATGACTGTAACTCATTAAGCACTTTTAGGAGAACGGTTTCCGTGCTGTGATGCGGTCTAAATCCAGATGAAAAACTTCCAGAATATTATTGGACTGTAAAAAGGAACAAAGTTGCTTTGTTACCACTTTTTCTAAGATTTTTGAAAGGAACGGGAGATTTGAGATGGGCCTATAGTTCAACAGGTCATTCGGGTCTAGATTGGGCCTTCAGAATATGATGACTGCTAATTTGAAGGACTGAGGTACATGTCCAGACATAAAAGAGGCATTGATAAGATTTAATAACGGTATGCCATTTTCAGATAGCAGCTGTTTTAAGAATCTTGTTGGAATAGGGCAGCAGTGTAGCATAGTAGTTAAGGAGCAGGACTCGTAACCGAAAGGTTGCTGGTTCGACCTCAGTAAATATCCAGCCGTATAAATGGATAACATTGTAAAGAACTGTAACCTATGTAAGTCGCTTTGGATAAAAGTGTCTGCCAAATGAATAAATGTAAATGTAAATGAATAGGGTCTAACAGGCATTAATTAACAGGAATTAATTAGGGAGGAGAAGTCACTAAATTCAATGGGTGTGAAAGAGTCTAGGGCATGTGGCTGGCCTAGTAGACATCTCTTCGTTATCTGAGACTGGACAGGCCAGGCTGGAGGCAGAAGTAGAGGAGAGTTTTTGAATTGTGTCGCGTGTCTTTATGATTTTGCTGTCAAAAAAGTTTATGAAGTCATCGCTACTATGAATACTACTATCTACAATGCAGGGGTTGACTGATGCAGGGCTCTTAGTCTGGCAACAGAACTGAACAAATACCTGGGATTGTCCATATTTTTCTCTATTAGGGTAGAAAAATACGCAGATCTGGCAGCTGTGAGTGCATACTTGTAGCTTAAAAGACTTTCTTTCCAAGCCAGGAGAAGGACCTGCAATTTGGTGGAACGCCATTTTCTTTCAAGTTCTGCACAGCTTGTTTAATAGCAGGGGTCTCGTCGTTATACCAAGGTGTAAGATTTTTGTTTGGGATTTTCTTCTTTTTAAGAGGTGCAACGGCATCCAGGGTATTACGGAGTGTGGATTGAATGTTTTCCAGGAGCTGGTTTATTTTAGCCAAACTAGGGTTCAAGCATAAGTTTAAACAGTCTTCATTGTGTAGACTGTATGATGCAGGGAGCTCATCAATAAAGGCATTAGTGGTAGCAGAAGGAATGGTGTGGCTAAGAGAAAAATGGACTCTGAGTTCATATAACAAGCTAATGGAGCGTTGAAGGTCACAAGATAATGGTCAGACAGTACAGGATTGTGTGGCATAGTTACTACATGGTAGGGCTGGGCGTTATTGACAAAAT
Source organism: Megalops cyprinoides (assembly GCF_013368585.1). Classification (NCBI taxonomy): domain Eukaryota; kingdom Metazoa; phylum Chordata; class Actinopteri; order Elopiformes; family Megalopidae; genus Megalops; species Megalops cyprinoides. The sequence continues at coordinate 71,151,069 of NC_050583.1, forward strand.
TCAATATCATGGTATTTTTTTTATTTTTACCGTATGACTGTATTGACAGTATTTTGTTTTTCAATAATAAAAATAATCAAATACACTATATGGACAAAAGTATTCGGACACCTGACCATTACACCAACAGGGACTGTAATGACATTTTATTCAAATATATATACTTTAATATGGAGTTGGTCCCCCTTTTGCAGCTATAGCAGCTTCCACTCTTCTTAGAAGGCTTTCCACAAGATTTTGGAGTGTTTCTGTGGGAACTTATGCCCATTCAATCTGTAGAGCATTTATGAGGTCAGGCACTGATGTTGGACGAGAAGGCCTGGCTCGCAATCTCTGTTCCAGTTCATCCCAAAGGTGCTTGATGGGGTTGAGGTCAGGGCTCTGTGCGGGCCAGTCAAGTTCTTCCACACTGAACTCACCAAACCATGTCCTTATAGTCCTTGCTTTGTGCACTGGGGTACAGTCATGTTGGAATAGAAAAGGGCCTTCCCCACTCTGTTGCCACAAAGTTGGAAGCATACCATTGTCCAAAATGTCTTGGTATGCTGAAGCATTAAGATTGCCCTTCCCTGGAGATAAGGGGCCTAGCCCAAACCCTGAAAAACAGCCCCATACCATTATCCCTCCTCCACCAAACTTCACAGTTGGCACAATGCAGTCAGGCAGATAACGTTCTCCCGGCATCCGCCAAACCCAGACTTGCCCATCTGACTGCCAAACAGAGAAGCGCGATTCGTCACTCCACAGAACACATTTCCACTGCTCCACAGTCCAGTGTCTGTGTGCTTTACACTACTCCATCCGACGCTTGGCATTGGACTTGGTGATGTGAGGCTTGCATGCAGCTGCTCGGCCATGGAAACCATTCCCTGAAGCTCCCGTCGCACAGTTTTTGTGCTTACATTAATGCCAGGGGAAGTTCGGAACTCTTCAGCTATGGAATCAGCAGAGCGTTGGCGACTTTTACACACTGTGCGCCTTAGCAGTCGTTGACCCCGCTCTGTGATTTTACGTGGTCTTCTGCTTTGTGGCTGAGTTGCTGTTGTTCCTAAACGCTTCTACTTTCTAATAATATCACTTACAGTTGACCGTGGAATATCCAGCAGGGATGAAATTTCAAGAACTGTCTTATAGAAGAGGTGGCATCCTCTCACAGTACCACGCTTGAAGTCACTGAGCTCTTCAGAACGACCCATTTTGTATCACAAATGTTTGCAAATGGAGACTGCATGGCTAGGTGCTTGATTTTATACACCTGTGGCAACGGGTCTGATTGAAACACCTGAATTCAATAATTAACAGGTGTGGCCAAATACTTTTGTCCATATAGTGTATAGGCTTCCTGAGTAGTGTATGACTCCAAGATATGCCAGCAAGTGAATTTTAGGTGGTTTAATGAGCTTTCGCCTCTATCCTTACAGTTTTATTACAATTAAACCAAACTCAAAATTTGGAAACTGAAACAGACCTAGCTGGCCACCGACGTCATTAGATGTAAGTATTTGGTTGGATTTAAGTGGTGACGTCAGTGACCAAAATCCGACGTCTACCCAATGTTAAAATTCCAATATCAAACCGACGCCTAATGCTGACATCCTATTCACGTCGGCTTTTGGGTATAATTAAGACACGACCAATTCCAATGTCTCACTGACTGTAACTACACTGGTCATAAAAGAGTTCACGCTTCTTACTGATGTCCACATTCACATTTATTCTTCCCTGAAGTATCAAGGAACACCGAGGAAACTAGAAGACAAAATAGTTTCGAGCACAAAGCTCAACAACAGCAAAGAAGCAAATACTCTGTGTTTCTCATTTCCTTATAAAACCAAGTATAACAGTACTTAATAAGGTAACTTAATCAATTATTACCATGTTCGCCTGGTAGACCAGGGGCCTCATTTATAAAACGTTCTTACACACAGATTTGATCTTAGAATATGCGTACGCTCAAATCCACGCCAAAGGTCAGATTTATAAAAACGGTCTTTGACGTGGAAAAGTACTTAGCTCCATGTCAGGTTCCAACTTGGCATATGCACTTTTCCTTTGGCAATGTTGGAGTACTGCAGGTATTCGGAAATCTAAGAGCACCAACCAGGGTTCCACTAAGATTTTTTTCTTGCCGCTCTGGTGTCTGGAAAGAATTTATTTTACCGGACAAATTTGAAACTTACCGGTAGTCATGTTTCAATAACAGTCTGTGTTACAAACGCAAATATAATGTACACCTGGGTTGACTAAAGAATGACAACGACCTCAAATCAGTTTGACCATTTTATGAACAGTATCGATTAAGCAAAACGAACAGTAACGATTTGTATGAGCATTATTACCGGACATATTGACCAGCAAGTTTTTAATTATAAATTCTCCGGTAATTACCGGCTAACGGAAACCATAGCACCAACATGTCGTCTGCTGCCTAATTGTTTCCCCATTATTATTATTATTAGGGGCCAAGCACCGAAGGTAATAATCCGTAATAATTCTGTTGAAGAAACACTTGGACTTTCCATATTGGCCTGAATGTTAGCCAGCAGTTTTTTTTCTACTTCAGAAATGACATCTGAAAAGTGGGGTTGTCTTACATGGGAGGACTACACTTTTTAATGTCATTATACATTAAGAACAGCAGATGGCACCATTTATCTGAGATTGTTGAGTGGTATTAGAAATCCCAGTAGACTAGTTTATTTTTATTTAAATGTGGTAATTTCATCTAACAGATGTAGAAAATATATCAGAGTATCTTGTTTTATTGATTGTATTTTATTAAATTGATTTCAGATTGAGATTTCCTTTATTGTCATTTTATCATGCACTTGTGTACAATCAAGAATGAAATGCGGTTTCTCCTATATCAACAGTGTACATAAATTAAAAAGAGAATTAAAACAACATATATCCATAAACAATACATTCAGTTTTGTAAACATTTGGAGGGGGATAGCAGCATGACTCTATGGCGGCATGTCTTTATGGTATAGTTGGATGGAAGTAGCAGTATGTACTGTCAATAAATTTGTTTTGTCTGTATAAAAAGTGCCAGGTGCAGCATGAAATGGATTGCACTAGTGGAGAATAGTGTCTATCTGTTCCTATGGGGGGATTAATGGTTTAGTGTGGGGGGGGGGGGGGGGGGGGGCAAGAGTGTTCATGATCTTCACAGCCTGGGGTATGAAGCTATTTAGAAGCCTGGTGCTATCAAATGAAATGATTTCTTTAAATACATAAGATTTGATCTTCAAAAAGTCTTTTGCCAAAAAGGTGTTAAGAAATGAGGGGTCATCATGGACATTTTATTATATTCAGCTAATATGGTATGTTCTCTGCCATTTTTCCCATGATTTTGGATTTTTTTCAAATACCCAAAAATTACACTCCTCCAACAGCGCTGGCACTTCTCATTGCAATGTCCCAAGAAGGCACACTGCATTTTATGGTACTGCTTATGTTTAAGCTTGATGTAAGATTGATATGTAGTGGGGGGCAGTGCAGTGGTGCAAATGGGTAGCAGTACTGCCTAACATTATGGAGGTTTCAAGTTCGGGGTGCGTCTGCATTCAGTTTGTACCTTGTCCCTGTGTTCATGTGGCTTTCCTCTGGCTATTCTGGTTTTTCTACCACAGTGCAGACACATTCAAGTAATGTCAATTGGATGCTATATTGCCCATAGGTGTGAGTGTAAGAGTGGGTGTCGATGTGTCTGTTCAGCCTGTGATGGATTGGTGTCTTGGTCAGGGTTTGTTCTCATTAGTTGTCTACCTGGTGGCCATAGGCGGAGTTTGACATTTGCGCTGGGGGGGGGGGGGGCAAACATTTTTTAACTGATGTCAGTACACAGTCCAAATGTTGCGTGGCATGTTACGCATAAACATACAGTAACAGAAGACAATAGTGCCAAGCTTGCCATAAAGCCAAACAACACAGCGCATCAAATCAGTTTCTGACAACTTTGTACTATACCACACATAGGTTTACGTAAGGTATTTGTCTTTCACACATGAGCACGCACAAATGAAGCACACTAACCATAACGTTAAAGTCTGTTAAAAGTGAAATATCAATTTGTTTATATTATACTGTTATGCTTTCATTTCCCATGTACCCTTTTAAAACATTTAGTGTAGACATGAAGTAATTTCGTGTTAAATTGAAAACTATGAAATATGCATACTCACTCCTATGCAACTTATTGTGTGCACACATGCACACAATTAGAAAATGCTCAGCAACAGTGTCGCCTGTTGTTACAGTAGGCTTCTAAATATATATATGAAATAGCCAGTGTCCTACCTAGTGTAGAAGTAAACGCCTTTTTTTGCGTCCTGTGTATATATCAACTATCTTCTCAGGTGATAGGTTTGCTTTGCTATTATGTCGTCCTCAATGTGAAGGCTCAGAAATGAATTTATTACAAAACCAAACATAATAGAATTCGGATTTATTTCTTACAATCATTTTATTTTATTGCATCACTGTAGGGTTGTCAAAATAACGCATTAATTTAGATTAATTAATTATAGAAAAAATAACACGTCAAAAAAAATTAACGCAGATTAATCGCACTCCATGATGCCCCTTGACCCCATATGTCACTGTGCATTTAAGCAATATCACGTGAGAGGTGATTGCTGTTATACTGAATATCAGCATGGCTGTGATTCGGTTGTAGGTATGAGGCTGCAAGCCGAGTGCGGAAGATAATCACAGCCATGCTGATATTCAGTATAGCAGCACGACTTCGAGTGTGATATTGCTTTTATACAACAGTTCTACAAACAAGGCTGTTTATCAAGCAACAATAATTTGAGACAACAAATTGTGTTTTTTTGTCGTTTATTCAGCTCCGCCGACAAAAATACTTCCTTCACGATTACATTTACACATGTTGTCAAGTAAATAAACAGTAAAGCAATAAACAAGCAATAAACAGTTTCTTGACTGCAGGTTAGTTAGCTAGCTAGCTTCCTGCTTTTTATCATACACGAAAAGGCTAGCTAGTGTTGGATTTTGTTCTAATTTAAAAGTAAACGAACCGGACCAAAAGCGCGCTTGGAGAAAAAGCTTTATTCGGCGATGGAATCTGGCAGCATCTCTGCCTGCGAAGCTTTAACTCAGGGAACTGTTACCGTGATCGGCCTTTTATACCATGAAACAAATGGCAACAAACAATAGGTTTTACACTGTTGCAGCATCAACCTATGTTCCCAATGCAAAGCGGGATCCTTTGATGCTGACCGCGTCTTTGTGTGGTGATGGTTGCCAATTGCCCACTCCCGGTTGTATGCTAGACTTGATGGCTGCTGCCTGCCTTAATCAATTGCTCTTGGCTCCAACTGTAGCGTGGCACCAAGGTGTGGAGCTTCCTTTGTAACTATGATAATAAGGCCATCAGGTTAACAGTTCTCTGATTCTGAACCACGTCTGGTCAGAAGTTAGAAGCACTATAATCTTACATTCCCCCCTTTGATCATAAAAAAATATGATCACAAAAATAAAGAAACAGTTGTAAGAAAATATAGGAATGGAAGGAGGGGAAAAAAAAGAAAAGAAACCGTAACATGTTGATATTAATCATGTACACAGTCTAATACTGAGCACAGGCACCTCTGCTTACAGTATAAAATAAAAGAATATCATTTTATGATGATACACGGATACATTGAAAGATGTACAGAGAAATGACATTGGTGGCATGGTGGATGATCGCATTCCACACATGCTGCTGGATTGTGCTGGTGAATGAGGTCTCCTGACGCAGTCTGTGATATTGTGGGCTTGGTTGATGGAGATGTGTCCCGTGGTTTTTCAGCAGATGTCAGCCAGGTGTCAGGTACAGTCCAGCGCAGGTGTCCGATGACAGCCAGGGCACCCTTCTCTCTCAGCTGTTTGGAACCCTGCTCTTCACTGGAACATCTGCAATGACACACAAGAGAGAAGGCGGGAACGCATCTTGCCAAAGTACATAAACATTTTTAAAAAATGGATCGTTATTCCTAAAAATGCCTAAACTGTCCCTATGTAGTTTCGGCGGGACGCTACAGTATTTATCAGTGGTGGTATGATGACCTCTTCATCCTCAGACGACAAGATAGAGCCTAGACAACTCTAGTCCCGCCATGTCTGGACTCTGATAAATACTACCGCCATTCTATCCCTCATCTCTAGGCGGATTTGTAGCTGTTTGGAGATTAAGTCTAGAAATTTTTGATTTTCAGCTAATAGTCTCTCTTTTTCCTTTTTCTCTTCCTGTAATTGAGAAGCTAATGCTTTAACTTTTGCATTTTCTGCAGTGATTTCACGTTTAAGATTATAGTGCTTCTAACTTCTGACCAGACGTGGTTCAGAATCAGAGAACTGTTAATCTTACACTAGCTACTTTCATACCCGACAGCAGACTCACCAGCTACTTTTTATCATACGCGTAAAGGCTAGCTATACGGTAGGCAAGCAAGCCACTTTTAATCATAGCCCACTACAGGCTACCGAGATAGTTTTTAGCATACATGGACGGGCTGCTAGTAAGCTATTGTTTATCATACCCAACTGCAGGCTAGCTAGGGTATTTTAAAATATTTTAAAATGCTTCTCATGGCAAATATTATATATGCGATTAATTTAGATTAATTAATCATAAAGCATGTAATTAATTATATTGCAATGCCCTCCTAGCTGGCCTCCCAGCATGTGTGGTGAAACCACTACAAATGGTTCAGAACGCGGCGGCGTGTCTGGTTTTCGATCAGCCCAAGAGGGCCCATGTCACCCCATTGCTCACTGAGCTCCATTGGCTACCCGTGGCTGCTCGTATCAAATTCAAGTCTCTCATGCTTGCCTACACAGTGACCTCTGGGTCTGCTCCGACATACCTGAGCTCAATCATACAGGCTTACTCTCCTTCTCGGCTGTTACGTTCCTCCCAGGAATATCGTCTAGCATTGCCATCCCTGCACACAAGGCAATCTCAGTCCAGATTATTCTCATATGTAGTCCCCCGCTGGTGGAACAAGCTACCTTACACTATGAGAGCAGGGGCGTCCCTCTCTATCTTCAAGAACCCCTTGAAGACCCAGCTCTTCCGAGAGCACTTCCTCTCCTAACAGCTTCTAACAACTCTAACACAATTCCATCTCTTCGTACTTTCTCTTGCTTACTCCAAGGTCTCCTACACTACCGTAGCTTGCTTGCTGTTCACACTTGTAAGTCGCTTTGGATAAAAGCGTCTGCCAAATGGCCTAAATGTAAATGTAAATGTAATTAGATTAATTTTGGACCTATTTTAGACTAAATGTAGTGACATATTACAGTGACTAGGGGGCAATGCCCCCCCTGCCTCCCCGCAAACTCCGCCTATGCTGGTGGCCCTGAGGTGCTTGGCCCCTTCATTGCTGCTTGCAGCTATATTTATTATTATTATTAGTAGTAGTAGTAGTAGTAGTAATAGTAGTAGTAGTAGATGATGCTGTAGTTGTATTGCCGGATTGAACACATTGCTTAGGTTATACGTAACAAGCTAAGCTATGCTACTTCTGGAAAACAAAACAAAAACACACATTGGTTTTCCAAAACTAGTTCCAATAGCATAATTGACACATCCTTGAAGGAAATTTATTTAATATACATATTATGGTTCCACACCTGTAAAACATTTCGGTCAATCTATAGGCTATAAAATGTCCAATAATGCAGTGGTTTGCAAGAGGAAGAATGGCAGCATTGGCACTTCTCGAGGAATAGGAAGGGAACGAGTTTTTACAGGTCGGGCAGACGTCTTTGCGCATGATGACGAATGGCTGATAAGCAGGTACCGTTTGCGGAGAGCTACGCTGTCAGAGCTTTGTGCCCAGGTGGGCCCGACTTTACAGACACGCACCAACTACAACCAGGCCATACCCGTTGAGGTGCAGTTGTTATCTGTCCTTGGGTTCCTGGCTACAGGAACATTCCAAAGAGAAATTAGTGACTGGTCAGGCATATCCCAGCCATCGGTTAGTAGAATTGTGCCAGCGGTACTTCGAGGCATCATTCATTTGTCCCCTCAGTACATAAAGTTCCCTTACACTTCCGAGGAGCTGCAGAATGTGAAAGAGGATTTTGTGCACACAACAGGATTCCCCAACGTCATAGGTACAATAGATTGCACTCACGTTGCCATACTGGCACCCCATGCAAATGAGTATGTATATGTTAACAGGAACAATTACCACTCAATTAATGTACAACTCATTTGAAATGCCTGTATGGCAATTCTAAACGCTGTTGCAAGATGGCCAGGGTTGACGCACGACTCCTTCATTGTGCGAAATTGCAGCGTGGGGAATCGTCTCTAGACTAGAGGCTGGAGTAGGCGGAGATGGTTGGCTTCTAGGTAGATCACTGTTTTCTTTGTAGTTTACTGCTTTTTTGCTTTTTTATTGTGCATAAAACAATTACCTCTACACAATCAGATGACAGAGGTTATCCTCTGAAGCCATAGCTTCTTACCAGTGGCGGCGGTTGAGCTGGAAACGGGGAAGCCCGAACATTACCTTTAAATCTATCATTACTTTCAACCTGTTCCCCTTTATCCTCCTTGATTAACAATAAAACAAATAATTCACAGAATAATTGACACCAATCGCGTGAATAGAATAAATGATTAGGCTCGCGAAACAGCGCATCAGACCACTTTTTCTTTACATCCTTTAGGGACCATTGCTGCCTCTCCACCTCGTTCACAGCCTGGGCTACAGACTGCCAGGCCACGTACTTGTTTTTCATGGTAACGCCACTGGAAAGGCTGCCAGACAGTGTCCCTGCGTGCATCTGCACCTCCGCCAACAGGACCTTGAGTTCGTCCTCACTAAAATTCTTTTTCTTGCCGCTCGCCATTATCAAGTGGAGGATTGGGGTTTTGATTCAAGCTCCTTTATATGCTAATGAAATTAATTAGGGGGCATTTACAAGGCGGAGATCTAAAACCATTCAGCTGCGCACAATTTCAAGATCTTTTGTGATTTATAGATTTCACATCTGGGAGAGTGGCGTACGCATGTTTTTTTGTGTTTATGTTCATTTTCTCTGAATCACACATATGCACATTTCAGAAATGATCTTAGATCGAATGTGGAATCGTTTTACATAGGCAACTTTTTTTTTAAATGAGGCCCCAGCAGTAGAATAACAGACGAGCGGTTTCGCCTGCTATTTCTCTCGCCTTTCTGACCTTCACTCAGGCTTCCGGGTCATATGGTCATGTGACTCACAATAAAAAAAAAAAAAAAGAAAAAACTTATTCATCATCATGAATACAACAAGATGTAAACAAGATGTATTATAATTGGATAAAAAAACTACTTGACAATCATAAAAAGTCTCGCTTACGTAGGGTATTTGTGTTGTCATAGCAATGTGTATATACACACATATTATCAGCGTCAGCTACACTACACACAACATCTGGTACCGACATTACGTTGACGTTGGTATTTAGTTGGGCATTCACTCATGACCAAGGCATTACCGTATTTGTTTACAGGTCAGAGTGTATAATTTCCAGCATGCTTTGAGTGAGAACATTACGGGCTACTAATCGTTCATTTTAAAGAATAATTATAACACTTAAAAGAGATAATGTGTTGATTATACTCTGTAACCATACCCACTTCCACTCGCACAAATTAAAGGTGATTTCTTTTTTTTTTTTTGTTAGCGATTTCTTTGTGGTAACCGCGACTGAGAAGCATAGCTACGGAGATAGGCTGCCTGGGATTTTATCTAGTTAATGAAATGCTGATTTTTGTACCACACCGTCTCTGGTCATGGAAAAAAAATTCTATCTATCTATACATATATATACAGATACATATATATATATGTATCTATATATATATATATATATAAATAAAATCTCACTGGACCATGTTTGTCTTTTTCCCCCAAATTGTTTATCAGTTTGGCTTAGCCTATTCTGAAAATTATTTTCTTACACTATTAAATCATAAACAGCTATGAAAATGTAATTATTATTAACAAATTAAACAATAAAATACCACTGTAGAAGGTATAGTAAAAATCCACACCGCGTGTGTGAATCCATAATGGTATACCAAAAAGTAAGGTCTACCGCCCAGCCCTACTACATGGTTAATTTCAGTGCCATAAGTGAAGGCCAGATCCAGCGTATGGTTGCAGCAATGTGTGGGTTTATCCACAAATTGAGAGAATCCAATGGCAATGATAATGGCAAAAAAATGCTGTTCTGAAGGGATCATGTTCATTGTCCATATGAATGTTGAAATCGCCTACTATCACAACCTTTTCTATGTTGACACCCAGGTTGGATAGAAAGTCTGCAAATTCGGATAAGAAAACAGTATAAGAGCCAGGTGGCCTGTAAACTATTGCAAGGGTAAACAGCTGAAATGCAATCTTGTCAGAATGTGCAAAGCTAAATACTAGCAATTCAAATGAATTAAAGTTATTGCTAGATTTAGAGCTATTAGAGCAGTTTAGAGCAATGTACAGCAGCAACACCACCACTTCTACCAGTTGATTGAGGGACCTGGTAGTTACTGTAACTGGGAGGGGTTGATTCATTTAAAGCAATAAATTTGGTTTAAGGCAGGTCTCAGTCAAACATAGGTTGTCAAACTGATGATTAGTAGTCAATTCATTCACTAGCATTGCTTTAGGTGTTAACGACCTTATATTTATTAACCCAATCCTAAGGACCATTTGTTTGCAGGTATTAATTTCAGGTTTACCGCAGCATGTCCATGTACTTCTATGCAGTGTCCAATACATGCACCATGCAGGCACCACACCTTCAAAACTAAACTTTCATTTTGCACAATATTCTGTTTATGTGATGAAAGAATTATTAACTCCAATGGATATGGTCTCTTGGATGGCTGGGACTCATGAATCCTATTGTTGTACTCAAAATAATCAGACTCTAGTTTAATAAATATTTAGACCCAATCCTACTCTTTTCTCACTCTCAAAAAAAGGTCTCTAAAAGGCACATTAATAAATTCTTCATATCCTCTAAATCTTTGATACAATTGAGGCTTTCTAGTTGGTCTAAGTTGATGAAAATAAATAAAAGAGAACAATTTTATTTACCTTTCACATTTCAGAGTATATATTTGTCTGGTACTCAACCAACAGTTTTTTATTTTACAAAGTAAATCTATCAGTCTATGTAGAGATAACAGCTAATACATTTGGTTTTGGAGCACCATTCAAGTGAACATATTTTTTTCAAGAAGTGAAAATGGTTTTATGTCATATAAAAGAGCTTACCAGATTCCACATGTGATGGTCAGAGCTCCTGATGGCATTGAGCACTAGACAAATTAGTTAAAAATGATTTATGGCTTGTGTAAATAGCTACTACAGATCCCAAGTAATCTGCCAAACCACATGAAGTCCAGCACATCAAAAAAAATATGTATATAATTTAAACATAATTTATACATTCCCTGTCTCCCTTTAGACTCCTCCTCCATGTAAATATTTCTGTGGGAATAGATTGGAAGGGCAGTTTTCAAGCACTGTAGAACTCAACTATGACAAGCAACGATATGTTCAGACTGCAGACATCTCAGAGGTGAGTTTTTTCTGTTAAAATATGCTTGGGTATATATGTTTGAGTTTTTTTGTTATGGACAAAAGAAATAAAGATTTGCATCAAAACCAAATTTTTTATGAAGAAGTTCACAACCAAGTAGATTGCTGAAATAATGTTATAATGGATTTCCTTAATTTTTCAAAAAAACTGATCATGACAACTGATCAAGGCCTTATCACATAAAACAGATGTTTACACTGTTGCACTGAATGCTTGCACCAAAGATCACATTTTTCAGGACTTCCATAAGCCATTTATTATTGCAATTTTTATTAAGTAGACCCATATCATTAATTGCTATCTGAGGGAAAGTTGACCAAATTATATTATATTGCAGTGTTATGAATTAGACTAACGACACCTAGAAATAGTCTTACGTATTAAAAAAACTGGGATATATTCAGATAATTTTTAACAAAAAAATATGTGAGAAGAAAATTGTTGGTGAACACCAGTTAAAATATGCTTGCTCTAATGAGAAAGAAGATGAGAATGTGTTTTTAATTATTAATGCTGTTTCTTTTTTCTTTTTGACAGGATCAAGATGATCCACTAACATTCCACAGAGCAAAGGTACTGTAAAGTCAGCATGTCTGAAACAATGAGTCAATAATTTATTTTAATTTTCAATTATACTGATTAACATGTGGCTTTTAATAATAATTGTCATTTATTTTGATTAATATGCATGTTGCACACAGTATTGATATTACAGTCCACTATGAAGGAAATAGTATTGTTAAACATTGCAGACCAGAGAGCCCCACGAATCAGTAAGGTCTGATAGTCTGCCTATATAAAGCTGCTCATGAACTGTGTTCTGATTTATGTCTGTGCAAGCATGGTATGGGGACTGCTGTGTGAAAAGCAGTGGTGCTTTGCATGATGTGTTTTGAAGGATAGCATGTGTTTGTCTGCACTCCTCCAGAATGTTAGTGACGGGTGGGGGGGTTGTAGCAATAAGCAGGATTTCTATGATACAACTGGACAGAATTTGTAGGAAGAAGGGGAAAAAAACACTAGGGGCCATATGTATCAATTTTTGTGTACAACTTGTCGTAGGAGCATGTGTATGCACAATCCCACAATTTGTGTATGGAGGTTATTCGTCAGAGTTATCAAACACCATGTACGCCTAATTTTCTTCATGTACACATAATCTCACGCTAATTTGATATACGCTCACATTTATGAACACGCTTAACGTCCACTCCCACAATTGTTCTTATATGGACCGAGACATGCCTTTAATTAGTCAAATTAGCACATTAAAGATCCCAGGTAAATCTGAGTGAAATGCAGAGATTGATGTTGAGGACCAATGGCAGGTTGTAAGAAAAGAAATTATTCAGACACGGAGATAGAGGTGATGGTTGATGAGGTGGAGAAGAGAAAAATGTCCTGTTTGGAGGCCAGACTAGCAGCATTTCAAATCGACGGAAAAATGCGGAGTGGCGCAAAGTGGTGACTGCAATGAATGCAGTTTCACGAGAGGTGCGTACGGTGGAGGAGGTGAAGAAGAAGTGGTCAGATTTTAAAAGAGAGGCCAAAAAACAAATAAGTGCACACAGAACCAGTGTGTCCGCACCCGGCGCCACAAAGGGGCAAGAGGGGGCTTTGCCCTCTCAGCTGTATTTTCAGGAATTTAAGAATTTTTAAGAATATTTAAGAATGCAGTAAGTACCTTTTCAAAATGAGGGCTGGACTAGACTACAAGTAAAAAATGTCAGTATAAAATATTTTTACTTAAAAAGGAAAAAAGTGTTTTTTCTAACATTATTCATCTGGTGATGTTAGGTCAATAATATAGCAAAATCAAACCATCTATTAAAGGATTATAATATCTAAACATATTATTGAATTCTTTGTATGAAGTAGTCTATTCAAAGTTAAATATGGAGGAATTTCATGTGTCTGTGTGCCTAGCATTCCACACTGGAAGTGATTGAGACACAACTGAAAGACACATTGACAGACAGGAGATATCACTAGCTAACCAGCTTACTAGGATACTTGTATCAGCTTTATCATGGCACTTTACTTCCTAGTTAGTTAGTTACTGTATTTTCACATAAAATGAGCTCACTGTATTCACAGAAGAGTAAATCCTTCTCCGTCCCAGCTATGCCACGGGACCATATTGTGAGGACTTGAAAAAAAGGAACAGATGATATAATGCTTGCAGGTCATGGCGTAGCTCATACAGCATAGAGAGACAACTGACACACAGTCATAATTTTCCCCTTATTGCAGTCAAAAGTTCTGGAAATGCTGTTTTTTATTTAATATATAGTCAGTATATCATCTGTCAGTGTATTGTCATATCATCATATGCAAATTCAGTCAAAAACTATTAGGCCTGTCAATTAGCTACAAATATACTTTATCATGTTTCCAAGGTTTATGAAAAATGTTAAGAAACGTGAATGACCATGGGCCAATAAATTTGAACTGTTTGGAGAATATTAACATTTTTAATGTAACATGTCATAAATAAAATCTCTATAGAAGGCCTCTATATTATCTATATCATAACATCTCTACATTCAAAATTACATTGCTAAATCTAAACCTACATCAAACAACAAAATAGTATCACTGCCATATTGGATTATGTAGTAATTTTTGTACAAGCATTTGTAAGTTACTTAAAATCTCCTGTGTGAAAGAATGTGTCTGTCATGAGCAGTCAAATTCTAAAATTCTGCATTTGCTTTAAAATTTTAATGTTTTGAGATCAAGCTATGAAACTTTACAGACCTGTAGGCAGTTGTGCGTGCCGATTACATGTTACTTTTTAGCACCTATTACTGTTCAACAGAGTGATCTGATGGTGTGGGTCTCTTTATATTTTTCAGATTGACAGCCGAGCTGAACTCATTATTCCCCCAAATCAACTTGCAATTTGTATGACAGGGATTGGTTTAGGACTGGTTCTTCTGGCCATCATTGTATGCAGCTTGTATAAGGTGAGGGTTCAGTTTATTTCTGATGCAGGTAATGTCCTAGTTAGTGCCTGTCAAAGTGAATTAATTTGCATGACTGCATATAGCTGTGCTTTGTAGCTTTGTAGTGCTTTCATGTTTCTTTACTTATTTATTTTACTTGATTTAAAAATCAGTATGCAGTTTTGTCTTTGTAAAACTCAAGTGGTCATATTGATCATCAAACAGTTATTGTTTCGAACAATGTGTGTGATAGTGTTCCTTTACCCACAGCTGGGATTCTTCAAGAGGAAGTATACAGAACAAATTGTAAACGAACAAAAGCAATGTCAAGAGATGTCACTTCTTCCTCCCACTGGTATGCCGGATAATCACAATGACAGTATGTTAGAGAATCAGTCTAGCAGTCAATCACATTTCCAGAACCAGCTGTCTAAAAGGGAAGAGGAAGGTGAATAAGAAATAAAACCACTCATATGTGCTCATAAGGAAAAGGGAGAAATCTCATCACAGGATGTATCCAGAGTTAGTGGGAGAGTTGATATGTGTACTCAGTCAAACATGCATTGTACGAAATAGCAAATTTTCACAGGAAGGTGAAAGCTTGTCAAGCATAACCTCCTTGTCATACTCCACATATAACTGGAGAATATAGAAAAAATGGTCATGTGGAAAAGAATATAATGTTAATGATTATGTTTAAGTACAAATTAGTTATATCATCAAATAATGGCTGATAGACTAAGGTACAAGGTACATGATACAGTTGCATCAAATTAAAAGGCCTTTTTAATTTTTTTTTTTAATTTGGCCATTTATTTTGGGTGGCAATGTGAATAGCATTTACAGTAAAATTTACATTTTTGACTGGTTCCCTTTTGAGTGGTTTGTTTTCATACATGCATCTGGGTTGTTGCACTTAAATTAATTTAAAATTAGCCTGAGTTAAAGTATGTCTAAGCCGCTTATTTCTGCAATAATTTTAGATACTCTAATATATCTGAGCTTTGGTGTCATTGTAAATTAGGAGCATAGAAAACATAATATGGCAGTGACTGAATTATGTTAAAGCTTTGGCAATATGGAATGGATATTAAATCAATAAATGAGGGCATCTGGTATACAAAAATATGTAGAACAACAATATAAACACCACGACCACTGAAACAAATGCAATGGCTACTTTTAGTAAAAATAACTATTTCTGAAATGTTTTTTCTCAAGTAATATCATCAGCATGGAAGTCTAATTATGTTGCTGTTCATTTGTCATGCCTTGGTGGATTTATTGATGAATGATTTGTCTGTAATTGCCTATGTTCATGCAAATGTTCATCTGTTGTTTTATGAATTTATTACATTTTTCCATTGAATTGTGACAATTTTAAAAATCTTTTCTGATCCTGGTAGAGTGACACAATAATAAAACTTATTTGTCAGTTCTCTGGGTTTTGTTTGCTTTTTGAAGAAATTGAATTGAATCAAAGGCTTTTTCCTAAGCATCCGTAATTACATCAACATCAGAGGATAAAGTAAAGCTGGTTTAACACAAAATTGATTGGAAGGGTTAACATCCTGCACATCATGGCCCCGTGAGGCCCCTGGGCACATGTCTTTTGGCTTGGTGCTTGAGTTACAGCTCCAGGCAGGAGCCCGGATCCGTGTGGGGAAAACAGCTTTCCTATATTGGAGTCAGCCCAGGGGCCCTAGTGGTCAGCTCATGCTTTAGGTGCGGAGGGACCAGGGGACCCTCACACTGTAGGTGCCCCTAGTGATCAGATCATACTTTAAGCCCCAGGGGCCTAGGGGCCCTAGTGGTCACCTCACTCTTTAAAAGCCAAGGGCCCTCACACTGTAAGACCTGAGGGGCCCTGGGGCCCTAGTGGTCAGCTTATGTTTTAAACACCATGGGGTCTGGGGGCCCTCACATTGTAAGCAGTGAGGGGTCAGGGGGCCCTAGTGGTGAGCTCACATTTTAAACACCCAGGGACCTGGCTAATGGACTGCTTGTGCTGTGTGCACTGAGGGCCCTGGCATTCAACTTCCTTTGGAAGTCTTGGGCCACGCACCACGCGCGGCCAGATGCTTGGAGGCCCCCTGGCAGTACGAGGCCCTGGGGCACTGGCCCCACTGGCCCGGTCCATAATCCAGCCTTGCCTGCACATTGTCAGAAGATACAATGGATTTGTCAGATTACAACACATTTTTTTGCGATCGTGCCGAAACAGTTTGTAAAACCTTTTAAAATTAGTTTGGATGGGCAATGGATGATGCACTCTACATTTGGCTCAGTTCCCACCAATTTAGTTTTGAATATAATGAGTGCCTCCTTCTTTAAATCGGTTATGCTTGACATGCCTGATATTCCTGTTGGAGAGATGTTCAAGCAGATCATAAAAGCTTTTTTCTTTGGGCATATGGGGAGATATCTCTTATTAAATATGCAGAAAAGTTTGAAAGACAAGAATTTTCTTTACAAGAAAAGTTAAAGCAAGGATTTCTTTCCACTGGAAGAGAGTGCTTTCCATTTCTCATCATTTTGTACACAGCTCTTATCTTTACATAAACCAGGAAAATACAGACAAAAATTTTAAGCTTCTTCCCAGTGTCCATCTTTCTGTAAAAGCATCAGTTGTTAATAGTCATGCATACGAAGAGTAAATTGAATTATTTCCCACATTGCCATTAATGACTCTTGATGCTGAGTTGGTATTTATCAGTTACATTTCAATAAAATGAGGGCTGTTAAGCCCTACATCTCTATCTTTTAGTTGGTTGTGACCGATACAAATATGTAAAAAACAGTACCCCTCTGCATTAGATTTTGCTTGGTACCTGCACGTAAGACTTTAAATATCCGTTTTATGCAGACAAAAGGAATAGGTCGATTTTCAAAGAGTTATAATGGAAGGAGTAAAACCATGAGCGGTATTGGTGTTTCAGTCTGTAAATCCAACAAATTTCTGCTATCAGACTACTTATTTTCCCTGACAGCCATAGTTGTGGTGCTATAGTTTAATTTTTCAATGCTGTGTTGCATTAAAACTGACAAAATTCAACATTAAATGTCTTAGCCTCAGTCTCGTCATGAATTTGGTGAGATTTTGAACACCAACTCCAACCATGACAAGCAACAAACTGCGACCATGGTTGCAAAAATCCATGCAGTCGTTTTCGCCAGCGCAAAATCTGAAAAACCTAACCGTTAACTCTGAGAATTCAAATGATTTGTATTGTGTTCAGAACTATTATTATTATAATTGGCATTTAGCAGACACTCTTATCCAGAGCGACTTACATAGGTTACAGTTTTTTTTTTTTGTTTGTTTTTTTTAACAACAATGTTATCCATTTACATGGCTGGATATTTACTGGAGCAATTTTGGTTAAGGACCCAGGGCTCCAGCAGGAGTGCCCCAGTGGGGAATCGAACCAGCAACCTTTTGCTGAGAAGTCCTGCTCCTTAACCATTCGATATCAAATGGGACAAATCAGTCACCAGCATGTGCAAAGACCAAACACTGACTGTGAATCCGTATGAGATTTAAATTGGAACCTTAACGTTGCAGAATCTGTGGTTTCTCATCATATGTACTGCTAAATGTTTTTTAAACCTTAAGTGAATACTTGTTCATGGAATGTTGACAAATGTTGTAACTCATACCACTAACCCTTGTTTACTTAAAAGCTGTAACATTTACATTACCCCAAACTCATGTGCATGCATTACATTGGGGTACAAGGGGGAGTATTCATACACAGGTATCAGGGGGCCAACAAGTGTCTGCTTCAGAGAATGTTGTTATACTACATGATGAAGACGCAGTGATATATTATCTGTTATACTGTATGCATTTACCAAAATGAAAGAGACGCGCTTGTTGACCCCACTTCCATTACATTGTTTGCTTGTGTGTATGTAATTGTTAAAAGCTGGGGTGAATGCTCTACCAGCACACCTCTTCTTGGAAAGTTGGAAAGTTCTACTTGGAAAGTTTTTACAAACATTGATTGTGCTCCTTCTTGAATTCCTTAATGAATGTATGATTTCCCAGTGACAGGTTCATGTAATTGAAGGGAGGATGTGTTGCACATACAACATTCTACGATCTTAACATATGTTCATAGGTAAGAAGATGCAATCGCTTATATTCCATTTTAAATAGGGAAACCCAGTGACCAGCGTTTACTATGACCAAACACTGGCAACAGGTAAGAGATTTACATTAGAGCTTACATTAGAACATTAGATAAACAGAAACGGTGATGTTTTGTGGTATGTACTGCAAATTACATATTAAAACCTCAAGTGAATCCTTGTTGATAGAATGTGACAAATGTTGCTACTCGTAGCACCGCTGCTTTATTTGCTTAAAGACTGCTAATCTTTACAGTACCCCAGTCTCATGCATGGAAACATTCCGTTGTGGTGTAAACATGATTTCTTCTTGAATTACGCTTTTGCCATTGTAGGACAGTCACAGTAGATTACAAGAAGGAATATAGGTACACAAGCATATCGGCGGGCTAACGAGTTCCCTTTAGAGAATGTCATTATACTACAAGATGAACACGTAGTGCTATGTTATACTTGCATTCAGAAAAAGGTAAGAGATGTGTTAGTTGGCCCCACTTCCATTACATTGTCTTGCTTGTGTGTATCTACTTGTTAAAAGATGGGGCAATTGCTGTACCAGCACAACTCTTCTTGCAAGGAGGCCAAAGATTCAAGGTCTTCGAAACATTCAAGGTCTTCGAAACATTTATTGTTCTCCTTCTTGAATTCCTTAATGAGCGGATTACGTCCCACTAAGAGGTTCATATAATTGGAGGTCGATTGTACTGGCCACACTACATTCTGCGATCATTACAAATCTTCTTGGATGAGAAAGTGCACTCCCTCACATTCCATATCAACTGGGACAACTCAATCATTAGTATGTGCCATTACCAAACACTGGAAACACGTATGAGATTTACATTTGACCAGAAACGTGGCGTGGCTGGTGTCTCATCATGTGTGCGAATTACACATTAAAACCTCAAGATCAAGATCAAGTTTCACTTTATTGTCCCACACTGTAGGAAATTTGGTTTGTGCTTCCACCCATGCTGCATCCATAGAGAAAACATTCCACATACATAAAGACAGGGTAAGACACCTCAAGGTAATTCATATTGTTGGAATGTTCACAGATGTTGTAACTCATACCACCAGCCATTACATCCTTAAAAACTGCTAACAATTACAGTAGCCCAGACTCATGCATGGAAACATTCAGCTGTGGTGTAAATATGATGTGTTTGAATTTGGCTGGTGTCATTGTTGGACCGGGCTTTGTATAAAATTAGGTTACAAGACACAAATTAAATTAGGTTACAAGACACAAATATGTCTTGAAACCAATGTGTAGAAAAGGGCCACATTCCTTATTCCCTGTTTGTGCACACAACCCCCACCTCTCACAGACCCTTACAGTAGTGTAAGGGGCAGCCTCCTAAGCAGTAGGCAACCTTGCCGCTATTAGCTGACAGCCAGATTGCGCGTACCGCAGCTGTGAGAGAAGCGCTACGCTGCTTAACCAAGAATGATGTACCAACTGCATGTAGAGAAAATTCATGAATATATAGCTGTACGCAGTCTGTAGGTTTAGTTAAGTCACATTTGTTTTCATGTAGACGGCTCCCATTCCATTGAGATATCCATGTAGTTGTGGTATTTAATGCAGTGGGAATTGTCCACATTTGTGACTGTACTGTCCTAATGCATTGTTCCTGCTCATTCCCTTGCAGGAAACTACACACGCACAACCAAATACAACCAAACACTCTGTAGGGTGAATCCACACCTGCTCCACACCACACACATCCCTCAATAAAATTCTGAACCTGAAACCTGACTCCTGTGTCCTGACTGACACTTCACTGCGACATTGACCTTAGCCTGAACCTAGTTCACGGGTGAAACTGTCCCCCCTCCCTCCCCTTCAGGGTGCCTTTGAGCCAGAGCTCAGTTTCAAAATGATTGCCCTGCTTCAGAGGATATGTCATCATACTAGATGAAGACACAGCATTCTATTATGTTATTTTGTGTGCCTTAGGAATACACCACTGACATGTTAGTCTGCCACATCCGTGATATTGTAATGCTTGTACGCATTTGTTTACATTACATATATTTAGCAGGCGCTCTTATTCAGAGTGATTTCCAGCACAATAGCACATAAGTGTATCGGTTCAAGTTAAATAAGCAACAGTGTCAGTCTAATGTAACAATGCTCATAGAGCAGTAAGTGTGAGCATAACACCATTCATCCCTACCACAAGTTAACTTGTGCAACCTGACTAGGCAATGGAAGCCAATTATCTGTGTTACTCGTGGGACTCATTTTCCCATTGCACACTGAGGCCGGAATGATATCACCCAGCATATCCACACCAAGAAACATAAGGAAGCTGAGAAGAATAAGTGTGCTACCCCAAGTGTCACAGAGTTTTTTGTGAGACAAAAAAAAGAATAAAATAAAAATATCTGTCACTGAGGTTGCACTGCACATTTGTAATTTAAAAGACCTGCTACGGGCCAGGGTCAGGGAAACATTTGTCACCACAGACATCAAGGCTCAGTTCGCTGAACTAGTTGAAGCAGGTAATATTAGGGCTGGGGATTTTTATAGTGCTGTTCGCACTATACTATCTGTTATTTGACCTCTCTCGACTACCTGCAGCATTGGACTGCTGCATTTTAAGGGTATGGAACAACTGGAGTGGACCCTGCTTAGAAGTGTTCCAGTGTGGAGTGATATTCAGAGCAACCTAGCTACTTTCCACTCGAGCATTCCCACTCTCAGCCTGATTGATGAGAACACTGTTTGATGAATGGACAAATACAAAAGAAGTAATCACCCGCCGCATCCCTGACTGGAACATAAAGATGACAGCCCTTTCTGACAGATGGAAAGAAATTTTCCAGGAGTTAGAGAGCAAGACTGTAAGTTACCAAGCACTAGCCAAGGCTGTGGAGTTTGTTCTATGGCTGCCAGGAACATCAGCCGCTGTTGAGCGCGTATTTTTATTCATGAACGCCACATGGTCACCAGAAAAATCACAACTGAGTGTGTCAACAATGAAGGCAATGCTGTTTGTGTGAGTGAATTTTGGATTGGAATGTTTGGCATTTTATGACAAACAAACCCTTAGAAAGATCAAATGAGACCTCAAATCAGGTCAAGTACAGGTCACAGGACAATACAACGCATGAGGAGAAACCAAGTACTTCCAGCTAGAAACTCAATTGTAAGTAATACCCATTGTTTTATTTTTCTTTGACCACTATCTTAATATCATTAATAAAGTTAATGTGCCTGAGTTGCACCATGTAACATTTTTGTGCTGGTGACGTGTTTGAATTACAGTAACTTGTGTGTTTTATTACTGCAGTCTACCGGTGTGTGTTTGAATAGCGCTGTCTAATGCAGTACCCTTGTGAGTGTGTGTGCACATATTTTTTAATTAATTTTTTTTGGGGGGGAGGTGGCTGAAGTGGGGCCTACCATCCCTTATTTGCCTCCAGGGAATCTGGTCACCCTACCTATGATACATCAGGCACTAGAATACAGAATTCAAAATACACTATATGGACAAAAGTATTCGGACGCCTGACCATTGCACCAAAAGGGACTGTAATGACATTGTATTCAAATACATATACTTTAATATGAAGTTGGTCCCCCTTTTGCAGCTATAACAGCTTCCACTCTTCTTGGAAGGCTTTCCACAAGATTTTGGAGTGTTTCTGTGGGAATTTGTGCCCATTCATTCTGTAGAGCATTTATGAGGCCAGGCACTGATGTTGGACGAGAAGGCCTGGCTCGCAATCTCCGTTCCAGTTCATCCCAAAGGTGCTCGATGGGGTTGAGGTCAGGGCTCTGTGCGGGCCAGTCAAGTTCTTCCACACCGAACTCATCAAACCATGTCTTTATAGTCCTTGCTTTGTGCACTGGGGCACAGTCATGTTGGAATAGAAACAAAACTGTTGCCACAAAGTTGGAAGCATAGCATTGTCCAAAATGTCTTGGTATGCTGAAGCATTAAGATTGCCCTTCACTGGAGATAAGGTGCCTAGCCCAAACCCTGAAAAACAGGTGTGGCCAAATACTTTTGTCCATATAGTGTACATGAGATACAAGTTAAGCTGACGTGCCTATAATTTCAGTCTGGTCACCTTTCTTGTAGATAGGCACTACACTGCCATATTTCCAGTCATCTGGTATTTCTCCAGTGTTAAGAGATTGCTTAAAAATAACTGTCAGAGGCTTGCAAACCACTTTCGCTAGTTCCCTGAGAACTCTTAGATATATTCCATCGGGGCCTGCTGCCTTATTTGTTTTATGTTTTGGAGTTTATCTAGTACTTCTGCATCATTTAAATCAATTTTCTCCATAAGACTCTGAGAATTGAATGCACCTGAAGGCATATGTGAAAACACTTCACAAGTGAAACTCTCCACAAAGGAACTGTTTAGGGTATCAGCAATAGTTTTGTTATCATAAACCATAACTCCATCCTGACCTCTACCTCTTATCTCATCCTTTACTACCTTTTTACGACTGTAGTATTGAAAAAAGCGTTTAGAGTTGCTTTTTGCATCTAGTGCAATCTGTCTTTCAAAACGCCTTTTAGCTTCCCTTATTTTTTTTCTTAACTTGGCCTCACATATTACTGTATTCAATCTTATTACTCTCTGAGCTGTCCACCCTGTATTTTCGAAATAATTTCCTTTTTTGTTTCAAACTGTACCCTAACAACTTATTCATCCACTGTGGACGCTTCTGTTTTCTCACTTGCGGAATGAATTTACACTGTACATCCAAAATAATTGTTTTAAATATGCACTACATTTCTTTCAGTTTTGCCATCTAGAAGAGGTACCCAGTTTACATTCCTTATCTAATCACACATCTAAAGTTGAAAACCTTAGCATTGGAGAATGCAGACTCAACTTGCCAAAAAACTTCAAATGTAACTGCACTATGGTCACTTGTTCTGAGTGGCTCCCCTACCTCAATACTGCCGATTCTATCAGGATTATTACACAGAACCAGATCTAGAATTGTGTTCTCTCTTGTAGGTTCAATAACAGACTGTATCAAAAAACAGTCATTTACAACATCCAAAAACTCTTCCTCACATTTACCTTGACCTGACACAGCTTCCCAATTAATTGAAGGGTAATTGAAGTCCCCCATTACTATTGTCTCACCCTCCTGACATGCTAGTTTAATATTATCAAAGAGCATACTGTTAACACTGCTGTCTGAGACTGGTGACCTATAACACACTCCGACATTTTAAACCCTTTACATTTCCCCCCAATATTTTAATCCATATTTACATTTACATTTATTCATTTAGCAGACGCTTTTATCCAAAGCGACTTACATAGGTTACTGTTCTTTACAATGTTATCCATTTATACAGCTGGATATTTACTGAGGCAATGCAGCTGTACCCCTCCGGTTCAGGTGTAACCCGTCCCGCTTGGAGTTCACCACTGTTCCAAAAGGAGTCCCAGTGCTCCATAAACATGTACCCCTCTTTCCTACATTAGGTTTGTAGCCACGTGTTAAACCTCCATATAAAGGCTTGCTTCCCTTTGGTTGCACGTGGTACCGGTAGAATTCCAGAGAAGACTACCGTGGAGGTTCTGCTCCTAATCTTCCCCACTAGCTCAATAAATTTGTTCTGCCGAACCCCGAACCTACCCCTTCCTATGTCATTGGCTCCAACATGGACCATGACCACTGGATCCTCCCCCGCTCTGACCAGGAGCTTGTCCGCATGCTCCAGGAGGTCTTCAACCTGGGCACAAGCCAGGCAACACACCATGCGAGACTCCTTGTCGTGCAAACACACTATGCTATCGATGCTACCCCTCTAATGATTGAGTCCCCCACTATCACTAGCTCCCTTTTCTTGGAGGATGGGGCTGCCTGGGTACCCTGGGGCTCTTCAGTCCTCCCACTCTCAGGATCATGGGCCAACTCATCCTGCAGTGGCATGAAACGGTTGGTCACCCCGATCTCCGGAGATGCTGCCCCTCTTGGAATTGTGCACCCCTTTCTACGCCTACACCCTACTGTAACACAGCTCTCTCGTCCTATCTGTTCTGTATCTTCCCCGCTGCCCGGCTTTGGTGAGCACACCATCTCCCTATAGGGCGTACTACTCAGTTCCTAGAACTCTAACAATTCAGGATTACTGTGGAGTCCAGCTAGTTGGGCCTCAAGATCAAGAATCTTGTTCTCCAAGTGCTCAACGAGTCAGCCACGGTCGCAGATGAACTCATCCTGGAGGTCTCCTTCCATAAATCTGATCATCCAGTAAAAGCACTGAGGTGGATCAGAACAGTCAAAGGCAGAAGTTAAACACAAGGAATGCCACACAGTCTAGATACAATAAACTACACCTACAGTTACAGCAAAGCAGACACGCTAACACAACCAGAATCAGGATATCCTAAAAGCAAATGCAGAAGAACGTTAAAAACAAAGTAAAGTGGCTGGCTAGCTAAACTACCCGACTAGCTAGCTAGAGATTTAAAGATTTGCTCCTGAGAGGGCGAAAAGGCACAAAAAAACCTCTCATCAGCTAGAATATGTGCTGAGTTACCTATGTTTGCTAACGAGCTAACTTGTTGGCCAACGTTTTCAACGGAGGAAAAAAGTGGAAAATTCCCTCTCTGTCCCCTAATGGCAACAAAAGATTCAACTTTAGGAGCAGATCAGACCCACCCTTATTTAACAGCTTGGTGAATAGCCCCAATTTTTATTTTTATCCGTTTGGATGTAGGAGCAGAAAGACCACTCCACAAACACAGCTCAAACTTGTCAGGCTAGAGCAGTTGAGCAACTAGCTTACAGCACCTGGTATTCCCAGGCGGTCTCCCATCCAAGTACTAACCAAGCCCGGCCCTGCTTAGCTTCCAAGATCAGGCGTGTTCAGGGTGGTATGGCCGTAACCAAAGAGACTAGCAAATAGGTTAGCCTAAGCTAGCCGTAGCAAGGCTAAGTTAATTGAATATGAAATACCGATCTTGAATTGACATCTGAATATGTACAGTAGTCATACATATATTACGAACATACTGACATTAACATTTTACAATTATGAGCACTTGCAGACAATACCACAAAGGAACTGTTAGAGTAGTTTGTAGCAGAGGATTTATCAGCCAGCTGAGTGAACTGTCAGTTCTCATTGCATGTCACTGAAAACAACGCTGGACTAGACAACAGATGGCAATTTCATAGTGTAGATTTAACCATCTCCATAATCATAACATCAATAACAGTAATAGTAGTATCAACACGGGACACTTTATGGAAGCATCCATCTACAAGTACAGACGTGGACAAATTTGTGGGTGCCTTACAGCTCATTGAAACAATGCTTCATTCCTCCTGAAAAGTGATTCAATTAAAAGCAATTGTCTTATGTATACCTGCATGCCTTTGGTATGTCATAGAGTAAAGCAAAGAAAGTGTGAAAAGAGACAAATTATTGCTTATTCTACAAAGATATTCTAAAATGGCCTGGACAGATTTGTTGGTACCCCTAGAAAAAACTATAAATAATTGGATTATAGTGATACTTCAAACTATTTTCTTTAATTAGTATCACACGTCTTCAATCTTGTAGTCAGTCATTCAGCTTATTTAAATGGAGAGAAGTAGTCACTCTGCTGTTTGGTATCATTGTGTGCACCACACTGAACATGGACCAGAGAAAGCAAAGGAGAGAGTTGTCTGAGGAGATCAGAAAGAAAATAATAGACAAGCATGTTAAAGGTAAGGGCTATAAGGCCATCTCCAAGCAGCTTGATGTTCCTGTGACTACAGTTGCAAATATTATTAAGGTCCATGGGACTGTAGCCAACCTCCTTGGACGCAGTCGCAAGAGGAAAATCGACCCCAGATTGAACAGAAGGATAGTGTGAATGGTAGACAAAGATCCAAGGAAAACTTCCAAAGAGATACAAGCTGAACTCCAAGGTCAAGGTACATCAATGTCTGATCGCACCATCCGTCGTTTTCTGAGCAACAGTGGGCTCAATGGAAGAAGACCCAGGAGGACTCCACTGTTGAAAGAAAAACATAAAAAAGCCAGACTGGAATTTGCTAAAATGCATATTGACAAGCCACAATGCTTCTGGGAGAATGTCCTTTGGACAGATGAGACAAAATTGGAGCTTTTTGGTAAGTCACAGCAGCTCTATGTTCACAGATGAAAAAATGAAGCTTTCAAAGAAAAGAACACCATACCTACTGTGAAACATGGAGGAGGCTCGGTTATGTTTTGGGGTTGCTTTGCTGCGTCTGGCACGGGGTGCCTTGAGACTGTGCAGGGCACAATGAAATCTCAAGACTGTCAAGGCATTCTGGAGCAAAATGTACTGCCCAGTGTCAAAAAGCTCTGTCTCAGTCGCAGGTCATGGGTCCTCTAACAGGATAATGACCCAAAACACACAGCTAAAAGCACACAAGAATGGCTAAGAACAAAACATTGGACTATTCTGAAGTGGCCTTCTGTGAGCCCTGATCTGAATCCTATTGAACATCTATGGAAAGAGCTGAAACATGCAGTCTGGAAGGCACCCTTCAAACCTGAGACAGCTGGAGCAGTTTGCTAAGGAAGAGTGGGCCAAAATACCTGTTGACAGGTGCAGAAGTCTCATTGAGAGCTACAGAAATCGCTTGTTTGCAGTGATTGCCTCTAAAGGTTGTGCAACAAAATATTAGGTTAAGGGTCCCATCATTTTTGTGTGCCATTTTCATTTGTTTTATTTAAAATATTCTGTTGAATAAAAAATCAAAAGCAAAGTCTGATTTTTATTAAATATGGAATAAACAATGCTTTATGACAATTACTTTTGTCAGTTTCAAGTCATTTCAGAGAAAATTGTGGGTTCTTCTTTTTTTGTGGAAGGGTACCAACAAATTTGTCCACGTCTGTATAACAGAACAATCAATGAGTATGCCCTCAATAGGTCACTTAAATTATCATAAAATTACACTGCATACATTTATGGAAAAGTAACATTATTAGCCGGTTTTTATTTGGTTCGAACTGGTTCAAACATTATGTTTGGGGAACACAATAACATAAACGTTAAAATACTGTTTCCGCTCTGAACAGAACGTTTTGAATTTTGAATTTTGGGGATATTTGGGTTTGAAGTCCTGATTTGCTTGGGGTAGAATGTACATCCCAACCAATATTCCAGGGGTGGATTCCTGTGGGAGTAGAATTGCTTGCAATTGACAAAACTTTCCAACTCAGGAGAGCACATTTTGCCCAAAACAGACATCATTGGTTAAAGTGAAAACATATTCCTCCGCCTCTAGATTTCTGGCAAAGTGTGGGATCGCGATCTGCTCTGAACAGTGAAAAAACCAGGCATATCTACCGATGTGTCAGGAATGTTTTCATGTAACCACATTTCAGCGAAGCAGCTGTAGTATAAAAGTCCTTCATCGTGCTTACCAGCAGTCACAGTTTGTTGGATTTGTTGCATAGAGAGCGAACATTAGAAAGAAATATACCAGACAGTGCCGATCAAAAACCGCGTTTGTGAAGAGGGGGGCGGGGGGACCACCTCGTCTTCCCCATGCTTGCCACTTTGTCGTATCTTTTTTCCGGGACAAAGTTTGGTAATCCGTTGGGGAGTTCTTTCGTAGGATTTCCTCAGGTGTGCACAGAAATTCCAGTATAATATCTTGTGGTAGTAAGCTCCTAACATAAGAGCTCTTATCAGTTGAAAGTAATCCAAATTGTGACGCTATGCATAAGTTTAGTGAACAAAACAACCACAGACACCAAGCAACCACGGATGCCTCTCGGGGCGCAAAAAAACTGAGGAGTTTCAGTTAATGTTCTGGTAAAATAACCCAGAGGATGCATGCACTACTCCCCTACCCCCCCCCTCCCCCATGGCACATTATTTGATGTAAAATACACATCACCATTGTTATAACTGCAACTGATTATGTGAGTTAGTGTTGAAATTCATGAATTGTCTCACAGCCATACACATTTTGCCTAAACGCGTCAACATTTAAGTTTTTTTTTTTTGCTCGATGTAAGGAATTATATTCATGACCATGTACTTGGTAGATTGGAACTAGAAATATATGTCTATTTGCCCTGGAAATTACATATCTTTTGACATCAGTCGTGTCGAGCTCAAACATATTATTGATTCACAACGCTGTCAGCACGTTGGAAATAAAAATATTTGTTAAATGAATCTGCACAAAAGGCAACCAAATACACATGTGCCTCTAAGAACACAGTGATGAATATACTCTTCTTCACAGTTTAAGGTAGCCTACTTCTTTCATTTTATTATTCCATATGTAACAGTACAGACCATAATCCTAGTGTGACTGTGATTGGTGTACATCCAACAAAGGGGTATAACTTATGTGAAAATGTTATGTATCCAATTTTTAAAAATTTTATTACACATTACGAGTTCCCACATGGGTGTGTGTGTGTGTGTTTGAGGGGGGTTACAACCTCCATAATGATTTTGAGAGGATAGATCCAAGCATTTTTCACCTTTGCAAGTACATTTGTATGCTATGGTTTTCTAACTATTCTAACAATTTAACGCAATTGTTACCATACCATCAATAACGTAGCCACATTTTTTTCAAAATATCTGAACCTAAAATGTTATGATCTTCACCACAATTCTTGCTTTGTCCATATTCATTTAATGAATTTCACATTTTCTGACTGGGAATCAAGTGACATTATACTGTCAAAGCCTCAAAAATGCTATTTTTACCACTGTTTGGAATGGAATGAGGTTGAACAATAGACATCACCAGTATCTGGTGATGCAAAGAAGCATGGCTCCATCCTTAGTGGAAAGAATTATTTACAGGAATAGCAGAAATATGGGAATCACATTCTAAATTCAGCAGAATTATTCTGAACCTGCAGCCTCTAGGAGCACCTCATACTAGATTAGAAGCTTTATCTAAGGCCGAATATGTGGTGCTATTGATAAAATCTAGTTTCGACTGAAAGAATTGACTACTCAGTCCGGATTCTGTAATTGATTACCATGTTCACTGTCACTTTCATGGAGCTCTCCAATCATCTATATAATGAATTGCCACTAATTAAGTACAGATCATTGTCAATATACTATGCTATCAACTGAAATTGCCAAGGCCTGATTTTCCAGTCCTTTCTCCTTCAAAAATCTGTTGACCTCTGTCAATACCACTGTTACTATTAATCCTGTTACAGGCCAGTTTTTTATGTACAATAAAAACTGTTCTTTTTCCTGTTTTTACTGACATTTCTGACTTACTTCATGAACTGATATATAGTATTTTGACCCACAGATGTGTTGTGGAATATCTGTGCATACTTAATGATTTGTTGCAAGTCATTCCAACCTTCAGCCTTTTGTGTGTAGATATTTAAAGAGAGACAAGATAATTGCATTTTTCTGAGTAACTGAATGTGAATAAATGCTTTCTCCCTCTCAGTGTGGCCAAAGCACTGAAGACAGTCAACACAATTCTATCACAGGTTCTGGACAAGAATTTTTTGAAATGTGAAAATGTGATTTTTCATCTTATGATTCAGAGGAAGAACCAGCCATAGTTCTACCTTCATCACATGAAAACAATGGGACACAGCAAAAGTCCTCAAGACAAGAGTGGACAAGACCGTCAGCTTCCAATGTAATCAAAACAGCTCGATGGCCTACAAGATTTCAAATCACTAGGATAAATGACACAGCATCAGCATCAGCTTCATATCTCAGCCAACTGAGAACATTATGTTGAGTGGATAAAGGTGTTGGGAAGATTGTATTACATGTCAGATCAGTCACCCCTGGAATGACAGTAAAACCAGCACTACATGTCAAATGCAGATAATGTACTCCATCATACCTTAGTATTTTATGGTTACCTTTAATGCAAAAACACATACTGATGATTATTTCAAGTTGACTGAATGGTTTAAGGAAAAAACTGACTGCTGTCAGGGAATATATTCAATAAATTGTTCTTAAATATAGTGTTTGAAATTAAAAATGTTCTTGCATTTTTTGTGAATGGCCAGGTGAGACAAGATAAAAAGGTTTCACTGGACCATTGAATTGATTTACACTGAGCAAGTCAATTTGAAAGAATGCCTGCTTAATAAAGTCGATCTACAGAGTGAATTGAATTCTAGCATTTTATGACAGCTTTTCAAATACAATTTTAGAGCACATTCCAACCACTTAGAGTTAAGGAGACAAGACGACTTGTTTTCATTCAATGTACCATAAGGATATTTTGGCAGAATAAGGAAAAATACATAAAATTAATAGACATTAACATTTAAACCCATGAAATAAGCTCTATACACATGGAAAAAATCTCTTTTTTGGCCTTTTTATTCAACTGCCTTTATATTTTTAATTGTTCAAGTAAAATAATGTGGAATTACAAGAGAACACAGGAATGTAGCAACTGAAAAGTATAAGTAAAATAAGACCCCCACCACTTCACCCTTTCCATCAAAAATGAGCCTTCTTCAAAAACATTCACAGAAGCAAGGCATGCCCCAAAAGCAAACTGACCTTTCATTTATCAAATTCACTCCATGACCTCTTGCCCAAGCCCTTGCATTGATTAAAATGAGGGAAATGCCAGAGTATGGTAGAGTGAAGTTCTAACTTACAACTGTTTGGAATTTTGAAACACTGTGGGACTGTAGGAATTTACTGATCATTTAACTGAGACGACTCTCACAGCCCAATAGGCATTTTCTTAAACTTTACAAACATCCAGAAAACAGTCATCAGTTTAATTCAGTTTCATTCAGACATTTTAGAATAAATTGGCTGGTGCTTTGGAAAAGATGCAAATGTATGTGCATACACTTAACCCTGAAGAAAAAAGTGCACTATGATAAAAGTATTTGACAGAGAAAAATAGAAGCAAATGGTGAGGACAATTTGTCAGTTGTGCACATGTATAATGCTAGTGTCAAAAAGACAGAAAATGACAAGACTGGGAGGTCCAAGCATAGTAAGTAACTCCAGCATAGTGCAGTAAAGAATAAATTCACAGACTCACTCTCTTCCTTTTTCCAAGGTATAAACTGAATTAGCAGATCTGAAGCACAAAAAAAAAACATTACATCTGACAAAAAGTCAAAAACCTGACTAAAACCTTAAACTTACATAACCCCTCCCCCCGCCCCCCCAACTCACAATCGTTTTATGACTTGTGCATAACAATCAAACTTTCATCAATAACTTCTGCACAGGTGATCACAATATTAAGGATACAATTTGACTTTATGGGTCAAAAACATATACTCTTCAGTCTTCTTTTATTGGTTTACAGTACATTGTCTAAAGTAACACCTCCAACCCACTGTCTCATCTCAGTTTGTGTATCCTTTCAGCACAGTCAACACTGTCCTGTATAAACTGAAAGCTCCAGTGGCTCATAGAGCTCAAAGTCTCTCTACTGAATGCGGACAATAACAATATCCTCAAGTTCCTCTCTCTGCGTCAGCTGTCCAGAGAACAGTTCCTCTTAACTCACCATTTTATGTTCCTGGTTTCGTGCTTGCACAGAAGTACTCATGCTGAAGCAGCACAGGAGAGGGAGATGCACACCATTTCAGAGGGAGGTGAGATTAGTTTTCAGAATCCTGCATGACCAATCTACCTTCCTGTCCTTATTTAAGCCTGTGTCAGAGTTCACAGAGTGAATGGTTAGTGGTCTCATTTCCCTTCTTTGAAAGCTTCTGACCTGAATTCCTGTCTACCTCTTCTTATCTGTTAGCTACCTTCTCTCCCTCTTCTTTGCTCTTCAGGTCTTGGTGCGACGAGCATGGGGGTGTTGCTGATGGTGACAAGTGGAAGAGGAGCGAGTGTTGCTGGCTGGGGTTCGGGCTTGAGCAGCTGCCAGAGCCGCCACACTACGCAGCACTCTGTCAGGTGTCCCTTCATTAAAACCAGTACTTAACTCTGGTCCCCGGATTTGTGACACAGTAGCAGAGTCCTGGTGCCTCCACCTCTCTTTCCGACTTTTTCTCCCCCTCTCTACTCTTTCCCTCTGATCCATCTTCTCCCCAACTCTGTCTCCACTTTCCCGGCTCCTCTCCTGGTCACTACAAGATGATGGGGCACGGGAGTGGGAGCAGGGGGGGCCAGTGCTTTGGGAACTGAGACTGTGGGTATGCTGGCTGCTGATGCTGCTACTCCGGCTCCTACTGCTACCCTCCCCAGCTTCACTACTCACGCTGCTGCTTGCACTGTAGCCCCTGGGAGAACCACTGGTCCTCCCCTCCCCTTCTTTCCGTGCAGCCTTTTTCATTGCTTTCTTGCTTCTCTTAGTCTCGGTTTCTAAGGGGGGAACTAAGCAGCCTGGCCGCTGGCGGGTAGAACGAGAGGCAGTGAGGTGGGACCGTGTGGGCACCTGTCTGCTGCTCTCTGCTCTACTAGTGCTAGAGTTCAGATGAGAGGAATCCCGTACCAGTCTCCCTCCTGTCTTACTCCTTTCAACCATGGAGGATGGAGCACTACCTAGCCCCCCTCCCCTTCCTCTCCTATCCACTCGTCTGCCCCGCATGGCTAGAAGTTTGGCAGCAGCATTAAGGGCTGAACATCTTTTCCCCAGAACTTCTGAAACAGCAGATGATGGACAGTGGAAAGTGGTGGTGCTAGATTGTGGTCTGCATTCAGGGGCTGACTGAGGACTTGAAGATTTTCTGGCGATCCTTACAGACACATCAATGCCAGACTCTGCTCCGGTTACTGTGATGGTGTTATGTGTCAAATGATCTGTTATAGTTGAACTCCTTGCTGACGTTCGCTTCCTTTTGTTGTTATCTTTAGCCCATGCCCCTTCAGGTTCTTCAGTCTCTCCTGCTCCTTCTAGCTTCCTCTGGGCAGCTCGGGTGAGACGCCTCTCCCTTTTACCACCAGATTCATCAGAGTCTGAGGAAGAGGTGGAGCATTGTGGAGGTGCTGAAAACAGTGGAGGGGAACCAGCTGACTCTGAACACCTCAAGTGAGGTAAATTAGACACCTCGTCAGCATTCTCCCCCTCCTCCTCTGTATTGGAATTTACTTTCTCTTGTTTTGTCTTTACACTTACCATACTTGCTCCAGCCTTTCTGGCAAAAGATGAGGTGGAATGTGAGGAAACTGAGGAGAGGGAGGAAGAGTGAGTAGAATCTTGGCTGCTCTGTCGAATGCTGGTTCTCCTCTGGGTAGAGCGCCTGCTCTCCCCATCAGTGTCCACATCCTCTCTCACTTGCCTGTCAGCCCCCTCATGTTGAAGAGTGGTGTGGTTCACCTTACATGTAGCTGGAGAGGCATCGATTTGGTTCACAGATGTGGATGTGCATGTGACAATTTTCCTCTTTTTAGGCTGAGATGGACGATCTTGTTCATCTCCACCCTCGACCTCCTTTCTCCTCTGCTCATGATCTTCAGTATTTCTTTGCTTTGTGGGCTCACCTCCTCTTGGTATCTCCCCATCTGTTGCAGTTTCCCCATCTTTGATTACTTGACTGTTCTCTTCTGGCTGTATAACACCTGCTTCAATTTCCAACCTACCAGCCTGAAGAGTACAGGATGTGAAGTGAGTGGAGGTGAGAGCTGGGCTAGAGGTTAGACTTGACTGAAAAGTGGGATCTACAGCTTGGTTAGACACAGAGTTTGGACTGGCTTCTATAAGAGTTCCACTTTGTTTGGGGTAATCACTGTTCAGGAGGGAGGACAGAAAAACAGGCCCTGTGCTACCACTGTGCACATCTGTTTTTGGAGTAGCTCTGTCTGAATGTGAACTCAATGGACTAGCAGGGGGTGAGGAGATAGGGGGGTCCATATCAACTTGTCCCACCCAAATGGGCTCATGTGCTTTTGCAGAGTCTTTGCGAGGGCGACCCCTCTTGCGTTTGGGTGATGAGGAGGGGCTCTCCTCTATACTGCCAGTTCTTTCCTCCATGGACAGAGGAGGGGACATCTGCTCTGTGGGAGAATCTGGTACTCTGGGGGGAGTTTTGGGTGGACGGCCTCTCTTGCGCTTCCCTGGAGGAGTTGTATTCATATTAGATATGGCATAAGTGTAAGTGTGAGCAGAGGCTAAAGGACCCCCGCTTCCTTCCAGTTTGGTGTCCAATTTCTGGGGGAAGCTCGGGGACAAACTGGCCCTCCTCTCCCCTCCTCTAGTTTTCCCCCTTCCTTGTAGCTGCTCTCCCAGTTGCGCTGCCATGCGCGACTCAGTCTCCAAACGTCGTCGCACAGGCAAGTTCCTCAAGACAGGCATGTCTGGAGTGTGATGAGAGGGGGAATAGGGGGAAACACCTGCAGCCCTACTAGGGGAAGTTGAGGGGGAGTTTTGATCTTGGGCTATCTGACGTAGAGGTGATGTTGTTGAAAGTGAGATTTGAGAGACTGTTTTCTCCTTTTGAGCAATGCTGGCTTTGCCTGGAGTCTGAGGCACTGATCTTCTGCTGGGTTCATCTGCTGAACTTGTCATTTCAACTCCTACATCTGGCTGCCCACTGCCTGATGACCCTCCTCCGCTTGAACCCCTTTTTCTTTTCCTTGGCTCCTTGTCTTCAACCACCGTGACGAGGCGGCCTGGCAGTTTGCGGAGGACTTTGGCAGAGGGGGAGTCTTCAGGAAGGCCACTCAGGACTTCCCCATCAGCAGACTGACGCTTGCGAGGAGAACGGGAAAGGTTACAGAGAATCAGTGGGTGAGAGGAATGCATGAAAGACTGCCCAGTCTGCTGCTCTTGGCCTGGGTTGGGGGTGTGTGGTGTGTCATCATAATGTTGGGTGAAGGTAGAATCACACTGAAGTTTAGGAGCACAAACAATCAAGCCACTTTCTGTAGATAGAACACCTCTGAAATCTCCCTGCTCATTTCCCACAAAGGAAGTCTCAGGAAAAGTGTCCTTTGGGGCTTTAGGAGAATCTGACTGAGTCTCTCCTATCTGGCCCTCTCCACTTAGAGAATGATAAGAGGAGGAGGCTAAAGGGGTTTGTATAGCATTTTCAGTCATGGGAGTAGTGGCAGTGAAAGGCACTAAACTGGAAGGAGGCAGGGATGATGTAGGAAAAGGTGCTAAATGGGATTCCAAGGTTACATCTGAACTGGAGGAAGGGCAAACCAAGATAGGCTTTGCTGGTTCCACAACCCTTGGAAAACGGGATGTTAATTTAGCTTGCTCTATTAGGGCAGGAGAGGGTTTGGTTGATGCACAGAAATCTTTGGTTGTTTCTTCACCTTGCAGAGCACAGCTGACACTTTCAGGCACTTCTCTCACTGTGAACAGTTGCGGCAGGAGGATGTCCTGCTTGGCCTTGATAGAGCCAGGAGCAGCATGACAAAGGTGATGCTGAGGAACATGTGCAGAAGGGGAGAGGGGAACAGTAGGCAAATCTTGTTCCAGGTTGGCCAGCACTGCTCCTTTTTCCTTATCCTGCTCAACTGGTGCAAAAGTTAGGGTTAAATGAGGTTCTCCACCAGGTGTCACTGTCACTCCTCTGAGCCTCCCACTAGCCCGAGTGGAGGGTGCCCCCTTTTCCTTGTGTTTTCGGGGCCGACGGTTGGGCGTGGGATGTAGGGGTTCCTCAGAAGGAGGAAGCAGACAAGACTCATCATCATTATCCGAAGTTGCTGGCAATTTGAGAACCTCTTCCTTTGCCTGGTCAAGACCCTTCCTGGCTGCTTCAACCTGCTCCTGCACACCAAGGAAAAATGGAGAGTCACAACACTGATTCACGCAGGCTTTTGGTATATCACTATTCTAATGACACCACCACACCTAGAACTAATGCTGAAAAAATACATAGCTGGTGGTGAAACGAAAGAAAGTGGTCACATCAGATAAATAAGAAACATCAGTATGATTATGCTGCTTCTTATTCAGTCCTGCAACAAAATAATTAAATCTGTATAGCTCATGGGATCTGACATACAAACAAATCTGGCACACAAATTAAAAAAAAATTCCAAAATCAAAATTTGTAGTACAGGTGCATTAAAAATATCAGGTAGGTAACAACAGGCATGAGCAATTAGGATGAATGAAGAATTAAAAAAAAAAAAAAAAAAAAAAAACTGTTCCATATATTTAATAATTAAGCTGCCTGGACGCTGGTGGGTTTCACTGGATTTACCTGGTGAAAAATTTCACCAATCACTTCAATCAAAAGACAGATCCAGATAACCAAACAGCTTGCCTGCTTGATATTGTTTTTCCCATAACTATAATTTTACGATTCTTTGCACAGTTCACAGGTGCGCACAAGTTCTGTCAGCATGGTTCAATCACAGCAAGCCACAGCTTGAGATGTCGTCTGACTGGTTTCAAAAGATAAATTAGTTCAGTTTCTTTTTCATTAAACTAGATAAGGCATTTATTTTTGCAAATTCACTCCACCATAGCACCACTGCATTTATTTAATCAGAGTAGGTGTTTCCACAAAATGAATATGCCTATTTAAAAGCCTGGCCTTTTCTGTATCAAAGTATTAGAATTAACAATGTACATTTTGCCATTTTGCCATGTTTTATTCATGTTTTTGATAAATTTAGTTACATTTCTTCATTTGGCAGATGCTTTTATCCAAAGCAACTTGCAAGTGAGGTAGTGTACAATCAGAATCAGAAAACCATAAGGAGTCACAGATATATTACTCATTGCCACAACCCTCACTAACAATCTGGCAGACTGCAGACAAACACGTGTTTTCCTCTGAGACAAAAAATTCAAAAGTACTGCTTGTATCACACCACAGTTGGAGGAGAAGACTCCATGTGCAGCTTTATACAGAGAGACCAAGGGACCAAACCTGATTGATCAGCAGCGCTGACTAGTGTGTGATGAGACAGACAAACCCTGACTGACTTACCCACTCCTATCTCCATATGAACAAAACCATTTTCTTCCACCACTTTGTGCTCCCAGTAGTGCTGACCGATAAATCGCATTTTCGTCATCGTGATATGAACATGCACGATAAACACATTGCAAAAGACTGCCTGAAATGCGATGAATAAGAAATATCATTTTATTTACATGCGCCATGCATTCACACTCAGCATGTGAACATTTGACCCATCACAGAGCCGCCCACCCTTTGTTGGGGCCCACCCTTTGTTTTGGCTCACTATGAGTTCCCGGCGCCACGTTCTTCCGGACAAGATGACGCTCTCCCTAAAACTGATGTTCCACCAACGAGCGGAAAGGGACAGGAGCGTAGCGAGCGCTAGTTGAATAGGAAATAAAATGCACCTAAAGTGTGTCTTTGTGATAAAGTACAGTCGGCCTTTTTGGCAGGGTAGGCAGTCTGATTTCAAGTGACGTCACATAAAAAGCTGAAATCATGTTACACGCTATCAAAACCGATTCTCGTCAAGGTTTGCTTTGGAAAAAGCACTAAAACACCACTCTGCCAAGTTTTTACTTACAATAAACTACTAACTGTGGAAACAAATCGCGGCTATTTCTGCACAGGAACAAGTGTTGAAATTGATGGCTAAGATGCATGTTTTATTTTAAGTTGACGCGATCTCAGTAAGGAAACCAAACTATTGCCGCCACAAGTCAGTGCAAAATCACTGCCAATTACGAAAAAAAATTATGCCAAACCTGGCAGCCCGGGTTAGCGGATTTTATTGTATTTCCGACCAATAATCTGATGTTGGTGTTATTAGTTAGCCAACGTTACTATAAAGCGAAATTACCAAATCGTTCCGAGTGACCCTGTGAATGAGAAGCTAATTTTCGTTAATACATTTTGATATTGTGACTCATTAGCAACCATATGGGGGCATTTTGTGATGATGTGTAACTTCAATGTAAACTTAATATCCAATATTGATTTGTTATTCAGTGTTGTCACTACAATGTTTAACTTTATATTTTTGTCAATTTTTCAAGCGGAAGTCAAATTTCCACTTGATTACAAAAGCAGACAATACAGCTGTTTTCAACTTAATTTTCTAAAGCACCTTAAGCTGCATGCACTTTCTGTCAGAAAGGTCTTTTCTTTCAAATATGTTTATGCTCCCAAAAGCAGCATATGGATGTTTTATGTTTTTAATAATCATCTCTGCAAATTAATAAAATTACTGTTAAGAAGATTAAAGAGTAGTGTTTTTATTATTTTGACATTTTATTTTAGATTTAGAGTGTTAATTTTCTATAAAATATATTACAATTTAATATAATTAATTTCACATAACATCGACATTTATTTTTGGTCCGTTTAATTGATTGGGTATTCACGTGCAATTTGTTCAATAAAAGCATGCTCAAAATAATATATTTCATTTCTTTATTCAGTGGGCATAGGCTATTCAATGTTTGCTGTCTATGTTAGCAGTGTACCTATTAAAGCAGAAAGACAGGAACTGTATAGCTAATATGCACACTTCAGTATTTATTTATCGCAAGTCATACTGTCATTGCAATACTGAACAATGTTATTGCACATCACAGATTTTCCTCATATCGTGCAGGCTTAGCTCCCGGTCATCGTCGGATGGTCGAACCTGGGCTGCAGACCTTAGCTTGTCAACACTGACCACTAAGCTACTCAGGGGCCCTTACACATGCTAGGGCAGGTTAACACTTTCCTACACTAAATTTCTGAAGTCAAAATTTCCCCACCCCCACAAAAAAAAAACCTGCGTATACAGTAACAGTGAAGATTTTAATTTATTGCTGCATTGTCTGCACTGGTAAAGAAAACAATGAACAATCTTCATACTTTTGTGTTTAGTTAAATGATTAATTGATATGATTGTGGTACTGTAATGGGATGACAGATTAATATATGGCTTGAAATTGAAGCTATGTCATCCTGTTAATGAATCACATACAATAAAACAATTGGAGCAAAACTCTAGGCCCTATATATTAGAGGCTGACATTTTTTCGGGAATTCCTGTGGGATTCCCGCAGGATGGGACTCAATTTCACTATTCATCACGTGACTGGGACAGGACAGGAAAAAAAGTCAACTGGAGTGGGCGAGATGGAAATCATAATAACAATAAGTCAGTTTTTATATATAAATATGCAGTTCTAATGTGAATAGCAGCTATTTTCTTTATTTTGATGCTAATGCTAGTCATTCTCATGGCCGGACCTAGAGGTGGGCAGGGGTGGGCATTGCCCACGCAAATGACTGATCGTTGTTCTGGCCAGACGCCCGTTTGGAATCCTGTAGGCAAATCACTATTTTCTGCCCCCCTAGTGTCAATATCATTGGCTAGCTCAATGATTTCAAACTGTTCAGATTTATGATTGGTTGGCTGGACACTACAAAACTTGGAAACGAAAAAATTAGCTGACAGTTCTACAGTGCATGGTTCTTGCTTGAAAACTAGATGACAGCAACATTTTTCTAAATATATAAACTTGAAATATTAAAAAAATCATTGTGCATTTATTTTGACAGTTTTACTATTACTGGTTTTGTGTTGTGCAGCATAAGGAGCGTTTCTGGTGGGGTTTAGAATAGGCTACTTAGCTAGCTAGCCAGTTCCTCTAGCTAGTTAGCTACTGCTAGCTTGAAAGAGTGGTAGCTTTAGGAAACAGAAGATTTATAGATCTGAATTAAATAATTTCTTACCTGGCTAAATTACATAGAGGACTTCTGATATCCTGCATAGTTACAGTTGAACAACCGTGCAGCAATTTCTGGTTCCTAATAAACAACTTTATGCTAATGCAGCGGTGGCTGCTCCAGAATCAAAGGCACTGGGTCCGGCACCTTCGCATTAACTGCCGAGTTCAAGTAGTGCATTTTTCGTGCCCACTCCGCATCAACACGCGGGAGTCTGCGGTACCTCTATCGAATCTTGTCCAAATGACTTAAACATGCTGTTGTTTGGCTGTAATAGTTCAACATAATGGTTTCGTTGTAATAGTTTGGTTGTAATGGATTAACGTAATGATTTGGTTGTAATGCTTTAACATACTCGCTAGCTTTACCTGCTAGTTGGTACCTTGCCTGCCCAACCTTTGGAACTTTGTCAGTACTTCTAATATTGTTGACTGTATGGTTTTTCGCTTGTGTTGTATTGTATCTCACTTATAAGTCGCTTCGAATAAAAGTATCTGCCACATGATTAAATGTAAATGTAAATGTAAACATCAAAATAAATGAAAACTGATAACAAGCTGGAACACTTGCACACTAATGTTACATGACTATTTCCTATAGGTAATAAGTGTCAGAAAGAAGCTTTAGCTTACAAATACCCCAGTTTAATTTGCTGTGTCACACACAATGGCACCACCACTGCACTGCAGTGGCATTCACATTTAGCTATATGGTAGTTAGTAGTAGTTTTCCCAGTGAGCTGCTGTCATTGTAAAAACTGACAAAGATCTCCCAAAACCAAATAAGGTTGTTTTGAGGAATCACATGCTGTGATTTAGTTTTGTTTTGAAACTCAAAGGCAAGACTTGTTAGTTTGAGTTAGCTAGTGCTGGCATCAAAATCATCTTGAACTCTGCTAATACTGCAGGCTACTGTAGGTTTTATGACGACAGAAAGTTTTTTTGTACAGTTGTTTGTGTTACTTTTCTGTTACTAAATGTTAAAAAAATACACAAATACTGAATATTTTCCAGCTCCAGGTTAAAACAGTACATATATTTCTAGGTTATACTTTTCTTCATTTAATGCACACCTTGTTTTCTATAAGGCCGATTTGTTCATATGTAAATGGTATCAGCAAAAAGCCTACAAATTCTCCAACACAGTACAAAATTTATGAATGGGATTACACATATAAAACTTGTTCTTATTATTACAGCTATCAATAAATACTGACATTCAAACTACCATATGTAGGCCTAGTTAGAAAATCATTTACACCAAGTATTAATCAAAAGTAGGCTACTTGGTTGATATAAGTTCTCTATGTTGTCTTTACATTTCAAACAGTGCTTGACACTAAGATTTTTGAACTATCAACCAACACTGTCAACATGATGATTTCAAAGTAATTTTCAGAAGCCACTGCGTCTGCCAAGTCACCAAAATGATGACAGCGGAATGTATCCAAAAAGCGGTACCAAAAACAGCCTCCCCCTCTGTCTGCATATACAGTACTGTATATACAGTACTGTTTTTGCATCATGCTCAGTTGGATTGGAAAGCTGCTTCATTCTCAATATGCACTCATCTGCTTTGTGGAAAATGGGTATTTACTCCCCCTTCTGAAATGTACATGCCGCCATGGTGATAGCAGCAGGAGAAGTGACAAATTAAACTGGTGCATCAAATGAATTTTATTCATTCTAGTTGGATTGTGAGACAAACTGAAATATTTGCGTAAATGTTTTCCATTGGCAGCATTCTTTTATGAAGACAGATCAAGGGTGTTCCATTAAGTCTTTGCTATATTCTGGTCCTAGACCCTGACAATTAGTTGACTGTGACTGGCAGATAATGAAGTGCATTATAGGTTATCAGCAGCATTGTGTCAAGGGGAGTAGCATTACCTCTGCCTGTTTCAACTCCTCCTTGCAAACATCTTCCAGTGATGCCTCCAAGAAATTCATGGCATAGCGTTCTATAGGAGTAAGCTGCAAGAGAGGAAAGGTAGAGGCTTAACTTTTTACAAAAATGAATTATCTATACTTCCCATAATTAGAATCCTCTCCTCTGTGGAAAGGTGTCAATGCACTCCTTTCATAATTTACACTAAAGGTAGAATGAAAAACACAATACATATACAACTACACTCACAGATAGTAATCCCTTGTTACCATGAACTGTTTGTAAGAATTACTGACAGAATCAACTGCATACAGGAGAGATATAAAACACTGGGATACTGTAAATACTCTTCTCATAAGAATCTTGTGAAATCATACTTGGTTCACCAACAGCATGATACTGATCACATTAACGCATAATAAGCTACAGAAAAGAAAAATAAGACATTAAGTTAAACTAAAATTTGATTTTTACAGCAAATATTGTATCTGAAATTAAATAACATGCAAAATGACAACACTGGACAACCTTGTGAATAAACAATGACTGTGCTACTCTGCCAAAGGAACTAAAAACAAATAAATGTGAGTCAAATTATTACTGAATGTTTTAAAGTTTTATTATCTACATTGAATGTGCTATGACATCACAGCATTCATAGCCCTGAATACTGAATATAGGGCTACTGAATACAAATACTATAAAAATTGACATTTGTTATTCCAGGTTTGAAAAATGTAACTTAGAACATTTCTCAAGAGAAAACCCACATTAAAACATCCATTTTACCTATTAATTTTAATTCTTTGTGCTTAGTAGCACTCCTTACTCCTTGTCATGGTAATATGAAAATCACAGTTCATGCATCCACCGTTGCACTAAAAGCAACAACCTTCATTGTGTAGCTTTGTACTCGTTTGTGCTGATAAATGCTTCTACTAGCACATCAGCAGTATTTGTAGGTTTTCACTTTCACAGCAATTTCTCTACTGCAAGTGTAGAAACAACTTGCAAACAGAAGACTTCTGGATATATGCTTACATATAAAATGCATTATTAAAATCACCTGCTCAACAAGGGCAGCTATTTCTTGCTCAGCCTTGGACAGCTCCTCCTCCTCCTGCTCTCGTACCATCCCTTCACCAGCCTCCTCAAATGGGATGCTTTCATTGAATTCAGCCAGTTCAGCCACCTGCTCTGCTTTAGCCTGGGAAGCAGCCACAATATCCTCCTCATCCTCAGCACGACATAGCGCCTGATGAGAAAAATAAAAATATTTGTACAACTTATCTTCAGTTATAGTAAGTAACTGAAGTACAGTGACAGTACAGTAATTACAGTTAGTTACAATAATATGTGCATAGCATATTCTCTGTGCATGCTACAATGGGTGATCTGAAACAAAAAAATGTCAGTTAAAAGAAGATGCACATTACCATTATTGCCGTTTTATCTTTTGCGATCAAAATTTTTTATATTTTGAACATAACACAAAGTTACAAAAACAGAAGAAACAGAACTAAAAACAGAACATAACAGCACCACCACAAATTTCATACCATGTTTCTCCCTCGCCTGGAATACTGCAACGCTCTCCTCGCAGGCCTCCCAGCCTGTACCACCCAGCCTCTCCAGCTCATCCAGAACGCAGCTGCCCGACTAACCTTCAACCTCCCCAAATTCTCCCATGTTACTCCCCTGCTTAAATCCCTCCACTGGTTTCCTGTCACTGCCAGGAAGCCCTACACACCAGCCCGAACCCTGCGCTCAGCGGCAACTGGACGCCTCACTCCTTGCATGGTCAAGGCAGGAGGTGCTCGTTCTGCCAGACATCGGCGTTTCACCTACATCGCTCCCCAGTGGTGGAACGAACTCCCTGTCCCGCTACGGACAGCTCCTTCACCCCATTCCTTCAGACAAGGCCTGAAGACGCACCTCTTCAGACTCTACCTGGACTGACCCAGCACACAATTGCATGCACTTTTGTAAGTCGCTTTGGATAAAAGCGTGTGCTAAACAAATAAATGTAAATGTTGCAAAGCTCACACTATTTCCTAAAAATTATCAAACCCCACACACACACACATACCTACAAAAACAAACATTCAAGCTCCCAGGTTATTGCTCTGCCATACATAAAGACTCATTAAAAAGATACCATTTTATAATGGTAGGTATCCCTGCTCATCCCTGTACTGCAGAGGCCAAGCTCTATTCAGTCTTGCTGTGATGTGTTCTAAATTGACAATTATTTGGAAGATCTTCATCTAATAACTTTTTACCATAAGATCTGGAGTTAATCACTGTGGCAAAAGAATTTAGCATCTGTAAAGCCTTCT
Organism: Megalops cyprinoides; assembly: GCF_013368585.1. NCBI lineage: Eukaryota > Metazoa > Chordata > Actinopteri > Elopiformes > Megalopidae > Megalops > Megalops cyprinoides. The sequence continues at coordinate 71,195,554 of NC_050583.1, forward strand.
AAAAGCAGTGCCTTAGTTGAATTAGTGTGAAGTTAAAAGAATAGTCAACATAAAGGAGACATAAACAGGGATCTGGATTGGATTGCACAGCATTTAATTCAGATGGTACAATGCATTTTCTTGCGTGAGGTTGTTTACAGCCAACCCTATTCTGGAATCTCTTAATTGTATATACAAAGCTTGTCAGACTGCAACAGCCTCTGAGCTCCGACAGTAGTGCTGAGGCTACACAGATGCAGTCATCGGATACATAGGGTTCTTTGCTGTTTATTTACTTCGCCTTTGGCTTGCTGTTGTACTCACCATTCTTAATGAAATACAGGCAGAATTTTGGTTCACATATTAGCATCACTGAGCATCTGTTAAACAACATCTACTAGCTAGCCTACTAGCAAACAGTAACAGGCTGTGTTGCCAGTGTGCGAGTGTGTGAGCGAGCAGGCACACGAAAGCATACATACAATAGTATAATGTGTATACTATTACAATCTACAGTTATTTCTGCTGGTATTTTCACTTGATCACTAATCTTTGATAATTTATAGGAAGCAAATACAGTTGTGTGTGCGTGTTTAAACAGTGATTTTCTAGCACAGTGACAACTCCATTTCAAAACTCCAACTCTACTGTACTGCGTCTGAGACTAGTACTTGTGAAGTTTGTTTGCATGTTTATTTGCTTTGGACAATGTATAATCCAAACCTGCATATTGGTGTTGTGTGTTACCTGCTCCAGAATGGTGGTGTGCTGTTTACTGAATGTTTCCTCTTCCTCTGGCCGGGAAGGCAGGCTCAGTTCCACATCCTTTCTTTCCACCTCTGACACATCGAACAGCTCTCTGATTGTTTGCTGAAAGTAAAACAGGTGGGTAAGTAGAGTGGCACACCCTTCACCTACGTAATGGCATTCCTCTGGGTTTCCACACACACATAAAAGGCAGACCTGTTTGAAGAAGGCGGTGGTGAAGTTGCCTCCCTCAATGGCCATGTCTCCAAGCATCCTCTTCTGGTTGGCTTTTTTCAGGATGTTCTCCTCCACTGTGCGCTCACTAATCAGCCTGAGAGTGGGCAGGAAATACAGCCATAATGTCCATACAAGACCAAATCCATTATTATATGGGTATGAATGAATGCAAAATAAGTCGTTTTCTCACTTGCTCTGGTACAAGAGACAACTTGAACACACATCATTTTAGCTGAGATGCCAGCTTCTATAGCTTCTATTTTTCACAACACTCAAAGGAATAAATCAACTCTCATCAGTACTGATGATAATATGCATGTGTAAAAACACAATAACCTGAAAAGTGACAATGAAAACACTCAAGTTTTTTCATCAGACCTCTGCAACTGTTGCTGGTGTGCTTTAGAACCAGCAAATAGGCTCTGAAATACTTCAAAAAAACATGTTTATGTAGTTTCAGCTGCTTTTTTCCTTCTTTTATGTCTTCTCCCTTTTCACTCAGCCTTAACTTTGGCTACCTAGCCAGCTCCATTAGAAGTTGTGAGCTAGTTAACTTGCTAGCTATACTGGTACAGATGTAGCTAGCTAGCTGATTGCTTGTATTTTATCTAGGGCTACTTAAGTAGCATTAGCTAGTTAACTTGTTGACATCTTATCCTTGTAAAATCCCTCAAGAGGGATTAATGCAGCTGCAAAATCCAAGAGTAAGTAAATATCAGCAAATATATCCAGTAAATATAATATCTTTGCTCAGCAGGTCTATGTACATGTTGACCATGGACCATGGCCCAATAACGGTATCTTGGCAATATTCATATACCTCTTCCCCAAGAAGTGTGCTTCCCTTAAAAGACTATGATTGATAACACCTTGCCTATTCCCTTCATACTGAGCACTGCGATAAGCTGCCTGCATGAAACAATGTTACAGTAATTATAGGGAGAACTAACCCAGGTTGTTTTTGTTCATTATCTTTCATTTGCTGCCTATTGGTAGCAATGATTGTAATACTTGAGAATGTTATATAACATTTAAGCCCCCTGCCTGTTAATTTGACAATGTACAAGGCCAGCTGCTTTCCGCCGCTACACCTGACTAAACTGAGAGATCTCTCACAAGTAGCAAATCTTACCCTTTTGTTACTTATGAGACTACTGTAATGCTTTGCTATCCGGATATGTAAACGCTTCTCTGTAAGAGTACCAAAGAGTAGCATAAGAGTAAGGCAACTTTTGCACATAATCTAAATGATGGCTGCGTACAGTCACCACTGTTGTACACCATATTGGAAGACTGTACACTTTATTGGACGACTGCATCTGGTTTGCTCAGTGCTCCTGAGTCAGAGGTGTGTGTGTGTGTGCGCGTGTCTGTGTGCGCGTGTCTGTGTGCGCGTGTGAGAGAGAGAGTGCAGTGATAGGTAGCACTACCTGTAAATGTGAACATCTCTGGTCTGTCCAATGCGATGGCAGCGGTCCTGGGCTTGGGCGTCCATAGTAGGATTCCAGTCACTGTCATAAAAAACCACAGTGTCGGCTCCTGTCAAATTGACCCCCACCCCACCGCTACGCGTTGATAAGATGAAGCAGAAGATCCGCCGGTCAGCATTGAAACGCTCCATTAGAGCCTGGAAAAAGTTACACAAGGGAAAAGGGTTACACTCATATACATGTTTCCAGTTACATCAAAATTCATAAGTAAAAACAGTACACTGTGTACACAGTACAGACAAACTTTCCTCTGTGGACCAAATGGTCTATAGGAAAGAAAATAAAGGAAGAACAGAACATTCACAAAATACAGCACACTTCTCCAAAGGAAAAGGAAAAGCTGACTTTCTTGCATTTTTAAATGGTGAGGTAATACAGTGCCATCTGCATCTAAAACTAAAACATTACCTTGATTATACATCAAATTGGTGTTATAGCAGAAAGATGATACTGATATTGATCTAGAATGCCATGCATCTAGCTTGGTATTGGTATTTTTCTTTTTCTGGGACTTTGCATTTGCACTCCTTGCTTTTGCACCCACATTTGTCTACTGTTGGTTGTGACTATACTTAAAATTATGGTGAGGAAGGACATCAGTAAAGCAATCCTCCTATGCAGATACAGTCACTGACTAAGATCAGATACCATTCTCACAATCTCTCATGATTCCATTCAACCAAGTAAACTAAGGCTTCTTAAACCGGGAGTCACGAGACTGTGGGGAACATAATTCGGAGTAGCATCATATATGAAATGACACATTAAAAAAAAAAAAAAAAAACATGAACAATGTCCACTGAAAAACATTTAGGCTAGGTATTTTTCTGTATGTCACTGCAGTGCTGTATCTGAAAGGCAACTGCCATAACTCAATATTCCATAAACCGTGAGTGCGCGAATAGCTTGTTAAAATGGATAACTTTGTCAATAGGGACAGAAAACTGAACTGTGCCATGATGGTGCCTGAGTTGACTGATGTGATGCAAGCTAGTTACCTGGTGCCAGATAATTCTTCCCTCTCTGTTTAGGTTTAAACCCTCTAATTACATTTCAATAAATCCGTACTGGGGATGAGTGACTTTAAAGGACAATTTTGAGTAATCTGACAGTTATTTTAATGCCCTCTATAGCTGTTTTAATCCTTAAGCCTTGGCCCAATTTCAAACGGTTTAAAATTCAACAGCAAGACTACTGACGAGGACAAATCTGAAGTCACGTCCTACCCCAGTTTTAATCTCTTTGCACTGATTTCCTGTGATTTTTAGAGTAATTAGTAAGATTTTAAAATCTTACTAATTACTTACAAGGCAATACATGGTCTGTCTCATATTTTATATATATATATATATATATATATATATATATATATATATATATATATATATATATATATATATATATATATATATATATATATATATATATACACATACACACACACACACACACACACACAATGGAGCTTTTAACACCCTACACAGTTCTCTGAAGCCACTTAGGTCTGCAGAAAAGGCCCTGCTGGCTGTTCCAGAGTCAAGGCTGAAGACAAAAGGGGATCACTCTGTCTTGGGTTTGGCCTCTAGACTCCAGCTCAAGATAGTACTGCTGGGTCAGTGTGCTCTTTCGAATTTTTAAGCCTTAAGATGCATAGGATTGCTTTGATTTTTGCAATCCTATGTTTGATTTTACTATTTCTAATAAATTTAATATTAGTAATATTTTTCTGTTTTATTACTTTTATTACAATATATAGTTGTATTACTTATTATTTTGGTCCAATTTGTCATTCTACAATACTCTATTTTTTACATTTCACATTTCTTCTTTTAACCATTTATGTCCCTCAATTTTAATGAAGCATTTCTTGCTGTATGCTTAAAAAGTGCTACATAAATTAACATGTAATGCAATATGTAATTATTATAATTATAACTTGCATAATTGTGTACCAATTAGATATTAGATGTTAAACATATCTGTATAATTTACATAGGTTGCACAGCAGAGTGTTTTGACCAGTATTCACATGCTGATAATAGCTAGCAAACAAACTGCAGAAATTAAGCACAAACATGCAGAAATAACTATCTTGTTCTCTTTTCAGTCTTTCAGAAAACAGGAACATTGTGTTCCCAAGGCAATGATGATCCACCCTAAAGCTAGCAGACTGGCTTTCGGCATTATATGCCTACTTTCAATTTGGGGCTGTCAGTGCTGTATTGTTATGAATGCTTCAGTTTTTTCAGCTATCAAGCTTCGTCAGTCATTCCCCTGACTATGGGATTATTTTCACACTGTAGACTAATATAGCATAACATAAAACTAAAAACCAAACACTCCCTTCTTGCTGTCACAGTTATGTCGGGCACATATTCAGCTTGTTAGGAGGTCATCAAACAATACGACTGATACAAGCCATGGAGTCACTATGTCATAGCATGGTAACTCTGTATTTATCAGCTCCAACCATAGTGGTGACAGCCTTGTGGCTCTGTTGGCCTTCTGCCTACCATCCCTTAGTTATGCTGCCATAACTTATTATTCTGTCTGGCTTTTCCTTAATACGTACAGGCTAGTCTTGTCTATTCTCTTGCTCATCTAGTCAATCCTCTCTCCATCCATCTACCACTCCCTCACAATGGCTTCTCTTCCCGCTTCACTGCACCTGCTGGAGTTTCTGATTCCTTCCATGGCACTGCTACCAGCTGATCTAATGGCTGCAATGAACAAGATGCCCTGACCATCACTGCAGTGTCTACTGTCAGATGGAGGGTCCCCAGTCATAGCTTGCTTGAGGCCACTATGCCATCCGTTGTCCACCTCACTGGGTATAGAATATAATTGTTTACATTACAGTTTCTCAACGGGGGCGGTACCACCCCCCAGGGGGTGTTCGGACAATGCTGGGGGCCGTTGTGAATGAGGTAGCTGAAAAGGGGGCGCTCAGGCATAAATGGGGGGCGTTAGTGACAGTTCATCACAACTTTTGAGCTTCTGTCAGTACAAACAGTGTTCATTTGAATTTGAAATAAAAGATATTCTGATGTCTTTGTGCGAATGATTAGGCTATGTAAGCGATTTTTCAGTGCTTTTATTTTGAAAGGTCACACTGGAAGTGATGGTGATGAGTTACGCGGTTTTGACTTATGAATGAAGAAGTTAATAAAGCTTGTTGATCGGTTCGGAGCCCCCCGTCTCCTTGTTTAATTAATTACTATTAAAAGTATAGGCTTACAACAGAACACTCGGTTACAATTATAATATTTTGATGCTGCCGGTGCTCTGACTTCTCATACACTACCGGCAAATGATCTCCATCTTCATAGCATCTGCTCCTTGCTTTCCCCACATCATACCTGGGTGAGCAGGGATTCAGCCAAGCTCTGCACATGCAGACCAAATACCACAACCGTCTCAATTTGGTTAGTTCCCGGGCACTCAGCTGCTGAACCTGACGTCTGTCTGCCACCTAGCCCAGGGCTCACACTAAAAGCCTCCGCTTTCTTCTTAATTCAGTTCAGTTCAGTTCTCAATTCAGTTTTTCTAATTCAGTTAATTTCAGCCTACTTTTGTCATTCGTTAGGTTCAGTGAACTGGTCTTCAGTCTTCAATAAAATGACCGTTAGAAATTTGGATGTAAGTTTACGATGTAAGTTAAAGACAGCACGAGGGACCGCTGCTTTTTCATTGGCCAGGCAATTAGTTTCTGTTGTTCACGTGTTTGATTCGTAGTCTTGGAAAAAAGCTTTTGTGTGTTTGCCCAAGTAGTTTCTTCTGTTATTCCCGTTTTTTGTTCGTGATCTTGAAAATAAAGTTTTGCTGTGTTGTCCTGAATTTGTTTGAATTTTCAAATACATATCTTTACAATATTTTTTCAATCAATTCCCAAAGGGTAGTTGCTGTTGTTATTGTTTTTTTCCCCAAAAGACAATATTTCCCAACCATTCGAGGCCTTTTCAAAACCTGAATACATCACTCCAAGGTGACTAGTGTTTTCAACATTTTGACATTAATTTTGACCAAACAGTTCTCCATGAATGAGTGTAATAAAATGAGTCTGTCTGTGTCTGTGTCTGTGTGGTGGGGGCGGGGGGTTGGGGCAAGAGGATCATGATGAGATCAGGGGGCGTTTGTTCAAAAAAGGTTGAGAACCACTGGTTTAAATGAACTTTTATGCAATATATCCCAATGTTAACATTTCTGCTATATTACATTAGCCTCTCAACTGCCTTTTCCATGGGTCAAGGAATAATTTTCCAGCTTCTTCCCAGTTGGCCCTAGTTTTTTCTGCTATTTTCCCTTTTTTATTCCCTCTACGAAATCCAACATGCTACATGTATAGTGACAATCAACTGTAAAAATGTGCTATAAAATTTCTGCCTTACTTTTGCTCTGAACAGAAGAAATACAGGCATGGTCACCTGTATGGCATTAAAGTTAATTTGAATGAGATAAAGCACTCCTTACTAAGATTCCAACATTTCATCTACTATGTCCTTACCTGTCTCTGCTCCACTCTGGTGCTGCCATCCAACCTCAAATAGATATGTCCATGATAATTTAGGAACTGCTCCAGCACATCAAGCATTCGGGTCATCTGGGTGAAGATCAGCACACGATGGCCCTCAGCTTTCAGCCTCCGCAGCAGGGAGTGCAGCGTCTGCAGCTTACCTTCAAAGGGTGAGAGCGGGGTGTTTAATATGTACAAGGATAGTGTAGTATAGAAAGGCCAATCATTTTCTTAGTGTCATCTGTATTTGCCTTCAAGATGATCTTGCTTTCTAATCCAGATATATATATACATATATATACATATATTTTGGGTCTGAGCTTTGTTCTGTCTTTGTCCACTGCAGAAATAATGTGATTATTCATGGACATCAGTTGAGCAGGTGGAGATCAAATAATCTTCATTTAACATAAATGCTTCAATCTAGCAGTCAGCATGCACAATTAATCCAGAAAGTTCCAATTCATCTGTGCAGTGCCTGTGAAGTGAAGTCTGTGAACAAATTATGATCTGAGCCTTCTGAAAGTTTGTTCCTTGTGAACAGAGTCCTATACCTTTAGGGTAGGACAGTCTAGGATCACCTTTGTGGCCATGGGTCCTAACCTTCCTGCTCACCACCCCTTTGTATGCTGGCACAGTTAATCTATGCTTAGGTTGCACTGCCTCATAAATTATTGCACGCAAACTCCCTGGTCATCCCATTCTGACCACATTTTCTTCCTCTTTCCTTCTTCCTCGTCCCCTTTCTCTCATCCCCTTTCTGTCCCTCTTCTTATCGGAGCAACAACCGCTACAGTATTCTTTTTTGATCCCCTCTGGAAAATGCACTACACTGTAAGCATAGGGCTTTGTGACCAGCTCTATCTCTAAGAATATGCTACAATAAAAACATTTGCTTAATTGATGATTGGCTTCTAGGCATGCACGATATTAGATTTTTGCCGATATTAGATATGCTGATATTTTCAAACTCATTTTGGCCCATTGTCGATGCCGATACCGATATTCTGTGTGCGTGTGTACATATATATATATATATATATATATATAATGTGTGTGTGTATAGATGCCGTGTAATTTAAAAAATGGTCTCACTCCCCTCCGGAAGCAGAGGACAGCTTAGCAGCACACAACCAGCGTCCTCACAGGGTGAGAAACTTAGCTATATATTTTACCCCTCCTCACATCACTGGTGCTTTACAACCATTGCAAATAGCAATTTTGTTTTCTGTTTCAGATACTTCGAAATACTTCCACACAGCTGACATGTTGAAGCTTCTTGCTGGCACTCATAATAAATATTTGGCGTCATCATGTGTGCACAGGTAATGCCTCATCTTATCAGCTAGGCACATCGGCAGAAATTTTCATATCTGTGGATGGCGATAATTAACTTTTTGTTTAAAGTTTTTATCAGCCGGTACCGATGTTGTGCCGATATCATCATGCATTCATATTGGCTTCCTTTAGTGTAAAACAGTACCGGTTCAGGAGACAGTTCCTTTTAAAAAGATGCCTCCTAATTCACAGAATACATAGTTAGTTTAATTCAAGTTGACACTGGAAACTTGCAGGAAAGCTTTGGAGTTTGCATTAGAATATATTATTGACAATGTAAATTGTACAAACAGATTAAAAAAATATTAGTAACTTCAGGTTCCTTGATAACACCACCCTGTTCCTCCCCGCCACATCTATAAATGCGCAGGACACAACAATACAGAAGGTATAATGGACAAAGTGCTTAACCAGGTACATTGCCTTATCTTATTTGGGCAGCATGTGCACAGGACACAAGAATATCTCATTTTTTTTTCTTAAACCTGGTACGTGTTGATCAAAGAACGAGTCATCGTTAATTTATTCATTAGTACATGTAATCTCTACAGCCCTACTCTTACACCAAGATGTATAAGGTCTTACAGCGCAAAGTTTCACAAAAGAAGCAGCCTATTGAATTCTATGAAACTTAGAGGGTGTACAGAAGTACATTCTAAACATCTATATTCCCCTTATCCTTAATTATGCCTGAATCTCTCCTACTTGGTAGAAGTGGGCAGGTGCTGACTGGACAGAGTTCTCTCAGGATAGGGCCATGTCCCAATTTGCACTTTTGTTCACTGACTGTAAGCACTGCCCTTCAAAATGGTGCATGTCACGTAGGCAAGAGTGACTGACCGAACAATCGCAGTGCATTTTAATTAAAAGTGAACAGAAACTGTGACAAACAACTTTGCACATGTACTCATTTTCCTAGCACAATAACCCAGAGCAATTTATGTGTCTGGATTTCAAGGCTCATTTTGAATCACCGTAACAAGCAACAATTGTCAATAGTTAGAAAACCAAAATGTTTCATGATAACTGCATGAAATCACAACCTTTTTCCCCCTTAGTAACCTGTACTGCACCAGTAAAATGTAATTTGTAATTGAGACCCCTGCTTACTGAGCATTACAACTGGTGATGTGCGCACAGTGCATATTTTCTGTTTCTAAATTAGATGAAGTTTTTGTGTGATTTTTAGGTTAAGTTTAGGAATCGGTGGGAATACTACAAATGATTCCTCTCTGTCTTCACAAAATATGAATATGAAGAATTCCACCTTACCTGGTGGAATATTATTAAAATGTATTTTTATAAGAACCATTTCCCCTTAGTAAAAGTACCAGACATTTTGAGGTGTTTACATCTGGGGTGAATAAAAAAGGAACCAAAAAAACATGCAAGTATAGGCATTTTTAAATACTGCCACTAATTATCCAGCATGGCATTGTTTATTTTGTGAAGCCAAACGTATTCAAATCCTAGCAATGCCACTAATTGACAGTAGCTAGAGCCCCTCTGTCTGCAACCAAGCAACTTGGACATACAGGATGGAAAAGATGTCACATGGCTGGAGTCACAAATTGAAGTTAAAATATGCAAGGAATAACTAAACAAGGGATATGTAGCCAACTTTGAATGATTTTATTACTGTTGTTCTGTTAAATTTAGTCATATTTAAGAATTTAATTTACAAAAGACAATTTAGTAGGACTGCTAATATTCAAGATCACTTCAGAATCGCAACACCGAGTTGACCACTTAGAGATGCTTTTGTTTTCAGGCCATGCAAATAGTCAAAAAGCAAATTAAAACCCCTGCTTTCCCTCACACAAGGTCCCCCTTCCCTCCCCATCTCCTCCCTATCTATACAGCACTACTTGCAATGGTACTGTATGTACTTCATGTGCAGTTTGTGAGGAATTTTATATATAGAGAAAGAGAGTTTACAATATACACATTTGCAGTAAGAGGCAATCATAGACTCACCACAGTCATACTGGATTAGTCTGAGGTCAGGGAAGTGGGTCCTCATGTTGCACTGGATCCGGTGCAAGCATCCTGTAAGGCTTGACAATTTGGAGGTGAGGGCTGAGGAGAAAACAGCTTGCTGGTGGCTCAGCCAGGGAGGTGGATGACAGCTGTGCATGGTAATGGGTGGTGCCTCCACAGGTGGGATAACAAAGATGTATCTAATAGAGAAGGTGGTACAGCTTACATCAGCTGGGGGTCTAAAACATGTTAATTACATTATATTTGCTTAGCAGATGTTAACCAGAGCAACCAGCATAGATTTTCACATTATTAATTTATACATCTGGTAATTCAGGTTAGGCACCTTGCCAAATAGTGCAACAGCAGCGCCACACCTGGGAATCAAGTCGGCCCTGCTCCTTACCACTATGCCACATGGCTGTGCACTTACCCTCTAACTGAAATAATGTGCTCTAACAACTGAAAAAGGGCAGCTATAAAAGGAAGAAGTAAAAAGCCTCAAATATAATTAAGAGAGCAATACTGTCATGCAAATGAGTATTTCTATTTTGTTTAATGGAATATTGACTGATGCAGACTTTCAAGTCTGCCTTATGAATGACTATGCACAAAAGAAGACAATATGAAACAGCAATGTACCTGTCTATGACACCACTCAGCTGCTGTAACCTTTCCTCTGTTGAGTAAATAGCCTTTCTAAGCACCTCACTCTGTACCCAAAAGGCCCCATGGACATGTGATTGAGCAGACAAGCAGTGGGTGTGTCCTGAATTGGCCCAGTTTTTAGGAGCAGGAGATGGGGAAGTGCCAGGGAGAAAAGTGAGGAAGTCCAGGACCTCACGGCCATACACAGGCTTGGCACTGCAATGCTGCTCATTGATTCGCAGGATCCGGGCAAGGCGCCATTCACGCTGTAACTTGCGCCGGTCTGCCAGCCATGTCTATGAGAGGAGCAGAACACTACATGAGTGCTGTAATGGAATGTAAGTGTAACTACAACAGAGATAGACAACTGCAGCATCTGTTGATTCCAACCAAAGGAATCAACAAATTATTTCATTATTAATTGATTAAAGCTAAATAATACTGCTTTCTGTTTTTTGAAGGAAAGCTTGTTGAAGGAAATTTCATGTCACAATGACAACGTGTGTTTACAGAACGCACCATCAAGAAGTTAAATTGCATTAATGAGCAATATTTACTAGCATACTAAAGCCCAACTATAAGTATAATGCCCATTTATAAGTACAAAGGAACAAGTGCCCAGGTTACCTGAAAAAAGGAATTTCAGAAAGGAAATTTTACAAATTGCTTAAGGAACTCCAAAACATTTTGTAGGAAATCAAGACAGCAATCTGACTGAGGTAGATACACATAAACAGCTATCTGGTTACCCTGACTTGATATTACAGCTTCACAGGATCATGCAATTAGTTATGATAGGCTATCCTCATTCAAATAAGACACCTGTCAATTATCTTGGCAATGAGTATGGATGTCACAAGGTAGATGAAATGTGACATATGCTTGAAACTGATATAGATAATAGAGAGTATGCCACAATTATTTAGGCATTAAATAACACAGATTTTGAACTTGACAGGAGCACTAATTTTTCACAGTAAGATTGTGATAAACATATCAGGTACAGTGAGCACACCATATAGAAGGGAGAGCGTGGAGGTGGGGGAGGCTGCGTTCGAGCTCTGGGAGAAGCAAGCCCTCCAGTGAGGGAACCCAAGTTGGGAGGTGCTGCCATACGCAGGGTGACAACATCACTGCTATCTTCACGCCCAGGAGCTGCACTCAGTCGGGCTGAAGAAGAAAAGTAAAAGACAAAAAAAGGTCATCAAACATACCTGGAGTAATGCAAAGACCTCACAAATGAGGGGATGATTGAAATTATAATTGGGCAGAGGAGTCAATATGCACTCTCAAGGGGTGGGTCTCTATTCTGCGACAGAGGATGGCCAGAGCTGAACTCATTTTTTCAAGCATTTTTTTCAACAAACAAAATTATAAACGGGCAAATTAAATTCTTTATGTCATGACCAGGGCTCCTGATTTTCCATTAGACAAAGTATAGTTGAACAAAATGATATACGGCATGCAAGGATAGCTACTACAGATGAGATATGGAATTTCCCTGAAACTGAATGGAATTCAAAGCCTCAAAATAAAAATATGGCAGGGTAGACCAATGTTCCCTGTACACTAAAAATTCTTTGGGACTTTGATACAAGAATATAAAAATGTTTAGAATGTGAGAATAGCAATCAGCAACCAGGACCTGAACTGCCCATTTTATGTCACTATCATTGTACACAAAAATTTTGCTAACTCAGCGAGCCAAGTCAGCTAGTGACCTGAAAAACTGTTGGGAGGTGTGAACCTAGTCAATGTGAACAAACCACATTCACAGCATCCTGAATGTGCCATTCTAAAAACATTGCCCACATCTATACAACATCCAAAGAATCCGACACTTCCTCAGTACCTAAACTACACAGCTTCTCGTCCAGGCTGTGGTAGTGTCATGCTCCCTGCCTGTGCCACTAAACCCCTGAGGCTAATGCTGCCACACGACTTGTTTTCAATCTTCTCAAGCGTGCTCATGTCACACCCTTCCTCTTCTCCTCATTTCACTGGCTACTCATTACAGCTCGCATAAATTTTAAAACTTTGGTGCTAGCCTACAGGGTAGTGAATGGAATATTTCCACCATACCTCCCCCCTCCCATCAGTCATCACACCACAAACCCCGGTCAGACCTCACCATCAAGATGACTCACTGCCCCCTCCTTGTGTGGTCATGATACCTACCAGTACTGCCGCCCCCCGCTCCATAGTTGGAACAAACTTCCCACTGTGATCAGGATAGCAGAATCATTGGCCATTTTCAGACCAAGACAGAAGACTCACCTCTTCAGACTGCATCTTGTTTCCCTCCCCATGTCCATCCCTTAATGATCCCATCTTTTGTACAAACTGTTTTGGTTGTAGTATTTTATGGTTTTTGTTATGATACTTGGTTTTACATTTCTCTTATTGGAGCTTATTATGGATGTCACAGTTTATACTCTGATAAGTTCTGATAAGTATTAATTTGCATGATGATCTGGGCATTTCTTTTGCCAGGTGTGGCACTTTTACTCATATTAATCAGGTGTTCTAATGTTCTCCCATACTGTAAGTCACTGTGGATAAGTGCTAAATAACTTGAACTTGAAATAACTTAAATGCTCATCTTTCTATTTAAGTAGATGAAACCTGGTTAACCACAGTTGTTGGCAGTTGTACATATCATTGGCTCTTATGCCTCATCTCCACTGGGCTGTCTGTGGTCTGCCTTAACCAGATTGGAAAGATGTGTCAGACAGGTTAGGTATCCAACACCACTGTAAAGTGAAGATCAAAATTGGGCTGAAATTGTGTAGTCTGAACCCGGCATAACTTACTTGTAACAGAAATTATCAGCAGTGCTGCTGTTAATTTTTGCCATGATTCTCTGTATTTAATAGAATGTTCAATTTAAACAGGTTTGTATATTAAATATAACATGATATTCAAAAAGGACTCAATAAACCCCTCTCTTTCATCCTCTTACTCACCTTGGTCAGAGCTAAGTCCTGACCCTTGCACTACCCTTAGCACTGGACGGGGAAGCTCAGTCTGAGGAGGAGCAGTGTGGCTGGCAGGACACTGTATAGGAACAGGAGGTCGGAGAGAGGAGGTTGTGTTGGCGTGAGGAGGAAAGGCAGAGGAGGACACAGAGGGCACACGGGGAGATGGTGGCACAGCCACTGTGGGGACTGCCCCTCCTTCCTTCCCAGTTGACTGGCGCACAACTATCTTTACAATCCCAGGACTGGGCACCATGGAGGACGGCACTAAAGGAACAAGAAAGATAGAGGTAGAAACTGATGTGCACTAATACTTTCATTTGCATGCAGGCTGTACCACAGACACAGAGGGCTCCACTTTCTCCAGAAGGTCTACGCTGACAGCTGTATTTGTACCCCTTTTGCAATTAACCACTATAAAATGAAAGAAGAAAATGACAGTGTTTGCATAACACTTGAATGGAAAACAGCAAACTACCTTGTGTAGGGTTGAGAGGCAGCGTTAATCCAGGGGGCCCGGGGGGTGCTGTGGTGGGATGAGTGTTGACTGTGCTACCCCCTCCTTGACTGACTGTCTGAATCACTGCTACCTGTGTTGGTTGGCTGATCAGGTGGTGCTGTCCTCCACTGGACAACAGATGCACAAGATTTCCTACACAGTGGAGGGATCACAACAACTTGTCTAATGTCTCAATAATGTCTTACAAAAGGCATTCATTTGTAAATGACTCATTAACTTCACAGAAGAGGTGTTTGAACAAAAACTTTTTCCAAGGGAGCTGAGTTCCCCAGTCAAATGTACCAAGACCACGTTGAAGACATGGCAGTTTAAGCCTTTTCTAAGTTTTAGAACTGAAGTTCACAGCACTCTCTGATCATGCCATGCTCTGTGTAAAACAGTAGATCTTAGCTACTGTAGTGAAGTAATAACGACACACATGCAGAAGGACAGACAAACAATATTTACAGTACACACAGTACACAGTACAACAATATTCATAAAATATGAGAAAATACAAGCACAACAGTTTAAGACGACACACTGACCCTGAATAGGACGGGATTGGGCCATGGTGACCTGGTGGAGCTGGGCACCAGAAAGTGTTAGCTTGTTGCCCTGCAGCTGGAAGGTGACAGGCTTACTGCCTTGGCAGGACGACACAGGGCGGCCTGCTAGGGATGCCAGCTGAGCAATACTGACCACCTCCCCAGCTGTGTGTGGACAGACAGAAAGAAGTTTACATTAGTACAATCCAATCTTTCAGTCATGTCTAAAAATGATACGAAGCTCAAACTTCGTAAATTTGTCGTTGAATGATGAAACATCAACTCAGGCTAAGGAATGCTGGAGAATTCATAAATTCATAAATAGATTCATAAATGTTACAAAAGTGTCTTCATGTTTCTGTATCGGACCTTGTGGACTTTTGGTTTTGCATTTGGCACCCTTTACCATCAATAAACTAAAGTTTTGTTGGTATTGTGGATGCTGTATTTTGTGCTTCAGACCATACCTACAGTAGCCATGAATAATACTTAGTCGACCTCTACTCAGTGGACCAATGGTGAGAAGTGCAATTATGGGTACTGGAAGATTCATGATAAACTTATGTTCCATAGCATAACTGTCATTCTAATATGCAAGAAATTCCTTTAGGACATATCATGAACTCTTTGAATACAATTTGTGAAGATCTGTGAAGAGGACATAGATCCAACAAAACCATGTTCATGGTATGCTGCATTTGTATTCTGAAATGAACAAAATTTATACCACCTTTCACTGTATTTGATCTTAAAAACTGTTATTCTATGTTACTCACAGGGCAAACGGGCTTGCATGTCTGGGCTCAGCAGAACCCTCTGGGTCATGGTGCTGCTGGGTGGAGGGGTAAAGGCTGGCAGAGGGGCAGCGCTGGAGGCAGAAGGGGGGCGCACACTCATAACAGGTACAGGTGCTCCTTGCCGCACTGCTGTTCCTGATCCAGCAACTGTAACTGCAGCAGGAATGCTGGATACAGAAACTGTGGAAGAGAGAGACAGTTACTACAGTAGATATAAGGGTGTGATGGTAGACACATGCACCTACAACACTAGAGATAGGATGGGAAATGCCGCTGAGACTGTTTGAAATGTTATCCCCCGTTAGAAATCTCTGTGATGTTGGTGGTGGTTGGGTTTTGATTAACATGTGGAGAACCCCATATACATGTTGGAAAAACAATCCAAGATACAATGGTACAATGGTACATAGTAATGGTCAGGACAAAATTATACAATAGAAAACTATGTTGAATTTCTGACTGTGTATATAATCTGTTTTTTCTGTTGCTTGCTACTGACTGTATTACATCATTTTATTGTCATTTAGCAGATGTATGCAAGTCGCTCTGGATAAGAACATGTAGGTTAAAATTTTATCCATTTATACACCTGGATATTTATTGAGGCAACTGTTAAGTAACTTGCCCAAGCTTGCAGCAGTGCCCCAAGAAGGGAATCGAATCATGAACTTTTTACAAGCCCTGCTCCTTACCACTACATAACAGTGCTGCTTGACTTGATTGTATTGGTCTTATTTTACTACCATGTTTCCTTTTAAAATGTGTCTTATAGAAATGCTAAATTAACTGAGGCTGAAAGAAATTTTTCAAGTAATACTTTGGTACATTTTCGTTACCAATTACCAGAATGCAGCAAGACACAGTTGCCATTTAACAGTCAAAACAGACTGAAGTAGAAAGGAATAAAATAGACATTTATTGTCCACTTCTTTTAGTCTATTTCTTTTTCCTTTGTTCCTTCTTTTTTACATGAAAATATCCATCAAGCCAGGAGGAACACTAACTAGCAGGACTCTGAACCTCTCCAAAATAAAGCTGAGAAAATGCTACGAAAAGCTGAGCTCATGCTTGCACTTTTACAACAACACAATGTGTGGCAAGGTCTCATTCAGGCTATGACTCCCCCAGCTTCATAATTTGAGCACTTTATTGGTCATTACTAGGCATGCACACAAAAATAAGGATACACAAAGTGAGCTGCCCATCTGAGAAAGCTTAGAAAACAATGCTAACTTTCCCCAACTAGGCAGCTGCAAATGACATACCATCAACAGTGATTGCGCTGTGCCTTCACACACGACAGACTTTATAATATAATTATTGTGCCTGTAATCACAATCAGTAGCAGTAGTCAGTATTATTTTTGAGCCTGTCCGCTCATCAACGACAAATGCAACCAATTTATCGTGGATGGGTCAGCAAATTGTTTTCTGTGTCAAATTAGGATGCATCACACGTAGGCAACATCTGGATGCTGGTGGAAAGAATGCATGCTTGCCCACTGTAACTGTCTCTGCACTACATGTTGCAAGTACTGCTGGGTGGATAGCTCACAAGATGACTGGATTATGTAGGCTACTGCTGAGAGTTTTCATGTTGCTCACAATTAGGGCTGCAAAAACAGACTAACTTACAGCACACTTTTCTCATTGACGTTATTTTTACTGTGAATGGCCATTTATGAATTAATGGTTAAAACCACCAGAATTAAGGAGCCCTCATTTCAATACTAGGCCACTCTATGATGTTAGTATGACAAAACAAAGACGTCTCAGAAAGCCTGCTTGTTACATTAACTAATGAATGAGCTAGTAAATCAGCAGCCTAATGTTAACGCCTTAATGTATTATGTATCCAGATTCTGTTCTCTTAAGAAAACTGAAAACCCTTTCTACACTGGCCCTATACCCACATGAACCATGAGTTTCCTGAAACAGCCTAGCTATGAAGTAGCTGCCCCCATATCACTGCTGGCTGAGACTGAAATGTGTCATGGTCATTTAAATATCAATTTTCTTTTAAATATCAATATTCTCTGCAGTATCTTACCTAGGTAGGTAGTCTAAATGGATACGATGGGCTTTGTATTGTTGCCTACTACAGGCTACAACAGTACATATATTCTATATATTTCTTTTCACTCTATTTCTCTGCCTTCGTGGTCACATTTTTCTTGATTTAGTGCACCTCATTTCCTTTTAGGCTGCTTAATTCACATAATGGTATAATATCATAATGGTATTGTTCAAAAAATTCTCAAACACATCGCAAAATGCTTGAACAACACTATGCAATTAAACACTGTAATTGTTATTACAGTCATCAATAAATATTGGACATCCAATCTACAGGCCATGTTAGAAAATGAAAACCGCTTATACCAATTACTAATTAAAGGTGCTAGGATGATTATGTTAAGTTCCCTCTTTGCTGTCTCAACAGTGAAAGACCAAAGTAGTAAAGTGTGTGATTTAGAAATGTGTAGTGTTAAAACCCGACTCACTTCAAGACTTTTTAGCTGTACCAACCAACCGTGAGCATCATGATTTTGATTTCCCTAGGCAACTGCTTCTGCCAAGTCACTGAAAATACGACAGAGTAGGGGGTGTCCAAAATGGACAGTGGGGTGTATACCAAAAACACCCTTTCCTTCTGTCTGCAACAATATACAGTACTGTATTTGTTCTATATCAAGTGAAGTTTGGACTCCTTTGCTCAATCACATCAATTGGGAGGGTGTTTCATTCTCAATATGTATTCCTCTGGTTGCAAGATTGTCAGGACAGGCTAGGAGGTCAGCATTGTATAACATTTGGGCAGCAAATGAGATAAACAGCCATACACCCCTTCATCATCTCCAGTTTGCCAGCCCTGTACATGTGTGTAGCAGCTGAGTCAACTCTAGATAGGGGATGCAACTGATATCCAAGAGAACTGCTATTAATCAATTTAACTGACCGGCAGGCAACAGTTCAGTCAGCTGTGTGAACTCAAAAGTTCTGTTCAGGATATGCATTTTTTTTTTCATTCTGAGTACTAACCCTGTGGAACTGGTTGAATAGGTGTGGCTGGTGGAGCTGTGTCCATGACCAATGTAGATCGAAGGGCAGGAGAAGCACTGTGATCAGGACAGGGGGGTCTGGGGCTGTTAACAAGCAACACTGCACGTCCATCTGTCTTGGGTAAAGGCTGGAACATCCTGAGACACATGCAGAATGTAGAAATGTTTGACAGAATACTAGTGTACAACCTCTCTTTCACTTACCTATCCGTCCATCTACTTACACAACATTTAGATTCAACAATGGAGACACCAAACAACATATGCATATTTATCATCTAATAAGCAGTTGGACTGCCCTTTGCCTTCAGAAGAGCTTCAGTTCTTCCATGAAGATGGAGGAGGTGGAAATTTACTCCACACTCTACATTCCAGAAGTACCCACAAAGGTTCAATGATGTGTAGATCCAGTGATTTGGGAGGCCACTGAAGGAGTCTGACTTATTCCTATTGTTCAGGACATCACTCCTGATTCCATTAAGCACTCTTTAAGCATCATTATTCCATAATTCCATTAAGCAACATAACTCCTGTGAGATAACTGCCCATACCATAACAGATTAACCACCGTCGCCACCTTCTTTTGGCTTTCTCCAAACATAATTGTGCAGAGGTAGGAAAAAGAGAAACCGATGACTCAGCAGACCATACTGCTCTCTTTCACTGTTCAGAGGTCCACATTTTGTGCTCATCACACCAGGTTATGCATTGTTGCACACTAGCCTTTGTTACAATCGGCATCAGAATGAAAGCCCTACTACAAATATTAGCTTTATGAACCTTAGGACATACAGTTGATGCTGACACTGGATCACAGAGATGTAGATTCAGTTCTGTTGCAATTTTTGAGGCTGTTGTTGAGTTGGCCATCTATCCTTGCTGGTAATCTTTGCAGTGGGGACCACTGGTCCTCTCTCCTAACGCAGCTTTTCCTTTTTTGGCATATGCGGTCAAGATTTCACACTGTGCCCCTAGAGACATTAAATAATTTTGCTGATTCTGTGACTAATTCAAATACAATTTGGCCAGTAACTATTTGACCTCTTAAAATCTGATAGATCCCTCTTTTTGTCTCTGACACTTGCATGTTAATCGCATACATTGATTTTAAACCATCTTTCATACCAGAAACGTAATGGTTTTTACTATTGATAGTAGTGCCAAACTTGTATACTACTTTTAAATTGCATGTTATTTACTTTTTACATTTGAATCCTGTATCATTTGGTGTTTCCATTATTCTGTCTACTCCCTGTATACACACACACACACACACACATATACATATATTTGTGTGTGCGTGCATGCATCCATATGTGTGTGTACCTAAGCATTCTTGACTCATCTTTCCATGACTACAGTGTTAACGTGAAGGAAATGAGGTCTGGCCAGTTCTGAACAAAAAAAAAAATAGAATTCAAAATTATTTTAAAAATTAAGCTTACCATTTTGTATACATTATGTGTGCTGCAATATGTGCCAGTTTAAGTGCAAACAACTGCGTAATTTGATTGCATCAATACCTGTTAACCTTCATGCGAACGGGTTTAGGTCGCGGTGGTGGGTCAGGGGAGTCCATGATCTCATGTACCAGCCTAGGCGTTACCTTCCTACGAGGTAGAAAAACGTCTGCCTGATACCTGGAAACACGTCCCTCCAGGCCCACCAAGTCAAACATGGACAGGTCACAGCACTGGAGGAGAGGGGAGATTAGGGAGTCAGGATACTATACTCACACTGCACAGGTGACAGTATTTGGAAATGTACTTGGAAAAAATACAGCACTACTGAAGGAGCAACCAAACTCTGTTTGGATTTCAGCTTTTATGCTCACCTTGAAAGGAGATGTGTCAAGAGCCTGTTGCACAAGGGAGGCGGTGGAAAAGAGAATAGGAGGGGTAATGAAGGGCGAGTGGATAGGCCGGGGGTCAAACAGATTAGGATGGTTACACACTTTGCGCAGCTGCATCAGGATATTTATCACTGACATGAAGTGTCCGCTGGCCAGAGTCTCCCGAGTCCTAATAAAAGTGATACATAGACAGAGAAACGTAAGAGATGATCATTTTTACACTTGTAAAATAGCTAGCTAACCACATGACAGTATGAGAAGTACGGAAGTACGGAAAGTGTTTCTTTAAGTTGGTTTGACATATTTACTAAGTCTTGAGTTCAAACCTTATTTTGTTTTGGGAAATGAGACTACAATTTTACCATAAGATAATGGTTAAAACAGGAGGAATTCAAGAAGGATACAGCATTGTTTTATCCCAGGCTTAAAACACACTCTCGCAGACCCCGCAGGATTAAGGATTGAAATAATACGACTGATAAAAATAGGTTTCCATCTTGCAACATCCTTCTTGTCACTGTTCCTTTTGCTATACAAGATGTTGAAAAACACTTTTTCAGATGCAGACTCACAACTAGGCTACAGCAGCCTAATGATCAAAACAACCTGGTAATACACAAATGCAATTACTGTGCATAAATTAAAACAAACAAGAAATGATAGACTGTCTAGAAGAAATGCATTCTAATAGGAATTGTTTAAAGTCAATAAAGCTGGGACAAGTCAGTCATTTTCAGTTCACAGTCTAGAGTAATGAACACAGACAACATCTGTATGGTGGGAGGGGAAAAAAGCTTGGTCATTGTCACTATCCTCTCTGAACTACATGTTGCAAGGAGTGCTGTGTGGATAGCTTGCAAAATGACTGGATTGTGTAGGCTACTGCTGTGAGTTTTGATGTCGCTCACAATTATGGGTGCAAAAACAGACCAACTGTCAACTGTACTATGAATGGACAGGTACAAATTAATGGTTACAATAAAGAGAAGTAAGGAGTCTGTAAGGAGGCCCAATTTGAACACCTCTCTGTACATGAAAAACCAATGTCTCAAAAGCCTGCTTGTTATGTCAGCTATCTCATTCACTAGCTAGCTACCTAGTCCAGCAGCATAATGTTAACACTTTAATATGTTCGGGTATCCAGAGTCAGTTCCCTTAAGAAAACAGAAAACCATTTCTACACTAGCCTTACAGCCACACAAACAATATGACTGTCAAATACGTCAATGTTCAGTTAACATAAACATTAATTCAAGAGGAATGTAAATGGGCATGGTTCTGGCTCTACAGAATTTGGCTGTGGTGTTCAACCAAACCAAGTGTTGGTGAGATTATTGTTTGCAGTGTGTTACCTACAGTAGATAGCTTATAGGGATTGGATCGGCTTTGTATTATACTACTGTATAATGTAGATTTTTTGTTACTCCATTCCTATGCATGTCTTGCATCTCCATTTCAAGCAGTGCTTGACACTAATGGAAAACACTCTTGTGGGGAAATGTTGCAATTATAAAATGTGTAGTGTTAAAAACCTACTCACTTTAATAACTTTATTATCTTACACGTTTTTCAGAGGCCAAGTCACTGAAATGCCTTCTGCCAAATTATGACAATGAAATGACAATGGTGTCCAAAATTCATTATCAAAATCCTTCCCCTTTGTGTGCAAGCATATACAATCTGTGCTATGTAGCACGGTCTTAACAACAAAAGTAACACTGACAACTGCACAAAAAAGTTTTACAGTAACAAAGAACTGGCTCCAGTTTTCCTGAATTATCTTCATTATTATTCATCTAAATTGTGTGTGTGTGTTTACAGATGCCACCTGCCAATCATTTTATACAATGACAGCTCACTGGAAAAACTCATTATCATATTATCATAGAGCGTAATATGAATGCTTCCGCATAATGATGGCACCGCTGCTGTGCAAGCACAAAAATTATCAGGACCATCATCACAAGGATTTAGAAGCTACAGAATGGCTACTTGTGAAGATTCCCACAATATCTGTGTTTCATACTTGCCTGAGACAATTCAGTACACTGTTGGTTATGCATGTGCTTCAGTCACTCAAGGCACTTATTCTGAGCAGAGGCTGAGCTCTATAGCACAAGATACTGCAAGGTTGAGGGTGGTCTGTCACTGGCCAACAGTGACCACTAGCCTGCAGCGCAGAACATAATCGCCTTTGTTCCTCTGAGTTAGGGTCACCCTTGTCCTGCCACCCATCAGACTGTCTGGTGATTCGCCAGGCACCTCTGAAGGTAAGTGAGAGTAAGTAACGCCTCTAATTGGTGTTCACTCTCGTGTAATGTACTGTAAAACTTGCAGTGTGAAAAATGCTGGTTGCTGGAGAGTGTATCACAAGTGTGCATACTTCAAATGCCTGGATTGAGGCAAGTCTAAGGCACCTCCGGTGATTGCAGAGTAAAAAAAGAACAAATAAACAAACTTCTAAGAAAGAAAAGTCTTTAAATTAATTGACAGACCTTCTGAAATGCCTACTGTGTTGTTCCAGACAGGGCTGAATCGTATGTTATCCATTTCCCCCCCATGTTTTCCCATAGTGAAAACAAGAGTGTCGAGGGGACTATGCAAACCATTAACCACAGAGAGGACTGGGTGACTGGGAGTTACGGAATACAGCTGGGATACTGGGGTTAAAACTTGGGTTACATATGTCTTTGTTGGGATCCCTGCTTTTGTTTTTAATACAAACAGTGCTATTCTGATGCGATCGCACTGCTACTTTGAAGCCATATTGAAGACAGTTTGAATCATTTGAAATTCAACTTTAAAGTTACAAAAGTGATATTTTTTGAAGATGTTATGAATATCAAATTTTGCCATATGAAATTTTATCTGAACTTTTTCCCCACAGCGATGAGTACTGAATCACTGAATGTGATCAGCTTTGTCACTGGTCACTCACGAAGCTTGTGCCATGAAGTCGTCATAAAGGAAGCGCTGTCTTTTGGAGAGGCGGCAACGCACTACATGCTCATACTTCTTGGGCATTTGCTTCTCCACGTCTGCCTTGATTCTTCTGAGGAGAAAAGGCCGCAGGACCTGGAAGGAGATACATTTTGCATCAATCACATTGTTTAGAAAATATTTTAAACACTTACACACTAGAACTGTGAAGCAGCATGACTGAGCCCTACCTTATGCAGCCTCTTAACTAGGCCCTCGTTGTACTCTTGGCTGCCTTCAATCATGCCAGTGAGGGGGTTGGAGAACCACTCCTTGAACTCACGATGTGACTGGAAGACGTGGGGCATGAGGAAGTGCATGAGGGACCACAGCTCCATCAGACTGTTCTGTAAGGGTGTACCAGTCAGCAATAGTCTCCTCTGACTGCAAGAAGGGGGAGAGGAGGAAGTTTGAGAGGCTCCATAGCAGTGTAGAGAGTACATGTGTGTTCACTGCGTCACAATTTAAATGCAATACAGAGTGGCATGTATCACTTCCTCACTATATACTGCAGGTTTCAGGGAGGAAATTGCACCACTTCAACCACCTTTTACATTTACCTTTTGGAATGCTACTTTGCCTCCTTACTTGTTTATATAGCACCTGAGCAGGATAGTGCAAAGTGCTTAAAAGATGTCAGAATTACTTAGGGGCAAGTTAACCCAGATTCAACTTAATTTGATCAAAAACATGCTTTAAGCTGGAGGAGGTTTTGAGACATCCACTTTCGAACGCCAGTCAGACATTTATGCAAAACAGTCAATTTGTTTAACTTAAGTCTGACAGGTATAACTGTTTCATCAGCATAAACGTGAAAAGGATATGTTATGCTTACAAATGTGGCAAAGTCATATCATATAAATTGAGAACAAAATTGGTTGAAAAATAGATCCTTGAAGGAGCACCATATTCTATCACTGCTGATGATGCCACAAAATCACCCATTAAGACAATCAATTTTCTATTTGACGAGTAAGGAAAAAAAAAACAATTCAGTGCAGTTCCAGAGATGCCAATCCAATTTTGAAGTTTGTCAATTAAAACAGAATGATCAATTGTGTCAAATGCCACACTGAGGTCAAATAGGATGAGGATGAAACATTCACCAGTCAGCACTCAGCTGTAGCTTGTTTACTACCTTTAGAAGGGGTGTCTCTATGATATGACTGAAAGCCAGAATGGAATTTCTCCAAAAAAAAATAAATATATATATATATATATATATATACATACATTACTATTCATCACAGGTAAAAGTTGCCCAGAGACCATTTTTTCCAAGATTTTTGAAATAAAAGGCTGGACTACCGCACATTTAAAACAGGTAGGAACATATCTTGTCATGAGTAAGCTATTTATATCTGAGACTAAATTAAGAGTAACTGCTGCTAAAATGTCTTTCAAGAGCCTTGTTCAGGTAACACCTAAGGGACTGGATGATAATAATGATGATGGTGCTGCTGCTGCTAAGATACTGGTAATGGTTACTGATGACAATTTTAGCGTAGCAATAATCTTTACAGTAAGAATGCCATCGTAATTGATCATGTTTTGTGGCAGTATTCGAGCTTTTGTCTGTGTCTGTCTTTCATGCGCTCCACTGCAAGGGTATTTCAAAAGATGGGGACTGCCAGAAGTACGAGTGCAAGCACACATACATCTCATGCCATTTCTGTGATTGATATTTTATAATCTTGGATTATCTCTTTACTAAACCCAAAGTGTTTACGATCCATATTATATTGCTTTTTGAGATTTTAAGGCTTTGATATTTTTAAATCACCTAATGAGAATTTTTTCAGCAATACACTTTGTTCATTTTTGCAAATCTATAAAAATAACCAGAGGTTATCATTATTGTTTCTTCTAGTTTTTTTAATTACAAATCTATACAAATGAACCTAGGTTATATTAGTTGTACAAATGACTGTACACTGCCTACCCTGATGAAACTGCTTTACTATGCCATTTTTGCTCTTACTTGATAATTACTGATGAACACTGGTTGTTTCCTTTGGAATGTATACATCTGGAGTTTATATCCTTTGCCTTGCAAACCTAACAATTCAGAGAGAATACTGTATACTATTTATTGTCCAAACATATGCATCTTTCCTGAGTGGATACTGTCTTCCAAATTTGTTTAATAACAGACATGAATCCATGTGTGCATTTGTGTGTATTACTATCTACATTTGGGATCTTTTCCTGTTTGTTTTAATCTCTGCAAAAGAGATTTTTTCCCTAAATCTACACCAAAGCAGAGTGTATATTGTTTGTTCTTTATTTTTCACTGTTCATTTTTCACAGCCAAAATTGTCAAGTTGTACATTTTCGGTCTCACAAGAGATCATGTCAGATATTACCAATGCAAACACATTCTCGTTCAATTTAATTGAAAGAACTAAAAATAAATGATTTGTGTTACAAATAATGTTATTTCACTGTGTTTTACCGATAACAAGGGAAATGCTTTTCACAAACCCCTCCGTTTCATACTGTTTTTTTTAATGTTATATTGTTGCTATAATAAGAGGCACATGCCTTTTATAGCTGTTTCATATGTTTCATATGTTCATTCTGCTAAAAATAAAGTAGTGTTTTATCAGACTTTTTCATAGTCACAAGCTGAATTTTGACGTTTAAAATGTTGGAAGCTATACTGGTTTGGCACTGTTAAAGATCAGTGTTCCAGAAAGCTCTGGCAGAGTTGATTCTGGTAGTATTCTGTTGCAACATACAGCTATACACCAATGTAAAGATGTTGCTCTATTACAAACACACTCCTCTTCATATCCATGGGGGTCTCATTATCCAAAAATGAAATACAACAGTAACAAGCTAAATTTTTACAGGCAATTTAGTAAACAGCTTTTAAATCTTAATCGTATTTGCAGTCCGTGACCTCCACTCAAGCAACCGGTCCTGCATGTGTATACAGGGACAACCGAAAAAGTGCTCATGAAATGCTTACCCATCTTGAAACCAGTGAGTTATGAAAGTACTTTGCAAAAAAATAAAAAAAAATAAAAAAATAAACTGCTCAATTTTTTAATAGAGAAATTAACTGACAGAATTGACTGAAACTGTTTGCTTCAACGGCAGCAACAGCTGGGAAACTGGTACATTGCATGAATATGTAACTGAAAAGTACATACTATACTGCCTTAAATTCTGCAGGGCTCTATTAATGCACTGCGTCAAATAACCAATTTGTTCGATACAGTTTAGCTAGTAACATGCGTTGTGCTCAGCTGGCACAGTTGCCATAGCTCAAATACAATAGTTAGCCTATTCATTGATTACAGCAAGCTAAATTTACTTACATCACAATCCTTCAGCGCAGCACATTTCTGTATCCATACAGATCAGTTATTAATGTTACCTTTAATGTTTGCTAACTTACCAGACTGCCTAACTTTATATCTACCTAATTAACAGTGAGTTTAACAAAACCATAACACGGACTCTAAACATCACACACCAGTAATATGATGGACTAAAATTTGACTTCATTACTTAAATTAACATGTGAAATTAACGTGAAATCATAACTGCACAGTAACTTACAACTTCAAGTCACTAATGTTTTGACTACATGTCTGTGAACAAATGAAATCCTGTTCTAATGCTAATCTTATGTTACTTTTGGAATGTTTAGTTTGTGGGCTAAATGTCCAGATGTACAGACATGGAGCCAATGCCTATTTGAAAAGTGTGATGACAAGCAAGTTTGAAGGACTGCTAATTGCTCATTTTTATAGATTGCTTCAGACGCATGAGGAGGAAGTCAGAACGCCATAGGATGCCGACCTCTGATCTTGCGCGCATCAAGTGGCCTCGTCTTGAACACAGGAAGTATCTCTGCTTGCAATACAAATTCTGGAAGAGTATTCTATGTCATGCACTCTGTGCGATGAAAACAATACTTTACTTTCAGGATGTCATTTACCTTGAAATATCACCTATGCCCTCGATTCTGATTGTTCTGCAGCCTTGTCTCTAGGGCAGCAAGTATATAGTATATAACGAATGAGAAACCAAATGAATTTTGCATAAATGTTTTCACATAAGGTAACTTAAGCTGGTTTTTTATGAGCTTCTAAAAATGTCTCTTATTGGCTCAGGAAAGCATTAGATGTACTTCCTCAGTGGGACCACTTGTATGGCAAATTTCTCACTATGGCCGTCACAAATGGGGCTAACAATACTTTAAGATATTTTGCTAGAAGTTAGCAAAAATTATTTTAAAATCAAATACATTGTTGAAGGTACTCTGAAAGGCCAAAGCTCCCAGAATTAAATGAGGTGTTTTCAAGTTTTTCATGAAACATTTATTAAGTCACAAGCTGTGGTAATACCAGGTGCAGATTACTTGGAAATGCACAATTTACTGGGAAATATGGGATCAGCCAGAAAATATGAGGAAGAGGGGGTAGCAATTTGGATGCTAGTGACATTAAAGAAGAGAGACAGCTGAGCCCCACCACTGATGAAAGATTTCAACATACCCCAACTGAGAGGTGCAAGATACAGAATGCCAGAATGCAAAATACAGCCTGCTATCTGTGTGGATATGTACTGCTCTGCAAACAAATGACGAGATCATTTTTTCAAGAGATTAGCATTTAGCACAAACTTCAAGTGAGCCATGTTGATGTGAGGAGCAGCAGACACTTCCCCAAGACCAGAACGAGCAAAAACTTCAGCGAGGCATTAACTTTTTTCATATACAGATGTTTACAGTTGTTATTTATTTATTATTCCTGAACAGAATAAACACTGCACAATGGAGAGTGACAAATTCTTAAATGATCAGTTTTCTTCCCCTAAGTACCTGTTGAAGTTCAGTAAGCTCTGCCAGCGCTGTGACTTGAAGTTCTTGATGTTTTGGGCCTCATCCAGAATAAGGTAGCGCCATGACTTGCGTCGGAAGGCCTGATGGTCTTGCAATACCAGCTTATAGGAGGTGATGCACACATGGAAGGCATTGGGCTTGGTCCAACCCTGCCAACAGTTAAGAGAGAAGACAGAAGAATTGAGAGAGAAAAATATTTCAGAGCATCACTGACGGAATATTACACAAAACATACTTAGAGAAGAGACTAAAATGCTTGTTGTTGTTTTTCTCAATACATAGGAAGGAGAGCATCATGATCCTGTTGAAAAAAGATTGCTCATCACTCAAACTCATCACTGTTACTAGGGATGCACCATACTGGATTTTTGCCGATGTTCGATATGCTGATATTTTGAGGATTCAGAAACATTTAAAAACACAAGTGACGTCATGTAAAATAAAGAAGAAATATTTAAGATTCTGCACTATTTCTAGGTCAGCAATCAAATTTAAGCAAATTTGGGGCATTGACCAACTTAACTCCTTTGAACAAAAGGTCAGATTTCCTTGAGTTGTATCTTTTCCATTGAAGCATGCGTTCAGATGACACTGAAGTGGATTTGATCTACTCATCAGCGGCTCGTTCAAGTAACTCAACTTGCAGCCAGTGTTCACCTGTTATAAGTATGGCTGTGCCTCAAGATTCCAGCAGATCATTGCTTACTAAGTAGCATTGTGATAGCGGGAAAAATGGCATCAGAGCTAAGTGAAAGTGTCAAGTCAAATTGTTATTCTAAGCAAAGAGGGGCTTTCTCAGCATCAAATCATAGCTAGACTAAAGGTTTCTAAGGGGGCAGTGCATGGAACTCTAAAAGGCTTTGCAGAAACTGGATCAGTTGTATCCAAAGCATGATCAGGCAAGCCAAAAGTGACCACACCATCAGAAGAACAATATATCAAGCTTAGTTCCCTGAGAGATAGAAAAGCAACTTCATCACAGATACAGAATTTGTTAAATAAAGAATGCAAGACTCCAATCAGCAAAAGTATTGTCAAAAGAAAGCTGTCTTGTAGTGGTCTCAAAGAGGACGAGTAGCAGTTTCTAAACCACTTCTCAGGAGGGGAAACAAGGCCAAACGCTTGGGGTGGGCTAAGAAATGCCAGCATTTCACAGTGGATGACTGGAAAAAGTCCTATTTACTGATGAATCCAAATTTGAGATTTATGGCAGTAACAGAAGGGTGTATGTAAGGAGACAAACAGGAGAGAGAATGATACCGCAGTGTACCGAACTGATAGTGAAACATGGTGGTGGGAATATTCAAGTCTGGGGGCGTTTTGCCTACTCTGGAGTTGGACACCTGCACCGAATTGACTATACCCTGACCAAGGCGAAGTACCACTCCATTCTTCAGAGACATGCTATACCAAATACTAAGATATTCTGAAATTCATGTACATTTTTCAAAGATTCAACTTTGTTAAAGTTGTTGTCAAAATTGTTAAGCTGACATTACCATTTGTAATGAAAAAATTATTACATTAAAAACAAATGCAAAATAGAAGTATTTTGACTAGTGGTCTCAGACTTTCGGACCCCTCTGTATATATACCATAAAACTTCCAATAAACGCTGAGGCGTTTATTTGCTTTAATTACTTAACTTTATCGGCGTTTACTGGAGACTCGGCAATAAGAGACCTGCGTTTATTTCACCTAAAGCCCTCAGGCTTCTGCAAGTTATTGGTAGCTGAACTGGCCAGGAAAATTCACTATGTTTTTTCCCTCTAAGTAGCCTACTTAACAAACATTATACAATGCTTTGGTAGCAACTCAAACAGGAATCACTAATAAAATTAGTTAAACATTGTCATTGCAACCTATAATGGGAGAGCACACTCTACAAAAATAGCAGCATCACTGTGAATTTAGGCTACCATGATCCGGAAGACAGCTTGTTTTGTTCGTTAATGTTTAACCTAATTAGTGAACAGATGAACACGCATTTGAATTGACTATAACAACCTCATTTAGCCTAATGTAAACAATTTATTTGTTTGTGTCATTTCGTTTTTTAGCCACAAAAAATAAATATAATTTTCCCTGACGTTTACCCCGCAGGTCTCATATAATCGCCGGTATGTCCAACCCTTTCAGTGAAAAAAACCTATATGGAATGTCCATAAATTATACGGATTTGCCCTATTTAAATTGCTTACAAACGTATACATAAAATCATACGGATTATTAAAAAAACCTTGGTTCAAAATTTATTACGTGCTATTCATTTCGAGAATGATAAAAGCACATGAACACATGAACACACACTACAGTAAACAAAGAACAACAACCGGATGCTTGTTTCCTGAAGTCTCACACAATAGACCAATACTTCCGTGTCGTCACACAGGGGGCTGGTGGCAGAAAGTAGCTTTGGTTCCCGTAGACTTACATGCAAAATTCACGACTTTCTCAATGTTATTATTGCACGTGTCATCCAGCACTATAACAGTCACCGACCGTCTTGGCTAGTTTCGAGGTAAAACTCTTCGCTATTACTGTTACTGGGGATCCGTTGATATGTGCCTAAACTGCTACCTAGCTGCTAATGCTAAGTAACATTACTAGCCTACTGTTTCCTGGATCAGTCCGGTCTCCTTTCCTTTAGATAGACACTACACTGCCATGTTTCCAGTCATCTGGCATTTCTCCAGTGTTAAGAGATTGCTTAAAAATAACTGTCAGAGGCTTGCAAACCACTTTCGCTAGTTCCCTGAGAACTCTTAGATATATTCCATCGGGGCCTGCTGCCTTATTTGTTTTATGTTTTGGAGTTTATCTAGTACTTCTGCATCATTTAAATCAATTTTCTCCGTAAGTCTCTGAGAACTGATTGCACCTGAAGGCATATGTGAAAACACTTCACTAGTGAAACTCTCCACAAAGTAACTGTTTAGGGTATGACCAATAGCTTTGTTATCATAAACCATAACTCCATCCTTACCTCTACCTCTTCTCATCCTTAACTATCCTTGTTCGATGAGCTTGAGCTTTGAGCTTTTGAGCTTGCATATTACTGCATTCAACCTTATTACTCTCAGAGCTCTCCAACTTGTACTTTCTAAATAATTTCCTTTTTTGTTTCAAATTGTCCTGTAACGACCTATTCATCCACTATTTGGACTGGTTGAAGAGGTGGTGTTGTTGCTATACATGACTATAGACCAGTGATTCTCAACCGGTGTGCCGTGAGGCAAAGTGAAGTGTGAAGTGGAATTTTGAGGATGCGTTTTTATATAGGTGTGTGTGTGCACTTATACTCTGTGAAAGGACTGATGTTTTATATTGTGCTATTAACCATTTCGCACGTAACTTTTATGCTATATAGCGTGCGTGTTACATGTTACATTACGTTTCATTAGCGTTATTAAGCTTCTCATAGTTTTCAGTTAGCATTTGCTATATTTTTTGGCGTTAAATCGCCGTTTCCTCAAAGCTAAAATTAGCTAGAATTTTTCCAATCTAGTGTTCTAATCGCACCGGTTTTAGCATACACGCTAAATGGCAAATCACACTGGTGTGATCGTATGTGCGAAAGGGTTAATGGAGTAATGCTTTGTTTTATTTTAGTTTAGTGTGTTGCTGTTCATGATGCCTAACTGTGTCCGATGCACTTCAATGCATTTTTAATAAATTATACAATTGCCTGTCTGATTTAACTATCTGTCTGATAATTATTTGACAGTCTGCTGAAGTGCAATAGGGGTCAAATCTCACTAATGATATTATAGCCTATCATAATATGTGTGACACTCTTCATAATTGATAACCAACTTTAAGCTGGTGTGCCTTGATGTTCTGGTTTGACCTTTGATGCGTCTTAGCCCCAAAAAGGTTGAAAACCTCTGCTATAGCCTGAGCACTACCTTAAAATCCGGATAAATTTTTATTTCACTTGAAGCACTTCTACTAATGTTTGCACATCCTGATAAACAGCTGTGCAACAGTTTATCCTCCCTATTGTTCACTTATCCAAAGCGACTTACATCCGTTACAGTTTTTCGCAAGGTTATCCATTATGTTATCCAGCAGTGCTATCCTGTATCCATATCTACAGCCAGATATTTACTAAGGCAATTGTAGGTTAAGTACCTTGCCCAAGGGTACAGCAGCAGTGCCCCAGCAGGGAACTGAACCGGGAACCTTTCAGTTCAGAGTCTTGCTCCTTAACCACTATGCTACCCTACCGCCCCATTGTCAGATATGACAGTGAGAGGGGATTTCAATATTCACATGGATAACAAGAGCGATTCTTAGACTAGACCTTTTATACCTTCATTGGCTTTGCTCAAAATATAAATGGACCCATGCACTACCACAGTCTTACACTTTGCCTGGTCTTACCCCTGTATATTTCTAGCTTTTATCTGCCATATTTTATCGTGCCTCATAAACCTGACCTCTCATTACCTTCCCCTTATCAAGTCTGTTCTCTGATACCAGATACGAAATACTATTATTACGAAATACTATATTATTATTCTTTGAATGCTATAAATGACTGTATTGAGGAGCTCCTAGGACCATTTCTTCACAAAAGGACCCCTCAAGCCCTCAGTGGTTGGACCCCTGCTTTTCTCCTTATATATACTACCTCCTGATAAAGTTATTTGTAAACATGGCATTAACTTCCACTGCTACCCAGACAATGCTCAACTGTCAGACAGTCAATCTTAGAGACCTGCACAATTAACAAGCGCCTCCAAAACTTGCACAAGAATGAGGTAGGAATGAGGTAGTTGGCCCAAAGTCCCTGAGAAGAAAATTGTCCAAGTTAAATGTGTCTTAAATCTAGATGGTATCTAACTGGTTTACATTACTATCATAAAAGATCTAGTTTCAACAATTGACCCAGGCCTCTCACTTGGAATCTTTATAAACAAACATCTCCAGGGTTGCTTCTCATTAGCTGTGGAAAATGGCTGTCAGTATTATAGTTAATATTTTCCTTACTCTGATCTGGTTGTGCAAACATCTCTAAAAGGTCTCCATCTGGTTCAAAATGCAACTGCTAACATTCTAACCGGAACAATAAAACCTGAGCACATAACCCCACTGTTATGCTGAGCTAGCAGATTGCACAGTCTACTGGGCCAACAGAACAGAGGATTCCGGTAAGAAACTAGGCGGTGGCCTTTGCATTTTCGTGAACAATTCTTGGTGCATGAACACTGCCATTACTGACAGACACTGCTCTCCCGAGGTAGAATATCTAATGCTGAAGTGCAGGCCTTTTCATCTACAGAGGGAATTCACCATTGTCTACATCCTGGCAGTCTACATTCCTCCACGCTAAACAAGTGCTAGCACAACTGTGTGACGTCATCGGTAAACAGTTATCGGATCACTCCGATGGGGTATTCATTGTTGCTGGAGACTTCAACCACGCCAATCTAAAGTCAGTCCTCCCAAAATTCAGGCAAAATGTGAAATGCCCCACCAGGGGCAGTAACACATTGGACCAGGTTTATACCAACATCACAGGCGCATGCAGGGCACAACCGTGCCCCCACCTGGGACTATCTGACCATCTGTCTCTGTTCCTGACCCCAGCTTACAGGCTATTAATAAAGAAGACAAAGCCAGCCTTCAGATCAATACAGGTATGGCCTGAGGGATCTGTCTCACAATTGCAGGACTATTTCGAGTGTACAGACTGGAGCCAGTTTGCACACCAAGCTAGGTGTGGCTCAGGATTTGACTTAGAGGAATATGCCTTCACGGTGATGTCTTACATAAAATACTGCGTAGACCAGGTCACCATCACTAACAACATCAGAGTATTCCCAAACCAGAAGCTGTGGACAACGAGGCCCGAAACCTGCTAAAAGCACGGGATGCCACATTTAGATCCGGTGACACTGCAGCATATAGTGAAGCTAGGTCAAACCTCAAGAGGGCCATCAAGACTGTCAAGCACAGATACAGACAACAGATTGAGGAACATTTCAGTAACACCACCAACCCCCGATACATATGGGAAGGAATCCGGTCCATCACAGACTACAAAGGGAAGAACACCTGCCCTTCATCCAGCGACGCTGCACTGGCACAGAAGCTTAATAGCTTCTTCACTCGGTTTGACAGAGACAACAAAGCACCAGTGGTGAAGACCCTACCAATGTAGAAATAGCACCGACGCTGAGCACACAAGTAGTGAGGTGGACCCTCCCCAGTGTCAATGCACGCAGAGCAGCTGGACCAGACGGCATTGCTGGGAGGGTCCTCAGAGACTGCGCCTGTCAGCTGGCAGAGGTCCTTGCTGACATCTTTAACCTCTCTCTGTCCCTTGCTGTGGTCCCCAAATGCTTCAAAACATCCACCATAATCCCAAAACCCAAGCAGTCAGCAGAGACAAACCTGAACGACTACAGGCCTGTCGCACTCACCCCTGTAGTCGCAAAGTGCCTGGACAGACTTGTGATGACCCACATCAGGAGTGTCATCCCCGCTACGCTGGACCAGCACCAGTTTGCCAACAAGGCAAACAGGTCAACTGAGGATGCCATCTCCATTACCATCCACACCGTGCTGGACCACCTGGAACACAAGGACATCTACACCAGACTGCTTTTTACCGACTGCAGTTCTGCATTCAACACCATAATTCCCAATAAACTGCATTCCAAACTACACAATCTGGGTCTCAATACACCAGTTTGCAACTGGATCTGGGACTTCCTAACAGACCGCCCCCAGACAGTCAGACTAGGCAAATGCTCATCATCCACCCTGATCCTGAACACCGGAGTACCCCAAGGATATTTACTGAGCCCACTCCTCTATGCCCTCTTCACCCATGACTGCACACCTGCTCATGCATCCAACACCATCATCAAGTTTGCAGATGACACCACAGTGATTGGGTTAACCTCAAACAACAATGAATCGGCTTGCAGAGAGGAGGTGCAGAACCTGGTGGGGTGGTGCAACAAAACCACCCTCTCACTCAATGTCAAGACGACCAAAGAATTGATCATCGATTTCAGGAAAACTGGAGGAATGAACAGGCACCACTAACCATAAATGGAGAAGCTGTGGAAAGAGTCTCCAGTTTTAAGTTCTTGGGAGTAAGCATAACAGAGGACCTCTCTTGGACCACCAACACCTCTGCAACAGTAAGGAAAACACAGCAGCGCCTGTACTACCTCAGGAAACTGGAGAGAGCAAATCTGCCCCAGAAGCTACTGGTGAACTTTTACAGGTGTGCCACAGAAAGCACACTGACATACTGTGTAACTGTATGGTATGCCAGTTCCAACAGAAACTACCAGAGAACACTACAACAAGTAATTAGGACTGCACAGGACATCATAGGGACACAAGTCCTAGACATTGAGACCATCTACAGCTTACGCTGTCTGCGGTGGGCACACAACATTATCAGGGACTTGACTCACCCCAGGCAACCACCTGTTCAATCTCCTCCCATCTGGCAAGAGATTCACAAGTATTTCAGCTGGCACAACCAGACTGAAGAACAGCTTTTTCCCCAGAGCTGTGATGCAGCTCAACACACCCCCCCCACTCCACCTCCTATAGAAGTGACAGCAACGATGTACATGTGCAAAAATGTCAGTATTATATGCGATTCAATGCAAACCTTCCTCTTGTGCAATACTATGGACCATGTACATTGCACCTTAATACAGTACAATGTTATACAATAATGTGGGCACGTGCAACAACATACTGTAAATCTCCGTTTCACACGTAACAGCTAGAAGTACTTCTCTTTTAAAGTACACTTTAATACTGTTACTATTTATTTATGTTCCATAGTACTCTTCATATTCTATACATCACACATCTTGCATTTTTTATATTTATTGTTTTTAATTCGTATTATACGTTGTCACAGCACTGACACCAGGGAATAACTAATTTCGTTGTCCTGAACAATGACAATAAAGCTCTCTTATGTCTTGTTAGCTTCCCTTCACTGGCCATCTATTAAATTCTTAACTGACTAGCAGATATATTTCCTTAGTTTTAAGGACTTAACTGGGCTTGCCCTCTATCTCGTATATGATGGGTTATACGAAATATATGTATTTCGTATTACCCACTACACACAAAACGCTGGTTATCTAGTTATTCCAAGAGCAGCACAAAGCACTGCAGGTGGTCCATCCTTCTACTATATAGCTCTTCTCTTATGAAAGTCTACTTGCTTATGTTCACTCAGACACTCAGTCTTTCATCAGGGATTAAAACTTACCTTTTCAGCATATCCTTTAGTTGAGGGGTGTGACTTGAAGGACTGACATAAGCCACAGATGCCGTTCTATACCACAGCATGGTAACTCCATACTTAGTCATTCCAGCTGTGATGACAGCCTCATGACTATGACGACTCTCTGCCTCCCAGTTCTTAGTTATGCTGTCATAGCGTTATGCTGTCAGGGTTTTCCTTATTGCATACAGGCATACCCTCTCACTCACAGACACTACCTGCCATTTTCAGACAAACAATACAGGTATTTACAGGTGTAACACTCATCTAGAAACTTAATTACGGTTAAACAACACTCCTGGGGCACCAACAGTGAGTACAAGGTACCCAAAGAGGATGGAAGGAGCATTTTGTGTGCCATTTGTAAACCCTCTGGACTAGCTCAGTTTTCACACATTCTCACATTCTGTCACACTAACTCACATTTCAATGCATTTGCACACCACCATATCAATCCATGTTTATTGCACAATTCAAAGACCTACAAGTGCCTACCCATTTCCTTCCTTCAGAGACACTCAAAGTCACTCAAAATCTGAACATTCTAAACTGGCCTGGATCAACCCAAGGCATGTAAAACAAAAAGTTCTGTGTATCACAGGTGTGGAGGCTGAATGTAGACTAGTAAGTGCACACTAGTAACAAGCATGCCTCTCCACCCTCCTCTGGTTTCATAATTGAGGGTAACACTTCAAACACACAAGAGGCTGCTTGCAAATGCACACATCCACCATACCAGCATCTGAGTTTAGGGACAGAGTGTTTGAAAAAGACAAGAAAAGCACTGTTTCACAGATGCTTCCCTGACCAAAATGACAAGACAAGCGGACGTCCTGAAAAGTTGGCACAAAAATAAATGGGAGAAAGAGAGCACAAGCCACACGCACACACCCTCTATAGAAGAGAAGTGGAAAACTTCATTTGAACCTGATATAATAACCCTCCAGAGTCCAGCTTTCATGGACTCTCTTTGAAGTTGCAAGTTGCCCACTATCTAAACACAAATGTTTTAGGTGCTCAGGCATAATTACGGAATTTGTTTAGTAGTTGCCTGTATCCTGAAGGACTAGCATATCTTATTTTTTATCCATTTTTACAGCTGGATAGGAAGCAACTGAGGATATGCTTTTGAACTACAGTGAATTACGGACTGGTGACTGATAACTTTTTTTTAAAGACCCAGCAAGATCCAGGAAGACAAGATGACAACACTGATTGATGAAAGCATGTTTGGCGACTGGTGTTTGGGAAGGCTTGGAGGTCAGTTTTGAAGACTGCTTGGGCAGAGAGTTCATTTGGGCTGCAATGTAACTACTGCTTCTTCTAATGCCCATAACAATCTGAGGCACAACATTTGCAATAACCATTTCCTGTTGGCAAATAAATTATTTGAAACAGATAGCAAATTTGACACATCATGCAAATGTCTACATCCTCTCTGTATCCCTAATTTAATCCCCCTTAATTTGGATTTACAATTACTACCAACATTATGTATTAATACATCACTTTTCAAACATGTCTTAGAGCAAATTCACACAGCATAACTTAAAAAAAATAGGCGTTGTAGGCACAAACACATGAAGATACAAAGCTGGAATTAAGACTGCAAAATCAAAGCTAAAACAAATGTAGATTGTGCAAATGTGCAGAGCAAAATATAAAAACAAGATAAAAACAATAAGTAATGAAAATACAGGAAACATTATATGAGATTAAAATAAAAACCAGACTAGAAAGTTGCAGATTTAAAAGATTGACTATACATTTCTAACATTTCAGACAGAGTGTTCCATAGTTCCATGGCTTAGATGCCTAGGCAGAGCAGAATTCCCCTTTTATTCTGAGCTGGGTAGAAGGGATAGCAATAAGACCCTTATTGGCTAATCAGGGTTTAAATGAGCTCGTTCTGGTTAATAGGGAACCAATAATTCAATTCTGCATTCAGTGGGTGTCATATAGTGCTTTAACATCATATAACATCCCAAATAAACTATCAAAGAAAACACCATTGTTTTTGTGGCGATTTGTGTTCCTGGGTTTAGACTGAAGCAGCTGTAATACTGTACATGTTTGCGGCCTAAGATTAATACTTCAGTTTTGTCTTGAGTATGGTGATACAATTCCAGCTTTTTTGAGAATATCACTCAAAACAGCAACATCTTTAAGGAGCCTTGTAGGAATGACATCATAACTGCATCAAATTCATCTGCATTAGTTTCAGACAATTCAAAATGATAAAGGCAAATGATTTAAATTTTTCATTATTCAGATATGACGAAACAGACATATCTACAGAACATACAGGAATCTGATTTGGTAATTGATGAAGCAATGTTCTGGATACTTCTGAAGAGGTATGTCTCACAATGTATTAGAAACATCAAGATTCAGCAGGCTGACATCACTTAATTTAAATATTGTAATCACTGGCATGTTACTGTATTTGTCGATTTTATCACTATACTGGTTTAAAAACTAAATGACAAATACCTGTCTCTTGAGTTTACGCTCCTTTTGGCTGCCATAGTAAGTGAGAATCTTGAAACTAGGACACCAGCGCTTTAACTCCATCTCCCAGTTGAGCATCACACTAGTGGGTACGATGATCAGATGAGGTCCCCAATTACCTGAGAGAGACACGGGGGGGGGGGGGAATCAGTGATGAACAGCAATAGCCCACAGAACTCCCTGTTCAATCAAAAGCAGATACAAGAGAACAATTAAAAGTCTATGTCTATTTAACGAGTGAAGATTCCTTTTGGATCTCTCTCTTCAAAGAGGGGATGTCTTTAGCATGTCCTTAATCACTGCGTTAAACTAGGCTAAAACTAACTCATAACAAGCCTTCATACCATACCCTCAAATACATCTCATATCCTAAAACAAGGAAACTAAATGTCAAAGTAAACGTAACTGATATCGGGCCATAACAGAGAAAATATACTGAAGAAGTATCACTTCACCATCCAAGTGACAAAGCAAAAACAGACCTACGTAGACTCAATAACCACACACTAGCAATTGAAAGAGGCCTAGAAGTCACAGTTACTCTAAGATGATCTACTACAATCTGGTAGGACACCACCCCATCAATAATGATGAAGACACTCAAAAATAATGAATGTAATTCAAGTTATTTCATGTTCACATTTACACAACATTATTTGTCTTTGACTTAATAAAAGACTGCATGAAAACATTTTACCATTTCATTTGAAACTCCACTTTTAAAAATCAAGCACTTCTTTATATTTTTCATTTATTGTCTAAAACAATTATGCAGATGCACCAGTTTAACTTGTGTTTCTTGCAACAGCAACAGCATCATGCCATGATAAATTTGGTATTTGGTAATATGGTAATGAATTTCCTTGTGAACTGTTGTCATTGTACAAAATGACCACCAGGTGGCATCTGTAAACTCATAAGCTACTGCAACACTGCCCTCATGTTTTAAAAGGAAAAAAACATATCAAAATGAAATAAAGTAGACACCTGACATATTCGCAGGGGCTTACATCTTGAAAACAGTTGCTTTTTCTGCTGTGTTCAGAACAGCAGCATGAAGGTTAGCAGGAATGTTCACACAACCAATTTTTGCTTGGCTCAACAACCTATGCCATTATTAGATTCAAAAATGTAGGATATAAATTCATTCAGGGATTCAATCAGGGATTCTCTGTTGTATGCCGTTTTATTCACCCTCTGAGAGTTTCTTCCTAATGAAAATTTTAAGAAAACATTTCAACATTTCATGTAAACAGGAATAATGTTTATGTAAGTACTGTACCTTGACATTCAACAAAGACATTTAATAGATGTACAATTAGGACTGCGCAAGAACAATTAAAGAAATTGAGAACACAGTCAAATTTAAAACAAGGAGAGTTATTTTTTAGAGCATGCCGTATAAAATTTAAATGATTCCCAAGGACTTCAGTCAACTCATTCACTCTGCCTTTCACACTGTTTGCATGTTTGATGACTGCAACCTTTTGCATCATGACTCATAAAATTTGCAGGTAATCCCTTCTTGTCCCTTGAGCGATCCCAATTTACAACTGTCTTTCAAAGTTGATCAGGTTTTTGGACAGGAGTAGCTTACTGCATATTTCCCAGCAGGGATGTTTAACTGCAGATGTAAGGGAGAGCCTGTTTCACCCAAGATGTTCATTAACTTATGTCTTGCAAAACTTATGGACCCCACAGCATTAATGCTAAACCTGGAGTGTTTGGGGGGGGGGGGGGTGTTTACTGCTGCCAAAATGGCAAGCTTGTTCATTGTCACTGCCTACTCTGAACTATGCATTGTATGGAAAGTTGGGTGGTTGGTTGGCTGGATTCTGTAACACTTCTTCTACATAAGTATTCAGACCGATGCATCCTGTTTGCTTTGATTATCTTTGAGATGCCTCTAGAACTTGACCGGAGTCCACCTGTGTCAAACTGCATTGACTGGACATGTTTGAGAAAGGCACGCATGTGCATATATAAGGTCACAGTGCATGCCATACCATTAACCAAGCCATGAAGTCCAAGAAACTCTCCATAGACTTCCGCAATCAAACTGTGTCAAGGCATAGATCAGGGTGATGGCATATAACCATTTCTAATGCTTTGAATGTTCCCAGAAACACAGTGGACCCCAAAATTGTGAGATGGAAGTTTGTAACCACCAGGACACTTCCTAAAGCTGAAACTGCCCAAATCCAGGAGCACAAAGTTTGTAGAGACTTATCCAAGAAGGCTCTAAGCTGTGATTGCTGCCAAAATGCTTCTACAAAAGTACTGAATGAAAGGTCTGAATTCTTGCGTATATAAAAATTTGCAAAAATTTCTAAAATGTTTTTGCTTTGTCATTCTGTCTTATTGTGTGTAGAGTAACGGCCAAAAGAATACATTTAATCTATTTTAGATTAAGTCTACAACACAACAAAGTGCGCAAAAAGTGAAGGAGTCTGAATACTTTCCAAAGTTACTGTTATTATACTGTGAATGTACATGTATAAATTAATGGTTACTACAAATAGTAGTAAGTACATAAGGAGCCTGCATTTGAATACTACTTTATGGCGTTAACATGAGAAAACAATAATGTGTCAAAGAGCCCGTTTGTTACGCTAGCTAACTAGCCAATCCAGCATAACACTTATGTATTGTGTATCCAGGCTCTGCTCTCTCAATAAAAATGAAAACCACTTCTACATTGCCCTGTAGCCTAACCAAATGAACCAAGTTTTCTGAAATAGCTTTATAGATTGCCGTGGTTTTGTTCATGCAGGGATGGGGAAAAAAAAAAAGTTGCCCAGCACTCTATGCATTTTTTGTCCCTCTCTGAACAAATGTATACAGATATTTATCTCAACTCAAAGGGACCGTACAAAATAAAAGGCAGTGAGTAAATGAGTACAAAGTGTGCTACCGAAACACCCTTCCCTCCTGTCTGCCAGTAAACTATACACAGTACACCAGCGTTTCCCAAACCTCTCCTGGAGGACCCCTTGTCCTGCATGTTTCAGATCTCTCCCTGCTCCAACACAGCTGATCTAAATGGTCAGTTTGTTATTAAGCAGCTTCAGGAGTTCATAACGACTTGATCATTTGAAT
This sequence comes from Megalops cyprinoides, assembly GCF_013368585.1. NCBI lineage: Eukaryota > Metazoa > Chordata > Actinopteri > Elopiformes > Megalopidae > Megalops > Megalops cyprinoides. Next base: position 71,237,946 of record NC_050583.1, read on the forward strand.
CAGCTGTGTTGGAGCAGGGAGAGATCTGAAACATGCAGGGCAGGGGGTCCTCCAGGAGCGGTTTGGGAAACGCTAGAGCACAGCATTTGCATCATGATGAATAGATGAATGATGAATAGACTTGGTCTTTCGCTCACTTGGATCGAGAAGCTACTGGGTTCTCTATACATTTTCTCAACATAATCAATATTCATTAGCTCATCTACATACCAATGCAGTGACAGGGGCAGGAGACACAGGCAATTAAACTGGTGCATATGCATGTGTACATACAAAGCAACAAACCATTATCTAGGGATAGGGTAGCGCACAGTACACAGGTCACAAAAATAGGCTTTGGCAGCACAAAAGCCACAACGAATTTCCATCATGTAAGTCTTACATTCAAGGTTTAATAACTGAAGAAAGTTCCACCCATGACGGCATTTCACAGACTCTGGCTTTTGTTACGTTTAACAGTTCTACCGTAAGCAGCAAGAACATAATGACTTGAACAGGCCATTCAGCCCAAGGAGGTTTTTCATTTTGCCTGTAGAGCATATCTAGGTGTCAAGTCTGGTCTTGAACACTAAAGGTCTCCACATATCTGCTTCCCCTACACATTCTGGTAAATATTTCATATCCACGTTGTCCATGTCCACATCCTAACATATTCTTCCAGTTAATAGATGTTAACCATTAATCCCTCTTTGTGTTATGATCTGATCCCTGTGAACAATTGTACTTCTACATGGAGATGTTTTTTCCCATTAATTTAGCCCAAATATCATTGCTAGGATTTTGGGAATCAGTTCCAGCAATTTCTTGTAAACTGAGGTTGGTAAACTGGTATTTTAACACAGTGGAAAATTAGGAGGTCTTCTCCATAAATACAGAGAACAAAGACACCAACAATCATAAACCAATAACAAGAAACAACTTTTTAAACAAACCCTTCCCCACCCTCTGCATATCCCAGTGTGAGTACACATCTGGGCTTGTGTCCTGAAGAGAGCAGACAGTGTGGCATCACTTCAGGAAGGAGTCATTTGTACAACATTCCAACAACACACATACCTTTAGTTAGTACTATTGTGCTGTCTGAAAAAGGAACCTTTCCAATTTTTAACACATCTGAAAGGAAGACTACTGCTGTCTGCACAACAACCATGTAGCTTGCTTCTAGCACTTTATCCATGTCACAGTATCATTTATTGAATTGTTCAGATACCAGTTCAGTGTGTCTACATTTGTTGAGTTTACAGTGTGTAAAATCCTCTTACCTTTCTCACAGGCAAGGTGCGCCAGTAGGGCTATGGTCTGGATAGTTTTTCCCAACCCCATCTCATCAGCTAGGATGCCATTAAGCTTCTTCTCATACATTGTGACCAGCCAATCCAGGCCTATGTGCTGATACTCCCGCAGCGTGCCATGCAGAAGGAAGGGAATCGGTGTCTTCACCTGTTGCAGCACATCAAAGGATCAGGACAGATGTGTCACAGCTCATTCTGAGGAGTTCTAAGCATGCTGAAGCACTCCAATATGTGCACTTAACTGTGTGGCTCAGTTCTTTTGTTGCAGGTGTAAAAATTAAATGAAAAATCTAACCCTGCAGTTGCAAAAACTGCTCATCACCCAAAGTTTACTCCGTTGAGCAAACTGAGGACAGTGAGGAGAGAGTTCTTGCCATTGAAAATCCCTCTTCTATGTACACATGCTTGGTCAAGACCAAGAAACAAGTGACTGATGGAATACATTAATGATTTAGAAAATTGTGGTTGCAGAAAGAAAGGAAGGGATCATGGTACTGTATGAAAACCTGGAGGTCCTTACACAAGTGTATAACTTTCTGTATAAGTACATAGACCAAGACCAATGTTATTTTTAAGGGAACAGGATTTCATTTAATCAAAATGGAAATACAGACAGAGAGGGTGAACGACAGATTTGTTGTGACAATGAAGCAGAGGTCTAGGTCAACAGCTTCCATTCTAAAAAAAAAAAAAAAAAACTCAAACATGGTCACTGACGCAGTGACAAAGAAGAAAAGTTCCAAGGCACTCATGTGGATTGAGAAACCAATTTTCTTAAGAGGGAGAACATTCAAAAATAAATTGTTGGTGACCAACGCATTGCAGCTCAACAACCTTCATCAGGGTTATTGTGTGCAGCAGACAGATACACATAAAGGAGTGGCTAGATAGACAAGACATCTACTGCCTAATTAGCTGATGGCCTTAATGCCAGCCATACAAACAGGTAAGAAAATGAACAGCAGCAGGGGGAATCGAACACAACAATGTACAATTTCTCTAATTTTCAACAATATACATAAACTATGCCAATTTTACAATAAATTAAAAAATTACAATTAAACAAGATACCTACTCATTCACGCCTGGAGTAATGCTAGCTTGGAGCGTAGGCATCAAATATGTCTCTCTGTCATAAAAGTTTTAATTTGTTTTAATCCCTCCTCTGATTTAATTAGGTATGAATTCAGTGCCTGTCACTAGAAGGAAACTTTCACTGTTGCAGTTTGCTTCCCTGTAGTGCTCTGCGATAGGATATGCAGACAGCATTTTTTTTGTTCTGCTACTTTAACCTTCCTTTTAACCTTTCCCCACATAAAAATGATGATGACGATGATGATGATACTTTGTCAGACAAGTCTGAAATTTTTCTTGCATCACAGTAGCTCATTCCTGAAAATGACCTCATTCCTGAAAAAAACCAACATTTCTAAAGAACATCACCAACCGGACAACCAAGAGTTTTATAAAACAAGAAGTATAACAATAAAAAGTACACTTTGTAACTTGTTACAGTCCAGAGGCTTCTAAAATAAATCACCAATAGCAGCTGGAAACTGACTGACTGTGACCAATCATTGAAAGTACGTTTCAAGCACCCCCCACAATAAGTGGAAAAACTTGTAAGGAGCCACCTACCAGGACATAGTACTGCCATCAGTGTAACAAAAAAATTACAGCGTTTGTCCAAGCCTGGTGCATGACTCAGAGTTCCTTGACAATAATTTACCTGTGTGGTGGCCAGTGTATAGCCCTTGGGCTGTAAGCTCTCAGCAGTGGCAGCAATGTGGCTGATTTCCTTCTTAGGCCGTGGGGTAGCAGGGCAAGGGGGACTGCGGTCTTCCCCCTTCAGGAGGATCTCCATCCCTTCTCCCCCTTCATCATCACTTTCTAAATTTGCTGAAGAGCCTAAGAAGAGCATGCGAGAAGGGATGGGTAAAGTCACCGAAGGACAGAGAAAACCATCATATAAATAATGAGTAAGAAATGTTCACTCATTAAAATTGCCAAATTACTGTCAACAATCTAGGTTTGTATGACAAAATAAAACAAGTGAGAGTGCAAGTCTGAACAAAGTAAGCACTTACAATTATTACTGTAAAGTAAATAAATGTGCCCTGGAACCAAAGGGATACCTGAACAGCTGCTACCTTCTCCACCACTGTCCTCTCCCTCACTCTCCTCGTCCCTGTCACCAGAGCAGACCGACTCCTCCTCAGAGCTGGTGGGTGAAACTGATGCTGAAGGCATTTCAAAATCTTCAGCGTATGCTCCTCTGTACTTCTCCAAAAGCTCCTCCAGAGTCATTTCACCTGAAAAACAAAGAGAGAAACAATGTATCATCTTCAAAAGGATGAGTATCCTCTTAAAAGGAACAGGTCTCCTCTTGTTTTTGAATAGTCTTTTGAAATTATACATATAGACTGAGCCATGAAACACACTCACTATGTCTGACTGTTATCCCTATATCTCAGCCTTGTCACATTCAGTGAGGAAAACACACAGGAATACAGCAAGGCAAACATCTGAGAGAAACCAAACTTCCTGTCTCCCCACTAAGTGTTGGAATATTAGCTGTATTTACACATTTACATGTATTTTGTGCAGAAAACAACAGGGTCACTGAGGATGCCACCCCTTTCACCACCTGCTAGGACAAGAATATGAACACACACTGTACCCCTAATAACCTGGAGGACTGGGAGATTAAAATGAACAGAATGACATCCAGGAGTGTGATGAAGGGGAGTCTCACACAGCAACTGAGGAGAGAGGCTAGCAGTCACTGACAGAAGAAGGTGGGCAGGGAGTTATGCAAAGTTACAGGCAAGCAGTTATCTAAGGAAACAGTGTTTGCCATCACTGCAAAGTTACAGGCAAGCAGTTATCTAAGGAAACAGTGTTTGCCATCACTGCAAAGTTACAGGCAAGCAGTTATCTAAGGAAACAGTGTTTGCCATCACTGCAAAGTTACAGGCAAGCAGTTATCTAAGGAAACAGTGTTTGCCATCACTGCAAAGTTACAGGCAAGCAGTTATCTAAGGAAACAGTGTTTGCCATCACTGCAAAGTTACAGGCAAGCAGTTATCTAAGGAAACAGTGTTTGCCATCACTGCAAAGTTACAGGCAAGCAGTTATCTAAGGAAACAGTGTTTGCCATCACTGAGTGTGGTGTCTTCAAATTATGCTCAGGGCCACAGTGAGTTTGTAGAGGTTCTGAGCCCTATAATATTTTCATTTGTTAGTTTTGTTTTTCCTGAAATCTTCAATTTAATTGCTGAAAGAAACTGATGCACCATGACTGTTAATGCGAGCATATCTTTACCCTCATTCTCCCATCTAAGTGCTTGAAGACCCACAGACTGGCAACTCATCAAAAAAACTGGGCTTCAGGCATCATTGGGTTTGGTAGCCAAGCCAAAAATTTCAGATTACTGTAAATGCTAAATTGGTTAGCTGGACCCTGATTTTCATTGTTCATGTAATACAGGGCATGCAATGCCAAGAAATTAGCAGTAGGTGGCCGCAGCTATGGCTAAATGACATGTCAGCTACTCCATAAAACAAAAATCAGCCCTGTTGTGTACAGCAGTAAAATGGGACTTTTTAAAGTTTAAGTTTAAGTTAGCTAGTTACATAATTTATATTCAGAACCAGCCTGACTTCTTCAGTGCCTATGTAAGCTAAGGGGGTGTCCTCAGAGGTTAGCTGCTGACATTACTGAAATTAATAACTATTAATTTTAGAATTAAATTAGCATTTTTACAGTCGAGTAGCCGGCTTCTAGTTTCATCAAACATCTAATTTTTTCATCATCTAATTTTTTTTCACTTTAATCTATGGCATTTGGTAAATGCCATAGATTAAAGTGTTTTTTTATACTGTGAAAAAAAAACAACCACCTCTTTCCACTTCCCCCTTCATTCTAGGATGTTAGTGGTTTGTATGGCACGAGGGATGATTTCCTGATGTCCACTGGTTGTGTGCTTGGTGGGACCCACAGTGGAGCTGCTAATGCCTAGGAAGGAGTTGTGGCTCATGGACATTTACTGGACTCTGACAACTCATGAGCCACAGCTACACCAATTTCATGTCAGATTGGGAAAGGGGGAAGGAAACGGTAAGGAGATCCTTCACCTGTCCGCAAAACTAATGATTTGTGTCAACATCTTATTTGTAATTAAATGTTTATATGAATGCTAAGGGACCCCTATATAAATCTATTCAAAACCTGCTGGTAACAGATCTCACTTCATCAGCTTCATTTCATTTCAAGGTTAATTGCTGTACCTGTCACTGTTTAATTGTGTCTAACGTCAGTCTCACCTGTGCAATCATTGAGAAATGTTTTGTGTGTTGATAAATTCATGGAAATATTCCCAAGGGGGTTACCAAACTGATGTCTCACAGTAAGGAAGCAAGTGTACCTTCTCTGGCCAGATCACCAAGCTCTTCTGAGTGATCAGCCTCTCCTTCCACCACCTCCTGAGCTGCAATTGTCTCCTCTTCATCCTCAGCTGAGAGAGGCAGAGAGAGGGAAAACACACAAGTAGGTACTTTAACAAAACACAAAGTGGGGGTCAACTGCAATCCCATACACTTCCATGTCCCAAATCCTGGCGGCCCATCTTTACTTTGGAGGTCAAAGAATGATCCCTTTAAGTGGCAAGGTACACATGGTAAAGTAGTCACGTGTCAGCTTTGAACATGCCTGCATCACCTAAAACATTCCTGACACAGTATATGCTGTTACTCCTTTACAGAGTAACTAGGCATGGGTGTCCTCTCAACCCCCTTCTGTGTGATTTATCTATTGACCCCGTGGTGTTGTTTTGAGAATGGAGGAGGGGACAGTGGGACAGGTGGCATGGCTCATAAATTATCCCTGTATGCAAATTACAATCTCTTTTATATCTTGGAAGCAGACAAATCTACACCTAATCTTACAAATCTTACAAACATTTGGCTTTTTCTGGTTACATACTAAATTTCACAAAAGTCTTTTTCCCAATGAACCTATCAGCACAGATATGCAAAAACTGACTTCATACAATTTTCCCTTTGAAGTGGAAGCAGTGCTTTACTTACATGAGGGTGCAAGCTGTACACACCTTTATGTCATTATTTAAGCATAACTTTAAATCCCTGCTTGAGCAGACCAGGCAGGATCTCAAATGATGGGAGACTGACTAGGTCAGATTGATTCTCTACAGACAAACGTGTTACCAAAGTTTCTATGTTTATTCCAAATAATACCAATTCATCTAGCCAAATCATTTAAAACTGTTAGATTAGCATACTGGGTATCATCATTTCATGATAGAAATGGTTCCTGGATTGTAACTCCTGGTCCTCCATGGAATTACACTGAAGCCTCAGCTCTGCTTTACCATTACGCCTCCATCCATCCAGTACATCCTGTAGTCCAGGATACCCTGAAAATTCAGTTTCTTTCGCCCCCCCCCCCCCTTATTATTTAACTCTCTTTTGACATCTCAGATCGATAACACGTTTAAAAAAGCAATGGCCTGATTTTTAAGGATGTTTTTGTGCACTGTATGTTTCTGCTATTTGATGTTCTTAATACCAATTTAACTTAAGTTGCACTTTTTTAAAAATACTTACAGGCCTGCAGTTTTGCGAGTGCAATTTTATTTCATTTCTACTCCTCCCTCTAAAAGGCCCAATTGAGGAATATCTGGATGACAACCATTACCAGATTTCTCAATTACACAACATTTTTCAGCATTATTCATAACACGGAGCAGGACCATGGTACAATTATTCCACACTACATTGGTATAGAACAGATCCATTCTTCTTTCATCTGCATAAGGCATGGACTTCTCCAATTTAAATTCCTTTACAGTCTTCACATTTCCAGGGACAGGCTGGCCAAATTCTATACTAACACAGGTTACTGTTTATCCCCTCCAACACTGGGACACATGCTAGTCACACCTGTTTCTGGGTGATTTTTGGTCCTCTTTGAAGCATTTTCCCTAACCCAATTTTAAACTTTTATTTATGGTATGCCCTTGACAGTCAACAACATCACCACCAATCAAGTAGACGCAATAGCACTTGTCTGACAACTACCTTTATTCTACTAACTGGAAATCAAACTGCCCTCCTCTACAGTGGTCAAAAGAGTATATGATGTGCCTTCTGCTTGAAAAACTATACTAAGGTATCCTAAGCACAGCTCACTTTAATAATCCTATAATCTGGCTCTTCATCACTGACAATGTGAAGAACCTCATAATTAGGTTTACTAACTAAATAGCCACTGGGATCTCATACATACACACATACCCATTCAGAAGTGCGACTAATCACACTCACATACTGTACCTCTTTCCTTTTTTTTTTTTTTTTCTTTTTTTTTTACTTTTGCCATCGTACACTTGTACCTTTTAAACAAAACTTTAACAGTAGTGCTATATATGCAGACAGGACACAAAGTACCAGAGTGACTGATGCTGTACACACCATCATCTTCATTAGCAGTGAATTCGTCATCCTCTTCCTCAATGACAGAGGACGAGCCTTCTGAGCATTCATCATCTGATGGAGTGTCCTGAAATGGGAGAGTGGGAGAGGGTAATTGTTGCCTTTAAGAATATCAGTGTGCTCTATGTCAGTATTGTCAGAAAGTGTTTGAAGTACCACTGTCAATCCATGACAACTTGACACATATAGCGTGTACAGTACTCAGGGTTCCCCAGCTTATAACCAACTCAAAGGCCCCATTCTCTGGGAAACAAGGATACTGTAAGGCATGTTAAATTACGGTTAACAAACCTGTCAATAAATCAAGAAAAATAACCATGTTACGCTTAAAAAAATGAAGGTACTCAAGAAATATCATGGAAAAACCTATCAAAGGTTTAATTCTTTTTCCCCCTTTAAGCAAAGTAACACAGAGTCAACAATTGCACAGGCTTGTCTCACCATGACAACCTCACCCTGATACCCATGATAACCATAGCCTCACAATGCACCCAACCCTGGCCTACCTACCCACCACCAATTCGTTCCTGCATTTTGGGCTCCTGGTCATCGTTAGTTGATGACACGGCTGGGATCGAAACTCAAGACCAGTGCCATAACCACTGAGCTACAACTCTCTTACCCTGGAGCAATAATGTTTCACGCATATGCACGGACTTCTGTGTCAAGTCATGACATGTATGCAGCAAACAATATGTTTTGCCTTGGGAAAACGAACAATCAGAGTAGATATGCTGAGAGAAAACATTTCTTTTGAAAGAAATTCCCACCATCAGTAACTTATTTCATCAGAAAGATATGATGCCAGCAGTTTCAGGCAGAGAGGAGAGCTGCAGTGATGACACTAACATCTGCTGTTCTTTTAATGTAGAGGATCCAGTGCACAGGTTTGCATTTTCATTAAATATTATTCCAGTTATCAAGCAATAACTTCTTCAGTTGTAAAATCACAAACATTTAATGTATCATAAATCATACAAAATATCTTGGATTCAGATGGCACAATGTACTTCTTGGTAATGACTGTAGACTGTTAGTGGAGAGGGCCTGAGAATTGTTTGTGAGAAGAGACCCATGGCCAGAAGGAAAGGAAAAAATAAAAACTGAATTTGGCAGAACATATATTGCAAAAAGAATCATTTACTGTTTTTCTGTGCTACATTAGTGCTGGTGTATGCAATTGAAAATTTTTTTGGGTTACTTTTGAGCAAAATATTCAATAGTGACAGCATACAGTACTAGTCAGTAGTTGGGACACACCTGATTAAGGTAATGTAAAACATTACCTTATACTTTAATGCTTTAAATTTGTTTCTTAGCCAAATATAAAAAAGGGAAGTTGATGTGTATGTGTTAATTTCTTCAAAAAATATATACATATAAAAATGTAGTGAATGAATTAAACCTACTATGGAACACACAATTACTGTGAATGTGATTATGAAAAATCTTAACACCTAGTTCAAGTTAATTAGAAATTTAATTTAATCCAATCTAAACCTTTTTTCCCCCACTATAGTTCAAGTTCACTGTAGCTGTTTGAGAAAAAATATTGTTAAAGACATTAAATGGTTTTTCAATTATTTAAAATTCAAATTTTTCATGCATTTACCCAATGCATGAAAAACAATCTCTGCCTTTTTTGTACTACTCAGATTTAATTAAACTTTTGAAGAACAGGCATGGTTAATGGCAGGATTTAAAGTAAACGTAAGGACCACCAACACTTAAGATTAAAATGAAGTGTCTGGTGTCGACCTAATGGTCTTCCTGCTAGCAGAAACACCTACCGTGAATCATTCTTGGCCCTCCCTTTACAAAACTACAATAATGGATGGTAACCCCTAATTCAAACAGAAAGTGAATTGTGATCTGTTTCCTGGGGGGAATAAATTAAGCTGCTATGAAGCCTTACAAGATCACCAAAATCTCTCAAATTTAAATGACAAAGCATGTAACAATGTTCTGTTATTTTCCAGTAACGTTTAAGTACTTAATATTGAGAACTCAATTTTCCAGGAGCATGAGAACCCTGAATACTGGTGTGTATCCACGTGTGTACCTGTGTGAATGTCAGGGTGTGCAGCAGTTGATCCAGTGGTAGGGTGCCTTCATGCCTCAGCAACTCAATCTCTCTCTTCTGTGTTTCAGCATCATTTCCCTCTTGCTGCTCTTCCACCTCAATTGTCTCCTCATCATCTTCTTCCTCACACAGAGGTTCAAAGTCTCCATCTGTCAGATACAAGTACATTTTAGACCAGGGCTTAATAAAATGGGATGCCCGTACATTTAGTGTTACCACAACAGCTTTCATTCAGAATTGTAAAACAAAAAAGAAAAAATACAATTAAAAATACAATTTTGTATTACCACGCTCAAATTAAAAGTACGTCCTTTTTTCCTTAAATGCTATTAAAGATGAAAAGTGCAACTTCAATAAAAGTTGGTCGAGTAGCAAAATGCTGTGCTACAACTTTGTCCAAGTCATCATCATAGAATCGGACCAATACATTGAAAATTCTGTCCATGTTGTAGTTTGTGGACTTGTCAACGTTCTGTGAAAACATCTGTTTTGACAGCTTGTGAGCTAAACATTGCCTAATGTGACAAGCAATGTTGTGAGTGGATTTTACACGCTAATTTTGGAGAGTGCAGTTCTGTCCTGTGATGTTTTGCACAGGTCAGCTAGCGTTGACGCTATCCTGAAAGACATGTTCCGCTATAAATGCGGACTTCATGATTGCACACGTGGTCTTGGATGGAAGAAGCAGCAGCAGCTACAGTGGCCACAGCTCCCGGCAACGCTGACGTATAACGAAGAGCTGCTTTGTGTGAGGGATCTGGATCATGCCGAGAAAATACCTTTTGCTGCTTGTCCCCTAGGCTACTGTATTTTTTTTCGAACACGCGGTGCAAAGCAGCTCCCGGGCTCGTTTAATTTGTGACAACATACGCCGAACGTTTGTCCGTCATTACCGTTTTCATCTAACCAAGGCTATCGCCATTTATTTTTCAATCCCCGTTCTATTGAGCTTGTGTCTGTGCCAACCTTCACAAGTTTCGCTTCTATGCTCCATCTATTTCAATGCATGCTAGCCTACTATGCAGTAATCAACTGATACAGTCCCCGCAAATTCTGTGAGGCGGTGCCAGGAAGTAAGTTGAAACTAGTTGCCGATTGGACAAGAACAGTGCTCTCGTGCCAGTATGTTGCCTAAACAGGCTACCATTGGTTAAAACTCATCCAAAAAAACACCACGTCAGTGATTGTTTTTAATACAATTGCCTTATGGTCTGGTAATATCAGAGCCCGTATACGCTAGTAGTAATTTATTGCCTGATCTAAAATCTCTGCACACTGGATTTAAGGCATGGTGCCCAAGATCTTTAACGCATGTTAGATACTGAAATTCAAAGCTTGACACATGGGAAAAGGAAGTCAGAAACAGTTTTTGTCATCTTACAACACTGACCATCCTGAGCAGGTTCCCACTCTGAACACTGAAGACATACACTCAGTAGGTGCATCTTTAGACTATTAACATGGCTTGTAAAGGGGGCGCTTCACTGATTTAAGCTGCTGTGTTGTCTGAGTTTACAATATCTTACTGAGAAAATTTCAGCACCACCAAATTAGCCCTTTACACAATCCAAAAAATGTAAGTCATTTACTAGTATGGGGATGCTGAGCCTGAATTTACAGTTCAAAAAACCCCTATGGGTATTTCCCATATTTTTGTACAATGCTATCCTAGATTGGTTCATGCCCTGCTTGTCAAATCGCACATAGTACACAGAATGGAAAAAAGAAATACGTACGCACATACAGTCTATCATAGGATTACAGCTCTGGCCAACATTATCAGCACCCCAGTATTTTAAGTTTTAAGTAATAGGACAAAAGTCATTCAACAAAAAAGATGCCTTTTCAACTTACATGTAGTGATTTCACAGAATAAACATAAAATGTGACCATGACAGCATTAGTCACTGTGACAGAGTACCGTCACTACGGTTGAGTATGTGCTCTGACTATCATACCAAAGAGCCTGGCTCTTTGGCGTCGCGGTCAAAGTGGCATGGTTGGTACCCCGTAGATCTGAGTTCAAGGCCAGGTGGGGTGACTGCTCTCGCCTTTCGCTACAGTCACCCTAATACTTGGCTGCACATCCCTTGGGACTATGACAGCGTCCAAATGTTTCTTGTAGCCATCTATAAGCTTCTTGCACCCAGTAGCTGCCTATACCACGTTCAAGGCCTTGATGCTTGCGTACAGGGCAACCAACAAAACTGCACTTACCTACGTGATCTCACTGCTGCAACACTATGTTCCCTCCCGGCCACTGAACGGCAGCTGTTGGTCCTGTCACATCGCGGCTTAAAAATCACCATCCAGGATTTTATCTGCCATTGTCCCCCAATGGTGGAATGAACTTCCACACCTCATTCATTTTGCTGAGTCCCTCACTATTTTTAAGAAACATCTGAAGACACAGCTCTTCCGCACTCACCTGAACACCTGAAACACTACCCGCTAAACACACTTCTCATGTCTCAGTCTCTACTACTAAATTAAACTAAAATAAATTTATATTTAACAGGATGTAATCTAATGGTTTAACACACTCGTTAGCTTTGCCTGCTAGTTTGTACCTTGCCTGGCCAACCTTTGAAACCTGGTAATGCAGTGCTACGTCTGCCAGATGAATACACGTAAATGTAAATGTTCTCCCACTATTCAATTTCTCAATATTTGTTCATGCTCTTGAATGTTTGCAGGATTCCTTTTCCCAATAGCAGATTTCAGCTCTTTCCAAAGATCTGACTGATATCAGGACTCACTGCTGACCAGTTTAAAACAGTCCATTTTTTTCCCCCTTTTCAACCATTCTTTTGTGCTTCTGGATGTGTGTTTTGGGTCATTGTCTTGCTGGAGGACCCATGATCTTCGACGTATATCTAGTTTTCTGACACTGGGTAACACATTTCGCTCTAGAATGCCTTGGTAATCCTCTGATTTCATGGTTCCTTTAACATGTTCAAGGCCTCCAGTACAAGAGGCAGCAAAACAGCCCCACGACATTACAGATCCTCCACCATATTTAACTGTAGGTAGGGTGTTCTTTTCCTTATAAGCTTTATTTCATTGCCTATAAACAAATCGCTGGTCTGCATTGCCAAAGAGCTCTACTTTGGTTTCATCTGTCCATAGAACATTCTCCCAGAAGGATTGTGGTTTGTCTAGGTAGGTCTTAGCATAGATCAGTCTTGCCTTTTTATGTTTTTCTTTCAGCAGTGGGGTCCTCTTTGGTCTTCGCCCATAAAGCTCTTCTCAGTTTAATGTGCGGCATATGGTACGGGTTGAAACCATTCACACTGCTCCAGGTCTGCCTTAAGCTGTGTGGATGTTTTACATGGTGTTTTTTCCCCCCACAGTTCGCACCAAATCCAAAGACTGCTCTGATCAATTTTCCTCTTTCCACCTCGTCCTGGGAATTTCTTGACAGTTCCATCAGCAGCAAACTTCTTAATAACATTGCATACTGTTGGAACGCCAAGGTCTTTGGAGATAGCCTTGTACGCTTTAGAATTCTTGTGTATGGTGATAATAGCATTTCTGACGCTCTCAGACATTGTGAAAAGGGAACAGGGAAGGGAGGTGGCCTTGTTGAGCATTAAAGCCATCATTCATTGGTTAATTCAAGTCATGTGAGAACTTTTTTTTTCACTGCACTGCTAGTCTTCTACTTCTTTTCAATCCAACCATTTCTTTTTAAATTATTGTTTTATCATGTGCTGTTCTGTATCAAACATGTATATATCTACCACAGCTGTTTCACTACACACTTTTTTAGATATTTTTAGATAGTGTACACCATGTACTTAAAATACCAGAACTGTATCTACTGTATCTACTGTAGGCACTCAACCTACCTATGTATCATTTCATTCTTTCTGCTGTGATGTCATTGTCACTACCATTAATACCATTGTTTCTTTTCTTTTTCCCTGTTTGCTTGTTGTTAGGATTCCAAGGCCTAGGCCTGGGAAAATTGTATTCATTGTTTTCTCCTTCTGTTTTTCTACCCATAATTACACTGCAGTTATTCTATGAGTTAAATAAATTTGGCAGGCTTGTCAAGTACGTTATGAAGTTGTGCATGGAAACTTTTGGGCACTTTTTAAATAACATTTAGGGTTTAATAGTTTAGAATTTTTTTAAGCATAAGCCTCCAAGCTCAAGTGTTGGTTGGACATAAAATTGGAGATGTCTGATGTTTTGTTTTTTGGAAGTTTGGTGGCACAGAATTGGACAATGTCCAGGAATTACTGACCATTTTTCCTCATGGCTATAATGCAGAAACAGCAAGAGATTCAAAATCAAATTTGGCAAGTTTCTTAAGTTATGTACCAATGATGAGCATATCACTTTTTGAGGGGACAGCCCCCCCCCAGAAATATTCACTTTTAAAAAGGGACAAGAAACAGAAAGCTCATGGAGTTGTGCCTGTTGGATCGTTATCTACTCACCATCTTCATCTGTTAGCTGCTGGTGTTGTCCTTTTGGCGTTGAGCCTGTTGGTTCTGGGATGGCAAGCAGGGTGGCTGTTGGGGGCACCGCTACACTGGCCTCACTCAGGGACTGGCTAAGCAAGTCAGAGTAGCGCTCTGTTTGGCCCACAATAAAGTCCAACTGGAGGTCTAGCGCTTTCTTCCGCTTCTCCTCCAGTCGAGACTGCTGCTTAAACTGCACCACCTAGAGGGGAAATGACAACATTATACTGCAATGTTGGAAAAAGAGTACAACAATTCCCTTAGCTGTGCCTCTTAGTTACAACAGTTATTATAAAACGTAAATTTCCTTCAACAAGAGCCTATGTCAAACCCCCTCTGTTATACCCCTTGGGAGGGAAAAACAGCTAATGAGGAAAAATGGCCCCCTTGTAAACAGACCACACTTTTTGATTCAGCTACTTTTGAGAAGATAATGTACACTGAAATGTACATTGCAGACTTGCTCTACACATGGTCACATAAGTACCGGCTTATGCGCGCGCACATGCATGCATGCACACGACTCAGAAGTTCAAAACACTATTGTATGTGGAATAAAAAAACACAGCAATTTATGCAAGTTCCAAGAGACAGGTGTGCACAATCATCAAAATCAATATTCAAGAGTTGTGGCGTAGTTGTGGCTTATAAATTTGTCATGTGAAAATATCTTCACACAAGAATTGTAGAAAAAGTGAGACCAAAAAAAACGGAATTTTTTATTGCTTTTATTGTTGAATCTTGGACATGAAGTTTACCGATGCTTTAATCATTTTAAACCCTAAAAATGCAAGTACCTTTTCCACACTGCTCCAGAAGGCCCTGATCTCCTTTGCTATTGAAGAGGCCACCCTGCGCAGTTTGGCCTGCTCCTCTCGTTTGGCTTTCTCCTCTTTCTGCCTTTGTTCCTCGTGGTGTCGCATCACCATCCGCACCACCTGCAAGACCACACAAATTTGACCGTGTCTCCATCCGAACAACTTTATGTTCTTAACAAGGCCACAGCACACTTATCCCACTGACCTAAAATGTAAAATGTGTTTTGGTAACAGCACAAAAATAAGTGATAGTAATAAATATAGCTGAAAACAGCAATACCAGTGTCCACACAGCAACAGCAACAACATGACTGGTTAGCTGTGGCCACATGGCCTGGTGCAGTGAATTTTGCAACAGATTACACAAAAAATTTAAGAATGACTGATCCAAAGGTGAATGACATTAGCTCATTTGTGTAGTGATTCAGAGACATCACAACTTGTTTGTAGCACTTGTAGCCACCGTGTTTTTCCAAGTAACACCTTTTCCTTAGCATTTTTCATGGAGTTTAGGATTGCACACTTGTGACCTTTCAGTTCACAAGGAGTTGATATCACTTACATATGGTCATGACACTGTAAAAGAAAACGAGACAACAGTGTGGCTCATGGGGTGGTGGGAATTTGCCATAAATTTCAAAATTTTCTACAAACATTTCATCTATTGCAATCTGGTCTCAGCAACAGGGAAGTTTTTTTTTTTTTTCAAGTTTTAAAATTCTGTACAAACAAGCAAACTATTCTCAGATTGGGAAGGAGGGGGACAGAAAATTCATGTTCTGTGTTAAAGTTTCATTGGTTGCTGCTGATTGACTTGCTACTTAATTTGTTCACTCAAATCTTATTTTTCTACATATGAGTGATGAAACTGTGTGATTTTTTAGTGAAAGCTGAAGAAAAATCCTCAAATAGCTAGGCACAACAGATATCTAATGTGGAAGATTAGTCTAGCTAAATTTAGTAGCATGAACAATAGCCTATACTACAACATTCTTCCTAACTATCCAGTTTTCTGACAATTTTCATCAAAGAAGGTATCAGATATAACTAAATTTCTAATACTTGTGCTGTTGTTTTTCTGAGTTAGTTTGCTAGCAAAATTTCTACCATAGCGTGACAGCAGGGTTCCCCTACCACAGAAAGGCTGCGCTTAAGTGTTTTTGCGCAGCCCCTTAAGCTGAATGAACGTAAAAAGGCATTTAGGCGACATATCAGAATGAACGTAAAAACAACGGTGAGAGTTGCGCTGACAAAAAAACAAACAAAAAAAGAAATAATGGAGAGGTGGCTTGATCTTAAACACAAAGGTAAGCTGCCAACAGGAATGACCTGCCAATCAACAATCAGTGTTTGGACGAATGTTTGTGGGATTGGTGTGTGACAGATGCTCATCACCAAGCTAATCAAACACCGAACTGGATGTTTCTCTGTACCGTCAACTCGGGATGGTAGTTACAGCCATCGACTCGGATAAGAAAGCCATCAATAAGGTAAGCCTCAACAAAGAATAAATGAAGTATAAACTTTTTTTTGTTTTGTTCTTGTGGATGTTAACAATAGCGACAGCAAATAGAGAGAAGATATAACTAATGTAGCCTATTTTACAACTAAAGGAATTGCTAACCTAGCTAACTTGCATAGATATTCATGTACTGAATTAAGTTATGTTAGCCAGCGAAGCTAGTTAGTTGATGTTGCATAAAGATACCTTGCTGAACTAACTTTAGTACCTAACGTGAATTAGAACATTAGAAGATTGTACAGGGCCAACAAAGCTAGGAAAGTGAAGTATTCAAAAGAGGGCTGCGATATTTGCAGTTGAAATAAATGTTGAAATAAATCAAGAAATTCTCTGTCTCCTTTGTGTCCTTGGGTTGCATTTTCAAAATAATTACATATGTATTTCAGCATGTTTTTCTTCCTATGTGTACAAGTTAAGGAAATCCACATATATTTTCATTAAATCTCAAACACGTTATTTGGTGAAATTAATAGATTTTTGACTATAAGTAAAATAAGTGTTGCCAGCTTTCCTTCACAAACATGGTAAGGATAATGGTTGAAGAAAATAGGGAAAATAATTCGAATAATTTCAAACCCCTCAACCCCCCCCGGAACCCAGACAGCACCTAAGCCCTCTAAAAGCCTAGGGAAAACCCTGGGTAGGACGCCATATTTAGTGTTTGGGCCTTTGTTACCATCAATGATGGTTTATCCATCATCCACCACAAATTCATGTTATGGACAGCCTTTTATCTTGACACAAGGAAATTGGAATGGGTTTCCTGTAACAATGTCATATATATATATATAACTTATATAACTAATATCCACATTAATACTAACAGTTCCTTTTGTGATTATTTAGGGTATGGTTAGCCATTCTTGCAAAGGTTTCAGTTCATGAAAAAAGGCATAAATACTTCTCTGACTCTGTCTCCTACCCTTCTTATGTTAAGTTAGATACACAGCCACCAAAACCTCTCCCGTTCACACCTAGCTGTTAGGTTAGCTATTAGGCAGTGCTATTAGGCAGCCACAAAATAGACTTTTGGATCTTTAACTAGGTTGTAGTAGAAATTCGCAGCTTTACAAACCATCAAGGGTGAGAGCTCGATTAACTTCCTGTTGTATGCGAACACTGATGGACCATGGAATGAGGTAGCCCAGAATTCTGGAATTACTCATTTTACATGGAATTCAATCTTCCTCACATCCACCGCTGCTGGGGAACCAAGTCACACCAGGGTTCATGAGCTAGGCTGTGCATGACCATTTTAAGACTCTACTGGCAGCTCTGTATGTTGTAGATCCTGCCACAGAGGATAACCAGGATCACCTGAGAAAGATACATTATGTAATGGATCATCTAAAACAATGGATTCTGGGTACACCTTAGACTTTACGCAGTTAGCCATGATGGTCACTTCACAAATTTAGTCACAAAAGTTCGAGGCCTTAATACAGATTAGGGGCACAATCTTTGGTTTGACAACTTCGACATCAACTGCGCTCATGACTACACTACAGCAATTTGGGTTTAATTCTACATGTCCCACAGAGATTAACAGAACGCATTTCCCAGCAGAATTTAAAAAAATTCGGAAACGGGAGTACAAGCTATGCCGTGGGGACATGAGGTGGTGTAGGACAGAAAGTAATATCCTTGTTTTCCAGTGGAAGGATGCACACGCAGTCACATGCCTCTCCAATTTCCACAATGCTAATGACACACCCAAGGCAACTAGGTCAGTGAATTGCAGCAATTGTGTTGATGGGTCAAGCCTCTGGCCCCTTCTTCCATTTCACATTACCCACACATACATACATATTATATATATATACACATATACATATACGTACACATACATGTATATATGTATGTATATATATATATATATATATATATATTTACATTTCCCTCAGATGCTCTCATCTAGGTTATAAACCCTTCCTTACCACTGTCACACACAAGTTTCCTTTGACACAACAGCAACACCAACATTTAAAATATAGGTCTCATATTCTTGATATTAAGGAATCCTTTACATGAAAGAAAACCAAATATGCATGACTTTATAGAAATAGGCAGTGATACTCAGTTGCAGCCCCATACCTGTACAACAATGAGTTATATCTGTAACTCTTTATATCTAATTTGTAAACAATGATATATGGAGCCTACAATTTGTGAAGATCTGAATGAAAGTTCTTGAAATTTGCATGAATAAGCGTGCAATGCAATCTATTACCTTCCCTACCAGATACAATTCAAATGGTTATTCAGCAGGATGTTATTCACCACCTTGTCCACATGATGGAGGAACTAACTGTTCCTCCTCGCTGGGTTGTGTGGATGTGGATTGGGAGCTCCCATCTCTCTCTCACTGCCCTCCATTTCTCCAATCTTTGCAATACAGTAAGTTTGCATTTGTTTACATAAAGGTTTATGTGGTCATGTTTTCCTTCCATTAATCTATAGGCTAGACCACTGGTAACTTTCTGAAACTCAACATTTTTAATAGCAGCACACATTTAGCCACTTGATGTGGCACTGAAACTAAACACTGTTTTATAAACACCTTATAAATTATATTATTATATTATAAATTGTTAAAACTGTGTTTCTAATAGAAACACACTGTGAATTGATTATTTTAAAAACATTTTTAAATTAACTCAACTGTTTTACATTCTTACTTGATGTTATTATTGATTAGCAGTTAGAATTACGGACAGTAGTCTGTATACAATGTAATTTGAAGTAATTACTGTTGTTGTACTTAGCCTGCCTTTTTGCTTCAATGCCCCATCAAATTTGGATTTAAAATTCCAAAGATCATTTTGGGTTGATAGTGTGTTAGTTCAAAAGTACTCATCTGTATCATGTAACACACACACCAGTCTATTCTAATCCTACAAATAACATTACTCTTCACTTACAGAAAGCAGTGTGATGGTGTGCACTAGAGCCCGACCGATAAATCGGCATGCCAATATGAGCTAACTGCAGATAAATCAGTACTGGTATTTATAAAGGCCGATAAATGACAATTAAAAAAAAAACGGAGAGACAAAAGATGGATCCTTCAACCATGTTATGAGTGTTGTCATTGCGTAGTTTGTCCAACTCCACTGTTGGCAACACACGTGTTTGAAACGCCACAAATCACAACAATCAGCTGACCCAAGCAGAGTCAAGCAGAGTAGCCCACGACGGAGATCATCTGTGTTGATGGTAAATTGATCATTTTTATGTGAAATACGTTACGTAAATAATAATAAATACCCCCCATCACTTCTCCTCTTAGCCTAAATAAGCCTGACAATGTTCATGTCAGCCATGACTGGTTTTTCTGAAGTAACGTGAAAGCCGGTACCATCAGTCAAACATCAAAATTACATTTGATGTCATGGTAGTTGAGTGGTGCAGGCTAAGCCGTTGACAGACTTGATTGCAGGTTTATTTCTGAAACAGTGTGGCAGTTTTAGCGAGTAAACAATGGTCCTATCATTTCTCCTCGTCACTTGCAACATTGCTTACAGCGGTTAAACGTTAACTTATTCTGCCTAAATGAAGCAATGGTAAATATATCTGCTACTCGCCTGTCTGTAGTTACAGTCGGTGCATTGGAAATTATTCCCTTTCACACGTACGTCATACGTACATACAGTGTGACTAGCCGTTTTACAGTATACTAAAACTGGTGCGATTAGAACACTAGATTGGAGAAATTCTAGCTAATTTTATTTTTTAGAGGTAAAGTGCTGTTTCCTCACAGCTAAAGCAAATGATAACTGAAAACTATGAAAAGCTTAATAATGCCAATGAAAACATAAAACGTAACACTACACAGCATAAAAATAAGCTACGTGCAAAAGGGTTAAACCAGAGGGGACACGTAAATAAACATGAGCTGAACATGCATCTAACATGGCTTGGTAGCCAAACAAAGCCAAATATCGAAATCGGCATTGGTCTTAGAAATCCTGTATCGGTCTGACTTCAGTATGCACACATTAGGAAATGGGTGAGCAACTACCTTCAACAAACCTTACAATTATAGCTTCAATTTATCTGAGAATACAGTCATCGAAATTGGCATAATTTTTATCCAGTGTACCACACCCCAGACCCCCTAGCTGGCTACTTTTCCCATTTAGCCAATTACTCTATGTCCAAATGGAAAACCCTGTATTCACCCACACCTATGAAACATACATGTAAGAGCCACAAACACCGACATTAACATGAATGTTAAGGTTGTGTAGAACTCTCAGTATAAATCTCAACATAACCAATGTTGTAGCAAACAACTCATAAATAACTCACTCATTAGGGAGAGCGATCTTGCAAGGATGAGAGATGGAGTATGGTGACAGGTATTTATGGGGGCATCTGAATGGTGTCATTATACCTTTCGTTTTGACATTACACCACCTGGTTCTGTATCATTTGAACACTTTCATACTCTGTTTTTTTCCATACTTATTTTAAAGTGAGAGACTGCCTGCACACATTTCCCCCAGAAAATATATGGATCTTTTAATCATGCAAACAACTGCTTTTTTTAAACAGTGCTCTTTCCAGTTAACCATGTTTCTTGCTAACTAACCATATCTGGTATATTTTCCTTTCCTTTACGATTTTCAAGAAACATGTGCTAGATGATGATCATGAAAAAAAAGATGAAAAAACATCAATTTACAAAAAAACTGTTTAGAATCACATGATTTCTAGGGATTTTTCCCCAGTCTGATTCAAGACTGCCAAATTGACAATTGCATTGACAATGGATTCTTCTTTGTTTTTGTTTTTTTTTGTTTTTTTTTTTAAATAGTACTTGCAAACATCCCTCAAACAGCTCAGTTGGCAAAACATTTTCTGTAAGCATAGGCTCAGCCCTACCATCCAAGTTCACATCTGGCCATGTCATTTGGTAACAATGACTGAGATCCTACAGTGGTAGGACCAATTGGCTTTGTCCTGCTGTGGATAGGTGCGGGCAGGTTGGCTGGCTAGTGTTTGCTCAGCTCACCACTCCTGAGCACATTGCAATTTATCTGGGACCTATGAAGTAGCTGGCTGACTTCAGAGGAGTAACACCTATCCCCCAATTAGTAGCCACTCCACTATGGTGCAGTGACAAAGTGCAAAAAAATTGCCATTAGCTGCTGGCTAGTACTGGAGGATTGTGAGTCTAAAACAGGGCTGCAGAGATGGAAAGCAGTTTAAAAAATACTACTCAGATCCATATGTGCACATCAATCTCAGTACGCATTATCTGAAATAGTAGACTAAGACTAATAGTAGACTACGCAGTCTAGGCTATAATAGGCTGCTTAGTACCGGGGTTCCCATGACTTGTAATGAGAATTTTAATTATTTTTTAGCATGTCTGTACACACATTTGGAGTCTTACCTTCCGGGCTACCCCTCTCTTCCATCTCCTCTCTTGTGCAAAGTCAGCAGACAGCCACTGCATCTCCTCACACAGGTAGTCCCAGTGCACTTTGGGACGTCCTGGCTCTGCCACACGGGACAGGCGCTTCAGGGACCAGAAGCCCTCTCGCTTCAGTGCAAGGGTGCGGTGCTCGATCTCAGCTTCCTAATGATGGGGAGAGAGGACTGAATATTTGTACAAGGCAGGAAGTGCTCACTCCACATTGTACCAACTAGGATATGTACAAACAGAGTGACAGCACGTGTGTGCAGATGCAGACAAAATCAACCATGAAGACATTAATGCAGTTACAGAGATACTGAGCAGTCTGGAATACTTACGTCAGAAACCTGCACAGCTGGGCTAACTTTTCATAAACTTTGGGAAACTTGTACAACACCAGACAGACAGTAGGTCACAGGTCCATTATAAAGTTCCCTTACTGACACCAGATAAATTCAGAGAGAAAGTCACACTAACACAAACACACTTCTATGCCCGCATGCACATGCACACATAAACAGACTAATGTGCAGTCATGTAAATACATGGGACCTCACATAATGAGGGCATGCAAAGGCTCACATGCTTGGCCAGCTCTGCCATGTCCGTGTGCCTCTCTGCGCGAGGACGGTAAGCGTTGGCCAAGTCTGATTGCTGAGTCCCTCCCTGGCCCCGGGCAGACAGAGAGATAAATTTGCCATGAGGGCCCCGCTGGGGGAATACAGCCCTTTCCACCTGGCTGGACCAACCACAGAGTGAGGAAGAAGGCAGAGGGAGTAGAGAGAGAGCAGCAGAGGTAGAGGGTGCAGGAGGAGGTGAGGAGTTTACTAAAATCCTGTCTGCTCTCCACTGACACACCTGAAGAAAAACAAACAAAATGCAATATCAATGAAGATGTTCTGCCAGACTGGACATATTTGATGATGTGGTCATACTGAGCAGAAACACACTTACAGGAAAAGCACAAATTACAGCTTAGGAACATGATATTATGCAACTACTGTATACATATCCAATTCATCTAAGACTGAGAAAAGGAAACTGTAAATGGTGTAAATCTGACTCCTGCAATCAGAAATGTCAACAGCATTATGTGTTGAGATGAACAGCAGTGAATTTAAACTTTGCTCTAAGGATCCAGGAATTAACCAGAAAGACATTTTACTGGTCATATACCACTACCACACGTACCTCAGACCCGCTAAATCTTCAAATTATCAAGAGCAATGTAAAAACATGCATTTTCAATGTTGGTTATAAAAAGGTTAAAAACATAAGCATGACTGACCAAGTGTGAGATTGAAAAATCAAAAACAAGCACCTGTCACGCTGCCCATTGTATCAGGTTTCATAAAAATCACAAATCAAAATTAAACAAGAATACTTTCCCATAAAAAATTTTGATAGCAAAAAACACACCATAATTAATGCTTCCCTGAGCTACCATAGCTCCCAGAATTCAGAGATGCTACAATATTTCTACCCGCCATATATCACATGTTGACACAGACGGTAAACCTAAAGGCTGCTGAGTGGTACCACTGATGAGGAGAGTATAACAGTCAGAAGAGAGAAAGCAAATTTTCGACTCAAAATATCAGTTTGTAGTTAAAGACCCTGAAGAGGATCTAAATGTACCCCAGAACATAGGTCATGTTCTCTTATTTAGCTAGACCACTCATTTCTTAACTGCCTATAGTAGAGCCCAGTACAACCCTGGACCTGTCAAATCTGTAGATGAACTAACACCAGTTAATATGTTAGAGAAGAAAAACAGTAAGTTAACAATAAAAAGCTAATCCTGATCAACACCTGCCTTTGACACATTGGCCCATGTTTTCCCTATTAACAATACAGCTTCCTGTGGCATCTGACACAACATAGATACATGCCAGTTTTGCCACAATTTCCAAAATGTACCTATATATGTACTCAAAGACTGCATTTGGACTCACCTTGTTTTGTGCTGGGCTGGGAGTCACAAAGCTAGAGCTAGAGGCCTGGGTGTTTCCCAAAATTTCATCTTCACTGTCAGCATTTTTACCACTAGATGTACTGTGCCTCTCTTCGGCAGGAGAGTGGGTATCTATCACAGACAATTGGGAAAGAGCCGACTGTTGCAGTTTCTCTGATTTTAAAATGTCTGTGAAAGGCTGACCACAGTGGAAGTCTTCCTCGGGCAAGGTATGCTGGCTAAGCTCAGTGTTGACATTGCTCAGCACATTCCTCACCAATGCAGACGAGGCAGGGATTGACAACGGGAAGACCGATGTGGCCATGGTGGAGATGTCTAGATTTTGGGATACCCGGCAAATACTCCCTGGGGATGTTTTGACTTCAGGTACAGCCTCGGGATTATGGTGTTTTAGAGGAGAAGGGGCCGAGTATGCCTGGACAAGCACGTTTTGAACAGAGGGCAAGCAGCCAGATGCAGGTTCACTGTGGTTAGCAGGGCCAACGTGCACGTTATCACTGCAGGTGACTTTGGGTTCAGGCCCAGAGTCTTTCAACACACCAGATTTGGAAGGGCACTCTACAGAATCTGTGCCAGACCCACAACTAGAGTGACTTCTTGTTGTGGTTGGGGAATGGGTTACCTGGGGTACTGGGTGGGGCAATGGGTTACTTGACATCCCACCTTCAAGGGTTGCCGACTGTTTGAGGAAGGGGGCATCTGCCAAATTTAAGATGAGGAGCTTGGGATCAACAACACTAGATGAAAGGGAAGGATCAGATTTTATAACCTCATTTTCAGCCACTGTTCTCTCAATGACTAAGGGTTCATGACGCTTTTCTTTCTCCATGGCTGCAACCTTAGGCTTGAGCAAGGAGCAGTCTGTGAGAACTGGGGAAGCATAACACTCTACATCTCTATTCTTTCCTTGGAAGGCAACAGGGAGCTCAGATATGGGATCACGTTCAACACTTTTTATGGTTAACTGTGTCTGCTCTCTGGACAACTCCCCAGACAGACAGGTGGAGGACTGCTTCCTGTCCTTTGAGATGCTGGAAGCATCTAGGAAATAAGTGTCTTTCCTCCCCATTTTGTCAGATGAGCATACATCCCCCTCAACTGCTGTCTCTCCCACTGCTGAAGCAGGAAAGGGTACCATAGCCATTTCTACCTCTCCTTCTGGCGACAGTGGTCGAGGGTTGAAGGGCTGCTCAGTGAGAGAGGGGGAGTTTTTCTCTGTAATGTTACATTGTACAGTGATTTTGGGAACCTGAGTTTCTATGCAGGATGCTGTGCCTGTGTTGTCCAGTACTCTGGGGTCTTTCTGTTCTGCTGTCCCTACTAATGCTTGAAGGCTGCTGTCTTTTCCCTCCATGTTAACCAGGACAGTTTCTTTTACATGTTCTTTGATCTCATTTTCAGCTACCCAGGCATCTCCTCTTGTCAGCCGCTCCGAAGAACATGTTGTTTGGTTCATTGTGTCAGGTTCTGGGGCAACTGTATTCACACTTGACTCATTCAAGTGCCCTTTCAACTCCATTTTATTTTGATTTATTGAATCCTGTGACCGCAAGCTTTGAGCCTCAACCTTCAAAACATGAAGGCTAGAAAGGTGATGGGGCAAGTCATTTTCAGTCAGCATTAGATTGTCATCTATTATTAAGAAGTTGCAATATGGTGGAGGGGGGCTTTGCTCTGGCTGAGCCAATGAGTCACTGTCGCTGCTGGTTTGAGGGAGGGACTGATGCTGAGAGTGTTGCCCCTCTCTGGTTTGCCCACTTTCTAAAGGTTTAGGAGGCTTGCTAATCTTTTGCTTGTAGTGAGGGGAAAGAAATGATTGCACCATATTGCCAAGGTTCTCTTTTCCCCTCTTCTCCTGGCACTGAAACTCTGAAACATGCGCCTGATCTGTCGAGTTTATGAACCTTGTTCTCTGGCTCTCTCCCTTCTCCAAACATCGGTCACTTACAGCAGGGTGTAATGATAGTGACTGCCTTGTGAAATCACTTCGCCATTCTTGCTCACCAGGGAGACTCGGATTCATCTCCACTTGAGTACAAACTCCACATTTCCTAGCACGTTCTGCCAAAGTATTCTCTTGGGTTCCACTTACTTCCACATGCTCAGAAATTACAATGTTGTGATCACAGTGTGTCTGTTTTGAAGAATTCAAATCAGATTTCTCAACTGCAGCAAGATGGTCTTGCAGTTCTGGGTCTGGTTCCACATGTGGTACATCAAGCTGGACTGAAAAGTCCATGGGGTTTTGATGGATGGTACCTTGAGGGGAAATTCTGCTCTCTGGGGTGAGACTCTGCAGCATAGTAGCACCTCTTGGAATGGAAAAGGAGGACGTATTTGTATTATTTTCTTTGTTAATACTGCCCTCATCCATGTGCCCAGTGGAGTAAAAAGAACCTTTTTGAGGGACAGCCTCCAATTCATCCTCGCCTGCTGTATCATGGAGGAGGGATGCTCCATTCCCCACGATGTGGTGTGGTTTGAATGGAAGGTCTCTTGTTTTTGGAATTTCATGCATATCTTTCTCAGAAACTGGAGAAGACCCTTCTGTGAATGAGCCTCCGGGCTGATGTGGTTGCGTAAGGCAACGGGAATGTTCCCCAAAGCTAACATGTTGACCATCGGCTGTATTTGTGGATTGCTCACACTGCCCCTCTCTTGATTCTGTTGACTGTGGTCCCACTTCTTCCATTTCTCTACATACTCGCCCTTTCTCTCTTTCACTATCATCCACAGTCTTTGTATGAATTTTGGGCTCTGCAGGGGGTTCTGGTCGTTCAATCTGTGAGATGTCAGTGTCAGCCAATGGAGAGGGTGGCCCCTCAAAATTTGGACTAAAGACCTCTCCTTCCTTGCAGTCGGACTGAGGGTGATGGCTTGCCTCATTTGTTTGAGCCAGCGGGGCAGTTTGGGAATGATCCATGTATTTAGCTTCCTTGTAGTCAATACCTGTACCTGTACAATAGCTGATCTCCAAAGGGAAGTCAACTGAAACAGATTGGTTAAAATTAAGAGATGGACCTTTTCTGATTGTGCCCTCTCTTCCCAATGCCTCTGAATCTGCACTCTCGCCTCTGTGCCCTGGTATTGCCCCTTCTGGGAGCTTCTGCCCTTTTCCTTCTTGTTTATCACCCCCTGGCCCAGTAGCTCTCTCCTGCCAGTTCTTATCTTTGTCTGAATGAGCAGATATTTCCTCTGGCCAACTTGTTTCTCTGTCAGAATAGCTACCTGTGTCTGACCTATGCAAAACGATTGTTGACTGTGCAATATACGTCTGTGTGTCCACAAATCTGCCCAGAAAACACTGTCCTGACTGTGAATATGCAGGACTAGCGGAGTCCTTGAACCAAGAGGTAGCCAATCTTCTCTGAAAATTGTCAGTGCCAGTATCCAAAAGGGGCTCTTCTGTGCTGTTGTCCTTAGTTTTGCCGTTTCCGTGAATCTCTGTAGGTGTTTGTCCCTTGGTGTGTGTGTCTGTGGAGTTCTCTCGCTGTGAAAAGGAGGTGGCGGACAATGGTGAGGGGAGGGCAGCTGTGGCCGGCTGCAGGGCATGCTGGGATGACCCGGCCACATTCTGGGCAACCGGGGGGTCACCACCCAGCACAGCCACAGCCGTGGGGGGAGGCTGCTGCACTGCCGCCTCCCCAAAACTTCCTCCTTTGGTCCTGCCGCCACAACACACTGCTCCTAAGAGAAGGACACAATGGAAAAGAGTTAGATATGAAAATGAGGGAGGCAAAGGGAGTCTGCACAGTGAACAGCAGGGACAAACAGTTAAACATCCATTCCAGGATCTTAAATTGGTGGGGGGGGGGGGGGTGATGATAAAATATGTACGGTCAAGTAGCCTACAACTGTTGCGAGGAAAAGGTCTTAGGAAGCAAATAGGTGTCCAGATCTTTACAAATCTGTCAAGATGTTTGCGCAGCTGGCAAGAGGAAAAACTCACTCTGAGTTCACGTGTGTACACGTGAGCACACGTATGTGTCAAACATGCAAGAAGTCTATCCTGTCAGTTTCCAGTGTAGAATCCATAATCAAGAAGTTCAAAACTACTAGAAAGGCTCTACTTTGCTTACAAGACAATCACAGTACATTGTGAGAGCAGAGGCTTAAGAGACCAATTCAGGGCCAAGGACCATTTCAGACTGGTTCCTTTCTCAACACTGACATTGATGTGCCACTCAATGTCAGTTACCTGGTTAGTTACACTGTCTGCATTGCAGGATCACCATAATAATATTGTCACTTAAACATATAGACAGAAAAGCAGTGAATTTTTCAATTCCCTCCAGTCGCAAGATCATTCTTGACATGAAAATATTTTAAGTTAATCAACATTCATATAAAATATACACCTACAGCATTATCTTGTCAGGATGAGACTTCTCACCTGTCTGTGGTGTAGGACCAATTTCCTCTGCGCTATCCACTTCCAGGATGCTGAGTTAAAGGTCTCCTCTGCTTCTATAAAGACAAAATGTCATATACATTAACTTGCCAAGTGTGTCCCAATGAAATCCAATTCACATAAAACCATAAATACAAAGTAAAAATTACATTAATTTACTGTTCTCTGACTAACATTTATTTGTGGCAAATAAATTTTTGGAATTAAATATTTCTAAAATGTAAGAAGGCATTCAGTATAATTGTCCATGGCAAATTTATTTAAAAAATTTGAACGCTTAAAAAACTATAAATTAACCCCAACATATGCTATAAGGTTTTGCAAGAATATACACAAAAACAACAGACACAGTACTGATAACACTGCATAGTATTCATGTGACATCATGTGACCTCACAAAAACGACCCCCTGCCAAGGTTAGTAAATAGTAAATATCTTTAATAGTTTCACCTTTTACCTTAGAATCAAAATCAAATCATTCAGTACAACACCTAAGAATGCTTTATAATCAAGCACGTTTTTAAAATACTCTTGAATATGAAAAGTGATCATACAGCCAAAGTCATAAGGTTGTAACTAGGGATGAAACTGTTACCGGTTTCACGGTAAACCGCGGTAAAATTCCTGGCGGTTAGTATTACCATTTCAAAATTTAATTATCACTAAAACCGCAGTTGATTACTGCACTTTGAAAAACTCACGTTAAATACTGTGACAGGATGAAACGGTTACCAGTTTCACGGTAAACCGCAACGGTTAGTATGACCGTTTCAAATTTTAATTATCATTAAAACATTACCGCCCTTTGAAAAACTTGCGTTAAATACTTTTTTCTTATCTGCAAAGTGCAGTTATCTCTCATGGCCACATGGTGCCACCTTTAATGTTAATGCACATTTGATATGATTTTCATATGTTCAAATATGTTTGTATTGGCTATGTTTTTATTTTAATGTTTATGCAAACAAAAAGTGCATTGTGCTGCTAATTTTATTTGTGATTTTCAATATAAAAATTGATGAAATGATTTCAGTTTGTGTATCAGTACTTTCTGAACATTTTCAGCACATTTTAACAATACCGCGATAATACTGATAACCGCGATTTTGGTCACTATAATCGTGATATTAAATTTTCATACCATTTCATCTCTAGTCGTAACTGGTGGCCATTACAAGGTCGTAACTAATTTAACCAGGCCTATTTAAATTATTTTGAATTTTGTTGTTTTTGTATAATTAGTTTTGTTTGTGTAAGACAGGGGTCTCCAACTTTTTTTCATCTGAGAGCTACTTTGAAAAAATGAAAGTGGCGGAGAGCTACTCATGTCTTATATTACTCACACAACGTATCAAAACACGCACACTAACCAGCTGAATTAAACTATTTTTTGTACATACATGTATCAAATGTCAATATCCAAACCTCACATTTTGGATCAAAAGCATCTTAAATTCACATCAATAGCATGTCAGACGTATGTTCTGTATCCATGTTTCATATTTCACTGTAGCGAAGGGTGAGAGCAGTTACCCCACCCAGCCTCGAACCCGGGTCTACGGGATACCAAACTGCAGCTTTGACTGTGACGCCAAAGAGCCAGGCTTTTTGGTATGGCAGTCAGAGCGCATACTCAACCGCAGTGATAACACTCTGTCACGCTCACATAATATATCAAAGCATCTTAAATTCACATCAAAGTAATAGAAAACACAGAAAACATTACTACGTGTTTATGACGTGAGATGTCAGACAAATTTGGTGATCACTGGTCGTTATTTTTGAACACAGCCACATTAAGCCTTTTCCTTATAATGGGCGTCAATAGAGAGGAAAACACTTAATGTAAGATTACATCCATACTGATAGGATTTCGGTTTTGATTTTTTGACCAGTGAGAGCTACTTTGAAAAAATGAAAGTGGCCAAGAGCTACTCATGTCTTATATTACTCACACTTATTCACACATAACGCATCAAAACACTTACATTAACCAGCTAAATTAAGATATTTTGTATATACATACATACATATACATTTATACATATACAAAAAGTATGTATCACATGTCAATATCCAAAGCTCACATTTTGGATCAAAAACATCTTAAATTCACATCAATAGCATGTCAAATGTAGGCTATGTTCTGTACCCATATGTTTCAAGTTTCAATGTCTCAAGCTCACATAATATATCAAAACATCTTAAATGCACATCAAAGTCATAGAAAACATAGAAAACATTACTATGTATTTATGATGTGGAATGTCAGACAAATTTGGTGATCATTGGACGCTATTTTGGAACATTAAGCCCCGTTAAGCCTTTTCCATATAATGGGCGTCAATGGAGATGAAAATGGTTAATGTAAGATAACGTCCATACTGATAGCATTTCGGTTTTGATTTTCTGATGGGTGAAGGTGTTTAGGACACAACATGTCCAATAGAATTTGGTGATCAGTGATCGCCGTTTTGGAACACGCTAAGCCTTTTCGTGTTAAGAGCTTTAGACTGTCCCTGAAGTGGCGCTGAACACTGCATCTTTTACCGACCGAAACACTGGTACCACAGATGAGGCACACACACTTGTCCTTTACATTTGTGGGGGAAAAAAATTCGCTCCCATTCCTCATGGAAATAGTATGTTTTCTGCTTTTTTTGGCCTGGCCACTTCCTTTGTTCATCATAAATCTGGCTTTTATATAAGCTAAACTGGCTTGCTAACACCACCAAACTCCTTGCTTTAGCTCAGTAGCTACCTCAGTAGCTAGCCTACAGGGTAACTGACGTGATGACGTGTTGAAAAACTTGACAGTAGCGTAACTTATTTCATTGACAGCTGATATCATTTTGTGTTGGAGGGGGTAGGACATTGCGTATTTGATTTGATTGAAATGGGAAGAGGTTTCCAGGGTGCATTTATTTGTTGTTGGATTTTTTTTGTACATAATCTTTGAACCTTTTGGCGAGCAACGTGTTGGAGACCCCTGCTTCAGACGTATTTATTCAGCAGACACTCCAATCCAACTTCCTGCACAAAAGAGCACACATCTACATTTGAGGTTACTGACATGGTAGAGGGTAACCACCTCTTAGCCAGTTAGCTGAACTTTCCCACATGAGAATCTGCACTGTACTGTCATACATAGCTTGTGATTGGACAACCAGAGATTATACAGATAGAAATCAATGAGATTTCAAGAATGAATTGACATCTGACATTGACTTGCAGGATAAAACCAATAGGAATGGGACTAAAAGGGGAGTGCATTTGGGCAGGCTGACTAACATAACAGGCTGTGATTTTTTTACCTTATCTTCTAGAAGGTACACAAAAAGCACCTTCCAGAGCAGCTCGTGACCCTGTAACTTTAATAGCAAACAGATAATGTACTTGCATTTGAAGCATGGCAGGTGATAATTTCAGACCCTGCCAATTTAAACAAACCACCAATGAAAGTAGTAGCTAGCTAGCTAGACTGGGCAGTTGTGTTTAGTCAGACAGGTTAGCTAACCATCTCCATTGTAAATACGAATTATTCTAAAAAGGGCAGGGTTTGTATTACATAATGCCAAGGAGGTGGTTCTTCACTTATATTTTCTCCCACGTGGTTACATTACATTTAGCAGTTAAATGCATTCTTAACTATGGTATAGGGCTGGGTGGTATATCAACTTTTTAAGGTATATCAATATATTTTCAAACGCGATATAGGATGAGACAACACCGGTTGTATTGATACAGTTTGATGTTGCGTTACATAACCTGTTTCTTCCGTAAAGCTGTGCCAGTGATTGCATCTCTCCTCTCTCACACTCTCAACCCTGCCCCCACTCTCCCTCTGCATCTGCGCGCAAACCCAGTGTCCTATAATTTTTTGCGACCCATCAGAACGTGCAACCAGCAGGTAATGCACATGCGCAGGCATGCAAATACGGTACAGCTGACAGAAAGTCACTTTCTATTTTTAAACAAGTTTGTTAGATAGGTAGATAGTAAAGTAGTAACAAATTATCTTTCTAATGTTTCTCAGTCATACGTCTGCAATTTATTTACTGCAATACTAGATCAAAGCGAATGAGGTCATTAAGTTATGCCTAATGTTTTCAGCACCATATGTCACAGTTCGTTATAGCTAAAACACTGGCTGCATTTTCTGATGAGTGTCTACACTATCGAAATATGCCACCAGTCCTTTTATGATGGTATAATTTTCTTCTAAGGTCATTTTAGACTATTTTTGTCATTTTAGATATTTTAAATACAAGTATAATATCAAGTTGGTAATTTTCTGACAAGATCCAGTTGTTGCCTACAAAAAATGGTACGCAACCTAGGGTAGGCTACCTGTGGTAGTATTTCAAGTTGGATCGATGGCTGCAGATTTGCAAACAGGCAAATAACTAAATTGAGTAAATTGTGTCAAAGTAGCTATCTAACATTGACTTTACTAACGTTTGACTTATAAAAATGTGCTTCCTATCGCTAACGTTACCGTTTCTATAACACGTCAAAATCATTTGCAAGTTGCTGCCTTCCAGTAGCATTTTTGACAAGGCAGCAATAGTTTATAGACTACGCTATAAATTCCTGTGACTGGTAGCAAAATCTGATAAGGACGCAAAAAATGGCAGAACACCAGTGTTCTATAGATTTGCCCTACCTTATTGAAATGTCCTGCCATAGCGTAGATTGATAGTCATATCTATCGATCTTTGTTACCCTAACAGAAAATACTACAGCAAGTAGGTTGTGCTACCTTAGAAGCCAAAAAAGGTTGGTAATTCTTTTTTTTTTAACCTTATCAGAAAATGGTTAAGCTAATTACATTTTTGTTTTCATTAATTCATCCAACAGCAATTTCAAAAATGCTGTTACGTAAATTTTAATAATAGGCATAACTTACATACGGTTTATGTGATGGATAAATTGTACTTTGACAGTCTAGTTTGCATGCTGACATGTAAATTTGTAGTCTAGTTTGTCCATCAACACACTCTAATCAATACCAATGTAAAACTTTAAGTAGCATATTTTGATACTCTAAACCTTATCAGAAAAGACTACCAGGATATAACTGTAAAATGTTCTGATAGTCTGACTTACCTTATCAGAAAGTGCTACCAACACAGCCTATATTAAATAAAAATTTTATTTTAATATTTTTTTTCATTTACACGTTGATATATTGTGCAGCTGTATATTTTCAAACAGGGTAGGCCTGTTCTTTTTGTTCTGTTTACATTTTTATTGTTACAACACACAGCTGTGCAAATAAGCAGGAGTGGAAAACCTGTAATTGTACTCTATTTTAATCAGTCTGTTATTGTTGTTGAAAACAACTGAAGGAGGATTCTCAGAGATACGCCTATTTTTATTTAATATAGGCTATTTATTTTATATAATTTTTCATTTAAATGTTTTGCAGCTGCATATTTTCAAACAGGTAAGGAAACCCTGTCTTTACATTTTACTTTGATCAGTCTGTTTTAATAAAAGTGCTTGCGACATCTCACATGTGGCTTTGACTTACAACTGAACATCTAGCCCACTTCGTAGAAAATACGAAGATATATATTGTGTATCGCCATTCAGCCTAAAAATACGAGATATGATTATTGGTCCATATCGCCCAGCCCTACTATGGTAGTCATCCAATATGTTGTATTCTATTTCATGTATTGAATAACTTCAGGAGAGCATTGTAGGCCTATCAAGCACAACAATGGGAAATTGTGGTCCCCAGCGTTTTGCTCCAGATATGCTTTCATTTTCAGTGATAACAATGTTAAACATAAACGTAAAATGGTGTCTGCTAAAATACAGAATAGGTAGCAAGCTTGATAATGCCTGCAAAAATGCTTTTTTGCAGGGATAACAATAACTATTTGAACTTATCTGTTCAAATTGTTATTGTTTTGTGTCTCTTCCCCTCTGTATACTGACTACTACATTTAGACTATGATCTTAAATTCTAGTCTGAGTTGCTATTTGTACAAACACTTATGTTACTGTTTACCTAATGTACCGGAATGGGTTTACGTTTAAAAGAGCACAGTACAGTATATTCGTTGCTTTATTCTGCTCCCACCATGCAATAAAAATAATTCAGTACTGCTGCTGTAAACCTGCACCTTTCACTGTAATTTTCAGTTACAAATAGAATATTCAATTGAAACTGAATTTTGAACATGACTGAACAGCATGGTATAATCCATGATATATCACAAAACTGTTTATATTTCCAATGTCTTAATTCCAACTTGCATGATGTTTGATGAACCACACCCTTGGATAGGGTTGTTAGAGGATGTAAAAGCTTTCCGCGTTGGCAACATCACAGACAAGTAAGGACAGGTTTAAGTGACAATGGACACATGGAACTGACAATTTGTCTGCCAGTCCACAGTCAGTCTGTAACAAAAATATGCAATATATATTACATGTAGCAACTGTACCAGCTGAAGCTGTACACTAGGGTTGGGTGACATTGACCAAAGCTGCAATATCACTGACACTGCATTGTTGCTCAACTAAAATTTGGAGGCTTGACTAAATTTTGAAATAATCCATGGAAATTCTGCATAGGAAATTTGTCTCAACAAATTTGGGAATTCATCTTTTTCTGTCCCAGACACACAAGCACACTTAATCAATTTGGATCATACCTACCAAAAAAATTAAAAGGCGATTTCCAATCTTCAAACAATTCCATAATTGCTGGATCATAGATTGCTTTAACTCATAAGGTTCTATGAACAAACATGCCCTGAGTTCTGACATTTTGATCAACAACATACAAATCATGCTTTCATCACATGCACACCAGGAGAAACAAGATTCAATCTACCTGTGGCTGTTAACTGAACTCTGATGACTGCTCTCGTAGTAAGGGTTTAAAGATTATTTTATTTGCATCAGGAGCCAATACAAAGGAATCCAATATGCCTGCATCAATTTTACCTGGCAA
Source organism: Megalops cyprinoides (assembly GCF_013368585.1). Classification (NCBI taxonomy): domain Eukaryota; kingdom Metazoa; phylum Chordata; class Actinopteri; order Elopiformes; family Megalopidae; genus Megalops; species Megalops cyprinoides. The sequence goes on from NC_050583.1 coordinate 71,273,431, forward strand.
ATACAATTCAAATGTAAAAAATAAATAACTTAAAAAAATCGATAAATAAGGCCAAAACCGAAAGAGTAGTTTGTCTGTAGCTGTTTCCCTTGCGCTGTCAAAGTTTTAAGCACCCTGTCCTAATAACATTAAATTTGTATGCACAGCTTGTAATGTTTACAAGCAAGTAACAGGGTTATCTGACACAAAATAGGACATGAGTAATTGACCACGTAGTATATAACCAGGTGAGCCTTTGGGGGTTTCCTCTAATCACACAAAAGTGACTAGCCTCAGATATGTGAAACACATGAGAAAAAAATCAAGAGATCTCTTCAAGAACTGAGAACTCTCCAACAAATAATCTCTCCTGCCACTGTATGTTAGCTGCATTTCAGGCTGTGCAAAGGAGATGAATGCCTTCATCAATACCTTGATGCCATGAAACAATTCTTAAATTTCTATCATTGTATATCATGAACATATCATATGATAATGTGTTTTTATTCACACAAAATGCGCCCACCAATGTGGCTGTGACCCTGCAACTTTGTGACCTGGCAAACAGAAAATCTGCCCACACTGGCAGGCTCCCAGGTGTCAATTGCAGACACTGGGTAATATTACCGTGGACATTTTTATCATAGAACCATTATAGGTAGTACTAGGTAGAACAGGTTGTGTTTAGAAGCGTCTGTCACAGTAATGTCCTTAACAATGATTAAAGGACAAGGTTCAAACAAACACAAAGTGTCTTTAAACACAGGAGAAAATCATACAGAATTCATCAATAGAGGGAAGAGTCTTAATTTCAGTACTTCAATGACTTCATTCAGATACTGTTTGAACGTTCCAGATTTTAAGCACTTAAAAGGACCTTGTAAAAACCCTGCTGGACATACACACTAAAGAGAAAGTGACCATTTCAAACCATGGATACTGAGCAGAAAATGACCAAACTCAGACCATACCTGACCTTGTTTAATGTTAAATTTGTAGATGAAGTTCTGTTAAGAGTCAAAGTAAAACACATCTTTTACAGAAACCTCCCTTAAAAAGGTTATGGATGTGACATCATGTGCCCCAAACAAAATCTTATCCTATGGCTATTCAGTAACTGACTACAGCTAGATTCCTGTAGGTCCTTGGATTCTCTGTATATTGTATCATTAACCTTTCATACATCTAAGAAATATAAGGGAACAAGTGTGATCAAAGAAAAAATTATGTAAACCATTTCCCTGCTTTGAGTACTGGCCATAAAATATCAATTTTAATATTATAATATCCAAAATTTAAATTCTACATATTTCTATATTTTCATATTCTTGTATAAAATTCTTTTACATTCTTTTTGTTGCCTCTCAACCTAGCTTTTAATGATACCACGCATTCTAGGGGGAAAATGTCCAATATAGGGCCAGTACATCAAAATATGCTCCTTAATCATAATTGTGAGATTAATTTCATGCAGGAATGTGTCATTTTATGTTCTGGACCACAACAAAATTCCCCATAAAATTCTGTAAACACATTCTGCAGCAATTTTGTTTTATTGCTATTTTGGCACTTACAAATTCACCTGTTAATTCAGATACTGAATTCCCTACACTCAGCTTTCTTTCCCCACTTTCATTTCCAGTTACAAATATCCTACTTCACAAACCCCACAGGACAGTTCTGCTTTTTGATTCTCTCTGTCACCTTTTTCATGTAGTTCAATCTGTGCTCAAAGAGAGAAAAACATATGAAACAAGCATCATGCCATACACTGGTCAGATATTAATTGAACTCAATGTCAGAGGTAATGGGTTTCATCTTGTCATGTACATATTAATGTCTCTTGAAAAACAAGCTATAACTTTAACTGTGCTCTTAAAACCAAAGAACCCAACTCACTGCATTCCAGGTTGCATTCACAGCCAACTATAGCAAAGTACAAAACTTCTAGTCTAGTCTCCAGGCTAACTGCACGAGGTAGATACAACATACATGAACTACATATCCCAAATGGATTCTAAACTCCTAACCTAAACTGAAACCTTAAATTTACATCCAGCCGTTCAATTCCATTCAGAATACATGCAATAGCCATGTGTATACATAGGTAAAGGATCCTGAGAAATAGTATGCCAAGGCATACTGTTGCTAGATTACTAGCTAACAGCCAACGAGATAAATAACCCACCATTAACCAACCAGACGTAATGTGAAAATTTAGTCGGCTCGCCAGATAAACAGACCGTGACAATAACCAAACCAATCCTGAACCCTCAACTATAACCTACTTGAAAGGGGTGAATATGAAACGGCATAATTTGCTTGTTAGCTAGACTGGTTATAATCGTGTATCACACTGTCGAAGCAAACGAGAGGCCTGGCTCCCTGTTCGTTCAAGCGCGCTGCGCTTCGTCGCAAAAATGCGTTTGAACAGAAACACAGTACTGATATTTTACATACTTAGCTGAGAATCCGAATCGTGAAAAGTACAGCTACTCGCAACGCCATAACTTTTTATTTAACAGTTTTCCAGCTAAACAGTTTTCTTAAGAGTACACGCTGAAGAGGCATGTTGATCTAGCCCAGTCCCTCAAGTCAGACACGCAGTTATGGATATTACGGTGATCATTCTGCCAGCCAAGTCTTAGATATGCATTCGCATGGTTGCTTTCACTGCTGAGGCAAACAGATTACGATGGCCAGCCGGTCAGTTATCGTTAATAAGATAGCTATCCAAACCTTGTGTCGTTTCTTTACTCTAGCTGAACAATTAACGCTGGCTAGCTAGCCAATTGCCTTTGCCGTTACACACAATGCTTACGTTATGTAATGTTCTCGTGTGGCCTGTTTTGTTGTTTCGATGCAGCGCGTTGGTTGTATGACAAATAATAAAAAAAAACACATTTCTCTTTAACATGCCGATATCCTCTGAAACCCGCTTCCATATTCTGACTGAATAAAACGATACAAGTCCTCGTGACGTCATTACACAGGGTCAAATAACTTAAAATACACTTCACCAGTTTTCAAGATTTTCCAGCTTCAGTCAAGCTATTCGCGTGTTCGCACATTAATCTTAAATAACTCGGGGAAACAGTCGTTTAAAGTATTTAGAAATTATTTAAAGTAGGGGACAGTAAGGGGGTTTGAGCGACCCGCCAACATTCACTCCCATTGAAGCGACAAAGACAAAGACGAGTGAATACCGATCACTGGAGCATTCCGCCGAGTCTCATTGAGCCCAATGTACCAAAGATATATAACCACTCGAAAATAATCAATCCGTCCGCTAAAATACACATTTCGGTAATGTTAATACAAACCCCCGCGACCAGCCGACCACTCTTCGGCGGCCCCCCTCTAACCCCCCCTGCCCCCACCCGCTCACCCCTGCCGCGGCCGCCATCTTAACTTCCCCCCTACCTGAAAATTCCGTGCCGTTTTCTTTCACTAAAAAGTCGATGAAGGAGCCGCCATCCGACTGAAATCGCACTCAATCCGTGACGGGGATACTCCAAACTGCCTCTCGGTACCCAGCGAGGTGCCCGTGGGACGGTGGGAACAGGGAAAGTACGAAACACGACAGCGCGGGCCGATTTGCTGTTTCTAACAGCTGTGGGGAGGAGACATCAGAGGGAGCGAAATGGTGGAGGAAGCTTCTGCTAACAAACTGCAGGCAAACTAAATCCTCGCGAGAAGTTGTCCGTACAGCCACCACTGTACGTTTGGTACAAGTAATTTAGGCATGATGGTAAATGCAGTCTTTTAAGCAGACGATGTAAGTCTTTTCTGTGTCCCAATGAAAAGCATTTAGATCAGTGGCTCCCAAATAGTGGTGCGCAAGATCTCCGTGAAGCTGGCCCCCCATTTCATCAGAAAATTAATTAAAGTATTGCTGTTCGTTTATGCCGTAAAAATCATCGTTTATGTTGTTAAGGGTTTTAAGTAATTAAACTTTACATTTTCTGACCATTGACGTCACTCAGCCCCCCATCATTGTGCAAATCGGATAAAAGAAACAATTGTGCTAAGTACGTTTCTTAAGTTTTAATTTTTTTACATGTGTGACGTCACTCTCACCCCCCCCCCCCCCCCCATCATTGTCCAAATCGCTACAAAATTGTCTGAATCGTTTGTGCTGATTTGTGCCGTTCAAAGAAACATTTGTGCTACTACGCTTCTTAAGTTATCAAGCTCTATTTGTTACATGCGTGATGTAACTCAGAAATTTCAGATTTCAGATTCAGATGTCCTTTATTGTCATTTTATCATGCACTTGCTTACAATCAAGAATGAAATGCCGTTTCTGTTATACCAACAGTGTACATAAATTAGAAAGAGAATTAAAACAACATATATCTATATACAATACACTCAGTTTTGTAAATATTTGGAGGGGAATAGTAGCATGACTTTACAGCAGCATGTCTTTATGGTATATTTGGAGGGGAAGAGCAACATGTACTGTCAATAATTTTTTTATCTGTACAAAAAGTGCCAGGTGCAGCATGAAAAGGATTGCACTAGTGGAGAGAAGTGACTGTGTGGTCCTATGGGGGGGGGGGGGGGGGGGGGGGGGGTTAATGGTTCAGTGAGGGGGGGAAGCAAGAGTGTTCATGATCCTTACAGCCTGGGATATAAAGCTGTTTAGAAGCCTGGTGGTCCTGGTATGGAGACTTCTGTACCTTTTCCCCGATGGCAGGAGGGAAAACAGGCTGTGGGAGGGGTGGTCGGGGTCCATGATGATGCCGGAGGCTCCGCGGGCACAGCGCTGGTTGAAGATCTCCAGCAGGGATGGGAGAGGGGCACCAATGATCTTCCCAGCTGTTCTCACTATCCTGTTCAGCTGTTTCTATTCGGAAGTTGTGCAGTTTCCGAACCAGGCAGTGATACAGTAGGTCAGAACACTTTCAAGGGTGCCCCTGTAGAAGGTGGTGAGGGCCGGAATGGGTAGGCTGGCCTGCCTGAGCCTCCGGAGGGGGTGGAGCCGCTGCTGGGCCTTCTTGACGATGGCCATGGTGTTAGCGGTCGAGGACAGATCGTCCGCCAGGTGCACTCCCAGGAATTTGATGCTACTGACCCTCTCCATGGCCGCGCCATCTATGGTCAACAGGGGATGGTGCACTGTGCAGGCCTTCCTGAAGTTGATGACCATTTCCTTGGTCTTGTCAACATTCAGGGAGAGATTGTGTCTGTTGCATCACACTGTCAGCTGCTTTACCTCCATCCTGTATGCTGACTCATCACCTTTGCTGATGAAAACCACAACTGTAGTATCATCAGCGAACTTGATGATGCGGTTGTTGCTTCCAATGCCAAAGTTGTCATCTCCATCTATCTTCAACAACTATAGACCAGTTGCTCTGACATATCACATAAAAGTCCTGGACTGACTGATGGTGGACCATCTCAAAGCTTAGGTCTGCGGCAGTTGGCGTATCACTTTGGCCAACACCGCTGTGGACTTTAGGAGGTGCAGGACTTTAAAACCATTTTTATCTCTTAGAGAGGAGGTGGACATGGTGGAGGGATACATATGCCTTGGATTCCACCTCAACAACAGACTGGACTGGAAATACAACACAGAGGCTGTCTACAGGGAAGACAGAGCATACTCTAGTTCTTGAGGATGCTTAGGTCATGTAATGTGTTCAGAAACATGTTGCAAATTTTTTACCAGTCTGTTGTGCCAAGAGCAATATTCTGTGCTGCTGCCTACTTAGTTACATTTTTACCTGCCTCACTGTTTTTTATTAATTATGTGAAGTGGCTGCTATCTATCTTATCACCTTTCTTGTGACCCACTCCAATTACTAACTCATTCGAATACCATTTCACCCAGTAGAAGATTGGCAGGCAGGACAGAGGATTAGGTGAGGACTAACTAGAAACACCTGTTACAGTGAAGACTGCTTGCTCTTGATTTCTGGACGCATTTCATTCACCAGTCAAGGAAATTCTTATTTGTGTTGCCGAGACTGAATCAGAACTGAACTAGTTATGTTAGCTCTGTTGGAAGACAAATTAATTATTGGAACTTGATCAACTATTACCCTAACAGCCGGTGCGCTCACCATCTCATCAACATAAAGAAAGATTCTTATGGCTTATGTCAACTTGTCCATATCGTGTCTTGCCTTTCCATTCCAATTTCTACATATTACTGAAATGACAATAAATAACTTCATATTTCACCAGTCTGATTTGTATTTACTTCACTGTACAGTTAAGCATGTATTTTATGTTACATGCTGTTAATATTGTCACTTGTAGAGTCTGTTATATGTGACCAGCTGAGTTCAGATGTCATATGAGGCTTTAACCACATGAATACTTATTCATAATTAATGTACATAATTACAATATACTTTTGATGATTATTATCATTAAAACAATAATTGGGGACTCTTTTAGGGATATGTAGGTGTAGGGTACAATATTAGGGCTATATCTAACCCCAGGATAAAATTAAATGATTGCACTTATGTGACTGGATGAACGGAATCTTTATGAGAGTCGTTGTTTCTGTGGGGACCAGATATGAAGTGATACATACCCACAGATGAGAGAAACAAACTTAATTCAGCAATCTGTACTGTATTACGGTTCATTTGTGGCCATAAAGAAAACAACCTGTGTTTTCAAACAAAAAAAAATTTTTTTTTTTTATTCAAAGGAGTAAACAGTTAGACTCTACAATATGGTTCATCGACTCAATACTGTTGTAACACGTTATACATTAGTAAAACTGCCAGTGAAAAATTCTTTTCTTGAAATATAGTTCATCTACTCAGTACTGTTGTTACATGGTGTATGTTAGTAAAACTGTCAGTAAAATTTCTTTTTCTTCCCAAAGACTTTTCACGCCTGATCTTATCTTATCCATCTGCAATTCAACATGAACGTATTGCCATATAGGGACATAGGTGACATGTTACAGGTAACATGTTATCTACAAACTGGTATCAACACATCTGCAAACTATCTACATCTTTATATAGGCAGAAGCGTAGTAGCAGAAATGTTTGTTTTAACGACACAAACCAGCACAAATGTAGCACAAATGATTGAACCCATTTTGGAGCAATGTAGACAATGATGGGGGGCTGAGTGACATCACACATGTAACAAATAAAGCTTAATAACTTAAGAAACGTAGTAGCACAAATGTTTGTTTGAATGGCACAAATCAGCACAAACGTAGCACAAACGATTGAGACCATTTTGCAGCGATTTGGACAATGATGGGGGGCTGAGTGACATCACGTGTGTAACAAATAAAGCTTAATAACTTAGGAAATGTAGTAGAACAAATGTTTCTTTTGACAGCACAAATCAGCACAAACGATTGAGCACACTTTGGAGCGATTTGGACAATGATGGGGGGCTGAGTGACATCACTGGCCAGAAAATGTAAAGTTAAATTACTTAAAACCCTTGACAGCACAAATGATGATTTTTACGGCACAAACCAGCACAAACACAGCACAAACGAACAGCAATACTGCGGGAGTTACCCTCAAAGCGTTACCCATAATTCCCGGCCAATGCACCATTTGCAGTTTTGTTATTGAATAACTATTACATGTTTGTTTAATTATCGTTTATGTTGGTTATCTTAGTTAAGTCCTTTGCTATCATTGTCCATGTTTGTTTGGCTTCGGTAGGGTGCCACCGTTAAGTGGTTCGTGTTGCTATTTGTTGACTTCCCTTCCCCTTTCCCCTTTGTTAGTTGTACAATAAATGCTTGCCTGTGTTCTGTCATGTTGAAGACAGGACAGAGTGCCTAAAAAAAACCAAACGTTCAAGTGTGCCTCCTTCTTTCACAAAATGGATCCCCAGCTCACCACATTGGTGTCAGAATCAGAACAGATGATGGAACACCTGGAGGAGCTGCTGAGAAACCTGCAGGAGGATCGGCACCAGAAGACCTGGGGTAGAAGTCTGGGAACCGAGCATTGTGCCTTCCCAGCTTTCCCTGATGGAGCTAGTGCTCCAAGACTCCCCAGCCTGGGGTGTGCCACAGGGAACAATGCCTGCCCTCCTCGCCACCCAGAGGACTCAGAGCGGGCAAGGGGCAGCAGCACATGCCATTCACGGCACTCAGAGGAAGCAGGTGGTATAGGCCAGCCAGGGCAAACCCACTACAGGGGAGCAGAAGATCCAGCAACCCCTCTGATGACATCACTGCCAGAGGAGGAGACAAGTGTCACGGCACAGAACAAAGCGACTTCACTGCCAAGAACCACACTCAAGCTGCCAAGATATGGTGGAATGGAGCCACCCGAACCATGCCTCACTCAGGTCCTGCTGACCGCATGGCAAAATGGATGGAGCGCTGAAGAAACAGCAGTTCACCTACCACTAGCGCTGGAAGGAAAAGCACTACAGGTTCTCCTCGACCTTGCACCTGAACAGTGGCACGAATACCTGGCCCTTACCTCGGTGTTGGAGCGGCGCTTTGGGTGGTGGGCCTCAACCGACAGCATGAGGAATCAGCTGTCCAGGAGGAGCTAATACTCCATGCTTTCGTGAAGGTGCTCACGCCGGACAGGCTGCAAGAACATGTCCACATCGTCACCCCACGGATCCTCGATGAGGGCCTGGCTGAAGCAGAGAGGGCCGAGGCTGTGCTGACACCACACCGCACCCCACGTCCACACATACGACAGGTGTTGGTGGCAACGCAAACGATGGGGAGAAAAATGATGAAGGGGCTGTCTCCCAGGTCCAGCCAATGCTGCCCCTGCTGACCAGACCACAGCCCCCACCTAGACCACGGCTACGTCGAACAAATGAGCCCTGCTATCGCTGTGGAGAGATGGGACAAGTGGCCCACAACTGTCCAGCACCAGCACCAAGACATGGCCTGCCCCAGTTGCCGGGAAATGAACTCCTTGTGGCCGAGTAGGGGGACTTCCGCCCAAAGAGCACTCTCCCCTCCAAGACAGGTGTTTGGTGGGCCGTGTAGGCCAGTTGCAAGGACCGTACATAAGCTGCACCCTCAATGGTCACCCCTGCCAAGCACTAGTAAACACAGGTCGAACCATTCCCTGGTTCGACCTGGCTTATTCCCTGGCACCAATGGTCCGCTTCCACCCGACTGGACGCCTACTTCGGTAAACATAAGGACAGTGACAGGAGAATGGGCTGGGATAAAAGGGAAGAGGGATGTGCGGGTGGCCACAGGCAACCAGGAGATGCTGCATGAGTTCTGGCTGGCGGATATCGACGACCCATGCATCATGGGCCTAGACCTGCTGGACCGCTGGGGAACGTGAGTTGATGTGTCAGGGAACACCCTTTACCTCAGCACGACGGCTGTGGCTCTTCAACGAGGCAGTGGGAGGACGAAGGTGCAACACACCAAGTGTGAATTTGAGGCCGTCATCTCTGCCATGTCAAGGACAGGGGCCACGCCAGCTTCCTCGCCATAGACCACTGCACGCAACCAGACCCCAAAGCCGCCACCGCCACCTCCTTCCACTGATATAGCACAGGCCATTGAAGCGCTGTGGCAGCGGAGCAGCGACAGTCTCCACCCCCATCAGCACCAGGGGTTGAGAGAACTACTCAACCAGTACGTCGACATCTTCGCAGCCCAGGATGAAGACTGCAAGCAGACGGGACTCGTGCAGCACACCATCTACATTGGCGATGCTCAGCCCATCCGCCTGCACCCCCACCGGTTGGCACTGGCAAAAAGCCAGGCACCAGGCGGCTGAGCAGAAAGTCAGGGAACTGGCAGAGGCAGGCATCATCGAGCCCTCCAGCAGCCTGTGGGTGGCCCCAGCAGTCCTTGTTGGCAAAAAGGACTCCATCTGGTTCTGCGTAAACTATAGACTCAATGCCGTCACGAGGAAGGACTCCTACTCCTACCCACCCACATCGTCGGTTCCAGCTGGTTCAGCTCCCTTGACAATCACAACGGGTACTGGCAGGTGGAACTGGCCCCGGATGCAAAACCCAAGACCACATTAACTATTAGAAGGGACTCTGGCAGTTCCAGGTGATGCCATTCGGACTCTGCAATGCCCCCGCCACCTTCGAACGCCTCAAGGAGAGGGTGCTGGCTGTGGTTCCCCGGAGCGCTGCGTGGTGTACCTGGACGATCTGCTGGTGCATGCCAGGGACTTTGAAGGAGCTCTGCACAATCTGGGGGAGGTCTTCGCTGCCATCCGCCACGCTGGTCTCCCCCTCAACCCTAAGAAGTGCAGCCTAGTGTGGCTTGAGACTGCGTTCCTGGGCCATGTGGTGAGTGCCAATGGAATGGCCACTGACCCAGCCAAAGTGGCCTCTGTCCAGGACTGGCCCACCCCCCGTGACATCACTGAGTTTCACATCTTCCTGGGGTTAGCCTCATATTATCGGCAGTTCGTCAAGGACTTCACCACCATCACCAGGCTACACACTGACTGAGAGACAAGGGGCAGCCGTTCAAATGGGATGATGCCTGCACTGCCGCCTTTGACCATCTTCGGGGTGTGCTCACCAAGGCTCCTGTGCTGGCCTACCCCAACGCTCAGCAGCCATTTATTGTGGACACTGATGCCAGCAATGTAGGGGTGGGGGCGGTGCTGTCCCAAGAAGAAGGGACGGGAGAGCGGGTGGTGGCATACTTCAGCTGTACTCTGAGTCATCCAGAGCGCAACTACTGCGTCACCCAGCGCAAATTCCTGGCCGTGGTCCAGGTGCTACGCCACTTCCGCCTGTATCTGTATGGCAGGCGTTTCCTCTTGTGGACGAACCATGCCTCCTTCACATGGCTCCTCAGTTTCAAGGAGCCCAAGGGTCAAGTGGCTCGATGGATTGAAGCACTCCAGGACTATGACTTTGACGTGCAGCACAGAGCCGGCAGACTCCACAATAACGCTGACGCCCTCTCCCGCCGCTCCTGTGAGGCCATGGAATGCCGCTACTGCCACCGTTAAGTGGTTGTGTTGCTGTTTGTTGACTTCCCTTCCCCTTTCCCCTTTGTTAGTTGTACAATAAATGCTTGCCTGTGTTCTGTCTTGTTAATGACAGAACAGAGTGCCTAAAAAAAGCAAACGTTCAAGTGTGCCTCCTTCTTTCACAAAATGGAACCCCAGCTCACCACAATACTTTCATTAATTTTCTGATGACATGGGGGGCCAGCTTCACGGAGGTGTGCGCAAGGTGATCTTTAGGGGAATAAATTCGTAATGGTGGAAACTGTTTTTTCCTTTCAAAAAGTAAAACTCAGTGCATATATACATTTCTAATGTGCAATATTTTAATGTAAAATAGTCAATATTAACTATCTCCAAATGATCCCTCCATTTTGTAATATTTCACAATTAGGTTAAAGTAGCCTACTCTGTGACTGGCATATTTTACAGTGCTGTTGCCGCAGTGTTATTCCTGCTGCAACGGTGAGCATATTTGCTGACCAAGGCATTGAAGGATACATAGGCTAGGCTAAATGCACACCTGGCTGAAAAGAAGAACACTAAAATAAGAATAAGAATGACCAGCATCAGCATAATCTGTGACTGTTGCACATAAGGCTAGCATCAGCATCGATGTTAGCATCAAAGACAAATAGAGAGAATGGAGGAACCGAGAAGTATGAATGGAGGAGCAGAGTAAATTGGAGGGACAGGGACAAGAGAACAAGTTACAACTATATCAACGTCGTGGAGACCCATAGGCAAAGAGATAGAGTGGGCACTAAGAAGATGTCAAGTTAAAAAAGCCCCAAGTGTAACAACAGTTATATCGAACTGGGATTTGCATAGATTGGTGGTGCGGAAAGGCCAACTCTACAGTATGTGCTGTGTAGTGAGATTTCAGCAAACAGCTGTCTCAAGCCCTCTTTCTTACACCTCCATCTACAAAATAAATGCAAAAACTTGAAAGACAAGCCAATTGTAATAAAATTGTAAGAGCTACAGAGAAAAACTAATGCTACTCTTCAAGAGTAAAAATATCTACAGTTACTCCCAACTACATTGAGCTTTTTTCAGGCCAGTAGACCCACCCATCTCATTGAGACTAGGGAAGCTGTAATCATTAGGGGTCCAAGCACCAAAGGTGCTGGATCCCTATTGTTTTTACTCAGATTATTATTTATTTTTTCTGACACTTTTTCAATTGTGTATGAAACCTCAACATTGCATGAAAAAGTTATCAAATTTGGGAGGATATTAGAAGGCCATAAAATCTTAAATTTCGTATACTATGTGTTCATAGATCACTTGACCTGGTGGCAATCTTGTATTGAATTCAACATTTTCAAAAGCACAGCTCACTAGACCCATTTAACTTGTTACACAGATTCCTTTCCTCACAAGGAACAACTTTGCCTCAAGTACTTATGAAGTCAGCCATATTGGATTTTGAGGTAACCTGCATAATACCAATATCAGGAAAAATGACTTCTCATGAGTGGTTGGACCAGGCTCGGCACCTGCAGAAAATACAGAGGGGTGCAATTGCAATCCACGGGGAGGCACAAAACATATCTTAAAACGTAATAAATACTATGTAGACATTGGGATATAAGGAGACAACTGAGGGTGCACTGAGGTCTCTCTGGGAATATATTCGCACCCCTAAGCACCCCCGTAGCACCAGCCCTGGATTGGACTGATTTGCAGCAAATTTGATACACTTGTTGTGGAATTTCATATGTGTACCCTTTTGGGTATCTTCTATCTAAATTGCAAAGAAAATATTGCTACATAAAACAACACTAGAGCCACATGCCAATCAATTTGCAAAGGTGGCAAAATCAGCTTTTTAATGCTTAAAAGTCAACTTCTCATGAGCCGCTGGGCCGATAGGCACAAAAGTAGGTATGCATAATCCCTGCACTTTCTGTCTAATTTGTGAAGGAAATATTGCAACATAAATTATGGTATTTGCTCATTAATATGCAAATAAGCCAATCTCATTCGCTGTTTCATCAATTGTTCAATCTTAATTTGTTGTCAGGGCACAGGCACGGACTCAAACACAGACCAGGCGGGTACAGGTTCCAAGGTTTTATTCCAAGGGGTTTTATTTGAATCGAAGGGCAAGTTCGTAGTGGCAGTACAGGCAGGGTCAAAAAACCGGGAAGGCAGTCCAAGGCAGAGCAAAACAGAAGCAGGGATCAAACGCAGAAACAGGCTGGGTGAAATCGGGTAGGCAGGCAGATCAGGCAACCAAGGCAGGACGGCAGGCAGGGACAAGGTAGGCAGTCAAGCAGAAGTCAAAACAAGGTCAGCAACACAAGTAAATAGGCAGAGTCGCAACAGGGAAAACACTGAGACAAACTGGCAACAAGACAGAGACAAGCAGGGTAAATATAGGGCTGGGCTGACGAGGAGATGGGATGCAGGTGGGCAGGCAGGCAGGTGGAGGTGATCAGGAAATCAGGTGGGCGGGGACAGGGCAGAGAGAAGGGCAGGGCTGGAACACATGGGAACAGTAAACAAAAGCATACGGACCACATTGACAGACAGGGAGAACACCAAAGCAACAGCACATGGAGGCTCACCTCACTGTTTCACCCCACATAAATATATATAAACCTTTCAATATATAAGTTAGTACAAGGAACATACTTCCACCATTGTTTGTTCAGGAACATTTATTTGATCATTGTTGCTGGGTCAGTGCACAGGCCTAGTAAACGTGAATGGCTAAATAGGAATTGTTCCAATTTTACTGGTAAAAGGAAATGTTTGTTACCTGTATTGAGTGATATTGTTGCAGGTGAGTCCAGAGTCAAAGGAGTGCTGACAGGAAACAAGACAAATTTATTTACAAACCAACTGTTTTTGACCACGGGGACCATGGAAGCGACTACGGCCAAGCTGTGTTCTTTAAAATGTGCTCTCTTCTTTTATGAATATGTTTAGTAGTGACTAATGGGTTCTGCATGTTGGTAATATTAGTCAAAGTATATGGTTATTCCAGGACATGACTTGTGGGTGTTTGTGTTATTTGTTATATTTATATTTGTGTGTTTTATGGTGCTGGACACCTTGATATAGTGCGTGTTTGTCTAATAGAGATCAGTGTTGTTCAGAGTCAGGTGTGTGTGTATTGTCCTGAGTTGTGATATAGACCTCTGTGCAGTCTTTTTAGATGCAGGAACAGATTTGGTTAAAAGGGACTTTTTCCCCCTTTTGATTGAGTTCTTTACTGATGATTTCAGGCCTCTGTAATAATACTTTTTTGTGGAGGCTTTGACTGGCAAGGACTTTGACTTCTTTTTGTTATCTTTACTTCTTTTAACTTTTTCTTTATTTTTTGCCCTTTTTCATCGTTTGGTCTACTTGGGTTGATTTGGGTTTCCAATTTTTGTTATCACTTGCACAAGCTTTAATAAAACCCTGCCATTTTGTACCCTCACTCTGTCCTTGTTTCTTGTGGCCACGACCACCTATATAGGGGGATGGTACCGCTCAGGGCAGCTCCATCACAGTCAAGGCTACATCCAGTGGTGTTGTTAGGTCCAATCATTTGGGGCTATAGCCCCGAATATTTTAAACCTAGCCCCGAATATTTTCGCCCTGAAAAAGGTGTTTATAGCAAAACAACAGACAGTGTAACAGAGTGGAACTTGACTTGCAGCGTCTGAACATGTGATAATATTTATTTATTATAAAGGTAGATATAACCTCCCCAACCTACCAATGCAGATCTCCCTTAAACAAAAAAAAAACAGACAAGCCCCAGGCAAACTTGACTTAGCCCCGGATCTTTTCAATGGCTAGAAACATCCCTGGCTACATCCAAATGATGTTCGAAATTTGTAATCTCATTTCACATGGAGTTATTTCGTTATCACGGGAGAACAAAAGGTCGTTCCCTCTTATTCCTCATAATGTTTATCAGAGATCAGGAGTGCCATGCCAGCATGCATAGATGGCTGATGTTCTGATGTAATACCCAGAGCATTTGGGAAGTATTTAGGGCTGCATTGCAAGCTATCTAGCTCATGGTCTGAACCAATAACAAACTAAGAAGACAGACAACCTCCTTTCCATCATCAGGGTACTTCAACCAGTTCCTGTGTGGGATGCTACAGTATGACATACAGATGATTTCACAGCTCCATGCTCACTTTTAACTTACTATTTACATACAGAATATCAAATATTGTAATTCATATGGCTTGTATGTGGTGTTAATAACAGTAACCTGAGAAGATGTAGAACCATGTGCTCTTTAATATTTATCCTTGAATACTTGTGAAAATGAACAAAAAGTACTTCTACAGTAAATCTTAGGATACGTATTCATTAAATATGCTAAAACCAACAAGACAGACTAAGCCAGACAGTCATAACAATGACTCTTTTAACAACACAAGACTAGCTGAGGATTTTGAAACTACATCCATATACACAAGAAAAGTGGAACCATGACAGCCATGGGCAACGAGATTTTTTTTTTCTGCAATACCAGGAATTAAACACAACAATTATGCATTTTCAGGCAATGTCTCCCAAGCTGAGCAAACAATTAGGGGCACTGAAGACCACAAACTAGCATGCAAAGTAAGCTTTCACCCATTGAAATACAAGTAGTGATGCTCACTTCACACGTTGATAACCACGAACCAGCATTGCAGCTCTAATCTGCTGATGATCAATCTCCCAGAAAATTTGGAAAATGGCAATAGTATCACATTCCTAGAGAATTTTGGGGCTTACAACTTTTCCTACTCTGGTAGTTATTGGGTGTGCCCATTGCCTGCTCAGAAGATGATGCCAGAATAAAAATATCTCTCCAAGAATCTTTCTAATGAATTTTCTGAATTTCTAAGATAAAGAGATGGAAATCTAAATGGCCATAGGCAAAGGCAGAATGATGTATGACAACCTGCAAGTGATATTCTTCCTAGATCTTGGAGGTGTATAAATACAGATAACGCTACAATGGAGTGAAAAGGCAGCTAAAGGCCCAGAACCTTCCATTTTGGCTAATCTTTCCAGAAAAGCCAAGGCAAACAGACAATTGCACAGTTTAAACTTTTTGAGCACCCGGCAGAAGTAGAGGCATTCATTCACACCATGCGTCTTACCTGATTTGCTTAACATCTGAACTTCCCAAGGACAATGTGCGGTATTCTATTCAACAACGAACCAAGAGTGTTCATCTTCTTGACAAAGAAATTGCTTAGCCAAAATATTTTAATTTGCACTTTCTATTTTTATTCTACTTATTTTTATTTAGTTTAATAGTTTTTGTGTATATATATAGGAATTCTGTATTCTGTCTATTTATCTACCTCATTGTGTGTGTTTCTGTAAGTTATGTGTCTTTGTCATTTTGTGAATTGTTACTGTAACACTGGAATTTCCCCTTGGGGATAAATAAAGTACTCTATCTATCTATCTGTCATTTCTATGTTGGTGTAACATGACTCACTTATTTTTCCCATGTTTTACTAAATGATTGTGCTTTCTAGCACCAGTGTTACCACCCATAAATGTAAGTGTACAGCCCTCTATGTGGAGGAGCCAGAGATCGGTATTTTAACTCTCAGTGGTATCAGCAGAGAGAGTGGCTCATTATCTGCAAAATGCATACACACATATGACAACAAAAATACCAATGGTACCAACTTTTGGTACCATTTCATAGATTATAAAGATCAAATTCTATCCAGTTTAAAACACATGATGAAAATAAACATACCCAAAGAAAATGAGACATGTCAAATAGCCTTTATTTTTTATCATTACGTACAGTATTTATTTATTAGATTTATATATAACTGTAGAATTGTTAGGAGAAGGTATTATGTAATTCAATGTCCTGCAAAGTCTTTTACTGAACAACTGTACGTCAAACTATAGGCCCATCTCGAACCTTCCATTCCTCTCAAAAATTCTGGAAAAAGCGGTATCAAAGCAACTCTGTGCCTTTTTACACTCTAACAACATTTTGGAAGTTTTCCAGTCCGGATTTAGACCTCACCACAGTACGGAAACCGCTCTCCTGAAAGTGCTCAACGACCTTCTACTCTCCTGTGACAATGGCTGTATCTCTCTTCTTGTGCTACTAGACCTAAGTGCAGCCTTTGATACCATCGATCATTGTATCCTCCTTGACCGCCTCGAAAACCTGGTTGGCATAAGTGGACATGCCCTATCTTGGTTTAGATCTTATCTATCAGAACGATATCAGTTTGTCTCCATCAACAACGAATCCTCCGCTCGTTCCAGAGTAAAATATGGTATACCTCAAGGATCTGTGCTTGGACCTCTGCTCTTCTCGTTATACATGTTGCCTCTCTGCGATATCATCCGTAAACATGACATTAATTTCCACTGTTACGCAGATGACACTCAGTTATACATATCAGTCAAACCCGATGTCCCTCTGAATATTTCAAACATGGAGGCCTGCCTAACAGATGTAAAGACTTGGATGGCCCGAAACTTTCTCCTCCTCAACCCGGACAAAACCGAAATATTGGTCATAGGCCAAAATTCAATCAGGAGCAAACTCACTCATTTTACATTGGACCTTGATGGTGTCTCCCTTGCTCCGAGTGCAGCCATCAAAGACCTTGGTGTTGTTATTGATCCCGAGCTCTCCTTTGAAACTCACATAACTAACACCTCTAGGACTGCCTTCTTCCATCTGAGAAATATTGCTAAAATCAGGAAAATCGTATCAATTAACGACGCTGAAAAACTAATCCATGCCTTTGGATCATAGAGTCTCTGGTGGACTAAGTGGTCATTGCTTTCATGGACCCTGTGCCGTGATCTGGTGTTGACTGTCTTAGGGTCGCCCTCATGACTATGCCGGTCCCTTGCCTCCCGTCCCCTAGGTATGCTGCCATAATGTTAGCCTGCCGGGGTCTTTCCTTGTTGCACACCTTTTTCTCTGCCCCTCCTCTCCTGCCTCTCTGTTCTACATCCCTGCCATTCTTATCATCCACTAACCACTGTTTTCTGTTTGCTTCCTATTCCCTGCTCCGGGCTCCTGTCCGGAGCTGTAGCCCAAGCGTCTCATCTCGTTTTCCAGTCCTGCTACCTCGCTGCCCTGCCCATCAAAGCCAACTGCATTCCAAGACCCGGACATCCTAGGAGACATTCTTATAATCACTCTACTGTTAACTGCTATTGTTTGTCAATAACAAATGTACATTGCATAATTTTGTGTCTAACTCTATCTGCCCAGTGCCGGCCAGAAGCAGATGGGCCCCCCCCATGAGCCCGGTTCTGCTCAAGGTTTCTTCCTGATAGGGAGTTTTTCCTTGCCACTGTTGCCTTGTTGGCTTGCTCTCAGGGGGTCTCAGGCCTAGGAACAATGTAAAGCTGCTTTGTGACAACTTGTGTTGTAAAAAGCGCTATACAAATAAAAATGAATTGAATTGAATTGAATTGAACTGTACGTGTACTTTCCATTCACATTCAAGGTCTTTTCCTAACATCACATTTTGGCCCTCCACTTCTAAAAACAATCTGGTACCCCTGGCTATTAGTATACACATCATGGTGGTGTCATAAGGAGCTGTATTTTCATGTGGTCTTACAGATTATGTATCTTGTTACTTGTTATATATAACCATACAGGTTATATATCTTGTTGTCAGTGATTGATAACATCAATAAAATCAGACTAGGAGGATAGTGATCCAACATTCAAATGCTGTATTTTCACTGATGTGATTTTTCTTTTGATGATTTAGAGTTTGATTATCACAGCAGATGTCCCTGTGGAGTAAATGTGTATTGACAAAGGATACCATCTCAACAGGGACATTACTTATGGTTTTTGAGAAGCTAACAGACATCAGTGGAGGACTGGAGGACCTTATGCTCTGATCTGTTGATTGTGGCCAATAAGACTATTTGTTATATTTCTAGATAAGAACACCCCTCCAGCTTGGGTGGAGTCCATCTCTCTTCACCAGGCCCAGCTTCCCCCAGAGTGACTTCCAATTGTCTACAAGGCCCACATTGTTTGATGCACACCAGTCAGCCAGCCAGAGATTTAGAGATACAAACCTGCTGTAGGTCTTGTCACCACTGAAAGTTGGAGTGGGACTAGAGAAAAATAGACTGACTCAACCTTTTAGCAGCCTTACACACCGAAATACGATTACATTATTGTCATTTAGCAGATGCTCTTATGCAGAGCAATTCTACATTTTGCATGTTATCCATTTATACAGCTGGATATACTATGTACTCTCGTTTCTTGATAAGTGATATTCAGGTGACTGCAGTTGTCTAATTGTGAGGAACTATCCTCAGGATGTTGTGAAAAACAAATATTTTTGTGTCAATTTACTTATTTGGTTGATTCATTCTTGGAATCCAGAATCTATGAAAAGTGGCAAACACAGCAAACACAACGAAAGGTGCCTCAAGTTTGAAAGCAACAACCCAACACTGAGTAATGATATTCATCCCAGGATGTAGACCCAGACCCCCTACCATGAAGTCTATCACTGCATAACTGATGAAAGTGATTTGTAGTCCATTATCAGCTCTGAGAGAGAGTCATGTAAGGACAGCTGTGTCCTGCATATACCAGTCACTGAACCATTTCTGGAAAAATAATCTAAATATGGTGACTTATGAGCATCTATCCAGGATGCATGAGACTTTCAGCAACACCACCCCCCTGCCACCTCACAATGGAGATCATCTTTCATCCTGGCCATGTGGCCTGTTGCAGATGGGCTTTATCCTTTAGCAGGAGGACAATTACGTTGCACGTTTTCCACCTTCCTGCAGTCCAGACAGATGAGATGCCCCTGGGAATCCCACTGAAGTAAGACAGTCCTCCCACCCAATCGCACATAAAGGGAGTCCTGTACTCACCCCTGTGGCAAAGCACCCCCAGGGGGCATAGGTTCAGGGCCTGGCAGCATCTGCTGTCTCAGTTTGTCCACTAGGCTCTTCCCCAAAGCTACCAGTTGGGTCTGGACCTCCCGCTGCAGCTCGGCTCACGCATCTCCTCCTTCCACTGCTCTATTTCGTCTCCTACTGGAGCTAAGCAGGCCTCTTCCACTGAGGAAACAAGAGACACATGGCCAGCCTCCCTGGCCCCACACCTCAATTCAGCTTCCTGCTCCCTGGCCTCAACACTCACCTCTTTGAAGTTCAGTTCTGGTTGACAGCGCACCTGTTGCTGCAATTCCTGCTTCAGCAGCCCAGCATATAGACTGAGCAGAAACTGGTCACGCAACACCATCTTTTCTGCTTCTGAACCTTCTGGCTCCTGCTTCATCCATCTGGAAAAACTCCTGCATGGGCAGCAAATAGTTGGTTAAATTCTCAGACTCACTCTGACAGCATTAGACAAACTGTTTTTCACACCAAGGTGTTGACTGCCTTAGGGTCGCCCCTTGTCTCTCGTCACACATGCATCTCTCTTCCCCCCTCTGCTCCCCCCTTGCCTTCATGCCTTTATGTTTCCATACCTGCAATTAACATCCACTAATCACTGTTTCTATTTGTTTCCTGTCCCTGCTCCGGCCTCCTGCCTGGAGATGTAGCTCAAGGGTCACATCCCGATTTCCAGTCCAGCTACCTCGCTGCCCTGCCTATCAAGCCAACTGTGTGCAAAGAACCGGACATTCTAGGATACATTTTATAATTACTGTTGTTAATTACTACTCTCTATCAAACTCAAATGTCTTAAAGTACATTGTACAACTTTAACTATTCTTTGTATTTCTATCTGCCCAGTGCCGGCCAGAAGCAGATGGGCTCCCCCTCTGAGCCAGGTTCTGTTCAAGGTCTCTTCCTGTAAATTAGGAATTTTTCATTGCCACTGTTGTCTTAGGCTTGCTTTCTGGGGGTCTCAGGCCTGGGAAATATGTTAAGCTGCTTTGTGACAACTTGTGTTGTAAAAAGCGCTATACAAATAAAATTGAATTGAATTGAGCCAGGAAAATTTTAATTTTCCAAAGAGCGAATCCAGGGTGGTCTGCTTCCTGGTATCCAGCAGCTGGATCTCCCTCTTTGGCTAACCCCCCCAGCACAAAATCCACCTTCGATCCAGGAATTTCAGGGCACACACCACACTGCAGAGACAGATTTTGTTAAAATGGATCTTTTTTACAAATTCATTTACACCACTCAGACAAGGGTAGCAGGAGGGGAGCAGCTGCAGTTTAGTAGCTCTGGTCTGACCAGGGTCTATAAAACAATATAACCCCAAACTACACCACTCCAGATCAAAGGGAGTACTCCAAAATTGCTCCAAGAGCACTCCAAGGTCAAATCATGCAGTTATTCACAAAAACCACGTATTCCCCTTACACAGCACACAACTACCACAACCTATACCAACCAAGAGCCACTTCAATCATCTCGCCTCTCCATATGCAATCACCAGTCTAAGGATGGCCATGCATATGGCCAGGACAATACAAGGGAAGGATGATAGACAAATAACTACTAAAAGGTAATGAGAGAAGAAAAAAATGTCTGTTCAGTTGGGCTCCCTCCTGACCGAAAAAAAAAAAGAATTTCAATCCCACCAGGGCCGCTGAGTGACTTTCCAACTCGAGAAAACACAAGTCTGTCCATACTTTTATTTTGACATTGTTACACGCCCCTCCCCTTTCTGTTTCTCTTTGAGATGGCCTGAGTGTAGGTGGAGTCAATGTGCTGTTGATCAGCGCTAACAAGCCAATTGGTTGCACCTGTGTCATTCTGTTTAAAAAGGAGCAACTTTTGCCTGCAACGGAGAGACACAGAGATGGTTGCTCCCCAGCAAGTGGTCCATGTTTTCGGTTTGTTGGTTTTTCTCCCCAGTTTATTGTCTTTCATTTTTTATGTTTTGGGCTTCTCTGCAAGATGTGAGAGATCCTTCTGTCTAGCATAGTGTAGATAGAAAGCATAGGCCAGGAAGCGGTCCAAAAGACACTGTTTTGTGAACGGGAGAGAGCTAAGAGTTCACAAGACATTTAGACCAGCCCAGCCTAGCCCGTAAGTCTGTAACCTTATTTATCATTTTAATAAATTTCCCTGTTTGTTTTCTACTGGCTAAAGGACTCATTTGCTCTTTTTTTTTTTATGAAAAGACGGCTCCTTATGTTGGGCCCATAGCTGGGCCATAACAACATGTAATGGCGCTGCTGCCGGTATCGTGTGATGAGGTCGCTCCCCTGATGTCAACTACCAGGAAGTAGGACGGACCACTTCAACTCTGCGGCTGTTGGTAACAAACTCAGGTGAGTGGGCTACAGTGCACAGCCATGACAAACATCCACACAAGAATGAAGGGGATCACCGTTCCTTCAGCTGGAGTTGAGAGAGCTGTACAGACTTGTTGGCCACACAGTCCTCAGCTCCTCCTCGTTGTTTTCCCCTGGCAGCTGCACAGTAACAGCCTCGGTAGCAACACTCCACTGTGGTTAGCCAGTACAGCCTACACTTGAACGAGCTCGGAAGAAGTCTCTGGTCTTTCCTTGCAGAGCCTCGCCGGCAGCCGAAACATTGCAGTTTCCTTGATGTGATTATGTATGGTATAGATAGGACTTCTCATAACCTAGTATGTGGGCATTTTTATGTTATATCTTTAGATACAGTAAGTCTACTACTGAAGGGTAATGCAGGTGTAAGACCCGTTATATTTGTTATAGGTCTACAGTAGTTGGAGCTCCTCAGTCCAACAGCCCCCCCCCCCCCCTTCCTTATTTCGATTTCAGGAAGTTGGTAACTCTACCCTGAGTTATTACAACACAAAGTGCCATCAAAACAGGATAAACACTCAGCAAAGACAATTGAGCCCACTGCCAAAGTAACGTACAATTATGCTACGAGAAAACAATTAGATGTGTATTTGCCGGTATATCATTGGGGTTGTCAAGTGGGCATCTTCCTTCATTGGTGTTTCGTTGAGTTAGGCCCACAAACACCTCAGCTCAACAGTTAGTTAATGGCGTCCCAGAACCACCCCCCTCCATACCCGCTCTCACAGCTAACAGCTAACCATGCAATAAAAACAATTAATTACCTAAGTGGCTCCCCGCATACTCATCTTTGATCAACTGCACTGAAATACACACCGCTAACAACACTGCTCTACCTCTGCTGCTAAATCTACGTACCTAAGCATTTTCCTTTTGTAAGCATCATCCGCTGAGCCCTCCCACAGCACGATCAGTTTGTATAAAATGTACTACTGCCAGTGGCCTCGTTAGGTCCGATGATTCTATAGCCCCTATAGCTATAGGCCCAAATATTTTAAGCCTAGCCCCGAATATTTTCGCCCTGAAAAAGGAGGTGTTTATAGCAAAAAAAACAGACTGTGTAACAGAGTGGAACTTGACTTGCAGCGTCCGAATATGTGATATAGCTGTGCGAAATGACCAAAATCTCATATCCCGATTTCATGTCATTTCGTATCTCGTTAACGATACATGTCACGATATAGCACATTTTCTGTAAATTCAATAAATGAATAGTTTATTTTAAATGACCACACGGAAAGGCATATTTCTTATTACATTTTGAATTATATACTTGACAAATAAAAGGTGCTTACTCATATTTGATTATTTTTCTCCTTTTATTTAGAATCTTTGTGCAAATTTTCAATTAACCCTGTCGCACATACCGTCACACTGGTGTGATTTGTTTAGCGTGTATGCTAAAACTGGTGCGATTAAAAAACTAGATTGGAAAAATTCTAGCTAACTTTACGTTTGAGGAAACAGCGATTTAACGTAAAAAAAAAAAAAAAAAATATATATATATATATATGTAGCAAATGCTAACTGAAAACTATGAGAAGCTTAAACATAATGAACAATGTAACATAACACGCGCACTATATAGCATAGGCCTAAAAATAAGTTAAGTGCGAAAGGGTTAAGCATGTAACAAAATATAAAATATAAAAAGGTAAATAGAAAACACTTTTCAACTATAATTCTGTGCCACGATCATTCTCCTCCATCTTTCTTTGTGCTGCTTTCATGCAAATTTCCTGCCTGCTGCCATGCCCTGTGGAAGAACGCAAAGCGTTGACACGAAATAAACGATAGAGCATAATATGAAATGATAGACGTTTTTCAATCGTCACACGATATATACCGTCATATTACACAGGCCTAATTAGGGTCGAAACATTTATATATCCTTTATATATATTTATATATCCTTCTTCCTGTAATTGTAAATATTACAATATATTTCCCATATTCCTGGCTGTAAGAATCTTGTAATATGATCTCAGACACCCCTAAAGTGGACAATAGGCTACCATTTCTTAAACGTGACGTTAGTTGAATGCCTAGTCTGTCTGCCTCACTCCCATTATTGCAGTGGCTTGCGTCATCATAAAAAGTCTATGCTCCTGTGCGTCGCTCAAGCCAATGAAGACACTGTAGGTTAATGTTAGCTATCTAGCTTGTTTAGTACACTTTACTTTCTTACCTTCAGAGTTTCTGAATTAGATTGTGTCAAGTGTCTACGGATGAACGTTAGCTTTAGCTAGCTAACGTTAGTGAAACTGTAACTTAAGGCAGCGGTTCTTAAACTGGGGGGTTACCAAAAAAATGGGAGGGGTCGAAATGATTTTTCTGTCTGAATGTATTAAGTTTTAAAAATTTAAATCTATCCTTTTTTTAATTGTTCAGTAATCTAGATGCACAATTGAGTGTTTCCATACTGTTCCTCTGAGAGAAAGAAATGGACCAGTGTTCTGCCATTTTTTGCGTCTTTATATCAGATTTTGCTACCGGTCGCAGGAATTTATAGCGTAGTCTATAAACTATTGCTACCTTGTCAAAAATGCCACCAGAAGGCAGCAACTTTCACATGATTTTGACATGTAGTAGAAACAGTAATGTTAGCGATAGCACATTTTCATAAGTCAAACGTTAGTAAAGTCAGTGTAAGATAACTAAATTGTGTAAATTGTCAAAATAACTGTATTTGCCTATTTGCAAATCCCCCCCTCCCCAAAAAAGAGAAGGCTTGGTAACGATCGGTAGGACCATTTCATAACTTTGATTTGATTTTCATAAATAATTTTGGGTGTTCTATTGTTTTGTCCTACCTTGTTGAAATGTCCTATGTACAGCCATCGATCTTTGCTATCCTAACTATACTACCGCAGGTTGCATACCATTTTTAGTAGGCAACAAATGGAAAATGCTACCAACATGATATTATACTTATCATATTTAAAATATCTAAAATGACAAAAATAGTCTAAAATGACCTTAGAAGAACAGTATACCACCATAAAAGGACTGGTAGCATATTTCGATAGTGTAGATAGGCCTACTCATCAGAAAATGCAACCAGTGTTTTAGCTATAATGAACTGTGACATATAGCGCTAAAAACATTAGGTATCTCATTCGCTTTGATCTAGCATTGCAGTAACGGAAGACAAAGTGCAAAAACGTTAGCTAGCTAGCAACATGTCATGAGATACGCACAGGTACATCAGCTAACGTATCTGACAAGGTAGCCTGTGCGTCATTAACGCTAAGCTAGCTAACTAAATTTTAGACCACACGGTCACATAAATGTAAATATCGCATAATATGTCAAATGTGTAGACATATGACGGAGAAACATTAGATAGCTAGATAGATAGTAAAGTAGTAACTAGCTATGTAACAAACTATTGTTTAAAAATAGCAAGTGAGTGAGTGGGCTACATTTCCAAAAACTTAACTAGGCCTACATTTATGAAGACCGTCTCTACCTTCAGAGGAAGCAAAAAATTATGTGCGGGCATTTGGTACTGTCAGCTGTACCGTATTTGCATGCCTACGCATGCGCTATATATAGACCGCTTATGATTTTTGCATTGCACTTCTTGTTGTGATATACCTGTTACATCTTAGCTTCTGCTTTCCTTTTTATGTAGTGGTTAACACTTGATGGAGGTTAGCCATGACCGTATACTGTCAAATCAGTGGGTTGGGAAAGTTTTATATAAACTATTTATTCATTGAATTTATAGAAAAGGTGCTATATTGTGATATGTATCATTATCGAGATATGAAATGACCTATATCTGGATATGAGATTTTGGTCATATCGCACAACCCTAATCGGTGATGGTGAGTTTTACATTTATGTGCTGTTGTACTAAGGAAGCACAGGGAGGTCAGAATGACAGTCAGCAGGCAGGAGGAGGTTAGGGGGACAGTGAGCAGGCAGGACCTAGTAGCAAAGAGGTGAGTTACAAAGGAGACTGCACTTAAAGATGTATGCCATCATACCAGATATTTAGGCAAATAGTACATTCAGAAACTGATGGGATTCACAACAATCACACCCTACTGTTCTCAACTAATATGCTAGGACTTTTAATAAAGTGTTGGCTACTGATAGTAAAGAAAGCATTACACCATCACGACTGTCTTATCCTCATTTGTGTCCTGAGGATAAGACACCCATGACAGCATTGTGTGGGTCTGTGTTTGAGCGGAAATGATGGTCTGCTGTTGTTGTATGTGTGTGGGTCTGACTTGCTGCCAGTTTTGCTCTAGAATACTTTGTTGGTGACCCCTGACTACAAAAGTTGTTGTGTGGTACGTGCCCCATGAGCTGGTGTAATGGATTTGATTTATCATCATCTACAGACTGCAGACATTACGTTAAGCAAGCAAGATACTGTAAGGATTGTAAGACTTCAGTTCACTGAAGCACACGCCTGCGCTGTACTGGGTTCCTTTTATGCCCTGGAGAAGTTGACCTCCCCAATTGTCATTGCATAATTCACACTCTGGATATAACCTCCCCAACCTACCAATGCAATCTCCCTTAAAAAAAAAAAGATAAGGCAAACTTGACTTAGCCCTTGGTCTTTTTAATTCAAAACCTGGTTATGCCTCCAAGTATACAGCTTTTGTGAGAGTCTAACCTTACATCCTGACAAAATATGTTTCAGTGTTGCTATCTCTGATGGTCCCCCACATTGACAAATTACGGAATTTGTCAATGAATAAACAAAATATCTGAAGACATTAGAGATAATGCTGACAGTCCAGTTGAGTAATTCTAGAAAGGAAAGGCACTTACAGCTGAAGATCCCATCTGCTGCCTGTTCTCCTCTGTCTTCCTCATCATTGTTGTCTTTCATTGTTGACAAAGTTATCAATTTCAGCAAAGAATGCACAGGTTTTTCAGGTTTTGCTAAATTGACAGCTAGCTTGATAAAGTCAATTTTTGCAATTAGTTGCAATTTTGAGTTATTATGACACTTTAGGATACAGTGCTATGGTGACATACAAGACTGGAGACAGTTACATTTATATTTTTTGTTGTATAATTCATCACAAAATGCACTATAATATGTGAACCTGTGTGAGAAACCTGTGTGAGAAAATGCAAAGCCTATATTTTCAGTAAGCACTATTCAGACATATTTTTTATTCTCTACGTCAGATACCCTCAGATTAAACAGTCTGACATTGTATTTTAATCCATGACAAATGAACCATTTAAAATTACCCAAGGTGTTGTATACAGTTCCCCAATTTGGGGTTGACAAATTGTAGGACTGCCCAGGAGTCAGGCATACATTCCTACACTGATTTCTGCTAGCTTCTCAGAACCTGCCCGATTGTGTCCTTTCCTTGCATTATCAATGCACATTTATGCCACAGGGGCATTCCCTATGATATTCTAATTCTTATTATTACCAGTAAATCTGAATCATCAAAGTTTGATCTTGTGAACAAAATAATCACTGACAAGATGGATATCCTTAATTTATAGAAATTTATAGAAAAGTATTCCTCTCAACAAGGCCATCCCTGATGGGTACACCAGTAGCCAGCAACCCTGTGTATTAGGCCGTGCGAGCTGTGTTGCTACACATTTTCACTTGGATATTGGTTTACTGCTGCAAACTGGGTCCACATTTTCTACCTTTGAAGCTGTCTTTCAAACTATTTTCATTCTAACAATACAAGAACACACATGCTTCCAAAAACCCTGTTTTCTGGGATTTTTGGGGACATGGTGGACTGTGACTTTTTCTTTGCAATATTTGGGAAATTGCTCTTTGTTTTGGACATTGACCATTCATGGGAAGCCAAATGTGAATGTTTTTTGTTATTTATATAGAAATACACATTTGATGAAATACATCTTGGGATTATTTAGATGTATGTGTTAACTAAGGTTTATGTGGATACACTTTTTGATACTGTATGGACAAAGCAACAAAACCCCTGCAAATTATTGGCTGTTATAACGCTGCTAAAATTCAAGGGTAATTGGGCAGATTGTTATACGCCATGCCAGTAACATCATTAGCCTGTTCGCTTCATCCAATAACGATCAACTAATGGAAGCTCCCCTGGCTGTGCTTTTTCAGCCTATGCTAAAAAATAAAAACTTTGTTCACATATACGGTATCCCATGAGGCTCTGTCTTTGGGCCTTTGCTTTTTTTGCGTTATATGTTGCCACTTGGAGATGTCATCTGTGAACGCGGAATAAACCTTTTGCGGAATTTCTATGTTGCCAAAACTGAAATGACAGTCCTGTTGAATTTTGTTGAATTGAATTTTGTGCTCAAATTTGACAGTCACTCACTCATCCCAAACTTACATACTAAAGAAATTGGGGTTATAGTTGACACAGACCTCTCTCCCATACAAAATATTTCAAGATTTTCTCAGCTATGAAATATTGACAGAATAAAACCTTTTCTTTTGATTAGAGATGCAGAAAAACTAGTCCATAACAAACTTCATCAGGGTTATGATGAAGCTGACGAATTAGCTGATTGACTTATTAGCAGCCATACAAAGGACAGTGTTTTTGTGATTTTAAATTCCACCTTATTTTCATCTTTTGCATTTAATTTATTAATTTGAAAGTTGTTCAAAATAAATTAAATCCATCTGCATGAAGAGTAGTTGTTGGATACTGTTGTGATCTTTAGCTCAAAGATTGTGCTTTGTTATGGATGTTCTTGATGTTCTGTCCATAGCTCGGTTCCTTTCCTCTCCTCTTAATGGAATACCATGAGAGGGCCCTCGTGACCTGGACCACCACGTTGATGACATGCGAGGGCTTGAGTACCCCAATGACTCTGAGGGCAAAGACAGACAGGTCCAACCACACTGAATTGGCCAAAGAGGAGGAGTCAGACAAAGAGTGGTCAAACCCGGTGCCTGAACGGTCCCATACACATCTCCAACACATGAGATTTCACCAAAGTTAACCATAATGGCTCAGTCATAGCACAGGATAAAAAGGACTATGATTCTGCTGATAGAAGCCCAGCAGACTCGAAAAATAAGCAAGGCTCAGATAAAGTCAAGTTTGGAGAAGTAATGAACATTTTATCCTTAGATAAAGGGGGGTAGAGGGCTTATTTATGCTAAAATGCGAATACTTGAGTCAATTACTAACAAAACATGATGTGGATGTAGTAACCCTACAGGAGACCCATGTGGGAGAAAATTCACTTCCCTCAAAACATAAAATCTCTGGCTACACAATCATATCTAGAGTCAACCATGAAAGATATGGTATAATGACATTCAAAAGAAACCCCTCTAAGATGATGGAGGAGAGTACCAGGATTGGCGTGGAGGATATACATACACTATATGGACAAAAGTATTCAGATGCCTGACCATTACACCACCAGAGACTGTAATGACATTGTATTCAAATACATATACTTTAATATGGAGTTGGTCCCCCTTTTGCAGCTATAACAGCTTCCACTCTTCTTGGAAGGCTTTCCACAAGATTTTGGAGTGTTTCTGTGGGAATTTATGCCCATTCATTCTGTAGAGCATTTATGAGGTCAGGCACTGATGTTGGACGAGAAGGCCTGGCTCGCAATCTCTGTTCCAGTTCATCCCAAAGGTGCTTGATAGGGTTGAGGTCAGGGCTCTGTGCGGGCCAGTCAAGTTCTTCCACACCGAACTCATCAAACCATGTCTTTATAGCCCTTGCTTTGTGCACTGGGGCACAGTCATGTTGGAATAGAAAAGGGCCTTCCCCAAACTGTTGCCACAAAGTTGGAAGCATAGCATTGTCCAAAATGTCTTGGTATGCTGAAGCATTAAGATTGCCCTTCACTGGAGATAAGGGTCTAGCCCAAACCCTGAAAAACAGGTGTGGCCAAATACTTTTGTCCATATAGTGTACATTAGGCGTGAAGAAGGGAAACGTCTCAACAGTCAACATATACAAACCGCCCAATAAAAACTGGCCAGTGCCTGCACTACCACAATACCAACATCCAGTGTTCATCATAGGAGACAGTCCATAACAATTGGGGATATGATAGTAATGATAGCGCAGGAGAGGAAATCAGCAAATGGACAACTGACAACAGCTACCACCTCCTACATAGTGCAAAAGACCATGGATCTTTCAGGTCACGGAGATGGCAAGGAGAATATAATCCTGACCTGACTTTTGTGTCCTCAAACGCTCAGATGGTACCCAGGAGGTACTCAAGGACTTCCCTAACAGCCAACACTGACTAATACTCCTTACCACTCGAAATAATATTGCCATGACCAAAACCATCCCTACACCAAGATGGAACTTTAGGAAAGCAAATTGGTCAAATCTTGCTTCTGAAATTGACTCTACATGCATATGCATAAAACGAGAACACAAAAATTTCAGTAGTTTCAGCAAACTGATATTGAAAAGCGTGAAGAAACACATCCCTAGAGGATACTGCAAACAATACATACCATGCTGGTCAGCCAGAAGCGAAGAACTCATGGAAAGGTATAGTGAAGTTCTTACACAGCCAGTTACTCCAACAGAAATCAGAGCAGTAATAGTGAAAACCTAACAGGAAAATTTGCAGGACTGGATAGAATATACCCAGAAATGATCAGACACCTGGAGGACAGAGGCGTGGAGTGGTTAGCCCACACCTTTACAGAAATAATCCAGACAACCAAATATCACTACCAGTGGAAACTTGCAATAGTCATAGCCATCTTAAAGCCAGGGAAAAGTCCAGACAATGCAGAAAACTACAGACCCATTACCCTCTTAAGCTGTTTCTATAAACTCTTCGAGAGAGTAGTGCTGACACATATTTTCCCTATCATAACATGACACCTACAACCTGAACAAGCAGGCTTCAGAGAACACAGAAGCAAAGAGCAAACAAGTCTTCATTCCTGCATCTCACATTGAAGTGGGATACGAAATCAAAATGAAAACGGGCTATATTTGTTGATCTCTCGGCCACCTATGACACAGTATGCCAAAACTGCTTGATGTTCAAATTGGCTCAAATAATTCATTGTAAAAAATTCCAGCGCCTTCAATCAATGATGACAGGACCACGATATTACTGAGCAACTACAGGGGAGGAAAAAAGCAAAATAATGAAGATAAAAAAATGAGTACCTCAGTGATCTGTCATGGCACCAACACTTTTAATGTATACATAGGAGACATGCCAAGGACACAATAGCAAAAGTGTCCGACGATCAGTCCAACAGAATCAGACAACTAAAAATACCTTAACTATAGACATAAAATGAATACAACCAAAACAGTTACGACCCTTTTCCACTAGGATAATAAACAGGCAAATCTTAAAAAGACTATCAAAATAAATGAAGACACCATAGCAACAGAACCTCATCCAAAATACCTTGGAGTGACACTAGACAGAACATTGACTTACAGAAAACATTTAGAAAATACTGCCCAAAAACTGAAAGCCACAATGTGTCAATCTTGAGGAAACTGGTGGGAACAACTTGGGGTGCACAGTAGTCTGTACTAAGGACATCAGCTCTGCGCTACAGCACAGCAGACTACTGTGCCCCAACACAGGAATGAAGTGCACACACCTCAAAAGTTGACATCCAGTTAAATAACACTATGAGGATAATTTTGGGTACACTGAAATCTACACCAATTTCATGGCTCCCAACTATGAGTGCAATTCCTCTACACTTCCTCAGAAGAAAAGGGACACAAAAATGCACCAAAACATTAGAAACTTGGATGATAACATCCCCTTAAAACGCATCACAATGGGGGTGCCAGATACTTGCAGATTGAAATCTCGAAAACCCTTTTATAAAGCCCAGGAAGATAGCTTCAAAATAAAAACAGCATGGAGAGAGTAGTGGAGGGAACACTTACCAGCGGGGGGAGGAATAGTGTCAGACCTAACTCAGCCACTACAGGGACTCAATAATGCAAGTTGCAGACAATGGATGCTAGCAAAACAGACTCACGTGCAAACAGGCTAGAACAAGCCTAAATTTGTACTAATGGGAGCTGCGTGAGTCACCATCCTGCCCAGCTTGCAGACCAGACGTGTAAGACACTGACCACCTAGTAATGTAGTACCCAGTCACAAATAAATGAATGCAGAGAACCTTTCAGGAGATGGGTCGAGGATCTACAATTGGAGGTGTGAAAACCATACGAAGACAACGATCATTAGAGGGCCATGCTCCTACACCTGCTTGTTGTGGCTTATGTCAGATCACTTGAATCTGAACCAGTTCCAAATTATGGAGGTTGAACCCTTTTTTGGAACCAGCTTCTCAACAGTAGTTTTCTTGCATCCCTCACTCATCAGTTCCTGGGGAAAGCAAAGTGATGTGGGATGAGCCATGGCATGTCATGAATATTGGCATAGCTAGGGGGTGTTAGACATGATGTGACCATGAGTTTGATTGCCATATTACTTTTATAAATAGATCCACAGTTGGCTGAACTTAAGTTTAGCTATGCAGATACATATGTAAGAGGTGTCAAATTTATTAATTACATGTAATATCATTCCAGCAATAAAAGCAATTGCCTAGCTATACAATATTGATACTGTTGATGCAATAAATTTCCTAGCTCACAAGCTGGAATTTGAGATGCCACTGTCTTTTTCATGTTAACATTACGGCGTCAATTGATGGCCCTGTGTACTGCTCTGTTGTAAATATTAATTTGTACATTTCTATGAACAGCATAATTAGTTACTGAGAAAAGAGTTCATGTCCTGGAAGTGCATCTCTGTTTTTATGTTATAGGCGCACTAGATGTTGCATTCATTTCATTTTGGTCAGACAAGATGTTGCTCCATTCTTTCTGTCTCTCCTCTCTTCTGCCCACTTACTGACATTATTTCCCTGGTTTGTATTCACTGGCTAGTGTAGTTATGTTATAAGGCACGGGTTGGAGGTGTTCTTAGGCATGATGTGAATGATGCAGTCATTGAAACCTGTTAAGTTAGGTTTGTTCTTGCTTTGTCACTAAGTCACTAAGAAGCTAACCTTAATGAGCCAACTATGGATGTATTTTATGAAAGTGATTCAATGGGTAGTGGCAGTTGTACTTCATTATAGTGATGAAATCCATCATCATTGTTTGAAAGATGTGTGTGCAGAATGTAAATCTTCATACCTTTGTTTGCTTCAAAGATAGTCTACAGTGAGCCAATTGTGTCTAAAATTAAGGATGCCTTTACTTTTTCAGTTTGTAACTGCTTTTTGTTCATACATTGCCCAGTCACCAGATGTGTTTATCCAGTACAACATACAAGTAAATGCAATGGAAGTATCTGTGCCATTAAATACAAGTAACACAATTTATCACACTGGCAAATACACTGATCAAAAACATTATGACCACCTGCCTACTATACTGTTGGTCCTCTGTGTGCTGCCAAAACAGCGCCAACCCACCGAGGCATGGACTCTACAAGACCCCTAAAGGTGCCCTGTGGTATCTGGCACTAAAACATTAGCAGCAGATCCTTCAAGTCCTGTAAGTTGCGAGGTGGAGCCGCCATGGATCGGATTTGTTGGTCAAGCACATCCCACAGATGGTCAATCAAATTGAGATCCTCAAACCATTCCCAAACATTGTGTGCAGTGTGGCAGGGCGCATTATCCTGCTGGAAGAGGCCACTGCCATCAGGGAATACCATTGCCATGAAGGGGTGTACCTGGTCTGCAACAATGTTTAGGTAGGTGGCACGTGTCAAATTGACATCCACATGAATGGCCAGACCCAGGGTTTTCCAGCAGAACATTGCCCAGAGCATTGCGCTTCCTCCACTGGCTTGTCGTCTTCCCACAGTGCATCCTGGTGCCATCAGTTCCCCAGGTAAATGACGCATACGTACACGGCCATCCACGTGATCTAAAAGAAAACGGGATTCATCGGACCAGGCGACCTTCTTCCACTGCTCCAAGGTCCAGTTCCGACGCTTGCGTGCCCATTGTAGGCGCTTTTGATGGTGAACAGGGATCATCATTAGCACTCTGACCGGTCTGCGGCTACGTCTTTGTTGCCCTTGCGCATTGATGAGCCTTGGGCGCCCAACACCCTGTTGCCGTTTTGTGGTTTGTCCCTCCTTGGACCATTGTCGGTAGGTACTCACCACTGCTGACCGGGAGCACCCCACAAGCCTTGCCATTTCAGAGATGCTCTGACCCAGTCATCTGGCCATAACAATTTGGCCCTTGTCATAGACACTCAGGTCTTTACTCCAGCCCATTTCTCCTGCATCCAACACGTTGATCCAACTGATTGTTCTCTTACCATCTAATCTACCCACACCTTGACATGTGCCCTTGTTTGGAGATGATCGACGTTATTTGGTGCACTTGTGAGTGGTCATAATGTTTTGGCTCATCAGTTTATTGTCATACTTGATAATGCATATTCAGAAGTGCATAGTACATCATTCAATATATCAGCCATTTTTTCCAATATTTATGTCTTCTTATTGCAAGTCATCATAGCTTTTATAGCTATCCATCTAGGGACCTGTATCTAGCAAGATACACAGCTGTGCTATAATCAAATAAGCTAGTTATTGGAATATTAATTTATTTTTTGCAATAAGCTGTATATTGCAGGGTAAAGACTGCCAGTTAATGCTTCATTCATTTTTTTACAGGGACTGACTTCCAAACATGCAAACAATGAATTATGCTCAACATTTCAAACATGCCTTAGAATGCCACTGCACTGGTGAGACACTGATGATGTGTCACAGCTGATTCATTGTCAGCAAAAAGTTAAACTAAGCCTCTGTTAAAGGATACTGACAATTTCCTTCTGTTTCAGTTACTGTTTCAAATCAGTCACTACCAACAGAAGTAACCCTAAATCTATTTATGTGATGTTTAACATTAAAATGTGGGGCAAGTATGGTCTTTGTGTCAAATATTCTAAATATAAAATTATGTGGTTTTCTTTTTTATATATGATTATGGAAATGAATCTCAATGGGTGAAAATTTGACTGTGAACCTCCTATCTGGTATTAACGTCCATCGCTGGTTACGGTTAAAAGTATTTAGATCAAATGTTAAGAATTTGGATGCCATGCATTCAGCCAATTTACTGTACTGTAGCATTGTATCTGATGTGTCTGTCATATAATAAAGGCTTTCTACATTCAAATATGTTTTGTTCCATGTCTGAAGGATTAAACTAAATAGAAAAAAACAACTCCTATGCACCTTGCTTCTGCACAGATGCCAGAGGTTTGGCAGTGAATCCAGCACAATGCTAAGTGGAAATTCCAGTTGGCAAAGAAAGTTTACCTTGTGGGGGGTTGAAGGAAATAACTTTTCTGTAGCTCTATGCTTACCATGTAAACTAGCTTGAGTGTATGGCCAAAACTGGCAATCAGCATGCACCTCTAGAGAAATAACTGTTTCTATGATGCTTTTTTCAATCACTAACTTCACAAAATCAGAAAATGACTATTTAGTGGCTCTGAGAACATGCTGTGAAATCAAATGATCAAATTAAATTAAAACTGTCTAAAATATCCTCTAATTGTCCCAAAAATTATATAATTTTCGCTTGCTTTACTCATTCTGCCCATTACTCCTCTTGAATCCATTTGCATGTTGTAGTGATTGAATTTCTTAATAGTAGTCCAACCACATGATGTCACTGTTAGCTGAGAGAGACAGCAGAATGGTGAATGGGAGATCGTTTAGTGAAGATTTTGTATTGTGAACTCAATTTCGTGAAATACATCACATTATGAGCTGAGTATATTGTTTCATGCCAACAACACAGAATACACTGAAAGTAGTAACACTCAGTATATTGCCATTTCCATCTCACCACAGTGTGTGTCAACTGAACTGTCAAAAATTTAACTATCAGGGTACAGGAAGACATATTATTGTAGGGGAATTTTGTCTTATACAACTACAAATAGTTATTTCTATGTAAAAATATGAACCTGACTGGAACAGTTTGCCAAAGGCCTGTATTTTTTGTTATGGAAATCACAGAACAACATACATGTAGATACAACAGCCAGTTCCCTTGAGTCTGTTCAGAACAGGTCAGTCTAGTCCACAGCCCAAAGACACCCCTCTCTCCCACCCATACACTGTTCTTTATCCACTGGGAGATGCGTCATAACTAAATATCCAAGAATTTATTTCATGGTTACCCTTTGTGGATTTCTTTCAAGGGAAAAATCTTTAAAATGTACAAAATACTTCAAATTTTAGATATAACTCACACCAGCAATTCCTCAACTTTGGTATTCCCTACAGTTGTTTATGTGCACTTGTGCAAATCCTACACTTCCTCAATCCCAGTGGCCACATCATTATTATTTGTATACACAACAAACATATACCATTGTATCTGTTTATTTCCAACACAGCCCTTTGGGTAAATGTGTTTTGATGTGATTTTACATGTTTGGCTAGCTAGCTAGTTATCTCACTCACACTCTCACACTCAAGGTTTATTTACACATTGAAGACTAGGACGTGAGAGATTCCATGCTGGTTGAAGAGAAGAAAAACTAAAAATTCTCCATTTCAGTCCAGTTAGCTGAAATGTGTAAATGGGCACATTAATGATTCCTTGCATTGGTAACACTCCTCAAAAATGACAAAATAACTGAATATTTACTACAACTACGAGTAATAATAATAATAATAATAATAATAAAATGAAAACTACACCAGCATCTTGTTCGACAGTGGCTTAGGCATTGAGTGGGAGAATGGGAGATGGCTCTGACACACAGAATTTGCTAAAATGTTTTGTCACCACATTGATGATGATTGTCAGTATGATGGGATATTCTGGAAACAAAATTTTCCAAGATCACAAGAACGTCACAGGAGAAGGCCGCTTCTTTCACACGAATTGACTTTTACACCACATCTGTGATAACAGTTCCATTCTGAGACAAATATTGGAAGACACTGCTGAAACATACTAGTTGCTTCCCAAATTTTATTGTTCCCTGAAAATATGCTTTCCAGATGTACTTCCAATTAGAATACACATTTTATTTGGAGGTGTGCGCCATTTTGAAAGTCAAGACACCACCTATTGGAGGCAGAGAAAACAAAATACATCTGGTACCACAGGTCCCTCTCAGTTTAAGGGAAATGAGGAGGTAGTTACATTTTCTGTAAGATGTTAAAATAGCCAACTCAAATGTAATGGTATATATATATATAATGGTAACAGAAGAACACAAGCACAAATTTCTTGCAATACATAGGTGCAAACTGTTCAAATCGAGCCCAGTATAAAGTTCCTTCAAAACCTGGTACTCAGGTTAAGCATTTGTCAAACCTCCATTGTGTCTCTCTTCATACACAGTATTAAATTTAAAAGAAGTGTGTTACATTAACAACCAATCCCCATTGCAGACTCAAGTTGCAATTCAGGATTTCCTTAAAATAAAGCCAAGGCACAAAACCATGTACCTTAAAATTGCACTGATAAAACCACAGTGGAATTGTGCAGTCAAGTCAATTCTCTCCCCTTTACTCCCAAGTCAGGTTTTTTTTTTTGTACCATCAGGGGGTGGTAAGGCTGTATTCCCCCAGCCAAAAAGAGTAAAATGAGCACATTAATCCCCAACAGAGTGAAATCGCTTCTCCCCTGTACTATCTGGACTCCCGGTCTTTGGGGGTGCTATAGACAGCCAGTTCAGAGGTGCCTCCCAGCCGGGAATTGCGAGGGGAGGTGGATGCCCTGCCAGGTGTCACAGAAGGAATGAGAGGAGGTGGTGCCCCGACCGACAGGGGTGCCACCAACGCAGACGGTGTCTTAGTCAGGAGACCATTGGGAATGTGGTGGGGGTGTGAGTGCAAGGTGCCCAGGCGGGAGTAGAAGCTGGGGTGGTGGGGAGAGGGCAAGGAGGCTCCAGGCTGA
Source organism: Megalops cyprinoides (assembly GCF_013368585.1). Lineage (NCBI taxonomy): Eukaryota > Metazoa > Chordata > Actinopteri > Elopiformes > Megalopidae > Megalops > Megalops cyprinoides. Next base: position 71,311,509 of record NC_050583.1, read on the forward strand.
CGGGTATGTGCATGGGAAAGTAGACCGGAGTGCAGGTGGTCTAACTGTGCTGTATGAGAGGGGCCAGAGAGGAGGGGATTTGAGAGGTGTGGATGGGGTTGCATTCCATAGTACCGCGTCCTCTCAAAATCCTCCCGCAGGATGTGTGTCCGCTGATCTTCATCAAGCAGGCTCCCTGTGGCCCCTGCTGACTGTGGGGGATGCTCCTGATGGTGGGATATTAGACTAAACTCTTGCCGCATTGAAGATGTGGAGGAAGACGAGGCTGAGGTCAGGGGAGGGTGGTGGGGGCTGGCTGCAACTACAGCTGCCACAGCTGCTGCCCTTTCAGCCTCAAAGAACCGCTGTGCATGCTGGTGCTGGAGGAGCCGAGCTAAATGTGGATCAGTCCGTAGGGCTAGGTGAGGCTCAGGATGCATTGCAATTGCCTCTCTCCGCTGGGCAGCCAGTTCCCTCCAGGGGTCCCAGGGAAAAGTGTGGGCGGGCTGTGAATGCAACTGTTGTGCAGGCTGTGACTGGGAGGCGAAGCAATCGCCTCCAGCTCCCACTACAATGCCCCCATTGCCCCCCAGGTAGGTCTCAATAGTAGATGCCGCACAAGAACGATCTAGAAGGGAAAGGGACAGTTGATGATGGGGGGGGCGTGGAGTGGGAGGGGCAAGTGTGACACTGGGTGGTGGGCCAAGGGAGAGGTGGGCAGTAGGGGTAGCATGGTGGTGTCGGCTGCTGGGTTGATCATAGCTGTGGCTTGGCATTGAAGGCTGGGACAAAGAGATAGGCATGGGTTCTGGCTCCTCTTTGTGCTCCTCCTTAACTTTAACTGGAGGGAAAATTTGGGTGGGGGTGTGGCTGGAAGTAGGTTTGGGGGCTGTTGTGGTGGTGTGTGTTGGCTTCTTGTCTTGTGACATAAGATGCAAAGAAGCCGAGGCAGAGGTAGGAGCAGAACAAAAATTCTCTCTATGCAAAGGTCGAGAAGTTTCATCTGAGGGAGTGGCTGTAAGAGCGGGTTGCCGACGTGCATTATGGTCCAGAGGGGAAGAGACAAGGCAAACAGGAGGGGCAGGAGTAGGGGGAGCAGAAGAGGAGGAAGAACATGGTCTATCTGGTGCTGAAGACACTGGTGCAGGTGCCTTAGGATCCACAGTGGAGTTCTGCTTAATGTCCCTATCTCTGTCTCGATCCTGGCTGCATGCTTGAACTGGGTCATTCTCTGAGGGGCCTCCAGTACTACCCACTGCTCCAAAAAGACTGCTGTTTTGGGAGATAGGGGTGTTGCTATGAAATTTAAAAGAGGGTGTAGCTGCAGACATCCTCACAGAGTGTCGACTGTACACCAAACTGTCCCTAAAGGAGGAAGGGGGAGAGAGAAAGAGGTTTGAGGTTAATATTGTTCTTACTCCTTAGGGATCCAATCAAATGAAAGTCCTTCCCCAACCCTTAAGAACCACTTATTCTGAACATAGAAATAAAAGGTGGTATTCTGAGGAAAAAAAGATAAGATGGTGCTTTCCTTAAGTACCATCAAGCACCAACAGGGAATTTCCTTAAACTGTGAAAAGCTTTTGAAATTTGCAATTAAGAACTTTCACTGAAATAGCATAAACACTGTGTCACCTGCATTTGTGATTAATACCAAAATCACAGAGCATGAGCTGGGCCTTAGATGTGTTCAAATCCTAGCAATACTCCTGATTAACAGTAGCTTGAACCCCTCTGCAGGGACCAGTAGGATGGCACATGCTTGTTGAGAAATAAAATTAAAATCTCCAACTGAACATTACACTGAAGTACACGTCCACATATATAATTATACATAAGGGGAATGAAAGATGATGCTTGGATAGGGAGACTGAGGTATTGCCTGAAAAGGTGGGTCTCAATCTACAATGGAAGACAATGATGGAAGACAATGAAAGCCATTGCACATCCACAGTAGCTACAGTAAATATGTGGCATACTTGTTAAAATGTTGTAATCTATCAAAAAGATATTTTTTGACCATTGGAGGCATCTTTTAATAATAACTTGGTGGTGTTATTATTGTTACATAATTGTTTGGTGTGCAAGGCTAAATGGTTGACCCAGTCTTTTATTTTGGATACCACAATACTACTTTTGGTGGTGACAACACCTACAGTAGTATCATGACTAGAAATCACTGGCTGGCTTATTGGTATGCAATCAACAGTGTGAACTTTCCAGATGACTGTAGTTCTTGCTGAGGATAACCTGGTCTAATGAAGAAAGATGAATTCCACCTGGGCTAGACAGTGTCTCTTCTCATACTATATTGAGAGTGTTGCCATACCCTGTATTATCAATGTGCATTCACACCACAGGGGACACCACTATGATAATATAATTTATATTAGCAAAAGCAACCTTAAATCATAGAGGAATATAGAGCTTCTGAATTTTAGGTCTCTGTCCTCCAAGCCTGGTCTTGTGAGAAAAATAATCACTATTCTCATTCCTATTACAAGAACTTAGGTGCAACCACTGCCATTATTATTATTACTATTACTATTATTATTATTATTATTATTATTATTATTATTATTATTTTAAGTAATATCTTCAGCCCAGCAATAATACAGTTATCAGACATAAACCACAGCTTTAGTTTAAAAAAAAAAAATGTGTGGAACTGTCGTTAGCTGGCTAGCAAATACACGGTATTCCTTTATGATACTTGTAAATTGGATCACTGTAGATACAAAGTCCATACAAAGTAAACACCAGTCCTAACTATGGCATGCTTATAATTATTACTTATTTTTAAATTCATGTTCAATGATAATCTAGACACCTTTCGTAATCAGTGGGAAATATACAACAAAAGATTGTTCTAGCAACACTATGTGTTGTGATGTTTCAAGGCTATTCTTAAAATAAAGTCTTAGAACTCTGAACTCAAATTGCAAAGAAGAACAGGAGAAAACAGCAAAATCTAGATGTGAGAAGTTGTTAGAGACTTATCCAAACAGTCTCACTGCAGTTATCAAAGCAAAAGGTGCTTCCACCAAGTATTAATTTAAGGGTGTGGACACATATGCAGGCAAGACATTCAAAGTTTCATTTCTTAATACTTTTTTTGAAAAAAATGAGGCATTTGATTTTCACTTAGATATTGTTGGTTACAATAAAATAAAGTCTGACTTCACTTGATTTCAGCCTTTAAGACACCAAAAACAAGAAAGCTTAAAAGGGTTTGTAGACTTTCCAGATCCACTGTATATTATGTGCTGTGTGTGTGTGTGTGTGCGTGTAAGCCACTCCTATCCAATTCTATTGAACAAATTTCCTCAATCAACCCCTGTTTAATTATTAAAGTATGGGTGTTAGGGAATTACTCTTTGGTTATACTTTGCCCTTTGCTTTGAAACCACCTTTCAACAGCGGTATTTTAGGACCACTAAAAGCCACACCCCCATCCCAGCCACTCTGGACAGACCCTAAAACAAAACATGGTGGAAATAACCAGTTTCAGCACAGAGGTTATTTTGCCCTGTTGGTGCTATCCCAAAATAGCAAAATAGCACTGTCCCCCTGTTTTGATGGCTACATCAGGTTTTTGCTGAAACAGGGCCCCTTATGTCAAACCACTAACTCTGTCACACTTCAAGCCTGTCAGGAAAAAACTGGCCCTTTAGAATACAGACAACATGCAGACCCTTCAACATGCATTTTGTAAGATGTAACACAGACAGTGATAATCAAAACTAAAATGTTCTTTCTGGCATGGAAGGACAACCTTTTAAAATAAACAGACTTTCAAAAGACTCTTATTATTCAAACATAAGCAAGTAAAGTTTTACATTACATTAGTATCATTTAGTAGGTGTTCTTATCCAGAGTGACTTATATAGCTTACAATTATATCCATTTATACAGCTGTATAAATACTGAGGTGACTGTGGGTTCAGTACCTTGCCTAAGGGTACAACAGCGGTATTGCAGTAAGGAATCGAACTAGCATCCTTTTGGTTAAGCACCCTACTCCTTACCTCTACACCACACTGCTGTCCCCCTTTTTCTCCAATTCTCAATCAATTACATAGTCTAGATTCTTAATGCTGTTGCTAAATTAACTAATACCCAATCTGTGTTGTGATTAAAGCAGAAATTCCATTTTTTATGAAAAAGAAAAAAAGTGATATATCTACCTTCCTCCCTCATCTATAACTTTGCCTCTACGATGACATTTTTGTGTTTAACTCAAGTTCAACTTCAAAGAGAAGTTACTGAATACATTGCTTTATGCAGTGTAATGGACACAGACAATTTATACTTCAGTTCACCATTTGTTCAAATGGTTCTGTCTTCAAAACATTTAAATTTTAACCATTAAACAAAGCACCAGTTCAACAGAATTTTTTTCAACAAATAAAGCAGATTATAAAAATGCATCTGAAAAGCACTCAACTTCAATTCATGGTTCATGGCAGCCATGGTTCTTCTTGAAAAACTCACTATGTGTGAGATGTATATTGTATGTAAAATGAAAATAAGCACAATTACAATTCGGTTTTTGAAATGACTATGAAGCTTTAATGAATCATTTCAGTGGATTTTGAGGGGGATGTCCTTTGAATGAATATGCTCATTAATCACAGCTGCAAAATACAATATAATGCACCTAGCTCAATGAAGGTCTGAAATATGTCCTGTAAGGAATGTGTGTGCAAAATATCAAGATGCCACATCAAAGTCTTGTTAAACCTTTTCTGTGTAGATTATTTAGAGAACATTGTGAGGACCATGTACGTTTAAATCATAGATGCACTTCTGAGGAAGAAAATTTTAAATCAAGCCTTTTGATTGATCATGACAGCCATGTTTATTTTTATAAAAACAAAACTTGATGAAGAGGAAAAATAGGAAAAGATGACATACAGAAATGGAGAGAACCCTGCTCAGTGCAAGTTAAACTAAGTTACAAGTTAAACCAGTGACAGAGAGGAGCAGAATATTGAATGAATGGGTTTGAAATGAGACATACCGATCTTTTTCATCTTTAATGTGAAATTCCCTCTTCTCCGTTTCTTTCCCTCGCTCATCCCTTTTTTCAATCCCTTTTGGCCAGGTCAGGGCTGTGGGAAAAGAAGGAGGGGTGCGGTGGAAACGATTCCAGGTGTCATGGGTGTTAGCCAAGCCCCCTACAGACCCTCCTGAGGATTCTTTATGGCAAAACACTGAACTGGCACCTGAGAAAGAGACAGAAACTAATATGCCTTGTCTCCACTGGGCTGTCCGTGGCCTGTCTCAACCAGACTGGACAGACCTATTTTGTCAGAAAGGTTAGGTAACCATCTCCATTGTCTGAAATGGTCAGCATTTTCTTTACATAGCACTCAGAAGGTGGTTCTTCACTTGCAGTTTCTCCTAATTACTGTTTATTCTTCACTATACAAATCATTCAATAAATTAATAAAAATACAACCTTTTGGATGACATAAACGAGAACACATTAATAAAAAGCAGAACAACGGGCAATCACAAACCACAGCAATTTGCTCTGAAGATGTCGATGCCTGACTGCATTAATTTTAGGTGGTAATGTGATGTTACATGTAACTTTAAATGCTGTCTGTTCAAATGTGACTAGACTAGGTAATGAGTTTGCAAAGTTCCCATTTAGCATTTTTGCAGCAATTGTGTGATGAAGGCATTGTATTGTGGATAAGTACTAAGTAAAGTAAGTAAAACAAAGGTTTATAACAGTTCACTACTGCATTTAGCTTACAAACTAAAAGGTCTGGTTATTGGGCTGAACAAAGACTAATGTTAGTGTGGTTACACATTCTTCTCTACAGGTAATTATAATATGTATTTACAAGGGCACATATACTGGTTGCTTTATTCCACTTATACCACAAGTACACTGTTTGCAACAAATAAACTGTTGATAAAAACTACTACTACACTACTGCTGTTAACTTGCACCTTTAGCTGCTATTTTCAGTCATGAAGGGAATGTTCAATTGAAACTGAATGTTGAATGGGCTTTTATATTGATAAGAAAGGTTATAGAACCACTTTAACTGCAATTAAACAATTGGGGTACTGCTTTTCATTTAGAAAAATGTTAACTTAAACTTGCATGATATTGTATGAGCCATGCCCACTTTTAGTATGTTGTCATGGACACACCACCATGGACAGGTTTGTTTGAGGAAGTAAGAGCTATCTGGCTTGGCAGCATTACAAACAGGTTGGACAGGTCTGAGTGATAATGGAGATGCTCACAAATTGTCAGCTAGTCTAGAGTCAATCGATAACCCGACCAGTGGAGGCGAGGCAATAATCTTAACTTTGGTGAAACATGACATTACAGCACTGTTCAGAGAAGAAATGCTCCTGACCCTTTTGTCAGGCCTTGCTCTTCACAAAACATTAGTCTAACCCTTACAGAGCTTAAGTTCTTTTGTGGCACACAGTCCAAGATACAGGTCCCAATAATGTTAGCCTTTCTGATTATATCTGAGACTCACTCAGCGTGGGGCTTCCTAGTCCTCCAAAGGCCCCAGATCCAAGAGATCCAAGAGCAGTGAAGGGGGGTGAGCGGCCAAATGGGTCTGAAACACAGAGATGTTCATTACAACTCTTGTCTGTAACCATACTCTCACCAATATTGACACGACATGGTTACACAACAACCACAAGTTTTGAGTGAGACTGTATCTGTTGAAATACTATAGTGTCTGCTGACATCTGTGCAGGGGGTGCTTTAATGATGAAAATTAGGTAGAAATAGATTGTTTTTGTTCCTGGATAAATATGGGATTTAGTCAAATATTCATCAGATATCAATATAGTGTCAATATTTGTACATTTAAATACATTACACATACACTGCACTTCATGACAGTACAGAAATGGAGGACATCAACATGAAAACAACAGTCTTTAAGTGAGGGTTTCTTTGGCTACAAGGTGAGGAAGGCTGTGCACACACTCAACAGTTCAAAGTAGTATGTACATCTTCATTTCCCCCATCACGAGTTCACTGAACAAAGAACAACAACTAAAATAGGAAAGCACAATAAACTAAGTCCCCAGTCTCTTATTATAAACCTGGATTTTGTATCATGTTGGCATTTTTTCAAACATCATTGATATACAGGGTTACATTGTATGGTACACCAAATACATGCATCATTAATCAAACGTTTTCTACACTGCATACATTCTCAACTGGGCAACGGGTTGAGATGTTCCTTTGAGGTACTTAATTATGCAAAAAGGTTTAATGCCCAATTACAATATATTCAACAATTTTTATACACTCAACCTCTGCATACCAAGGCTAACAGGGGCCATGGCACAGATCATTTATAATGTGTGTAGTGATGTGACCTGAAACTGAATGGAACATGTTAAATATTATGGACCCTAGCACCAACTGAAATTTCACTCTGTGGGTCTGCCCAATGTAAATATTTGGTATTTATGAACTTTGGGGTTTACTAAATTAGGGATATTCAAAAATACAAGTTAAATCATGGGTGCTATGTGCAATTCCATTTGTTGGTTGTATAATAGATTTATGAGAAAACTATATTTGAAGTTAATTTATAGATAAAATGGATTCTGACCCCAGTGTCAATATTAAGGCCACAGGAAGGCATGAAATAAAAAATAAAGCTAATACTGTCCTTTTACTTTGAGAATAAGAAAATGTGTGCGTTTAGTATAAAGGACATTTACTTGTATTATCTGCTAGAAATCTAACCTTGTTCCTGTTAATTTGAAGGTCTCTTGTGGTTTTATTCAAATCGGGCAGATATCAACTTGTAAAATTAGAGACAAAACACCTTACCAATCTAAGGCTAAATATGGTGTTCCATCGGGTTTGGGTATTGGGCTCTTCTCTATATCTGCTACCTCGCTTCGACATTCATAGGCATAAGCATGGTATGAATCTTCACAGCTACGCTGACCATACAGAGCTATACTTGTCAATGAAGGCAGGTGAACTGCTACAAGGCATGCAGTACAGACAGAAAGGCTTGGAGACTAACAATTATGTGACTTCATTAGTTCTCTGCACAACAGATTTGTCATCAGAGAAAAATACATTTACTTTTCTTGCTTAGCAGATGCTTATATCCAGATGATACTTTTAACAATAAATTTACATTGTTGACAGCCAGCAAACAGTCTTATCAAGAAAAATTACAAAAAAAAAAAATGTTACACTAAAAAGGAAACCAACCAACATGGAACTGCAATACAATATACCCAACAGAAGAGTTCCATTCCAATACAACTCCACGACATACCCAGGCCCTCCCTGGGTTAATGTTAGTGTAATGGTATGACAATGTAGCACATGGTAAAAAGTACTCCTCTGGCGGCCTCCCTCAATGGAGGCTCACAGGTTGACTCCCTTGCTGTGTGGCAGGGCTGAAAGACAAGTCTGCCACTTTAAGCAAAAACAACTAGAGGTACACTGAACTAATTGCCCTTGCTCATGGTCTGTAATAAGCTAGTTGAGAGGAAATAAAACTACAGATACAAACACAGGGAAGTAGGGTTTCTGAGTATGCTAGTTTACACCTACACAAACAGGATAGAGCTTTTCTAATATCCCATCACTGAGCTTCCCCCTACTACTACTACTACCTCCTTCTGGTCTCAGTTTACATGAACACAGATTTTTAAAAATTCTGTAACACTGTAACGTTGCCACAGCACATTTACATTTATTTATTTAGCAGACGTTTTTATCCAAAGCAACTTACAAAAGTGCATACAGTAAGTGCATACAGTACATTTGCTAGTACTACAGAAGACACTTGCTATTTGAAACGGATATACTCTTGAGAGCCCTGTGAATGTGAAAATTTGGATTACTTCAAAAATGTATTCCGATGCATTTACTAATTACCCATTAAAAAATGTAATCAGTAACCTAATCCAAGTATCACAATAATAAGGTAATGTAACTTGACTACTTTCCGTTACTTTTGGATTGGATTGGATATGCTGGTGAAATTGTTTAGCCTAATATAATGTTTTATGTTCGTTGTTAGGTTTATTAATTGTTTGTCCAGGTATTCCTTCCTTTGTTATGCGCGAATGCCCGCTTAGGTTAATAGCGGTAACTATACACATTTACTAAGTACAATGTTAATTTGGTTGGTAGCTAGCTAGCTAACAGTACTAAAGTTGTCAGAACAAGTTGCTTGCAGTGTCTGTGGTAAAATCAACTATTTGGTCAGAAGAGACGTGATGAGGCTGTATTAGTTTGAAAGCTAGCTAGATAGCTATTAGTAATATGACAGTTATTAGTAATATGAAAGTGCGTGAAAGACAAATTAGCTAGCAAGCTATCTCGCTTTCTACATTTTTTTTATTGTAGCTAGCTAGCTATGTGTTTGTTTGCAAGGTGATATTTGTATTTGTCAGTGGAATGTGATAATAGCTAGCTAGATACGTTTATTGTTTTGTTTGTATTGTAGCTAGCTAGCTAGCTAGATTTGTCTTTGTAAGGTGGCATTTGTACTTTTCAGTTGAATGTGCAAGTAGCTAGCTAGCTAATTTGGCTTTCACGCACTTTACAAACTATCAAACCAATACAGCTTCATCATGTCTCTTCTGAACAAACAGTTAATTTTAATTTAATTTCATTCATACTGCAAGCCAAGATATTGACTTCTAATCTTATGTACCGTTAGCTAGCTAGCTAGCAAATTAACGTTGAGATTTTTCCAGTCTGGGGGTTGTGTTTTTACCCATACACCATCCCGTCACCAGCATCACCATCTACAGTCCCAAAATACTTCTTAGTAGTAGTAGTAGTAGTATTAACGTTAACTTTAGCTAACCGGATTTCTGCATAGTTAACGTTAGCGGTTGGTCTTACCTATATATGTTTCTTTAAATTAGATGTCGAGTCCTTGGATGATGATGACAGTATTTTCACAGCTGTAAGGCATAACTTGCACTGTACTGTGATGTTGTTCCCCTTTTCTGCTTTAAAGACAAACTAATGGCGAAATGTCGACCCAGCAAGAGTATTTTTTTCCACTAGAGGCCATGATAATGAATCGGCAACTGTAAGACTGGCTATGGTTTCAATGGAGACCAGAGTGGTGTTGTGAGACTCGTTAAGTGTTGTAATGTGTGCGCATGTGCATGGTAGTATATCATTCTTTATTTTAAAATGTATTTTAAAATTGTAATCCTGCTAATAATCCCCATTTTTACTAAATGTATCGGTAATCTGATTATGTTTTTTTTTCTCTAACTGTAACCGAATAGTTACGTTTTTTTGTATCTTAATTACAATACGCTGTTACATGTATTCCGTTACTCCCCAAGCCTAAAAATGTACTATAAAGAGACTACACAGGACTTACACGCAAAGGGGAATTTCTTCCCACCACAGAAAACTCCATTCAATATAATGTAATGATTCAAAAAATAAGTGATGAATGTGTGTATTTACATAATGATGCATTATAAAAAAACAACTGATGGAGCTTATCTAGTTAATATTTTATGACACTAAAAATAGGGCTGGGTAGGTTGGTCAGGGTTCCCTTGTTGCATTACTGTCAGTAGTACCTTTGTACCTTGTTTGAGAGTCTGAGTGGAGCCCTCAGTTTTTTTCTATTTGTTTTCAGTCCTCCAGAACCAAGAAGTAGATGAAGACTTTTTTCCACACTACTTGTTAAAGGCTTGCACCTCCCTAAACATATAAATTGACAAATTAACTACCACCAAAATGACAGCAATTTTACATCCAATACATCACGTTAAATTCAGTCCGACTATTTAGAATTACTGACAATGTGGACCTGTAAAAGGGGAGAAATCTTGTGTAGGGGAACATTGGAAAGCGGCCTTGGACAATGTCATTATACAGTATGCCTTTTAGCATGTAGGTGGCATTACTGCACACAAATGCAGTCGTATCATTACAGAAATTTGAAATTTTGAAATTTTGCAAGCATTTCTTGATGCCATCTGCAACCAAGGTACACCCTGAAACTAAGGATGAAATTTTGAATGACAGATTTTCACTGCTGAACAACTAAATTAAAAATTATCCATCTTTTCAAAATTTTATGTCATTTCCACAGACAAGCAGTTCATTGTACCATAAGCATCAAATAAAGTATCATCAGAAATAGCATAATACAGATATATTTTACAAACCTTTGGCAATTCCACCAAAATGACATGCTCTACAATGAACATTTCAGTTCCATGAACAACAGTGCACACCACACTATGGCTATGAATTCAAAACTATTCATTTACTTTTGCCCTTGAAGTGTTCTCTATTAATCATGTTAAGGGTTTTTTGTTTGTAAGCTTTGATGGAAAATGACTCCTTTTGACATTTTGACAAAGTTCACACAATGAGGGATAACTGTCCATCAACAGAAACCAAGGGACATAGCTGCACAATGGCACGCTGTCAAATCATGAACAATTTGCGATAATGTTGCATACTTACACTCAAACAAACTCTTTGTTGTGAACTTTGACAAAACAAAAGCTGATAAACTGAGTAGTTTGTAAGTTAGTCAATCCTGTGGTTTAAATATGCAAATAGAGAGACAATTAAATGAATAAAAGATGATATCCACAAATGAAAAGGGAAGAGGAAAAAAGAAAAACAATGATAATGTTTAGTTGTATAGTTTTTGTCTCTAAGTGACTGAACTTAGACATTTCCATAGTCAAAGACAGTGGTATGTTCTGGCCAAAACTTTGAGACAGTGTTTAGGTCATAATAAGACAAAGTATTGAAAGGTGACAAAGTCCTATAGTTTGTGAATGTATCCATCTACTGCTCAGGGCACACAAGGTAGAGGGTAGAGGGAAGAGATTTGTGTATGTTTTAAGCCCAATGAGAAACAGTAATAATGTAATGGGTTCTGTGTGGAGTTAGGAGTGAGTTAGTCGGAATTTGGGGATGACGGTAAATACAAGAATGTTTTGGTGGATTTCTTCCAGTTATTATCATCTAGATGTGTATTCATGTCTTATTTATCACGTCCATTTATCCAATGGGCCTAGCTGTCTTAGGGAGACAGTGTTTTTGTTTTGATGTTTCCAGAACAGATTTACACAAAGATGATGTGTTCAAGACTGGACTACCAGAAGTCATTATATTAAACTGTTCTCAAATGAATTGGTAATGGAACAAAATGTTACTGTAAAATCCAATTTTGCAGTCAGGTGCAAACAGAAACCTGTCAGTCAGTGTAATCAAGTGAGTCTGAAATGAATTCAGATACTCAAGTATTTGGGGATGCCTGCTGTAGAGAATTTATCTAACATTAGACAGTTTATCTCTGGCAAGAATGTCTATGTGGAGTAAGCAGTTGAAAAGGTACAATTTTCATTCGATCTTGAGGGCAATAAAAATACTCAGACAAGATCAGCCAATACCCTTACCTGTACAACACCAAGACCTTACCCTTTTTGAGGTTTACTACAGAATCACCACACTGTAATGAGTCAGAAATCAGGGACAAACATTAACTTCTGTGCCATCTATCCTCATTTAAACACCCAGACTTTAGATAATTTTACTTTTTCTTCTCCTTTTTTCACTGCCACATCACATCATCAAACTAGTCCAATACCCTAGTTTATGTATTTTACCCATGGTTTCTCCCCATATTCAACAAACTGCCAAATGTGTTCATTTGCAAGCCACTTTCCACTTTCATGATTACAGCTTTCTTGGATGTGCTTGAAATTAACTACCATTCTAACCAAATTAATAGTATGCTAACAAAGCAATATAGAGTGAAATTGGGATGTTCTCTAATCAACTTTGTTTGTACTGTATGTTAACGATTTAGTCACAGAAATAAAAATACAAGGCTTGGAGTTAGAGCAAAAGAGATGAGTGTGGGTATACTATTATTTGCTGATAACATAATCTTTACAGTAGTCAGAAGATGATACCTAAACCATCAGGGATGCAAACTTGTCACCTTTCAGTGTAAATCGCCGTTGTTACTAACTTTACCATTTTGTCAACGATTACAACACAAGCCGAGTTCCTCAGCCAAAGTGCCAACTTAACGTTAAACTTAACTTAACGTAAAACAACCGTGTAGACATTTAGCTAAAATGGACCTACTTACTTATGATGTAGGCCTAGTTAAATGGAACGCTTGTTACAATAGCCTAATTATGTCACTTGAGAAGGGGGCAAATGCCAAGCTCACTGAAAATGACAGAAGCCGAATTGAAATTACTTTGTGACAGTTTTTCTAGAAGGACAGTCTCTCTCTCTCTCTACCAAAATATAACATAAGCTGTGTTTTCCACTTGCATTTTTGTGTTGTGTGATGAACTTTTATTGTACGGTGGATGCAATGCACTTTAATACAGTTTTGGACCTGGCTCTGCACTCTCTTGACTTTTTTTTTTTTTTGTGCCCTGAACTGATGTCCCCCTTACATTACTTTTGTAGCAGTAAGATTACATTAATTCTAGGGTGAGTTTTTCTCTACATCCTCATGCTAAAATCAACTGTAAATCCACATTTTAAAGCTGATATTTAAAAAAATTTCTTCCTGGGGGGGTTTCACATCTTTGTCACCTTTTTCCACCCCTGATGAGTCTGCATCCCTGATCATGCTGTACAGAGATCATTGATTAATCAAGACAAAACTCAAACTTTACACTGTAGAAAGAATGGGACTAAGAAATGTTCTTTTAATTTTCATTTGGTAACAGTCATCTATCTTAGTGCATTATAAGAACCTTCATTTCACTCTGGACAAAGATCACCTATGAAGAGGGTGTTGGACTACCGGCGGATTCTGCAGACAGGGCTCATGGTTCAGTTGTAAGATGAAAGTGCGTATGTATCATGGATATGGAACAACTTCTAAGATCTATGAATGCTGATTTTATCCTGTATTAGGTTACTTTTTGGGTATGTGGGAGTTTACTGCATTGCATTTGGCATAATCCCAACAGAATGGAGCCATGCGCAGTGTCTTGGGTGTGCACAAATGTGCCCCAAATGTAGCAATCAAAGGTGACTTGAGCTGGAATCATCTGAAGATAAATGTCAAGGGAAAAACTGTCCAGTTGTGGAACTGTCTGATTAACATACCGGACAACATGGATTGGAAAAATTCTACTCAATTGTCAAGGAGCTTGATTTGCAAAACATATTTCTGAATAATCCAGGAAGATGCAATGTTAGCATGATCAAAAAGTTGCTGCTTGATAACTTCAAAGATAAAGGACTACACCAAAACTCAACATATACTCAGATAAAAAGCTCTTTCAGTGTTGTACGCTATGTAACATCTTTTTTAAATGGGGAAGATGGAAAGGTCACAGTGTACCCAACTGAGATTTGGTATTCTACCCCTGAGGTGGGCAGATAATGAGGAGAATAGGTTGCAAATGGAATGTGATCTTGGCGATGCTGAAAATGACCTGTACTTGTGTTTTATTGTATTTCATATGATAATTTTAGGGAACCATTATATTCTGAAATCAAAAAAATCCTGAGTTGATGTGGTCTGAAGAATATGTTCCACAACCCACAAACAGCAACTTGGATAGGTGTTTGGATGCAGCGCATGTGTGTATGTCCATGCATGCATGCGTCTATGCATGTATATGTTGACATGCAGGCATACGTTTAGGCATGCATGTGCATCTATGTATCCATGCACACATCAAACCAGCAAGGAGTAGCACACAAGTATGTTTGTGTCCTGTGCACAAGGGGATGTAAATGTGGGCACACATGAACAGATACAAGCGTGTGTTTCATGCATGTGCATATGTATGTACACTATATAATTTATATGTGTGTTCTATACTATATTTTGTTCTGATCATTCTATTTGTAAATGGTGTCTTGTAAACCCATATAGGCTCAGCATGAATCACTCACTTCAGTGTCATATACACAATCAGTATAACCTCAGCAAACATTTGGCTACGGTAAAATTAATGTGAAGTGTGCCAGGAAACTTCAAGTGCATTTTAAAGTGTCAAAGATGCTATGGACAAGAGAGGAAATCAAACCTGTTATCCGGCCAACAATGACCTCGATGTAGCACCACTATCTCCTGAGCACTGCTACATGAAAAGGCTAGGTTCACCCCAAAGCACTGAAACAAGCACTCCCTGGGGCCACTGGAATGTTTTTTTTTGCAATTATCTACATCAAAACAAAGCTGTATTTTTGTGAGAGGTCTTTTAAGAGGGGGACTTAAACTACACCATGTTTCCAGCTCTTGACAGATCTTCACAGAAAGATGACTCTCCTAAGTGTGCTCTACTTACAGTTTAATCTTTCTCTCCCGTACATGTGTATCTCGTACACATTGCCATTTTCTACATTCCTAAGTAAAACATTAGCCTTTTCCCTAATACACTAAATAGTCCACTAAATACATTCTTATATTGGTTTTTTAGATGAAGAAATTCAACTTCAGACATGTACTTATGAGAGCACCAGTCATATCGGACCACTTGTAACTGGTGTGTGGGCTTAGGTATTTAAATCCAGTTTTACTCTCTGAAAAAGATTAAGATTTCAAGTTCACCTCAATATATTCATATTTCAATATTTCATTATTTTCAAACAATATTACTTCTCCACAGCACGAGAGTCCCTTGGTAGATACATATGAGGCCAGATTATCCCTTATATGGCCAACCAGAATAAATCTTGTTGTTAGCGGCCATTTTATTTCAGTCAATCTACATCTGAACTTGACAAAAAAAATGCCACTGCACCCTTCATCAAACCTACTGTGATATATCGAGTGTCTAAGTGGACACTTAGAGACAAAACCCCAACAAGTTGAGTCCCTTCTTCCTGCCAACCACTGCATCTAGTGGCAATTCATCAAACAGCACACCTCCAGACCACCACTTTATCAAGCTTCACCCTCAAACACAACAACAGAGCTTCCTGGGTGAGTATGTCTAGAGGTTATAACACTAAAGCCAAGGTCTAGACAAACTAGCTCAACTAAGAAGCAACTGTCTGTTGAGACTGAGTTTTTTTTGTTTTGTGGACTGATGATATTGCTTGTGTAGTTTCAGATGTAGGGATGTAACGATTTATCTAATTTCACAATATCACGATAAAAAAAAATGTCTCGATACCATTGTGGGACTGTGACGAAAGCTACCAGGTTATTACATGGTTAATTCGCTAGAATAGCTGCATTCTACTATCTCTCCTTGTCAAAAATTGTACTGTTTTTGTTTTGCAATTGTACACACTCATCATTCATTGCCAAAGACAATTCATGCCAATTTTTTGCATATGCTTAGGTCATGGCTGAGTACTTTTATTTTATTTCATTAAAGAAGGAAAGCAGAAGCACTTTAAGTTAAAAGGAAAAATACATTTTATATATATAAAAAATGCTGATTTATTATTTAATAAAGGACATTTTTTCAAGTCATCATTTTTCTTCATTTTTTAATATCATGATAAATATCGTATCGTGGACTTTTTCATCATGGTATTATCGTACTGTGAGTTTCTGGTATCGTTACATCCCTATTCAGATGTTCTGTGAAAAAGATTCCATTTCTTCATAGGAAATTCAATTAAACTAGTCTGGCCCACTGCATGTTAGTGACCCCCTCTCGTCGATTGGGCACCTGCAGCTCTCCCTGAAGAAAGCTGCATATGAAGCACTCTCCTCTGACTTAAGTCTGCGCAAGCTTAGCATGGGAGTTGCAGCGTGTAAGGAAGCTGCAGCTGACATCACGCATTTCGTCAGAGAGCATGTGTTTGTCCGTGCCCTCCCACACTGACAGCAGGGGTTGCAGCAATAGGGGCAGCATCTAAGAACATCTCTACTTTCTAAATTGGGAGGAAAAACTTGGGCATTCAGGGAACTCATTCACACAGTGGCATAACATTTGCTTACTCTCTAGTGACAGTAGCTGCCCAACACAGACATGCAGATTCTTCATATTTTGACATTTACTAGCGAGCTATCTTATAGTTTATTCACAATTATTCATAAATAATTGTGAATAAACTCTTCACATCAAATAAACACTACAGCAGTACTCTAACTCAAGAACTATAAATACTGGGAAAGCCACAGAGGGTATAATAGTTGATGAACAAGTTGATGAATCAGTCTAATTAGAAATTTTAATGTAATATGATATAATGAACTGTAGACATAAATACATACATGTCTTATCTTTTAGTTAAGTAGCACTGGGGAGGTTTTAAGAAGGAACCCCTTACCTAAATGACCTGGCGGAGTAATGAAAGAGGAGTGGGGTGTTGAAGGGGGGACAAATGTAGATGCAGATGGGTGAACTCCACCTGGCAAAACAGAGGAGATCAGCTCAAACAGACCCCCACCTCACACACACAAACTGACTTGATATGTCTTACACATGTTACTATACAGTCAGGTGATGACAAATGCTGCTCCCAACATACACACTCATTCATACATTCTCTCTCATTCTCACATACATACATACATACCACTGGCTGTGAAGAGGGTGGCAGGTCTGGCCAGCTCATGGGCAGAGGGTAACACACGTCCTAACGGACCTAGACCTCCAAGCCCACTCGGACCTCCTGCCCCAGGTATACGTGCCATCAGGCTGTTGTGGAAATCCAGCTTGTGAGGATCTACCTGCATTAACTAAAAGACATGCCTTGTTTGCACTGGGTTTACACTAGGACTGGACACTTCTCATGCACTTTATGATTTTGATAATTTTCAGTTTAACAACCATAAGTTTAAACACATTTATAAAGGTAAATAAAACAGCATTACAACTGACTGCCAGAGCGAACAGCACAACTGGGATATAAACACTTTTGTTCTTCAGAAAATACAACAAAATGATCTAGTTGTGAAGTTCCTGTTTCTTAAGACTTTGGCATCACAAACTTGGATCCTTTTCTCCTCAAATGAATGAGTCTTAATCACGTCTAGGATGATGATCCTACAGACATAACAGCTTAAAATCAGTACCCAAAACAGACTTATGTCATAAAAAGACACATGGACACTGTAGCTTATCAGCTAGCTAGGCAATAGTAAGCTGGGGACACACAAACTCAATGGTCAGTGTGATGGCCAACCATTAGCTAGTCACTGTAGTGGGTTGTACACTTAGTCTGTAGCCTGCCATAGTCAGTCAGCTTAGAACAGATAACCTAACAACTATAGCAAAAAACTCCTGAAACCTCTTCTCTGGCAGGAGATTGCGGGCCACCTAGGTAAGACTGGGTAACTAAGATAATTCTCTCACCATTGCTAGATAGTTGCACTATTTATCTAATCAATAAACTGACACAGAGGTAAGATTACTGTTACTGATGGAGTAGGCAGCTAGTGTGGACTAGCTAGTACAGGAAAGATTACCTACAATTGCAGACACTATTGCCCTCCTAGTCTGAAAAATCTGTTCACACATGCAGACTCCAAATGCATTTGTGTTTCTGATGAAGCAGGTGTACAGTTTACTAGCTACCTAGTAGAGGAAAGATTAGCTACAGTTGTCAACACTCCTGTCCTCCTCGTCTGGAGAATCTGGTTTTGTAAATAAGACAGAATCTTCATGAGGC
This sequence comes from Megalops cyprinoides, assembly GCF_013368585.1. Taxonomy (NCBI): domain Eukaryota; kingdom Metazoa; phylum Chordata; class Actinopteri; order Elopiformes; family Megalopidae; genus Megalops; species Megalops cyprinoides. The sequence continues at coordinate 71,330,092 of NC_050583.1, forward strand.
TTTCTGTTGTCCCTTCATATGCATTTTATTTTTATCATGCTTTGCAATTTACCTTGGATGTACTTCAAACACTCCTCAATTTGTTTAGCACATTATGAAACTGACAGTCTACCTTGACTTTCTCCTGATGTCTGAGAATCATCCAGGCCACACGGACATGCATGGCACACCACTTTCCTGGTTTCTGTAGGGGAAATGTAGGTTTTACAGGGTTACATTGCAGGACTTTGGGTATTAAATTGGGTATTTTGATGTCACAACGAACATGTTTTACACCAGAGCAGGAAACAAGTCTAAAAACAATAAAAGGCTACAATACTCACCTGAATAACACATGTTATTGCACATGTTTACATATGGTACATTCATCATGAATAACAGATTTTTTCTTGCAAGTAGCTTGCAAATTGTTAAAAACTGCATTGTGGCATTTGCAACATTCTACAGCTTTGATGTGGTCATGCTGCGGAGAATGAAATACAAGATGCAAGAACCCAAGGACTATGAAAACAGAAAGAAAAGAATTCTTACATTATTGATTCTTAGTGAGGTCCTGAAAGGCTCAGACAACTGAAAGAGAAGAGGCTTTCAGAATAATGACTGAAACATGTATACTATACACACCCTGACCAGTATAACAAGGGGTCAGTTCCGATGTGGATAAAATTGAGGTTAATGTGTAATTCAAAGATGACTGAGTATGGAACTGGAATGTGAATTAAAATGACATTTGATAATGTGAAAAATTATCAAAGATTTTTTGATTTTTGATCGATTACTATGTCGTCAGACTATAAGTCCTCGTGCACAAATTCAACAACCAAGCGCACAAAGAAGCCACCACGCATGAGAGTTTCTGATTGGGGAGCACTGGAGGGGCGAGGCGATATATGACATAAATCTGACGCCATAGATTACAATTATTTACAATGCAGGGAACATTTTTTTGCTTGCCTTCTTGAAACTGTTCCCCAATGTTAACTAGACACTCACTCCCATTATAATCAGACCATAAATTGTATTTTTGTAATGACTTCTATTGATGGCAGAAATAAATTCTTACAAGTGGTCTGGTGCATTTACAACATATGCAGTATTAGTATAAGTATTTAGAAATGCTTATCAGTCATCTCTTTTACATCTCTGTGAGTTGCATGGCAATACAGTGAATTAGTCAGTGAAAACATTACATTACATTCACTTAATCCAAATAAAATATATTCATCCAAGATATATTACATTCATCCAAATAAAATATATTATATTCCTTTTTAGGGTAAACTACAAAGCAGTTTCATCTCTAGATTTATCACAGAAAATTTCTTGAACAAGTGTCATATAATTGAACAGTTGTGACTTAGGTTTAACTAGCTAGCTAGCTAAGATGAATAAAAAAAACTTTTGAAAATACTGTCTTTTCTGTTTCTGTTTTCTTGCAGTGTGTGAACAAAATGTGTCAGTTCCGTACCGGAATTACACTCTTGTCATGGGTATGGTGCTGCACTTGCGTGTTGGGCCAGATGCAAATGTGTGGTCTTAGCCTCAGGCCATGTTTTTGTAAAGTTTTGCATCATTTTGCAATATTCCCTTTGTGCTTACCTAGAGTTGCTCTGGATAACAGTATTTACAGGATGTCAACAATCTAAATATAGTATTACATGTACTTATCTTGTATGTCTTTCTGGAGAAGATACCATCTGCTAAATATCAAAATGTAGGTAAATTCAGAATGCCTGTGGTGGTGTAAATTTAGATTTAAATTTCACATGACCTAATCAAGAAGTCTGAATATCTTGCCAATAGCTTCCACAATAAAAGTCATAGAGATGACAGGTGGTAGAAGGATTAACAGCATGTTTCCACATTCGATTATGCAAAAGTCAGTCCTTATGATAATACACAAGGAATATTTGTAATGGTTATGAAGGCTGATGTTACTACAAACCCAGGTAGTAGTAGCTTCAAAAATAATCAAAATCCTCAAGTTTCACTTGAAAAATTGATTTGATTGATTGGATACACATGCATCCACCGTCCACACAGTAAATGGATAATTAAAACATAAATTGAACTGTCACATTAGATCTACAATCTGAGCTGTAACAAACACCCAACTGAATACTTTCTCACCCTTAGGTCTTTGGGCTGCAAGTGGTGAGGTACACCCCCAAGACGGGCTGCCATGTCTGGACTGGTACTCTGGAGGGACAGAGGCTGTTTATCACAGAATACACAACAGCTGCAGAAATCAGATATATGAGTAGTCTTTAAATATTACTACAAAAAATCTTTATAGAATGAATAAATGGTTAAGTTTTCTCGTTCATTTCCCTCTCAGTTGTCAACTGTAATTATGATACATGCTCACATTTTTGGATATCTTTTAGAGCAATATGTGCAGTCTGTTATTCGTTTTTCCAATACCAATATTCCAATCCATTGAATTCGTTGTGCTTGAAGTCAGAGATTTACTTTCAAAGTATTGGCAGGTCTGTGAAATTTGACAAAAGGAATGACTGGAACAGTTTAGAGCAATGAATGTACATCACCACCCTATTAATGGTGAAACTTTAAAATGAAAATACAAAGGCAGAAAATGAAGCGCATTTGTCCAAAATAAACTGAACTGATACTGTGGTTTGTACGAACAGATAGTGTAATACATTTGTTGAACAGATAACATAAAATGGTATTACGTTATCAGGTGGGTACAATTTTTGATGAATACTGCAATAACTGCATAAATACTGTAACAACTTGACAAAATCCCTGTCTTTATGTTATTTTTGTGAAAATATTACTCATCAACTCAAAATTACCAATAATGGATTTGCATTCATAAGCTTCATTTAAAGAAGTTATTTGTTGCAATCAGCATTACAATTTTACTGTACTTGTCTAATATGTGGCTGGGCCAGCTATTAATAAGCCTCACTTGTACAATCAGTAGGTGTGAGGCTGGAGAACAAGGTCACACCTTTTTTCAACAGTTTGCTATGGCTTGGTGGAGGCTAGTTATCTCTGTTGTACAGATTTTTAAAATAAATTAGATTTTTTGTAATATTACTCCTTCTGTTCATTTTTCAGCCAGCACCATCACACCTACAAGCACAATGCAATTGACATGGTACTCTTCCTCTAATGAGATAGATTGAACAAGATATAGATTGCAAAGGAGGAGCCTCATCTGACCCCATAAATTGAGAATAGTTAGTTAGAAATGTGTATATTTTAATCTGTTAAATGTTTTGTGCAAGTGTATTTCATAGTGGACCTCTGTCTTGATTACCAATTTCATCTTCAGTTAATTCTGATTGTCTTTAATTTGTAATTGTGACATGTATTTGTCTGCTTGAGCCTGAAAGTCGTTTATTGGCTCCATCTACCAAATCAAAGGCCCTTTAAATACAGGTGTGTAGCTGGAGTGATGGGGTCAATTTTCAGCAGTATGGCTGTGTCTACTGTGAAAGTGTGCTGCTTCAGATGGCATTATTTTAAAGCAGCATGGGCCTTTCAAGTCATGTCAAATTTCAGACATGCCTTAAAATAACTCTCCCTGAGGTCACTACAGTTCATGCGATGTTCCAAAATGGCAACAACGGCAGCTGAGTTAATATGTGAGAGACTGACAGGGAGAGTAACAATTTCGTTTTTGAATGAATTTTGTGTTTTGAACGCAATAATAAAAATCTATCCAATTGTTATATCATTCATATTTACTTTTTTTTTTTAATTTTACCATAAATAGATGTCAGCAGTGGCAACATTAGCTAGTGAGTTGTAGTTAGCTAATGGGTACTACTATCAGTGAAGAACTAACATTATTAGCTAGCTTAGCTTGAAGCTAACAAAGTAACAGTCAGTTTGTCACTTTATTAACTACCTAATTATATGCATTTCGTGATAGCTAGTTATGTTTAGGTAGCTTAGCTATATACATTGTGTAGCTCTACTATCACTTGCTTTATGGAAGAGGGAAAACATAGTCAATTTTATTGTAGATATTTAGAAGTAATCATTTTTTATTGGTACAAATACCTCTGGGTTGTGATACCCAGTCCAGTGGTGGTGCATCAGAAATATGTACTCCAATCACTGTGCTCATTTATTGATTGGCAGTCAGGTACACACAGGTACAGGCACAGGTGGTAATACATGAATAATGGTAATAATGAATAGGTGGGAATGATCAGCTGGTGATCTCAAGGTTGGGATGAGGGGGGAAAATAGTGGGTGGCTAAGTGCACTCAATGAATTCATACATTCTAAGATATGTTGGCCATCTGCAGCAAGCATGAATAATACCACTTACCTTGGGCTGAAAGGCCCCTTGTAGTGAACTAAATGGTCCAGCAGGGGGGAGAACAGGTTGAATTCCTGACACAGAGGATGAGTACTGAGGGAAGAACTAAAATGTGAAGAAACAGAAGGACAGACAGTAAGAATGCAGCTCCAAACCAATCATGCCACACTCACTTATGAGCTCCCTATGTCTTCTTCCATGAATACTACTTAATTTCACATCAGCTAGACAAAACTGACATAACCCCTTGATAATCCTCAGAAATTTCTATCCACCAAACAGGATTTCAAACACCCAAGAAAGACTTGTGTAATAGAAACCAGGACCCCGAAATGTTGTTCATGAATAGCCAGCAACCATACACCACAACATTAGGCTCTAAACTCTAGAGCTCTAACCACAGGCTCTAAGCATTACACTTAGAGCCTACATAAGCATGGTGTAATAGCTGAACTAAGCAAGCATTCATAATATATTGTACATGATATATAACACTATCACATGTGCCAAGTCCAATCCTGTCCCCACTGTCATGACCCATAAGACATAGCTAGGGCAAGAGGTGTCAATGTCAGGGGACAAAAAACAAGAACAAAAATAAATAAAACCATATAAAAGCTAATACAGTCAAGGTATTTCTGTTGTCATGGCCAATAAATATTCAGACCTTCTCATGTCACTTTTAGTTGTCAGTCTTACTTCATTCACTTTTCTTCATTTTGGGTGCTGGACAGGTTGAATAAAGCACATATTTTTTCTACAATATGTTCTCATGTTAACCACTGAAAGGTTAAAACAAAGATCTACTCCTGAATTTCAGATTTTCATCTGTTATCCTGTCTGAATGATCATCACTGTAAGAGGAATAAAATCTTTGTAGGCATGCTCTTTGCACCACACAACATTCCTAGATGTCTAAGCACCTCCCTCAAATGGCCAATGTGTTGCCTAAAGGCTCAGGCTCAACAACTTTCAGCCCCAAGCATCACGTCAAAACTTCTCTTCATAGTAAAATTAATCTGAAATCAATTCAGATGTATACTTCTGAGTGGCGTGGCTCAGTGAGATAAGGGCCTCAATCTTAGCAAATGTGGACCTCTACAGCCCAAGACTACCTGTTTGAGGCTAGACTGTGTTATTAGTTAGACTATAAGCCCACAATCCAAGATCACAAAAATATATTACGATAAACTTGTAATATCAAATCAAAGACTGAAAAATATAACCTAGACTCAGGCAAACAGTTACAAAAATAATTTACACCATGAACTCACAGGGTGTCTGTAGAGAGTCTCCATCTTGCCTGGATACTTGTCAAACTAGAGACAAAAGTGACAAAAGGGATATAACATCCACATTTATATTTCCAAGAATTTCACCTTTTCAGGAAATTCATAAAAGTTCAATTGGGAATTGCAGTGCATGAACAGTTTTATAAAGGAGCCGGTGAAGTAAATACCACAGAAATGAGACCGACAAATAACATTCCAGGAATCACTGGGCCAGATTCAGTATTCATATGTACAAACACTTTTGTGGATGTAGTGTGCATCTGACCAAAATATCAAACATTTTGGAATTCATCGATTTATTCTTGACTGGAATTTGTTCCCATATATGACCAAATTTCACAACTGTTGAAGACCACTCATTTGGCAACATACAAATTTCAGCAAGACGATATTTTCTTTGCAATTCCAATAAAACTGAAGAAGCAGTTTATGTGTAAACAAAATGACCTTTTAGATTGGAAATACATAAAAACAGTTTGCAATAAACAGAATATTACTGAGTAACTAAACTAATCAGTAGGCTTGAGCAGTCATCACAATATGAAACAAGGGTAAGAAAGAAGTTGGGTGTTTCCTTACATTTCATTAATCTAATGTGACTGCTCCGTACTTTTCCCCCAAGTACAAAACATATTTGTTTCTACAAAAATTTTGATAATATATGGATGCAGTGGGCCTCATTTGATTGTTTCCAAGTGGTCAGACAGCTCAACCAATAAAATTGTTAATGAACCCTCCCTTCTTCATTACTAATAACCACAAAGATCACCGTAATACCTACCAGAGGAGGTGCAGTGGCAGATGGAGACAGGAAAGGAGTAAAGTGTTGGTGCGTATGGGTATGCTGGTGTTGATGGTTGTGCTGGTGGAACTGGAAGGCCAAGGGGGGAATGGTTGGCTGGGCCTGAGAGGCACAACCAGAGACCCCAGGGCCTGAGCTGGAGGCAGAAGGGCCCCCACATGCTGTAGATACTGCACCCCCACTCGCCTGGCTTCCAGCTGCACCCCCCTCTCGCTCAACATTCTGTGAGGTCAGGAAGCGTGAGCTCAGCTCCTGACGAAGCAGGTCCTGCTCTGTTGGGGAGAAAAAAAAAAAAAAAACACTTTTAGACCTCACCACTGAACAACAAATATACTGAACATTATGTAGCACTGACAACTGGAGACAGAGCGTAGTGATGGTACCTGTAAGGGCTGCAGCAGTAGAGCTGGCTGCATCTGCTGAGTTTAACGGGACCTGCAGGAGAGGAGGAGGTGGAGGCAACCCTGGGGATGAGGTGAAGATAGCCCCTGAAGCTGGGTGTGACAGGGGTCGCAATGACCCTGGGAAGCCAGGACCACATCCCAAGGATATGGATATATTCACAGAAGGTGTGGGGGGGCGCAGAGATGAGGAGGAAGAGGTAGAAGAGGTGCATGGAGGCTTGACCAGGGTGCTCCTGAAAAGGAGAGGCATCACTAGATTCTTTGTGGACAACCTTGACATCATTATCATATTTCTATGTAAGCAGAAATTTTCACCAATTTAAAAAACATGGAAATAATGGCTGCTGCTGTTGATTTCATATGGCCTGCTGAACTGTCAAGTACAACCTCTGAAGTCACATATGTACTGTGTAAAATGTGTACACATCTCTGTTGAACTGAAATTCCAACAACAGACATTCAGTCTGGTCTTCAGAGTCACTAACCTGCTGCTGAGGCCTATGGTGTAATGAGTCTGAGGGGGTCCAGGGTAAGTAAGAAAAGATTTGGCTTTGGACTGTGGTGGACTAGGTGCATGGCGTCGGAGGTGACCATCACCATCAAGTTGACCAGTTAGTGTAGCCGTGGGTGGGGTGCGGGGGACATAAGTGGTCAGGGAATAGGAGGGTAGGCTTGAGGTGGTGGAGGAAGATGACGAAAAAGAGGAGGACAATGAATCTGGGTGGTGTGGCTCCAGGCTTCTCTCTTGGCTTCGCTGGAGTCCTGAAACACGGGGGGTGACTGAGAGTCGGGGAAGGCCACAGAGAGAAGACGAAGTCGGGTGGCTTTTGGTCACAGATGAATCCATGCTCAGAGGACCAGACTCCAACACTGAGGAGAAGAGAGTAAGACAAAGGTGCTTGGCCCAGACAGAGAAAAGGAGACTCATTCACTCAACTGTATCCCCTGAACTATGAAATGACCTTCACTCCAAGCTCTTCTCCAATGATCAAGGGGGGAGGCAATTGTAAATAGACCCAGTTAGCTTTCTCTTTCTAGTCACCACTGGCACAAGCCTAGCTGAAATCCTCCACAAAAGAGAGCAGCAACAGCCCAACATGGCTGACAAAGTAAGGTATTCATTTTGGACTACTTTTGGAAGATTTCATTCCCTATCCCCATTCTTCTTGCTTCTGAGTCTCCAGGTCCTTACTGAATTCAACAAATTATTTTTGGTGCATTTCTATTTGCTCACGCATTTTAATGTGTGTACTCACTGAATACGTATTTTTAAGGCTAGAACAACATCAAATTAGTAGTAAGTATTTTAATTGCATTAGTAATAGTAATAAGTAATAGTATTTTGTAGTTCATAACCAAATATGCTTATTTACATATTGCTTCTGGTAGTTTTAAGTGCCACTCACATTACATATTAGTCATCTTAATGTATGGAATTAAATTGTGTATTTCATTGATGTGTGGTAAGAGAACCCTGACTTTCTCACAGAAAAGGCTAAACTTAGCATTCTGTGAATGTAGCAGTACCTGCTTTTGCTGAATGGAACATGCTAGACATTAAGTAATCTTGTATGTTTTTAGACATGAAAACCATATGAACATACAAATGTAATCTGTGACTGTACTTTATCAATGCACTTTGTCATTTTTTTTAAACAATGAAATGCATAAACTTTGCACTCTCCCCCCCTGTAAGCTCATCTCACTGCAACATCCTCTGCACTCACACAGAGGTAGGGTACGGGGTGTAGCAAGTGCAATCCTGTGATGCACATGCATGCTTACAGCAACTCTTTTTCATACTGCAAGTCCCACAAGCACACCAGGAAGCTGACACCAGTTTGGGGTAGGCACTCTTTCAGATATCATCTGAACAACTTCACCATGAGTCATTAGGTGTGATGAGGTAACCCTGGCTTATATATCCACCACCACGCCCTGACAAAACAAACCCAATTTGTTCCACAGCGGTGGGCTCCTGGTCACTTTTGGCAGATGACACAGAGGAGCTTGGTCCTTAACCATACGCCTGCACTCAGAACAAGCGCTTTAACTTCCCCGCTAAGCCACTCGGGAAGCAAAAACAGAAATACTGGGATTAGGATTCTTACATTATGACAGTGCTGTGCCTCCAGTACACAGTCTTTCTCTTGTACCCATTAAAATAATTACATTTACATTTATTCATTTAGCAGACGCTTTTATCCAAAGCGACTTACATAGGTTACAGTTCTTTACAATGTTATCCATTTATACAGCTGGATATTTACTGAGGCAATTATGGGTTAAGTACCTTGCCCAAGGGTACAGCAGCAGTGTCCCAGCGGGGATCGAACCGGCAACCTTTCAGTTACGAGTCCTGCTCCTTGACCACTATGCTACACTGCCGCCCGTGGGTAATTACCAGGCACCCTCAAACAGACTGAATTTTGCAACCACAAACCAAGACAAATGCGAGACTTCTTGAACTCACCATGACTTGTAATAATAAATTGTTGCAGGTACATTCGAAATTTGATCAGCTGTATAGGTGACATGGAACACCCACATTGCAAATACCAGGTTTTAATTTCAAAAATACCAAGTTGTAATTTCATATGTGTTAACTTCCAAAGAATCACGTTGGTTAAAAGTTGTTCTACATTAGCAAATTCTTGATGCATTATCATATGCTAATTTTAGGTCTGGAGGCCTGTGAAGGTACTCTAGGCACTCTAGAAAGTATGTTTATTGTTTCGGCTACAACAAGTGTAACGTTTAGAGAAACTGGTTTACCATTTCACATGGTTTTCTTTTGTTACACAAGAAAGAACATACATGTTTGGAGGGACAGGTGAAAAAAGGGAAGTGACAGAGGTTTAACATCACATTTACCTTTCCTGGTGCTGACTGTGAACATTGGCTCCATATCATGATCAGAGGCCTGGGAGGATAAAACAAAAGAAATGGTACTGCAAGTTACCCAATGTGCAATGTCACCATATGCACCACGCACAAACCCTATGGGATAAATAAAATAAAAATAAAAATAGCTGAATTTCCACAATGGTTTGATCCTGTTCACCAGCAACAGGCAATGCCCATTCAGCCATATACAGTGCCAGACAAACATGGTACTTAATAGTACAGCAATAACAGCATGGAGGAGAACACCCACCTTATCACCAGACTCACTCTCTGTGTCACACTGAAAGAAAAAAATTGAAAGATTTTCATAAGTGGCATGTCACTTTTGGGCACTGCTCCATATTTTCAAACAATAATGGCCCTTTTGTACATTCCAAATAGATTAGACATCTTCCTTCTACAGAGCCACACAAAGACACTTACAATGTAGCCAGTCTCCAGGAAGGAGTTACCAGTAGCCTGAAAATAACATAAACAATTGATTAATTTAGTATAAAAATACTAACTAACTTGACTGGTTCTAATAGGTGCCTTCTCTAAGTTGTAGGTCATTAATATGTCATATACAATACAATTCTGGTATATTTTTGGAAAACACTATTGCAAATTGCTATGCCAAGCCCATTTTCAAGGTGCTCCTTTTTCTGTATGGACCCAACCTCAAATGTGTGTTTATCAATATGGGTAACATTATCTGGTTCTTTACATATACTTTAAATATCTCCCACAAAATGCTTGTAGTTTGTAGTTCCTGCCAAATATACATCAAAATATTTGTTTAAAAATTATACAAAGCCAGGAAAGCCAAGAAAGTATGGAGCAAATTCAGACTTTCAGATATGTGCATGTAAACCCCACTTAAATGCTTCTGTGGACAGTTGCACACCTCTGTTAGTACTAAGCACATTCAGACATGGAACTCTGAAGCTCCTGTGTGGGGAAACGTGCATTTGGGGTGGTTTGCCAAAAATGAGGGTGTGTTTCATTACTTTGCATGATACATGTATTGTGACCCCTACCCTTCTACATAGGAAAATGTTGAATCAGACGTGCACCACAGTGGTCATCGTATGTAACAACTAGGGATGCACGAGAGAAGGCTACATAGAATATAGACCCAGCCATACTTACGATCATAACAGCGGTCTGAACACATTAACTAGTTCAGTCCACAGACAACCTCCACATGTTTCAACCAATATCCACGCAGGATGCTAAGGCACACAGATGCCTTCTTAAAATTTCTTCACAATTTATTTGACCTTTTCAAACAAAGAAATCAATAATATGTTCACGTATTGTAATCCTTATGGCTGGTTTGCTTCTGATGTATTGCTATGAATGTGAACAGAATCTGTACAGTAACACTGACAAGCTGGTGTAACAATCTTTGAGTTTGTCTGAAAGCAAGCATCATATCATTTTATATATATACACACACATTACACATGCACACACACATACACAGTCCATTTTTCCCTCTTCACCTCCCTTACCTCTCGCTTTCTCCTCCTCTTTCTAGCTCTGTCCCGATAGCTGGGAGGATAACTGAAGGGGTCTCCTGCTTCAGGCTCAGAAAATGGTCTACCTCTGTTCCCCTTGGTAACCCTCTTCCTCTTATTTCCCCTTCTAAGGAAGACTGCAGCACGCTCTGGGGGCTTCAGAGTACAGTCCATCTGGGGGAAGAGACAGATAAAGTTTACACATAGACTGTGTTAACACCAACAGTGCGACTCTATGGGGGCAGAAATTAAAGAAACATTTTTGCTTACTGTCTCCCTTAATAGCTTACCAATAGGGCCACATCAAGTCCAAAGAAAACCGTAAAGTCTTTAGTTAGCTTGTACTAGCTGCGTGCATCAACCCAACGCTGCTGCATCACTGAGCGCTTGCTCTTAGACCCTCACTTCGGGATGGGAATTGAGAACCGGCTCCAGTTGAGAACCGGTTCCAAATTGTCCGATCCATCGGAAACGTATGCCTCTGAGGTTATCGATTCCTTTTATCGATGCCGGCATGTTTGTCTGGCAGTTGCGCATAAGTTCTTTGCATATGACATCACAAACCAGCGTGCATTCCAGATGGAAGGCTGGCAACTGGAGGCAGGTTCTGATGCAAGTTGGCAACGACCACCAGCACTGCAGCAATGCCTATGGTTTCCACTGTTTACAGCTGTTCCAACCGATCAAACAAGGGCTACTTTCGAGTCCCGAAAATAGTGCTACACAATGGGGAGAAGTTTAAAAAACTCACACAAAAACGGCGGCAGACATGGATCAAAAACCTCCGTCTTAAGTCTGTTGGAGCGGAGTCCAACAATGCTCGTGTATGCAGTGACCACTTCGTGAAAGGTAAGGCTAAAGTCATTTTGCTACCTACATATCTAGCTAAAACTGACAAAAAATACAGACCCGGGTGGCAATATCGCAGGAAACACAGCTAGCTACATCTGCAATATACTAACTTCTGCAGCTATACTAGCTTCCTGAAAAAAGAACCTTTGCAAACCAGATAGTTAAGAATTGAATGTTACCTTCCCAGAGACGCAACGCAATAAGTACTGTAGGATGTGTAATAAGTATTAGGAGTTCCGCAGATGTAGCCAGCTGGTCTGTATTTTTTGTAAGTTTTATCTGTAGTTTATATGTGGGTAGCAAAATGACTTTAGCCTTAGGCTAAATTCGCCTCATTTGGTTTCCTTCTATTGCTATTCTGTTTTCTTCCTGGTTATGTTTATACACCCAGCTCTGTGTCTGTAAATGGGTAAAAACGGGTAAAACGGCGACGATTGGCTGAAGGATGAGAAATACACATGGAAAAAGAAGTGAGAAATGTCAGGGTTAGGTTGCCCAAATTCATTAAGTTAAAAAGTTGTTTATAATTTCTTATAATACACCTAATCATGTTTTCATTGCTAAAGGGAGTATACCTTTGGACATATGATTAGATTTTATAGTAGACTATAATTAGACAGGATATATTTACACATTAAAATAAAAAAATCTGTATTTAATGCAGAAAGGGACAGCAGCAGACAAAGGAGTCCACAGAGTGAATGCAACTGTGTCAGGGAGTGCGTCTGCGTCACGCTTTTTCACAAATCAAAGGTGGCAACCCTATGAATAGACGAGCATTGTCGGACTCCGCTCCAACAGACTTAAGATGGAGGTTTTTGATCCATGTCTGCCGCCGCACTTTTATTAAAACAGACTGATCAAAATAAAATGCAACAACAGCGTTTCCTTCCCTGTTTGAAAATATACAGCTGCAAAACATGTAAATGAAAAATTATATAAAATAAATAGCCTATATTAAATAAAAATAGGTTTACGTTGGTAGCACTTTCTGATAAGGTAATTCAGACTATCAGAACATTCTATAGTTATATCCTAGTAGTCTTTTCTGATAAGGTTTAGAGTATCAAAATATGCTACTAGTTTTACATTGGTATTGATTAGAGTGTGTTGATGGACAAACTAGACTACAAATTTACATGTCAGCATGTAAACTAGACTGTCAAAATACATACAGTTTATGTGATGGATAAATTGTAAGTAGGCTATGCCTATTAAAATTTACTTGACAGCATTTTCGAAATTGCTGTTGGATGAATTAATGAAAAAAATAATTAACTTAGAACCATTTTTTGATAAGATAAAAAAGAATTACCGACCTTTTTGGCTTCTAAGGTAGCACAACCTGCTTGTGGTAATATTTCCCAATAGGATAGCAAAGACACCGCCCAGCCCTAACACAAAGTAAAAATTACAGGTTTTGTACTACACAGCAATTATTAAATTGGGTTGAGGCTATGCTTATATAGCTAGCTAATAGCTGACTAGAAGCATTCCTGGGTTAGTGGTGCTACATAGGTATCAATATACTTTTCGTACACAACTTGCCACAGCAAGTTATTTCACCACCCAATTCAGTGTACAAGCCAATACCCACATGTATTTGCACCTTTTAAAATATCATTTTCCTGTGTTTCAAGGAAGCCCCCGAACCATCCATCTGATCCAAAAAGCCTATGCTCTATGGATGCAAGGGCCAGACATGAGAGAGGGGCTGCGTTTTCTTTACAATTGTATCTGTTGCAGTAGCTTGATTCGTTTGTGGAAATTTTTGCTGTAATGATATCACACAATTTTGCAGTAGAGAAATAAAATTGTAATAAGGTACATCACCTGTCATAATAAATAGAGAATTTCATCTTATAGAAACTATAAACACTGTCCATTTTGATTCCTGTAGCAATTGTTCTTATGTTTGGAAATTATGTTTGGTACTCAATGACAACAGAAAATAACCACTGGTCAGGTTGTCTATCCCACTCATTCTCACTCGGGTTTAAATGTCTCTGACAACAGTGCTCTCTAGGAATTTCACAGCTATTTAGCTCACATGGTCAGCTGTTTTAGTGAATCTGTTTTTATTTTGAAATGAGATGGCTCCACCACAACACTAAATACTCGGGGTGCAACGAATAATCGACGTAGTTGACTAAAAGCGATGACCAAATCAGTTGCCAACGAATTTAACAGTCGATTAGTTGGCAACGTTATCGTGTGTGTTTTTCGTGCTGGCTTGGAATGCTCAGACACATAGCCTAAGCTATGTTGCTTTACTGGAGTGAACAATAGAGATGGCAACACCTTCACGACCAAAGACCTCAAAAGTGTGGCAGCATTTCACTCAACCCTTTCGCACTTATTTTATGCCATGTAGCACGTGTTACATTATATGGTTCGTTATGTTTTCACTAGCGTTATTAAGCTTCTCATAGTTTTCACCGCCGCATATTTGCTATATTTAATGTTAATGTTAAAATGTTTCCTCAAAGATAAAATTAGCTAGAATTTTTCCAATCTCATGTTCTAATCGCAGCGGTGTTAGCATACGCGCTAAACGGATAATCACACCGGTGTGACTGTATGTGTGAAAGGGTTAACTCTCCCAAGAAGGTTGTGAACTGCAACATTTGCAAAGCTGACCTTGTCTGGCATGGGAGCACATCAGTTATGCTCAAGCATCCAAAGAGGTGACACGTTGGCTCTCTAGATCACCGATTGTCAATCCTGCTCCTGGGGCCCCCCTGCTACGCACGTTTTCCATCTTTCCCTGCTCTACCTACCTGACTGAACTCATCAGTGGCACTTTTGATTAGCTGAGCACACTTGATTTAATCAAGAGCATGTTAGTCATTTCAATCAGGTGTGTTTGGAGCAAAGATAGAAGATATGCAGGACAGGGGGGGCTCCAGGAGTAGGATTGAGAAACACTGCTGTAGATGAAGACTCGTCTCGTTAAGTTAGTTAGCTAGCTAGCATTGCTAATGTTAATGTTAAAAGCCATGTTACTTCACATTATGAGCTATAATGTTTTCTGTTTTGAAAAACATTTTCTCTTGATAAATAAAATATTAATGATGTTGAACATAGAGTGTAGCAAATAACCTATTATTCACAACAATCCTGTTCACATTCCAAATGTGCCCTAACTTTACAATGTTAAACCAGAGCCTGTCTGCTATTTAGAAATTCTTTGCTTAAACGTTGCGTCGTTGTCATGGCTACGTTTATGGCTGGAGATAGTGTTGCTGCCGAGTGCACAAGTTTAGAGAACACTGGAGAATGACACTTTCTAAATCGCGAAAGATTTCTACAACTTGTGTCTATGCGTATGCGCCCAATGTGGGTTGCATTCAAATCAATTCAAACAAGTTATGGGTTTGTTGGATCTCATAATGCTACCGTGGATGGCTTTCTTCAAAGGAAGCAGATTTGTACTCCCCAGCAAGCAACTGCCCTCACTGAATTAGTCCTAGTAACAATTCATTAAAAGATGTATTTTTGAATGAAGTTCTCATCTTTATTTTCTCTATTTTAATTAGCATATGCCTAACAACCCCAAGCTAAATTTAAAAGCTGAAAGATAAATGAGCCGTTGAGTAATTGTGCGATTCATAATCTGAATAGATGATTATTCGTTTCAATGATCGATAGATTATTCGACTATCAAAACAGTCGTTAGTTGCAGCCCTACTAAATACAAAATATAAAACACTTTGCAAGAAATGTTTTAAAAAAGGAATACTCATTAATTGTCAAAATTAAATTCTTAGTTTCCTCATAAAATAAAGGTTTTGTTATTCTCAATATGCAAAGCATTTCTGCCAAAATTACTATACATGAGTATACCCTTATTCAAATGAGAGTCAAGTCCGGGTCACCAATGATAGGCTGCACTGCATAATTCTGGAAAGGTTCCATAAATCCAACATTGAAAATAATAAAGTTTAATGGGAAGTAAAGTGAACGGCATTAGACAACTTGTACTGATGTAGTGGACAGGGGAATTAGGATGGCAAAGAAAACACACAAAATGGGCAAAATGATCCAAGCTTGTGTGTTTGTGTGGCTTTTATGATGCTGTACTAGAATTCTGTGTTTAAATTAGGTGGTACAAAAGTAACTGTACAGACAGAGACTTGTGGGTCATCTTCTTCATTTCTGTAGGGCTCTAATTTCGGTATTTAATAGTTACCCGAAACGAATTTTACCCGCAACAAATATATTTAAATTATTGTTGATATTATTATATTGTTCTTATGCAAATGGATTGAACTTAACAGAAAAATAATATCAAAACGTTTTCCTCAAAGACGAGTAGATTATTCTGATGTGCGACACTGGAAATAATCTCATGTCACAGGCAACCGAGCTTCCGAGGTAGGTACCTCGCTAGCTAATACCATCTCTGTAATTAAGTAGGTGGCCAAATCAGACGTTGCCTAAGTAACCTGATTAACTTTGTTGCAATAGCTGGTGAATTAATAATCTAATCATAGTTACATTTTAAATCTTGATGCAAATTCTTTAAACATATTGGTTCCAAACAAAAAATAAACCGCATGCCTCATTGATTACAGGGTTCAATTAACGCGAAAAAACAAATGCAGCCAGAGCAGTTAGGTATGTAAACAAAAGCCCACACGTACCTCCAAGGCCTCCAAGCTGATGAAACTTGCAATGGCGAAACCATCAATAATGTCTTCTTCGCAAGATACAGAATCTCGCTTTCTCCGGCGTGGCGGCCTGTGTCTCATGACTACAGCCCCGGGTCCACATTCACCGCCACATCCACGTCCTAGACCGTCTCTTCCGCCAGCATCCCGCTCCGAGCCCGAGGAGGGTGAGGAAGGCCTCTGTTCTGTTAGGTCTGTTCTCCTTCGCCGTCGTTCTCTGTCGCGTTGCGAACGGGAGCGACGGCTTTGCCTGAAGCCGCTGCTTCGGCCTGGTCCGTCCATGTCAGACAAAGACTGCAGCAGTCCTTGTCTGGTCAAAGGCACTTACAGTCGTGGTCGTCAAGGCACTTTCACTGTTCTTCCCTCGCCCAAAAGAAAAAGCACACACACTGTACCCAAAGGTTCCGGTCTAAAATGGCGTTTGGCACACTTCTCGGTCTCACTTTAGCTTTCTTCAGGAGCAATGTATTACTCCACTACTCAAGCGTGTACTTGGAATTCCCATCAAAATACCCAAAGAGACAGCTACATTAGCGACCATTTGCACTGAACCCGAGAAGTCTAAATCTGCCCAATTCTACTAAAAGGAGCGAAAAATAGTCCAAGCTCTGAAATCAGCAGATGATAGGGAAATGACTAAGACTTCAATATAGCTGAATTGTGGTTCTATCAACACAATTCGAATATCTTTTTCTGTTCCTCTCCCGACGAATCACAGTTGGCTGGCTGGCTAGCTAGCCATCCACCAATATCACGACTACATTATCTAATAGGTGGCTAGCTAGTTTGATGTTACGCTGAACGACCATGTTACAGGCGGAACCAAGATCACCAACCAGTCACTTATAAGCGAATATCGCCGACCAATGGCATATGTCTACCTAGCTAGCTAAATGGGTGTAGGTAGCTGACTAGAAAACTAACTCTAGCTAGGTTACTCAATTTCAGGACTGATGCAATTTGATAATCTACAGAGTTAGTTTATTCCCTATGTGCTTGGTGAGCGAGTCTTCAATAATACTTGTAGCTAAGATAGCTTGTCAACACCAACCATCTTATCAAATGGCTTGCATTTTACGTTAGCTGGCTAACTAGTGGGCAAGCGGGTTTATGAGTAGCTATTTAGCCAACTATGAAACGCGAATGAATACGGTAGGCCTATCCACTCCAACGAGATAACCAACTTGTAGTTGTCTTACCTATTATAGATAGTCTTATTAAGGTAGTGATAAGCTTGTTTGTGAGAGCATAAATCTGGCACAAATTCCCACCTGGCTAACTCACATGTAGCCAGCTAAGTAACAAACACTATCTTTGTTTAGAATGACAAATAATAGGCTAGACAGTTCTTTTGGGTTCCGTTCAAAGTAACATTAACGTTAGCAAACAATTTTCGATGGAATAGCTGGGTTAGTTAGGTAATTTGCATTTTCCTTTGTCTATGCAGGTGTTAGTGAATTAAATTACTGATGAAGCATTTTTATTTTTACTAACTTGCGATCTAATCTTCTTTTCGATGAAAAAGAACAACGCCGGAGCCGGTCCAAAATCAAGAAAAGCGCCCTCGGTCTAAATTAGCTCCTTAAATAGCCAGCTAGCTAGCTAGATCATGATTAAAAGTCTTTCACCGGGATGGGATTCCCCACTTCATACCAGATTATGCCCAATACCGTTCTATCTTCACCCATTTGTTTTCGTTCCGCACCCATGAAATCCGAAATTCTCTTGGTACGATTGTTATCACTTTGATGTGGAGTTATACCAACATGCCAAGCTACCACGGCCACGATTGATGTTTTCCTTCCGCGATCCACTGAACTGGAATCCACTGCATCGTTACAATAATCTTTAGACTTTCTCGCTGAAACTCAAATATCCGTCAGGTCTTTCACGCCGTCCTTAAAGAGACGGCGACACACTTACCAATAACTTCAAGAGCTATTACATTCGACACGGGTGTTCCAGAGAAAAAGCTCCGTCTGTTTGGGCCAACACTGAGTACGACGCTGCATATAGACCTCCTCTGAGGAAAGTACGAGTTGCGGTCATGCTTTATCACCTCGCAGCCTTTATATTGATCATACCATTGAGATGAGACAGCGATGAGACGAGTGAAGGCAACACATAAGCAGTTGTATATAGTGAATACTTCAAAAGGCATTTGTTTTTATAACAATTACAAATTCAGTAATGGCCATAACTGATGCTGTGTTTATGTTTACTGGCTTCTGACCAAATTGTTATTTTTTCGGATATAACACTAAAACTTGGGGCAGCAATATTTGTTTTGGCAGGTTTGATGATCTAACCAAAGTAATTCAACTCGACAGTCCTGTTCGACGGCTGCCACCTCTCCAATGTCGTCTTGGGCCCATGGAGGAAACAGATTGGTGAATATCTGGATAATTACGGACCTCTATGAAAAAGTACGAGTCAAATGATAATGTTTTCGACGCCAACTCAAAGGTAATGCAAAAAGAAAAAAACAAACATTTTCTTGACTTTTGTTGACAAATAATGCTTTATTAAGATAATTACCATGATAACATTTTTTGCCTCAAGAGCACCCCCCCCCCCCCCCCCCCCCAAAGTCTCACGACGTCATCTTACATGAAACTGTTTTGGCCACATGGCTTGATGCTAAGATCTGAATAAATATAAACACTCCCCTATTTGGGTTGCATATCCATACAGCACTGAGTTAGGCCCATTTTGGGGTTCATGCAGAAATAACCATAATGACACTGAGGTCTCTGTTTTCTACATTATGTTTTTCCTTCCCTATAGGGATTTTTTTGTAGTGTCTCCAAAATTACATTGAGCACAATACACAGGACATAACATACACTACATAATTGTAGTATACCATAAGCAGAGTAGAAGAAAGGGTGATGTGTCGTAAAATCTGAGACACTGGGAACACATTTAAAAAGTATATGAGAGGGGTTTAGGAGCAAGCAAGCCAAAATATTAAGACATTTTTTTGGCAGATAAAAGAAATGAAGTCACACAGTCATTTAGGAGAGACGTTGCAGTTAGGATGAATGAGTGTTTTGAGGTGTAAGAAGTTTTCTCAACCTTCTTTGCTTCAAGTCCCCCTTTGGACTATTGCAAGGAATCACACTGCTCCACCTCCAAATTGTAGACTTTTTTCTAATTTTCCAGTTTACAAAATAAAAAAAGCTTTCTAATCTAAAAAAAAAAAAACAATAAATGTAGCAATCAGGACTTTCAAGACAGGAAGACATCTGTTGTGACAGCTTATGACATTTTCACATTGTTATGAAGCCTGGCAGTTAAGGTGTGTGGAAGTGTTGCTGTGCAGTGGAGTGAGTGAAAGAATATGGTTTAGTTACTAGTTCTAAACCCCCTGCTCACAACTTTAAACTTTTATGTAACAATAGAAAAACAACCATTAGGTCAAAATATGGCTTTTAATCCTTTTCTGCACTATTTTTATTAGACTGTCATTTAAAAACAGCTGATTAGCACTTTTCAAATTTAAATCAGGTACAGGATGACAGTGTATGACAGTTGAGACTTCATGTAATTGTTTTACTCTGGATAGGACTCTTGATACCCCCTCGAGCTCTCAAGGTATCCCAGAAACACCACAGACCCCAAACACTTCTCATGTCGCACAAGACCCCCTTCCCTCCTTTGGCCCCACCCTTCAAACGTCCTGTTCCCCTCCACTGACCATTAATGCTGACTTGTTCCCCCATTTCAACCTGCCTTCATGATTGCACACAGTTGAAGGCTGCTGTGCTTTGGAAGGTAATTGCATAGAGGCTACTATTTTAACAAACTATAGGGACATTAAGAAGTGAAATGGAAGGTTTGCCCTGGAAATAGAGCACAGTAGTTCATCTCTAGCTGAGGACATGCACTCAAATAAAATAATGGACACAATTTTAATTTCATTCTATTTTCATTAAGTAAAAACATCCCTTGTAATGATATAGATCTCTTTCTGTAGCGTGGTAGTCCTGCAAATAATTTGGAGAAAAAAGGATTTTTTCAATCACAATGCTTAATTCTGAATCAATGCTTAGTTGCTGAAAAAATTTTGCTGTTCTTGATTTTCTGTTCTTGATTCTTGACTGATTCTTACCATTTGACTGTTTTCTTACATGGATCTGGATACTAGCTTGTGCTGAATTGTGTATGCTTTCTGTTTTAAGATGTTTTCCACTATTTGATCTCATCAAGGTGACACACCTGTTTGCATTCTCTACTTGACCTCATCAAGGTGGCACACCACGTCTGCATGAGAATATGTAAATTAATCCATGTCTCCTGCTGATGATCAAACATTGGTGCTTTGTCAGTGCCACACAGGTACATACACTGTTTATCTGTCTTTATATATACTGAGGTAAGAAACCTTCACTCCAGACTCATTTCCAACTTACTGTGGACCACTGTAAGGAATAAAAATTAATTTCTGGAATGCTGAGTCTCGTGGTTCTCTCTTAGGAAAAGCTAACACTAGCTATCTAGTTGATGTTTTGCATGAGTGTCATTTGGCAATGGTCACACAACCTGACTGAAATGGATAATTTTACAGTGTCTCACGGTGAGCTAACATAACATCAGCTAACTTAAATTGCTAGCCATCTGGCTAACTTAACATTTAATATCTAGTTGGCCAATTTGGTTGGCTGATTTAGCTAGTTAGCTCATTTAGATAACTTACTGAAAAATTTGCTATCATAACTTGGACAACTAGCTACCTATAACTAAAGTTACAACTAGTTAACTGAGTCAATGCTACTGGTGCAAAACATCAAAATCAACCCTAGCTAGCTATGCTTTGAGTGGGTTGAAACCAACGTGGATTACAATTAAAAGGGTTAGTGCTAATGTAAGATTTGTTGATCCATGTTTTTGTGTACCACCTAATTTCGAACTGAGGAACAAATCTAAGATTAGGCCTTTAATCTATGATTAATTATTATTTTGGCCACCATATTGAATTGATACAGTTATGCGATATGTAAACAAACACACAAGGAAAATTCATCACAAAGCACACTCAGTGACCACTGCATTAGGTATACCTGTACACCTGCTCGTTGATGCAAATATCTAGTCAGTCAATCATCTGGCAGCAACTCAGTGCATAAAATCACAAAGACATAGATCAAGAGGTTCAGTTGCTGTTCAGACCAAACACCAGAATGGGTATGAAATCTGATTTAAGTGGGGTGATTGTTGGTGCCAGATGGGGTGGTTTGAGTATCTCAGAAACTGCTGATGTCCTGGGATTTTCATGCACAACAGTCTCTGGAGTGTATAGGGAATGGTGCAAAAAAATGGTGCAAAAACATCCAGCGAGCAGCAGTTCTGTGGGCGAAAATGCCTTGTTAATGAGGTCAGAGAAGAATGGCCAGACTGGTTTAAGCTGACAGGAAGGCGACAGTAACCCAAATAACCACACATTACAACAGTGCTATGCCGAAAAGCATTTCTGAACATACAACACGTCAAACATTGAGGTGGATGAGCTACAGCAGCAGAAAACCCCTCCGAGTACCACTCCTGTCAGCTAAGAACAGGAAACTGAGGCTACAGTGGGCACAGGCTCACCAAAACTGGACAGTAGATGATTGGAAAATTATCACCTGATCTGATGAATCTCGATTTCTGCTGCAACATGCAGATGGTAGGGTCAGAATTTGGCATAAACAACATGAATCCATGCATCCATCCTGCCTTGTGTCAATGGTTCAGGCTAGAGGTGGTGGTGTAATAGTGTGGGGAACATTTTCTTTGCACACATTAGGCATCTTAATACCAATTGGTTCTGGGCCTCATCTTCAACAACGATGAGACCGCCAACCTGAATGAGGTGGAGAAGCTGGTAACCTAACCTAGTGTCAGGTGAACTGTCTCTATCTGAACGTCAGCAAAACCAAAGAGCTGGTTGTGGAATTCAGAAGGAGGCAGCAGCAGTCATACACCCCACTCATGATTGGTGGAACTCAAGTGCAGAGAGTGAGTAGTTTCAGGTATTATGGGGTTCATATCACTGAGGACCTGACCTGGACTAATCACATCCAAGCTCAGTTAAAAAAAGGCCAAAGGATGTACCACCTAAGACTGCTGAGGACATTCAGAGTCCCCCCAGTGATTCTGAAAACTTTCTATACCGGGGCTATAGAAAGCATACTGACTCAGTGCATCTCAGTGTGGTATGTAAACTGTTCTGTCCAGGACCGCAAAGCCCTGCAGGGAGTGGTGCGTTTAGATGAGCGTATTTCCAGGACTGCCTTCCCCTCTCTGCAGAACATCTACACCAGGCGATGCAATACCAGAGCTGTCAAAATTATTAAGGACTCCACCCATCCCAGTAACTGCCTGTTCAGCTTGCTGAAATTCGGCAAGCGTGTCCGCAATTGGAGCTCCTTCCCCCAGGCCATCAGACTCCTCAATACGACATGCCCGCCACACTAATCTTGAACACATACTCTGGACTTTAATGATGTGGTACTTTCTAGTTTTTATTCTTATTCTTATTGTCGGGAGAGTACCAGGCATTTTATGGTTCCTTGCCCTGGTCTGGGTTTTTATGATTCCTTTCCCTACTCAAGACCAAGGGCAGATAAGTCAACAAACACACATAGCAGGCAGAGGGCAAATGGCCTACCACCAGGAATACCCCTAAATCAGTGACCTCAGGTCACATACCTATTTAAAATAAGCAGCCATCAATTTAAGGCTAGACAATATAGCCGTCGCCACTGAATAGCTATTTTTATCGAAATAACAGCTATCCCCGGTATGTGGCGTTAGGTTTTTTCCCGTTAGTCATACCTGATGTACAGAGGACAAAAAATGACATAAGAATAAATAAATATATACATAAATAAATGAAAAATAAATACATTTGCTATTTCTGTATTTTTACATTTATTTATACATCTCTACATTATTTATTTCTGTATTTCTACATTTTCATATTTATTTATTTATTCCTGAATTTATTCATTTATGCATTTCTACATTTATGTATTTATTTCTGTGTCCGTATGTTAATTGCGTGGGTGGTCCTATACCTCAGTCTAAAGCTGGATTGGTTATAGCGGTGCGATTGGCTCTACTGCTACTGCCTTGACTTGACTGGGGTTATGCACGTGACGTCACAGTACACAGTCACTGCGGGATGGGTTCCACCCACTGAGTGGTAGTGATGTGCGATACCACTTATTTTCTTTCCAATCCAATACCAAGTAAAACCCAGGTTAGTATTGTCAATACCGATACTTTACTTAAAAAAAGGAAGTTAGGTGGGCCTGTACAACACTGACTAATAAAAATAACTACACCTACACATAGCACATTCAGCAACAAATGGTGCCACCTTGCCACACTACCATGAACGGATGTTTATGCTGCCCAGATACTGAACTGGCTGTCGGACTACTTCCATACTACATATCTAGGGAGTTTTCACATGCTATCGTGGCAACCATGCACAGCATCATCCACTATGTAACCCAAAGATTCCAGACTACATGCACTCCAGTGCTTTGTTGTAGCATTTCTTGTGATATTGTTTTACAACTTCCACCATCTTGAGCAACTGCTTTATTCCCCTGTGGAGATCAGTGAAGGTCTTAATCTGATTTTGTATTAAGAAAAGGTAAATAAAATGTAACCTAAGATGTACTCATTTCAAATCATGACTATATAAGGACTATGGACTTCTCAGTGACGAGTAAAATCAAAGAGTAAGATCAGTAATATCACGGCTATTCCAATATCAGAGTTTTTAAAATTAGACATAAACAATTAGACATTTTAATGAATTGATGTGAGGTGTCACAGAGATGAACTCAAACATTACAACTTTAAGTCCAAGAGGCGAAACTCTGGTGGCTTTCGTGCCTCTTAGGCTTCTAACGTTAGCCTATTCTTTTCCTTACTACTACGGGTAGGCTAAATTACCCCTAACTGACACCAAAAAGATGTTTTGAGGCTACTCTTTTTGTCCATTTAAGGCATTTAGCAGATATATAAATAACTTTCTCATGGTTAATGATGCAACCACACACTCTCTCTGTATCTGGATATTGCCTGCCACTGTTAAAGGACTCCATAATGGAGCTCTGTCTTGCCCTAGCAGCACCTTCCTTCAACACGCTCTCGACCTCCTCCTGCTCTGCCCGCCGTGTCATAACCTCCTCATACTCTGTGCTATGAAGCCTCAGGTGTTTCAGCAGGTTTGTGGTGTTGCCACAATACTTAATCGTCTTCGCGCACACACAGCGCAAACCGCCTCCTTGCTATTTTCAACGCTAAAATACTGCCAGGCATAGCTACACTTTCGATTGGCCATCACGTTTATCAAACTGCACACCACACTCACTGACCATCTCGTCGCTGTGAAGTTGTCTTCTTCCAAACTACTTGTTTTAGACGCCGGAATATCAATACTATGTTTTCACTGGCTCACGTGTTTACAGATCCGTGGTACGCATATGACTAACAAGCGGAGGGAGAAGTAGTTCCTATCGACTGGTTAGTAGGAAAGTCTCTGGTAGTGTTATTTTTCACTGTGTCCCATACAGATATTAAAATACGCATATGCCTCAAATGACTGAAATCCAGTATCGATCTTTTAATGAGAGAATCAATCCCAGAACAGGAAACTTTGGGATCGGAAGTATCGATATTTCAGGATCGATCCGCACATCACTACTGAGTGGCAGAAAGATTTAGGCTAATGAGTGGCAGCGTTACCGTTCAGCTTGAATGCCGCCAAAAC
The DNA here is from genome assembly GCF_013368585.1 of Megalops cyprinoides. Classification (NCBI taxonomy): domain Eukaryota; kingdom Metazoa; phylum Chordata; class Actinopteri; order Elopiformes; family Megalopidae; genus Megalops; species Megalops cyprinoides. Next base: position 71,355,600 of record NC_050583.1, read on the forward strand.
ACAAAAAACACATCTAAAATGGGAAAGTGTGGTGGAGAATGTGAGGCCTTATGTGAGGCCTAAAGCACTAGTATGCACTAAAGCACTGTTATTAATGAAAGGCATTATATTAAGTACTACAATTAATAAGCATTACATGATATTGTTGATTTACTACCTTAGCACTACAATTAATAAGCATTTTAATGATAGTGTTGATTAAAGTGCCGCTATTGGAAAAGCATTAAGTACTGTTATTAATATGCTGTGATTCTGTGTGATTATGGGTTTGGGTAAGGCTAACCCCTGGTTATTCTAGGTTATAAGTATTTGAAAGCTATTGCAGGACAGATGTCAGAATATGCAACCTTGAAAAAGGAACACTGCCTTCAGCATTGCCCCTCCTTGGACATCACCCCAGAACCTTTGTGCGCTATGTTGTTGTTCCATAGTCATGCCATCTTCTCCTATTGGTTCATAGTCTACGTTTATTGTATCTTCTCTCCCTTCACTTTTCCTATTGGTTCATGGTCTACGCTTATTGTATCTTCTCTCCCTTCATTTCTATTGGTTCATAGTCTACACTTATTGTATCTTCTCTCCCTTCACTTCTCCTATTGGTTCATAGTCTACGCTTATTGTATCTTCTCTCCCTTCACTTCTCCTATTGGTTCATGGTCTACGCTTATTGTATCTTCTCTCCCTTCACTTCTCCTATTGGTTCATGGTCTACACTTACTGTATCTTCTCTCCCTTCACTTCTCCTATTGGTTCATAGTCTACGCTTATTGTATCTTCTCTCCCTTCACTTCTCCTATTGGTTCATGGTCTACGCTTATTGTATCTTCTCTCCCTTCACTTCTCCTATTGGTTCATGGTCTACGCTTACTGTATCTTCTCTCCCTTCACTTCTCCTATTGGTTCATAGTCTACGCTTATTGTATCTTCTCTCCCTTCACTTCTCCTATTGGTTCATAGTCTACGCTTATTGTATCTTCTCTCCCTTCACTTCTCCTATTGGTTACGGTCTACGCTTATTGTATCTTTTTCTCTGGTTTCATAGTCATGCCACTTTCTCCTATTGTTTTACGGTCACGTTTATTGTATCTTCTTCCTCTGACTCATAGTCATGCCACCTTCCCTTATTGTCAGCCTGTTTTTGCCCCTTTTAACATAACATTTTAACATTTTATTATGTGTGTGCATCCCATTTTAGTTTCATATTTTCTTTTATGAGTCATACAGCTAGAAAATAACAGCTGATTGCCTGCATTGGCCTAGCTGACATCTACTGACAAATGCTTGCAAACTGTATGTGGATTTACTGCAATTTGTCATAGTTGCCCATCATACTAGTGCTGAGCTAACGGCCCCCCTTCGCAGGATTTAGTTCTTCTTTGTCTTGTTCCCGTGGCCCATCTCCTCGGCCGTGTCCAGACGGGGCCTAGTTCTTACATTAACCCCTTGTTTTAAGGCCTAACCTTGTAGCTTATGGCACATAGATATCTGTGTGCCTTCTTACAGTCTGCAGCAACGCTGTCTGGCTAACTGAGTTATTTAACCTTTTTATTATTTAAACGTGGGCCTGGAAACAATGGTGATATTCCAGGCATATATGCTTAAAAATAAAATGAACTCTGTATTATTTAATTATGTTTAAAATCATATAGGTGTGGAGTGGAAATAATGGGAAAATTCTGAAGTGTTATGTTTAAGAATAATATACAATTGATGACTATGGTGTTTATGGGATTTTCTAGGCGGGGTAAATGTAACAGCTTAAAAATTAAATAATGGTGTATTAAATGGAAGATGGGGTGATCTTGAAGGAGGAGCCTGGGAGGAGTTGGAAGTTGGAGTCTGAGATAGGAGGAGTGAGAAAAGGCATAAAGGATGGATGCAGGCTGAGGGGAGGGCAGAATGCTTGGGGATATGCTTGCGAATGCATTGTAACCTGTTGCTCTGCGGACCAACCCGGTTTGCTGTATATGACTGATCACCATACGCAATAAACCAAAACCTTAATTACATCAGACTCTGTAAGAACTCTTATTTATTTCCAGAAGGCACCAAAGTGTGGAGGAAGGCCCTTGGTCCCTCTGGCCCAAAACCCAGAGGATAGGCACCACATTAATTGGCGTGCCAGCCAGGAGAGGTGCGAGGGAAGCCAACGGCCTGGACGGAACTGCTGCTCCTTGGTTCTCCAGAGGCCTCAAACAAAAGGTAAGCAGAGCCTTTTTCCAAAGTCTGCTAATAGTTGTAACCCGAGAGCAGTAAGTGTCTGCCCGGGCCAAGGCAGTGCCAGCCTCTCCTTAGAAGAACCTGATTCAAAGTAAGTTTAAATTGTGAGAAACTTAAAAATAAATCCAAAATTTGTTAAGATTATTAAAACTGAAGAAAAGAGTCTGATGTAATAGAGTGTGCATGAGTAGTGTGGTGAAAGGTTATGTGAGAAGGCATGCTTGAGTGGGAGCTTAGAAAAAAAAACAGTGTGTTGGTATATTGCCTGTGTTGCCTTTGTAAGGGGTTTGGTTTATTTGTTATTGAGGCATCTCAGGCAAAAGTAAGGCATAGAATGGTAGAAGGGTGCACTGGTGCAGTTGTTAAAATAATCAGAGGAGTTGGTGTTTTATGTGAACTCAAAGGGGTTGGTGTTCTATACGAGCAATACAAATTTTGGCAATTGTTTTGGGGTACTCTGAAGGGTTTTTTGGTGTGAAGTCCTGTGGATACCGCTCTCTCCCTGTGTCATGGTAACTGCCCTCTCTGTGTAAGGGAAGTGTATCAGAACGTGACGCCGCCTTTCCCTGTGTTAGGGAAGTGTATCAGGATGTGACATTGTCTTTCCCTCTGTAAGGAAGTGTATCAGGACATGGTGTCATCTTCCCCTGTGTAAGGAAGTGTATCAGAGAGAGGTAAAAGTGAAGTATATCAAAGGAAGACGGCTGAATGGGCAGGCATTGTGTGTGTGTGCATGAAGTGTTAAAGAGGATAAAGAGAATAAAGAGTAAAAAGAAGTAAAGAGTAAAAAACAAAGACAAAAAAGGGCAAATAAAGGTAAAGAGCAAAGAATAAGGGTAATATTGGCCAAAAGTAGCATATGAGTGTGCTGGCAATTGTATGAATGGGTATGATTGAAGAATGAATGAGGAGACTTTGTTGTGTCGTCCGTCATATGTGTTAACTCAGCTGAGCAATTGGGCACTTGAAAACGAAAGACAGGAACCTGCATGGGTTTGGAGTCATAATACAAATATAGAAGTGCATGCATGGGAGTATTTTGAAATTGGAAACATTCTAATAACAAGAATAAAGATTGAGTTTAAACTGAGACTAGACCGTGCAGGTATTGATAATAGTCCATGGCAAGTAAATCGAGTGATAGAGGTAATAAAAATCCACGTAGGCGAGTTTATAATTTGGCAGACTCACGGGAAGGAGGCAGAAAGAGAATTGTTGTCACTGAGATTAGGTTACCCCAGAAACTTTTCCTTTGAAACTGATAGCATACCTACTCCACCTTGGGAGCAGCATAGAGATGAACAGGAGGTTGCAGCACTGAGAATAGGCTATTATGGGGGCCCAGCACCTCATTGGGTTAAGTGTGCACTTAGTTACAGATATGTTCATTTAACCCCCTCCACATGGTTAGAGAAGAGAGGTAAAAAGAGAAAGCGCAGCAGCAGCAGCAAAGGTGAAGTGGATGCCCCTTGAAGGGCTAGTGGATGCAGAATATTTTGCAAATACCAGAAGGGTTTGCTGTACAGGGACAGGATAGACTGTTGTTAAACCCCAGACTTTGTATTACTGCTGTTCCCAGGAAGGTTAGGTGGGAGACAGGAAAGTGGGCACAGCTTAAAAGTACAAAAGAAAGTGATGGTTCAGAGCAATTGGAATTAGATACTTATAATCCAGGACCTAGCAGAAAGTATAAAACTGGGACTACAGTAGGGAAAATATTTGTGCTAATCAGGACAAGGGAAACAGACGGGGAGCCAGAGATTCCTAGGTCACTACCCAGCAGCGCCAGGCAGGCATACATGGGATCACAGACAGGAAAAATGGTGAGGAAAAGGAGTGCTGTGGGAGTGAGGGTAACTACTCCTATGGAAATAATGATAAAACATCATCCAAATTACCAGAAACTGATTCAAAAGTGTATGGAGAAGTGGCATAAAAGAACCACAGGTATCTCACAATGGCCAAAGGAGGGCACTTTTGATCTTGCCTGCTGTGAGGAGGTGGAGGCTGCTATTAAATACCAGAAACCAAAAGATGTGAGTGACAGACGCGAAGGCAAAAGAGCAAGAGAAAGAGAGGCGTTGAGCTGGTTTAAAGAGGAGGGGAAACAATTTGGGGAATCTGAAAAACAATAAGAAGCATGTTCAAAAAGGAGCGGGCTTTCCAGAACCACCACCTTACAGATGCAAACAGCACCAGCATTAGGAAATCCCGATTATAGCAAACCTTTCCACCTGTACGTGGCAGAACGTGCAGGTTTTGCTAGTGCAGTATTAATGCAGGACACACCTACGGGTAATAAACAACCATTAGCCTATTATAGCACGAGATTAGACCCAGTGGAGCAGGGTCTGCCACCATGCTACCAGGGTCTGGCAGCAGCTGTGTTTGCCTATTAGAAGGCCTGAACATTAACAATGGGGCATCCAGTAACACTGTATACATGTCACCAGCTTCATGCCTTGTTAACCAGCCCAAGACTTGTTCTGACCCAAGCCAGGAAAACTGGCTATGAGGTCATCCTTTCAGCCCCTGAAATTAACATTCAGAGATGTACAACTGTTAATCCAGCAACCAGAATGATTTTGCCAACTGAAGGGAGTCCTCATGAATGTGTCCCAAAAACAGAGGCCTTTCTTAAGGCTCGTGAGGACTTGCATAATCAACCCATTGTGGCTGACATGACGTTGTTTATAGATGGGTCCTGCTCTAGAGTTGAGAAAGGGAACCAGGCAGGGTACGGCATAGTGCGGCTGAACGCAGATGGGGCAACCTTTACTGAAGTGCAGGGAGAAAGAGTAGCACAGCCATGCTCTGCACAATTAGCAGAAATTAAGGCTTTAACAGCCGCTTGTCAGATGGCAGCCGATAAGCGTGTTAACATTTATACTGATTCAGCCTATGCTTATGGCGTTTGTCACATGTATGGTACAATCTGGAAACAGAGAGGGTTTTGTAGGGCAGACGGTACACCAATTATGCACGGGGAAGCCATTTCAGATTTATTAGAAGCCATGAAGTTGCCAGCAGCAGTAGCAATTGTTAAATGTCTAGCACACCAAAAAACAGACACCTTAATAGCCAGGGGAAATAAGATGGCAGACGAATTAGCACGAAAAGTAGCATTAGGAAATGAAGGTATCGGCTGGAGCGCCATGCCAGTAGTGGTAGCGGAGGATCTACCTCCTCCTGAAGCAGATTTAGTCTACCTTATTCAGGCCCAACAAGCAGCAAGCATATATGAAATTAGTATGTGGATAAAAAGGGGGGAGAGGAAGACTCAGGAGGGACCCCACAAGGGGTTGTGGAGAGGACCAGCAGGTCATTTTGTTGCACCCACATCACTAGTTCGCACTTTGATTCAAGATGCCCATGGTCAAGATCATTGCGCAAGGGGGGAGGTTATTAATCGCATACAACAAGCTTGGTGGTCACCATATCTGACAAGCATGGTAGACCGTGCATTGTATGAATGTGAGGTGTGTGTAACGTATAACATTAGAAAGGCCTTCTCAGCACCCATTGGGCACATTCCAGCACCAGATGGACCCTTTAGACACCTGATGATTGACTATGTAGATATGATTGTACGGGTCCAGGGGAAAAGATATATGTTAGTGGTTATCGACAGGTTTAGTCGCTGGCTAGAGGCAGTACCAACTAGTGGCCCAGATGCAAAGTCGGTGGCAAAGTTTTCGTGCAAGGAGGTGTTCCCACGGTTTGGGATCCCAGATAAACTTATTTCTGACAATGGGCCGCACTTTGTGGCTGAGTTGATGAAGATTCTGACTAGAATGTTGGGGATTAGGCGAAGGTTTGGGTGTGTCTACCATCCGCAGTCACAAGGGATGGTAGAAAGGGTGAATGGAACTTTGAAGGCAAAAATAGCAAAAATTTGTGCAGATGGCAATATTAACTGGGTAGATGCATTGCCATTGGCATTAATGAGCATGAGAATGCAGACTAATAGAAGTACACATCTCACTCCACATGAAATGTTGACTGGCAGGCCCATGCCAGTGCCATACTTGAGAGGCCCATATAATGGGCCACCACTTGAACAGCTGGAAAAAGAACTGTCACACTATGTCCAGCATCTAACCGCAATACACAAGACAATCTTACAACAGGTGAGAGGGGCCACTGAGGGAAGAGAAAGCAATATCCCAGGAGAACATCAAGAAATTCGTCCTGGGGACTGGGTGTACATTAAATGCTTCAAGTGGAAGTGGAGTGAGCCAAGGCGTGAAGGACCTTTTAAAGTGGTTCTTACGACGCCCACTGCACTTAAAGTCGAAGGTAAAACTGTTTGGTTTCACTTAACTCACTGTTGCAGGGCACCTGAGCCTGGACAAACTTTGAAAGACATAAGAGCAGCTCAGAATGAAGAAGCGGTGCCAGAAGGGGATAATAACCAAAGGGGGGAACCCGGAGCTGACGAGGCTGACACAGCAGAGGAAGCAGCAGGAGAAAGTGATGGCAATGGAGAAGAAGGAGCAGGAATGTCTGCAGCAGGAGCGTTGCCACCTTCAGGAGAAAGCAGGGGAAGCAGGAGAACAAGGAGCCAAAGAGCTTTAACAGGGGGCATTATAGAAGGGGAGGGGGGCCACCCTGGGCGTACTTACTAATGTTGCTACTAGTGGAGTTATGTCCAGCAGTGCATGCCTCATCCCCAGCCATAAGTGGAGGTCAGTTGGATGAACTGTTACAAACTCTGAGCAGACAAAGCACCTCACAATGGCAGACAAACATGTTTTATCAATGGATGAACTTCTCAGCTAGACAAGTGTCGCAGGAAACATGCATAACGTGTTATAACACAGACGCCAGACGAAGCCCCCAGGTGAAGCCATTGCCTTTTACACAAAAGGACTGTACACGAGATAAGATTTGTGGATTATACTGTATTCTGTGGATTATGGCTAAAGGACAATGGCGAGAACCTGCTTTGCGCGTGAAAAACTCGGCCAACTGGCCTGAGATTGGCGGAGAGGCGAAACACATGAGTGAGTGTAAACAAAGATTTCCAGAAGTGCTCGTTCAGCTGGCTGCAGGGAATGTTGGGGTACCACCTTTGGTTAAAGTGCATGATGGCACAGTGTTTCCATTTTGTATTGCGCGACATGAGACCCTGGAGGGGGAAATAGGTCTCTATCTGCTAGGGAGGTCCAATAGTACCTCAGATCCATGGCTAAGCTGCAGGGAGTGGGACAAACAGGGTAACCGAGTGTGTACCACAACAAAAGTAGCACCCATCAGATGTCAGGAAGTAGTTGTTAGTTATGGGTGGACAGCTAACCGTACAATGGACAACGGAACTGAAGTACAGGTCTCCTTTAGTGTGCCAAACTTCTTTGTAACCTGTTGCTCCGCGGACCAACCCGGTTTGCTGTATATGACTGATCACCATATGCAATAAACCAAATCCTTAATTACATCAGACTCTGTAAGAACTCTTATTTACTTCCAGAAGGCACCAAAGTGTGGAGGAAGGCCCTTGGTCCCTCTGGCCCAAACCCAGAGGATAGGCACCACAAAAGTTATGCTGTTGTGTGATTGATTGTACAAATAGATTCAACAAGAAATCGGAGCTATCTTTTTACAGACTGTCGAAAGCTAAAGAAAAGAGAAGCAAATGGATCGCTGCAATTCGCAGAAACACCTGGAATCCAGGCACCAAAACGTGTAGCTTACAGTTTTCCAAATACAAGTTGTAATCAAATAAAAATATTTGTACAAACCACATACAACCGGAATATCCATGGTGTTCTCATCACTTTAATTTCGCCAACAAATCCTTGAAGTAGGCTAGCCTACGACCACGCGTCAAGGCTTTTGTGGACATTCTAAAACGCTTAGGCCTACGTGAAACGGCTTAACGTGATTTAATGTTCCAAAACAGCGACCAGTGATCACCAAATTTCTCTCGAACATCTCTTGTCATAGGCCTAAACACTTCCACCTGTCAAAAAATCAAAACCAAAATCCGAGTATGGACGTACGTTATCTTAAGCGTTTTCCTCTCCATTGACACCCATTATAAGGAAAAGGCTTAACGTGGCTTAATGTTCCAAAATAGCGTCAAATGATCACCAAATTTGTCTGACATCTCACATGTCATGAACACCATCTCCTATCAAAAAAGCAAAACCAATAGCCTTTTTCATTATCAAAATGTATTTATTTTTCATTTATTCATTTCTGTATCTATTTATTTATTTCTGTATGTATTTATTTATTTATTCATGCTTATGTCATTTTTTGTCCTCCATATGATCAACGATTGCATCGGAACATCTGTAAAGCGGAGTGATTATAGTTAAAAGTGCCAGTGCTGTTATACTGAATATCAGCACTCATGGAATGCCTCTTGTCCAATCAAATTACTTGGTCGGAACTAACGGTTGTATAAAGCACAATTTAAACATAAAATGCTTCTCACAGCAAATATTGATATATGCGATTAAAGTAGATTAATTAATCACAAAGCATCTTTGCAGCCGTGTGTTTCTATCTACTACATGGAAGCAATATAGTGCTGTTGCTGTGATATCAACACTGAATAGATACCAGCAGTGTTTTTTCCCCGGAAGGATTTCACATGGCCTCGGAAAACTGGAGGTGTGCTTCTGCATCAGGTATGATTAACGGGAAACAGAACCTACCGCCACATACCGGGATTAGCTACTATTACACTAAAAATAGCTGTTCGATACATCGCGGGAGCTATATCGCCTAGCCCTACTTTAAGATTGCAAGAACTCACCTAAAACCCAGTCAGATACTTAAAACCTCAAACTAATGATGGACTGTTTGGATACACATTTGATTTTGCCAGATAAAAGCGGAAGTAGGGCGTGGTACGCCCGCTTTGTGTATTGGTAAGCATTAATCTGCCCCTCAGATGTAGAGTCTTAGGCTAAACGGTGGCCACAGAAATGTTTGGTTAATCTGAAAGAGGTTGGTGCCAAATACTTCTAATAAAATATTAAAGAACTCTGCCTTTTCAGCCAATCTTAAAGCAGTAACATCCAGATAGACCATAACTGTGGAGGGTTGCCTTCTCCCCTTCCTGAGCACAATCAGCGTGTGTGTGTGTGTGTGTAAATGTGTGTATCTATGTTCGGGTCATTTACCCTTTTATACCCAACAGTTAATTATACCCTCATGTCATGAGTAAAATGTTGGAAAACCCAATGTCGTGTGATAACGTGTATTTCTCAATATAGCAGCAAAACCACCATTTTACCAGTACCAGTTCCTCTGAGCCAACTCTCTCCTCTCAACCCATGCCTACATAGGCGGTTTTACCATAAGGCATCGGTAGGCAATTGCTTGGGGCCTTGTCCGACAAAAGGCCTTGTGAATTTGTGTTTCCTTTTTTTTAATTTATAAAACATTTTTCCTTTGTCACTCCAAACAAATGATAATCTGTAATCGATAAAAAAATCTGTCTACATATAAATGCGAGTCTATCCAATGAAATATCTATATTTGCTCATATTTATTATCACCCACATTTCACATTTAATGGACTATTCCACCTTGACCTTCCACCTTTGCATGGCTGTATTTGCGCCAAATCAAATGACGCAGCAATTCGAGCTACCATCAGAGACAGACAGTCACTATCTTTGTGAAGCGATTTCAAAGGGGATTTGAGAAGAGAAAGAGGAAGAAGGAAGATGCCCAGTTTAAGGAAAGTTTGCCTAAACTGATGAAATTCTTAAATAAAACAGCCAGAGACTCCAGGACAGAGGAGCAACAGGTAGCTGACATTATAACAGGTGTAACGTTAGTTGAAGAAACTGAGCTAGCTAACGTTAGCGCGCTTGTTCTGCAAATTTGCTAACTGTAAGTAAGCATGATGTTAATATCAGTGCTTTGGGTTGCAGACATAGAATAGGTCTGCTTTTGCAAAAGTGTATGAACTGATGTATGGAAAACATATGATTTGTACCTATGAGTTACTTTGCATGTTGCAATCTAAATGGGTAGCTTGCTGACAAGCTTGAGTATTCATCATTGGTAACAGACACTACAGCTAGCAGAAAATTAAAGATTGGGCTATATTACTTATAATCTTTTTCTTGCCATATTGTCTTCTTCTAACTGATTGAAGGTCATTTGAAATTCTTCAGTTAGAATTCTCATTTGGGTCTGTCCTTTAGTTCTGTGGCTTTGTTAACTGAAAAGAGCTGCCTCCAAATAGTTTTTGTTCACTAGCTATGATTGTGCTAAGCAAAATAGAGAAGAGCCTTACATTGGTCTTTGCCTGCGGCCCCTAAATCACTAAAACCACCTGCATGCCTATTAATGTTTGGTGTCATTGCAATGCTCATGAAGAGCTGAATGTAAAAATGATAATGTCAAAAATATATCTGGTATTTCCAGATGTTGGGATCTGAAGCACAAAAGTCCTCCGTTCAGTCCAGTCATCCGTTCAGTCATCCAGTCCGTGGCTCAGTTTCTCCTGAAACTTTTTGGATTTTTCCTTTTGGAGTTTTAATCAATTTTTAAAATTATTTTACACATTGGTTAAGTGAGGAGTTTTAGTAATTGGTGTCATTTGTGCTCGGTATTAGAGTGCCGGACGATAAACAAGGGCTTTAATTTCTAAGACTGTTGGGTTCAGACCATCTAATTTTTATTAAATTCTCATTTCCTTGACATTATTGTACATACTTTTACTTTCTAGTTTTAATCTTACTGTACATATTTTTTCCTTTTATCTATTTTTATCTAATTTATTTTTATTTCTGCTATTTTGCACAGTCTAAGTTGGACCAGTTTTACATTTCACTACAAGTTGTACACTGTTTATAACTGTATGTGACAAATAAAGTTCTTGAATCTTCTTGAATCTTGAAATGAGCATTGTTTAAATGCTATAGCCTACCTGAGCATTGTTGCTGACCATGTGCATCCCTTTATGACCATGGTCTACCCATCTTCTAATGGCTACTTCCAGCAGGATAACACGCCATGCCACAACGCACACATCATCTCAAACTGGTTGCAAGAACATGACATTGAGTTCAGTGTACTCCAATGGCCTCCACAGTCACCAGATATCAGTCCAATAGAGCACCTTTGGAATGTGGTGGAACGGTTCCCGACCCTGTTTTTGTCCACGGACTGCCTTCCGGTTTTTGACCCTGCCTGCTTTTTGGTTTCGCTACTTGCCTGTCGTTATCATTAAACCCGCCTGGAAACTGAAGCTGTCTTGGTCTGCAACTGAGTCCTTGCCTGAGCCGTTACAGGTACAATACAACACAAGCAAAAAACTATAGAGTCAACAATATTAGAAGCAATGCATTACCAGGTGTCAGTGGTTGGCCAGGCAAGATGCAAACTAACGAGTGCATTATAAACTATTGGATTACTTTTTTTTTTTTTTTATAATTTTAATTTAGTTTGGTAGGAGACACTTTGAGGCATGAGAAGTTCCTTTAGGGGGTAGTGTTTCAGGTGCTCAGGTGAGAGCAGAAGAGCTGTGCCTGAAGATGGGGAGGGACTCAGCAGAACAGATGAAGTGTGGTATTCGTATTAGTAGTAACATGTTTTAAGACGTGTAAAATAAAACACACCCAACATTAGGGTAGTCAAAATAGCAACTAGGGCATAGTTTAAATTTTAAAACAGTCCATTAGCAGCCAGTGATGGGCATATGACTTTTTACTGAACTGCATTATTTCTGTCAGTTCAGTGTGAATATTCATGAAACAATGCATTCACTGAGTCACTGATTCCTTCAGTAAACTCAGACTTTGAGATACCTTGAACCTAGATGACAAGTTGTGTCATTAAGCCACATGGCAGACATGCCATTTAAATTCAATCTGACAAACAGATGTAAAAAATAAAAATACAACCATTAAACAATGACACAGAATGCCCTTCCTTCCTTAATTCTACCAAATACAATAGCTACAATGGTGAAGATCCTAAATGGTGGTAGTTATTAACCAAAGAACAATGTCTCCGTGAATGGTAGACTTCATGATAGACTACTTTTCCAATACTGAAATAATATAAAACACAGGTCATACTGTAGACCCATCCCAAAGTTGCAGGAAGTGCTCAAGTGTCAAGGCACAGAAGTGAATTTTACAAAAATTGAAAAAAAATATACTATTAGAGTTAAAGAAACAGTAAAAATGGGGAGGCAAAGGTCAAACTCTGAAGATTTAAATGGGTTGGCAGAGATTAAGGACAAACAGGACATCAAACAGCTTATTGCCTACAGGAAATCTCAAAACCAAGAAAGAGAGATTTTTCACACTGGAGCATGACCCCCATCAGATTGTAGTTTTAAACTATTCTGTATGGTCAGAACTCAGGCAGGGACTCAAGCACAGACAGAGGAGATGGATGCCAAAAACAGGTTTAATAATCCAAACGGGTAATCCGCAAAACGAAGTCAGGGCAGGCAGAGTCAAAAACCAGGCAGACACGGCGACCAAAACCACAGGGCAAAAATGGGGAACGAAGTCAGGAAAAACAGGCAAAGTCCAAAACCAGAAAAACACAGCAAACATACCACAAATCAGGTCCAGAAATCAAAGTCAAGAATAAACAGGCAAAGCAAACGGAACCAACAGGCAAACCAGAACAGACAGCGAGTAGCAAAACAGCAAACTGAGACGAACTGGCAAACAAGACAGAGACAAGCAGGGTAGATATAGGGCTAGGCTGATGAGGTGATGGGAAGCAGGTGTGCTGGCAGGCAGGTAGAGACAATCAGGTGGGCGGAGACAGGGCGGAGAGTGGGGCAGGGCTAGAACACAAGGAAAACAAAAGCACATGGACAGGGGAAAGAAAACAACCGGCTAAGATGCCGCAGTCATGACAGAACATGACAATATCAAGTAAAATTATGCAGATGGGCTGCAAGCAAATCATTCCATTAAAGAATCCATTCAACGATGACAGCATTGTAGACCAGCTTCTTACAAGTAGGCCTAAGTTAGCTAGATAGCTAGCGATAATGTTAGTTGAAGTTACAGTTACAGCTATTCTTTAACTGCAGTAAACCTATGCTGGCAATGTTCACATTTTAGTCACAACCTTGCTATAATTTAACATCAACATTGATGTTGTTAAACGGTTAAACTACAACAGAAATTCAACATGCTAACATTACAGAGGTAATGTTGCGTCACTAATATATATGGGTTGCTGTCATAAGATGTTAAACATTATATTAGTTGGCTAGCTTTTTCTAAAATGGTGTTCTTGAAGTTTTAGCACATATTTTTTGGTAAGGCATATCTTGCCAGTTATTTTTTCATAGAGAGCTAACATTAGCTTGCTGACAGAGCACTTTTTATGCCCCCTATTTATTGTCTCTGTGTGTGACACAGATGGGGGGGTTGGAAAGGTCTTGGCACTATTTGCATTACCTACTGCCCTGGTCTGGGCACAGCTCAGCAATAATATGATACTGGTGACAGCTGAAGTCTTTTGTATTTTGTTATTCACTAGAGACAGACTTAACTGACTTAAGTCTCAGAACTCTCTATCTAGACTTCTCGGCTCTCCCTGAGTGAATAGCACAGTATTAGACAGGTTATTAGCAGGAAATGAACAAGCAAAGTAAACAGATTTCTAACATATGCCTACACCATGCCATTTTCTACCTCTGATTCTAGGTAAGGATAATGAACCAACCAACAAAGGAGCTCTAAGACCAGCAGTCCTTCCATGGTCTTCAAATAAGTGATGGGACAGATTTGACAGATCTTCATTAAGAAATGTTGTATACTGAGAAGAATATATTTCATGCTGAAAATGCCAGACTCCAGAGGGAGGTGTTGGTTCTACAGAGAAGAGGTGTTGCTCCTTCAGAAAAAGAAACTGACTTCTGAATGCCAGACTGCAGAACATATTTTAATGAGCGTTGAATGATTCATAGGAAATACACCCTGGAAACAGTACCGTATACTCCGGTACTGTTAATGATTGTGTTCCCCCCTAATTGTTTACATGTCCTCATTTTTAAAAGCTATGAATGTAACAATTTATTTTGTTATTTTTAGTATTTTTATATTGTAGATGGACTGAAAATTTTTGGTAACAATAAACTGGATTTTATTAAAACACATCATTAGTGTATTCTAATCATTTTTTCTGCCTTGAAGTGACCCATCCAAAGATGTTTTCCAGCTGTCAAAATAAATAAACAAATAGTGATAGGGATGAAAAATGTACACATTATACCAATTATAACAGTGCATGGACATGGACATAGACATCACCAGTAGAGAACAAAAACACTACCAAGTATGCTTTGAAAACTCCTGTTTTATCAAAAGATATCAATTTTCTTTTGAAAAACATCCTTTTCTTATCTTATGTAGGCTTTAGCTCCAGCCCAGCAGAGCAAAAGTGTGACACCAATGTGGTCTTCAAGGAATAGAGTTTCCCACCAGTTTGTAAGCTTATGTTAGAAAAAGACCAATTTTATAATTACATTTTCTCTTCCTATGCGTATACCAGACTTAATATTATATACACACTACTAGACAACGAAATGTTGTTCTATTAAGGCTCTTCTCACAACATTCCTGATGTGGAGCTTGACAGCCCATATCCTTCTCTGTTTCCACCACCTGGTCATTCTCTTCAGGTGCAGGTAACTCATCACCTTCTCTCTTACTGAAGCACACTACATTACCTCATTTAGCAGACACTCTTACCCAGAGTGACTTACAAATAAGTGCATCACCATGCTAAGAGTAGACATTGTAAGGTATTACAAGAGGTCAGTAAGATACAAAGTTAAGTGCTAGGTTTAGTGTGGAGTTTTTTTTTTTTTTGAACATAACAATACATGACAAAACATAACAATACATAACAAACATAACAAACGATAGGATAGAAAAACATGCATAGGGGGAAGGTAGACTACAGACACGGCTTGAACAAGTTTTTTTTTTTTTTTCTCTTGCACAGGAAGAGCAACAATAATTGTCAATGTTGTTGACAATTTGATGCAAAGGCATCAAGCATATGAATCTGCATTTCCACATACTGAAGTGGCAGCCCTGGCATGAACATGAGTAGAGTTGTATGTTTTTTATGCTATTGATGCAGGGTTCAGCAGAGGGGTCATCAGGTATCTTTGACATGGGTATCCATTGTCACTAAGTAGATGTCCTTCCATTTCCCATCCATCTAGTGTTGATCCATCTTATCTAGCAGCAATGTTTGTGACTTACGCCCTGTACTTCAGGGCTGCAATGGCTTTTGAAACTCTACAGATGATCCTGCTTACAGTCAACTTGTGAGCCCCACAAAGCACCCTGTAGCATGAAATCTCAGGGTCACTAGTAGCATTGGTGAAACAGCAAAGTTACTTGCATGTTCGATGGTAATTTCATTTATCCTATTCATAATAGTAACTGAATCTTTACTGAAGCAGTAGCGTTGAAAAAATTCATTGTTTTAATAGAACTCAAGTGGATTGAGTCTATCACTAATTTTCCTGTGAGGAATATGCCACTCCTGCTCCACCAACAGTATGCTGCCATTGTATGATTTCATAACCACTTCAAAAGACAGTTTAAAATGGGTCCTCAATCATGATTTAAATCTGAGTTTAAAATTCTGGAGCAGCCCAACTAATTTCAAACCTCATTTAAAAGTGCAAAATAAATCTAAATTAAATACAGGTATAAATCAATATTGAATTACATGTAATCTATGTTTACAGTTTTGTGCAACATGATTATCAGATAAAACAGATTAAACTAGATAAAACTGAATCCTTGTTGGTGCAACCCACCCTTATGTCCAAATTAAGTTAGCTAGCTAGTTAGATAACTAACTAAAGTATAATAACATTACCAACTGACTTACTATGGCTTCAGCAGTGAAAATGTCCAGGTTTTGGTAGAGTCCATTAGTCAAAACTCCCAGGTCACCTTTGCAGAGGATGTAGCAATCCATATGTGAATGATATGAGGATGGAAGTTTGAGAGGGATAACAGTTCTTAGTATCTTCTAGAAATTATTTTTTATATTTTATTCAGCCCTGAAGCAAACAAATCTGTTGTTGCTGCGTTAAGTAATATCTACTATTTTCTGTCCATTTATTTATTTATTTTTCAGAAAATTCTCTCAGAAGTATGACAAGGGATTCATGCTTACTGCAGGATTTCTTCCTATAGGGAAATGCCTCCCAAATCCTGTGGGATATTCTGCAGGATTCCTGCAGTATTCCTGCAGGACATTTCCTGTAGGATTCCTGTAGGAGTTTTTGTAAGGGTGCTGTGTACAATCTTACCATGCATCAACTTAGCTGCAATGATCGCTCAAACTAATCATATGTTCATCAGTTTAATTCTAGCCATGGGAGCATTAACCATCATAAAATCTTCCACCTAGTAAATGAAAAAGGAAAAATAATCACCACAAATAAGCAATACAGCAATTCGCTAACCGTTTCTAAAGGTTGATCAAGACTATATGATTTTCTAACTCATCCTGAAAGGATATTAAGGAATAAAAATTAATCCTGAAAGAAAACCTTTCTTGTATGAATATGAGTAAATTCAGAGGCATCCTTTGATTGAAGGGAGAGACCATTCTATGAGCTGAGTGTTCGGACTCTTGCTCTTTACCCTACTCACATTATTGATTTTGTTAATGCAAGTTATGCTGTTTTCATTTTTCTTCTTTCAGAACAGCTAAATGTGCTTAATCTGCATTACCCGGTTAAAAGGCGATGCCTCCCTTTCTAGCTTGAATGCCCCCTTGCCAACAACTTTTGCCCCACGAAAACCCTGAAGGGGGTGGTACCACCCGTGTTGAGAAACCCTAAGTTATTATATCTGTTTATAGGTGCTCTAAAAATCCCCAGGAGGGAATTTCCCCAGCTTTCATTTGACATCCAAATTGATATGCTCCTATGAACTTCACACTTCTCACGGGTCCTTTTACATGGAATTGCCCTGGTAATAAGTGTTCGGGGACAACTATAGTATGCACTGCCATGAGTCATTAAAATCACTCATGTTGTACTTCAGGGCTTCTGGGGGAAATGGAGTCCAGTCTTCTGCAATGTTTAAGATGATTTCACACACTTTTGTTGTTTGCCTTCTGATGTGTATAGGCAATAGTCTGACTCATTACAAACTTGCCACCTAACCTCATGTAAACATATAGAACTTGGGTAAAGTCTCATACTGACACAAAGCAAATAGCAATAGATAATAGTTCATTTTAATTTTCTTTGTTATAAAATTCTTTATTGTCCTCTGATTTCTGTCTCACATTTTCTGCCCCGTCACCATCACAAAAGGTTCAATCTTTCTCACCATTGGTTTTGACATATTTTACATCGACATGCACACCTGTACATAGTGGCCAATTTTCAAATTAATTTATCTTGGCAAAAAGTTGATGACCACGATCATTGTTATGAATGCAGGCCACTTAACAAGCCAACTAAACCCCTAACCAAGTGGTTAATGCCACTAAGAATAGACCTGTATGTATACCTGTCTTGTTTAGTCAGTTATTTTAAAATTAGTAATTGTATGTAATCAGAAATATTTATGTTTTTGTAGTTTTCTGTCCGTCCACATTGTTTATTCTGACTTTTATTTTGTAACCGTGGGCAAGACAGCAAGCATGGAGAATGGCATTTGGCCTCTCTTTGTATTTTTTCCTTATGAACAAAGAAAATTCACCATCCATAGCAAAACACTGCTATGCAGGTGTTGTAGCAAAAACAAGGACCCTGGCCACCACTGAAATGGGGGAAATACAGCAACCCTTCAGCATGATTAGCAAAATAATTGGATAAGCAGTCACAAAAATAAATGTTTTCAGTGAGATTAAAGTTATTGATTTTGTATTTTTACAAATGATACCTTGTTCTGAAAATGTAACATCTGTGCATTAGTAGAGATTATTTGCAATCGGATGTTGGAATATTCACAGTCTTTGCACTCTATACTTTCTCTATGCTCCTCCCTGGCCATTACTACATTCTCACTCTGTCCTTTATCTGGCTCCTCCAACTTTCCCTTCCCCTCCTATCTCTGTTGGTTCCCTATCCCTACTTTCCTCCCTGGTAACTGTTTCCTCTACCTCTGCTCATCCCTCTCATCCATCTCCCTCATTATTGCAAGCCACTATGGCTCTCTCCTGATCCTCTTCTTTGGCATTTTCACCATGTTGGTTGTGAAGTGAAGGATGTTGCACAAGTTGCTCAACATAATGGACAACACTATACACCCCCTACACAACCTACTGGTCAGACAACACAGTGTCCTCACTCGGAGGGTCCTTCAGCTCCGCTGCAATAAGGACCGTTACAGGAGGTCATTCCTGCCCACTGCAACAGCCATCTACAATGATTCCCCTCTGTGCCAGGAGAGGAGACTCCTTCACTGAGTGGAAATGCACAATTGCACATTTTACTTTTAACTTGCACATCTCAAGTCCTATATCCTTGTACCCTCTTGGGGGGGGGGCTGACTCTGTGAACCTAACCAGGTTTTCTTTATCAAACCCTGAGTTTCGCCCTATCTCCTCCCTCCTGCTGAGCCTGAAGCAGCTGTTGGACATGAGGTGTCCTAACTCAGTCGATGTTGAAGCTGAATTCATTCGCATAGCCAACGTCGGGAGAGGATTTTGAGACCCCAATTAGATATGCTATCATTGCCTGATGACTACCTAATCGAACGTTACCGTTTTTCATCACACTCTATCATTTATCTGAACAACATTCTCCGGCCTTACACCTCTGATATTACACACCGCATATTTGCTCTCAGATCAGAGCAAATTCTTTGCGTTTCTCTTTGTTTTTCTTTATTTCCAATGTGTTGCCTTTATAACATAACAGACCATATCGGGAAAGCAACTGTTTGTAGAGTCGTATGAAAAGTGTCCCTTGCACTTAAACGCCTACTGCACATTTTAGTAGTGTTCTCTGGGCACAAACCTCTTAGGATCATCAAAGAGGAATTCCACAGGATTGCAGGTGACTGATGTAGAAATCATTCAGCAGAGGTTAATGATGATCTTAAATTATATTCTGTTCATGACATTCTGCTGTGACCTCAGACTGGGATCAGTAGTTTTTATGTTGCAGGGGTATGGGCAATGTGATAGGCTGCATTGATGGCACACATATACCTATCACTGCTCCTTCAGTTAATGAAGTAGACTATGTGAATAGGAAGTCTTTCCACAGCATTAATGTGCAAGTACATTGACTACTGTCTTACAATAACAAAGACAATGCATGACAATATACTGCAACTAATATTTCTCATTCTCTGCACTGTCAAGATCATATGTGATGCAGCACACTTGATCACGAATGTTGAAGCTAAGTGGCCCAGCTCTGTGCATGACTCACGAATATATCATGAGTGTACCCTGAGCAACAGATGTGCACATGGTAAGTAAAGCTTTGTACAAAATTCCCTTCTCTGCTTTTAACACCCTCAAAATGTATCCACTATATAATTACAGGAGAGTTTGATGGCCACCTGCTTGGTGACAGAGGGCACCCACGCCAGCCCTCTCTGTTGACACCTTACATTTACATTTATTCATTTAGCAGACGCTTTTATCCAAAGCGACGTACAAAAGTGCATATAGTAGGCAAACAGGCACAGGCACAAGGGCAAGATGTGTACAGGTCATACAAAGCAGATAGTGCTGAAGCTGAGCACAAGGTCAGTGTAGCGAGACAGAACTAATCTGATGTAAGGGTACATATATCAAATACAATCACTGGGACAATAAAGTGCTGCTATAGTACCTAGGCAAAAAACGTGCTACAAATACAAGGTAAGAGAACTACAAGTACAAGCCAAGAATCTTAGATCTACAAGGTCAAAATGGCAAGGGTGTCAGTCCGGTAGAGCCTGAAGAGGTGTGTCTTCAGCCCACGTCTGAAGGGTTGGATTGAAGGGGTTGTTCTCAGGGGGGTGGGGAGTTCATTCCACCACTGGGGGGCGATGATGGAAAAGCGACGTTGTGAGGAGAGTGGGCCTTTCGTTCTGATGGTGGGAGGAGCGAGGTGTCCGGATGTAGCAGAGCGAAGTTGTCGAGCGGGTGCGTAAGGTTGGATGAGTTCCTGGAGGTAGGTTGGGGCAGTCTTTTTTGCAGCAGAAAAGGTATGAGTCAATGTTTTGAAGCGGATCCTGGCTGTGATTGGGGGCCAGTGGAGGGATCTCAGCAAGGGGGTAACAAGGGAAAACTGGGAGGATGTAGATGTATACCTCTGTAGACCTTTCTGAATCCCTCTCTGTGGCAGCAGACATGTCTTCAGCATCATCCTGTGATGAAGAGCATTTGGTTTCAGTATACATTAAACTACTATATTTAGGAAAATCTCTGGAGTATTGAGTACTTATAACTGCAAGGAGTTCTGTTGTGGCAGGAGGCTAAACAGGGCAGATGACACCATCAGTGACTGTTGGGAAAAAATGAAAAACCCAAAAAAGGAATATATAACACACACACACACAACACACTCTCACATCTTATTTAGGCACTTGTGTCCTGGGGGGTGAGTGGCTTGGATGAGCTCCCTCCAGCGATGCCTTCAGCCACTGGTCGCCCAGTGTTATGGCTCAGGGCCAGCTCTTCTGCCTCTGTCAGAGGTAGCGGTGGTGGCCCTCCACCCATTTTGCAGGCCTCTGCCTTCTTTCTATTAATTGAATAGGACTCAAATGTTAATCTACTAAACAGGATATTAGGTGAGAGGACATTTATGTGTGTTAAAACATTCTGTTGGGGGGTTAAAGCTACTACAAGTTTATATAACCACTGAATGATATTTATTTTGTTTGTTTAATTGTCAAATATGATTAAAACCAAAGTGAGGTACAATCATGAGCCTGTAGGCCTAAGCAAAATATGTCTTACCTGTTTGAACTATGTTTTTATATTTCATTTTCAGCTGTTGCCAAGTGAGCTTTGTGCCCATGGGATTGCACCTAAATGAAAACAGAATTTTATTCAATAATATTCCACCACTTTTTCACCTGTAATATTAAAAGGAGGTGTGGTTAAATGTTAAATTAATAGACAACTGCATTCAAACGTACGCATTGACTCGGGCAGCAATTCTCTCCCACGCCAATTGTCTCTCCTGCTGCGTTGCTTTTTGTTCTGAAAACGTGCTCATACTCGCCATAAGCACGTAACGGAATTTCTAACTCCAGTGGGGTGAAGTAGGACGACCTTTTTTTTCTCGCCGGTTGCCATGGTGAATCGTAGTATCGGAGTTCCATTGATGATGGCTTGTATAGTCGTCACGCACGCGCTTAACTCAGAGTGAACATACTCAGAGATGATTGAACTAATTCAGATCAGCTGTTCTGGAAACGAAAACTCGGAGTTTCCCATCTCAAGGTTCATCAACTCAGACTTCAGGGTTAGGCTCAGAGTTTGTTAAACCTGTTTTGTGGAATACCCTCCCGCGACGCTAACTTACATAAATTATTACAGATATAATGGGAGGGTCGTTGCTAGTCAGGAACCAATGAAAATCATGATATGCAATTTAATGTACTACAACCAATCAGGAGCAACAATTTTCGGAGCCAATAAGGACACAGTTTGAAAAGTTCCTCACAGGGAAGTTCCGGTGGAGCTTTGCTTACAGCCAGTCTAAGTTCATTTAACGTACATTGGAAGTTAGCTGTCATTCTGCGGAAACTAGCGTTGGGGTGTTTCCTTCGAAGTTTCCCAATGATATTTCTAATGAGCAGGAAAGGCGATCAGCAAACGTTTGACAGACAGCGACCTGTTTAAACTTTTATGATAGTAAAACTTGATTAGCTCCCTAGCTAGCGGACTGTATGTCGATGATATGCACTTTGAAGTAATTTTACCAATATGTAGGTAGTAAGTCATTTGTTTTTAATTTAGGACACAGGCAACATTACAGACGCGCGTTACCGAAGAATATACCAGAATGGAATGAGCATTCGCTATCTAGAGAGTATTGCCGTTCTACTTGGAATACAGGCTTGGAATAGGCCCCGTCGTCAGAGACAGACTGTAAAGGTTGGTTGTGTGGGTTTGTGGAATTGTGCTTTTTAGTTTGATCTCCACAAAAGTGTTATAGTCACACGCAGTAATTGCTTATTCTGTATTAATAAATACTGACACTTGCGAAAACATGTTTTTTCAGCCCTGCGTACACTAAACTGTCTGGGTAGCGTACTTCCTCAAACAAACCGAAATTGCACAATTCTGAAACCAGACATATCTATTGTTTACTAAATTGATTGATATAACTTTTTCGTGTCAGTATTTTTCCCCCAATATGTATCTTTCGTGTAAGGTATAATGTGCACAATTTAGTATTAAAAACATTTTATTAATAACTGGGCTAGTCTAGTCTCTTACAGTATCATTAAACTACGAGCATTTTTTTGTGTGAAAATGTTTATTAGTTGCATAGATAACAGTAAATTATCTTTGGCCTATGTGGCCACCTTTCTCTGGTGATTCATGTAAAAATCAGTTATTTGATTCCGTCAGTTTGAATCAGTGCTTTGATTCCGTTAACAGTTTCCTTGTCAAGAGAATTACATTTATGAAATGTTGTCTCATTCTTTGAGAAAGTATATTTCTACTGTCACCAAGTTTGTCCACTAGATGGTGCTTCCTGGAGTTGGTCATTAGAAAGACGACATGAATTTAAATATAATTCTCTTGAAAAGATCATCACATCCTTTTAATTAAATCATTAAATCATTAAAACCAAAATGACTCCTGTTAGTTCAGTCCAGATTGACTTGCCTCTCAGGATGCATGTGGGACAGGTGGCAAACAAAATTTGAGGATGTTCCAAGTTTGTGTTCAGTTTTTCTCTTGCAGTTTGTGCATACTTCCAACACTTTATTGCTGTCATTGATAGTATAATCTACAATTGCGAATTAGATTTTTCTTGGTACGGACATGTCAAAAAAATTGTGCTCACTGATGCATCACTATTGTACCTCCAGTTTATTTTACTGCATATTCATTTTTACAATTAGCTATTTTGGAAACATTCATAATTAAATCTGTATGACCCAGCAAGTCTAAGGCCAATTCTAAGTCACTAATTGTCAAGTCAAAGTCTTTTTTTTTGCACTTTTTCATGTGGACAGAGAAACATGCAAAGTAAAATGTTATACACTTGGGAAGGCTAAAATGGTAAATATTGAAATTGTGTCAGAATGTAATGGTTTGGGCTGGAAACTTGGGACCTTGGCACTTGATACTCCACGGCACCCATAAAAAAAATAATAAAAATATGAGTCATTTTCTAACCAGTAGACATGCTTTAACTCATTTTTTTCTGCTGTTTTCAGGCATTCACAATGACTCGAGATCTGGTACTTGGAGAGGAACTTCCAGGTTGGGTGGGAGCAAAAGAGTTCTATCAGAAATATGATCCTAAAGAGGTTATTGGTAGGTGAGTAATCTAATGCAAAATGAGTGAATTTGTTACAGAAGCCTTGTGGGGATCATATAGAGGACCCTTTGGTAAACTTGTAAAGAAGGTTGTTTTTCTTCCTGTCAGTGTGTTAGACTTTGCTTGGCAAAACACACTTAACATTTCTATGTTGAACTATTTACTTGTGATCAGCAGTGTCCTGCCTTTGAAGTCTGTCCCATCATCAGCAGGAACACTTTGCACAGTCTCTGTATTGATTCCTTCATGTAGGTCAATGGGCAGTAGATTCTTGTAACTCAGTAAATGTTATCATAGTGATACAGCACACAAAGATACACTGGAAAATGCCTTGCAGTTGTCACAAATCTTCTGTGAGTAGCCTATTGATGCTTATAGAATCTGAATATGGGCATGTTTCACATACTCAGTCCTGGTCATTTTCTTAAGTGCCAAACTACTGAAGTTCTTAACAGTTCATATTTCAGGGTAGTTGTACACACCAGCAGCAATGTCACCAGACACCAGACCAGCTCAAGGACCTAAAGAAATAAATTATGTGCCTTTCAGGAAAAAATCCTCAGAACAAAGGAGAACATCATTTTATCTGGTCCCTTTCCTGCTTCCTTCTAAGGAGAGGCTGTAATGTTTTTAGTCCTCAGTAGCTGGCTGTAAAACTGGTGTTCTTCTCCAGAGAGTAACTATATCCAAGCAGACATGGTATTGCTGTTTCATCTGAAAACATTGAAAGAGCTTGTAGAGATTTCTGATTGTTTCAAAAGATTGATCTCCAGTGTTTGATTGTTAATGACCATAGTGCATTTAAATATGTCCATTCTATGATTCTGACATTCTGTCAGTTAGTGTAAGCTTATGGGATATTCATCAGAATATTGCCTCTTGTAGGGTCATCATGGCTAATCTGATAAAAAAAAAAAAAAAAATCAAAAAGGGACACCTGCCCAACAGCACTACTGAAGTCTGAAGTAGTCTAGCAATACTGAATGTGAGATCACTGGCATCTAAAATGTCTGGTAATAATGCTTCTACAAAACGTGCCCTACATTTTAGCAGCTAATGTTGAGGTTTTGCTCAATCGTTACTGTTCATTTTGCTTAATCCTTACTGTTCGTTAAATAGTCAAACTGATTTGAGGTCGTTGTCATTCTTTCGTCAACCTAGGTGTACCTTATATTTGCATTTGTAACATAGACTGTTATTGAAATGTGACCGGTAAGTTTCAAGTTTGTCAGGTTAAAATAAATTCTTTCCGGACACCGGACTGGCATGAAAAATCCTGAGATATATATATGTGTGCACATATACACATTGTGAAATAGCACAAGGCAGCTCAAGGCTAAAAGGTTGTCACAGAGTGTTTACAAATTCTCCCCCCTCCAAAAACTCCATAAAAGAGCCCCATATGGTTTCAAAACCAGCTTCTGGCTGGCACTGGGCAGATAGAACTACAGAGAATACTTAAAACTGTATAACGCACTTAAGACATTTGAATGTTTATAGACCGTAGTAATTGACAACAGAGTAATTATAAAATGTAATCCTAGAATGTCTGGTTCTTGGCACACAGTGATTAGTGGATGTTAATTGCAGGAATGGAAACATAAAGGCATAAAGGCAAGAGGGGAGCAGAGGGGGGAAGAGGGATGCATGTGTGTAATAAGGAAAAATCCCAGTAGATAAGCACTATGGCAGCATACTTAGGGGATGACAGGCAAAGGGCCAGCACAATCATGAGGGCACTCCTAAGGCAGTCAACACCAGACCACAGCCAGATCAGCTGAACACAGAGTAACCAGGCCATGATGTAGTGACAGCAATGACCACTTAGTCCACCAGAGACTGTACAATCAATGCCAGCACTGTGCCGTGTCCCTCAACTAAAAGATTTGAAATAAAGATAAGTTTTTTGCCTAGACTTAAAGGTGGAGAGAGAGTGTGCTTCCTGAACCAAGGTGGGTAAATTGTTCCAAAAAAGAGGGGCTCCATACAAAATGGTTCTACCACCTATAGTACTTTTACCCACTCTTGGAACAATGAGAAGTCCCACGCTTTGGGAACGTAGAGTTCATTTTGGAAAATATGGGTGAATAAGGTCCTTAAGATAGGGAGGGGCAAGCCCATTTACAGCTGTAAATGTAAGGAGAAGTATTTTGAAATTAGTGAGGTTTTTGATAGGTAGCCAGTGGAGAAAAGCTAAAACTGGGGTGATGTGCTCAAAGCGCTTTGTTCTGGTTAGAATACGAGCAGCTTTAGGGAGGCATATGCACATCCTGACGAGGGCATTACAGTAGTCCAATCTAGATGTAACAAAAGTGTGGATTAGCTTTTCAGCGTCGTGTGTTGATAGAATTTTTCTGATTTTGGCTATATTCCCCAAATGAAAGAAAGCAGTCCTGGAGGTGTTTTTTATATGTGTTTCAAAAGAGAGCTCAGGATCAATTGTGACACCAAGGTCTTTGATGGTTGCAGTTGAGGCCAGTGAGACACCATCAAGATTTAATGTAGTGTTGAGTTTGCTCCAGATAGACTTTGGGCCAGCAACCAATATTTCTGTTTTGTGTGAATTTAGAAGGAGGAAATTATGGGCCATCCATGTCTTTATGTCTTTGAGGCAGGCTTCCATGTTTGATATTTCCAAGGAGACATCAGATTTGGCCGATATGTATAACTGGGTATCATCTGAATAGCTGTGGAAATTAATGCCATGTTTACGAATGATATTTCCAAGAGGCAATACATTCCTCAATCATGTTTAACAATGGAGGTAACAATTTATCCTTAAAGATTTTATAAACGTCTGTGGGTATCTGGAAAAGGAGTTTTCCCGCCTTTCATATTGACAATGGCATCAAATAATTCTGAAATTTGGATTGGGGAATCAAGAACAGCTTTGGCTTCATCTCCTAGAGAAGGAATCTGTAGGAATCAGAGGTTTTCAGCCTTTTTGAGGCTAAGGCACATCAAAGGTCAAAGTTGAACGTCAAGGCACACCAACTTAAAGTTGTTATCGATTATGAAGCATGTCACACACATTATGATAGGCTATAATGTCATTAGCGAGATTTGACCCATATTGCACTACAGCAAACTGTCAAACAATTTTCTAACAGATAGTTAAATCAGACAGGCAATCGTATAATAAAAATGCATTGAAGTGCATCAGAGCAAGAACTGGTCCGACAGAGTGGGGCATCATGAACAGCAACATACTAAAATAAAATAAATAAAATGAAACATTATTCCATTAACCCTTTCGCACGTACAGTCACACCAGTGTGATTTGCCATTTAGTGTGTATGCTAAAACCGGTGAGATTAGAAGACTAGATTGGAAAAATTTTAGCTTTGAGGAAACAGCGATTTAATGTTTAAAAATATAGCAATGCTAACTGAAAACTATGAGAAGCTTAATAACGCTAATGAAAACATAACAAACCATGTAATGTAACACGTGAGCTACATAGCATAAAAATAAGTTACATGCGAAAGGGTTAATAGGGTTTTTGTATCATGGATAAATTATAGACCTACATAAATTCTCGTAATAATAGGCTCCGAAACAGAGACAACGCCTGACAAACAGTGCAGAAACAGAAGCGCAGAAGCACAGAAACGGCATACTAGCTCCAACAAATTTAAGATTTGAGATTTATATTTGTAAAATTTATATTTATCTATAATTTCTTTATTGTCATTTCTCAGTACTCACATACATTGAAATGAAATTTGTCCTCTGCATTTAACCCATTCTGTACACTCGTCGCCGGTACTGCTTACGAAGCCGCGGTACTTAAAAATGGTCTCGCGCCCCACTGGAAGCAGAGAGAAGCATGGCATCGCTGCAGCTCACATCCTCCCAGGGTGACAAACTTAGCTAGGGTTGGTCGAAACAATTAGACCCTCTGTTTGAGTCCCAAAGCACGAGCTCGGCGATCGCCAGCTACTTTCCCATTACCGTGACGTTCACTGCTGTGAGTGAGAGGGATGTCAGGTGCCCAAGCTGATGTGGTATATATTTCCACATTTTAACAGTGCAATTAAAAAGTATAAATATAGTACAAGAATGTGCTGACAAAATGTATTTTGCAATTCATCTTTATTGATTGCCTACATTTAGCAAAAAAAAAAAAAATGAATATCTGAATCCCAAAATTGAAAATTGAATACCTACCCAACAAACGAATATCTGAATAGTTTAATATTTGCGTCCAGCCCTAGAAATTTATGTTGTCATTGTTGGGACCAAGCGCATTTACTAGAGTTAAGTTCCAGAGTACTAGAGCTAAGACTTAGCAAGGAGTCATGGATAATAATGAATCTTCCTCCAGGGTCTAAAGTGGGTTTATGTTTGCAAAATGGTAAAGAGTTGTGTATAAGCAATGCAACTCCCCTTGCATGTGAGGAGAAAGAAGCTGAGAGCACCTGATCAGGCCATCTCCTCCTTAGGCGTATAATCTCACAAGAGAGCAGATGAGTCTCTTGAATAAGTACCAGTTTTGGTTGAAATTGTTTAAGTCTGGTCATTACTACTAAGACCCCTGATATTCCAAGAAATCATATTTAAGTCAGAAATCCTGGTCAGATTGTAGAGAAAAGTATCTTATCAACTCTGACGATGCAGCCTGTGCCTTGCCATTTGTGTGAGTCAGTACATTAAAACTCAGTAAACAAAACATTAACAAAACACCCAACAAGTCTCTGCACTTGATACCATTACAAAAACCCTGAACACTGTGATTAGAACTTTCACCATCCCCCCTCCCACTCAGAGTCCACAACATTGGTTAAGCTAGCTGATCCTTATGAAAGGAGCAGCAAAACGCATGAAAATTGAATAGCGTTAAGCAACAAAGGAAAAGCACCATGGGACTGTCGTCTGACAAATATATTGTAACATAACATCACTAACACCTCAGCTATAATACTATAATGGTAGCTTGGTGATTAATCAAAAATTGAGGGTTAACTGTCCAGAAACAAATTGAACACATTAGCCTGTTAGCTTGTATTAGGCTTACAATGACATACTGTCCACTGTGAATGTTACATGTTTATGATGCTAGTGTCGAAGGTAGCAGTGGATGGCCTGGCTACTTGATCTGTCCTGATGCAATCCTCAGATAAAGGCTTCCACTTCTGTGGGGGATTGGAAAAGGTGCTGGCCGTTGTTGTGCAAAACTGTCATCTTCAGTGGGTCGATCAGTCTGAACTCGATGCCCAGTTCCCGTAGATGACCTTTTATGCCATTGTATTGTTGCCTTTGCTTCTGTACTACTAAGTTTCTTGTCTCCTTAAAGTGGCTAATGTGTGAGGTAAGGGTCCATTCACTGTGGTGAGGGCATTCACTGTGGTGAGTATATGCCATGTGTATGGTGTGTGTGCAAGTGTTAGTGTCAGCAGTTCAGAAGCCTGATGGCTTGTGGGTAAAAACCGTCCCTGAACCTGCTGGTTCGGGTCTGGATGCTCCTGTACCACCTCCCAGATGGCAGGAGCGTGAAAAATCTATGGCTGGGGTCAGAGAGGATCCGCTGTGCTTTCCTCCCACAGCGCTGGCTGTAGATGTCCTGGATGGCTGGCAGTTCAGTCCTGGTGATGCATTGTGCTGATTTGACAACCCTCTGCAGAGCTTTGTGGTCAAGGGCGGTGCAGCTGCCGTACCAGGCTGTGATGCTGCCAGTCAGGATACTCTCGACGGTACACCTGTAGAAGTTTGTGAGTATCCTGGAATCCATGCTGAACCTCCTCAGCCGTCGGAGGAAGAAGAGCCGCTGCCTCGCTACCTTCACGACCACACCCGTGTGGTGTGACCAGCTCAGATCCTCGCTGATATTTATCCCCAGGAATCTGAAGCAGCCGACCCTCTTCATTGCTGTTCACTTGATGTGGATGGGGGCATGCCCCCCTCCCCACAGCCTCCTGTAGTCCACGATCAGCTCCTTGGTCTTGCTGACGTTGAGCAGGAGGTTGTTGTCCTGACACCATGATGTCAGGGCTCTCACCTCTGCTCTATAGGCAGACTTGTCTCCGTCTGTGAAGCAGCCGATGATGGTGGTGTAGTCAGCAAACTTTATCACAGTGTTGGAGCTGTGTGTGGCCGTGTGGTCATGGGTGAACAAGGAGAACAGCAGAGGGCTGAGCACACATCCCTGGAGGGCACCGGTGCTGAGTGTCAGTGTGGAGGAGGTGGCGTTGCAGATCCGCACCGCCTGTGGTCAGGAAGTCCAGGATACAGCTGCACAGGGAGGGACTGATGCACAGGTCTCGGAGCTTCATGACGAGTCTGGACGGCACCATGGTGTTAAAAGCTGAGCTGTAGTCGATGAACAGCATCCGCACGAAAGTGTTTTTCTGGTCCAGGTGGGAGAGGGCAGTGTGCAGTGCGAATGCTATCGCATCGTCTGTGGACTTGTTAGGCCTATAGGCAAACTGGAGTGGGTCCAGTGTGGTGGGCAGGGAGGATGTTATGTGGGTTTTGACTATTTGCTCAAGGCACTTGACCAGTAGGTGACAATGACAATGTAGGTGTGTGCTACTGGGTGGTAGTCATTTAGGCAGCTCATGTTTCGTTTCTTCAGGACTGGGATGATGGTGGTCTTCTTGAAACATGTGGGGACTACAGACTGGAGCAGGGAAAGGTTGAAGATGTCTGTGAAGACATCTGCCAGTTTGTAGGTACAGGCTTTGAGAGCACGGCCTGGAATATTGTCTGGTCCAGGAGCTTTGCGTGCATTTACCTTTTTGAAGGATGTACACACGTCTGCCCGAGATATTTGAAGAGGGCAGTTGTCCTGTTCTGGCAGAAACTCCGGCTTGGTGTGTTTCTCAAAGCAAGCGTAGAAGAGTTCAGCTCCTCTGGAAGAGAAGCAGGCACCTCCCCCCACGCTGCAGCGCTTTCCCTTGTAGTCTGTGATGGTTCTTAACCCACTCCACATGTGTTGGAGCCACTGTAACATGACTACACCATTTCCCTGTATTGTCCCTTGGCTGTTTTTATTGCCTTTCTGAGCTCATACCGGGCTTTCCTGTACTCGCCTGGGTCTCCGGAGTGGCAGGCTGTTGTCCGTGCTCTAGGCACCAAGCGGACCTCTCCGTTAACCCATGGCTTCTGGTTAGGATAAGTCCGTACAGTCACCCACGGTACAATGTCGTTGATACATTTGCTTATGTATCCCATTACATACTCGGTGTAATCGTTGATGTTGTTAGCAGCGATCTGGAAAATGTCCTGGTCTGTAGTGCGGAAGCAGTGATGCAGGGTGGCATCTGATTGGTCCATCGTGCGTTGTACTGTGCGCGTCAAAGGCTGCTCACGTTTCAGTCTCTGCCTACAGGCTGGCAGCAGCAGGACCGAGGTTTGATCTGATTTGCCGAAGACTGGGCGGGGGAGGGCTTTGTAAGCTTGCCCGTACAGAGTGTAAACATGGTCCAGGAGGTTTTCACCCCGCGTTGGAAAGAGTACATGCTGGTGGTATTTCAGCATTTTTGAACTTTCTTCAGGTTGGCTTTGTTAAAGTTGCCAGCCACGATGAAAGCAGCCTCCGGGTGTAGAGTTTCTCGCCGGTCAAAAACTGTACAGTTTGTCCAGCGCCCGTGTGGTGTTGGCATGTGGGGGGATATAAACAGCAGTGAAAAACACTGCTGTGATCTCTCTGAGCAGATAAAAAGGTCTGCATTTGATCATGAGGTATTCAAGATCAGGAGAGCACCCCGTCGATATTGTTTGTACATCCACACACCACCGGTTGTTGACCATGATACACACACCACCACCCTTGCCCTTACCCGATTCCATTGTTCTGTTCCGGCAATGAATGGAGAAGCCCTCAGGTAGAATGGCCGAGTCAGGGACCGAGGGACCCAGCCACGTCTCCGTGAAAACAAAGATGCTACAGTTCTTAATGTCCCAATGAAAGGCCAGTCTAGTTCTTAGCTCATCCAGCTTATTGTCCAGAGATTGAACATTCGCTAGGAGAACGCTAGGAAGCGGGGAGCGGTATTGTCTGCTCCCCAACCTGACCAGGAATCCCGGCTCTTTTCCCCCTTTTCCTCCGGCGGTGCTTCCGCCCAGGTAACCAAGGTGAGTCGAATCTGACCAAAGGAAAGTTCATCGGTGTGGTTCCAGATTGCAAATTTAATCTGATATCCACAAGAGTCTGTTGTACTTGATTAGCGTGTTACAGGTCACGAAAAAGCTAGAAAGCAACATTAAAAAAACAAGAAAAACGCAAAATTGAGGAGGACATTGAGTGACAGCAGCCATCCACGTCGGCGCCATCTTAGCCATCTTCCACTGGTAAGTCATGGAAAAATATGATATGGTGCCCCTGGAACATCACTTTTTTCTTTTGATGTACTGTTCTCATCACCCACACCTTATTTTGACAGTTGAGAAATTTCACAATAAGAGCCCGAAGTGGGCTCACTCAATGATGATTGGATTCAGAAATTTTTCAGGATCCAAAATTTCAGGCAGCCAGTATTGTAGAAATGCTACTGCGTCTCCATTCTTGGTCATCTTGGGTAGCTCAATCGGCCTCAAGTTGGAAGGCGGAAGTCTATTTTCCAGGTCATCCAACTTCGAGGTTGACATTAGCACTTTACTCTGGAGGTCAGATTCGCTGTTTGTGAGTGGTATAATATTGTCCTCCACTTTGCTAATGCAGGATTCAGCTGTTGACATCCTCTCAGAGAATGCGTTTATGGTTTCTTTTATTTCTAAATTTGACAAAGCTACCTCACTTAGTTGAGTGGAGAATTCGGTTCTCATGGCTTGGATGGCTGCAAGGATATCTGCCCTCTCAGTGTGGCTAGCCTCTTGCTCCTCGTCACCATCCTGAATTGACAGCTGGTCCATGCTATCACAGTCATTGTCATCTGAAAGTCCCATCTTTTTATTCTTATTTTTCATCTTATTTGGCATGGTGAGTTCTGCTTCTGGCTGGCACTGGGCAGATAGCATTAGAGAGTCTTAAAGTTGTACAATGTACTTTAAGACATTTGAGTTTGATAGACAGCAGTAATTAACGACATAGTAATTATAAAATCTGCCCTATAAAGATCACATTACAGATGGATCACATTACAGATGAAAAAACTCTGACATTTACATTGTTGTTATTTCTGTCTTTACCTTTCAAAAACCTGCAATTTCATAAGGGTGTGTAGACTTTTTATATCCACTGTATACCAGTAATTTTTCATCAAAGACCTGAGAACCTGAACCTTTTTGGAAATATGCAACAGGTCAACTTTAAAATGAAGTACATAAAAGCATCTAGAGGACAAAACTTTGCATGAAAGCTTTTCACATTACATTACATTACATTTATTTAGCAGACGCTCTTACCCAGAGTGACTTCCACCACAACAGAACATATGTATCCATTCAAGTTGAATGAGCAACAGTGTCAGACCAGGCTAACAACACTTGACCAGTGAATGTAAATGTAATACTATTAAAGCCCTAGCGTAAGTTAACCTGTGCAGCCTGATTAGACAAGGGAACCCAAGTATACTACCATTCATCAGTCACTAGATCACAGAACCTAAAACACATTGCAGTACTACACAGAAAATACCCAGCAAATACTACAAGCAGCATGTGTTAGGGGGCAGGGATTGAGTTGGAACAGAGATGCAGTCTGAAAAAGTGTGTCTTCAGTCTGTGTCGGAAGATGGCCAGTGATTCTGATGTCCTGACCCCCGTGGGGAATTCATTCCACCACTGAGGGAACGGCGCATTCAGGTATCATGTTTGAGAGGAGTGACCCTGTCTGGATGGACTTGAGTTACACCCTGGCTGCAGAGCGTAGCGGTCTTGGTGGAACAACACATGGTTTGAAAACCCACCATAGGTTGGAGGGGGATGTCCCATTCACTGTCCTGTATTTCAGCATCAAGGGTTTGAACTATGCAAGTGATAACAGGAAGCCCATGAAGTCAGGTGAGGAGGGGAATAGCTTGACTACATATAGAGAGATTGTAGAGAGGTCTTGAAATGGGGAGGACCTGGAAGGGATGAAGAGCATCTCAGCCTTAGCCAGATTACATTCATAAAGAGGCACATTAATAAAGAGTAGTTGATGTCAAATACATTTTTAACATTGTTTTTTTTTTGGTGTTTTTGGAAGCTTTGCATAGCTACTCTTTTGATTCTCTGTCCTGCTGATCAATATTTTTCTGTAGCATGTGCAGTCTCATTCTACACGTGATGGGCTGTGAGTTCATACAAAGAGTAGCAGCAGCATGCAGTGTTCCCTGGGCAAGTGTTGGTCTTCTGTTTTTTTTTCTTTCCTCTTTATATAGTCACCCTCCTTTGTTAACAGGATAGCTGGAGCTATTTCCTTAATGAGATCTATCTTCATGTGGTAATTTCAATACATTGTGCAGCATGTATTTAGAAGAATATTTTGTAAATGTATTTAGCAGGTCAGTATTAGCTATGTTAGTCTGCTAACTAGATGGTTGTACCTTTGGCAAGTACAAGACAGAATTAATTGATTTTAGTGCCTCAATCCACACTGATGAAGAAAACTCATTTAATTTTGCTATCTTGCTGGGTTTAATTTTCTAGCTAGCTGGCTAGCTAGTTACCTTACTTTCAAGCTAAGAAATAGCCTACATATACAGACTCCCCTTGAACATTATGCTTTTCCCATTGTGCAATCCTTATTAGATTTAAAATGGCAGCTATTGAATGAGGATTGTTGACGGACAACAGCAGTGAACTATTCAGTATATATCTGCCGTATTTGCTTTAAATTTTGATATTATTACAATTTGCTGAATGTATGCAATATACAATGGCTTTTTGCTTGAGCTGTACTATGCCTCACTTGCATGTTGCTTTGGATAAAAGCGTGTGCCAAATGAATAAATTTAAAAGTACAATACATCTTAGGGGTTAAAGTGGTCAGCTATTTTCTGTCATGATCTCTTATACAACTGTAGAATCATTTTTTGTTATGTGCTCAAAGAGAACATGCCATGTTCCTTGCTCTTTGGCTCATAGTGAGATGCTGTTTGCCAGTCGCAGCCTTGACATGATTATGTAACCCTGGCTTGAATTAAATTTAATTTAATTAAAGTTAATCTGGAATTTGTTATGCCCACTTGGGAAAATACACCCCAGGAGAAATGGATGGTGATAATAGTTGTATTCAATATTTTGCTAATTCTTGCTGTCATGTTTCAGTTATAACTGATGCTCTTGCTCAGTATTTCTCAACCCTCTCCTGGAGGGCCCCCTGCCCTGCATGTTTCAGATCTCTCCCTGCTCCAACACAGCTGATTCAAATGATCAGTTTGTTATTAAGCAGCTTCAGGAGTTCATAACGAGTTGATCATTTGAATCAGCTGTGTTGGAGCAGGGAGAGATCTAAAACATGCAGGACAAGGGGTCCTCCAGGGGAGGGTTGAGAAACACTGCTCTAGCTACATATTTACAGGATCACTTCTCTCTCTTCCTAGAGGTGTGAGCAGTGTGGTGCGCAGATGTATACGCAAAGAGACAGGGCAGGAGCTAGCAGTGAAGATAATTGAGATCACAGCAGAGAAGATGACAGCACAACAACTGGAGGAAGTGAAGAGCTCCACTCTGAAGGAAATCCATGTCCTTAATGTTGTGAGTGGACATCCCTCAATCAGTAAGTTAGGTGTTTTTTTCATGTGTTACCTTCTTTCTGTCTGCCTGTTGTCTGTTTTGTGAGGGAAACAGCTGCTCTGTTAATTTTGTGGCGTGAGGACATGGGCAGGAGGAGGTCAGGTGTCAGATAGCGCTAGTATTTACAGTGCAATTTACAGAGTGGTTAGAATATACAACTAGAGAATAAAACAGTAAAGAACTATTGTTTTTTTTCCAGGAAATTACAACAGACTGAATTAAAACAGTGAAAGAAAACTAAGCACGGGCAATCCAAACTTTGAGGACATAGTGTGCTCCTGAATACCCCACTGAAAATCGTATTTTGTAGAATTGACAATTTTTTCACCAAGACATAAAAGACCTGAACACAAGTGGTAAATCAGTTTTTACAAAAATGTTAGATTAGGATTAAGACTAATATTCCCAAAACATTAATATTTTATAGGTGTTTGTGTGTCAGGCATATTATATTGCACTTGAGTGTTGGGGCGGATACGCACTTGTCTTGACCCTGTGTTTGGTACTGGCATTTGTAATGTGTGTGATTGGAGGTTTCCTTATTTAAGGAAAGTAAACTTCTTGTTGCCAAGGATTTGTTAAGCAGCAAGCACAACCACATATGACTATGAATCACAGCCATGTACATTGGTGCAAAAAATTATCTCATGTGACTTTAGAGGCATGGGAAATGTCTGTGTGTGGGCATAGATTGAAGGGCTCTATAATAATGTTGCAATGTAATGCTACTTACTTACAGATAGTTGGCAGGCTTTGATGAACATTTGTGAAGCATTTGTCTGTAGTATATTTAGCTTGTTATTTAAATAGTAGCATAATTTGCTCCCTGTGTAAATATGTATTAATTACTAATTATTAACCCCTCTATTTGGTTATCTGTTCAACAGCAACAAACTTGCTTTGGTGGTTCTCAAAAATGTTTAGAGTGGTAGATCACTTAACTGGTCAAAAATGTTCCTACATCCTCCTTCTGACTCCTGAGAGATAGATAAATACACATACACTTTCTGACAAAGAAGCACCAACAAACTACACAAAATTATTTATGTTATCACACTAGGCTATTTACTTCAAAAACTGATACAGCAGCACAGTTGTCACTGCACTCACTGTGCAGACATGAGTAAGGGGAGTTTGGCTTCACACTGGAGAGCTTAAGTCTTGTATCATGGTTATCCAGTGTCACTGGCTGACCTGCCTGCATCATGCTGCTACAGCGGGCACAAGAAATGTGAACATGGCATGGACTCTCATTTTTTCCAAATGAGAGTGTAGATGGCTAGCTGGCTGGTTATCTGTTGTGAGTTGGCCAAGTTAGAAAAGTTAGGCAGTTGACAGGGAGCTGATTTCCTGGCATGTAGTTAGTTATTTTAATGCTCTGCGTGAATACTTGAACAGTTAAGTCAAAAGTATTCTTCTTCTTCGTATTCTTCTATTCCTACCTACGGTAGGTAG
The DNA here is from genome assembly GCF_013368585.1 of Megalops cyprinoides. Taxonomy (NCBI): domain Eukaryota; kingdom Metazoa; phylum Chordata; class Actinopteri; order Elopiformes; family Megalopidae; genus Megalops; species Megalops cyprinoides. The sequence continues at coordinate 71,392,384 of NC_050583.1, forward strand.
TCTAGATAGGTAGTCTACCTACCGTAGACTACCTTGAAGCCATTTGGATTTTAATGAATTAACTAAATATGAGGCAGAGACTAACATTTGCTGTCACTGAACCTGTACAAAGCTTTTCCAAATGATCTACATTTACATTTACATTTATTCATTTGGCAGACACTTTTATCCAAAGTGACTTACAAGTGAGGTACAACACAAGAGAAAAACCATACAGTTAACAATATTTCAGTGGTTGGCCAGGCAAGGTATAAACTAACAGGTAAAGCTAATGATTGTGTTAAACCATTAGAATACATTTTTATAGTGTAGTAGGAGACAGTTTGACATATGAGGAGTTCCTTTAGAGAGTAGTGTCAGGTGAGAGTGGAAGAGCTGTGTCTTCAGATGCAGGCCAAACTCTACTCATGCGTCAGGAAATGAGCCTCCTTGCTTCTTTAATGACATTTCCAAAACACATTGGAAGCAGATGAAGCAGACAAACAACATGAATAAGAGTAAAACTGTATAAGGAAAACATATGAAATGACCACAATTAGACTTAAACTAACCTAATCAGGTAAGTATAAATGAAATTTACATTTTGTTTCTTCTCTTAATGTATATAACAATAGCTTACTGATATCAAATGACACAGTAGTTAACGTATTGCTCATAGAAAACAATACGAATTAGCAACATGCTAACGAATAGTAAAAAAAAACAAAACTCTAACAACAATGAATTACGTCAAAATAGAATGTTAAACATACGAACAAAAATTAACTTACAACCATTGCTTTCTGAGGGCTACAGCAGGAGAATTAATTGTGATTAAAGTGGCAATTCACTCCCATTGCACCCTCATTTACAACTTAGGGTGTACTCACACTAGGCAATCCGTACTGTGCCAGAGCACATTTGACCTCCAAAGTCCAGTTCATTTGACTAGTGTGATCGCTCCGTAATGTGCCCGGGCACGGTACGCTGAACCCAGGCTTGAAGAGGTGGGCTCGGGCACGGTTCAGTTGTACTAGGGCACGGTACGCATCAGTGTGATCGCTAACCGTGCCCAAGCACGGAACTCGAACAAGACGTCAATGATGCGACTATCCCATTTAACAAATATATCCGTTACAGCAACAGTTAGCTGGATATCTGTTAGTTACACGCCCAGTCATAATTCCTTGAAACCATCATTTGATTAGCTAGCTGACTTCCTTAAATATAACAAGCTGGCTACCTCCAAAATTAGATTGGTTAGTTCTGTAGATCTATACCTAAAAATAACTCTCCCGCATTAGCTTGATTACTAGCAAGCGAAATAAAACTAACCATACTTTTCATGGCGATGTAAGCATTGCTGTTGTCATGGGCTTAGTCAGAGTATCACAAATGAAGCAGCCAACCTGTTTAAGTAGCTAGTCTTCAACAATCGTTCAGATAGCTAGTTCGCTAACAGGCTACCTATGTTTGTCAAATCTATCGCTAGATAGCTAACGTTAGCTCCCCAGCCAGTTAGCATCGATTATGCAACACAGCAATTTTCAGTTAATCGTGCTACACGTATAAGAAGGTTTCTCGCGGGCTACAATTCACGTCAATAAGGTGAGAACCAGACCCGTTATTAACCCAAATATTCTCAAATGAATTGAAAAGTGTACTATCCAAGCAGTAATAGAAGATGCTTGTTGCTGTAATGATTACTGGTTAACATTAGCTAACATTATTGTGATCAGGCTACTGTAATCTGACACAAAATATTGGCCTGTCCCTTAGCTTATTGACTGAAACGTCAGATGCCTCCTTAAAAATCTTCTTATACATGCAGCATGATTAAATGAAAATCGCTGTGTTGCATAATCAATAAATCTATAAGGCATGTGAGAGGGCCATGTGTCACTCGAAATAAGCCACAAAGTAAGTACAATCATGAACTCCATTGTGCTGTGCGAGAGCACTTTTCTTCAACACAAAATGTTGCATTGTGATGATGTAAGCGTGCTTGGGCCCAGAACGTTAAGCGCAATGTGAGCGCAGGCCAGCTGGGGAGTGGGGATGGGGGGACAATCGTGCTCAGGCACGGTACAAGGCAACCGTGCCTAGTGTGAGTACGCCCTTAAAAGAAGGAAGAAAAACTACTTCCTCTGTTTTCCTCGCTACAACTATAGATAATTCTAATATACACGTTTCTATATGTTATCACTTAGTGGTCGGCTGTGGTATTACATTTTCTACAAACAATTAAACAACAAAACATGCAGGGCAGAACAACCCTCCAGGCTCCTTGCAGACCTGGACGGAATTAGTGTTGTTGAGCCTAGCTGAACGGTGATGTCATGCTGGATCGACAGGCTGTCTGGGATGACTAGGAGCTGAGTCTTGGAAATGTTGAGTTGAAGTTGGCGCTCCTTCATCCAGGCTGAGGTGTCTGAGAGACACCGTGCTGAGACTGTGAGGTCATTGGGTTGGAACGAGAGGTAGAGCTGGGTGTCATCGGCATAGTAGTGGTAGGAGAAGCCATGCGTCTGAATGATCAAGCCCAGTGTGGTTGTATATAGTGAGAAGAGGAGGGGGCCAAGCACCGATCCCTGAGGTACCCCAGTGCTTAGCCGGTGGGACTTAAACTCCCCACCTCTCCAAGATACCTTGAAGGATCTGTCTGTGAAGTAGGGCTCTGCCGGTGGTGCCCAGTTCAGCAAGGGTGGACAGGAGGATCTGGTGGTTCACTGTGTCAAATGCGGTGGACAGGTCTAGCAGGATGAGGGCCGACAACCTGGAGGCAGCTCTCGCCACCCACAGGGTGTCAACAACAGACAGGAAGGCCGTTTTGGAAACCAGATTGATTGGTGTCCAACAGGTCATTCTGGGAGAGGAAGGCAGAAACCTGGGTGAAAATGACTCATTCGAGGGTTTTAGATAGGAACAGGAAGAGAGAGACGGGTCTGTAGTTTTCTGTTTAGGAGGGGCTAAGTGAAGGTTTTTTGAGCAGCGGGGTTACCCGAGCCTGCTTAATCGCGGTGGGGAAGGTGCCAGTGGTGAGTGATGTGTTGATGTGTGTGAGTGCAGGTAAGAGTTTGTGAAAGAGAGCCTGTAGGAGATGGGAGGGGATTGAGCCCAGGGGGCAGGTGGTGGGTCGGTTGGAGAGTAGCAGCTTCTCCAACGCTGAGACATCAGCCTCAGAGATAGGAGAAAATGTGGACAGTAGTGTGTTGCATGTGGATGGAGACTGGCTGTGAATGTGTGGAGTGGAACTGACTGCTGATGACATCCACCTTTCCAGTGAAAAATGTGGCAAAGTCATCAGCAGTCAGAGAGGTGGGGGCTGGCAGCGGCAGAGGGCAGAGGAGAGCGGTGAAAGTCGTGACAGTTTGCGGGTGTCTGAGGTACTGTTGATTTTGTCCTGGTAGTAAGCGGCAGTAGAGATGTGTGAGATGAGATGAGAGGAGAGGAGAGATTGATACTTGGTCAGATCAGCGGGGTCTCTGGATTTGTGCCATTTCCTCTCAGCTGCCCTGAGCCTGGTCTGATGGTCACGCAGATCCTCAGAAAGTGAGGGGTTGGAGGGTGTTGTGTGTGCAGACCTGGAGGAGAGAGGGCAGATGCTGCCAAGATGGTTTGGGTAAAGCAGAGTGTGTCAGTGGTATCTAGGCTGCAGACTGGCTAAGGCGACATCTGAGTGTTAATCAATCCATACTCATGAGTAAACCATGAGTATGGATTGATTAAGTGAGGGTACAGATTACTAAGGGAGTTTATATTTTTGACCATGTCCTCAAAGGGACTCTGTATTCAATTCAATTCAATTCAATTCATTTTTATTAGTATAGCGCTTTTTACAACACAAGTTGTCACAAAGCAGCTTTACATTGTTCCCAGTTCCCAGTATAGCCGTTAGCGGAATGTTAAAATGTTAAGGTAGCAGGTTAGCGTAGTGCACAAGAATGTTTGTCTTCATCTTTTATGAGCTAAACTGTAGTAGAAGGTTGGTATAAACCCCATTTTCCTACAGCTAGATAAAGTGCAAAGTGCAAATAAGTGTACTAAATTCTTTGATTCTAGAAGAAAGAAAACATTACACAATATACTGTAACTGCACTTAGAATGATCCACACCATCCACAGTTAAAAAAAGACTGGCAGTCATCCTTAATAGCTACCATGACACATTGCACCTACATAAAATTGTTACACAGTATTTCTGACAGTTGTGTATTACTTGAATTACATACTCACAACTCTTGACAGACAATGTTCAAAATGTATACTTCCTTACTGCAGAAGTGGCAGCCTTGTTGAATGAAGACTCACTCATAGAAAGAAGAGGGAGTCTTGTCTGAGGGAGTCCATCTAACCACTTGTTTAACTGTTTGTTATATCATGATACCATTACACTACATTAACCCAGGGAGATCCTTGGTATGTGTCCTTTAAAGAGAGAACAAACTTACATTAGACATGTAAGCAAGTATTGTGTTCCTTATTGTGTTTTCCATTGTGTTCCTTATTAACATACATGATGTGCAACTAAAACTTGCACCAACATAAAATCATTACTTTATCAGAGATATAATAACCACACCCTTCAGAGTCTGCCTCCCATGAATGAGAAGCAGGCTAGACACTTCTTGTTCCTCAGACACCTGTTTGCCATGCACCAGTTTGCCATGAACAAGCATCTCAGAAGATTTTTGCTATTTTGATTCATCTAGTTTTAAACCTAACTGAGGGGGTGGGCCTTAGAGCTGTACTTCCTACCTTACCATCTAACTGCCTTCTTCTGGTATTGGGTTCTTTGTGTGTTAACATTTCAAAAAATGACCTCTTGCAGTCTTCCTGCTCAACACCTAATAACATTGCTGGCAAAATTGCAGCTTCATTTCTGTGGCCATAAAACAGTTACATCAACAGGTTATGCACACTGTACATAATAATGCTCTGACATGTGGCATTCGAACATCCACTTCAGTGAACACACAGCTTCTCAGAAATGGTGCACTTTATTGTGCACACTGATCTAGCACGTTTAGAAGAAACATTAAACTTGAGTACTCTTTTTATTTTAGCTAACTATTTGAGTTTAAAAAAAGTTGTAAAAATGGAGCCTATCTTTATATGAAAGTAACAGAAGTGTCTACCTTGAAAGTAAGACATATTTGGCACCTAACCAAATTTGTTCTTCATCCATCACTTTTCAACAAGAGTAATAACAAGTGACATACACCATCAGAGGTGTACCTTAAATGAAATGTAACATGCAGGTTGTGCCCTCCCACAAATAGACACCAATGTATGTGAATGATACAAACAGAAAAAGGACAGAATATCAATGCCTATGTAAACAAGAAATTAAAAAAAAAGATAATCAGGCAGTTAAGTGTGTTCTATGAGGGAACACACTTAACTGTCTGTATGTGATTACAAAAGTAGGATTAACTGAATGTCATCTTCAGCGATATATTAGCTGTCTGGTTGAAATAACTTGTTCATCATACTGTGCAGCTAGCCAGGTGACCTCAGCTCTGCTTAAATTCATGACCTTTAAGGGGTCTTGCATATTAGTGGTTATTTGAATCAACATGGCAGCCAATCCCTGTGTTGAGGTTAGATCAGATAACACTGTACGATTATAGGCTGTCATGCAGCTGTGAGGGGTTTGAGGTTTTAGGTTAGCCCATGAAATTTAAATTTCGACCCCTCATTTCCCTGTCTATTTCCCTATAACTAAGCAACGTTTTGCATTAATCAGAGATCGGAAAATTGTTTTTAAAAGGCTCTATATTAACACACCTTGAACAGCTGAATCATGGAGTGTACACAGTTTATCGAGGGGAAAAAATCATGAAAACTAGATGGTTTTTTTTTTTTGTACTTTTTAGACAACACTATTTCAGGGTCCAAAGATGTTAGATGTTGATATTTTACTTTCTGGGGTAACTGTGGTGCCCAGTGCATTTAGATGTTATTTATTTCATCATGGTACAGAGCATAAGCAAGGAGTATCTGTTTGAATTTGAGTTTTTAAATTGAACAATGTTTGTAATAATCAGAAACACAACAGTGATGAGAACCTTAACTTAATCTTCAACTTAATATTATCACCAATGGCTTCACTGCAAAGAACTGAAATACTCTCTTTTTGTATATTTTTGCTTTTTTTGAGTGTCCATGTCTCTTGGTAATTTGTCTCTTTCTTGCTTTCTAAAGTTACCCTCATTGATTCCTATGAGTCAGCAACCTTCATATTCTTGGTGTTTGACCTGTAAGTATAACAGTGCATTCAGCTACACTATCAAATACACTTGGTATTGAATATACTGGAAAGAATTACATACATTCTATAATGAAATTCTGCATTTTAAATTTAAAGGTTCTGTGCTATGAATTGGGGTAAAACTAAAACTAATTTCTTCTCTCCCTTTCCTGATACTTTTCAGCATGAGAAGAGGAGAGCTGTTTGACTACTTAACAGAAAAAGTCACTCTTAGTGAGAAGGAAACTAGGTCAGTGTATGTTTGTTTGCCTAGCACTCCAGTCAAGTTCATTGGCTCAAAGTTACCTGTATAATGCACTTAATCCAAAAGCTCCATAAAGCAATTAATTGAAAATAAACAAAAACTGTTCCTGACAACTGCAGTACACTAACCTTGTTCCACCTCCATACATTAAAGTGTAATGCTACATCAACATTTGAATTACCCTTTTCTCCAATACTATACAATCTGTGTACTTAAATTTTAGTTTACAGCATTAATCAGGTCTCTAAAACACAGGGACAGAACATGACCATTTATTATTTACTTACATATTTTTATACTAATTTCAACAATATTATACAGCACCTTTACATCTCCCTCTGCACATCTTTCATATGTCAGGAGTATAATGCGAGCTCTTCTAGAAGCTGTTCAGTACCTCCACTCCCTGAACATAGTCCACCGGGATCTGAAGCCTGAAAACATCCTCTTGGATGACCAGGGGAACATTAAGCTGTCTGACTTCGGCTTCTCAGTCCAACTCCAGCCTGGTGAGAAACTGAGAGGTGAGAGACTGGGGAAGTAGGAGAGAGGATGACAAAAACAAATGATATTTGTTATTTAATAGCAAGAGCAAAGTTGTACAGAAGGAATTAATGATTTATATTCCTAGATGCTGAACGTTTTTCTTAAAGACACCCTGCTCTGTCTGAAATCATTAACTCACAATAGTGTTTCAGCTCATGGTGCTTATGTCACGCAGAGCCTTTCTCTTTACAGCCCTCTCTATAAAGCATCTGTAAACACACAATAGCTTTTTTATCAACAAAATTTAAGCACTACACAAACTATAACATCAGGGAGTTTTAGCATGTGTCACCATGTCAGGATGCAGTTATGATTATTGTACCAGTAATATACAGGGTCAGCCACTGCTGGACTACTACATGTTCCAGAAGTCTGTTTTAACAATACAGGACAGGCTTCCTTTAGTTTTCATGCCCCTAAATTCCGGAAAGTCAGGCGTGGTGCCAGGACAAGATACAGAGGGGTGCAATTGCACAAAAAGTTATAAATACTATGTAGACATTGGGATATAAGGAGACAACTGGGGTTGCACTGAGGTCTGTTTGAGAGTGTAGAGCACCCCTAAGCACCCCCTAAGCGCCCGGCCTGTGCCTAAGCCCTAAGCGGCCTAAGCCCACACGTCCAGTTTTTGTACAAATTGGAAAAAAAACAATCTTATTTTAATGGCAATTTTTATTATCTGGTAATTTTTCAGACCTATTGAATTTGGTTTAGGTTTAGATTTAGATGTTGTATACATTTTCTGTTCCCCTTTCACCAGAATTGTGTGGGACTCCAGGTTATCTAGCGCCAGAAATATTGAAGTGTTCCATGGATGAGACACACCCAGGATATGGACAGGAGGTTGACCTGTAAGTCTCCAAATAAAAAATTTAAATGTATTTTTTTTTTATTGTTTTCACTCCTTTGCTTCTTTCCTTAAAACGGAGGCTTTCACTCTCTTGCCTCCTTCATGTATCCGTATGGTATCTCTCTCTTTGTCTTTCCTCCTTTTAAATGGACAGCAGTGTGGCCTAGTTGTAAGGATCGTGGCTCGTAACTGAAAGGTTGCTGGTTTCATTCCGTGCGGGGGCAGTGCAGTTGTATCCTTGGGCAAGGTATCCAGAATTGCCTCAGTAAATATCCTGCTGTATACAGTAAATGGATGACATGTAAAATTGTAACCTGTGTTAGTTGCTCTGGATAAGACCATCTGCTTAATGAAAATAATGTAATGTAAAGTATATTTCACTTACTCTCCTCTATTCCATCATTGCCTTTGTATGGTGGTTTCTCTGCCACTGTATTTCTCCTGTTACCTCTGTCATATCTTGTCGCCTTTGTTTCACTTCTTTACCTTTTTTTTTAAGTTGGGCATGTGGGGTGATCCTGTTCACCTTGCTGGCTGGGTCCCCACCCTTTTGGCATCGCAAGCAACTACTGATGCTGAGGATGATAATGGAGGGGCGTTACCAATTCAGTGGCCCGGAGTGGGACGATAGGTCTGATACTGTCAAGGACCTGGTGAGGCCCTCTGTACATTTTTTCTCTTTAATCAAGGTGATGTGTGTAATGCTGTACCAGTGGTTATTTTCTATACCTTAGTGTGACATTCCCTGCATTATGCAGGGTAAATTTATGACTAATTACAGTTCAGGGTTCCTGCAACACAATGATGTCACAATGTAAAAATGACTGACTACATCTACTGACTTTGTTGTGGCAAAGTTGGTAAGGTATTTTAAAAGGTGATTTGATTGAGTCAGGCTAATAACTTTGACCTAGCAAGCTGGCTGGTTTGCCAGCTTTGAGTAACTAAAGGGTAGAACCCTGTTTAGGGTTGTTTAATCCATTAGCTAACCATTCAAATTAGCAAGGTGACTACAGTGGATTTAGAAGGCCTACACACCCTTTCAAAATTTCTTTTTTTTGGTGTCTTAAAGGCTGAAATCAGGTGGTATAAAAATGGAATGTCTTGGGTGCTTAGGCCTGCACACCCTTAAATTAATGCTTAGTGGAATTCACCTTTTGCTTTGATAACTGCAGTGAGTCTGTTTGGATAAGTCTCCACCAACTTCTCACTTCTAGATTTTGCAATGTTCTCCCATTCTTCTTTGCAGTAGAGTTCGAGTTCACTTAGATTGAGAGGGGACCGCTTATGAACATCTCTCTTCAGGTCAGTCCAAAGATTTTCAATAGGGTTGAAGTCAGAGCTCTGACTGGGCCATTTCAGGACATTGATCTTCCTTTTTCCAGCTATTCCACTGTGGATTTGCCTCTGTGCTTTGAGTCACTGTAATGCTGAAAGGTGACATACTTCCCCATGTATAACTATAACTATAAAGCAGGTTTTTGGTATTTTGCACTATTGACCAGAACTGCTGTCCATGCTGAAGAGAAACAGCCTGCTAACGTGAAGCTGCCATCACCATGCATGACAGTAGGGACTGTGTACTCAGGCTGATGGCCTGCGTTGGCTTTGCGCCAAACATGTCATTTGGAATGAAGGCCAAAAAGTTATACTTTAGTCTCGTCACACTACAACACCTTTTTCCACATGGGAACAAGAGATCCAGAGTGTCTTTTTGCTTGGTTCAGATAAGCTGGATGCCGTTCTTTGCGAGATGTGGCTTCCATCTTGCCACTCTACCCCACAATTCAGAATTTTGGAGAACACATGAAATTGTTGCATATGGTGGCCAGTCCTTGCCATGAAGTCCTGCAGCTCTTTTAATGTTGTTGGCCTCTTGGTGACCTCCTTAAGGAGTTTCCTCCTTGCACAGTTATCCTTCTTGGTAGGATGGCCTGATACACGTAAGGTCCAGGTGGTGCCATATTTAATTCATTTCTTGATTGTGGTTTTTATTGACATATTTAAAGCCTTTGATATCTTTTTGTAATCTTCTCATGATCTGTACCTTTCAAGAATTTGATCCTGGAGATGTTTTGGTTCCTCCCTGTTGCCCATGGTTGTTTCCGTACACTGGCATGCGCTATCCCTTCAGTTTGTCACAGGTGAAGTTAATTAGCTTTGGGCAAAATTTGGATGGTGAATGGTTACACCTTAGCACTATCACAACTCCCATCATAAAGGGTGTGTAAACTAATGCAACCAATGTGTTTTCATTTTTCTGTTTTACATTAATATTCACAAATGTGTTGCTTTTCTGTTTACTTTGATATTGTGGGTTACCATGTCTAAATGAAAGTGGGGGAAAAATCTGATTTAATAAGTTTTCATTTCAGGCCTCAAGACAATAGAAACAAGAAATTTTAAAGGGTGTGTAGACTTTCCAGATCCACTCCATTAAATTTATGTGGATCACTGCACCTTGTGTGAATGTTTAGCTAGTGGATTTGGAAAAAATGGGATATGCCCTCCTCCCCTATCACTGTATATTCCACAATAACACACTGAATAAACATGAAAAAATTCAGACTGAGCTCTACAGCAAAGGCTTGCATCTGAGCCATGTCGTTAGCTGACAATGGCCAAGGGTCCAGAGTGTTGGAACATAATTAGCTTCATTCCACCAGGGTGGAGGGGGTTATCTCAGTCAGGATCCCCTTGCCACATTACTTACATTACATTATACATTATACATTATTAGAAACTTCCACCGACTTGTCAAGCACCTGTAAGTTGCTCAGATAATGTTGAAGTGAGATGCACTTATCTTCCAGTCAATGTTCACTCTTCAGCTGTTCACTGTGGAATCTGTACTGTGAAAAATAGCTGTTTTCTGCAGTAATCACAGAATTGTATTCCTTGTATTTCAGTACTCCTGCACAAGTAAAGAGGATGTTGCAGTGAAGCAAATCTAAAGTTAGGGAGAAAATAAGGTGGAGGAAAAGATAAAAATGATTATGAATGTAAATTAGTACATTAAGTAATGTGAAAATAAGGATCACTTTTATACAAAAGTATATAAGGATAAATTAAGATAAGTTAATTATTCTACTTCCCAATGTGACTTATATTATTTTAAGGTACGCATGAAAAGTGTTAAGCATCAGAATAGTTGTTTATTTAAAAATGTAGTTTTGAAAATGTATCTATAGGCTGGTAGACATGCCACTAATTTCCTGGCCCCTGGCCTTTCCCCTCTCCTTTCCTGTCTCCCCATTCTCTCAGATCTCCAGGCTGCTTGTGGTGGAGCCATCCGTCCGACTCACAGCTGAGCAGGCTCTGGGTCATCCTTTCTTTCGCCAGTACCAAAGACAGGACATACACCACTTTAGCCCCCACAAGTCATTTAGGGTGAGTTTATCCTATCAGGACAGGGCAATTCAACTCTGGTTCTGTATGGTCCAATTACCTTTCCAGCTGTCTTAAACCACTAAAATCTCAGTTTAAAAACTGAAGTGGGAAGGTAAATTGGTTAATCCAGACAATGTCCTTTGAATTATAGTTGTAGTTAATTTGTTGCCTTTTTCACTTTTATGTTAGTTTTCCTTAAAGCACATGAGCATGTACTGAGACCTGAACAGCTTCTCAGTTCAAGTAAGCGAATCGACACGTCCATACTTCACGCAACATCACACAAATGCAATATTTACTGTATTTGCTGACACATCTGAGACACAGTAAAACGATTAAATGAAACGATTGTTCACATTAATTTGAGCCTTGAAATCTAGCTGCAACATTTGTCACAGTATTTGTTCATGTCTATTTAAAACATGCTGGAATCACTGTAATCCCAAAAACTGTTTCATGATTACGTATGACAGTTAATTTCAGACAATAATATTCAATTTGAGTTAGGGATGTAGTGATACTCAGTTCATGGTTCAGTTAGAGACTGATTTCACAGATCAAAAAACAGAAATGCAGCTTCATTGGGTTTGTATGACACTTGTCTGGTTCTTTCAGCTATAAGGCCAATGTAAAAATAATTTCAAATTTTCTTAAGAGAATGGAGTCTGACTACACTACATGTTTTGGCAAGACCAATAAAACCAGCCATAGCAATCAGTACTCTGCAAATGGCTGTACTGCAAATTATTTGTTTATTATTTTGCCTAATGTTTTTGTTGTGCCCTTTGTCTAATCCATGAAGACCTCACTGTCACCTTTCTTTCTTTATTGTTCATGCCTGGATGTGCTATCAATAAGTAGCAACCACCGTAATTCTGGAGTATTTTTAAGATATAAGCCCCCGTGAATGTATTCTGTTAATTTTGCAACATATCAACTTATTATTACATTTAGGTATGTTGTTACGTCCTCTAAATTAAGAGGGATCTGCTACAGTAGCCTATATTTTTCCAGAGGTCATTTTATACAATAACGGCAGCGCAAGGGAAAAACGTCACAAAAGCCCATTACCATAGAGCCTAATTAGATGCTGTAGAGTGATGTTTCCACTGCCACCTAAAACATGACAAATTAAATTGGTGCATCCATATAAGGGGTTAACTGCCTAGCTTGAATGTAAAACCGCAAACCAGCACTGTGGTCCTCCAGAACCAAGGTCGAATGTCCGTGGGGGTAGTGTCTGCCAGTCTATAAATACTGTATATACAAGTATATAATGTAGTATTTATATGCTAACAGACACTGCACTGAGAGTACTCATAACTTCTTGTCATTGTTCATGTATGTAAGTACCAAGTCAGGGATGTTGTACACATGTTTACAATGATCTTTTTCCTCTAGGTTCTTATCTTGACAGTCCTGGCTTGTATTAGAGTTTTCAGCCGGTACCGCCGGGCTAGGCCACTAACACGACAACTGTTGACCAGGGACCCCTATTCCCTGCGTGGAGTACGCAAACTCATCGACGGTTGCGCCTTCCGGATTTATGGCCACTGGGTCAAAAAGGGAGAGCAGCAGAACCGGGCTGCCTTGTTTCAGAACTCTCCCAAAATCATTCTGGTTGGCCTTGAAGAGGTTGTCACTTAAATTACACTTTGTTCAAGTGCTTGTATAACATGTATATTGTAGTATTTGTTTAATAACTTTGACAAATATAGCATTTAGCGGTCTAGCAAATTTTGATACAGAATTTTAACTGCTATTCTCTTTGTGTGTGAAAAAGGGTATGTGAGTCCCACAAACTGTCATCATAGTTCAGCACTGTTATCAAATAGTCTGTCCTCCCCATATTTCTGAACTGAGCCAAGGAAAGTGTAATTTGCTTGCTTCACCTATTTCTGTTCTGCAGTCTAACATATTTTCAAAATTACCTGTGAAATACGGTGCAAGATGTAGCACAAAAAATCCTGCAGCTGCATTTCCTGAGTACAACCAGCTGATAAAATAATTTTCATCTACCTGAAATTTCTTCTGTTCTCACTACGGGCACAAGTTTGAACAGAAGTGGAAGAAAGTTGTGGAGCTAGAATTTGAACTAAAAGGTGGTTCACACCAGTTCACACCTGGATGGTGCTGATGCATGCTTGACAAAGGTACTTGAAACTTGTCCGTTAAGGCATCTGGATATTTCTTGAAGGATATGATAAAAGTCTTAGTTAAATTCTGACAGTTTGCCTAAATATCCTAAGCAAATAAGAGGTTAAAATCTTTCTGAGTTGGGACCTGTGCTTCTTTAATTACGGAAGTGCATCATAACATTAACACTTCAATCTTCATGAATACTCACATGTTCATTGTGTTTTGAAATTTGAATTTGCTGTTAAAATATGTATTATGTTGGATGGTCTGACAAGCTAGTTGATAGTTGACTGTGGGAATTACCAGAATCGTTTCTGTTGCCTCTTCATCTTTCTGATTGACCTCTATAGTTATGGACTTGTAGTGTTTGTAGTTAAGCTGAGCAAATGGTTATCGAAATCTGCTGTTTGATGTCCTGGATCCAAGGTTGGAAATTCAAGTGATTGATGTTTCCTGCAGGTTTTTCAAATTCACTTCAGCTGTTAACAAATTATAAATTTAAAGCAGAAACCAAAAGATGAATACTTGAAAAAAATTTCAAACTTCAGTTTCCTTGTCTGTCCTGAAAAGGTGATATCATTCTGAAGTGTTTTTATTTTGGAGACAAGATTTCTGTTTGAGTCAATTTAGGGAATGCATGTGTTAGCGAAGCTCTCTTAGATGTCTTCTGTATATTCTCCAGTGTATAAAACAGAATGGTGCTGTTACTCTGTGTTGGAATATATTCCAAAGAGACATTTGAAGACATAATAGATTGACAAAATGTCTCTTGTTTCAGTATATTAATTTTTTTGTCAAGGGAGGGGCATCATTGGCTGCCCTGTTATGACTATATTCTGTTCTTTATATTGCAAATAAAGGGCCTTAATTTCATGCTGGTGCAAGCAAGTTGTTAAATTCATGTAGCAAACCCCTGTGTTGTGCAAGAAATGCCTTATGTGTTCTCCAAAAATCACTGCTTACACTGTGTGGGAGATGAGGGGGTGGCCAGTGCAAACAGAGGCGTTGTCTGATGAAAAGTTGTATTTTCATACAAGTTTTGCGCTGAGGGCATAACACCACACAACCAACAAACCAAGTCCAACATTTCAGTGCAAAAATGACAGTGCAGCGTGTTTTTGTGTGTAAAACTAGGGGCACACACCCTATGGTCCATCAAAAACCAGTGGTGGCGGACTATCACCTCTTCTCACCAGAATGTGTTCCCCCTTCAGTCTGTAGTCATCCATTGGCGACAGCCATTGGTCCCAATTAAAAATGTAGAATTGGCAGTAGATGTAAAATCAGAAGTAGATGAAAGCATTTCCCCCCCGAGCAAATCGTTGTGGAGGCAGCATCTTTATTAATGAACAGAAACGAGCAAGAATGGGAAGGAAGACTCAAAATCGAAGAATAAACTTTTTAAAACTGCAGTTATGGCGGTGATGTGCAGAGACAAGAGCAAGGACCAATTAATCAGCTTGGTTGAGGAGAGGCGACTGTCCATTACACTACTGTTATGGTACAGAAAACTCATTAAATCCAATTTCTGGCAGGATATTGTGGACCAACTAGGTGGTGTTTAGCTAGCTGAACTATTTGTATCATGTTACGTTATTCAGTTAAACATTAACTGGACAGAGATAACGTAATTGTTTCTGATAGAAAGTATAGCCAGCATGGGCTGCTTATTAGCAAGCTAACAGACACTGCTGCCCTCTGAGTCTTGTTTGTTCTTCGCATGAAGATTCTGCTAATGAGCATACTCTCTGAAAATAACATTAGCTTGCAAGTTTAAGTGATGTAGGTGTCAAGTTAGCAGCTTAGAAAGTGAGCTATCCTGCAAGTCAACTGCTGAAAAGTGGAATTGTCTGGCTAGCTAGTGATATAAGTTGTCCACAGACTGAACAAGGTTTGACTGTTTTGAGCCTAGTTAAGAAGTTTGCTTCTATTTGAGAATAAAACATTATGGTTTCTATGTTTGTAGTGGATGCATGTAATCTCTTATTCTGCTTCAACCTGGGTTTTGGATATTTCAATCCCTGTTATTTTTTATTTATTTATTTTTGTATTTTGTTCCATTTAAATCTGACTGTGAATCTGTAAATTTACAGAATTCCCCTGTTTACACAGGGCCATTCCAATCCTGGGTCTGCTGATCAGATTGCAAAATGAACACAAAAGATGATATATTTATAGAGAGGGAGAGAGAGAGAGTTACATACAATATAGCAGTGGCATACAGAAAATGCAGTTAGCCCATATGTTTTGCAATAGTTGCATTCACATTTGCATGCATTCACATTTTTCTATGTGTCATTTAATATATGATGCTGCATAAAAATAGATACTGCAAACTATCACCTTCCCTATGAAAAACTCTGTTTGCAATATAACCAGTGAACTGTGGTTTTATTGGTTGTATTTCCTTTGCTTGCTAATATGAAGATCTGACAGAGATGACGACAATGTCTGGTGGTCATTGGACAAGAATACATCAACAGAGGACAAACTTAGAGTAGTCATACACATACATTTTTTTTAATTGTTTTGCAGGGTAAACCAAGAAAAAAAACACAGTAGAACTAATTAGATATCCCTGTACAGCTTAAAACCAAAGACTACTTCCACAGTGACCAGTGACTTAGTGGACAATCTTGGAGCTGTCTTGAAGAAGATGGAAAAAATAGCACACATAATGGCTGTGTCCATCTAGGTCTTCTCCCTACACATACCGTAGGCTGAGGCCCTGTTCATGCATTAACATGCGTCTTGGGTGATCCGATCACAAGTGGACAGCTCTAAGTATGTCAGTTGACACCTGGCATTAGAATGTGTCTCCACATGCGTCTCAAGTGACCACTTGTGATCGGATCTCACTTCCCCGCTCTACATGCAAATAAACACACATACCAAATGACCAATCACAACGAAGAGATGGATTACATGCTAAGAAGCCGGTTCTGGATTTTGTCCTTAAAATGAAAAGCTAAAATCATATTTTTAAAGAGGATTTATGATTTACTAATTTCTTAATTTTTGCCATTGCTATTTTTTGTCAACAAAAAGGTTGACAAAATAATAACAATGACGATAATGACGATAATATCAGTCGCTGCGCTGAACCAATGTTTGACCGGTCTAGCCACCGCTTTTTCTAAAAAAAAAAAAAAAAAAAAAAGCGGACAGTGTGTACATGCCCTTAGCCTACATGAATATTTGCGTTTGGGTCATTAACTGTCTGTTTACCTTTCAAATAGCCTACGTTCTACTACATCTCACGGTTTCATACAGCTGCCAGGATCATGGTGTCCCAGACACCAATAGCCTATTTAACAATAGAACCGCAGCGGATTAACGCGGGAGTGTGTCAAAGTGACTCTTTTATTTTAAATGGAAAAAAAAGTCATGTATGTGTATTTAATTTTGAAAATCGGTATGGGGTTAAGTTAAGGCAGGTCTTTAAAAATCATAAGGATACTTGAACTTTGTGTGTTAGTATAACAATGTGTTTTCATCTTATTTTGCATGACAGTGCCACGAATAGACTTGCTTCAGAAAAGATTAATCACTGTCAGTAAATCCAAGGTGTAACTTCATTGAAAAGACACGATACTAAGCTTTATCTACATAGGCCCTACATAAATCTTTGCTGACCTGACAGCGATCTTGATTGCAATCTTGCAATCTCAACTATTTCTATTACTCTCATAATTTGGGGGTTTTGTTTATAAATGTATATTTTGATGTTAATCTAACGTCGGCTTGTGTGTAGACTAAAGCTGTATGTGCGCGCGTCCGCCTAGACGTGCTTAATTGATTAGACTACTTCAATACACCGTCATAGCAATGGAGAACTTTAATCCTTGTAAGTAGGTGGTCCTTCAGTGTGGCCCAGTGTAACGGGTGTGGGTCGGCGAGCGAGCGAGTTTCAAACTGAAGTTCTCACTGCTCGCTGCCAACCCCTTATAGCCAGCGTCGTTGCCAGTTGAGCTAAAGGCAAACTGCCCCTAGCCTGTCGGCAACAACACTACTTAACCAGGTCTCGGGGGGGTGACGTAGCCGCTGCAACCGGTCAGCTACCTGCTACCCGCTACCTAAGGCTTTACACAGGACTCACACGAGGTAATCACTTCAGCTCTGCTACACCAGCACACATTTACGTTCACACTACTAAAAGAATGTGGCCATATGCGGCCTAGACCACCTCCGAATGTGGTCTGAGCGATCGGATCTCAGTGTGTCCTCAATGCATCTTGGGTGCATTCACACCTGCACTTAGAGCTGTCCACTTGTGATCGGATCACCCAAGACGCATGTTAATGCCAGGTGTGAACAGGGTCTGAGTATTACTACAGACCTGATGAAGGCAACACGCAAGACGGGTAGACTGAACCTATCTTGGGCAGTAGGGAGAAACGTTTTGTAAGATTTTACAATTTACTTTATGTTATGTTGAAGTCGCTTTACTTTTATGTTAAACACAATGGGTTTTAACAGAAATAAATACAAAGACCTACATTATACACGCGCACACACACAGGCACATACACATGTAAAATATGAACAGAAAATAGTTATTGACATAAAACTTTATTTTCCAGCGTGTGTAAAACAGTAATTAATGCTTTATTAATGATTTAATAGAATCAACCAAAGTCTTACATTTTTCAAATTTTCCCACGATTATGGATGAAAAAAGGATTTTGAATGCATGTTGCATCATGTTTATACCCTTGTGAAACTGGCAGTGATGGAATAACACAATATAGTTCCTTTAGACTGAGATCAACTTCAAGTAAAATTTGGTTGCCAACTTAAATGCCAAATTTTGACACCCATGGTTCACATGTTTTAACTTATAGTACCTATATCCTATATATATATAAAATATAATTATAATTTATGGGTACTATGTATAAAAAGTGCTGTAATTCTTAACAGTTTATATGATATTTTTGTTAAACCCCTTGAATTAAATCTGAAAGTCTGCACTTCAATCACATCTTGATTGGTTTATTTCAAATCCATTGTGGTGGCATACAGCCAAAATCATGAAAATTGTGTCACTGTCCAAATACTTACAGACATAACTGTATATGTGTATGTATATGTATATGTGTAGTGGTGTGGAAAAGGTAATTGCCCCCTTTCTTCTGAAATAAATAACTCAACAAAATTTTAGTTGATAATTAAATTCAGATGACTGAACACAGCCAGGCTTGATTGCAATCAGCCCTGTTGAGTTTAAATGGCATATACAGTATGTAGGACCTTACCATGAGAGAGAAGTAGTCACCACAAAGCTTCTACAGGCACACAATGCCTGGATTTTTTGGTGCCTTGG
Organism: Megalops cyprinoides; assembly: GCF_013368585.1. Lineage (NCBI taxonomy): Eukaryota > Metazoa > Chordata > Actinopteri > Elopiformes > Megalopidae > Megalops > Megalops cyprinoides. The sequence goes on from NC_050583.1 coordinate 71,411,131, forward strand.
GACCTGGACGACTTGCCATCATTGAAGGAAGCATGAATTCTGCTATGTAGGCTACCAGACAATTCTTAAGGAGAATGTCCATCTATGCATGAGCTGAAGCTAAAGTGTGATTGGGTGATGCAGCAGGACAATGATCCAAAACACTGAAGCAAGTCCACATCTGAATGGCTAAAAAGAAGCAAAAAAAAAGTTTTGAAGTGGCCTAGCAAAGTCCTGACTTGAATCCAATAGAGATGATGTGGCAGGACCTGAAAAGAGCAGTTTAGTTTAGTTTGCGTTTAGTTGCAGTTATTGCTGCTAAGGGTTGTCCAACCAGATACTAAGTTTAAAGGGGCATTTACTTTTTCACAGGGGTGATATGGGTGTATGTTATTTTCCCTGAAGGAACAAAATAAACATTAAAATACTGCATTTTGTGTTTACTCAGGTTCCCTTTGTGCATCACATTTTGTTTGAAGGGGCAAACTAGCTGACAAATTTGTAATGACAATGGGACAAAAATGTTTAATATAACCTTTAGTATTGTTCAGAATGTTCACTCTTTTGAACAATTTTGTACAATTACGCGACTATCCATTTATATTCCATCCAGTACTAAAATTACTCAAACTACCCACCCTATTCCGTGCCTGAAGACACACAATCCTCAGTGTGTAAGTCACAAGGTGTTCCAAAATAGGACAAAGATAATTCTAATCGCACCTGCGAAAGGGAGGCGAGATGGAGTGACTTACATTTTATAAAGCACGGCTACTAAGCAAACCAACATACTAAATGACAAACAGAAGTAAGTAGAATTTCCATGACAACAGAAGACAAACACATATGTTTGCATAATCACCTGGTCAGTGAAGACATACTTGTATAGTGTATAGTGTCGGAAGTAGGTTTTTACAAAGTACTGTGAAATCTGAGTCACCTGCTCTGAGCTGAACAGGTCAACACCAAATGGAGGTCTCTGGGGAAGAGGGAATCATAGACATAGGTAAGACATAGTGACACAGTCACACTATTAATATTGCAATAAAGCATGCAGTGTAGCAAACTAAATATATACAGTTATTCCATATATTGTTAAACTCAGTCTGTGACAAAGACACACATAAAAACACATGCACACACAAACCCTGGCAGAGTGACAAAGCAGAACCTCGTTGCAGTAAGTGAAGATGTCATCAATGTTGATGAGGAAAGTCTCTGAAATGAGAAGAGGGATCAGCAACTTGACACTTACACTGATTTAGACACATTACAAATACAGACAATACACATTACAACAAAGATGCATAAAATTTAAATTCAAAGGCCATTTCTGTTAAACGTACTCCTGATGTATACAGTCTTATTCAGTCCATGCTTATTTTATCTTGTTCACGGGTAAAATGCCATATCACATGACTTATGTGTAGTCACCCATATTGTTTTCATGAATGGCCTTGACGATGGACAGAAGCACAGATGTCTGTTCTCTGTTGAATCCCCTCTGCCAGCAGAACAACAGCGTGTGGAAATACAGGTCCATGAGCACTCTTATCCTCGACTGGGTCATGTGAATACCCTGCACCCTACATAGTGCTCTGAAAGTATAAATATCAAATTGTTGTAATGTTAGAGCAATGTCTTAAGAATATCCCGTGTTAGATAGGATCACATTTTGTGATTCACCCATACTGCTTGTAATATTAATTCACCCAGAATATCACCATAAGGCAGCAAAGTGATGTATCAAGGCAGAGACCTCCCTAGTTCAGCTGTAGGCATAGCATTGCCAATTTCTTCCATATCCGTGTAACCGACGTCCGCCCTGCAGGCAAACACAACGCGTTCACATCACATCACAGCATTCAAACGATGAGAAATGCAGAGCGACAGCCAGATTTGCACATTTAATTTAACCTACCACAGTAACACCTTGGCCTTAAGAGATTCCTAAGTAACAGGAAAAAAAATACATATTAACAATTATTGACACTTCGACTTAATATTATTACGAATAAATATTATTACTACAAATCAATGTTTATTTTATATATACGGAGGCTATCATTTTAATTTAGACAAGAAAACAAACTTGCCGTTCTTACCGTGGCTTGCCGTCTTACCATTTTTTTCCGAAAGCACTCCTCAAAATTCTTTATTAATAACTTTTGAGGTTGTCTAACTTAAAACTTTCTCGCTAGAGTTAGCTAATGGTAACAGTATGGATGATGGTATTTAAATCGTGGGAATTCTAATTTCTGAAAAATGTCAACTGTCTTTCTAGGACCGTTGCTAAGGACAATTCATAACTGTTGTGTAGACTCAGTAAGGTCTTGTTTGGTTACTTGCTCGACAGCTAAGTGCCTTGACGACCAGTGTCTAGCCAACCACAATTTTCAACCGGGTTGAAAATGGGCTCCATGAAGCTGGCAACAATTACTTAGCTTCCGGTTCCGGTTTTTCAAAAGAGAAGTCCCGAGATCACGATTAAGTTCACGAGATCAATTTTTATAGTAAATAGGCTATTAAATGTAACTTGTAGGCCTAGTTAAATAACGTGAGAGATAAGCATTTGTAGATGGACGAATTATTTTAAAGCACTTATGATTTAGGAAAATTATTGTAATATGTGAGTATTTGGGTTAAATTATGAGAGCCCCCTTGAGAGGCAATTCATACTTGCCCTCACACACAGCATCATAATCTCTCACACACACCACTATACTCTTACACAAACACTACTATACCCTCTTACATGCACAATCATGCTGTCTTTTATTTATCTGACTGGCAGCGTTAGCGTCCAGCTTGAATGCCGCGAAAACAAAAAAACATATCTAAAATGGGAGAGAGCTGTTGTGCGACTGACTGTACAAATTGATTCAACAAGAAATCGGAGCTATCTTTTTACAGACTGCCGAAAGCTAAAGAAAAGAGAAGCAAATGGGTCGCTGACCATTTTATAAGGATAAGGATAAGAATGTTTTTATTGTCATTCTGGAACATGTTGTACATGAAAGGGAACGAAATTAGGTACTCAGGTCCCGGTTCAGGCAATAGCAATAGTAGTAGTAATAGTAATAAAATCAAGAAGAAAGCACACAAGAAAACACCACTGAAAATAAAGATAAGTAAATAAATATATAAATAGGCTAATAAGTATAAAGTGAGCAGAGTGTGAGGATAGGAATGTGTCAGGTATGTTGGATTTTTGGGTAAAATCATACCTTAAGTTATGTACAGTATTGACTACTAATCAATTAAATATGTAGCACCTTGCATTTATATTGTGTAACTGTAAAGTTGTTGTCACCATTTATTAAAAAAACATCCATGATAATGAGCCTTGTGTTCTACAAAGGGGGGGGGGGGGGGGGGGGGTGTCAGATGGTTAGATAGCCGCTAGCCAAGACAAACTCAGTTTTCCTCATAAGGGGGTACTCCACAAAGCAAGTTTAGACAGTTACTCAGATAACGTTAACCCCTTCGCACGTGACTTAATGGCGCATGCGCAGAGGTTATTTTCGGATTTGGACTTAGACTAAGAGATAGATGGCGGCGTTATTTTCGGACTTAGAGAAAGACATGGAAATGGCGGCGTCTGCTCTCCACGAAGGGGCAGAATTGGACTTTTACGAGTTACTTGTAAAGGCCGTGGGGGAGTGGGAGCAGGCGAATCATGTCAACCTGTACACCAGGTGCTCCAGGAGTATAGAGGCGGCAAAGAAACGGGCTGCTGAAAATTTCTAAATGCAATTTTGACTATGACTTTGCCCGGTTGACTTTAACTTTTTAGCTCACAGAGGTGAACATGTCATGGCCATTAGTCTGTCATCTACCCATGAAATTGACTACCGTAAACGCTTTTATTTTCGTATGTTCTAAATTTCGTGGTTTTGGCAAACAACACATTTAGTGGAGTTCTTAATTTCGTGATTGCGATGCATCTAAACATGAACAATGCCGACTTGGCTTTTCAAGTTGCACACCGGCCGTGGTTTCAAGATGATAAAGCGAAACTTTATTATTGTAGCTTCATGTCTATTGAAGCAAAAACTCATGTAGGCCTATGTCCACAGAATAACATGTTCTTGATTCTGTGGCAGTATGTTTTGTTATGGTAGAATTTCATTGGTAACGTACGATTTGGAAGGAGTAACTACTTTAACAACTTGATGAACTTGCTTATTATTACATTTCAACATGTTGAATAAAATTTTTTGTCCACTTCATGAATGGGTTTGTTAGGTGATTTTGTCCACACACAGACAGACACACACACAGACAAGACAGACGGACATACAGACAGAATGATTTAGAGATAGGCGCAGCCGCAGACGCAAACATGGCATAACTTTTCCCCCTCCCCAATGTAACGGCGCCGAAGGTGCGGCCTGTGTTTTATCTTTATTTTTCATATTTGTACACATAGCCATAGGAACAGTTGGAGGTTGTGAAGTGTCTCATAAACAATAATCAGCTATCACCTCTATTGTTCCCTCGGAATAAATCGTTCATTTCCGTCGTAAGAATAGTGAAAATATTTATTATTACGACAATGAACGGCAACCAAGTCCGAAAATAACCTCTGCGGAGGTAATTTCCGTACACGTCCGGGGTGCATTAAAGATGGCGACAACCCTGAGGAATGTCTGCCCTGCGCAAAAATCAAGGTGACCCCTAGCCCAGTAATACTAGGCCGGCTGGAGTTATGCTTGGTTAGTCCCCAGCTCCTGCTCGAGGTGGGCTAGGTGACCCCCCACAAGACACATAAAACAAATTGCCGTAAAAATAGGTGCGAACTTATTCTTACGACAGGACAATGTCTGCTATCGTCGTAAAAACCGACCGCATTTTATTCTTGCGACAACTTGGTATACATGTTCACGTCGTAAGAATAGTGAAAATTTTTATTATTACGACAATGAACGGCATCCGAGTCCGAAAATAACCTCTGCGCATGCGCCACCGGAAATCCAAATAATGCCGTAAGAATAGACTAAAATTAATTGTTACAACTCGTAAGAATAGCCACTTCCTATTTTTATTCTATGTAGCTTGCGTGTTACGTTACATGATTCGTTATGTTTTCATTAGCGTTATTAAGCTTCTCAGTTTTCAGTTAGCATTTGCTATATTTTATGTTAAAGCACTGTTTCCTCAAAGCTATGAATTTTTCCAATCTAGTTTTCTAATTGCACCGGTTTTAGCATACGCGCTAAACGGCTAATCACACCGGTGTGACTGTACCCGCAAAAGGGTTAAAAGTTTCTACAAATATGTTGAAATTTTGTTTATTATTAGCATCTTATGGGTGGCTAAATCACACTCCTAGGCTACCTTTGTAATCCTGCTTTGTGGAAGTAGGCCTACGCCCAAGCGTCAAGGCTTTTGTATGCCTTAAGGCTTTGCTTTGTGTATTTCCCCGGCGTCGAAAGGAGGTAGGCCTACATATATGTCAGGAAACCCGATTCCTGGCCGCATGTCAATGTCCATGGCCCACTGGTTCTTTGGTAAGTTGTAAGGATCACTGTCGAGTCCAACTGCCTTTCTCAAACAAATCAAAGCCGAAAGAGTCTACCGAGACCTAAGTGTTTGTAGCTCATATTACAGATAAAAACTGTACTGAGTCACTATTAATGTGTTTCATTGCTTATTAGAATATTATGTAACTTTAGCGAAGTATTCCCAGACACTGCAATGTATGTGAAATATTGCACAAAAAGTGTTTTCCGGCCACAACTAAGTGCTAGCTTTACGAACCCAACCCATTAAAAAAAAAAAAAAAAATACATGACAATTAAATACATTTTACAAATTAACATGGCACAGGCAAATACCGTAGGCCTACGTACATATCAAAATCTTCTCGACGTGATATTATTAGATCGTCAGAAATGCTTGCGCATAGGCTACTACTCTTACGCCTATTTTAAGTCATGGCACGGGAGGGGTTTAGGGTTGCCACCTGTCCCGGTTTTCCCGGGATTCTCCTCTTTTTTGAGCGACTGTCCTGGAAAATTAATATTCTTTCCCGGGACACGAATTGTCCTGTTTTTTGTGGAAATGTACTTCTAATTTAGAATAGTTTCGAATCAGAATCAGAATACCTGTATTGTCATTGCACATTGTTGTACAACGAAATAAAACCTAATTTGGTTTCCTTCTACTGCTGTACTGTTTTGTTCCTGGTTATGTTTGTACATCCAATCCTGTGTCCGTAAACGGGTAATACACAGCGACGATTGCCCATGTCTATACTTTTATTTGATAGTAGCAGAAATACGAAATCTTACCTTATTGCCTAGCAACTGCCCGGGCTGTAGTTCTGCCGCGCGTATCCACATCCACAACCCCACCGTGAGTTCAGGTGCTAGCTAGAGATAACGTTAGTTTGTATTATTATTAAGCCAGAGGAAGACAGGGTAGCAGTAGCGGATTTTAGCAGTGTATACCACTTCACGGCCACAGCTACTTATCTGGCAATAAAGTAAGTGCGAAAAAGAGGTGAGAAATGTCAGTGTTAGGTTGCCCAAATTCATTAAGTTAAATAGTTGTTTATAATCTATTATAATACATCTAATGTTTTCATTGTTAAAGGGAGTATACGTTTGGACATATGATTGGATTTTATTCTAGATTTTAATCAGACAGTATATGTTTACACGTTAAAGTAAAAAATCTATTTAATGTAGAAAGGGACAGCAGCAGACAAAGGAGTCCAGAGTGAGTGCAACTGCGTCAGGACAAATATAGGTAAGAGAGGCGATAGGGAGTCCTACAACGGTTAACATAGTATATTTGCAAATATGGTTTAACCCCCCCGCAAAAAAAAAAAAAAATTAATTAATTAATTAAAAATAAATAAAAAATTGTCCGAGTGTCCCGGTTTTTCACACATCAAAGGTGGCAAAGATCGGAGTGGATAACTAGTCATTATACATACACATAATGTCGAGGGTAATTGTAAGATCCGTCAAAAGATGAGGGAGACGCTATTTGTTAGCGAACCTTTACTGGACATCGTATGGAATACAGCATACATAACTTGAGCAAGTGGCACTCATGTTGGCTCGATTACACACTGCAACCTACTTCCTGCTCCGCGATAAGCGCGTGAGTCTCACTATGTGCGCGTGCAGATTAACATGAAAATCCAATACACTACAGTAATAATGTTAAATAACAAAACTTATCTAACACTCCAATTTTTTTTTTTAATTTTATTCAATTGTTTTTAGAAAAACAGACATGGATCAAGGTTTTGTCTCCATCATAAACTCTTGCTTTTAAAGTAGAATCCTGCATGTTGTCCATAACGGAAAATACTGCTGGAAATACACTGATTATGAAAAATAAAGGTAGCACTGCAGTAGGTCTCTCGTTTCATTGGATGAATGAGCGGAGCCGGGCGGTGCTTCTATATCTTGACTTACAGCATGGTTGATGTTGTAGAGAGCATGTATTGCTGGCTGCTCAACGATGTGATCACCATGAGGCATCGATCAGAATGCAGGCTCTTTTCCATCCCCGTTATTAATCTTCTCCACAACTTGAAAGAATGAATTTGTAAGTGTGTGAATTACGTGTTTATGTGTGTGTGTGTGTGTGGTCCTGTAACCGAACAGAAATGATACAGTGTATTAGCAATACAGTACGTATTCAATAGGTAACAATTAAACAGAGCTAACATGAATGACTGCGTTGCAACTGTAATTATATAAACTAGCTAGACTTCTAATATCGTCATGTTAAGCCAGGTAACATTATATTCAAGTATAATGTGCCAACTGGCTAATTATCGTTACCAGGGCTGTCAGCAGAATTTCATCATAGGGCACGGAAAGCTGACCACGCACGCATGCACACACACGTCGACAGGGAGCCGAGAGGGAGAAACATCATGCACTGATTAATGAATAATTAATCTGGCCTACCTATTTGAAGTTTACTCTCCTTCTCCCGGTCGCATCGAATTGTTTGAGCACTTCCTCACAGTCCTGACATTGACCAATAGCGTAATTGAAAAGCGTTTAACCGGAGGAGAATATACGAAGTGGACTTGCACATGTTGAATATCAGTAAACACTCAGAGGTGGTCACCATGTCATGCCCGGTACTTAATAAAGCCAGTGTATCACAGTTTGTTGTTTGTTTTATAGCTAATTTCCTCAGTGCATCGAGAGTTAACTGCAGGTGACTAGCAAGCTAACTTTAACTTGCAAGCTAGCTAATTGATGCACCTAGTTAGCAAGCTAATTTCTGCTTCGATAGGAATTGAAAAAAAGCACAATAAATGCCAAATAAATGCTCACGCTATTACAGTCATACAATACAATACTTTAATTCTGTCACACAATTGTGTTGTATTTTACATGTAATATTAACAGAAAAGCTGGCGCAATAATGCGCCGATCTCCATCAGACATATAGGACGTTAGCTTGGTACCTAATATTACTCATTGTGTAGATTTGCCCTGTTTGTGTGCTGCATAGCTATAGCGTACCGAATTGGCTACGTCACACTGGTGTTAGAAGTGAAATGCCCCATTCATTTTAGACATTTTTAAAACGCACTTTTAAAGTATTTCTAGGCTTAGCATCGATTTCTGGATTTCCCAACTTGCGACTTATATTGTTCATTTTAATTGTTTCGAGCTAAATGTTACGTAATACGCTAAATGTACTGATTGTTAGCCCACGATTTTGAATGATGAAAAACGCTCAAAGCCTTTGAGACACATCCACAGAGTCAGAAACACCTTGATGCAAAAAGATAATTCTGCTTACTCGTGTAGATTTCGGCACTCAGCTTGAGTGAAAATGCACATTCAGTCAGCTACATTTGATAGACGTCTCTCTGTGTGCTTACAGAGATAACCTTCATGGCTTGTATAATGTAAAACTATGCCATAGGGCGTTTTGGAAACCTGAAAAATTTGCGGTCGTTCACATATGTACGGGGCCTGCAGTCCGGGACAAAGCACGGAACCATTTTATAACAATTACGGTTGTTTGTTAACTAGCTAACTACCAACTGTCGTCGTCATTGCTACTGTCTTCCATTAGCTTTTTGAAGGACTCCTTTTTGTGAGGCGTTCATATCGGTTCACCAGCACAACGGAGTCGTTCTTTTTTCTAATTCAGCTGCTCTCAGTCAACTGAATGCAATCACTTTGGTATCACTATGCAGTGAGCACAGCAATGGGCTGATAACAAGCAACAAGACGCAAGAAAGACCTGCGTGAAGTTGGCACCCCAAGTATTTAAAAAGTTCAACTGTTCGTTTGTGCTGCTATGGTTTTTTGGATATAACAAATTATATTGTATATGCTGTGACGTCACCCAGCACCCCAAGCTTCTCCGAATTGCTCCAAAATGGTCTCGTTCGTTTGTGATACGTTTGTGCCGTAAAAATTTTCGTTTGTGCTGCTATGGTTTTTTAGATATAAACATAGCATCTTTTGGCGATGACGTCACCCAGCACCCCAAGCTTCTCCGAATTGCGCCAAAATGGTCTCGTTTGTTTGTGCCGTAAAAATTTTCGTTTGTGCTGCTATGGATTTGTAGATATAAACATTGCATTTTTGGGCGATGAGGTCACCCAGCACCCCAACCTTGTCCGAATTGCTCCTAAATGGTCACGTTAGTTTCTGCTATGTTTGTGCTGGTTTGTGCCATGATAATTTTCGTTCGTGCGGTCATGCTTTGGATAAACACTGTACTTCATGGCAAAAATTCTGTGACAACTTCCAGAACGCTGCTTTCTCCATAACGAAGAAAGTGGCTTCTACTGTGCAACGTTTTGCTGGTTGGTGCCCTGAAAAAACTTACATTACATTATTTCCTGATAGGCCTATGTGAGATACAGGATATTTCATGTCATGTAATATTTAATATGTTTAATAAACATAAGCCATACGTGTCTGGTCCTGCAGGTATACAGGTAATTTTGAATGTCTATAGACACCGCCCCATTTCATTTTTCTCCTGTACTGTATTTTAACTGCTCTATTTGAGTATAGAATGCACGGTCTCACCTGTGGGTATTTAAGCTGTGGGAACGCGCTGTGTTCTTCAGTTGGCAGTTGACATGAACTGAAGTAAAAAAAAATCAGCCGACCCACAAATATTTGTTCATTCATTCTTTCAGAATCCACCTATTAAAAATATGTCACCTGTGGAGTCATCTCACACTCCATATGCATAACACCTACACAGAGCGCTTCAATGCCAAGAGCAATAACATTACATGGGATCCCAGTAAACTTACGTTGCAGCACTATTTGGAAATATCCAACACTTAAAAATGACAAGCACTTGTAGCTGTTTTTTAAGCCAGCTAATTACTTACAAGGCCCGAGTTGCATTTGCTAATTAGCTGGTTAGCGTTAGTTACATAGTAGCCGTCAAGGTAATTAACGTTGTGTCATTAACGTTAGGTAAAAATAATACATTAACGCTGGCAATAAAACACACAAAAATAAATGCGCTTTATATATAACTTAAAGGTGTGTGTCTGATATTTGTCCTACTTTTAAGTTACTTACATCTAGTCAGTAGCTCAGATTTGACGCGAATAGCGCAGCTCGTGCAGCACTAGAACCTGGACAAAGTTGTAGGCCTAATCGGCTCAGAGAGAGCTAATTATGTTGTAAAACGTAAGGGTAGGTGTATAATGATTCACAAATTGTCCAAAATAGATAGCTAGCTAACCAACTATACGTTTGTATATTTTGTTTACGCTGCTATGTTTTCATTTTTTTAAAGACATAGGCTAAACATTATATTTTATGGTCTGTGATGTCACCAGTACCCCGACGTTTGTGCCGTAGGCTAAACATATTTGTTCGTGCTGCTATGTTTTTAGCAAATGCAACTCAGGCCTTGTAAGTAACATAAAAACAGCCTGTTACTGGATTATTGACATTGAATTGGTATCTGTGGAGCCAGGCAAACGTTACATCTGACTCACTCCTACTCGTTTTGATCCCAGGTTTGACAACGTAAATGGCAAGCTAGTGGCTAACAAGCTACCATACGCATATCGGTAACATTTTAACGATTCTGCTATAGACTGATATAGTAATAACAACGAGCTCCATGACAGTAACACTTTCACTACCCAGACGACGTACGCTAATAATACAATGTACCAGTGGTTATGGTGATATCTACCATGTTTATATCTAAAAAACCATAACAGCACAAACGAAATTTTTTACGGCACAAACGAACGAGACCATTTTGGAGCAATTCGGAGAAGCTTGGGGTGCTGGGTGACGTCACAGCACATACAATATAATTTGTTATATCTAAAAAACCATAGCAGCACAAACGAAAATTTTTACGGCACAAACGTAGCACAAACGAACAGTAATACCATTTCGAACTTTTTAAATACTTGGGGTGCCAACTTCACGCAGGTGCAAGAAAGTGTGGACTAATGTGCCCAAAAATAGGTCGCAGTAACGTCTGCCTCTTCAGAAAATAGACTAATTTTTACCCCAGTGAAGAAATCATTTTTAATCTTTGCATTACAAACAAAAGGATCTGAATTTAGTTAAACCAATGTGTCTCGACCATCAGCCTTCTGCAGCTCTGTAGTGTTAAGTTTAAAAGTTTACGCCAGTGTTTCTCAACCCGTTCCTGGAGGACCCCCTGCCCTGCTTGTTTTAGATCTCTCCCTGCTCCAACACAGCTGATTCAACTTTATTCTGACGCCCACACCGCCCAAGACGCGCCGCCGAGAGACGCTGACTCACATAGAAAATGAATGACTTCCGCTCGCTTTGACGCTCCCGCCGCTCCCGGTGTGAACGTACGGTAAGAATACGATAGGCCTGCCTTTTCCAGGTTACGCCTTTACCAAGAAAGCGATTGGCCATTTGGTGTAAAAGCGGGACTTCCCTTAATGCAACCGCCACATTGAGCGTTACGGCCAATGCCATTCATATTTCAATGAGTGGTCTGTCTACTCCTTTGTAATCTCGCTCTCTCTCTCTCTCTCTCTCTCAATTCATAATTTCAAATTTCAATTCCAAAGAGCATGAAAAATATACATACACATCTCTCTTTCTCTCTCCTGGAGCGCTCACAAATCGGGAATCTCATGGTACACACTGGTACAGCCGTACAGCTGCAGGCGCCCGTGATCGTTACAAGATGAAATGACGCTAGTCAGCTGATCGTGCATATCTGTACGGATCTAATAGTAAACTAGCATTAACATCCTATACAAAATATTAACAAACAAAACAATTCGCTACACTGAGAAGAAACAAAATATGGTCTTTACCATATTAAGTTACTTACTTGAAATGGATGCACACTTTTACTTAGTGTCAAAATAAACAAACTGGGTGTAGGGTGGCTCTATAAACTTGACAGCAGACCTGTCGAAGTATACACGCGCAAACTGCTTTTATTCACCCTCCAGTGCTTGACACTCTAAAAACAACTGAGGTGGCAACCTGAGCACGTCATACATCATCTTCTGTAATTTAAAGTGACAGCACCACAACTCTACATCCCCCCTCCTCTAGATGTGACACACATTTAAATTACAGCAACACAAGCAACAGCTACATTACATAACTTGAATGGCACAGACCCCTGAAACCGCTAAATCGCTGTAATTTGTTGCTTTATTACCGCGGGCAGCACAGCAAGACACCTTCCTCTCAATATCTGTGTACATTGAGGGCCAGTACTTGGTCTCCCTAGCCCTGCGTTTAGTGGCCTTGATACCAGGGTGGCCCTGGTGTAGCTGGCCAACATAGAACTTTTGCATTGAGGAGGGTGTTATTAGCCTATTATTAGGAGCAGGAGTCCATCCTCGACAGTCAGCTCTTCCCTCATTGAAAAGAAGGGACACAGAGCATGGGGCAATTCCCTTGAGGTGTTTGGCCAACCATGCAGAATAACGTCAGAGAGCTGTTGGCACATGACATCCCTCTCCACAGCATTTCTCAGTTCATCTGTGCAACATGAGGAGAGCACTTGGACAGTCATGACTTCCCAGAGGTCGTCAGTAAGCAGGGGCTCAGTCAGCGGTAGGTGTGCACGTGATATAGCATCAGCAACAAAAAGTTCCTTACCGCGTTTGTAAATCACATCCAGGTTGTAGTGATGTAATTTCAACATCAGACCCTGCAGGCGGGGCGGGGGGCCAACGTCTTGGTTGCAAAGGCCAGTGCCAACATTTCTTTTTTAATCTGTGCGTACCTTGATTCAGTGGGTGTGAGGGCACGTGATGTGAATGTCACAGCCCTCCCTTGCTGGAGACACACTGCATCTAGATCATGTTGTGAGGCATCTGCTGACATGACCACTGGCTTCAATATGTCAAAGAACTGTAGAACTGGGGGATTTGTTACTGCTTGTTTGAACTTGTTGAATGCTGCATCGCAGGCTTCATGCCAAGTCCACTCCACATCTTAGTGTATCATTTGTCTCAGGGGGCCAGTAACCTCACTGTACTGAGAGATAAACTTTGACTGGTAGTTTGTCATGCCTAAGAACTGCTGCAGAGCATGTTTGTCCTGTGGTTTTGCCATGTCACAAACTGCTGTCGTTTTTTCAGGGTCTGGCTTAAAACTATCAGCAGTTAGCAGGTGGCCGACATAGTGGACACAGCTAACTCTGAATTTGCATTTATTGGGATTGAGCTTCAAGTTGATCGTACGAATTCTGTTCAATACCCATCTCAGACAATCATTATGTTCTTGCTTGTGTACGTCCCCACATTAAAATATCATTTACTACAATCTCGCAGGGTTGTCCAGTGAACAGTTGCTCCATCACATTTTGGAACACCTCACTGCCTGTGCAGATGCCATATGGCATTCTGAGGAACCTATAGCGGCCATAGGGTGATATGAACGTTGTAAGCTTTGAGGAAGCATCATCAAGGGGGATCTGCCAAAAGCCGCACTTGGCATCCAGAATACTGAAAACATTAGCACCAGGCATGTCTGCAATGATTTGTTTGATAGATTTCAGCAGGTGACGTGGTCTGAGAAGGGCCATGTTCAGGTGCACTGGGTCGATGCAAATTCGCACAGTTCCATCTTTTTTTGGCTGCAACCATTGTGGACACCCATTCTGTGGCTTTATTTTCTGGTGTTATGACACCAAGTGCAGTCATTCGACCAAGCTCTTCCTTAACCTTTTCTTTCATGGCTATTGGAACCTGGCGGGGAGCACATATTGTAGGGGCAACAGTGTCATCTAGCCTCATGAGGTATATGACTGGCAATTTGCCTATAGTATTGCTATCAAAGAGGTCCTTGTATTCCCGTACTTCTGGTGCTTCTTGTAAGGTGTGGATGTAAGGCGTATGAGTCCCATGGCAACACTGTCTTGTAGTCCCAGCAATGGTTTCACATCCCTGTTGACCACATGAAATTTGAATTGCCCCCGCAGACAGTGTAATATTGCCATGCCCTCTGTGTCAATTTTCTCAGCCCCATAGGCCACTAGATTGACTCTTTTATCTGAATTCACAGGGATTGTGTGGTCAACTGCATGCAACATGCACTTGGACACTACATTGCACTTGGAACCAGTGTCCATATTTACTGTCAGTTGCCCCTTTCCATTTTACAGTTTCAGCATTGCAAAGGTTTCTCCCTTCTGAGTGGGTAAATCAACTGGGTCACAATAAAAAGTATCATCCAAAGCACTGTCTGGGTGCCTATTCAATTCGTTCACTCTATCTGGCTGTCTTTTTCTGTATTGACTGGGGGCTTTGGCACTAGCTGTGGCCTGTGCTGGTGTGGATCTGCAGCATTTAGCAAAATGATTAAGTTTGCCACAATTATTGCATTGTTTTTTGAATACACAGCATTTACTACGGTCAGGAGAGTATTGTCCATTGCAGCTGCCACAGTGAGTTTTCTACGGTGGCCAAGATGGCTCTATGCACTGCAGCTTCAGAAAATACATGCAAATCAACACAACAACAGCAAATTAAAAAACATCTTCATCAATTTGACAACACATGCACTGCAAATACTCACAACACGAGCAAATAATGAAACATGCTGCAAATAAGAAAACAACAACGGAAATGTTTCCAGGGGGACCATAGACGGAGACGGACCTGGCTGCAAGTACACTATATGAACAAAAGTATTCGGACGCCTGACCATTACATTGTAATTCAAATACATATACTTTAATATGGAGTTGGTCCCCCTTTTGCAGCTATAACAGCTTCCACTCTTCTTGGAAGGCCTTCCACAAGATTTTGGAGTGTTTCTGTGGGAATTTGTGCCCATTCATTCTGTAGAGCATTTAAATGAATGTTGGACGAGAAGGCCTGGCTCGCAATCTCCGTTCCAGTTCATCCCAAAGGTGCTCGATGGGGTTGAGGTCAGGGCTCTGTGCGGGCCAGTCAAGTTCTTCCACACCAAACTCATCAAACCATGTCTTTATAGTCCTTGCTTGGTGCACTGCGGCACAGTCATGTTGGAATAGAAAAGGGCCTTCCCCAAACTGTTGCCACAAAGTTGGAAGCATAGCATTATCCAAAATGTCTTGGTATGCTGAAGCATTAAGATTGCCCTTCACTGGAGATAAGGGGCCTAGCCCAAACCCTGAGAAACAGGTGTGGTCAAATACTTTTGTCCATATAGTGTAGCTTTTGGTTTGGATATGCTCTGGCTTTTTTTTTTGGGTTTGGATATGCTGTGATACG
This sequence comes from Megalops cyprinoides, assembly GCF_013368585.1. Taxonomy (NCBI): domain Eukaryota; kingdom Metazoa; phylum Chordata; class Actinopteri; order Elopiformes; family Megalopidae; genus Megalops; species Megalops cyprinoides. The sequence goes on from NC_050583.1 coordinate 71,426,813, forward strand.
TAAGTGGTTTTGTTTTATTTTAACATCCTGGTCGCATTGTGCCTTAGCTTATTAGCAAATTCAAATGATTGTGAAACGTTGTGCTAACTTTGTTAGCTGGCAGTAACGGTAATAGTTACTTTCAGAACTGCGAGTTAACAGAACACAAGCAAGTTAAACAACGTGTGGCTTCTCTTAAACTTGCGTTTTCTAGCCAAGTTATAGGCATTCGTCTGTTTAGTTACATGTTAATATCTTTTTGCAACAGCAATCACATTGTTCCTCTTCTGTAGGTCATGTATTGTCCGTATTGTGGAGTCCAATTGACTGGCCATATTGGATGTTTTTGTGGATCCTGTGGCAATAACATTCATAATTTGGTACCTTTTCTACAGAATGGTAAGATCTGAAGAGAGTGCTTCAATCAAATATCTTATTTGTGCATGATTCCGTGTGTTAATTAATGATATATATATATATATATATTTTCAACAATTGCCAGTTGTATTGACTTTAACAAAATGCCTACAAGTAAAAATTTGATTTAAATGGGAAATTGTGAACCGTTATAGATAGTTTTCTTTCCAATTCAGCATGACAGTAGTTTGTGTAAATGCTCCTCCCTCACATGCTGAAGGGCACACTTACTGATATCAGAGAGGGAGGGTATGTTTTCATTTTCCAGACTGTTTCTATGTTAAAGACTCTCCACATCATGGTAAATCCACATAGGTATTTTGGCTAATTAAACTACTTCTTAGGACTGTGGGGTTTGTATAGGCTGTGCTTGACATCTCATTGACTCTTTTGTTAGCTTTGTTGCACTGGTTGGAGCAGACTAATTTCCACCTTAATTCCTATAAGTGCATATACACAAATTGAATACAGTACAGACAAAAGCATGTATGTATATTGCTCTGTTCATGAAAAAGCTCTTGAGTAATTTGCTGCATGCACAAAAGGTACAATTGTAATACAAAAGACTTGGACTTTTATGGACTGTGGATTGGAATTTGTTTTAAGTAAAGTGAAAAAACAACATGACATGATTAATTAATTATTACTGAATACAAAGCAGCAGTGGGATCCTTACATTATGCATTGCAACAAAGGTTTTTTATGTTTTTTGTGCCTGAATTTGTACACATATTTGGCAGATTAGATAAAATATACTTTTTGAACAGCATCAAACAGTTCACCTGTCTTTCCCCTTTATGTTATCACAGATACACTTTTATGTTTTATGATATCTGAATTTGTTGATTCCTGTATTCCTACTGACCATGTTCTCTCCTCTGTTCTCTTCACAAGAGACCAGACCAGAGTCAGATGAAGCCACAGAGGATGACCTCTTTCATAAATATTTCTCAGAGGGCCACTCATATGAAATCATCATTTTCTTGAAGAAAAGCATGACATTGTACTGAGTCTGAGCACCTTAAAAAGAAGGCTGAAACATGCAGGCCTAACTAGGAGGACAAATTATACTCCAGTTGACACAGTGCATGCTGCCATTAGACATGAACTGAGAGGCTCAGGTCAACTTTTGGGTTATAGAGCTATGTGGCAGACATTGCAAAAAATCTTTGCCATAGGCACAGGTTTGTCAATAAGAGCATACTTAGAGCAGCAGGACCAAATCAAGTGTGGCATGTGGATGGATATGACAAGCTCAAACCCTTTGGTGTCGCCATCAGTGGCTGTATTGATGGGTTTTCAAGGAGAGTTATGTGGCTCGGCAGTGGCAGCTCCAATAACAATCCAGTGGTCATTGCTCACTATTATCTGCAATGTGTTTCGGAGTGTGGACTTCCAGCATTCTTACGCACAGACTGTGGACCGGAAAATGGCGACATGGTAGCCATCCACTGTGAATTAAGAGCACACCATACAGATGAATTTGCTGGACCTCTCAGTCACATGTATGGCACCTCAACTGCAAACCAACGAATGGAAAGAAAGCAGAGTACCTTTTAAGATCAATTCCAAAATGTGTTTGGTGTCATCACATAATAGAGGGTGTCAATAGAAGAAGAATAACACTAACACTAGATTAAAACATACTGTAACGAAAATGTATATTTTTCTCGATACAGTTAGATATTTCTGTAATCTTTTCTCCCGTTCAAACTTGGTAGAAAGAGACCTCTTGATATTATGCTTCTGGGTGGGTAACAGAGGTCTTGTTCAGTTCAAAAATAATCCAAAGTTTATTTCATTCTAATGTTAAGTTTCATCATTGAAAAAATATATATCAAGTATGTATTCTCAAAATTAAGTGTTTTTTGGTCAAAATTGCCATGATTTTTTGCTGCTGAATTGAAATGTTCAACAACATCTAGATGTTGTCTATTTTCTGAGACAATGCTGACTTGCAACTTGTAATTTCCAGAAACAGAAATACCACAAAATTATTGACTTCAAACTTTCTGCATAATCACTCAAAGCTCTATAACTCATCTCCTTGTACTTTAGGCCATTGAATTGGCAATTATTCTTCGTATTATCATATTGCCTTTGGAAATGTATTTATATGAATGTCTTACATGAATTAGGACTGTAGATTTTGTGGAATGATTACGACAAGCAAAACCTGTTTCAGAGTTAACGTGAGTGACTAAAGAAGTCATGAACGTATTCTTTTATTAAGGATTAGGCCCATAAAAGAATCTGTGGCCAGGTGTATATTTGCTCCTCTCCAACCATCCCACAGTATACAGATTGTGGAGAAAGTGACTTATTTGTAGCTCCACAGTATGCCATGACATAATATTTCACACACACACACCTGTATGCATGGTAGTTTCAGATTGTATGAACAGGGGAAACCAAGTGCTGACAGTTCAAGATTCTGCTGGTGAATACAGTGCAGAAATAATGGTTTACACGTAGACTAGTTCTTTACATAATTAAATTTAGAAAGTATTAGTTGTAGAAACATTTATTCAACACTGAGGTAAATCATTGTGTATACTCTCATTCCATCATTAGGACACAGTTCTGGATTGATCTCTTCAGTGATCTGAGAGAGAGGCACCTCTTCAACAGCACCCATGAGCATAAGTGCTTTATACAGTATGTCTTCTAGGCATCTTGCAGAAAGAGCTTGATGAGTACCGACAACTTTGGAACAGCCACGCCATCAGGCCTGTCTGTCAGTCTCTCTCTCCATCTAGGAAACCAGAAGCCATGTATCACCTGCCTCACAGGTTTGTATTTAACATCTGCAGTGTCTGATCATGTTCAGTAAATGTTGTATTGCATTTTTACTTGTGTATGTTTAATTATTGGTCATCAAAGGCAACATGATTGACTGGCTAAAGCAGGTACGTAAGTGTATTTTGGAATGGTACATGTCCCTCACTGTAACTTTGCTATCATTATTGGTATAGTGTCCAAATATGTCCTTCAATTGACAATCTTTGCATTACTTTGAACTAGAACACTATATCATTAAAAAGTCTTAAAAAATAAACTTACAATGTATAACAAAAAGGTGGATTTATCGGATTCAATTCCACAAAGTGCCATGAGTAGAAGTAAATAATATTGTCAACTGAAATAGCTGTTGTCAACAGAGAGGTCCCCTCAGTCAACATTTGGCTGATTTCTGCTATAATAAATTCAAAACTATTTAAATCTGGAGATGTTGTGTTATAATTACAGCTGAAGAATTGGCTTGATTTCACTTTTACTCCATTGGCATTTTAGCCCTAGCTTTTGGGGTTTAAATGATAATATTTGTAATGAGTTGACTGTTGTTTGTCTTCTGTCTGGTCTTAGGTTTGATGGAAGGGAGTGCGGATTCCCAAGTCCTGCAGCAGTTTGAACACATTCTGCCAGCTATGCACAGTCTGTGTGGTGATGACAATCTCCAAATGTATTTTGCTAACTTGGGGAGACAGAGTCAGCTGGCTCCACCAGTCGACTGGACAACTGCTGTTGAGAACTACATAACACTTAAACACATGGCTGGACTTTAGAATTAGTTCCTGATTTGTCAGGTAGACATGTATGTGTTACCCCCTGCCAAGAAAGTTAAAGTACAGAGACCGATTTAGACAGTACAATTTTACTAGTAACTGTTGAGTGGGTCAGTTGTCTATTTTTTATGTATTTATTTAACAGTGTATTCAGTAATAGGCCAACAGCTTCATACATTTCTAGTAACAACTTAATTTGTTCCTTGGATTTGTTTACAACAGTGTTTTTCTGAACAAGTGATATTGTAAAAACATTTCAGTGTAATGCAAACTCAAAAGTTAGTTATTTACACAAAGTGCAAATTTTATGTTTGTGAATATACCCTTCATTTCTGAGCTGAAAACAAACATTTGTTTAAAATTAAAACTGTTATAAAGACCAGTCACCACTACAATTGTCTGAGGGACTTGAAATGTTTATATGTGCAGGTTAAAACTTTGAATTTAAACAAACATAGCTGTATTTCTACAATGGTAAAAACACATTTGTAGCATTTGGATAAAACAGTAAACTCTGAACTAAAACAAAAGTTTGACTTCAAGGAAGCCAAAACCCAGGAGAGTTCTGTATGCCATAATCCATGGCCTCTTCAAACTCCTCTAAACTGGGTAAGATTGGAATCTTAATTGTATTTGAGCATACATTTGCCACAGGAAAACGTGAGTTCTTCTGAAAAATCAGTTGTGGCTGTGGATGTATTGCTGCAGGAGGAACATTTTTCAATCCAGTTGCAAACATAAGGACATCCTCCAAAGAAAGCCTAGACTCCTTTTGTGGAATAAGGGGGAGAGACAGACATTTTAGACATTTTGTTTTTTAAATAAAACATAGCACTTACAAATTAAAATTTGTTTCTTGTGGCTACTTCTAGTGTAGGCATTTAAATCTTAAGGACAATATGCCATTGTGGATTTATCCCATTTTATACAACAGTAATTGGAGAGTCATGTTCTAAATTGAAATTCCTTGAAATGGCATTATTTTATATGCCAAGGTGTACACATTTCTTTTAATTATAACCACAGATGATACCTTCCATGTAGAGCAGATAATCTGGCCAGTAGCCCAGTACACTGACCTCCTCCTGACGGTTGGTGCTACCAGGTGGATTCATCTGCACGTGGAAGATGGCCTCTAGAGCATCCGCTGTCAGCTAGGTCTTAGAATAGCACATGTATGGGAAAAACAGTGAAGGATGTTGTTCCAAGGCGTTGACAAAATCCAGTGTTGCTAGACCCTCCTTGAACCTACAAAACATACCAATTGACAGTAGCTGTAAATCCCAAGTCAAAATGTTCACAACATGGGAGCCTTGTGCACAACAACTGGAAGACATATCGATTTTCTATTTCAAGAGCAAGAAATGACGTGACACTTCATTTCAACTCCTTTAATTAGTAGTATATAAATATTTAAGAACATACACTTAAATGTTCTTAACACAAATGTGGTTGGTAAGTGTGGCGGCAGTGTAGCATAGTGGTTAAGGAGCAGGACTCGTAACCTAAAAAGGTTGCCGGTTCGATTCCCGCTGGGACACTGCTGCTGTACCCTTGGGCAAGGTACTTAACCCACAGTTGCCTCAGTAAATATCCAGCTGTATAAATGGATAACATTGTAAAGAACTGTAACCTATGTAAGTCGCTTTGGATAAAAGCGTCTGCTAAATGAATAAATGTAAATGTAAATGTAAAAATGTGTCAACAACTGTCCTCACTCCTGTGGACAATGTACACTGCCCCCTCCAGTGTTTTACCCAGTGTTTCACCCAGTGTTTCAGCATTCTTAATCTACAGTAAAATAAAGAGCAATGAAATGTATTATTTTTTACTGTACCCATTAACAGGCCATATTACATTTATACTAATCACCAAAGATGAGACTACTTATTATTTTTTCTTTCTTTTTGACAGTGGTTTGTATTGGATGTGTTTGGACTCACTGTGAACATGGAAGTGACATCACTTGCGTACACTTTCAATACACTATTCCAAAACCATACTGTTTGTAAGCTACTGGGGTGTCTATATTACTGATAGTCATCTGATTAAAACTGCCATAGCCCGAAGAGAAAACAAATTATAATCTTATATTTAGCCAGGACAACTTTGCTAAATGTTGCGCAATGGTCAAGTTACGTGTGCTGAATACGCTCTTGAGTCTTGTAGCTGTCAACGCAGCATAGTTGCTGCTTTCTTTCATAAAATTCGCAGCTACTACCAAAGTCAGAGAACAATTACACAACAAGGAGAAAAGGAGTTGCTTTATCTGGTCCGTGCTTGTAAAATATCCACTGTGTCCGCGTCTTCTAACGCAATACTAGAGACCGTCTCTCTGCAGGGAGGGGTAGAGCGAGGGGAGATTGTCCACTAGTTAATCGATCGCAGGTGGCGTTGTTCTCTCGGACGGATAAAAAAAAAAAATAAATAAAAATGCCAAAACTATACTTTGGCAGCCGTTAATATATCTGGGCTGCCCGCCAAAGTAAAGTCTATGTGTGGGAAACACAGTGCTAGCTTCACAGACCCGTTGAAAGTATAATATTCACCCTGGGCATCAGAAGCTTCAAGACAGCAAGTACTTTTAGCAACATACGTCAAAATAGAAGTACTCATTTATGAAACATTCATATTGGGTTGTAGCGAAAAAACGGGAGAAAGTATTCACGAAAGGGGGTCCAATGTCTTCACAGGGATTTGAATTTGAAGTCAATTTTGTTTTACAAAATTGCATGCAGGATGTTGCTGGACTTCAACTAACTCTCCATAGGTGCCATTGTGCAGATAGAAGAATTGTTCACACACAGTATATATGCTGCAGCAAAAAAAAACAAAACAAAAAAACAAAACAAAACAGAAGGTGTGGGGTGGGGGGTTCAGGCATCCCATCAGAGCTTCACTAGAAAGAATGAATCCAACGAAATGAAAGTGTTACAAGGATTTTTCTTTATTTTACCACATGTTCCTTTTGCACACACATCATGTTCACTCATCATTGATTTACTTCTTCATGGCTTTTTCTTCATGTTGCTGCTTGATTGATAATGATTCTTTTTAGTTGTTTGTTGTAATGATTATTTTATGGTTCATCATATCTTACCATCTTTAGAAATTACTTTTACATCATTACAAGAAATGACATCACAAATCTAAATTCTTTACATAAAATACACTTATTTAATACATTTATCTGATTTACAGTCCCCTCTTATGGTTATAAGAAATTCACCTTTTGGTGAATTAGCTTAGTCTCACACTGAAAAAATGAGAAAAATCCAACCTTTAACTGAAGTAAATTTATTCATAGAAAAAAAAATACCTCATCAAGAAATAATTATTTTTAACAAAATCACATGTGCCACAATTATTGGCACCCCTAGAAATTCTTATAAACAAAATGTAACTGAAGCATTTATTCCAGTTATATTTTACTTTTTTTAAGTTGATCAGAGTGTTTTGGAACTTTCAAGCAGTAATCCATTACTTTCTGTTCCACTGGGGTATAAATATGAGGTGACACAGAGGCCAAATTCCCTTAGGCTGCATCCGAATACTCAGTACGCACTAACTTCGGTTAAGAACGTTCTACCTGACCATTACTGTAGTATGTACTACTGAGTACGCGAGCGAGTAGTAAGGACACAATTTGGATGTACTCTGCTGCCATCTTACCTGTCCTTTGACCCGGATGTTTACAGATGATGTATACCCGCATGCACAAAAAATTAAAAAGTCACCTCGGAGAATTTACCTCAGAGTAGCGATCTTTAATACCACAAAATTAAGTGGTGAAAGGCATCGTTGTACACTATATGGACAAAAGTATTTGGCCACACCTGATTTTCAGGGTTTGGGGTAGGCCCCTTATCTCCAGTGAAGGGCAATCTTAATGCTTCAGCATACCAAGACATTTTGGACAATGCTATGCTTCCAACTTTGTGACAACAGTTTGGGGAAGGCCCTTTTCTATTCCAACATGACTGTGCTCCAGTGCACAAAGCAAGGACCACAATGACATGGTTTGATGAGTTCGGTGTGGAAGAACTTGACTGGCCTGCACAGAGCCCTGACCTCAACCCCATCGAGCACCTCTGGGATGAACTGGAACGGAGATTGCGAGCCAGGCCTTCTCGTCCAATATCAGCGCCTGACCTCAGTCAATCAGTTTCAGTGTAGTTATTCAGTTGTCCTTTTTACATGAGAAATCTTACACTACAAAAAAAATTACCTAAATGAAACTCCTCAAACTATATACATACATTCATTTACAGACTAAAAATCCAACATCCTACTGCTGCCTGAATACAGCAGTTCCCATCCTGCGGCTGTACTTCAGTGATGGAGACCTGAAACCGGATCTCCGCCTGTCATGGCAGACCATCACTGCCCTCACTGTGGCACTGAGGTCTGACTCTTACCACTGATGGCAGAGACACATTGAGGTGCTCGTCTTTCTGTATTGGCTTGCCCATGCAGCATCTTACCCTGTGGTGTCCAGGGCTTTTGATATGCCTAAGTCTACTGTTCATGACATCATCCACCGGATCTGCAAGGCTGTCCTGGTCATTCTCCAGAGGGTGACTTCACTTCCTGTTCATGAGGACCTGGAAGTGGTGGGTGCTGGTTTTGCTCAACTGGCTGGGTCCCCAGCGTTTAGTGTGGCAGTAGATGGCTGCCACAGCCGCATAAAGCCACCAGCGACTAATGCAGCCTGCTATTTCAACAGAAAATTGTTTTATTCAGTGCAGATGCAGGCCATCTGTGACCACCAGGCCAAATTTATTGATGTTTTTGTTGGGCACCCTGGCTCAGTACATGATGCGAGAGCGTTGAAAAACAGTCCTGTTTACACAGGTGGCCTGTACCCACCTGCGGGCTAGTGCATCCTTGGGGATGGTGGGTATCCGTGCCTGAGCGAACCAATTCACATCATGACCCCATACAGGGAACCAGATCAGAACCCTGTACAGGCCCGCTACAACAGCAGGCACTCTCTGGCCAGGAACATAATTGAGAGGGCATTTGGCATGCTGAAGGCAAAGTGGCGATCCATTTCCTTTAAAGCATTGGAGGTCTGCCCTGCTTTTGTGCCAGATGTTGTGGCATGTTGCGCCATCGTCCACAACTTCTGCATTGCGAACATTGCCTCCGGCTCGACAATGGAGATGACGACGATGGTCCTGCAGACATGAGGGATGTGGAGACAAGGCCTGTCGAGAATGTGCGGGACAATCTGGCTGCAGCCGTTTCTGCTCCAGACTGCCAGTGCTTCACGAGCATGATTACCTGTAAATAATTATTTATTCACAACATTTATAAATCAGTTCTAAATATTTAATCACATAAGCATGTGCCAATCAGTTCAGATTATTAGTCAAGTGTTATAGTTTCCTATATATATTCCAAATTTGCCTTTGTATAATAAGCTTGCATAATAAACTTTGTGTTCCTTTAGCATGGTGACATTCCCTTTTAATCGTGTTTTGCAGTATCCCTTCCGTGATGATGTAATTACACAGACATTAAATCTAGAATTCACTGTCTGTATTTCATTTGGTTATGTTTGTCATTCCCAAAGGTCTTGCTTTCTCAACCAAATAATCTGTTTTGCTCTGTTTAGCTCTCTGATATATCGTGGTACGCATTGATTTAACACCTTTTTTATTTGTATGTGTTTGTCATTTGACATTGACATTAAGGCTATACAATGTCTTCCTATATCTTATACCATCTCGCCCCTTTGTCAGTCCTTCCACGCGATGTCCTGCTTGTGTCATTTTTGTCTTCCGGTCTGTCAGTGTGGGTGTGTCATTTGTTTTTTTTTTTTCTTGCGTGCATGTGCTTTTGTTTTTGTTTTCAGCCATCGCCCCACCTCCTGTCCCGCCTATCTGCCCTGCTGCCACACCCACCACCTGAAGCCCATCCTGCACACGTGGTCCCTACTGTCTCATCATCAGCCTGTGTATTTATACCCCTCTATCTGCTCTGTTCCTTTGCCAGTTCGTCACAGTGTTTCAGTCTCGTCTTCGTTCGTTCCTGCCTGTTTGTTTGCTCTGGGGTTTTCTTTTTTTGACTCTCTGCCTGTCTCGTTGGATTTTGTCCCTTGCCTAGTGTTTTGGATTTTCTGCTCATGGATTCTCTGGTTTTGACTCGGACTGTTCTGTACTACGATTTTGGATATCCTTCAATAAACGCCTGGTTTGTCATCCCGGTCTGCGCCTGGCTCCTTCTACCTGAAAGCCTGACACCCTTTTTCAAACTATACAACTCCTCCCCTCTCCGCTGCAACATGGGATTGACTGGCACCTGATGCCCTGTGCTGTCTCCCCCCCCACACACACACACATAATCGTTGCACATGGGACAATAACTGTTCTCTAGCCATCTGGTCAGGATTTGCACTATACAGTTGTCATTGTTTTGCATATTGTACAACAATAACTGTTTTTCTACTGCACTTCATACTGTATAATAGCAATAACCTTACCCTTGTTTATTCTTGCTTCATAATTCATTTTATACTATGTATATAATCAAGCACATGCACGATAACTTCTCAACGCATAATTGCACAAACTTCTTTCCATCTGTTGTATTTTATACCTCTTTATTTATTTTATTCAATTTATTCTTTTTTGTTTTTGTGCCGGACGGTGCAGTTGTGACACTCAAACTTCCTTCGGGATTAATAAAGTATTTCTTATTCTTATTCTTAAATAAGAAAAGGTATGTTAGTTGCTGGGTGGAGGCACTCATACTATTTTCTAAATCAGATACACATCTAATAACTTTTGTGAAAGCCTTAATAATGAGCATGAGGCAATGTGGTTACAAAAATGTATTAATTTTTCCAAGAGGAAGAGGAATCTCTCCTCTCCCTCGTCTCTTTCTCTCCTCTCCTCCCTCTCCTCTGCTTCTCGCTTCTCCCTCTCTCCTCAACCCCCCTCCAATGCCTCTCCTCTCTCTCTCCATCTCCCTGATTACCTCTACTAGGTCAGGAAGAGCCGTGCTCTTCCTTTTCCTAGAGAAGATCTGGCTTCAGCTGGCTGAGGGTGGTGAGGTAACAGCAGCACCCTGGCCGGATGAGGCAATGAGGGTAGGAGGGCTTACCGATGGTCTCCCCCCTATTGCCTCATCCATGGCAGCATACCATTTCCAGGATGCTGCTGTTACCTCGCCACCGTCTGTGCTGACACCTGACTGAGGACTGTGGAGTTCCTACAAAACATTAGGAAAATATTATTTGATTCAAATAATTGACAAGGTTCTAACGGCTGTTTCACCGCTCTAAATGCACATAACTTATTTTGTACTTTTGCTTCAATTTTTCCCACTTTTTTCACATACATTGCTGTCACCTTTCCTTGTAGGGCACACTCCACCACAAATGCTCTTCAGCAAAACAAGTGGGGAAAAATACACAAACTATGTTATTAGACATGCGAGACACACATTTCACAGCATAATAACACGGTAGTAAATCTAAATATCCTTTCATGTCAAAATTAATTCAACTTATTAGTATCTCTACATACTCAAATCCTTTTATGGCGGTGTTTCTCTTCCCTGTAAGCAGGCTTTCATTTTTCATTCTCCACTTAAGGGTCCATGTGTCCTCATCAGTCCCTGTAACACTAAAGCAAGTTAAGATATACCAATGTGTCATTGCCTGCCAACACTTTACCTGCTCAAATGCTGTAAGGATAACAATTTTAAATTAAGTTATTTTTTACTACCAATTTAACCCACTCACTGCCGTTGTCGACTAAAGTCGCCCAAACAATGAATGTTCTAGAGTGCCAAGGGCGACTTTTGTCGACAGAAATGCATCAGCAACAAAAGATGTCATTTTATCCAATGAAAATAGTTTTACTTTGTAATGAACTGATGAGTCAATAATTTGTGCCAATAATTATATCATAGTGTGTATTAGTTATCAACATAAAATACGTAATTATAAATATTAGGATTTTTTACTGTGGGTTTTACATATGGTTCCAGGGAGCATTGGTCCATATGAGGGGCATCACAGGCACCACTGGGTCCAAATACCAGGACTTCAGTTTTATTCTCATTAAAATTCAACAAATTTAAGGCCATTCAAGCTTTGATGTCCTCAACTGTTGTACTGTTGACACTCCAACAGTAGTTTTAACAAGTAGGTGTCTTTCTGTTTCAAAGGCAGGTAAATTTGGGTGTCATCTGCATAACAGTGGAAAGAGATGCCATATTTTTTTAGAATGGACCCTGAGGGGAGCATATAAAAGGAAAAGGATTGGCCCGAGAATAGAACCCTGGGGTACTCCACAAGAGAGAGACACTGTGGAGGACACATGGACACCAAGGCAGACAGAAGAACTTCTGTCAGACAGGTAAGATCTAAACCACTCCAGAGCAGTACCTTTAATGCCGACGCAATGCTTAAGGCGAGAAATAAGGATACTATAGTCTACTGTGTTGGATGCAGCTGTGAGATCTAAAAGAATAAGAATGGCAGAATCCCTGGAGTCAGTAGCTAATAACAGATTGTTAAAAACTTTTAACAGTGCAGATTCGGTGCTGTGAAGGGCTTTAAAATCAGACTGGAGCGGCTCAAGAATGCCATGTATATCTAAAAAAGATTGCAATTATATAAGTACAACTTTCTCCAAAATTTTTGAGAGAAACGGGAGTTTGGAAATTGGTCTAAAATTAGAGAGGACTGAGGTGTCCAGATTAGTTTTTTTAATCAGTGGTTGCAGTATTGCATGCTTAAAGTTTGCTGGTACAATACTTGAGGCGAAGCTACTGTTACTGATTACTTGGATGTTTGGTCCAATAGTCTCAAAACTCTTTAAAAAGGCGAGGGGGAACAACATCTGTGGGACCAGCTGATAATTTCATATGACCAATAGTTTCCTTTAGGAGAGAAAGGGACACAGGTTCAAACTGGCTAAAAACGGCAGGGCAAGTGACAATGATGGGTGGGTCATAAGAGGGGGGTGAGATGAGAGCTCTAATGCTCGTAATCTTGTCAACAAAAAAGTGAAGGAATTTTTCACAGGTATTTGAGGAAACATCAAGATAAGCAGACTGGGGGTATTAAGAACAGCGTTAATGGTACTAAAGAGAAAACAAGGTTTATGATGGTTTTTTTAAACAATATCAGAAAAATATTTTGTCTTTTAAGTGTTAACAATTTTTGATATTTGCACCAGTTGTCCTTTAACATGTCAAAAGACACCTGCAACTTTTTTCCACTTCCATCCAGCTCTCCTGCATTCTCATCTGACTGGATATCACGGGTATGTGATCAGAGAAAACTGCATCGCATACTTCAATGTTAAAAACAGGTAGACCACATGATACAACAAGATCTAATGTATGTCCATGCTTATGTATAGGACCTGTCACAAACTGTACAAGATTGAAACAGTCAATAAGATTTAGAAAGTCTTTAACCAATGGCTTAGTAGGACAGCAGACATGAATATTAAAATCTCTGACGATTAGAACCCTATCATATTTTGGCATAATTCCAGTCAAGAAATTAGAAAAGTCATTTATAAAGTTATTGTTATATTTAGGTGGTTGATATATCACAGCACACAGTACCGGGTGAGATCGATCCAAATCGAACATATTCAGTTCAAAGCTGGAGTAGAAGACCGATGACAGTTACCAACAATTAAAACTTTTCTTAAAAGCAGTAGTTACTCCTCCTCCTCATCCAGTTGTCCTCTGCAAGTTAAAATATGTGCAATCCAGTGGTAAAAGTCCTGAAAATAGGCTTGACTCACTATTTTCAGGCCTATTACTCAGGGTGGAGGATGCCTATACTGAAAAGAACCTGATCCCCACTGTTAAGTATGGTGGAGGGTCTGTGAGGTTGTGGGGCTGTTTTTCCTCCAAAGGCCCTGGGAACCTCGTTAGGGTACATTGCATCATGGACTCCATGAAATAACAGGACATTTTAAATCAAAATCTGGCTGCCTCTGCCAAGAAACTAAAAATGGGTCCTTGTTGGATCTTCCTGCAGGACAATGATCCAAAACATCCACAAAAATGGTTTACTGAACACAAAATCTAGTTTCTGCCATAGCCATCTCAGTCCCCTGACCTAAACCCTTAGAAAACCATTAAACACAGAGAAGAATTTTCCAGTTTTCCCAGATTGGATTTCATGCGTTTTCATGGTATTTCATCTACAGCTCACCAAAATTATGATTAGATTTGTTTAAATAAAGGCTTTAATTCCAATAATAGTCTAATAATAAACTGGCTCTGGCAAATACATTGTATTCATTCATGTCTGGATTCAGACAAGGAGAGGGTCAAAATCAGGCAGAACACCCTAGCATACTGCCTGGGACAGAGACCTGCAGGTAGGAGGTGAGGAGTGAGAGGCAGAGAAAGGGTTAGAGGTGAGATACGCAAACATCTGATGCAACAGGAAGGAGAAGTTTAAAAATCTGATGTCTATTATCCAAACAGTTACTATCAGTGCACAGAAACCCATATGGAAATCAAACTTGAGATTGTCCTTGTTAGAGTAAACTGAGCACCAGATCATACCAACAGTTGGTATCTTAAAGACCACTTTAATCCTAAACCAAGTGAGATTCTACAGCATTAAAAGTTTGACTGTCATTTCTGAATAAGTGATGACCAGATACAGAGATGTTTATCATTGGAAACAATTTTGACATTTGAAGATGGATTGAACATTGCATTAGCAGTAGAAGCAGCTCATAAAAAGTGCAGAATCTGCATGCATAACCTGCAGTTTTGATGTGCAACAGGGTGAAAGGACAGAGCTCACATGTGCTAATGTCTCACAGGAGGGAAAGGCCCAGTGGGCCCAACAATAAATAATATTACTGAAGCAAGGAAACAAAGCCCAAAGCATCAGAATACAAACTGAAGCAGGAAGCACCATGTTTGTGGAAAAGTAGGTCATATTGTGAGAAATTCTGGAAATAACAAAAAGCAAAATACAGACAATAAGAGTGATGAATGCAAAGCTGATTGGGGCATGTTTCATGAAATTAGCACTTGCACAAAGTGAAGGAGAAAGATGAAGTAAGGTACAACTCAAAGGAAGCATCTGCAATGTGTTACATGACAGAGACAAACTTGGGGAAAGTGCATTTCTACAGTGAAATGAAGGAAATAAATGGAAAACAAGTGGACTTGAGATACATAGTGCTGTGTCACCATTATGAGAAAAGTTTCAAAGGAATATGTAAAGCCACTAATAGCCTTAATTTCAAACAAACACAATTCAAAATCAAGAACCACACAGGTGAACGGTGGCTTTATTACATTATGCAGTGACTACAAATTCAATATGAAGTTTCTTCTATTTAATAGTACCCCTGTGACTGGAGGGTCTATCTTTGTTGTATTAGCGGAAGGGCATCAAATCATTATGGATAACGAGACGAACTTCCTGACCATGAACACAAACAAGAGAATGTACAATGGGCTTCTCTTTGGTATATGTTCTGCACATGACATATATGAAAGAACAGTGGAGGGTCTGTTAAAGGGGATACAAAGAATCACTGTGTATCTTTATGGCATACTAGTAACAGGGGTAACTAAGAAGGAGCACCTGGCAAATCTGGATGAAATGTTAGAGTTAATCTAGCATCCTCTAAAGAGGAGCAAATGTACATTCTTGAAAGTGGAAGTGCAGTATTTAGGACACAAGGTAGATGCACACAGGTTACATCCCATGGAGATTAAAATGATAGCCATTGGGTTACTCACAGCTGGACAAATTTCACAAGTATGTTTATAGGCATCTCTTCACAATATATAAAGATCATAAACTGTTTAATTCTTTGTAACTGCTGAAAGCTAGTACCCCAAATGGGTTTGGTCTGCACTCCTGTTCTTTTTGCTTATCTGTTTTATTTTTCTGCAGTGTCAGTATCTGTTCTCATGGGTCATGATCATAGGAAGAGTTGTCTGAAGTGTGAAGTGTCTCTCTCAACCATCAGTGGCACTGCTAGTCCTTTTTTGTTTTTGATTGATTCTTAACTCTTACTTAGTTGTTGGTTGTACTATTATCTTAGAAAACTTTGTGTCTTTATATTATTTTTGGTTTAAAAATATTTTGTATTCCTTTGCAGGGCAGGGTGGGGGGTTTAAATCCAAAGTCCTTCCTCTTAACAGTTAGGATTGACATAGTATAGAAGCTTATCCCCCAGAGGCTCATTGGTTACCTGATAGGTAAGAACATTAAACCAGAAGATTTGTTTACATAGGTGTGGACAGAGAGATATACTTTCTGTGTAGCTGCACTGACCCTGGATGTCTTGTGTATTTTTGATCAGTTTTTATAGAACACTTTCTTGCATTGATTTGTGGCATGGCATTTTCTTATGTTTTGGCTGTTGGGTACTTCTCTGATTACTGTAACTCTGGAGGATATTGGCCATAACGGAGTTCATCATGAGTCCAGACGTGGTTCTCTTGAGCCCATGAATGTAGAACCATCTACCAGCCTGGAATATCCCACGCAAATGCTGATGTGTTGAGCAGGTTGACTGTATAGGAAATAATTGAGGATGGCAATACAGGAGGTCAAGTTCTGATGCTGGATCTCTTGGCCTGTACACACAGCGCAAATCAATCAGTGGGTCATGTGATTTTGTTGTAAGTTCACAAGTCCATGCTTCAGGGTTGGCCTGAGGTGATAGATCCTCAGTTCATGCTGGACTACCGATGAGAAACAGATGCATGCTGCGGGAGGTTTTTATCTTTCCATCAATATGCAGCACGTTACACGAGTTGCCATACAAGATACATCCTTGGCGTGTCAAGAATGAAAGGTCTAGCCAGATATTACATTTGGTTGTTGTGCATAGATCAGGATGTGGGAAGGGCAGTGTGATTATATAAGGAATGCCAGAAAAACAGAACACACGTTTAAACCACCAGGCACCATGGATTTTATGTGGATTAACCAGGACTATTCCTCAGAAAGATGTTTTTAGTAATCATGGATGTAAATTCCAAGTGGATGAATATTTAACCCATGAACACAGTGACATACAATCTTATCAAAAAGCTAAAACAGAGGTGTGTATATGGCTTGCCCCAGATGTTAGTGTCAGACAATGGAACATTTCACGAGTGCAGAATTTGAGACGCTCATGAAGCAGAATGGAATTTGCAATGTAACATTACCGCCCTTTCATCCTGCCTTGAACAGACTGGCAGAATGGGCAATCCAGATCTTTAAGGAGGAGATGGGGAAAGTGAAAGCAGATTCAACTGAAATAAAACTTACCTGAAGCACCATCTGTTTGGTTTCTCCTGTGCTTCAGTAACATTATATATTGTAGCTGTTCTGTGGGATGACAGTTGGTTAAGCCTAAAACAAAGGGGGATGTGGTATCTTCACAATTTATTAGGCTTCCAAAACCTAGGCCTAGGCCTTTGAGGAAGTTTGCAACATCTAATTTTTATGCTTTAGTCTACCAGCTAGAAGTCATGAAACGGCAACTGCTTCTTGCTTATGCTGAAAGACTTGGAAAAGGAAACACGAGACTACATATTTCCACAACAATAACTTAAAAAAGGCAACCAGTTAAGTGTTTGCAGTTTTTTAGTGTGCTACATTCTGTCCTGTCATAATATAGCCGTTTCCACATATGAACTCCAGACAAAGTGCGGAGAATCAGGTCCAGAAATTGGCTGGAATTGCGCTTTCACGCATGTAGCACACAACAGGAGATTGTCCGTGACAGAAGTGTTCTCACCTACAGGAAATACTCCGGTTTGGTTTAGGTGAGGGGTGACGCCTGGGTAGAGCATGCAGGAGGCAGGACATGACGCAAAAGGTATGCTGCAGAAATCGTAGTGGCTGTATTCGAAACTGCCTACTGCATACTGTGTACTGCATACTACACAAGTATACAGGCACGCAGAAAAGAGTACGAGGCAGATGTTTGTATTCTTCCAGTTTCGCGCCAGTCGCATGATGGAAAGATAGAAACTTCCTCAACACACCCACTCGCTCGCGGTGGATTCTCCGGAACGTTACCTGCTCTATTTACACATGGGCTCACTCCGACATGAGCTGGACTTTGTACTAGAGAGCTGGCAGAACGAAGTACGTCACATGTCCAGTCCGACTGATTTGGACATTTGCGTTCTCACATACAGCTCCTTCGGGTAAGGGCCGGATATGTTCCGGCATCCAGTGCATGTGTGAAAGGGGCTTTTGAGGGGAAGAAGTGCTGAGTGCTTTCCAAAATGTTCCTTTGATATTTGAATGTGGGATGGCTGATTTATAGCACACAATTCAAATATTTAGACAACTTTCTTTTGATTATTCCATTGCTTTAGGTTACAATGAAATAAGGGGCCATCAAGGTTGCAGGCTACTTCCTCACTACAGCCTCACCTGTGAGAGCTGACACCCCCCTGACACCCCCAAACTATTTTACCTTATTTTAACCTTACCTTAATTATTTCCTTATAAAAAATAACATAAATAAATATATAGCCCCCCTCAGGGATCAGACTAAAACATAAACCTCCAAGGCTATAATTGCCTGGAACCCTCATTTGGTAAGATAAATTAGGTGGGAGTGCAGGGGAAGATCAGGGAATAAAGGGAGACCTCTGGTTCACACTTCTATAGGTGAACTGAATGTATGCATAGAGAGAGACAAGCAGGTAGTTTGTGCACTTATCATTGGCTGAAAACTGTGTTTGTAAACACTGTATTACATTTTCAGTGGACTGTATTGTAAAGCGAGGAATGTTAATCAGTGTTTAGTTCTCAAACTGGAATCATGCAGAGACCATTAAAATAAATTATCTTGAGGATTCATGTGTAAAAGCAGAGAATTTTCAAAAGGCAGTCAGAAACAAAGAAAACATGGAGAACATTTTACTGAGGCTAGGGTAAAGAATGTTGCCATATGATATATCCCAAGTCAATATAAATTTTCTTTCAGTTTAAAATCGCTTACAGATAATGGAGCATGGTGTTTTGGGAAGGCCCATTTATATGTCCCCAGGAGGTTCTCTGTATGAACTCCTATGAAGTATAAAGACACTGTAACAGCTGTGTTTGCCACTTTTCTTTGATTCATTCTTGAATTCCAGGATCTAGAAAACGATTTTTACAAATCAACACACAAGACATTGATTTTCATGACATCCTGTGGACATTTCCTGGCATTGGACATCTGTAATCACCTGTATTTCACGCTCCAAGAAAACAGTGATTGATGACTTCCGAGTCCACTCTTGTTTGCTCGCAGGGCAACATGTTTACATTTAACTCCACCAATACTACTTACATGGATTGGTTCATCTGTAGTAAGTGTAGTCTTAACACTGTATTGGCAGAGAAAGTTGCCGAATTAGAGAGTTGTATCCAGCAGTTATACAAAATGAAAGATAGCGAAGCTTTCATAGATTCTCTCTTAGTTGTGTCAGGTACACTATATGGACAAAAGTATTTGGCCACACCTGTTAATTATTGAATTCAGGTGTTTCAATCAGACCTGTTGCAACAGATGTATAAAATCAAGCACCTAGCCATGCAGTCTCCATTTGCAAACATTTGTGATACAAAATGGGTCGTTCTGAAGAGCTCAGTGACTTCAGGCGTGGTACTGTGATAGGATGCCACCTTTGCAATAAGACGGTTCGTGAAATTTCATCCCTGCTGGATATTCCACGGTCAACTGTAAGTGATATTATTAGAAAGTGGAAGCATTGAGGAACAACAGCAACTCAGCCACGAAGCGGAAGACCACATAAAATCACAGAGTGGGGTCAACGACTGCTAAGGCGCATGGTGCGTAAAAGTCGCCAACGCTCTGCTGATTCCATAGCTGAAGAGTTCCGAACTTCCCCTGGCATTAATGTAAGCACAAAAACTGTGCGGCGGGCGCTTCATGGAATTGGTTTCCATGGCCGAGCAGCTGTATGCAAGCCTCACATCACCAAGTCCAATGCCAAGCGTCGGATGGAGTAGTGTAAAGCACACCAACACTGGACTGTGGAGCAGTGGAAACGTGTTCTGTGGAGTGATGAATCACACTTCTCTGTTTGGCAGTCAGATGGGCGAGTCTGGGTTTGGCGGATGCCAGGAGAACGTTACCTGCCTGACTGCATTGTGCCAACTGTGAAGTTTGGTGGAGGAGGGATAATGGTATGGGGCTGTTTTTCAGGGTTTGGGCTAGGCCCCTTATCTCCAGTGAAGGGCAATCTTAATGCTTCAGCATACAAAAACATTTTGGACAATGCTATGCTTCCAACTTTGTGGCAACAGTTTGGGCGAAGGCCCTTTTCTATTCCAACATGACTGTGCCCCAGTGCATAAAGCAAGAAATATAAAGACATGGTTTGATGAGTTTGGTGTGGAAGAACATGACTGGCCTGCACAGAGCCCTGACCTCAACCCCATCGAGCACCTTTGGGATGAACTGGAATGGAGATTGCGAGCCAGGCCTTCTCGTCCAACATCAGCGCCTGACCTCATAAATGCTCTACAGAATGAATGGGCACAAATTCCCACAGAAACGCTCCAAAATCTTGTGGAAAGCCTTCCAAGAAGAGTGGAAGCTGTTATAGCTGCAAAAGGGGGACCAACTCCATATTAAAGTATATGTATTTGAATACAATGTCATTACGGTCTCTGTTGGTGTAATGGTCAGGCGTCCGAATACTTTTGTCCATATAGTGTACGTCAGGTAGCCAGTCCCTACTGCCTCAGCAGTGCTTGATCAGTTATGCTTCTTTCAAACTAAAACAAAGCTTATCTCCAAACCTGATGCAACACTGGCATTCTGTCTGACTTTCAAATAGATTTTCCCTCGCCTACTGAGAAAGTGCTCGTGATTGGCGACTCCATGGTTAGACATGTGAAAATAGAATCACCAGTCAGTTGCATTTCAGGTGCCAGACTGACCAATATCAACATAAATCTAAAGATGTTGGCTAAAGATAAATATAAATATTCAAAAATTGTTATTCATGATGGCATAAATAATGTCCAACTAGTGCAAACACAAGTCCTAAAAATAATGTTTCAGTGTGTAAGACTGCCAAAAAGTTAAGTCAGTCAGTCAGTTTTCCCTGGTCCCACTCCAACTTTCAGGGGCCACATGTCCTACAGCAGGCTTCTGTCTCTAAATCACTGGCTTGTATCATGCTGTTTACAACACAAGTTGTCACAAAGCAGCTTTACATTACTTCTAGGGGCCTCATTTATAAAAAAAGTTGCGACACACACCTACATTTGATCTAGGATCTGATTTCTGAAATGTGCGTACGTGTGATTCAGAGAAAATGAACGTATGCACAAAAAAACATACTCTCCCAGACATACTCTTCCACTCTCCCAGATGTGAAATCTATAAATCACAAATGATCTTGGAATTGTGCATAGCTGAATGGTTTTAGATCTCCGCCTTGTAAACGCCCCCTAATTAATTTCATTAGCATATAAAAGAGCTTGATTCAAAACCCAAATCCTTTAGTTGATAATGGTGAGCTGCAAGAAAAAAAAAATTAGCGAGGCCAAAATCTGTTTGGGAGCCTTTCCAGTGCCATTACCACTAAAACCAAGTACGTGCCATCTGGGCACAAAGCTCTAATAGCGTAGCTCTCAGCAAATGATACCTGCTTATCAGCCACTCGTCATCATGCGCAAAGACGTCTGCCCGATCTGTAAAAACTCGTTCCCTTCTTATTGCGCGGTTGGCAATATCTTCGAGAAGTGCCAATGCTGCCATTCTTCCTCTTGCAAACCACTGCATTATTGGACATTTTATAGCCTATAGATTGGCTGAAATGTTTTACACTTGTGGAACCATAATATGTATATTAAATAAATTTCCTTCAAGGATGTGTCAATTAAGCTAATAGGGGTAATTTTGGAAAACCAATGTGTGTTTTGTTTTTGTTTTCCACAAGTAGCCTAGCTTATGTTGTTTTAATTTATTAATAACTTTATTGTGCAAACCATTATGTATAGTCTAAAGCAATGTGTTCAATCTGGCAATAGAACTACAACAGCATCTACTACTACTACTACTGATAATAATAATAATAATAATAACGAGGAAACAATTAGGCAGCAGACGACATGTTGGTGCCAGGGTTTCCATTAGCTGGTAATTAGAAAAAATCCTAGTGGAAGCCCTGGTTGGCGCTCTTAGATTTCCGAATACCTGCAGTACTCCAACATTGCCACAAGGAAACGTGTGTATGCCAAGTTGGAACCTGACGTGGAGCTAAGTACTTTTCCATGTCAAAGATTTTATAAAGTTTTTTATGAATCTGAACTTTGGCGTGGATTTGAGGGTACGCACATTCTAAGATCAAATCTGTGCATAGGAACGTTTTATAAATGAGGCCCCAGGCCTGAGACCCCCTGAGAGCAAGCCTAAGGCAACAGTGGCAAGGAAAAACTCCCTAATTAACAGGAAGAACCCAGCTCAGAGGGGGAGCCCATCTGCTTCTGGCTGGCACTGGGCATAGAATTACAGAGAATACTTAAAGTTGTATAATGTACTTAAGACATTTGAATTAGATAGACAGTAGTAATTAACAAGAGTAATTATAAAATGTAATCCTAGAATGTCCAGTTTTTGGCACACAGTTGGCTTGATAGGTAGGGCAACAAGGTACCTGAACTGGAAATCGGGATGTGGTGCTTGAGCTACAGCTCCAGGGAGGAGCTCAGAGCAGGGACAAGAATCAAACAGAAAACAGTGATTAGTGGCTTTCATGGCTTTCATGTCCATTCTTGACTCCATTGGTTTTATCCAGCAAGTAGCAGAGCTGACACATTATCGAAAACACAGGTCAGACCTTGTAATCACCCTGGGAATGAACATCTGAAATTCTCTTTGCTTGTCCCCAAAATGCACAGCTGAAAATATCATATGGCCAAGCATTAAATTACCTGACGACTCCAATTTTACAACACAGAGCTTCCAAATTTCCTTCCAAAGCAGACGGCATCAAGGAGACCTCTAAACCTTGAGTCTTGCCTCAAGTCCAGATGACTTTTTGGGTGTTTTCAGCAATACCTCACATTGAACCCTCTACTATGTTGCAGCCCCTTAGAGAAAAAACGATAGTCAGAAAAAGCTGGCCCCTTGATATACTAATCACACATGTGCCCTTAAACAAGTTTCACAAAAAAATGGAATGGAAATGGTGCTCAACAACCCTATACATATTCTTTCTTGCATGGAAGGACAGTCGCCTTATACCACAAATGTACACTTTTTTTCAGCATGATTGTTATACTTCTCAAACTTAATTGAGGAAAATGAAAACAATCTTAGTTTCCTCTTTAATACTGTTGTAAATTTAATGAATGTGCCTTATCTAACCATCCATAGTGGCAAGGATTTCATGAACTATAGGTGAGAGGCAAGAACTGCAGAAGAGAAAGCTGAAGGTGAGAGGTTGCGTATGTTACGACAAGAAGTGACAGAGGTAGGCACAGGGGTGAGTCATGGAGGAGGAGGTAGAGAAAAGTAGTAGGAGACAAAGTAGTGGTCAGAAAGGTGGAGGGGGGTCACTTTCAGGTCTGTGGTGTAGTGGACACCTATTTGCAATGAAAACAAGTTATTACAATGCTTACTCTCAGCATCTTCAAAATGTTTATGGCCCTGGTCATCTGGCAAAGAGAGGATTGGCCTCTGCATGACCCCTCACCTTTATCAGGTTGTAAAACAACCACTAGCCATTTGTAAATGGACTTTGTTACATTGCTTTTGATTTAAGACAATGCGAAAAGGACTGGATCTCTTTGACATTCCCCATGTTGACAATGTGTGCCTGGCAAGGAAGTCAAAAGATGTAGACCTCCAGTGACTGGCCTGGATGCTGTGTTTGTTTCACCAACAATGGTTGGGCAACAGATCTCCCCTGCATGTTTCTCTGTCTTAGGAGACAAGCCCAGAAGCCTCTGGTGGAAAACGAACTGTGGCCTCCCAGTAGTCCTACTGCCATTCCCTCAGATCTAATGTATTAGCCCTCCTGAATAACTCAATGAGTATTATTGTTTAATACTGGATCATGAGTAGTCTAGCTGACTTGATCTTGTACAAGATGTGTTTAGACACATCCTTGATTTGTACAGCGATAATTTTTCTCCTGTTAAACTATGGTTATCACTCCATGATCTCCTGTAGTTTGACTCAGCTGCTGAAAACCCAATTTGACACACACTTAGCATTTACCTTTATATTCTGCTTTTTGTGTTGCTTTGTCCGGCAATAACCTTTTCCGTCATTTATTAATTAATTCATTTCTTGTTCATTATTGTTTGTTTGTTCAAATATTCTAGTTTAAACATGTTACATTGTCACCTTGTCTATATTTTGTATTGACAACCTGGACTCTAATAGCCTTAAAAGACCTCATTTTATTCATTTTTATATTTGTTGAAGAATATTAACTAGCCTTGCCAAATTACTGGTGCCTCTATGGGGGTACAGATATTCCCTATGTAGCAGAGCTGAAGTGATTAGCTCATGTGAGTCCTGCGTAAAAAGCCTTAGGTAGCGAATAGCAGGTAGGCGAGCGGTTTCAGCGGCTACATCACTCCCCGAGACCTGGTTAAGTAGCGTTGTTGCTGACAGCCTAACGGCAATTTGCCTTTAGCTCAACTGGCAACGACGCTGGCTGTAAGAGGTTTGGCAGTGAGCAGTGAGAACATTGGCCCGAAACTCACTCACTCGCTGACCCACACCCGTTACACCTACATAATTGGTGGTCCATGTGAGGAAGTCTAGCACCCTACAGTACAGTACACCACCCACAGTGGTGGAGCAGTCCCTCAGGAAGACCAGGTCCAGCTGTTTGCCTACCTTGAGGAGACTGCATTAGGGTCAAGTCAAAGGAGTGGAACAGGGGGAGGAATCCAGAAACTGAAGGGGTCTCTAGGTGAATGTTGAAGTCCCCCAGCATCAGGGGGTTCCATCCTCTGGGAAGGAGCTGAGGAGTGCGGGGTTATCAGAGTTATACATCTCTACGTGTTCTTACATGTGTTACAGTGTACAGCAAAGGATGTCGGGTAATAGTGCGATGGTCTGTTGAGTACCTGCCTAGATGTTATGCAGCTGGAAATAATAAATCAGAGCTACTCATCAGTGTGGAATCTAAATTTATCATGTGAGATAACACAACATGGTGTCAGAAGTGCACTGTTAGCAGCATTGATTCACTCGCACAGAGTCTAGTAGAGGGAAATTACAGTTTAGGGTAGGACGCGAGCGTGAAGTTAAAAGCAACTGTGTGCTAAACTAGCTAGCTAAAGACTAGCCTGGTTGTTAGCGTTAGCTTTGGAGGACAATGCACCCAGACAGGAGCTGCTAAGCAACGTGAGTGCTTCGGGTCAAACTTCAAGACCAAGCGCCACATTTAGCATCCAGCCACCGGAGCTGTTTGATTTTTCCAAGCCCCATGAATGGTCAAGATGGAGCTGACGTTTTGATCGATTTCGTCAAGCTAGCAACCTGCATTCATCAACATAGGACAACCAAGTGAACACTCGTCTATTGCATGGGAGTAGGGTTGTGCGATATGACCAAAATCTCATATCCTGATAACGATACATATCACGATATAGCATATTTTCTGTAAATTCAATGAATAAATTGTTTATATAAAATGACCACATGGAAAGGCCTATTTATTACATTTTGAATTATATACTCGACAAATAAAAGGTACTTACTCACATTTGATTATTTTTCTCCTTTTATTTAGAACCTTTGTGCAAATTTTCAATTTAGTCAACCGGAAGTCTATTCATTCCTATGGGAACCTCCGTGATCTCAGATGTGTTTGCGAAACTCCTCCTTCCGTTTTTTAAGGTCCAGAATTTGCCTTCAAGTGCTTTGAAAAAGTTAACTTTTGCAGTGGATTTCAGAGACTGCATGCCAGGAAGTTAATGGCATTGGAAAAACGAATTAGCTAACGGCCTATTTCCTTCAGTTCAGTTGCTTGACTAGTGATCGAAGTTAAATAAAACTTTGAACTTTATCTCCCTCCCATTCTACCACTATGATTTCCCTCCATTATATTGCCACTCATTTTGACATATAAATAGAGGATGCTTCACCGTTGCATTCATTCCATGATGACACCGACACGAGTGAGAGTTATGTTTTGATCCATCTCCTTTTCCTTGCGTTGAACACCAGAGGGAATATTGCATATATTATACTGAATTACGGACACCAAACAAAACTGGATGGAAACTACGCGCAACCCTTTTGTGCGTATGGTCGCATTGGTGTGATTTGCCATTTAAGAGCGTATGCTAAAACTGGTGCGATTAAAACACTAAACTGGAAAAATTCTTGCAAATTTTAGCTTTGAGGAAACACCAATTTAACGTTAAAATATAGCAAGTGCTAACTGAAAACTATTAGCTTAATAACGCTAATGAAAACATAACGAACCATGTAATAACACGCACTACATATCATAAGTTACGTGCGAAAGGGTTAAACACGTAACAAAATATAAAATATAAAAAGGTAAAGAGAAAACGCTTTTCAACTATAGTTCTGTCACATTCACTCTCCTCCATGTTTGCAGTGGCGGAACAACTTTACAAAGGGCCCTGGGGCAGAAATTGGTCAAGGGCCCCCCGGCCCCAACCCCGCCTATGCCAGTGACAAGAGTGGAGTGCAAAACCATAGGCCAATATTAAACAGTTAATCATCCATTCTCATTATAGTTTAGGCTATAATTCCTAATGCCAACCCTCCCCATTAATCCAGGCTTGGGACCGGCACCTAGTTGAGCTGGCTTGGCTTATTGATTTGTCAGTGGGAGAAGAAAGAGCACTGATTGTAAGGACGCAGCCTGGAATGTGCATTAAAGGGGGCCCACATCGGGGCCATGAAGGGCCCCCCACAACTCAGGAGGGGCCCGGGCCCAGGGGCAACTGCCCCGCCTGCCCCGCCTATAGCTCCGCCCCTGCATGTTTGTTTGTGTTGCCTTCATGCAAATTCCCTGCCCGCATCCCTGCCGTGTGGAAGAATGTGAACCGTCATCCAAATGATGAAAAATATTGCCGTAAAGTGTGTGATTTGCGACACAACGAAATAAACGATAGAGCATAATATGAAACGATAGACGTTTTTCTATCGTCACACGATATATATCGTCATATCGCACAGCCCTACATGGGAGACGAGGCAGACGACATCTTGAGGGAATTGAATCTCACCGGGCAACAGAGGAATGTGTACAAGAGTGTAAGAGATGCCTTTGACTCTCACTTTGTTGGGAAGAACGTGATTTATGAACAGGCCAAATTTAACATGCGTAAGTAAGGGGGAAATGAAACTGTAGAATCGTTTGTGACTGCACTGTATGTGTTAGCTGAGCACTGCAACTACGGATCTCTGCACGATGAGCTCATAAGAGACAGGCTAGTGGTAGGACTAGCTGATATGGGCCTATCAGAACACATGCAGCTTAACAAAGACTTGACGCTGGAAAAAGCGATTAGCATGGCTAGGCAGTCTGAAGAAGTGAAACAGCAACAGAGTAGCTTGTTCTGTGACTCAAATGTGGTAGCGAGAGGAGCCCGTGCCACACAGAAAAGGGAAGCCCCCAAATCATAGACTGAACAAAGCAAAGCCAGAGAATGGCTCATGTTGTAAGTGTGGAAAATCTCCCTCACATCCTAAACACCAATGGCCAGCAAATGACGTGAACTGTTGCCTGTGTGGGAAAAAAGGGACATTTTCAGCATGTGTGAACCTCAGCAAGGGCAGTGGTAACTGAGGCAAGCAGCATATTCCCTGGTTCTATGTCAGGCAGTGAAGACCCATGGATGACTGATATATTGGTGCTCACAAAAGTGAGATTTAAACTTGACACTGGTGCAGATGTGACTGCTATCTCAGATCAGACGCTTAAGGACATTTTCTCACACACTCCAAAGCCAACACTGAAACCTG
Organism: Megalops cyprinoides; assembly: GCF_013368585.1. Classification (NCBI taxonomy): domain Eukaryota; kingdom Metazoa; phylum Chordata; class Actinopteri; order Elopiformes; family Megalopidae; genus Megalops; species Megalops cyprinoides. The sequence continues at coordinate 71,454,738 of NC_050583.1, forward strand.
TGTCAAGCCCTCTCCTAGGGCCTGGCAGACAGGTCGCTTGAGGTACTGGGGGTGACCAGCCTGTTGCTGCAAAAGGGAGAGTAAAAGGTGACATAAGATGTTTATGTCATCAAAAATCTGCAAACAACCTTACTTGGTACCCCAGCAATCACAAATCTAGGATTGGTAGCACGACTGGACAGCATCAACATAGCGACCCTGAAAAAGACATACCCAAAGCTGTGCAGTGGTCTAGGGGTCATCCAACAGCTCTATGGCATCAAACTGAGACCAGATGCAGTGCCCTCCTCTCTCAAGGCTCCGAGGCAGATTCCTCTGCCTCTCACATGCATAGTTAAGGAAGAACTGCAGCACATGGAGAGCATCGGCATCATAAGCAGAGTGGAGGAACCGACTGATTGGTGCTCGGGCATGGTGGTGGTGCCAAAGAAAAACAGAGATGTTCGTCTGTGCATTGACCTGACAAAGCTGATAAAAAACTGTGTGTAGAGAGAAATACATACTGCTGTCAGTGGAACAGACTCATGGCATGCTGGCAGGAGCCAAGATTTTCAGCAAGCTCAGTGCAATCACAGGGTTCTGGCAAATTCCCCTAACACCAGAGACAGCAAAGTACACCACCTTCATCACACCCTTTGGGAAATTTTTGTTCAACCAACTTCCAACAGACAGATAACAGAGATATTACAGTATCAGCAGACGCTTCATTAGTAGTAGGGATTAGTAGTAAATACTTTGAGAAGGGGTGGTAAGAGGGACTAGCAGGCTTAAGTCTTGAGAGAGAAACCATTACAAACCATTATAAACAGAGGTGGAATTTCAAATTTGACTTTTCAATAAATTAAAATGTGGAGTTATGTTGTTGCCAGCACCACCACTAGGATACAAGAGGTTAAAGCTGTCATTTGAATGAGAAGACTGGCATAATGATTCTGTTCTTTTGTGCTGAAAGTCACACTGGATGAGAATGTCTGCTAAATGAATATGATGTAATGCAATGTGACGATTCAGCTGTCTCTGACAGTGATATTCCCTAATCCTTTAAAGTGTCTTTGACTACTTTGCCAAACACCTAGCTAGCCAGCGATCCAGAGACAAGAATGTCACATCCCCTCGAGGTACAGCTCACAGAAAATTAAAGCGAGAAAAATTAACCTCCAGCCTCGTTTAGATGGTGTGGTGTTGACAGACAGTGTGTCTAGCGCTTTCAGTTGGACAAAGGCGTTTTATGGCTGTTCTTCAAAAACCTGGAAGCTGAATAAATCCTCACTGCAATCTCGGTTATGCTAAAAATATCTGTTACTTTTGAACCTGGCTGCATAGTTCCAGCTACTGATATTTCCTAAGTCCCTAGTCCCCCAAAGCATTGGGAGTATTTTGTGTTGCTGGGTAGTAAATTGTTCAGTGTTTCAGCAACACTTTCCTACTCATGTGTCCGTTGTCTCATTATGGAACAGGAGTAACGCCCTTTAGTGCAAGCATCTTTGCGCTTGCTTCTTTTTAAAAATCTTTACAGTGTAGTTTATGACATTGTTGGCATCACAACATAGGATTTCCCTTCAGGCAAACAAGGAAATGCAAAATGTAATTGTTTTACTACATTACATCACATTTCAATGCTGGTGTGACCCTGAATAATTTTTTTTCATGCATAAATTGCAGATGTTTACCAGGACCATTTAGTGTTATTTGTACTTGTAGTACCTGAGATCTCAGAGTAAATTCGTTTCTTGTTGTTGGATCCAACAAAACTTTAAAATTTGATGTTAAATACCATATTGAACTGCAAAGGACTGAGCTATTTGGTTCAAACTGTGACTTTCGTACATATTGCAAACAAGAAAACTAAAGGTTGAAATAATTTAATTTCAAAAGGACATTCATAATGACTGTGTATTTCAAGTGGAACTTGAAGTGGACGTTTGTTTTTCCGTTTTCTTGAACTGAAAGTACTTCAAATACTTTCATTGTAACGTGAAAATGCATAAGTGAGGGTGAGCAAAAGAATGGGGTAGCACCCTTACATCAGTCCCTTAGAAGCAGAACCATCTTACCAATTGAAACTTAAATATGGTTTCCCACAAGGTTTAGTTTTGGGACCTCTACTCCTCTCTATATATATGCAGATTCTTGGATGGATTCTGGGATGGTTTATCTGAGAACAGACTGCTTAGTTTCCTCTTTCAGATGTCACATAATACTAGCCAGTCAAACCATTAAAAATTCTAATTATCTGTACCACACAATTTTTTCCTTCTTTGAATCAGTAACTTGTGCTTGTAAACATGATGTAATTTGACTGCTGATTGTATTGTACTTTAATAAATGTTATTGTTGGCTTCAGAACTAATGCACAAACAATGGTTGAAACTGTATCGTGTTAACAAATAAAAGTAACTACCATATGCATAATCAATTTTTGTTAGTCATCTTTCCAATGCACTTTTGCCTCTGGTGGCCATAGCTGTGCATTCACACCAAGAATCCTGGATGTAGACATACATGCAATCTAAATTACACGTAATGAAAATTAGGTAACACTCTATTTGAATGGTGCATCATAATGCCTGTATAACACTATCATAAGAATGACAAGACATAGCATGTCATGACAGCTTACATATGCTGACATAATATCTGTGGTCTCAGACATAAATATGTCAACACCAGACATAGGACAACGTCAGCATCACTTATAATAGCGCATTCCAGCCAGTCTCTCCTATGGCTTTCATCAAGTAAAGTAGTACAACAATTTCTTTCTGATGCTCATTCTTTAAGCATGGCAATCACAGTGCTGTGTGCCAAAAATAGAGATTCCTGTGCTTTGCTTGCACCTTGATCCCATAGATGTTAGTATTACTGTGAGTTATGGTATCAGTTGCTGTCTGGTTTTCAGTCAACCTGGCTGCCGGATACAGTTGCTACCCTTAGCTGTTTGCCGTAGCTCTGAAGAAAAAACGCCAACAGCAAAAAGTATAGTTGTGTTGTGAATTGTGTAAGTTTTATACATTTATACACCGAGTTGAAATACTAAAGTCTTACACAATATTCGTTTTCAGATTGTTAATATTCTTGTGCGTTGAAGTGAACTTGTGTCGTTAATATTCGTTGTTATTCATCCATTTCTGTGTATCTAAAATAGCTAGCTACCACTGCCTAGCTTTGTATGGACACTCAAAGAAAAGAAACTGCAGAGGATTAAGAAAAGTAACAACACACCAGGGAAAGTAAGTGAACCATGGGAAAATTGTTGTGCTCTATTAATTAAAGTATATTTAGGGAACTCCTGGCAATGGAGTTGATGGATCAAATATGAGCTTACATGCTAGTTAGATCTAGTCAGGTGTGTTTACCAAGACTTTGCTAGCTAACTAGCCAAGTCAAACTTGATGACCAATGGAGCCCTTTGCTTCGTACCTTTAACCAGCAGTTTTAGTGGGAGCAAGTAATTTGAAAATACCTTTCTCCAAATGAAATTCACATCTTGCCTGTGTTGACAGCTTCTTTACTGTGATAAATTCTGCTTAGGATAGTGTAAGGACAGTGTTAAATTTGCTATAAGCAAACAATATGTTTTGACAGGGAATAATATAGTTATTACGTATGTATTGTTGAAGTTTTATGACAGAGGACCAGTGTGAGTGCATGGGATTATTTTTAATTTATTATTAAATAAATTATTAAATTTAAATTATATTATAATTTAAACTTTCAGATACAAGGTGTGAGCTGTCCAAAAGAAACTGCAACAAAAGATGAATTTAGAACATTAATGTGTAATATAATATTTTTGAAATTTCTTTCAATATGTAATTGCTAACATTGCAGGTATTTAAGACAGTTGCACCACCTCCAAAGGGGCTGGGTAATTCATAATTACTTGTAGTGGTTACCAAACTTGGCATATATTTTTGACTTTTAATGACAGCAGCAACAGAAGGGCACAAGTGATGACACTGTAGAGCTTATTGATGGGATAGTACACGTGCAACTGAAGCAGAATGTTTCAGAAAACACTTTTGACATTTTATTAGAATGTCTCAAATGAGTTTGTTTTTGTTTGTAATGTCTCAACGGTACATTTGTGGAAGTATTTCAAAATAAAAGTGGAGATTTTCATTTTTATTAGTCATGAATTAAGCAAGAGTATTTCAAGAGTTTTTTTTCAGATTCTGGTGTTGTGTAGGCTCTGTTGATTTACTGAATTGTTCCTAGGAAATATGCACATGGTACATATAGAACAGGGAAGAGAATACCAAGACAAATAAAATTTGAATCTCTTGACTTGAAGAAAGGTATGTGACACTGTATTGCATGAGCTGTGACAGGTGATAAGGACCTTAATTTGAACTGTAATACTTGAAAAGCTGCATGTCACTGTCATGCATGTGCCACAATGGGTAAAATGAGCAATAAACAAAGGTGGTAACAATAATGATGAGATATGTTGTCATCGCATGCATCATAAGGAAATGTAAGTAATGTCATCTGAAAAATCATTTAGACAGTTCTGTCATAGTATCTTTTATATGACCTATGACATTAAAGGTGACAACAGTGACACAAGATGACCTGTCATGACAGGTGATATAAGGAAATAGCAACCTGGAATGACACTGATATAAGACTGACATAACGACATGTGACGTGACATAACATTTTCCAATGTCGACTTCTGTGACAGATTTATGTCCGATACTGCAGATATATCAACTGACATGAAGTTGTCATGACATGCTGTGTATTGTTTTATGTCATCCATGACAGTGTTATGCAGGCGTTATAACCTATCATTCAAGTAAAATGTTACTGAAATGTAAGACATCCTTTTAACATTATAGCTGAGCAAAAAAATTGCATGTTTGTCCCTATGCTTGATGGCCATGAAGTTCTTCAATAATAAAACTGACAATATTGCTCTTGCTCAATTGCTCTAGCCTGGATGAGTTCCTGCTGTGTTTGTGGAGTGGTCTCTGTACTATTACATTCAGTAGCATCAAAATAAAATTTGGGGCTATTTACCTAGCTATTAAATAAAGTAGGTCTGATCCTAAACTTGAATTTTCCACTTTTTTCCTCTGTCGAAGCATTATCCAATGAGTTAGCTCGTTGGCAAATGCAGCTAATTCGGCTGTAGCCGACGAGAGTTTTTTTTGTGGTTTTTCGCCTTCTCAGGAGCAAATCTTTAAATCTTTAAACAGCACACTTCAGCTAGCTAGTTGGGTAATTTAGCTAGCTAGCTGGTTCGCTTGTTTCATTTTTTTCTACTATTCTTCAGCATCAGATTTTAGGATATTCTGATTCTGTTTGTGTTAGCGCGTCTGCTGAACTGTAAATGTAGTTTTATTGTATTTAGGCTAAGTGGCATTTCTTGTGCTTGATTTCTGCCTTTGACTGTTCTGAGCCACCTCGGTGCTTTTAGCACTTTTTTTAGCTGGTAATTCTGTCTTGGCAGTAAATCTTTATTTAGGGAAAGCATTTCAGTTAGGGGAAAAAAATGTGGCCAAAACTGTGCAAGAGTTGTAGGATGATCAGATTTTTGGAGGGAGACCTCCAGGATGAGTTCATCTACGATCATTGCTGACTTGTTGAGCACTTGGAGAACAAGATTCTTGATCTCAAGGCCCAACTAGCTGGACTCCACAGTAATCCTGAATTGTTAGAGTTCCAGGAACTGATTAGTACGCCCTGTAGGGAGATAGTGTGCTCACCAAAGCTGGGTAGGGGGAGGATAGAGACCAAATAGGGCGAGAGAGCTGGGTTACAGTAGGGCGTAGGCGTAGAAAGGGGCACACAATTCCAAGAGGGGTGGCATCTCCAGAGATTGCGGTGACCAACTGTTTCGTGCCACTGCAGGACGAGTTGGCCCATGATCCTGAGAGTGGGAGGACTGAAGAGCCCCAGGGCACCCAGGCAGCCTCATCCTCCAAGAAAAGGGAGTTAGTGACAGTGGGGGACTCAATCATTAGAGGGGTAGATAGCATAGTGTGTTCGCGTGACAAGGAGTCTCGCATGGTGTGTTGCCTGCCTGGTGCCCAGGTTGGAGACCTCCTGGAGAGCGAGGACAAGCTCCTGGCCAGAGCGGGGGAGGATCCAGTGGTCATGGTCCATGTTGGAGCCAATGACATAGGAAAGGGTAGGTTAGGGTTTCTGCAAGAAAAATTTATTGAGCTAGCGGGGAAGATTAGGAGCAGAACCTCCACGGTAGTCTTCTCTGATATTTTACCAATACCACGTGCAAGCAAAGGGAAGCAAGCCTTTATATGGAGGTTTAACATGTGGCTACAAACCTGGTATAGGAAAGAGGGGTACAGGTTTATGGGGCACTGGGACTCCTTTTGGAACAGGGATGACAAGCGGGACAGGTTGCACCTGAACCGGAGGGGTACAGCTGCACTGGGCCAGCGTATGCTTAGGGTAGCAGAGGGTTTATTTAAACTATTTAATATTCAGGAAATACCAGGAATGGAGCCCCTTGGTGTTAGTGAAGACATATGGATGAAAATATTTGGGGAAAATGTAAAGTGTCTGAATGTTGGAGTATGCTATAGGCCACCAGCCTCAGACAGGCTGGGTGAGACAATAGTAATGGGGGACTTCAATTACCCTTCAATTAATTGGGAAGCTGTGTCAGGTCAAGGTTAATGTGAGGAAGAGTTCTTTGGATGTTGTAAATGACTGTTTTTTGATACAGTCTGTTACTCAACCCACGAGAGAGAACACAATCCTAAATCTGGTTCTGTGTAATAATCCTGATAGAATCGGCAGTATTGAGGTAGGGGAACCACTCGGAACAAGTGACCATAGTTCAATTACATTTGAAGTTTTTTGGCAAGTTAAGTCTGCATTCTCCAATGCTAGAGTATTCAACTTTAGACAAGCTGACTTTATTAAGATGCATGATTATACAAGGAATATAAACTGGGTACCTCTTCTAGATGGTAAAACTGTGAAAGAAATGTGGTGCATATTTAAAACGATTATTCTGGATTGTACAGCATAAATTCATTCCGCAAGTGAGAAAAGGGAAGCTGAAATAGAAGCATCCACAGTGGATGAATAAGTTGCTATGGGACAGGTTGAAACAAAAAAGTAAATTATTTAGAAAGTACAAGTTGGAGAGCTCAGATAGTAATAAGATAAAGCAAAAAAGCTAAAAGGTGTTTTGAAAGACAGATTGCACTAGATGAACTCTAATTGCTTTTTTCAATATTACGGTTGTAAAAGGATAGTTAAGGATGAAATAAGAGGTATAAAAAATAAGGATGGAGTTATAGCTTATGATAACAAAGCTATTGCTGATACACTAAACAGTTACTTTGTGGAGAGATTTACTAGTGAAGTGTTTTCGCATATGCCTTCAGGTGCAGTCAGTTCTCAGAGACTTACGGAGGAAATTGATTTAAATGATGCAGAAGTACTAGATAAACTTCAAAAACTTAAAATAAATAAGGCAGCAGGCCCTGATGGAATATATCCAAGAGTTCTCAAAGAACATGACAGTGTAGTACCTATCTACAAGAAAGGAGACCGGACTGAACCAGGAAATTATAGGCCTGTCAGCTTAACTTGTATCGCATGCAAAATACTGGAATCCATCATTAGGGATAATTTGGAATTATTCCTGGAACAAAATGGTATCTTAAATGATAGCCAATACAGTACTCGCAGAGGGAGGTCGTGCTTAACAAACCTCCTGGACTTCTTTGAGGAAGCTACAGCATGTCTGGACTCAAACCAAGCTTATGATATTATCTATTTGGACTTTCAAAAGGCATTTGACAAAATTCCGCACAAGAGGCTCATATTGAAAATGAAATCTGCAGGAATTATAGGAGCTATCACTGAGTGGGTTTGAAGTTGGTTGTCTGATAGAAAGCAGACTGTAACTGTGGAAGGAATTGTATCTGAGCAGGGTGCTGTACGGAGTGGAGTCCCGCAGAGATCGGTGTTGGGACCTTTGCTATTTCTTACATACATAAATGATCTTGATGCAGAAGTTAGTAGTAAAATACTAAAATTTGCAGATGATACAAAACTAAGGGGTCTAGCCAACAGTATAGAATCAACTAAGGTAATACAGGAAGACCTAAACAGCATCCAAAAGTGGGAAGATACCTGGCAGATGACATTCAATTTAGATGAATGTAAAGTCTTGCATGAGGGAAATAAGAACCTTAAACAAGACTACTTCATGGGTGGGAAAAAACTAGAATGTGCTCAATTTGAAAATGACTTGGGAGTAATAGTTGACCCAAGCTTAACAGAATCTAGGCAGTGTGCTGTAGCAGTAAAAAAGGCCAACAGGATACTGGGATATATAGCCAAAAGTATTGAGTATAAATCTAAAGAGGTTATATTGAAATTATATTATGCCTTAGTCAGACCTCACTTGGAATACTGTGTGCAGTTCTGGACACCGCATTATAAGAAAGATATCAAAGTTCTTGAAAAGGTTCAAAGAAGGGCAACAAAATTAGTTCCTGGCATGAAATGTAAAAGCTACGAAGAAAGACTCAAGTTACTTAACCTATTTAGACTAAGCGAGGGGAGACTTAGGAGTGATTTAATTGAGCCAATCTGAATACTTCCTAGATTCTCTCAAAAATGAACTGATTCAACATATTGAAATGAATTATCATCAAATTCCACCACTTACTAGATCTCATTACCTCAAAAATGTCAATGCATCCCTTCTATCAGGCGCTACTCCAGCTGCTTTAAAAAGCTGTTACAAAGCTCCTGCCTAAAAAGTAATGTCCACACTAATGATGTAAAAAACTAATAGCCAACTCTCTGTGTTCCAACGGTATTACATATAAAATCTAAGGCTTTCATTTTAGCCATATCAGAGACTACCCTGAAGTGTGTAAAGACACACTTACATCCACAGATCCTCCTGGACTTTGGCACAGCCTTAAAGACCACTGGTGCTTGCTATCATCCAACATGGACTAGAACACATACTTAGCCAAGTCTGGAATGTACTTAAATGTTTCTTAGTGTTATCTGTACTGTTGCAACAATTAGGCCAATTATAAAGTCTTAAAAATTATAGACATTCTCAGCCTTCTGCTGTTTTCCTTCTATATTCCTCTCAGAGAATTTTTTTGTTTGCAGGCACAGCATGCATTTTCACTGTTTCATGGATAACCTGCATCTTTCCATTTCAATGAAACCAGGCACTGTGTTCAGGATAGAAAACCTCAAAATTGTCTGATACTACTTCATGGATGACAGTCATGGATCAAATATACTTTTGGAACCTAAATGACTCAGAGATGAGATGGCACCCTCTATGTTTATGCAGGAAAACTGAAGTGACAGTGCAATTCTCAGATTCACTCATATACTCACAGTTTTCACACTGAAAATCCCAGTGCAGCATAGTTGAGTGAGGGCTGACAAAGGATAGGCACATCTCCTCACCTGCCTGCTCTCACCCCAGATGCCCAGATGCCTGGAGCACTGCCTGGACAACGTCCCTGTCCCCCTGTTTCCATCATAGACCTCAAACACCTGGTCTTCCACCTCCATATTCTGTTCATCCCTCCCCCTCCATAAAAACATACTCTTTAATGACCTGATCACTCCACCATGACATAAAAGTGCCATGTTAGAATAAGGTGTTAAGTGCAAATGTCTTTCAAGATTAACCACATTACAGTATTGACAGGATAGACATACAAGAGATATTTGTATAGATGAAAATGCATGCAAAAGGCTCTTTGCTCAGCATCATTGTGAAACACCTTCATAAGCATGCTTGCTTATGGTGAGTGTCTTCAAGGGCATAGGAGTGAGTTTGACATTGGGGGGGACACATTTGCTACTATGAATCAAAGCCCACCCCATCCCCTAAAATATTAGCTAGCTATAGGCTGATTCCACTGTAGCTATGGCAGTAACATAGGCCTACTGTATGTATAGTGGCATGGAACAACATTTGTGGAATCACAATAAACTGCAAATAAATAAAAAAAAATGCATCAACATCTGTACTTGTTTATTATTAGGCAAGTACATTAAAAGGTCAATTTGCAAATTAAATGTGGTACTACATGGTACATGGTACTAATCTCTGTTGCCAGAAAACTTGGAAATGAAATGATCAGTGCAATGTCTGGGTTATATACAACCAGGGATGGAAGTAATGAATTACAATTACTCTCGTTACTGTAACAAAGTTGATTTTTTTAAAAACTGTAATTTTACTTTTACTTAAGTATGTTTATGTTGAGGTATTTTACTTCGCTACAATTTGCCTCCGTTACAGAGTAAAAAAAAAAAAGACTCAATGAACTATGCGCCAGGAAATGACGTGATCTCCTATGCCAAAACAGAAACTAATGTCCTATAAATGTCTCTGATGGAGATTGGCACATTATTGCGCCAGCTTTTATGCTAAATATTACATGTAAAAGACGACACAATTGTGTCTGACAGAATTAAAGTATAGATCATTTTTGGATTGTATGATCATAATAGCATGAGCATTTATTAACATTTGGCATTTATTGTGCTTTTTTCAATTTCTATCGAGCAGAGATTAGCTTGCTAACTAGATGTATCAATTAGATAGCTAGCTTGCAAGCTAAAGGTAGCTTGCTAGTCACCTGCAGCTAGCTCTCGGCACACTGAGAAAAGTAGCTATAAAACAAACAACAAACTGTGATACACCGACTTTATTAAGTACTGGGCATGACATGGTGACCACCTCTGAGTGTTTACTGATATTCACATATCATGTGCAAGTCCACTTCATATATTCTCCAGCTAAACGCTCTTCAATTAGACTACGTGATCAATGTCTGGTCTGTTGTCACCGCTACCACGATGACAGACGGCAGACTCACTGGGCTTGCCCTTATGAACATTCATCCTGAAATGAAAATAGACAGTGAGAAAGTGTGCAAACAATTCAATGTGACCGGGAGAAGGAGGGTAAACTTCAAATAGGTAGGCCAGATTTCATTATTCATTAATCAGTCAGTGGTGTTTCTCTCTCCCAGCTCTCTCTCGATGTGTGTGTGCGTGCGTGCGTGTACGTGCATGTGCGTGGTCAGGTGTGTACCCTAAGAAGAAATCCTGCAGGTGCCCCTGCTCGTTGCTAACCATAGATCATTTGGGGGAAGTTTGCAAAGCAGCACTTACTGACTTAAGTGAGAATAAAAATCAGGTCAACTCCACATATCTTGATTTGGTTGAGCTAATGGGTGGTGATGCTAGGGCTACTGCGACTGAACTAATGGATTTTCTGGTCAAATGTGGTTTAAAAAAGAAACATCTGATTGGCATTGGGACAGACAATGTCTCTGTAATGACTTGCATAAATAATGGTGTTTACAAAGTCCTTTGGGATGAGTGCGGCCTGTCCAATCTTGTGCTCATTAGATGTGTGTGCCATTCTCTCCAGCTAGCTGTCAGCCATGCATCACATGACACTATACCAAGAAGTGTGGAGTACCTTGTGAGGTAGACATATAATTGGTTTTCTGTGTCTTCTAAATGGAGGGATGCTTACAGGGCAGTCTATGAGACAATAAACATTGGAGAAAAGCAATCAGACCCTGCAAATTACTCAGGTGTCTGCAACACGGTGGGACGGGTCAAGCTAATCGAAGTCAATTTAATCGTAATGGCAGCTGCGCAGCTTGCCCCGGTACAAGCTCTGCTTCTGTGTTTTGCACCTCTGTCTACGTTATGTGTTAAAAAGTCATCATGTCTATTCACGTATACCCGATGGGAGCTACTATCCCTCAGAGACAATTCGAACTCAGTCTTGGAATCATATACTTTATCAACGTTACCTGCGGAAATACTGGCCATAAACAACACACCTGGCTACCCGACCTCCTGGAGGCATAAACTGGGTAGGAGAAGGCAGCGTGCCGGTGTTCTCTCCAGGTCCAGGAGGCACCCGTACCGGCCGCCACTACCGGCACTGCTGCTGTCTAATGTCAGATCCCTCAGAAATAAAATAGACAAACTCCTCTTTTTAATCCAAACCAACAAGGACTACAAGGACTGCTCAGCCATCTGCCTGACCAAGACTTGGTTGGACCACACTGTGCCAGATCAAGCGGTAACCCTACCTGGATTTTTACTCCACCGTGCTGACAGGTCAGTGAAGCTATCCATGAAAACCAAAGGCGGTGGTATCTGTTTCATGGTTAATCAGCGCTGGTGTACCAATACTACAATGCTAAATAACTCCTGCTCCCCCCACCTAGAATACATCAGTGTTAAATGCAGACCATCTTACCTTCCCAAAGAGTTCGCCTCGGTTGTTATGGTCAGTGTTTACATCCCTCCAACGGCTAAATCATGGAATTAGCCACCTACATCTCCTCTGTGGAAAACTCACACCCCGATGCGGCAGTCATTGTGCTTGGCGACTTTAATCACACCAATCTGTCTTCTGAACTCCCCAACTATAAACAACAGGTGTCATGCCCCAGCAGAGGATCTAACACACTCGACCACTGCGTTACAATTAGGGAAGCATATCATTTGCTCCTGAGGGCTCCGCTAGGAAAGTCCGACCATGCCATGCTGCTCCTCATTCCAAAGTACAGACAGAGACTTAAGTCCACCAATTCAACATTCAAATCCGTCAAGTCCTGGACTTCTGAAGCCATTGAAACTCTGAGAGGCTGTTTCGAGTGCACTCACATATTCAGTGCAGGTGCTGACAGCCTCCACAAACTCACAGGCACTGTGATGTCATACATCAATTTTAGTGTGGACCTGTGCATCCCCACCAAAACAGTGAAACCCCACAGCAATAATAAACCCTGGTTCACCAAAGACATCCATCTTCTGCACAAGAAAAAGAACTCTGCTTTCATCAGCGGAGACAGGGAACAATACAGTATTGCTAAATATGAGCTAAGGTCTGCAATCAGGAAAGCCAAGTCAAACTATGCCATAAAATTGGAACAACAGATTGCATCAAATGACACAAGAACTATCTGGAAAAAACTAAAGGAAATGACCAATTACAAAAAAAAGTCCCTCCCCAACACCTGATATCGATAGTAACCTCCCAGACAAACTCAATTAGTTTTACGGGAGGTTTGAACAGTAAAATGAACAAGAGGAAAGCAGCAGGGCCGGACAGGATCAATCCAGCTGTACTCAACCACTGTGTAGCTCAACTGGCCCCAATGTTTACTAACATTTTCAACACCTCCCTCTGCCAGTGTACAGTTCCACAGTGCTTCAAGGACTCAACCATAATCCCTGTGCCAAAATCAACTAAGATCTCCTGCCTCAACAATTTCAGACCAATTGCCCTTACATCTGTGGTCATGAAGTCATTTGAGCGCATTATCCTCTCCTATCTGAAATCCAACACCGTCCCTCTGACCCCTCTCATCCTGACCGCTCAGGCTTTTAGAAACTTCAGTGACTGGTCTCATTAAGTCTGTCGCCATACGTGTTTTAAATCCAATTACAAGAATTAATGTTCTTGAGGAGGCAATTCATTGTAATTTGTCAGTATACTTTATTTTATATCATGCTTACTTTAGAGGACAATCTATCTGCACCTCACCAACCACACAGTTAAAAAAAAAAGTAACTACGTAACTTAAAGTAAATTTTAAATAAGTTACTTTTTACTTTTATTTGAGTGGATTTTTACACAAGTAATTTTACTTTTACCTTAGGACAATTTCACCATAGTAACTCAAGTAAAAGTACTGTTGGTGATTGAAATGATCAACTCGTTAATGAACTCCTGAAGCTGCTGAATAACAAACTGATCATTTGAATGAGCTGTGTTGGAGCAGGGAGAGATCTAAAACATGCAGGACAAGTGGCTCTCCAGGAGAGGTTTGGCCACCCCTGGCCTACTTCCTAAAATGGTTTTGACTGACCCCGAGCTAACTTTGTCACCCTGTGAGGATGCTAGCTGCAGCGATGCCATGCTTCTCTCTGCTTCCAGCGGGGCGTGAGACCATTTTTAAATACTGCAGATCCATAAGCAGTGACGGCAATGAGTGTATAGGATGGGTTAAATGCAGAGGAAAAGGTTTTGTTTCAATGTATGTGAGTACTGAGAAATGACAATAAAGAAATTATAAATAAATGTAAATCTTATAAATATAAATCTCAAATCTTAAATTTGTTGGAGCTAGAATGCTGTTTCTGAGCTTCTGTTTCACAGTGCTTTGTCAGGCATTGTCTCGGATTCAAAGCCTATTATTATGAGCATTTATGTAGGTCTATAATTTTTCCATGATAAGAAAAATTGTCACAAGCTGTTATTATGTCACAAAAAGTGCATAGATAGGACCTTGTTCAACCAAACCCCTCAGGATTACATTCATGCATAAAACACACCAAACCTTTTGGAAAATGTTTTTTTTATTATTATTAACAAATAACAATACAAACAACAATACTGTAGAATAACAGAATCCTTAAAAATGAATGCCTTTAATTAAATCGACCGACCAAATTAATGCCTAATTAAACGGACTCTGGCTGAGTCCTTCCCAAGTCATGCTCAACACCCAACTCTCTGTCCCTGTTTCTGCTTCTGCTTCGGTCATATATGCTCTGAACCCCTTAAAGCCATGAGACTACACTTACTACAAGCAAGCAATACCAAAATGTTTGTGAAATCTCTGCTCTGATGTACGTACCATTACAAAGGCTACATATTTAATTAATTTTTGTCACAGACTAAACCTTTAATTTTTAAGCTTTCAAACCACTGATTTTCAGATGTACAAATGCTCATACATTGACATCTCTACGTTTACAGCAGAAGAAAAATGTTATCACAAAGGATGCTTTCACATCAGGGACCTGGGCCCAGATCTGAGTACACTTGACCCCAAAGTCCAGTTCATTTAATTAGTGTGAACACTGTGTACCGTGTTGATCCGTGCCCGGGTCCACTTGAAATGGTGGTCTCGAGTACGGTTCATGTGTACTTGGGTACGGTTCGCATCAGTTGTGAAAGCTACCACACCAAAATACGGAAGTGGACTGTTATTTAGAATGTGATGTCATAACTATTCAGATCTTGCGATTGGCGCGCTTTTCTTCTTCTTATTCTTTGTGTTTATTGTCGGATCGCAAACGAACTAGGTGCATACTGCCACCTACTGTATCGGAGTGTGTAGATATGCAAGTGTATTCTGGTACGGAACAACATTACTAATGTGAAAGCTGAGCGGTGGGGGGGGGGGAATTGTACCTAATATGAAAACGCTCTGAGTCTTTTGTAAGACCTCATCTCAGGCCCTGTATCATCTTCTCCTCTTGTCTCCATACTGCTTCCTGCTCCTAAAAATATAATATGGCTGCAGTGATACATGTCCTAAGGTAAAGCTCCTGAACATCAAGGTAGCCCATTTTAAAACAGGCATGAAAATCCACTTATTTGTCACTGTGGAGCAGCATTCCAGCATGTGATGTGCAGGATGGTGGTGGGGTGTCCTGGTGCAGCTGATGAGTGCAGTGGGCACCAATGAGTCCATCAGCAATAAATGTATGTTCACATTTAGTCAGTTGGAAGTCAGAGAAATGGGTCCCTGCCATTGAAGTCACAGAGCTGAATAGCTGCTTGAAAACAATTCTGAAGGGGACTCAAGAGGCTTATGAGAAACTATTGTATTATTGTATTGTATTATTATTGTATATTTTTGTATTATTGTATTATTTCTGTTTATTGATCTGAGAAACTGGCATTGGACAGGCAGCAACTCATCCTCCATCCTTGCCTGTTCTCCTTTCTGGGTTTAATCCATTACAATCATGAATCATTTTAAAACCACACCTCACACCCTGCAGCTCCACCTGCCTCTCCTCCTGTCTCTTCCATGGTTGCATCAGGGTTCTCCTGATAAAATATATATGTATATGATATTTCAAACAAAGTAATACTGGACTTGGTAGGTGATCAGTTATGTTAATTTTGAGCTCTTCTGTATGTGCAAAATGCTTGATAAAAGGCACAAACTTTCACATTTTCATCAATAATCCATTTAAGACCTTACCTTACTCCCTCCACCTGTCACTCCTTCACCTGCCTCTTCCCTGTTTGTACCAGCATTCTCCTGATAAGATGATACATGATATTTAAAATAATGTAATACTAGGCTTGGTAAATGATCAGTTACGATGTTGTCTTGTCCTTGCTTGTAAAATCTGTTGTATAGTTACACTAATGTTACTCTTTTTAAAAAAACTCAGTAACGTTATGTCCTGTGATGATGGTTTTAATTTTTGGTGGCATTATGCTGAAATGAGATGACAAAACAATTTACGCTGTTAAAACCAAGAAAGTTCTAACGTTACAGGACTGCTACAAGACTAACGTTAGACAGAGAGACTAACGTTACCAGAATGCTTTTTTCAACTTGAGCATAGCATTAACGTTAGCTAACCCAAACCCTCCTAGTACGTAACTGTAACGAGACGTTACACATAAGCCGTTTTCATAGCTATAATTAGCCATCGTTGCTACTCGTTGTGCTCTCATATCCAGCTAGCAAGCCAGCCAGTTTGGCCATAGGCTAACGTTAGGGCAACGTTACTAGTTCGTTAGCTAGCTATGGCTACCTAGCGTACTAGCTCATGTAAATCTCAGCCAGTCGCAAATCATCAAACGTGCCATTCAGAAGTCATTTGTTGATTTAATCGTATCCATCGTTTAATTTAATAAAGTTAGCTATTTTTACCCGCATGACTGAGAGACTAAGGCTGCATCCGAATACTCATACTTCCATACTATATAGTACGCAAAAAGCAGTACGTCACAATCCGTAGGGTGTCCGAATACTTAGTAGCTATTTAATAGTAGTCGAACGGTACCTGGATGACCTACTACTTCCGTTGAAATTTTGAAGCATGCAAATGTACCACGCTATGCTATCCCATAAGTCAGCTGGAGCCCGAATAACCGAAGAAGAATTCCCTGGGGAAAAAAGAAAGAAGATGGTGGTGTAGTCAACTTGGTTAAGCTAACAAATCATTTGGCTTGTTACATAACATTAGCTTTTCGTTTCACCTCAGGCTGACAGTCAGCTAAGTAAAGCAGACTGATTTTTAAAGCATGTAAACATCTGGGTCAAAGGACAGGTAAGATGGTGGCGGAGTACATCCGAATTGTGTCCTTGCTACTCGCTCGCATACTCAATAGTACGTACTACATTAACGGTCCGGTAGTACGTTCTTAACCGAAGTTAGTGCATACTGAGTATTTGGATGCAGCCTAAGTTACTTCATCCAAAGTCAAGTTGTTACTGACCCCAAGTTCAAAGCTGATGAAAGCAAACCTCGCTCTACCAACCAGACGCTCCGACAAGGTGAAAGGTGAAGCCAGGTGAAGCAAGGGTAAAGCATATGACGGACATCACGCTACAACTACCAGATGCTATACTAAAATTGTAGAACAAAACGATACAAAAACAGTTATTGTTCCAGCAGCCATTACTAATTACTACTCTTAATCGCTAGTGTTGTGATGATAACAATATTACTATTAATTCACCAAGGTTAGTAAAGACATGATCATCTGTCATCAATTGTTTTTTGATAAGTAGCTATTATATGTACAGACGGTTTTTGTTTCTTAAATATATACACAATAGCTTACAGTAAAAATGTATCAAATATCTTACGGGAGATACAGTAGTATGCTGAGGGAAATTTTTTTAACAACACTTAGTGCAGGTAAAACACTAAAAGTTATACTGACCCCATTGTTCTGTATGCATTGCACCCACTGAGCTAATTCTCATATGATCATATCTCAGAGTAGTAAAAAGGCTGAAATCCTGTTTTGAGCAGAAACGACTGCCACATATGGTAGAAACATCAACAACAAAGTAGTACTGTGAGAAATTCTTTGTGCTTTTTATATACAGTGTTTTCATTTGTGAAATATTCTTCAACACTCAATTTGTGGTCCTTATGAATCTTCAGATTTCTGCAGAACTAGTATCAGTAAAAAAAATATTAAAAAAATAAAACAACTGTAGAGAATTGCCTAGCATAGACAGACTGGAGCACATCTTTTATCTGGGTTATCCTGTTTTCAAACCTGCAGTGATGGGATAGTCTTCATGAAAGCTATACTGGAGAGAGCTTGACCATGTGCTGTCAAATATGGAGGAAACAATCAAAAG
Organism: Megalops cyprinoides; assembly: GCF_013368585.1. Classification (NCBI taxonomy): domain Eukaryota; kingdom Metazoa; phylum Chordata; class Actinopteri; order Elopiformes; family Megalopidae; genus Megalops; species Megalops cyprinoides. Next base: position 71,472,890 of record NC_050583.1, read on the forward strand.
ACTTTTCTCTGATTTGTTTAGATCAGCGTCATTAAGAACATTAATTCTAGGTTTCACTGATTGTCACCTAAATGTAGTAAACTGTGCTGCCTCATGACAGCACTGCAAAGAGGATATGCATAAGCACTGATGTATTTGCCTATTTCTTGCAATGAAAAAAATGTTTGCTTAAATATTAAAGTGAATGACCATCTGTGGCGGAATATGCTGGAGATTACTTAAGATTATGAAGAAAAACCCCACAATAACAGGAAATGTTAAAAGTTAAAAGCAAATAAAATTTGGCGTAAGGAAAAGTTTAAGAGCAAAACAAGATAAGACAAAACAAGAGCACAGGTATTTCAGAACACCTATGACCAACAAGACGTGGTGCGCAAATTAGCATGTTTTATAGTTCACTAGGCAGTGTATAGACCTTGAAGACAGTCTTAGGGGACTTACATTTGTGGAGAATTTCATGTTATTATATGAATATTAATTAGAAAACCTGGCTTAACAACCATAAATGTTTAGCATATCCATATTTATGCTAGTCGTCATACCCACCATCATTACTTTTCAGGTTTGACTAGTACATTAAGATTGTGACAGCAAAAGGAAACACATTCATTTTGTTCATTTCAGCATTTTCATTTTGTAAACTGATATTCTCTTTTTAAAGTATTAAAAATCTCATTGTTTAAACCTCCAAAATACTCACCACATTTGCAATTTTCTGCACAGCTTAATTTTTTCTATACTGCAAGAAAAAACATCACCGATGTAGGAATGTATCCACCACTCCTGTACCAATTCTTGCCCTGCCCATACAACAATACCCCCCACCCCCTGCCCTCAGGCTACAATCAAAATCTGTGAAAAGGGAGTTTGCAGACTCTTTCAGCAACAAAAGATCAGGAAAGCACCATGCCCAGATGGAGTTTCACCCTTCTGTGTGAAAGTCTGTGCTGACCTACTGGCTCCTGTCTTCGCAAAGATCTTCAACAGGTTATTAGAGCTATGTGAAGTTCCCTCCTGCTTAAAATGCTCCACAATTATACCAGTCCCCAAAGGACCCTGTATCACAAGACTTAACAAGTACAGGCCTGTTGCACTCACCTCTGTTGTCATGAAGTCCTTGACTACAGGACTTCAGAGACGTTGGTGCTGGCCCACTTGAAAGAGATGACAGACCCCTTGCTGGACCCCCTACAATTTGCCTACTGGGCCAACAGGTTTGTAGATGATGCAGTCAACATGGGTTTACACTACATTCTCCAAGACCTTAACTACCCAGGGACCTATGCAAGGATCTTGTTTGTCGACTTCAGCTCAGCGTAAATCACCATCAGACCAGAACTACTCCACTCCTAACTTTCCAAAATCTGTGCCTGCCCCCCACCTTTCAGTGGATGACCATCTTCCTCACAGACAGTAAGCAGCAAGTGAGGCTGGGGAAATTCACATCCACTTCCCAGACAATCAGTACTGGCACCCCACAGAGTTGAGTGCTGTCCCCACTGCTCTTCTCTCTTTACACCAATGACTGCACCTCCGAGGACCCCTTGGTCAGACTCTTGAAGTTTGCGTGCGGCACCACAGTCAGCGGTCTCATCCGAGACGATGATAAGTCTGCATACAGAATGGAAGCTATTCATACACCAGAATAGCTTCTTCCCACACACCATTACACTCTTGAACTGTTAAAACAGCAACGTTTCAACCATATCTCTTCTGCATGCTCACAGTGCAAAAGTTGTACAACTGTAGTGTGTAGACTGCACTCAGGTACATTTTATCTCATGCTCATTGTGCAATAGCTGTATATAACTAATTGCTGTACAGACCCACAGCCTGCAGTCATGTACACTTTATGTGTACAGACATGTACACAACTTATTGTACAGTAGCTGTTCATATTTATTTTTATATACCTCATTCATTCCATCCTTACTCCATTCCATGTATGTGTCCTGCACTACTGTAGTTTGTTGTATCACTACTGTTGTTTGGTATTTGTTGTTGTCACCTTTCCGTTGTATGAAAGCACTATGAGAGACATTGGAATCAGAGTCAAATTCCTTGTATGTGTAAAAGCATACTTGGCCAGTAAAGTCTGATTCTGATTCTGATAACCTCTCAACCATCTTTTCAGAACAATACACCAGAGTGATGTAATAAATATCATTAAATGGCAATACTAAAAAGGTGTTCACTGCCTTTTAATACCAGTGGTCATAGAAGAAACACCTCCTTTTTTATACCCAAAGATTAGTTTATTGTAAAACTAAACCAGTGTATAACCGAAACAAGCATGAATAAAGCAACAATGATCTTTACACTAGGTCTATGGTCAAGCCTGCTAAAGATGACATCACTGTTAAGCAATGTACAGTATCAGTACCAGTTTAGAACAGCATATGCCTACATAGTGATTTGCCAGTGTACAGAAAAATGTCAATCAACTGATGGGTCATTTTAATAAAAGTGGATTGCATACTTATTTTGGCCTACAGGTGTAAAACAAGTGTGCTAGTCAAAATAATTTCAGTTATTACATTCATTACCCAAATTCAATGTTTCTAAGTAAGACGAGCCTAGAAAGATTCAGATATTTTGTCATTCATCAGTGAAACTTGTTACTTGGGGCACTTCCTGGCAATTAATCTTTACTACTGATTTTCAATTAAAACAAATTCAATTGTAAACCTGTAATGATGTTTTTTGGATTTAAAAGCTGCTGACATAATATAGCATGATATCATGATGAAGACAGTAGGCCAAAATATTTCAATCTTTTATCTTTACTTAGAAACACAAAGTCTGTAGGCTATTTAACCAACAGGCTGAAACAGGAATACAGTTTTGTTTTGACAGACATGTAGATTTCCTTTTTTTCAGGTTCACAGGATTTATGCCAACAGACGCATAGTTTGGCAATCCTCCTTTAATTCAATTGGTGACAGTTTAAAATAGAAATGTTGAATGTGGATCTTTCATGAATGTAGTTACAGAGAACATACATATGTATGTCAGCATGACCCCTAACTGACTGCTACAATGGAAAATGCAGCTGATGAAAGTCTTGTAAACCCACTACCAGGCAACACAGCATGCTGACATGGACAGCAAAAATGTCAAGGTTTATGCATTTTGTAGTAATCTATACATTTTTCCAAGTCACTTTTGTCAAAAAGATTTAAAATTCTATGGGACTACCTACCGAAATAGCAGAAAAAAATCTACCTCTCTTAGCAACAGTATATACAGTGATGTATAAATATGATTAAAGTACATCCCTCATCTCAGCCGAGGTCTTTTACTAATAACAGAAATGAAGAAATACATATTTACAGTTTTAGATTAAGTATCAGTAATAATGTGTTACATGACTTTTTTCCCCAAAGGAAGCATATGACCCTATAAAAATCATTCTCAATAACCCTGACCTTTGCTGGACAAATTGAGGATTTTTTTTGCCAACACTCTTAATTAAAGAACATCCAAATAAGGCAACCAACCAAGGTTTTGCTCAACATCTTCAATGTCATGATCATAAAGCAATGAGTGTAGCTTATTTAATGCTACAAGCATTAAAACCTTGGTTCTGCCTGAAGCTTTGGCGCCTTCAAGCTTATACTGAGTTGTTCACATTCACAGCCACAACAGGGCTTTCTGAAAGCTATGTTAATTAAACATCATTGTGGTATGCCAAGCGCAAGTACATGTTGAGTTCACTTTTGGTGGGAACGGCTTCTCTGTATAACACTTGCTACATAATTCACCAACATGCCCATGGGTCAAATAGATAGCAGAATCATTCTGTCAGATTTTACATTCACCCACATAAGCCACTATACTGCAGTTCAGCTATCTGGTTATAATGTTAATTTCTACACTTCAGAACGATTATATTATGTTGAACAGTGATATCTGTTTCCCCATTATAAATAATTATTTTTTACGATGCAGCCTTGTAAGATTGCTTGCTTGTCATTGACTCAAATTAGTGTTATGAAGGAGCTGCCTTGTTACTCTAGCAATGCAAAATAATCCTGATTACAGAACCCACTTGACAAATAGTAGAATATTTTTAGAGTTTTACATAATGTCATATTACTTCATATAGCTGAGCGATGTTAGCAGTAAATTCAGATATGGATCAAACTACTGCAGTGCCAGTTAAAGTACTACTGGCAGACAGATCACAATTGACTCTCCTTTTGCTGAAAAATAAATACAAACCAAACATATAAATATACTATTTTAGTTTTTTACATATATGAAACAACTGGCAAGGAGGAGCACCTGGGGAAAGAGTTTCAATTTCCACCTATGAGGGTATTCTATAGAAGTAATTTAGAAAATGATGATAGTGAGGTGTGAGGGGGTGAGAGTGGGAAGAAAGGAGCAACCTTCAGAAAGTAAGATAAATTTCACACAGTGAAGAGGTACAAGATCTACCTTCAATCAGTGAAAAGCCTTAGGCACTGAGAGCTGCAGGGTCCAGCCTATTCCATCACAGGCTTTTCATGCATGTTTAGAAAGTTAGAAATGAAAGTTTTACTCTTTCCATTGTCAACTCAAATCATCTCCAAGAGTGAACGTGGGTCTTACAATGAGCATGAAAACCATTTAAAATGTGTGCCATTTGATTACCTGTTCACTGAAGCCAAGAATATCATCAAAAAAGGTCAGATTGTTTAAGGGAACTGCATTTTCTAGGTTTCTGGTTCTCTGTTGCTCATGGATAGCATCACCTGATGAATACATTTACATGTGAATGAAATTTATTGGTAGGCGGGGAATGTCTTTGGAATTTTATTTGGAGATTTTAGCTTTACCACCAGTCATACCAGTGTCATAGTCCAAAAGAGGCAGAGTGCAGTGTTTTGTTTTTTTTTTTTCTTTTTTTTTCTTCTTTCTGTCATCCAAAGGTATCACTCCCACTGAAAACTGTCCAACAGACACAATACACTGAAACTGTTGCCATTAGGTGGTGGAAGCTTCCAAATGAAGTCATACTGCTTCATAACTCTTCTTCCCTTGAGACGCCTTGAGGTGGCTGGAGATCCTCCCCATATACACTCTAAAACCACCCTCACAACAAAGGGCTTATTCCTAAACCCAAGAGGGCATTTGCACCCTTGTTCAGAGAGGCCTCAAAATTTCCCTGGGTCTGATGCACCCTCTGGTGATGGTGCAGATTGGACTTGCTGGAGAAACACTTGTTGCATTGTGAACAGGAGAAGGGCTTCTCTTTAGTATGGATGCGGCGGTGGCATATTAGTTGAGTGGACACTCGGAAGGCCTTACCACAGTCTGGGCACTGATAGCGCTTGGGCTCAATATGGATACGCCGGTGGTTCTTCAGTGCCATTAGGTTGGAGAACTCCTTCTGGCACGCAGAGCAGAAGAAAGATCCTGTCTTGTGACTGTTCTTGTGGTTAAGCAGGGAGCCAGCATGGCGGTAGGTACGACCACAATGTTCACAGGTGTGCACCTTCTCTCCTTTTGCCTTGAAACCAGGGCTGTCTTGCTGCCCTGACATGTCTGACCAAACACAGTGCTGGTAGGGAGAAGCCGGTGCCAGCTGTGGTAGGCCATTTGGATCCAGTACTTGGGCCTGCATCAGGGTAAGGTCCAGTCCTGACCCCCAGCCAAAATTTGTCCCCATCTCACCTTTTCTTACCACTTCCTGCTGTGGTGGCTGCATCTGGGTCTGGTGGTACAATTCCCGGTGCTGCAGAAAGCTGGCTGAGCTGGGAGCACAGGAGAGAGACTGCTCTTTGTTGTGCACACGGCAGTGACTTTGTAGGTGTGAAAACACACGGAAAGTCTTACCACAGTCTGGGCAGCAGTACCTTCGCACCTCAGAGTGAATGCGCCTATGATTCTTGAGTGCCAACAGGTTGGAGAAGGTCTTTAGGCATATGGTACAGTGGTAGATGCCAGTGGTGTGAGTCTTTTTGTGATTAAGCAGGGATCCAGCATGGCGGTATGAACGCCCACATTCTTCACACCTGTACAAGAGAGGAGACCAACAGATACTTTTCAAAACCATATCTAAATCATTCCTTATTGTTCATTTTTGCTTCATTGAAGGAACACTGAAGGTTTGATTTCTCTGCTCACAAATTAATTCAAATAATTTGCATAATTTGTAACAACAAAGACTAAACAGAGTAACAAGTACAATATCTGAAGTTACACAATAATATAAAATGAGATTAACTTTGATCCACCATTGGATTCAATATTTCTGTTGTCAAAGAATGTTGCAGGACAGCCCATGTCTTACAGCCTTGTCAATATAATCACATTTATAGAACATATATATTTGTTCTTTACTTTTAAAAAACTACATTGAAAGCATTTTTGTCAAAGGAAACTCTTACTAAATGAACACTGAAAGATAAGGTTCATGTGTTGGTATCTTTGGTGTGGGACCAGACCCATTTATCTTTCAGAGCCAGAGATGTACAGCAGACTCATGTGTCTAAATCACTGGCTGGGTGACAGGTGTGTATCCAAAGATGTGGCACCATGGCATTCCCCTTCGACCACACTGGCTACAGAATGAATCTGTTGCAATGAATTAGTGCTTTTTACATGTTATCAGTTATGTTAACAGTCCCACTATTTTCCAAGAGTCTCTCGATAGCCTTTCATGTGGTCAAGGAATAGTTTTTAATCCATTCTTCCCCAGCTGGCCCTGGGTTTGCTGTTTTTTTTTTCTCTCTGGAATTCTCTCTGGAAAATGCATGAGGCGACATGTTGAGCATTTTGTGACAACATCAATTGTAAAAATGCCCTACAATAAACAAATTTCAATTGATTGATTGATTGATTGATTGATTTCATTATTGACAATTAATCCCGATTAAGTAGGAACAAAAATACAGGGAGTAGACAAAATAATGTGAGCAAATGAAAATGTCTTATATTTTCAAGTAACTAAATCAATTAAAATGGAGACTACACATTTCATATTAATGTCAGAACTATTTTCCATTATGTTTGTGCTATGAAGGACATTTTGAAATTAACACTTTAATATGTGAGTTTCTAGAGAGCCATGAGAGAGGTCAAATAGTTGGTGCCCCCACTTCAGGTACGTCAGTCACAAAAATGGCAAATTATTTAATTCAGGGGGAATAGTGTAGAAAATCTTGATGGCCTTCAATGCTCAAGATGGTGGCACGCACAGACGCAGTGGCTTCAAGCTCCCCGTGTAAGTACCGTCTATTGCTGTTATTGCTAGTTTACTTTTCCACGAAAGGGAGGCAAATTTACTACGATACAGACGACAGGAACTCCTTTCCTGCCAATGCACAGACACTTTACTATTATTTTTTACTTATGTTCCATACTACTCCTCATATTCTATATATCACACATATTTATTATTGTTGTATTTAAATTCTTGTTATATGTTGTCATAGCACTGACACGGCGTAGCAACTGCAATTTCGTTGTCCTGAAAAATGACAATAAAGCTGTCTTGTAACCCAAACAAGGGAGAACTGCATTAAAAAACCCTGCATCATGAGCTTCACTTGATTTTTTTTTATAAAGCTGATGTTTATGGCAGGACTGCCATTCTGAAACCACTTGTAACCAAGGTCAATGCACAGCATATTAGAATTATGCCCACAGAATCCAAAGCCATTTTAGGTGACCAGGTGCACTCTATGGTGCAAACATTGTTTCCTCAAGATGTTCCCATATTCCAAGGTGATAACACCCTATACAGACTGCAACTAGTTTCATACAACAGTCAATCAACATGCAGATATTGTTTGCCTTTCACTGGCAAAGCTCTGACATTCCACTAATTGCTAGGTCTTTTATAGAGATTTAAGTATGTAGAAATAATTCACATTTAACTGTTGACACGTGGAGGGGAAAAATACACTGTGGACTCAGGAGAAAGCAATTATGCTTATTTAGTTCTTAAGAAGGTCTGTACAAGTAGCCAAGTAGTAAATAAAATGTCAAGATGAAATGTCCACATTAAATTGTATGAGCTAGCTAGCTGAAGTTAGTTGTAAAGAAACCATTTGTTTTTTCTGTATCTGAGTTTTTAGGTAGCTTGTTCAGGGTTTGAAATGAACAGTAGATAGCTTCCTAGTTAAATATAACTTTTCACTTTTATTTCAATTTTATCTGCAAAAACTGTAGTCACCCAATAATCCAATTGGAGAGGAGTGATATCTCCAGCGGTTCACCAGCCATTAGATTAAAACTTTCTCTCTGGGCTATGGAACTCTTTGCTCGGAGAACATCAGGGCTGCACGGACAATTTCTACTTTTAAGTAGCTATTGAAAACCCATTTTCAAGCATTTTAAAATCCTTTTCCCCTTCACGCAACCCTATTTTGTAATTTGAGAGAGAGATTTTGTAAAAAGAGATCTGATCAAAATGAATGCAGTCCTTCAATACACCCACATGAAACTAACAGCTGTTTTCGTACTGCAAGTCACACAGCACACTACAGTGGAATTGGTGCTCACTGAAGTATACGTGATAAACCGAAACAAATCACAGGGTGAGAAGGAGGAGATGAGCTACCCACCCCCTAAAGCATACATTTTGATCTGATTAATTGATTTGTGATACATAATTATGGAAATAAAATGAAAATATTAGAGGAGTATTTCTAAACCATGTTTGGATTCTTTACATACATTTACGTCACTCCATCCTCGGGTTTGTGATCATGATTAGACACCAATCTGTTCGGCTGTTGTAGGCACCCGGTCATTGCAGCTGCTTTTTATTTTATGTGTATTTGTTTTTTTAACATTCCTTTTTAATGTCCATTATTGGAGAGCTCTGTATAGATACTTAAAATATAAATATTTATTTTACATAAATAAAATAGTGAGCGTTTTCCATAAATACAGTTGTTACTATTCTGCTTACTTTTTCTAACATGTTATGCCATAATATTAAGAGCACTGCACAGAGCAAAGTATGAACACTAAATATTATTCAATTTCTTAAAAAATGAATATCATAGATTGCTATGAAAGAATTCACAAGAAGCTGAATACACTACTTTCCACTGTTGTGTTCAATATGAAGAAAATTAAATTAAATGTCATTGTATGAATAATATTAAAGGTGACATTTTTACCTACTTTTACACAAGTTGACACAGTTCCCTGAGGTTTTTATAAGAGAGCTGTGGCATTTTTTGGTCAAAATACCACAAGGATAAAGCACTACGGCACTATCTTCACCTTGCAAAAACAGCACTGTCTACAATGGCAGCTTTTGAGCGCTACTTCCGTATTATGATAATGAGCCCCTGATAACCACACCCCCAACTTCAGCGTGGTGTACCCACGTCGGTACTTTTCCAAGCTACCATGGCGACCGTTGAGCGTGACTCCTGAGCAAGAGCATAAAGCGGAGCGTTCTAGAAACTTTGAGCAAGAGATGGCTGCTGGAGAAGACGGAGCGTTTATGATTGCTATCAAATGCTGTGAATGATCTAATATTTTTTTTCCAAAATATCGCTCGGACAGAAACGCTCATTTTTTAGCAATCGAGCTTGCCAGGGTCAACTTGCAGGCTATCCAAGATAACGTAGCACTGTATCTTGGCTGCTAGCCAGATCTTTATCAGACATCATATAAGGGTATATAAAAAGCTAGCAATCAGCAAATGAACTACAATGCTTATATCATATTAGTAGTCTAAGCTGTTTTGTGGGTGAGTCATAAGTAACACGGATGCATTTCTGTCAAACACAACTTTTGTTTGCACTAGCAGCATAAAGTAACAGAGCGTGTGGAGGCCAAGGGAAAGTACACCGTTGTCGCTTGCGAAAACAAAATGGCGGCGCCGTGGGTGGAAACGTGCAGATTAAGGGGCGGTAATATTATAATAAGATCCCCCTCCTACGTCACTACGGGAGCGAAATCTGAGCGGCTCGTTTTTTCACATGCTTGCAGAGAAAGGCTGACCAAAATAAAGTTACTGGGTTGTCGTTTTTCACGTTTTCAGGGTTGGTAGATGCACCGGGGACCCGATTATAGCACTTAAACACAGAAAAAGGCAGATTTTCATATGTCCCCTTTAAAAACTAGGTTGCAATTAAGAAGCCTGTTCTGACAGCAAAACTGGCACCCTGATTCTGACTACATCTGAATGACAATTGAGGGCATGTCATCTGGTCAGAGGTAATTAAAAGTAAATTGATCTTTTTCGAGATGCTCATCTGCATTATGATTGGCATAAAAAGGTGAAGTCTATTGAGGAAAAACCCTCAGTCAGTCAGTTTTGTTTGACATCTGTGCATCCTAGAACCCTTTTTAAAGATATAGGAATCATGAACTCCAACAAGTAATATGACATTACATATCATGACATTTTAATGAAAAGTTTGGTTCCCTAAGAAACATCAGGGCTGCATGGATTTAAAGAATCCTTTTAGAAGCCTTTTTTCCCTATTAGATCAGTTAAGGTTCACTGTTAATAGCAAATCATTAACTAATTATTATTAATATTAATTGTTAGCAACATGATTTGAAGTTAATACTTGTATTATCTTCTGCATCACAATATGTGTCTCCCAATTCCTGTCAGCATCTCCTGCAGGGTACACTTGCTGTTTTTCATGGTCTTGCTCCATTTCCAACCTTATACAGTGTGTGCAGAATTATTAGGTACATTGATCTTTTAATTAAAAAAAATAGTTTTAATGAAGCAAGTACTTTCCTTAGAGCACAATTCAGTTTTATTTTTGTTTCTATATTGACAGTGTTTAAGATTCCTTTGCTTTTATATAACAAAAAATGCACAATTCCTCAGAAAGAGGTGTGCAGAATTATTAGGTACAGAGATAATAGCACAACTATTACAACAAAATTTTAGGCAGAACCAAATGGAAATTAGAAAATGAAATGAAAACTGTAAATGAACAATGTCTTTAAACATTACTAACCACAAAAGCAGCAAAAAACATGTTAAAGTTCAGTCTTAGTCCCTTCACTTGTTCACATAGCCTCCTTTTCTTTCTACCAATGCCGTCAATCTTCTATCCACAGAATCAGTCGAACTTGTCGAAGTAGATTTTTACACCCTGCTCTACTCTAAAAGGGCCCACAACCTCATTGTTGATTATTCCTGCCCATACCATAATTCCTCCACCACCTTGCTGCCTTCGAAATCTGGTCGGAGCTTCCTGTCCATGAGCTATCCAGCCTCAAGCCCATCCATCAGGACCATCTAAAGTCACCCTCATCTCATCCGTCCATAATACTTTGGCAAAATCCATCTTCATGTACTTCTTTGCCCATTCAAGACATTTTTCTTTCTGTTCCTTTCTCAAAGGAGGCCGGGTTTGTGCCTTTTTCACCTCACAAACTTCACGAAGTACACTACATCTGGTACTACGAGGTACATTTGGCAAGCCACAGCTTGTGAATATGGCTGAACTGGTTTGTAGAGGGTTTTTCTTTACCTCTCTCTTTATTCTTCATAGAGCCCTCTGATTCAGCTTTCTTCTTTTCTTCTCCACTCTCCTCTTCCGCCCTTCTTGAGAATTGTTCACGAAACACCTCACAGTTCTCCAGTTTCTATTCAAAACTTTTGCTATTTCTCTTATGCTTGATCCCTCAGCTAGCAATTTCACTATTTTATTCTTTTCATCAGGTGTTAAGTCTTTTTTCTGCCCCATCATGGTACCTACTTGAAAAGTACCTAATAATTCTGCACAGGCAATGGAGGCAACTTCTTTCTTACTTCACCTTCTGGTTGTCTGACAAAGAGGACTTGCACCCTATATGTTCACAGTCACAGCTGTGAACAATTTAGATGATCAAACAGGCTTGAGTGAGCAATTAAAGCACGGTTAAACCTCCCAAAACACGTGTACCTAATAATTCTGCACACACTATATATCCCTTATATATCTCTAGTTCCTTGCCCTCACAACACTGCAACATTTACATTTACATTTATTCATTTAGCAGACACTTTTATCCAAAGCGACTTACATAGGTTACAGTTCTTTACAATGTTATCCATTTATACAGCTGGTTATTACTGAGGCAATTGTGGGTTAAGTACCTTGCCCAAGGGTACAGCAGCAGTGTCCCAGCGGTCTCCCCCTAGGAGACTTTCTTGAGGAACTGGATGTTCTCCTCAGCTCTTTTCCAGAGTATGGAACTCCCCTGAACCTGCTGAGGGACTTCAACATTCATCTAGAGACTCAAGCTTCTGGATTCATCCATCTGCTCCACTCCTTTGACTTCACCCTAATGTTGTCTTCTCAGACACACAAGGCAGGAAAACAGCTGACCCAGGTCTTCCTGAAGGACTGCTCCACCTCAGACCTGAAAGTCCACCTCTCTGACCACTACATTGTCTCCTTTTCTCTACCTCCTCCTCTTTACCTACCTACCTCTGTCACTTCTCGCTCTGTGCACACCTTAGTTTGCCTGAAGGACATTTCACAGCAGATGGTGGACTGCCACCGAAAGCTTATCCTGGCTAAGACTGAGATGCTTTATATCCTCTCAACACCTCACCCTCAGCCTAGATTCTACAAGCTATTTCACCAGTAGCACTGCTACTGCCTTGGGGTAATGCTTGACAACTGTCCTTCTCTTGCAGTGGGTCAAATGTGCAGATTCTTTTTGTACAACATCCAAAGAACCTACCCCTACCTCACTATCGTACTGCTTGTACTTCAGGCCCTGGTCTTCTCATGCCTGGACTACAGTAACTCCCTCTTTGCTTGTCTTCCCGCCTGTGCCATCAAATCCCTGCTGCTAATCAAGAATGCTGCTGTACGACTTGTCTACAACCTCCCTAAATGTAGCCAAGTCACACCCCTACTCACCTCCCTTCAATGGCTTCCTGTTACAACTTGCATCAAGCTCAAAACTTTGGTGCTGGCATACAGGACAGTGTATGGGACAGCCCGCTCATACCAACAGTAAGTCTTCAAACCATATGTACTGCCCAGATTACTATACTCTGCAACCATGGGGCACTCCTCTCAGTACTGGTCCCCCCAGTGGTGGAATGAGAGTCAGGACAGTAGAATCACTGGTCATCTTCTGACGCAGACTGAAGACCCACCTCTCAGTTCTACCTCAGTCCCCACTCCCAAACACCTTCTACTTGTATTACTTAATATCACAATGTGTAAAGGATACTGTGAGCTAGTGACCATGATGTATGGTAGTGTGTGTTCTTGGATTTCCTTAGTTTCTAGCCCGTCCAGTTTCAGGTTAGCACAAGTTAATTTGTGGTAGCCCTTGAATAATGTTGTTCTCACACTCACTGGTCTGGGAGTGTTGTTAGACTGGTCTGACAGTTAAGCATGCAACTTGAGTGGGTACACTTTTGTTCTGTTGGCTGGAAGTCACTCTGGATAAGAGCATCTACTGAATGTAATGTAATGTAACGTAATATCTATCCACAATGATTTACCTCCATCTTCATGTCATTCATTTTGAATATATAAACATAATAATAATACATAATTCAAGAAAGCAGTTCACAAATAAAAACGGACGTCTGCCCAGAGAAATCTTTAGTATTGAGCTGATGATTTTTCTGTGTACAAATACACAAAATTGATTATTGGGTAGGATAAGGAACATAACGAATAACACTTACAGTAAGGGCCATGACCAGGAAAAGACTTACGTAAAGCATCTCTCTCCACCCTCTGCCCTGGTCACATTACTCTCCTGGTTCTTCTGGCAGTGATGCCTCTTCAACCCAGACTTATCGCGGAAGCTTTTGCTACATTCAGAACAGCTGAAGTGCATTTTTCCCTGAATGTGGATCTTTTGGTGGTTGTGGAGTACACTGGCAAGACGGAAGGCCTTTCCACAGCTGGCACAGACATGCTTCTTCTTTTGTGTATGGATGCGTGCATGGTTGCGAAGTGCCATGGGATTTGAAAAGGGTTTAGCACAAAAAGAGCACTTGAAATGGCCCATCTTATGTGTGTTCTTATGGTTCAGAAGGCTGCCAGCATGGCGGTAGGTACGACCACAGATATTGCAGCCAAAGGGACGATCCTCTTTTTCTTGGTGTGCCCTGGCACCAGCTTTCTTATCATTGCTCATACCATTAATTTGACTCTGTGTGGTTGCTGAGGTGGATGATGGCTGTATCCCACAGGCATGTGCTGAAAGCTGGTCAGTTGAAGTAAACACCTTTGGGCACTCCTTACATTTTGAATAGTTGCCCTCCTTTGCACTCCTGTCACCCACTCCCTTAGCCCCTACACTGGGTGCTTTCTTCCTGCTGTGTGAGCGGACATGGCTAGACAACTGCTTCTGTCCCCGGAAGGCCTTCCCACAGTCTTGGCACGTATGCTTCTTGACTGCAAAGTGGATGCGCAGGTGGTTTTTCATAGCCAATTGATTGGAATATGTGTTATTGCAGACAGCACAGTAGTACTCGCCTGTCTTGTGGGAGTTTTTGTGGTTGACTAGGCTCCCTGCATGCCGATAGGTCCGTCCACACTGGTCACAAGCATAGGGGCGAAGGTCAATAGTTTCTCCTTCCTCCAACTTGACCCCAGATTTCATTTCCACCTCATTATCCCTTTCAGAGCACATCTTTTTGCAGCTGTGGGTTTCTCCACATCTGTCACAAAGAACAGTAGCTCGGTGGTTCTTAGACTTGGAGTTTTTGCTTCTAGAGGTGGACTTGTCATCCATATTATCATTTGTACTATGAATGCCAGTTCCTCCTTCTGACTCAGTCCCATTTATCTGCACGGGAGGTTTGAACTGCTTATTGAGCTCCTGGGTTTTCACCCAATGTTCTTGATGGATTCTCAGATGGTTCATGAGTTGTTTCTGGATTTTGAAGGCTTTGCCACATTCATCACACTTGTGCCTACAGTGAAGAAGACAAGAGAAGAAATGCATGAATGAAACTGCTCTACAGCATACGAGAGACTGAAGTCAAGAGTGAGTCCTAAGCAAGTCCTTACTAGTCTTGACTCAAGCTGTGAGAATCAATGGCTAAGTCTGTAGTAAAGTCCTATGTTGCAACAGGTCAAGTACCCATCAATTTCAGTCATATGTATTATGATATTTGAACATACTGTATAATTCTTTTTATATTCTGGTAGCTGGAGGGAGTTTCAATAGAATTCTCTTTATATGAAACAATTGATAAATTTAAGTATGCAGGAATTTTATGAAGGCATCTGTGTTCCACAGTATCCCACACAGTAAGTGGTGAAGCATCTTGGACAGTGGTGCTGCGAGGTCCAAACAAATTACTTGTTTTGACCACTGAATAGTCTGTAATTCTTTTCAAACTTGCAGCAGCATTAATGCAATGTCCCTGTTATGATGTATTAGTGTTGTGCAAGGGTCTTTCACATTTATTCAATGTAGCCTAGACAGTTTTCTATCCATCTTACAATTATAGGAATTAGCTGGCTGTATTCATGGAAGGGTACAGCCTCTCCTCACTCCTCAGCCATGTGTCATCCTGAAGATGTTTTTATGTGATTGAAAATGTAAGATAGTGCATTTCATCCTCTGTCTGTGCCCACACGTTGCAGACCTCTGCGAGATCATGATATCATATTTAAAGACATTAAATCTTAAGATTGTGTGCGGCAATCAAATGTGATGAAATGCAATTGGACACTATTTCACACTCACAGAATTTGGACAAGTAACCCTTATGAACTGGGCTAAAACTCAAAACAAAGGACTCAAGACAGCAGCACATTGGGTCATAGGTAGGCCCTGGAGTTTTGCTCTGGCAAGTGACCTGTGGGACATTCAATCTATATTTCAATCATTACCATCCAGGTTTCCTTGTAGACACTCCAATCTCTGCATACAGCACACATATATAACTACAATTATCAGTAATATAATTGTGACAATTAGGACTTCACTGGTATAAAACAAAAATACAGTTATGGGTAAGGGAGGAGGAAATGAATCATTGACACACAATGTTGTGTGCAAGAATATCTACGTGCTACACTAAGATGATTTATTTTATAGAAATCACAAAAACACACAAAAATAAAAGTATGAGATTGATGTGGGTGAGCTGAAGAAAATGTGTTTCAGTCAACCAGTTGAATTTGTACCCTTCAACAAATCTGCAGTTTAGATGTGGAATCAATGTGGAAAAAATCATTCTAACATGGAGTACTGCTTGTCAGTTGTCAGTCAACTGTTTATGCTGTGAGAAATTTGTCTTCATATATATTTTTTTTACACAATATCATCATTCCATGAAAGAAGAGAATGTAATTAAATGAATTAAATGAATTTAAAAAATGATTAAATGTAATGACATTCATGTGTAGCATGTAAAGGACACACATTTCTGACCATCAATTTGCTAATGCTCTCCTCTCTTGTTCCTGCTGAAGTGCACCTATTAGAACTCCAGATGCAAGTAATGGTTGTGCAGCCCACCTCAGCTCTCCTGGTCCAGCTCCAGATGCCTCACCTGTTCTTTCTGCCTCACTGTGCCCAGTCATGTGGACCACCCAGCCAACAGTCCTGACCATCCCCTCCTGCTCTTCCTCAGTCTTGACTTTTCCTACCAACTATGAAAATACTTCAACTCTAGAATACTTTTTGTGAACTCGTCAATACTTTTCACTCGTGAGAATGCAAGTGGCATCTAACTGGAAAATACCACGAGGAAATCTAAATCTGGACGTTTCTAAACTTGCAAGGATTTCACGCGACAATGTAACATACTACAAATGTAATCATTAATGGTCGCATACTGGGTACTACACTGAAAAATAGCATGCAGTATACAGTATATACTTGTGTAGTACGCAGTACACAGTATGCAGTAGGCGGTTTTGCAGACAGCCACTGCAATTTCTGCAGCGTACTTTTTCTGGCATGTCCTGTCTCCTGCACACTCTACTCAGGCACCACCCCTTGCCTAAACCAACCGGAATATTTCCAGTATGTGAGAACGCATCTGTCATGGACAATCTCCTGTTGTCTGCTATGAAATGAATGTGTGAATGAATGTGTGAAAGGGCAATTCCAGCCAATTTCCGGACCCGATTCTCCAGACATTTGTCCGGAGTTCATGTGTGAAAACGGCTTTACTTTTGCACATCTGAAAAAAGGGGACTCAAAATTAAAATGACTCTTTCTATAAAATGATAAAAGCATATGTGCATGTAAATATCATGAGATTAAAAGTAAAAGCTAGTCTCTATTTTGGTCTCATAGTCATTTTTTGATCTCAAATGCAAATGCCTAAAGTAGCAAAATTAGGGCACTGTATGTAAACACATAGGAAAGACAATTATGTTTGACATATTTTATTCTTTTTGCAAGGGAAATCCATCACACACAATTTGACAGTCATCCTTGCTGACACAGTGTACGCTACTGCCATACGCTATTGTATTACACGTCGACTGCAGATGGCATCAAGAAAGGTTGATTTTAATGTCACTGTATTTGTGTCAGACAATATGACCTATATGTTAAAGGCACATAATGACATTCTATGACTTGTTGCCAAATTCAAGGCATGTACTGTGCTTGTGAGTAGTATATGGGCAAGCTGCCGAACTGGTTGTCACTGTCAAAAAATGTTTCAAATATGGTTTATGCAGAAACAAATGCACAGACGGTAATGCAATTAAAGAGAAAGGTTTAATTCCTAATTCTGTGGTATGATTCTTTCCTGCTTCAAGCATAACCCATTGTGTTTGGACAGTGACCCAGTACTCCATAAAGCGGAAACTTTCTTACACCTATTTTGTAACCAAGCATTAAATCTTAAATAAACATTTTTGATTCCGTGTGCTAGTACATGGTGCGAGCAGAAAACCAAGTTCTGGTCCTAATCCTTCCTGCTACATCAAGAAATTTCTCCTGCAGAAACACACATCTGCCCATACCTATGTAACATTAATTAGTTCTATTGTGAACCATGATCACTGTACCCACCCCTGCCCTGGCCTGGAAGCTGTCCACACAGTCTGGGAAGTTTCATGCCTGGGCAGCAAGCAGGCAACCTACTGTTTGGGACTCCCTCACACGTATGGAAAAGTATTCTGGTTATTTAAATCTCTAATTCAGCTCTAATTCCAATTCAATCCCCTTCTACTACTAACTCCCTCTTCTTAGAGGTTGAGAGGGAGTTAGTAGTAGAAGTAGTTTAGCCCCCTCATGCAGGGGCTAAAAATGATTAGAAATCAAAGTTTCTGTAGAAGTTGCCTTCTCACACTGTGCACCCCTTTTCCTATGGTTTAAGCTTAGTCACACAACTTTCTCATTATGGTTACCTTAAAGACTACTGCATCCTCTTTTGGGGTATGTATGTGACCTCCCTAAAGTGACTAATGTAAGTTAGAAGTTTATAATGACAGATGTCAAAAAACAGATCAAATAAATAAAATAGTTAAAACTGAATGTAAAATGAAGGACAGGATAGAATAATTTTAGCTATATGCTAAAATGTAAAACAAAACTTCCTCAGGAAGGAAACTTGCCTCTTGACATCAAAGTGGGTCCTCTGGTGATTCTTGAGGGCTAGAAGATTGTAGAAGCGCTTCTGGCAAACAAAGCAGCGGAAGACCCCAGTTTTGTGTGACTTCTTGTGGTTGAGCAAAGAGCCAGCATGTCTGTAGGCCCGGCCACACTGGTCACATTTATGTGGACGATCCCCTGAGTCAGACCTCTTTTGGTGGTCTCCTGAAACTCTGCTTACAATTACTGCGGCTGCTTCTTTTTCTTTGTTCTTTTTTCCTCCTCTTTCCTGACCTGTGCAGAGGTGTGTCTCTAGCTGGAGGTAGTCTCTGCAGGCCACACCACAAACACCACAAATCATCCTCTCATCTTTTTTGATACTGGTGCAGTGGTTGTTGCCCCCCTTGCTCTGTACATCCTTGCCCTCTGTGCCCTGATTATGCATGAGTTGGTGTGTTTGCAGGTCCTGTTCCCTGGAGAAGCTCTCCCCACAGGTGCTGCAAATAATTAGGCTGCTTTGCTCTTCCTGGCTTTCACCTGGCTCCACCACTTCTTTCTCAAGGGAGGACAAGGAGGAAGGGCCAGTGCTGGTTGATGTACTATGGGAGTGGGTATGACCACGGAGGTGGCTCCTTAGGGCCCTCATGCTGGTGTAGTGGTTCCTGCACACTGAGCACTGATACACCTCTTCGTCATCCTCTTCACCATCTTCATCCTCACCATTTAATTTTTCACCATAATTGCTTTCTTGGATGTCAGACTCTCTAAAACACTTATGGGCTTGATTATAGATGTGTGTCTTATTCTCAACATTTTTCAACACAGACTTCTCCCCTGGGTCCTGGACCTCCAGATTTTCCAAGAAACCATTACTCATAGCCTCGTGCTGCTTGCGCCAATGTGAGCACATATGTGATTTAATCCCTGCAATATCTGCATATGTCTCCCCGCAGTCTGCACACATGTGCCTCTCTACTGGGGGTTCACTCTGAAGTAGAGGTAAGTGCTTTGGCCTGTCCTGAAGTAGGGCAGTGTCAAAAGGCTCATGGAGCTCCAACCCTTCCAGCCCACTGCTTTTGCTGCTGTCAAGATTCATGTGTGCAGCTTCCACAGAATCATGGGTAAGGCTGAGCATATTGGCTTCATCACCCTCAATGTCATGAGTGTGCAAGTCACTGTGCTGGCCCTCAAGTGTCAGAGGCTCAGGAGAGAGCCAATCCCCGTCTGAGCTGAGTGACACGGTAGCAGGCCGAGCCTTGTGAATGCGAAGATGGCTGCGCAAAGCAGCCAAGTGAGGGTAGTGCTTGCGGCAGATGGAGCACTGGTAGATGCCAG
This sequence comes from Megalops cyprinoides, assembly GCF_013368585.1. Classification (NCBI taxonomy): domain Eukaryota; kingdom Metazoa; phylum Chordata; class Actinopteri; order Elopiformes; family Megalopidae; genus Megalops; species Megalops cyprinoides. The sequence goes on from NC_050583.1 coordinate 71,492,684, forward strand.
TCTGATGAGAGTGCTTGTGGTTAATAAGGCTCCCTGCATGGCGGTAACTCTTGCTACAAATCTGGCACTTGAACCGCCGTTCACTATTATCTACAACTGATAATTCTTGTGCTTTCACTTTATTAGTTGATGTTGGACACACCAGCTGAGAATCAGAGCCAGTTTTCTCAGAATCCAACATTGTTGTCTTCACCTGAGTATTATAGGGCAATGGTGGGTCATGGGTCAAGTAATGAAGTTTAAAGCTGTCCAAGTCCGTGTGTCCCTGTCCACAATAGGCACAGGTGTACGTATGACCATTGGCAGCTGATTGCAGCATCTGATTAAAGTTCTCTTGTCTGTCAAGCAGTGGAGGCAAATGAGGAGAATCATTGAGAGAGGGTGGGTAAAGGTTAGCATCAGGGGACTGGATAATGCTGTAGTCATAAGACATGTCCTCTGAAAAACCTGCAGGGAGCCCAAGGGACAGAGAGGCTGTGTTATGCAACAGGATGTGATCCTGAAAATCACTGTCATTGGGGAAGCCTACTTCACACAGATGGCAGAAATGCACAGCCATGTCTCCATTTTGAGGAATTGACTCAGACAGATCTGGAGACTCAGAAATTCCAAGGGCAATTGAGTCAGACCTGGACTTGGACTTCATGTGAATACGTTGGTGACTCTTGAGGGCAGCTAGGTTACTGAACTGTTTGAAGCAGACAGGACAGTCAAACACTCCAAGCTGGTGAGATTTTTTGTGGTTGATCAGGCTTCCGTGGTGCCGGTACGTCCTCTTGCATTGGTCACACTTGAAAGGACGGTCCCTGTTGTCCTCAGAGATGGGTCTGTCATTCTCAGCTGAGGAGTTAGGGTTGATGTCAGGTATCCTTCTGCCATTCAGACTATTTCCAGGTACAATATCAAGCACTGAATCCGACAAAGCTGTTGGTAAACTAATAGCCTGCTCATTGTGATGTGCGCCCTCTTCATTCCCATCAATAGCTGCTCCCTCCTTTGGATTTCCCACAGTTTTCAGCTGGAACTCATTCGTCCCAGATTTCCCTGAGGATTCCTGAGTACTGTGGACCTTCTGGTGGGCAGCAAGTTGGCTGGCTAATCGAAACACCTTCCTACACTGTGAGCAGCAGAAATTCTTGCCACGTGTGTGGAGGCGTAGATGGTTTTTCAATGCCAAGAGGTTAGACAGCTTCCTAGAACATACTTGGCACTGGAAAGAGCCCACATCATGTGTCTTCTTGTGATTAGTCAAGCTGCCAGGGTGCCTGTAGCCACGTCCACATTGATCACACTTGAACTTGCGTTCTTCTTCTTTCTGGTAGTGAGTCTCCATGTGCTCCAAAAGCCTGGGCATACTGGGCCATACTGTGTCACAATGCTTACATGAGAAGCCTTTGGTCCGACCTGGCTCATGAGTGGCCATAGTCAAGAAAGGATGACTAAGAAAACTGTGCCAAAAGTAATCAAACAAATGAAATCAAAAGAAACATGAGCTACATTTCAGCTCGGTCCTCATAGTGTCAATAAGTCTTCATCCTTGGTGGTAAAAATGTAAAACAGTGATCTGTCATCAATTCAGCCATTCACTTCCACTTCCTGGGAAAAAAATATATATAAAGGCTGAAAAGGAAGCAGGCTCTGCGTGAAACCTGTGAAGACAAGAAAGGGCATTATCAGAGTGAAAAATGAGCAGTATTAGGAACAGCATATGGGTATTCATTCACAATTGTGACTGATAATTTATAGTGGAGAGACTGTGCAGTCACCAAACCAGGCAATTAACTCATAATTCAAAACAGAATTGCAAGGCAAAAATCAATCCTTTTAGCCCACTTTCAGCTGATAATGGAAATAATCACTTGTTAACTGTTGTTTCTTTTCTACACATCTCCATGCATTTCCATTTTCCATGTTCTCCAGAATAGTTTCTTATGTCCAATGTGCAAAACAGAAAAAAAACACTTCTTTAATATAGTGATTGTTTAAAACAGTGATATTCAATACCCACTAGTTCTACACAGCACTCAACACTAAACACACAAAACTATGTTTTACTCCTGTTAAAGTCTGTTACTTCATATACTGTAGAGACATGGTTCAAATCCTGGTGTCACTGACACCCTACCCCCTTTATGGCCATACAGTTAAACTAATTTTAGACATGTCCTGGCATTCATACTCTTGAAAAAAAGAAAACATGTCTTAAAATGTCTGATTATTTATTGTTTCAGAGTAGCTAGGAAATACTTTTTGCCACATACAATGGATATAAAAAGTCTACACACCCTTATGAAATTTCAGGTTTTTGAAATATAAAGCTAGAAATAACAACAATGTAAATGTCAGACTTTTTTCCATCTGCAGTGTGATCTTCCAACAAACAAAAATTCAGAGAAAAATCAAACAGTTAATCATTAGGAACATTTTAAATTAAGAAAAAGGTATATCACCCTGATTGCATACGCCTGCATACCCAGCCCAACTAATACTTTGTGGAAGCACCTTTTGCTTTTATTACAGCAGCAAGTCTTTGTGAATAAGTCTCTATTAACTTTGCACATCTAGACTTTGGAATTTTATCCCACTTTTCTTTGCAAAAAAGTTCCTTCAAATTGCAAGGGGATCTCCTGTGTACAACTCTCTTTAGGTCATCCCACAGGTTTTCAATGGGATTGAGGTCTGGGCTCTGACTGGGCCATTCCAAGACTTTGATTTTCCTTTTCTGAAGCCATGCCTTGGTTGACTTGGGTGTGTGCTTTGGGTCATTGTAATGTTAGAATGTGAAATTCCTCTTTATCTTCATCTTTCTGAGGGGCCAGCAGGTTTTGTGCCAAAATATCTTGATATTTGGAGCTATTCATTATCCCATCTATCTTGACACGAGCCCCTGACCCAGCTGAAGAGAAGCAGCCCCAAAGCATGATGCTACCACCACCATGCTTCAAAGTTGGTATGGTGTTTCTTGGATGATGAGCTTTATTGGCTTTGCACAAAATATATCTTTTAGAATTTAGGCCGAAAAGTTCAACCTTTGTCTTGTCAGACCATAGCACATTTTCCCACATGGTTTGGGGTGGCTGAATGAATCTTTTGGCATAATTTAGACGGGCTTGGATGTTCCTTTTTGTAAGAAAGGGTTTCCGTCTTCCAGACATGCAGAATACGAGAGATGGTGGTCACATGCAAGGAGTGACCGGTACCTGCCAGAAATTCCTGTAGCTCCTTCAGTGTTGCTGTTGGCCTCTTGGTTGCCTCCCTGATAAGTTTTCTCCTCATTCTCTCATCAACTTTGGAGGGTCATTTTCTCAACTCATTGATGATGGTTTTGACAGTGCTCCATGGTACATCCAGTCCCTTCGATATTCTTGTATATTCCTCTCCTGATTGGTACTTTTCAACAATTAGCTCTTGCAGTTTCTTTGGCAACTTTGCAGACCATGGCTCTCCCAGTAGGATGCAACCCCAAACATTCAAGCAAATCCTACAGCAACAGCTGACTTTAATCTGGGTTTAGGCTAATCAGAATCACTTTCATTGATGCCAGGTGTATGCCGTTTACCTACAGGCATGATTTTGAATGTGAATGGTGAACTTTAAACTCAGCTAGAGCCCCGATTATGAAAGAGTGTGCAGACTTATGCAATCAGGGTGTTGTAGTCTTTATTTAAAATGTTCCTAATAATTAACTATTTGTTTTTTCTCTGGATTTTTGTTTGTTGGAAGATCACATGGAGAAAGTGGAGATGGAGAAAGTCTGACATTTACATTGTCGTTATTTCTGTCTTTACATTTCAAAAACCTGCAATTTCATAAGGATGTGTAGATTTTGTATATCCACTGTAATTCTTTAATCCATCTACAGCAACTGGAAGGAGGCTGGTCCATTAAAATAAAGACAACATATTTCATTTTTTAAATAATATGTATAATTACTACCAAAATGAGGCATAAAAACACTTATCATCATAAGCATTATCATATTTTTTAAAAAATCTGTTACATATATACAATTATTACGAACATTTCAAATGCATACAGAAAGTGGTTCCTGACTTAAATCCCCCACTCCTCCTCTCATTCAGCAGAATAAATGTTTGGCAAACATAACACTGTCAGCGTCACTTGGCCAACACTGACCAATGAAGGATTGGCTCAAAGAAGACAGCCTCCCCAAGCCCTGGAAACTCCATTATGTGTCTTTGCCTTTGTACAGAGCTTTATATACAAATTATTTGCTCTAAACTCATAAATGGCATCATTCCTTACTTGCTTGTTTTCAAGTGAAAACCAAAAAACAGGTTCTGGGGTATTTTTTCAGTTTTGATCTGTCAAACATCTTACTGGACCCCTGTCCAAGTTTTGAGTGCAGAAACATTTGTGGAAATTGGGATGTGTGGTGACAAGGAGTTTGTAAACAAATGCACATATAACCGGACTACTACACTGGAATGCTACAGAACCAGGTCAAGTTAGACTAATAATGTATATTACATTTAAAAGTATTCTAACTGCAGTGGGTTTTCTGTAGTTTGGCTACAGACATGCCTCTGTGGGTGCTCAGTGGGGCTGCAATAAACCCTTAGGTGTTTGTGTATGTGTGAAGAATGCAGAATCAGAATCTGTGGGTTAGGGTTATGGGAAGCTGAAACTGATTTAGCTGTGAAGGTCAAACCATTACAAGCCAAGAATGGTGGAATTTCAGGTAGAATTTAAGAACTAAAAATTAGATTTTTAATAAATTAAAATGTGCAGAGTCATACTTTTGGTCCTGCTGGCATCATAACCCCAGGGGGGCATACAGAAGTGATTACGGATTCCTCTCAACTGTCTAGGCAAGTGAGTCAGAAATCTGCTTAAGCTGTAACATAATAGACGAAAAAATTCTGCAACCACACATTTGTTGGCAATGCATTAAACAGAGCATTTACTGCCACTCTGTCTCTCAGCCTTCAAGCCCTTTCTCCGGCACTGAGATTTTTGAATGAAAAGTCTGAAGATATTTGAGATAATGGAACTACCACAAGTCAGTTAAGTAATTTTAGGGAGGACACACAAACACAGCACACCTTTGTCAAAGAACCCACCTGCTGCTCGTCCTACTCATCATCCTTTTTCTTTCCATGTGGATACATTTACCCATTTAGCAAACTATTCAAAAACTTGCCAGCTACCTTACATTGCTAGGCAGATTGCTAGCTAGCTTAATAATTTCAATGTTTGTGCTCTCAGGACTTACTGAACATTAAGTTATTATAGCAAACACTGCTAAGGTGACATATAGTGCTCAGAGTTATACTGATATGCTGTATAATTCTACCATGTAAAATGTGTAGCTGTAAGACAGAAAAATGTATTTTTTCAGACACAGCTCAGCCATGTTATTTTATTCTCTATGTCAGTATGATACTAACCTGAATACCATTTCCTGCAGTCTTACTACCCCTACTTTGAGAAGCATGGGTTTACTTGATTTAATGGAATCGTGAGAGATTCCTAAGAGAGGAACTTGACAGCGACAATCCACAGGAGAGCTTTCCTGATGCTCTTCATGACAGGAATTGTGAAAGCACGGGCAATCAACGATAGGGATACACTGGATACAAATAATGAATCCTGGCATCCCCTTTTACACAGAAGCAGACCTGAGAATTTACCAGGTTGCACCCAGCTCCACCACCAAGTAGCATTCCTGAAACTGGCAATGACAAAAAAAGGATTATGTAAAGTGGAAAAGGCATTAAAAATGTTTATGGACTTTATACCCTGACCCACCTAAAGTATGTTCCACAACAACTAGGGGTGCAACGAATAATCGACGTAGTTGACTAAAATCGATGACCAAATTAGTTGCCAACGAATTTAATTGTCAATCCGTTGGTGACTGTGACGGAGTGCCGTCACTACGGTTGAGTATGCGCTCTGACTGCCTGACTCTTTGGCGTCGCGGTCAAAGTTGCATGGTTGGTACCCCGTAGACCCGGGTTCAAGGCCGGGTGGGGTGACTGCTCTCGCCCTTCGCTACAGTGACGTCATTGCGTTTGTTTCTCACACTGACTTAATGCTCTGATGCGTAGGCATTACTGCTTACCAGAGTACCAGAGTGAAGTGAACAATAGCGCGATGGCAAGAACTTCACGATCAAAAACCTCCAAAGTGTGGGTCCATTTCACTTTTAACTTTTAACACTTTTAACTTTAAACATCTGCAAATCTGACCTTGCCCGGCATGGGAGCACATCCACTATGCTGAAGCATCTGAAGAGGAGGCACGTTGGCTCTCTGGATGATGAACACTCATCTGGGTAAGTTGGTTAACTAGTTACCTAGCTAGCTAGCTAATGTTAATGTTAAAAGTAAGGGTGCAACGGATCACAAAACTCATGGTTTGGATCGTATCATGGTTTGTGAATCAGGGATCGGATCATTGTGTCCGAAATCGCTCCCTATTCACTATATAGTGCATATATATATTTTACACTTGATAGTTGGACTTAACTGCCAGTTGGCTAGCAGATGTTAGTTACATCAAATTTGAACAGAGGAAGCTGGGTGCTAGTTCTTTCATTAATAGCTAGATAGCTACCGCTACCTATCTAGCTAGTCACTTAGCTAGCTAGCTGGCACAGTTAGACACATACAAATGTTCGAATAAACTTGCAAACATAAAACTATATCCAGAAAATTATTAATTTATTGTATGACTGAATAGTGAGTGAGTGAATGAGTGAGTGATTTTGGACGCAGCCTTCGTCTTCGCAACGCTTCTGCTAAGTAAGGTTGCTGGTTTTTAAAGTGGTGCTTGTATCTTTAAACTACAACTCTGCATCGAGATTTAGGGAATTATTACTTTAAAAAGTAACAGCAGCAGTAGAACTGTATTTCACACTATTATGGTTAAACTTTGCTATTAATCCACGGTTCACATGCGTGCTGAACCGTGTGGGGGGGGGGGGGGGGGTCCGTATGGATCACTGATCAACTACAGTCCATTACATCACTAGTTAAAAGCCATGTTACTTCACGTTATGAGCTGTAACGTTTTCTATTTTGAAATACATTTTCTCTTGATCAATGAATTCTTAATGGCGTTGAACATACAGAGTAGCAAATAATAACCTATTATTCACAATGATTCTGTTCACATTCCAAATGTGCCCTAACTACAATCTTAAACGTTGCATCGTTGTTATGGCGACGTTTACAGATGGAGAATGTGTTGCTGCCGAGTGAACAAGTTTAGAGAACACCAGAGAATTTGATACTTTCTAAATAAAAAAAATTCAACTCCTGCATGCGTGCCCAATGTGGGCTGCATTCAAATTAATTCAAACGATTTATGGGTTTGTTTGATCTCATTCGAACTCGACTTTTGGAAAAAAAAGTGACAGCCCTACTAACTTACATCTCCAATTATCATGAAACTGGACATATAGAAGGGCAATATTTATTTAGAACGTATTTCAAAGTGCATTTCAATATCTACACAGGATTCTAGAATCAAGAACAAAAAATATGGCTTGATTTGGCTTTATGGCTTGAATTGTAGATTTTTTAAATGGAGTATTGGAGTTTAAAAAAGTAAGGTTACTCTTTTGCCTGACAAATATGTCTTTTTATATGCCGGTCAAGGATATGAGACCACTGTCCATGGTTGATGGTGAAGGGTTTCAAGAAATGATTAGGCAGTTCAACCCTGAATACACTCTTCCATCCAGAACTCATTTCACTCACTTAATGGAAAAGAAATATGAAACAACCTTTCTGAAGGTACAAGTGTTTAACTTTCTCACACACACTCACTCACACACATGCACACAAACACACACATACACATACAGCATAGTAATTTGTATTTGAAATGACAGAATTCATGAAGAAATAATAAGATCGCTGATCAATAATTTAATCTTGATTACAGCATAACATGGCTGCAATAATGTAAATAAAAATCTAAAACTGATATTATGTTGAATGTTTACTGTATACACTGTATGGGTCTTTACACTTCAAAATGTTAACTAAAATCACCTTTGATGTCTTTAAAGGTAAAGAAGACCATTAAAGAAGTCAAAACCTCCCTCATACTGACAGCTGATGTCTGGACTAGTCATGCAACAGAGGCATACCTTGGTGTGTCCTAACATTTCATCAGTGAAGATTGGCAAATGAAGACTTTCCACCTTGCGACCATGGCTCTTGAGGAGAGGCATACTGGTGTAAACATAACAACATGGCTGGAAGAGGTGGTAGCAAAATTTGACATCTTGCCTACCAAAATAAAAAGCAGTAGTTCATGACAAAAGGCCCAATATGGTGGCAGCAATGTGAATGCTGGAAGAAAAACACGGTTGGGCCTCTGTCCGCTGCACTGGGCACACACTCCAGCTCATAGTTAACAACACTCTCAAAGAGCCTAGCATCAACAGGGCTGCAAGAAACTTAGTAGAACACTTCAGGAGAAGTGAGCTGGCCAATACAAAACTGAAGGTAAAACCACAGCAAATGAGCACACCACAGCATAAGCTGATCCAGGATGTCAGTACAAGATGGAACAGTACATACTACATCATAGAGAGACTCCTGGAACAGCGCTGGCCAGTTACTGCCACTCTATCCGATCTTGAGGTAACTCCAAGGGGCAAACACTACTTTGACTTGAAGCCAGATCAATGGGTGCTGCTTGAAGAGCTAACACAAGGGTTACAGCCTTTTGAATATGTTACCCTTTACCTTAGTGGACAGAAGTACACAACCGTTTCATATCTTCCACAGCTGGTCAAAGGGCTGCAACAGTCCATACAGCAAACCCTTCGTTTTGAGACGTGACCAGGAAGAGCATTTTTGGCCAGTGCAGAAAAGGGGATAACCGAGAGATAGGGGAGTCTGAACACCATCTCAGTAGAGAGACACAACCCAATTGTTCTTACAGCTGCCTTTGACCCAAGATTCAGAAAGCTGAAGTTTATGGCAGCTGAAGATGGCACAAGGGTGCAAGGGACAGTTGAGGTCCTTGCTATCAAAGAAGCAAAGCAGACTGGAATACATGGGTACGAGCAACAACAGAGGGTCAATGTTCCAGGCAGAGGGGAAAAATCAACACTGTACAACCTCCTTCAGTCTGACACAGACAGTCACAGTGAGGAAGAGGAATCCCAGGAGGACAAAAAGATCCAAATGGTGAGAAATGAAGTTCAGATGTACTTCGCAGAGCCAGCAATACCCAAAAAGGAAGATCCTCTCAGATGGTGGAGGGAAAATGAGGGGCAGTTTCCCACACTATCAAAGCTGGCCAGATCTTTTCTGTGCATTCCTCCAACACCCACCCCGTCATGGCACACCTTCTCTGCAGTGGGGAATATCTGCTCTCAGAAGAGTGCAAGCCTCTCACGAGACCATGTGGAGATGCTGACTTTCCTCCATTACAATACAAAACCAATCCTTGGTTTTAAATTTTGACAGAAAAAATGGATATTGGAATTTTTATTTATCTTTTGTATCAGCAGGAAAGTTCATTAAAAGACATATTTTTGAATGAAGTATTCTTTATTGTCTTTGTTAGCACATGCCTAAAACAACCTCAAGCTAAATTTAAAAGCTGAAAGCTAAATAACAGCCATTGAGTAACTGTGTGATTCATAATCTGAATAGCCGATTATTCATTTCAATAATCGATAAAACACATCTTTAAACACATCTGTTTAAAGAAACAGATGTGTGAACAAGTCAGGGTATTATTGCGGATCAACTCCTCATGAGATTTTTGCATTACAACTGACATTTATTTTCCTTAATAAACGGAATGAAGTTTGTTCATTAAGGAAAATAAAGGTGACATGCCTTAAACCAGTGACACTCATGACAAGTTGTCAGGAATCTAAAATTCCTGAAGCTTCTTCTAATTAACCACTTGAAATTAATTCATCAGGAGAAAAATTACAGAGCACACATCTGTATGATATTACCAACATCATATTTTAAGAGTCATAGCTAAGAGAGTCTAGCTAGCTACTGAGCCAGCCAGAAAGATGATGTTCCAGCTAAAGGTGACAGCTAAAACACAGTAGTTTTTGCTACTTCTAGCTACTTAAGTAGCAGTGCACCAGTCAGACATTGGCCTATCTATTAAAGATTCGCTTACCTAGCTGTCATACATAGCTAATGATCAGACAACAAGAGACTGTATGGAGATGACCACAACTGGAAAATGAAAGAGGGGTCCTGCCATTGACTTAGCCTGAAGTTTAATAAAAATAAAAAGTACACTAGCTAGCTAATTCTTGGCTGATGAATAAAAACTATCCGTATTTTCCAATTTGTACCCTTGCATAAATACATCAATTTTGCTTTTGAATGCTTTTCAGTGAACTCCCATTTAATAACACAACTACAAAGTGATGGAAAAACTTGTCTTTTATTAGCCTTCTATTGAACAGTCATAATTTCCAGAGGACATTATTTCCAAAACAAACAATGACAGTTAAAAGACAGTATACAGGGATAAGCTGAACTGAAGCCAATATGCTTTAGCCTTGCTTTTTTACAAAACCACCAAGCTGACAAGTAAGCAAATTAGTGTGAACACTGCTTACTCTATCAGTTTAGACAAAAATGATAAGTTTATCGTTTTTAACATTATTATAACAAATCAACAACAAAGGATTAAACTCCCTCATAAGCCAAAGACCTAGCCTTTTAGGTCCAGCATTACTTATATGCATATAAGAACAAGAAAAGAAACCTCTCTGCTTTGTTAGTGTTCCTCTTGTCATCTATCACATGAGATGCAGCACTGAACAGTCTCTCTGCTTGTACAAGGGGCACACAAGTACCTGTGCAGGGTTAAAAAAAACTGAGTTTAAATACACCTATATTTTCTCTTTCATGGAAATGTTCATACCTTTCCTCTCCTACATTTTACACCTGACAAAGCAATTACAGAGCGGCTAATCACAAATCAATTATTTAGGTGGCTTGTTAAAGACTGCACCCAAATACTAACCTAAAGTAAGCTCTGCTTTCCAGCTTCCAACTTTGCCTTTATACCTATACATAACTCACCTAGGCCATTCATGAATACTCCTTCCATCACTGTACCTGTGTGCCATCACTGCTGGCTCAGGGAAATGACTGTGATTGATGTGATTGTGCTGGACTTCCTTGGCGACTCATCCTCTCAATACTTCAGCAGAACTTGATGCATTTCACTTGCTAATTGCGTTTTATTTATTAAAATATCATTCATTATGAACTGCTCATTTCAAAACTTCAACCACTCATAATTGGGGAAAATTCACTCTTTGAATGTCAGGCAGATCACAGCCTTAAAAAAAATTCACTCACACACACCTCATAGGCATCATCCATATCTATACAGTTCATGTACAACACTAGAGCGAAAAAAACTGATGCCTTTTTCATGTTATCCCAATGTTAAAAGTTACACCATTTCTTTAGAGTCTCCCCACCACCCTTTCCAGGCCTCAAGGCATAACTTTCCAATTTTACCCAATTGGTCCTAGGTCCAAGGTGTTCTGTTTGTTTCCCTCTACAAAATACATAATGCAATATATTCAGTGCTTTGTGATTTTGTTTGTAAAAGAATTTTGTAGACAGAATTTTGTTTGTAAAAATAATAAATAATAGTAATAAATAAAACCAAGTATGAGACTAATTAACTGAAATGCATATACATGCATTAAGGTGTTAACAAATAGCCAAAGACACATTTGGAAGCGAATTGTGAATGAAACCACTACTACTAAGTAATTTCGTTTGACTACTGTACTACTGTATACTGTGCAATGCCACTTCAGGAAGCCCAGGTGTGACTTAAAAATTGCAGTCAATCTTAAGTACAAAGTACATTAATTCCATTAACTAGAAAATTCCAATTCCAAAGTATGCAATATGCACAGTTTTAATTCAAGTTTTAAATGTCTAAATTCTAATTAGTAAAACCTTTGCTAAGCTTCACCTGCCTTAGTTACTCTTGCTAAGTAGGACAAACTATCATAACACAGGCAATGTGCACTGCAGCAAGAAAGAAAGAATACCCATTTCCCTGAGCAAAGTTCCTCAGGAAATATTAAATATCTTTTGAAAAAACAAATTTTTATTTCTTATAATTGATGACAAAAAGGCCTGCAGAATGCTATGGAGGTTTACATCTGTGATGTGAAATTATCAAAACAAATGTTCTGTATACCAACTAAAATTAATACTTTATTATACACAGCATTCCCTTGATTTGAACCTGAGACAAATCTATAAGTCTCCATTTTTCCCACTTAATAGTCCCGACACAGGTAGATACTACTATTTCATAGCTTCTAAAATGTTATTAACCCAAAGAAAATAACCAAAAGATTAGACAAATATATTGCAACAAAGAATGTCAACAGAAAGTTTGAGGACACACTTTAAGTTGGCATGAAAATGCTTGGCAAGGTAGCTAGAAGTTTCTAGATTTGGTCAGCTGCCTGGAGATGGCTTTTCAATTTCAGATCATCTCATGCTGACAAGCATGTACTTTTCATGGACACATTGACAAGTTTGGCTCAAAATGAACTATCAACTTGTTAGCTAGCTAACTAGCATGCTGAGTAGTTAGACAACTCTCAGGCTACCAAAGTCATTACCTTATCAGCCAGCAAAGTAATTCTATTTCGCCTGTAAGTAGTTAGCTACTTCAAGCCAGTTTACACTTCAGCCTGCTAATGTGTTAGCTGTGACCTAATTCGAGCAAGGTAGCTAGCTATGCCAGTTGTGTGCTCGTTAGCAAGAAAGTTCTATTCTGTTGTGCAGCTGGGCAACCACAGTCCAGTTGAGCCCTGAAATATCTATAGTTTTTGTCCAAAAAATGCAGTGGAGTAACCGTAGCGAACAGGATTTGACAAGTACTGTTCAGGTGTTGTGACTTGGCAAAGGGTCTATTCCAGTTCTAGACACTGAAATATTTTTACAATTCTAACTTAATTCCAATTCAAAGTGTCTAACTTCCAATTCCAGTGCTGTAAACAGGGGCATAGGAACCAGGGGGGACATGTCCCCCCCCATTATTTGTGTGGGCTATTTTTGTCTCCCCCCCAACTAGTTCCCCAATAAATTAATTTCTCTAAATGAGTAAAAACATTATTTGTAGTTGTGTCACAACAACAGGCAAATTTAGAATAAAAGTTTAATTTGAAAACAGAATATCATTCTCCCTGATTATCAAAAAACACACCAGCATAATCAACTTGTACCTAAGCCTTAAAAGATGCAGCCACTCCCTGGGAAAAGGAAAAAAAACCTACATTAGATCGCTTTTTGGCATCAAGACTAAGTATGGTAGATGATGACAGGAATATGTGGATTTATTTAGCGACCAGTTTCACGTTAGTCATCTTTTGAATAATTTGGCAACAGCGACTGTAGCCTAGGCTATTAGCTAGCTAGTTTCTGTACTGTTGAAACTACTGTACGTTAAAAAAAATTTGATTTCAGGATACGTTCAATTCATGTTAAATGATGACTGCAAGCACAGTGAACCCATTAAACAGGTTTTTATTTCTGAAAATAACTCAGGGCTCCCGCTCGTTGACACAGAAGATTAACTGGGATGACACAGCTAGCTACAACAGTCGTTTAAAAAGCACTGGGCTAAAAACATTGAGTTCACGAGGTACCTGCCTTTGTAAATCAAAGACGTAGGAAGTATTCTTGGCTACTCACTGCACGGTATCAAATTCTCTATAGCCAACTACTGAACAGTATTCTGCTTGAGTATTAGGCCTGCACAATATGAGGAAAATCTGCAATGTGCGATAACATTGTTCAATATTGCAATGACGACATGACTTGCGATAAATAAACAAATACTGAAGTGTGCATATTAGCTATACAGTCCCTGTCTTTCTGCTTTAATAGGTACACTGCAAACATAGACCCCAAACATTGAATAGCCTACGCCCACTGAATAAAGAAATGAAATAAATTAATGAAATAAATTAATGAAATAAATTATTAACATGTTTTTATTGACCATATTGCACATGAATACCCAACCAATTAAACAGAACATTAATTTAAATAAGACATTATAACTATAAGAAATGAAAGTTTAATTTCCCCTGCTCCCTTTAAAATATTTTCTTCTAAACCAAAGGTGCCCAAAATCTTTCCTATGAAGAGCCAAAAATTAATCTAGATGGAGGGCCACGGGCTAAAAATAAATGTTGATGTTATGTGAAATTACATTACATTAAAATGTATTATATTTTACAGAAAATTAACATTCTAAATCTAAAATAAAATTACAAAATAATAAAAACACTACTCTTTAATCTGCTTAACAGTAATTTTACTCATTTGCAGAGATGATTGTCAAAACATAGAACATCCATATGCCTTTTTTTGGGAGCATAAACATATTTAAAAGGAAAGACCTTTCTGACAGAAAGTGCATGCAACTCAAGGTGCTTTAGAAAATTAAGTTGAAAACAGCTGTATTGTCCACATTTGTAATCGAGTGGAAATTTGACTTCAGCTTGAAAAGTTGACAAAAATACAAACATCATAGTGACAACACTGAATAACAAATCAATATTGGATATTACATTTACACTGAGCAACGTTTAAGTTACACATCATCACAAAATGCCCCCATATGGTAGCTAATGAGCCACAATATCAAAACGTATTAATGAAAATTAGCTTCTCATTCACAGGGTCACTCGGAATGATTTGGTAATTTCGTTTTATCGTAACGTTAGCCAACTAATAACACCAACAACAGATTATTGGTCGGAAATAGTGATTTCGCACTGACTTGTATGACAAATGGCAATAGTCTGGTTTCCTTACTGAGATCGGGTCAAACTAAACAAAATAAAACGTGCATTTTAGCCATCAATTTCAACACTCATTCCTGCGTAGAAATAGGCAGTAGTTTATCACAAAGACACGCTTCTTTAGAACGTGGCGGTGGGAGCGCATAGGTCAAATGTTCGCATGCTGAGTGTGAATGCATGGTGCGTGTAAATATATATATTTTTTTTTTATTCATCGTGCTCCAGGCAGACTTTTGTGATGTGTTTATCGCACATGTTCATATTGCGACGACGATGAAAATATGATTTATCGGTCAGCACTATTGAGTATGTCATAAAATTTCATATATAACGTTAGCATGTTACTTATTTCACTGATCGTTAATGAACAAGCTAACGTTAGCTAGCCAGCTGTTTTCTCACTGGCATAGGCCTATTGCTGAGGTAAAATTCGTATCAGCTAGCTAGCTACCGGTAGGAGAATTATGTGACCAAAACTTCACCACAGTATTCAGTCAACATTTTAAGTTTTAGAAACCTAAGACGAATAAATGTTTTAAGTTAAACAAAAAACGTACACACAGTATGTACTGTACTTCCATGCTTTCCTGTTGTTCAAGATCACAGATTTTAATCAACGTTACACTGGTTTTCCCTGGCTACACAGTGAGGGAAAACCTGTCTGCTGTGTGTAGTCCATATTTGGCAGTCTTCTGTTGTGATTGGATGGCATGCACCATTCATTACATCGAAGTGTGACATTTGGTTACGTGGATTAGTGTCATACACTTTTCATCTCCATGAGGAGATATATCTTCTCATATATAAGCCGAATGAAACACATCCTAATGTTGGGTGACACACCCATGTTGGGTAAACTCTGCCCCACATGTGCATCTCCTATGTCCAGATACATTTCAAGTGAGAGCAAGGTTACATCGTGTTACCTTGTCAGACCAAGGATACCTTGTCAGTTTTCATGTGTCGAACACAACTATGCAAAAAAGCTTTTTATTTTTGGTCATATGACATAGATGTGGTATTCTATTTGTCAGTACATCCTATACTGTATTCTAAAATTATCTGAAATTAACTTTTGCATGGATTTGATTGAAAAGAGCTTAGGCTCATGTAACCAGAAGTTTTAAGATATATATATCTTAAGATTATATATATATATATTATATATAGATTGTCTTGAAAACGTATCCAAGGAATGGAAGCAAGGTCAAGTGTCTTCTTCGGATTAACGTTTGTGAGCTCACAAATTGATAGTTTGCACGCATAGTGGCGTGGGGCGTGGTGGTGAAGTGCAGCCATGCTGCATTCATGATTCTTTATTCTACATGTTTACTCTTATTACTTGTCAAGGATATTTATCTATCTTTAACATAAAAATTACTCCATATATGGAAGGAAAATGAGCTTCATTTGTGATTAAAATATAATGCTGCTGTATATTCAGAGACCCCCACAGATATTTGACTTTACTGCTTTCATGGGAGCCAGTCCTCACTCTGTGGGAGCTCAGCTCCCACTGGCGCCCACGTAACTTGAACACTGCGCGTAACCAACGTAAATCAGAAACCTATGCATACAAAGTGGTGGCGAAATAATGGAGACACATTAGCGGAGGGAATCATATGGAAAATTTTCCAAAAA
Organism: Megalops cyprinoides; assembly: GCF_013368585.1. Taxonomy (NCBI): domain Eukaryota; kingdom Metazoa; phylum Chordata; class Actinopteri; order Elopiformes; family Megalopidae; genus Megalops; species Megalops cyprinoides. The sequence continues at coordinate 71,509,155 of NC_050583.1, forward strand.
ACTTCTTGCACAAAAGAGGTTTTGTGATTTGCTGTCCGCAAAGAAATAAAATCAAACTATCTGTACCATATTGAATTGCATAGCATCATATTCTTTTGTGTTGAATCAAACTGTGTGGAATTGCACTGCATCGCAATAGGGGTGAATCATATCGTATCCCATTAGTAGCTGCTTCATATGTATCTTTAATGTAGGCTATCATATCGTTGGCAATGCATCGAGATGTGTATCGCATTGGCCTCAGTGATGGAGATGCACATCCCTAATATATATGCACTATATAGTGAATAGGGAGCAATTTCGGACGTGGCCAAAGAACAGCAGAACAAGCGCTAATATTGCACTTTAATTTAACAATTGAGTACTGAATATTTTATTTTAAGATTTTATTTAAACATTGGACATCTTGAATGTTGTTTTCATTTATGACCATGGGCAAAAGTTCCTTGCTTTAAGCGTTCTTTAAGAAATAAATGGAAAACAAAGTTACATTTGTTTTTTTTTTGCTGGAAAAAATTGGAATATTTTTTTTTTGGAAAAATATTCCAATCCGTGACTCAAAACCGTAATCCGATCCGAACCGTGAGTTTTGTGATCCGTTGCACCCCTAATAAATTGTGGACATGAATGGACACACACACACACACACACACAAGATGGTCAGTCAACATGCTCCGATGGTATATCGGAGTCAATACGTATCAGCCAATAATCTTTGATAAAGGTATGCTGGAACACACAACCCAAACTATGGCTGACAGCTTATTGGATATGACTGTGGTGCCTTGACTCTGTCCATAATCACTCAGTTAGATGAAGGTGCATAGCTAGTAAAGGGAACTCGCACACTACAAGTATGATAAGGAAACGTCCCTCACAGAGGCTGAATTTTTCTTTTATTCAACATACTTAAATAAAACTGAAGACCAGGGGCAAGCAGTGTCTGCAGTTGTAGCTAACCTCTTGTCAGTACTGCGGCATCATGGCTGGTTTGTTTTTGTTTTCCCTGGCCATGTGCTTTTGTTTTCATTGCTCTCGTTTGCCTGCCCCGCCCCTTGTTTCTCCACCTGCGGCTTGATCGCTCACCTGTTTCACCTGCCCAGTTGTTCACCCGTGTCTCGTTTGCTTGTTATCACGTGCATTTATACCCCATGTTTCCCAGCTCATTGACAGTTCGTCACAGTTTTCCTGTTTCGCTACCAGCTATTACCCCTTGTGATCATTCTGCCAGCCTGTTTATCGATCTTGCCTGTTACCCAACCTCGATTTTCAGATCCGACTTTGTACCGTTTGCCGTGCTTTTCTGGATTTGGACATCGCCTGTTTTGACCTTGTTTTCTGGACTACCCCTCTGGACTGTAATAAATTACTTCAGCATCCTCCACCTCTGTCTGCGCCTGAGTCCCTGCCTGAGTCCTGACACCTCTCTTATCAGCTAGCTACTTAACAGCCTATACTAGCTACCCTCTTCGTCAGAACCAATAGCATTATCTCTTTCCATTCACTGTTTAGCTAAATAACATAACTGGCTAGCCAATGTGGGAAAAATAGTTTGGTACACAATGCAAGCTAGATGGTTCCCAATCTCTCACCAGATATTGGATTACATAGGTTTGATGCCATAGGCATTACTTTCTCTCTTCTGGCACAGTGCTGGTCTCTTAAACTAAGCAGATGAATTTGTCCTTGTTCTTGACTCTTCCAATAACCATCACAACAGCAGTTAAAAAGTTTCATTTTGAGTGGCGAGCCCCCTCGCCCCTTATTGCTCATTTCCATTGTCTCGGACAAGGGCTCTTGTGAGTGGATTCTACATGCTGAATCAGGATGGACCGCCATCAACAACAGACAACTACAGACTAAGTGCAAAACATACCACAGTTACTACAGGTGATTGTCAGCTGCTAATGATTTCTGACCAACTGTCATATATGCCCTTAGATTTAGAAGTTTTAGAATCAGGATTTGGACCTTATCACAATACTGAAACAGCTCTAGTCAAAAGTTGCTTAACAACTTACTCTTCTCTACTGGCAATGGTCATGTCTCTATATTTGTGCTATCTGAAATAAGTACAGCCTTCTGACAGTGTTGATCATCCTATCCTCATAAATAGATCTGAAAATCTTGTCTAAGTGGACAGTCTCTCTCATGGTTCAGATCCATCCTATCAGATTGCTTCTGCAGCACCGTTACCGGCTACCGGCTGAAAACAAGATGCCTGGCCTTCACTATCTATTGCTAGATGGAGGATCCCCATTTATAGCCTGCCTGCCACCATATCATCCCGTCCACCTCACTGGCTATAGAACTGAACGACTGCAATGAACCGATTCCTTTTATGTGTGATGTCCCTGTGTAAACACTTCCACTGTTTTCCAGGAGTCTTTTCCAGGGTTAGGGAACAGCTTTCCATTTTTTCCCCAGTCGGTCTGGGATTTTTCTCTTGTGTAATACTTACAGTAATATAAAAAGGCAGCTTATTGTAAATGGGGAAACACTGAATGAAGTCAAATTCACCTGTTGCTAAAGTGTGCTTTATGGCAGGAACACTGTCTATTGGGATGCTGCTTTTATAAAAAAGGGTTACCGTACGTATGTTTGGCAGAGTAAAACAGTCCCCTTATAGTGATCCGTGTGAAATGATTCTTACAGAGTTCTCTGAATTGCATTTGTTAATCAGGCATCCTTCTGTGAAGATAACCATTACCGACCAGTCAGTCAACTGACAGGACCCTGGGGAGATAGGTATCTTCTCGGTACAACTGCACCACCCCAATTTTATTTACTAATTGTATGGCTAATTTCAACAATCAATGTATGGCAAAATACTATTTAAAAGTATATAGTTCATCAAAATTTCTAAATTTCTAAACAATTTTTCAGCTTGTGAACAATTTGAGGTTTGGGTTTTACTCTTACTGCCATAGCATGTAATCCATTTGAAGGGATATTCACCCCAAAATTTCACAATTTACTATTAACTTTTGGTGTTGACAATACATCCAGATAGTTTTGCTGCTAACACTTTGCTGCTTTACCTACATACATAAAAACATGAGCTAAAATATTGTTATTTCTGTCATTGACTCATACATTTACAAGAATTAAAAAACCAAATGACATGAAGCAAAGATATTTTGGGGTGATTCTACCATCTTTTTCTGTGTGTGAGTTACAGCTGACTTCCATTATATCTGACATCTGCATGCTCATGGCTCACAATGAAAGGTAAATAAGAAAAATATTAATAGCAAAACTACCTGAACAGATTTACTACTTACAATTGTACCCCACTTGTAAGTTGCTTTGGGTAAAAGCGTCTACCAAATGAATAAATCTAAATGTAAATGTAATGAGTGTTCTCAGTCATTTGTATGTTTTTGTGGAATGTCCCTTTAATGTATCCATTTAATCAATTTACACTCTAATTGAAAAGGTTTATCAATACTTCAATGAATATAAAATGAAACGGACTATGCTTTCAAATAATGTTTGCTAGTAAACATGAGCAGACAGTAATTACATGTTTTATTTCATTTCATTTACAGCCAATAGCAAAAACAGGTGCTGAGTGGAAAAGGCTTTTAAGGGAGAGGAAAAAAGATGCTGAGACTTTCAAAGAGAAAGAGAGAAAATGAAAGATGACTTAAAGGTTCAACAATTAACTAAAGCAAACAGATCAAGAGGCTGTGAGGGCACAAGCAAAGACATCTGCATCTTAAACTTGCAGAGCCACTGAGAAGCCCATCACCAACTTCCACCTCATCAGCCTTCAAATCCAAGCAGTCACTAGGGTAGGCATTGACACGTGCTCTAAATACAAAACTGACGACTCCAAAGAAAGTGGTGCGAAAGCTGTCAATTGCCACGAACGTCTACCATGACAAGGACAACAAAAAATGTGCACTCTCAGAGGGAATCAACCTTGACAAGCACCAAGGAAAAAAAGATAAAGTGTGACAGAGGGAGGGCTCAAAGGGAAGATGCAAAAACCCCACCTCATCATATCTGTACTAGAAGCTAACTGCTGTTTCAAGGTAGAACATCCAGAGATGATAGTGGTCTAAAGTCTAAGGTCTAAGCTTGTGGAGCTGCATCCAACACAAGCGCTCACAACAGCATACTGTGATGGACTGTGTGTCTCTGCAAATACTAAACTGCTTCTTGACGGAATCACTGAGCCACTGGCTCATTCCATAGCAGGTATTCAAGAACATAAGCTAAATTGAGGTACTGGTCTGCAGTCCTCAGAGTTCCAAATGCAGGCTGAATGCCTGTGAAGAGGGCAGTGATTCACACTTATTCAGATAGGTGGTCAATGACAGGAGGATGAAAAAAAGTTCAAAAGTAGTCAGACATCAAAGACAAACACTCCAAGCTGAAAGACCTGCACATCTTCAGTGAAGGGGAAGCATCACAATTCAAGAACAAGTTTTTTGTGGTCATTCCTTTCCACTACCTTCAAGCAAATCTTCCCTGATCTGGAGGTAAAGTGGCAATTCTTCGCAACAAGCTATGGAAAGGGAACAGTGGATGGAGTGAGAGAAACAGTCAAGAGGTCTGTCAGCACAGCTGTGCTCAGCAAGCAGGCACAGGTGGTGGCAAGTGATTCAAAGTCCTTTGCACGCAAAGCTCATCTGGGGCAACCTGGATGTGAAGCTGGACTTCACAGAAGACATCAAAAAGTTCACCCAGCAACATGATCTGGAGACCCAGTGAGAAAATGTGCCACCTTTACCACGCACACATAGAGTCAGTCTCATAGGGTTATATGAGATACAGGGTCTACACATCAGATAGTGATTATGGAATCACCTATCGATGAACTTGAACCTGCTGTTGTAGAAAGTGTGAACTACATCATACTTCACAAATACAAAAAAACAAGGTTTTACACTTTCACTATTCTTAAATACTGGTAAAATGTATCCACATATGAATTGTGAAAATTAAACTGTGAAAGTTTTAAGACTCAGGTGATACACCCACATGTGCTCTGTCTCGAGTTGAAAAATGTCCTCATTGTTGTACGTTATTATACGAGATTTTTTAAACTGGATTCATGGAAATAGTGACAATCTGAACTGAATTACAAAACATATTTCAAAACTACTTGGAATACAGTCTCGTAAAATTTCTTAATATGAATAATTTTACGTATTTATATTTTATATGTAATATTTATTGACAGTTTAAACTGAATCTCGTCCTTTTAAATTCTGAAATTAAGACGTTTGGCCAGATAGCCAACTACTATTCTGCAGTAATAGCCCGCCAGCTACCTTCCATGTGAGCATACATTAACTAGGCACTCCGCCTTCACTTCTTTCATTAGCAAGGTAAAATCAGTTTACAAAATCAGTGACCGTTCATGTGGTAGGTAGCTAACAAGCTAGGTAGCTAAGCTAACTCTGTTGTGAAAACGCGTAATTTACCCTGGCTAGACAGTATTATTTCATTTTCTGATGTGGCTGTTAAGTTAGGTAGCTAGTCTAGGCAGATGCCACCTAATGCCGCGAAGGGTATAAACGGAATATGGTTAGCAAATAGCTTGAAATCTTTCTAAATGCCATCGCCCTTATTTCAAACCATGTCTTGATGCTAGCAAACTAGCCTGTTTGTACTGAATTAAGTAGTGACTAGCTTTTCAGATGGTGCTGTTTAGGGCTATTTTGTTAAAGCTTTCACAGAGGTCTGTTTTTCTCGAAACACTGCTTTGCTAAGATCCTAATGATAACTAAATTAACATAACATGGAGTTGTATAACGCAGCAAGCTAACATTAGCTAAAGGAAATCACTGGGTTAACGCCGTAAATGCCGACTTACCCCCTTTGTATCCATTATTCGCAACGACTATGGGCCATGATGTTCTGTCTTTCGTGTATCTAAATTCAAAATTCAGATCATTTGTACAGTGTTTTTTTTTGTTGTTGTTGCTCAGAGTACTTACATTATTTCAGGAAAACGAACTGACTTGAGGGTCTGCTTGTCTTTCTCTCCGACTCTTTTTCAATTCCACATACTTCCTGCTGTTGTTGCTAGGAAACAGGAAATGTCGAACTGTGTATCGCTGAAATATGTCCCCAGTTTTACTCAATGCAAAATCTATTTCAGTGGGGTTCATATGGTGTAAGCAATATAAAACCATGAGGCTGCAACACTTTATAAATAATAATTGAATTGTGAGAAACAAGCATTTTTTTACACTGTGCATAAATACGCGGAATAGGCCAACAGTTTTAGCTAAAACTGCGATACTCTCAAGCCATGCTTCATAGATGTAAGGATATTTAAGAGTTATACCAGTTTCATACAGTTACAGTTTAATATTTATGACTATAGTGTTTATATAATCATATAGGTTTACTGTAACCCTTTACACATTTCATTACACAGTGGTACATTTCCAGCGTAATTTTCACGCTATTCATTTCACATTCCATTTTTACGTCAGGAGCTGAGTTATACACTACCATATTAACTGTTACAAGCCACTATTCCGCATAATGTAATGTTTATTATTAAGATAACGAATGCATTTTTTCAGTCGGATCTATCTTAACAGACCAGTCTATATCATTTAACTTTACTCTTGGCTAGATATTTAGCATGCCAGAAATAGTTTTGGATCCTCTGGCTTGCTAAGGTTCGGTCGATATCAAGCTTAGCTTACTGACATGGTCGACACATCAAGTAAGTTAATACCACTTAAGTTAATAAAGTTCATATGCTGCCTATCCAAAACAAACTATCTAAAAAGCTAGCATGGTACTGTACAGGCAGCATGTCACCTTTCTTTGCCAGCTCGCTAGCTAACCATATTGTAAGGGTAACTAGATTAGTTCGTCTCAGAGTACCTTTGTTCCACTAAAATGGAATAAACTGTGGTTCTGTAAATTGCGAAAACAACCAGTTTTGTGATACTAGATTGAGCACCTTAACTGTTCGCATTTAAATTATTAGCTAGCCATGCTAGCCACATGAACAAAAACTTTCTCCTCCCCTTGCCCTCACCGTCATGGTCCTAAAGCCCTCCCCACTACCTCGCGTTCTCTCGATGAAGTTCTTCCCCATTGATTACACAAACACCAATGTTCCCATTGAAGTCATTGGCAAGTTTACAAATAAAACGGGAGGAGTGTAAGGTAAGTTCATTTTAGCAAACTAGTATCTTACACACAGGACACACCCGCGACCGGGTACATCAAATGTAGCTAGTTAAACGTTTCGAGCGGTGGCGGTCGTGTGCTAGAAGATTGTTTTGCCGGTCCTAAAGCCAGCCATTTTGTGTGAAAATTGCTCGCTTAGGTTGTCAGTTGTCGTTTTAAAAGTTGATCATTAGCCATAAAGCCGGATTTTGTAAAATGCTGTGTTCTAGGTACAGTAAACCTAGGGAAAATCTGAAATATCTAAAATAATTATATGGAGAATTGTATTTTAAATTGCGAGCTTCTTCTACATTTTAACTTCCCTCAGTCTCCGGCGCATTAATCGTCCCTAAGGTCCTAACGCCGGCCATTTTGTATTTCGTGCATAGTGCGCTGCATTACAAAATATTTATCAGTACATACACCCACTGTTAGTATGCACTGCTGAAGCATGCTCTGTGATGTTCCCACGCCATGCTAGTTGTTCCTGGAAGTTTGAGCTGTGCAAATGCAAACTCTGTCTTAATTAAAATTGTGAAGAGAGAGGTATATGCTTGAGTATTGGGATTGCTTGTTTTTTTTTTCCAGTTTTCAACATACATTTTTAGAATACAGACTCAGATTCATGTTCTTTAGTTTTTTTCACTGCATTGATTTGCTTGCAAGTTAACAGTTGTACATGTAGCCTAACTAGGGGCAGAGCACAGCTTTGCACAGATATGCACTATTATTGATTTATGACTATTTTATATTTTTCAACAGCACAAGAGAATTATTCAGTGAAAATGACTTCTCCCCAGCCAGAAAATTCACAGGTGGCAGAACAAAATGCCTCTCCAACAGGAGAAAATGAGGTTACCACCAAAGTAAAGAAAGAGAGAGAAGAGGTAAAGGAGCAACCTAAAAGAAGCAGAGGCAAGGGGAAGCAACTAAAGGCCCTACGTGCTTACAAATGTACCTCCTGCAAGGAGGACTTGCCCAGCCCTTCCAGTCTGCACAGTCACAAGTCATCTGTGCATGACAAGGACTGGCAACTCCATACCTGTAATCAGTGTGAGAAATCATTCCCCAGCCGGGCCCAGCTGTGTAAGCACCAGCGCTCCCACTCTGCCCTGCGTCCCTTTCAATGTCTACAGTGCCATAAGGCATACAAGACACCCACTGAGTTGCGCAACCATACCCGCTCCCACACAGGGGAAAAGCCTTTTGTCTGCTCAGAGTGCGGCAAGGCCTTTATGCAGGCCATCTGTCTGCGCATTCACATGACACAACACAGTGGTGAACGTCCACACTCCTGCCCACATTGCTCCAAAAGCTATCCAACACTCTCCAAGCTTAAAGTACACCAGCGTTCACACACAGGAGAGAAACCCTATTTCTGTGTGGAGTGTGGGAAGAGCTTTGCTGACCCATCTGTGTACCGCAAGCACAAACGCAACCACCAGGGCCACCGCCCCTACTGTTGTGGTCTGTGTAACAAGACTTACACAGAGCTGAAAGATCTGAAGAACCATGAACGCTCACATACTGGGGAAAAGCCCTATCTCTGTTCAGACTGTGGAAAGGCCTTTTCCCGCTCATCCTCACTAGCTTGTCACTTGCGGATCCACTCACAGAGTAAGCCTTACCAGTGCGAGCAATGTGGGAAGGGCTTCACACAGTTGTCGTCTTACCAGTCTCACCTGCGCACACACTCAGGGGAGAAGCCTTTCCTCTGCCCACAGTGCGGCAAGATGTTTTCTGATCCCTCCAGCTTCCGTCGACATCAGAGGGCACACTCTGGCTTCAAGCCATACCCTTGCGATAAGTGTGCCAAGCGGTTCCGGCAGCCTGCAGATTTGGCGGTTCATCTACGGGTACATTCGGGCCAGCGGCCATACAAATGCCAGAGCTGTGACAAGGCCTTTGTGGCATCCTGGGACCTACGGCGCCACATGCTGGTGCACACTGGGCTTCGGCCCTTTTCTTGTTCAGAGTGTGGCAAGGCCTTTGCTGAGCGTTCCAGCCTCAACAAGCACTGTAGGGTACACTCTGGAGAGCGTCCATTCAAGTGCAGCCTGTGCTTCAAAGCCTTTGTTGTCTCCTCCAGCCTGCGAAAGCACGAACGTACACATCTCGCTGAGCGACCACTGCAGCAGGAGCTAGTGTCTGACTCTTCACAGCCTTTTTCAGTGCCCCTCTCAGCTCCCACTACCCTCCCCCAGTTTTCATGCAGCCATTGTGATGTAACATTTGGCACATGGGAAGAGGTCCAGACCCATGAAAGTCTCCACAGCATACCTCCTCCACCAGCTCCTGCTGTGCGTCAACCCCAAGGTCTGCACAATTGTACCTCATGCCAAGCAGAGTTTGTGCAGCTCTCTGAATTGCGTGCCCATGAGAAGACCCACCCCAAGCCACGACCCCATGTCTGTGAATGCTGTGGAAAGGGATTTTTTAACCAGGCTGGTCTGCGCAAGCACCAGCGCATCCATTCACCTACACGGCCCCATGCCTGCCCATTTTGTGGAAAGGCTTTCTTGTTTGCTGCATATCTCCGAAAGCACTTACGTATCCATCGCGAGCCCCTACCCTCTTCCCCATCACCTCACCCCCAAATCACTAACACCCAACCCCTCCCTTCTGAGCCTCCTACAAATGTTCCATCGTCCACTACAGATCCAAGTGCCATCTCTCTGGCTGTCCCAGTATCAGTGTCTCTGTCAGCTTTCCAGACCCTGCCAGCCACTGTGTACATTGACAAGGGAGAGGGCCTTTAATGCATACTGGCTTTCAGTTGTTGTTGGAGCCTGTTATAGTTGAAGAATTGCATGCCAGCCCTGGTCACATAGCGTTTATTTTCCTGTGACATTTGCAGAATTGTTCTTTATCAACTGAATGATGATATTTTGAAAGTTCTACACAAAGTTTACTAGCCTATTAAAAGGATAGTCTCATTTTGTAAGCATGTGATGGTCTCTGTACAATACACTAGGTCCATCAAGGATGTTTTTGTGTTTATGTTGGAAAGCAAATGATTTGTAGGTAAATGTCCTGTCTTATCTAGCAGTTATTTTGTGTTTGTGTGTGTATATATATATATATATATATATATATATATATATACATATACATATACATACATATGTATATAATTTTTCCCCCAGAAGAATAAATATATGATGCTGGTTAAGCTGTCATTACTCTGTCTGCTGCTGCTTGCAACAAATTGTAACAGATAGGCATTGTAATAGATAGCTTTACATTTGATTGTTAATCTTGAAACATTGTATAATTAGACTAAAATGCATCAGACCTCTGAAATCATGATTAAAAATTTAAACAATACATTTTAAAGATCATGGGTAGTTCTAAGAGTTATCTATATTTATCTATGTATATTATTTTATTTATTATTTTTTTGACCTGTTAGCATAAATCTTTGAAAGTAACATGGCAAGTAACTCAATTTAATACCTCTGCAAACAATCAAGTATAGCATCATATTATTTACTGTGTTTTGTTTTTTGAAGATGAATTGGAGATCTGTTAAAACACACACACATATATACATTAAAGATATTATAAAAATAATATGTTCACCTGTTTGTGCAGGACTGCCTGTAATTACTGAATAAATGTAACCTCTGTTCCTGAGTCCCCAGTTTATGACTCCCAGAAGATGCTGCATGCAGTTTATCGTTTTCAGTATCCAAAAAGTCAGTCTACATGTGGCGCTTGTTGTATGCTTTTTAAACATATTTGACTTTTGAGATAAATACAAAGTGTGCTGGTTGTCTCAACAGCCCTAATAGCACATCCAATTTGCCAAATATGAGTTAATATGGTATGATATAGTTAATGTTGGGGAAAATCAATACATTGGACTCAAAACTGTGCTTTACATCTCCCTCTAGTCTCATCCATTCCCTAATGCTCTCACTTCATATAAGGCTCCAAAGGGCAGAATATACAAAAGGAACTTTTTTTTTTTTTTTGCTAAGGACCACACTGTTAATTGCAAGTGTTGTTGGAGATGGATGGCTCTATCAAAAAGTCCTAGTCCCCCCATCTTTGTAGGGTCAATACTATATCTCAAACATTACTGTGGGAGGTTTCTTCCCCCATAGGAACCTCAAAATTTGTATTATAGCTTACTGGAAAATCATTCAGTATTAATGGTCAATACCTTATGAACTATGTAGTTGATGAAGGAGGATACTTAAAGCTTAAGTGCCCCAGAAGGTTATGACAAATCACCAACTATTTCTATGAAAATATAGTGATGGACATTTTAAATATAGTGGTGAAGATTTTTGGCACCGGGTGGCCTTGCTAAAAGCATGAAATTTATAATTTCCTAGATGAAATTACTAGTCCAGAGTCCTTTTTCCATACTATGCTAAAAGCAAAAATTTGAAAAGAATCCAATGAAAAAATAAATTATTAGTAAGATTTGTATTTGTTTGTTGCACTTCATTGATGAATTAATTACCCCTAATTGACAAATGACAGTTATTTTTGATCCAACACTGTTGGACACTGTTACGTGTTGCATTCAGTCTGATTATTTAGAATCACAGACAATGTGAACTTGTGTGAAATGTTATGTAGGGGAGAGTTGCCAGCAAGACTCAGGAGGTGTCATTACATGCCTTTAACATATGGGTGGCATTGTTGGACACAAATGCAGACACAATATTAAAATTGACCTTGAAATCTAGTAGCCTAAGCATTTCTTGATGCTGTCTGCAGCCAAGGTACACTGTGTAGGCACAAATGACTTTCAGATTGTGAGTGATGGATTTTGCTTGCATAACAAATAAAATATATAAAACATAATGGTCTTTCCCATCTATTGATTTGTCCATGACAATGGGGGCGCTACACTAAAAAAGGCTTTGATACCCCTTAACACCCCCAGAAATATTTTGATGTAAAATTGAATATTTCTAAATGTTAAAATATATAAAAATAAAATCATCTGACTATATTTAATAAAAACTTAAAGGGATCTAGTAAAATTTTTCATGTACACAATTGCTGATGACATTGACCATGTTATTGACCTCTACCACATGTTGTGTGATTTAATTGGCTGCATACTGCTTACCTAGTTAGTGCCCAGAGTAGATTGTACATATGTGACTGACCACTTTGTTTCAAATTGCAAGAGGATCATTCCTCTGTGTCTAGTCAGTAACTACACCAGTCTTTGTTTTCTGGTTTAGATGACCATGTCAATGTCTGATTTGTGAGTAGGACTGTCAGGGAGTCAGCATCAGCATTATTAGCCTGTAAACAGTTTCTTTTTGTTATCACAATTTTCTCATCATTAGGACAAGATTCCAAGGCCACAGAATTCATGAATCTTGCAAACAGTTTTGTTTTTATTCAACGAGTTATGGAGCCTACCCACAACTGTAGCCATTCAGTTGATTCAGTGATTTTATCGGGGATACGCCTTGATATCTCATCAGCTCTTGATGTCACATTTTCAGACCATTTCTGTATCTTCTTAGGTACTCTGTTATGTCTGACTGATAAAGAATTTGGATGCCACAGAATTATCTTTAATTAAACTATATAGGGAGGCATGTAAATGAAAATGTAAAGAGAATCTAGGATGTGTGAAAAGGAGGAAGGGAGTATGGAGTCAGCAGCATGTATGAATACATGTAAGAATGATTCAACAGAAGAGAGGCAAGAATCAAATGATCAATGAAAGAAATGGGGGGAGGGGTGTGTGTGCAAGATTCATGTGGTTCAAAAGAAAGGGGAAGAAATTATGAAAATCAGTGTGTTTGGGGGGCATCACAGTTGTGGGGCCAAGACCGAATATTTCTTCTGCTGCTGTGGTCTCTGGTCATTGTCAGCCTCAAATGGCATAATCTTATATATAATAATGCTCTATGCAGCACTGACTGGACATTTCCGGAGTAAAGAAAGTACCAAATCCAATTACATTACATGCATTCAGCGGATAGTTGTAGAGGTTTGATTGCACAAGCAGGAAGGCAAGCAAACAAGACATGCGCTTGGTCAGGATCAATTCCTGAAGAGTGGTACAATACCAGTCCCAACTGAACTGAAAGGAGAGGCACCCAAAATCAGCTTGTACTTGAAAGAATAATCAAAACCTACGGTGATTAATGGTGTGAAATACAGATAAGTCTCTAATCATAAACTGGCCATATGGATTGATGGCAGAAAAGCTAGTTAATATAAACGCCTCTGAACCACTAGGGTTAATCTGTATAGATTTCCTTACTATTGAGCTTGATACAAAAAACACATTTAACATTCTTATTCTTAAAGGTTATGCCACTAAATATGCAAAAGCCTTCCCCACAGAAAGTACAGTCCTAACATGTAGATTTAATTAACATCAAATTCTGAACCTGATGGAATGCAAAAGTGAACTTGAAGGCTGTCATGTTGTGAATATGCGTGATAACAGCCTGAACTGGGAGTGGGGCCGGTATGCTGCATCTGGGGACTCATGACTGCCCTCAACATTGCATCTTCAGGGCTTAAAGAAATTCATTGCAAACTAAGAATCATCGTTATGGTAGTGGAACTTATTACAAAGTGGGCATGCTGCACCTAGATTGGGGATTCACACTGTGCCTGGATGTGCTGGCACATTGCAAATGCCTTCTCCTGGGCATGCCGGGCATTCCCAACCTGATGGATGTTAAAGATCAGTGCACCCATCTTGACCCCCCACAATACCTCCCAGCACTTTGTGATGACATTCATGCCAATAACCCTGTCCTCCAGATACAGACAGTCATCATGGGCAGGGATCATCCCGTTGTGTGGCACCTGGACTCCACCCAATATAAAACCCACGGCAGTATATCAGGCAAACAGGATCTTTAGTCCATTCACCACCCTGACAGTGAGCCAGTCCAAGGTACCTGTGTCCCATACCTGTTCGCCCTCAGATTGCTGGAAAAAAAAAAATCACGGCTGAACAAGGTTACTTGTGACTAATCAAGGATGCATGGCACAAGCACCCCACTCACCTTCACCTTAATCTGCAGTACTGACTTTCTCAACTTCTCTGCTTTACCCCTGTTGGGTGTCCTACCATGGCAGGGCGATTCACATCTAATGGTGCCTCTGACTCTGATGCTGCTGTTGACTATGGTCTGCCTTCCCACTGTCACTGGGGATACCACTAGATTGAAGTTGGTCAACACCCCCCCCCCCCCCCAAGGTGGGCACATATGCTGCGTTCATGACATGTCGGAAATTGGGAAATTACAAGATCCGACTCGGAGAATGTGATTTGAACGCATGGTCGGGTCGGATTATTTGCTCGGAAACTCGTGCGGAAATTCAGTACTCCGATTTTCCCGAGTTGACGTCGTAACAACTACAATCATGGCGTCCTCGGTGGTGATTGGTAAGACAGTGTAATAACCACGCCAGTAAGACAAGTTCAGAGAAGTGAGTTTTTATTTTTAGTTGTCAACAATACACGGCCAGAACCAGGTTGACGCCGACAACACAACGCAGAGGCGATAAACTCACTCCCGTTACAAATACGACTCGAATAGGACTATTTGTCACTGTGAATCAAGGCTACAAATGGAAATACACTCACCTTAGATATTTCCCGTCTTGCTCGACCACGGCGAGCAGCTGCAATAATTTATGTGTTCTTTGTAAACACAACAACAAAGTAAGAAGATGTTACTGTGGGCATCCATATTGTTTTCCGAGTTGATCATTTGAACGCACGTTTTTCGGAAGTCGGAAGATCCCAAGTTGGGTTTTCCGAGTTTACCGTCGTCTTGAACGCAGCGTTAGTGGTGTTCCCTCATTCATCCACACACCAGGTACTCCCCATTGGGCTATTGTGACACCTGCTACCTCAGCTCCTCAATCAGTGTCTTGCTCAAGGTGGCCATTTGTTTCTGCAGCTTTTACCTTAGCTTCTCACGCACTGCCTCCTCCCTCTGCTTCAGATGGTCTAACCTGGAAATGGAGTGCTCCTTGCAGGTAAGCATGTTCTCACACCACACACAAACCCACACTATGCACCCCTTTGACTAAGCCACATGCTAGCTACATGGCAGTCAGCATACAGTGAAGATACCCCCAGGGCCCATACCCCTTGCCAGTGGAGTAAGACTGCCTCTTGCAACACTGTACAGGATAGAATACATAGCTAGCTTGGAAGCAGTCCACACACACAGTCAACATACATACAAAAATATATCAATGAAGAAATGATGCTTTGGCTTCCGCACTACACAAAGTGGACTAATTAATCATATTGTTTATTTAAACAGATTATATTTCAGATGTTTCACACAGGAGATTTAACTAGCTATGCAAAAGTCAAATCTGACATTGTTCCAGATTCTGTTGTTATCTAGATCCACTATAATTGTGGAGTGCTACAGTAGCTAGTTGACCTTAAGGCTTGAATCAATGTCAGTGTAAGTATTTCAAAGTAGCACTGTTACAAAGCAAAGGTTCGAATGATTGAACAAAGCACTAAAGCACCTAAGTCTTTCCATTTTAAGCATTGTATCCCATGCAAATTTGCCATGTCCCAAACAGGGAATTTCCTATATTAGGTTGCAGCCTCGTTGCCATTTCCTCACCAATTTTGCCAGCAGTTCTTCCAGCGTTTTTTCTGATCTCCTCTCCTCTCCATCACCAGACCCCTCAGTCATCGTGTGCCGCCTTCCTATCCTCATCCACTCTTCCTCTCATTCCAGGAGATTCCAGGAGATACAACTTCCGCAAACGCAACCTGACTAACCTGGTTTATCCCCCTCTGTCCTCCTCCGAGGTGCTCTCAGTGGTGGGTGGACTATGGAACTGCCGGTCATCGGTTCAGAAGGCTGAATTCATCACAGCCTACGCTGAGACCATGTCGCTCCAATTCCTGGCACTCACCGAGACCTGGATTTCCCCGGACAACACCGCCACCCCCGCTGCCCTATCGTCCTCATCACATCACACGTCCTTCACTCACACTCCACGGGCCTCAGGCAGAGGAGGTGGCACAGGGTTGCTTATCTCCCCATCCTGGAGATCCTCTCCTCTGCCCCTCCATACTCTCTCTATTAACTCATTTGAATTCCATGCCATATCTGTGTCTCATCCTCTAAACCTCACGATTGTTGTTGTTTATCGCCCCCCAGGTCCCCTCGGCTTCTTCATTGATGAGCTCGACACTCTTCTGAGCTCCCTCCCTGATGACACCCCACTGACTCTACTGGGAGACTTCAATATTCCATCTGCAACCTCTGCGATGGCCAGCATAATCTCCCTCCTCCAGTCCTTCGCCCTCAACCTCTCACCATCACCTGCGCCCCACAAGGCCGGCAACCAGCTCGACCTTGTGTTCACCAGGAGCTGCGCCACAACCCACCTCACGGTGACTCCCCTCCACGTATCAGACCACTACTTCATATCATTCTCCCTCACTATCCCCTCCACCCTCAACCCCCCTACTGATCCCCCCACCTTCACTTTCAGAAGAAACTTCCACAACCTCTCACACTCTGCATTCTCCTCTACTGTTCTCTCTTCCCTCCCTCCCCTTCCCTCCTTCTCCATCATACCTGCTGAATCTGCTACATCAGTCCTCAACACATGTCTGTCTCAATCTTTAGATGCTCTCTGCCCTACTGTCTCCAGGCCATCGCGACCATCACCCTCATGCCCATGGCTGACTGACTCCCTCCGCTCCGACAGGACTGCGCTGCGAGCTGCTGAGAGGAAGTGGAGGAAATCCAGATCCTCCAGTGGACCTGGCTGCCTATCACTCTCTGCTAACAGCATTTACAACCGCAACAACATCAGCTAAGTCCTCTTTCTTCCAATCCAAAATTAATGCCAATATAACTAACCCACGAAAACTTTTCTCCACCTTCTCCACCCTCCTCACCCCCCCTCCTCCTCCCTCCCCCTCCCTCCTCTCTGCCAATGATTTCAGGGTTTACTTCGAGGAAAAGGTGACCAGCATCCAGGACTCCTTCTCTCCCTCAACAACACTCTTGACCACCACGGGCAACTGCATCAACCAGCTGTCTTCCTTCATGCCGCTCAAAGACTTGGAAGTGCTCCAACTCATCACAGACCACCATGCCACAACCTGCCCTCTGGACCCCATCCCCTCTACCCTGTTCCAATCCATATCTGGTGAGATCGCCCCATTTCTTTCCTCATTTATCAACTCCTCACTAACCTCTGGCACTGTCCCCAAGAAGCTTCAAGAAAGCTCTGGTCACACCACTCCTCAAGAAACCATCCACCGACCCATCCGATGTTACAAACTACCGACCAGTATCTCTTCTCTCATTTCTATCTAAAACCTTGGAACATCCAGTACTTAACCAACTCTCCCCTTTTCTTCTCAGGAACAACCTCTTGGACCCCCATCAGTCAGGTTTCAGAGCTGGACACTCAACAGAAACTGCACTCCTGGCCGTGACAGAGGCTCTCCACACTGCTAGAGCCTCCGGCTTGTCATCTGTCCTCATCCTCCTCGACCTCTCTGCTGCTTTCGACACAGTCAACCACCAGACACTATTATCAAAGCTGTCTGAGATGGGCATCTCTGGAACCGCCCTCTCCTGGTTCACATCCTACCTGACTGGTAGATCCTCCCAGATCTACTGGAAAGGCTCCACCTCTGCACCCACCCCCCTCACTACAGGAGTTCCACAGGGTTCAGTACTGGGACCCCTACTCTTCTCAATTTATATCAACTCTCTTGGCTCAGTTATCAAATCACATGGCTTCTCCTATCACTGCTATGCTGATGACATCCAACTCTTTTTCTCTTTCCCTCCCTCTACCTCCCAGGTCAACGAAAGAATCTCTGCATGCCTGGCTGACATCTCCAAATGGATGACATCCCACCACCTGAAGCTGAACCTCAGTAAAACGGAACTGCTCTTCATCCCAGCCGGCCCTTCCCCCCTGCATGACCTCTCCATCACCGTCGATGGCACCACAATACCATCCTCTGAGTCAGCAAAGAGCTTGGGCGTCATCCTCGACAGTAACCTGGACTTCAAGGAGTACATTGCTCGCACGTCACGGGCCTGCCGATTCCTCCTCCACAACATCAGGAGGATTCGTCCGTTCCTGACAACATACGCGATGCAGCTCCTTATCCAGGCCACAGTTCTCCCTCGACTGGACTACTGCAACGCTCTCCTCACAGGCCTCCCAGCATGCACCACCCAGCCTCTCCAGCTCATCCAGAATGCAGCTGCCCGACTGATCTTCAACCTCTCCAAATTCTCCCATGTTACTCCCCTGCTGAAATCCCTCCACTGGCTTCCTGTCGCTGCCAGGATCAGATTCAAGACCCTGACCCTCGCCTTCTCTGCAATCAACAGGACAGCCCCTGCCTACCTCCAAGAACTCATCCAGCCCTACACACCAGCCCGACCCCTGCGCTCAGCAGCAACTGGACGCCTTGCTCCCTGCATGGTCAAGGCAGGAGGTGCTCGTTCTGCCAGACATCGGCGTTTCACCTACATCGCTCCCCAGTGGTGGAACGAACTCCCGGTCTCGCTATGGACAGCTTCTTCACCCCAGTCCTTCAGACGGGGCCTGAAGACGCACCTCTTCAGACTCTACCTGGACTGACCCAGCACACAATTGCTGCCCCCCCGCCCATCAGTGCTGTCGTAAATTGCTGTGCTTTTTAAATTGTGCTTTTAAATTGTTTCTTGTTGCCGCCTTTACCCTGACGCTCATTGCGCCGTTTGAAGTTGTCGAAGTCCGCCGTTTGAAAGTGTATCGTATTAGTTGCCCTATAGGCTGTAATTGTACAAATCTAATAGTACTGTGTCCTCAAACAGACGTTGCTCTCAGCTGAGAACTGTCTCATTATGGAACTGTACACATCCTGTCCCCGTACTGTCGCTATACTTGCTGTATGCACTTTTGTAAGTCGCTTTGGATAAAAGCGTCTGCTAAATAAATAAATGTAAATGTAAATGTAAATGCAATGATAGGTGGGAAATGATTGTACCTAGATTAGGCATTGATGTGGGTGTGCCGTCTATAATCTGCTATGTAAAAATCACAATAAAGCACAAATAAGACCACTCTTATAAGGACCACTATTACTGGTATGTCTTTTTCAGCTACCTAGTTATGGTGATTTATTGCTGAGATGGGCAACTTAGTTTGTGACCTGATTTTTGTTTGTGTGTCTAGTAGTGCCTAATAAAATTGTCAGCTAATGACACTTAAACTGCTGATTCGGTTTTTAGCAGAAAACAATGAAAAACATGAAAACCCATGCGCAGAGGTTTATTCATATCTCAAAAGGTGAATGAAACAACATATGAGAGAATCCCTAATGGATAGATAATTCATTTCCTGAATATTTTGCATCTAACAGAATAATAGTGTGGGTTTCATGGATATGTTGAGGGCCCAAGCTCCATACTACCAAAATTGCACTGTGAACATCACAGTTATCATTCTAATTATTTTTCTAAACAGAGCTAATCATAGCAAAAGCAATTGGATTGATAACAGGTTTTTTACTACAAAGTAAATGTCAATAGTAGGCTACAATAATGCCTGCATGTACAATTAATGCTTGCTATCTAGCATAATAAACACTAACAACTGTATAAATAGTTATTGATCAGAGAAAATACACTTTTTTTTTTACAGTAATAAGGATATTTGGCTAACCAAAGTAGCTGACAGTATTAACAGAGTTGAGTGTCCATGATGGTTTTGATGCCTGCACTTCCTACCCAAGTCTTGCCTTTGAGTTTAAAAACAAAACTTAGTCACAGCATGTGATTCCCAAAACAGCCTGATTTGGTTTTTGGAGACATATAAACTACCTACATGAACTATCAACATGTTGTACACTATTGCAGAAATCCACCCCAGTTGCTTTTTTTCCCCATTATCTTTCATATCTGGTATGCTATCTATCAGTAGCACCACAGTATGATTTGAGTATTTTTAAGATGTAAGTCCTCGCATATGTATCCAATTAATTTTGCAACGTAGCCAGTAAGGATTTCATTTAGATGTGTGTGTTTCAAACTGTGAGCACTGTGTTACAGTAGTCAATGTGTTTACAGATGCAGCCTGGTGGTCAATTTGTACAACGAGAAAGGTACAAATCTTCTACAGCACACATGGAAAAATCATTACCATATTGTTACCACAGAGGCAAATTTTAATGCTGCGTAGCACAATTGTGTCGCCCTCATGAAACATTACAAATAAAATTGGTACATCTATATTGTTGTAGTGCTTCATGTTCATTGGTTTAATACATAAAGTCAACACCACAGCTTTAGCTGGTGCGCTAAGCAGCTGTACGGACTCAGACAAGGACCACGGGAGCTTCAGGTTCCAGGCGGGTTTACTGAAACGCAAGACAAGCGAAATCAAAAACGGGCAGGGTCGATACCAGGAAGGCAGTCCGAGGGCAGAATCAGGGGCAGAAAACAGGAACAGGCAGGGTCAGGAACCAGGCGATCAGGCAACAGGACAAAGCCGCAGGCAAAAACGAAGTCGAGGCGCAGGCAGGGTCTATCAGAACAGCGAGAAAACGGCGGGGACGAAACAGGCGAGAAACACACTAAGACGAACTAGCAAATAAGACAGAAACAAGCAGGGTAGAAATATGGCTGGGCTGATGAGGGGACTGGAAACAGGTGTGCGGGCAGGCAGGTGGAACTGATCAGGAGGGCGGAGACAGGGCGGAGAGCGGGGCAGGGCTGGAACACAAGAAGAAACAAACAAAAGCAAGGGGGGGGGGGGAAACAGTGGTGGCAGTGTAGCATAGTGGTTAAGGAGCAGGACTCGTAACCGAAAGGTTGCCGGTTCGATCCCCGCTGGGACACTGCTGCTGTACCCTTGGGCAAGGTACTTAACCCACAATTGCCTCAGTAAAAATATCCAGCTGTATAAATGGATAACATTGTAAAGAACTGTAACCTTTGTAAGTCGCTTTGGATAAAAGCGTCTGCTAAATGAATAAATGTAAATGTAAACAACACCACAGCTAGGGAGGCGGAGTACTGACAGCAGCATGCAGCAAGGTTTACTGCTATAGTATCCTAATGAATGATAATTATGTTAACCACTAGATGGTGCTAGTGAACAGGTAGTAGATATGTCCAAAATAAAATGAACAGGAAGTAGAAATACTGAGGGCGGAGTGGTTGGTTGGTTGCTGATTAGATGGGTTTCTCAATGGGGGCATTCATAACCTTCAATTGAGGAAAAAGCTGGTGGTAGAGAGTGTTTGAGACATCACATTCTGAATGTCTAATGCAGATCAAACACATTTAGCTGTACTGGAAAGAGAAAAATGCCACCAGTATGCCACAATTTCAGTGTAGGTATTATTGGTGAATGTATCTTATTAGCATATATTTTTCATGTTATTACACAATTTATTATTACTTCAGCAGATGCTGAAATAAAAAAAATGCAGCCAGAAAGGAATAAAAAGCCATAAACTTGCATATATGTAGAACTTTAATGACAAAACAGTGTTAGATATAATCTCCTTAATCCAGTTGAGATTCTCTCCAGATTCTCTATGTATAATGGCACATTAATTATTTGCTTGGCAGACTTTTTGTTTTGCCTGTAAATAAATAACTAAACAAACCATTGGTTGGTTCAATATTGGCAAAAACACCTATAGCAAAATGCACAACATCTTTAGTTGTGCAATTATAAATGATTATCTGTATAATTTCTTTGGCCTGTCACAATATCTTGCATCCACAAATTCCTTTACTTTTTACTTACTATTACTGTTGAAGTACAAATTAGAATTATTTTGTGAACCTGTAGTATATAACAGATGTCATGGGCTTTAAATAAGAACAATAGCATTTTTAAATTGAGGATGTGGATGGAGTGACATCATCTTGAAAGAGGAATAGGAGTGAATTTCAGTGAAAAATACAAGTTTGGTTTTCAACACCTTTTTTTATCAAGCCATCACTGAGCTTAACCTGCCCTTTGATTTTCATGTATTGTATCTTTTGCTGGCGACCTTATCACTAGTTAAATGTTGGAAAACATTTTGTGTATGTTGCATGAAGCTAAGAAATCAATATTGTTTAATCATAATTGTATAACCCACCTATCCATGTGTGTGCTTAGTGTATATGGGCTGCATGGGTACTGAAAGTAAATGACATAGAGCTAAATATTGAGTACTTACATTATTGCTTTTTATCATCACACATACAAGCACAGATTATAAGGCAAGGCACTTCATTTCCATTCCATTCATACATCCAACTTTTCCATCAATACTCATTTGATCTGAGCCTTTTCATATGTAACCAGCTTGACTGATGATCATGATGAAATGTCTAAGTACTAGAGTGCTAACGCATCCAGTGTGAGCAGTTTTCTTGATAGTGTGTGCTGATGTACAACTGACAATGCAACAAAATAAATAAAAATTAAAAATATATTACCAAAATGTATACCACTCAGCAGAGGACTCATACAAGTATATATGCTGATCTTTTTTCATAAAACAGATCTGGGGTTAGCGGAGTTTGGTACAGTTAGCGTGAGGACTTCACAGATAAAAATTCATTCAAATTACTGGTTGTACATGAGGTGTACAAAATTAACAAGGAAACAAGCAAATAAGGAGAATATTAACACTGGCAAGAAAGTCCATCCACAGCCCTTTTCCGCTCATAGCAGGAAAAAAGAAATAATGGTTAAAGCAGTTTTGTTCAGATTGGATTCATAGACCCAACCAGCCAGCTGAGTTTTGATGCAACCACAAATGAAGTCCTCATGAGGATAAGTGTTGCACAGAAAGAGGAGTCTCTCTTCACTGTCTTAGAGTTCCTCTGGGAAGGAAGTATCATCAACATGACAGCACTGTGTTCAAAAAAGCCCTGTCAAAAGATGGAATCTATAGGAAATGTGAAAATGTTTAAGATTGTAATAATTTTATAATAAATAATAATGTGAATGAGTCCAGAGAATTCTCATCGGTCATGATTGCACCCCTCCAAGTAAAAATAATATCTGAACCCCAGTCTTGAGTCAACTGATGTGACATTTCAGCTTCGGTTTCCATCTACTTGAGTCCCAGACAACTCAGACTCTAAGGGAGAGAAGGGTCAAACAAATGATAAACCAGGTTTGCATAAAATAACTTATTTTGCAAACAAATAAGTTATGGGACTTCAATTCATCTGTATTACAGGAGAATGATCTGAGTAAGCATTGCCCTCTACATTTATTCATACCTCATGAAAAATATGTTGTACAGGGGAAAATGTACATATTGGATTTTTGATTGGATATTTACAAAAACAGTACCTTTCATTATATCAAGCATAAGAAAAATGCAGGAAAAATGCTCCAATATGTACACTTTCCCCATAATAACACTTTCTGTTCTCAAGTTTCAAAATTTCACCTTTCCATTATTTACTTTATCTATTTCAGCCCTATTATGTTCAGGATATGGCATACTTATGTTAACTGCTAGCTCACAGTACACATAACTACTTGTCATACTACCATGTGTAAAAGAAAATCCATTTACATGGATTTTGATGAATAAATGCATGCTATAAACATATACAAAGTGTTACCAGAACATACTGATACATACATACCTGCAGAAATGCTTATACTTGATAAAGAGGTCCTGTGGTCTCTTCAATAGGCTCTATGAAGTGAGGTAAAATAGTCAAATGTTTTCCACATTAACTGTTTCATTACAAGTATTGCTACATTCATGACAGCCATTTTGGCTCAGCTGTATTGCTGATACAAAAATCAAAATGACAGCTACCACAGAATGTGAAGTGTAACCAACTAGGTAACATGTGTGTTATTAAATTAATCAAACAAACTGAAAATGAAAATTTCATACCAATAATCATAGATTCTGTTCTTTGGCTATGAGTAATATATAATGCTTCTCTTTACAATTATGTAATTATGCCTGAACAGTGGCAGTGTGCGTCTGTTTCACAAGGTCCTTTTGCTTAGAGATTCCTGTTGGAATTGGTCCATTTGTCCATTTTCTGCAGTTAAATAATGTGATATACTGTACCATATGATACAACCTGCTGAGGGCAATGTGAAATGTTGGTCCATATGTTGTCAATAACTTTACTGTTGTAAAAATTCATGGTGAATTAGTTATAGTAAGAACAGATGACCTGGATTCTGTAAAACAGACAGAAAAAGATGAAACAAACAACTCAAGCGCTTCTTACCACGCAAGGTACTTCTTCTCCTAGACCGGTAGTGGTGTACCAGTACCCCTACTACTAATACCCCAGAAACGAGTAGGACTATCAGCACAGAGAAACTAGTAATGGCAACCAGTTTCCAGACATCTGAGGCTTCCTCCTGTACTGCACCTGAAAAAATACTGGAAATTATTTTTGATCATTTCACCCCTCCACAAAATATCAAAATAAACAAATAGCCATCTACCTGCATGAAATTAGTATCAGTGGGAATTCCTCTGTAGTTCTGATTGACAAACTCCTGTTTAGCTGCATTTTCACCAGCAAAGCAGTAGCTACGCTGCCTTAAAGTACTCTTAAAGCACGCTGCTACTAGCAACTCACCTTCTTGCAAGCAGCACACAGGGATGTTCTTGTACTGATTTATATTCATTGGAATATGTTGACATCTAATTTATACCGTTAGACTAAATAAATATAAACAAATTATAAATTGTATTGCTAATTTCTACAGTTATCAATTTTACAGTTTCTTTGAAGTGCCACTTGCTGATGTCTCCACTCAGCTGGAGGCAACTTCCCTTCCACGTTAGCATGAAAAGATGAACTGCTAACTGGAAGAAGTGCATATAGAAACTGGGTGGAGGCAAACTTTTGAGTTCACACGAAGACTGGGGAATAAAGCACTGATATAATTTGGATGGGAGACCAGTATACAATGTCTGGTTTTGGGGTTTACAACGATTTTAGTTATTTGGTTAATGATATCTGATTTTTCCTGGATGCCTCGTAAACAGTGCTTTTTGGGGCCTACAATGATTATGAGTGCTAGGTCATTTAGTTATGCTGTTTCATTTTGCTGGGGCTCACAAGACTGCATTTTGGAGACACCAGTATGCTGGTCTGCTACCTCCAACATTGTATAATCAACCAAATGTCAAATGACCCATAACTGTGGCTCCAGCGGCTGTGGGAGCCCTGAAAACAGATCTGGCTGAAGAGGAGATCCTCAGACTTGGTGAGTTCACCTGTGCTTTACTGGTTTGGGAGGTCTGCCTCATGCCATTTTGGATTGTTTGGTTTTTTATACATTCACACAACACTCAATTATTACAATAGCTATTTCCCTTTATAGCCATTTATTCTGTCAGGGCTCAGGCACGGACTCAAATGCAGACCACGAGTGCTCTGATTCCAGGCGTTTATTAACAGAGTTTTCAGACAAGCACACAGTCATAAATAGGCAGGGTCAAATAACCAGGCAGGCAGTCCAAGGGCAAAACAAGGATCAAAACAGGAACAGGCAGGGTCAAACTGTGACAGGGAAGCACAGGCAGGACCAAGACAGGCAGAAACACTGTAATTATCTGGCAAACAAGACAGAGACAAGCAGGGTTGATATAGGGCTGGGCTGATGAGGTGATGGGAAGCAGGTGTGCAGGCAGGCAGGTGGAGATGATCAGGTGGGCAGAGACAGGGTGGAGAACAAGGCAGGGCTGAGGGAGTGCAAGGAAAAACAAAAGCACATGGACCAACATGACAGCAGGAGAGAACATAAACACAACAGCTAGGGGGCCGGAGTACTGACATATTCATTGTTTGTTTGAGGCAGGAGTAGCTAAATTGTAACACTTTATTTCATGTTTTGATGTAGCAAACTACACTGCCAACTAACCAGATGGGCCACAAGTGTCACAGAAGAGCAGAACATTTGCATGAAATTGCATTCTGTCATGACAGGTTGTCGAAAGTTTAGCAAATAGACACTAGATGCGTACCAGTACTCTGCATTTGCCAGCATAAATAAACAATTTTTGGACAGCAGGTATATCATCTTCCAAGTTGGAAAAGGAATAGAAAGATCAGAAATAACCACAATGAAACTGAGGACTGACTCATTACAGCCAATAACATCAGTGCCATTTAACCTTATTTAAACATACAGAATCTAAATACAATAAATGCCCAACAGCAGCCAATCCCAAAAGACATTGCAGGTCACACAACATCAAAACATTATACCTTCAGCTAGGTTGTGATTGCATTGCTTGTGCTTTTGTGTCAATACATTTGTGTAATATAAGGTAATGTAATGCATATTTTGAGACATTTATGATTTTACATAAAAAACGTCCCATTGATTAACAAGAATGGAGAGTTTATAATCTGAACATTCTATCACGTGTAGCTGTTGTCACAATAAGGTATGCTACAGTGGCCACCGACACACACCATCTTGAGCAAAGCTTGACTAGCTACTACCTACTACCATGCTAGGCATTTTCAAGCTAACTTCAAGTTTGTCCTTAAACCTACCTTTCTAGTTGTATAAATCTTAATTTTTGTAACATTTTTCATAATAATAAATATTTGTAAACTTTTTCATAATATATCACACTTAGTTGACACTTTTTATCTGGTGTAAGTACAGTCCATATGTGTCAGGGCTCCGCCCCCTTAAGGCGCGGTGTTTTTGTTTTCCCTGTCCTTGTGCTTGTGTTTTCCTTGTGTTCCTGCCCCGCCCTGCTCTCCGCCAGGTCCCCGCCCACCTGATTTCCTCACTGCCTGCACCTGCCTGCCTGCTCACCTGCTTCCCATCTCCTCGCTACCCCAGCCCTATATCTTCCCTGTGTGTCTCTGTCTTGTTGCTAGTTTGTTTCAGTGTGTTTCACCTGTCTCGTCCCTGCACTTTGTTTTTTGTGATTTACTGCTACATTGCCGATCCTGCCTGTTTCCTGACCACGATTCCTGCCTGCCGTTTTGGATCTGATCGCTGCCTCTCACCTGCCTGATTCCTGACCCTGTTCTCCCTGACTCCCGATTTTGGATTTGCCCCTGGATTGCTTCTCTGTGTTTCGAACCCTGCCTGTCCCTGGATTTACGAACTGCCTGTCCCTTTCAAATAATCGCCTGGAACCGGAACATCCTGCGGTCCGCGTTTGTGTCCCGATCAACGGCGCTAACAATATGTACATTTTATGAGATCACTGGGGGTAGTGAACCTCCAACCTTTGTAATGCTACCACTATGCTCTTACCAAACTCAGCCATGGTTTTCAGTATTTGATTTGACTATTGCAACTTCATTATCTGGAGGAGATTGCTTGTGAGGCAAAATATTTTTTGTACCCCTTCTCCGAATCACAAATTTCCATTGATCCAACTTTGTCGATCTCTTCCCTGTCACACATCTACATCAATACCTCAGAAGCTGCTTCATTCCACTCTACCAGTTGTGGTTACAAAGCAATGTAACACACTTGGAAGGGAACCTTTTCTGATTTTAATCACAACTGTATATATGCTCAACTGACAATGGGTATTGCTACAGATGTTTTCCCACAAATTACCCAGCTGGGTAAAAAGTGGCACACCTCCCCATACCCTTGAGTAAAAGGTTACTTTGCAAAAGTGTTAGCCTAAATCTGTGTGATCTATTGAGAAAAGACATTTATTATACCATTTACCACAATCTTTTAAACACTAAAATGGTAAACAAAAACATTGGGGCATTTGTATGATTTGTGAGACATAAACACATATGCTAAACAAAACTAACAATTTCACAGTACAATGTGAAATGATGTTTCATATATGATCAGGGAAAAAAGCTTCTCATAATGATTTCACCCTATCATCTGGGATTTGAGCCTGGCATTATACCAAAGTGCACCTCTGTCTGCACCAAGTACGCCTTGAAATATCTATGGAAATTTATACGATAAGACTCAGACTATGAGCCATTCAATCTGTGTCTATACCATAGGTTTCACAGTTTGTATTAGAACTGTATGTTCAAAAGGCAATCCTTTATAAATCATTCTGTCCTATGTAAGACATGTACAGAGAACAGTCTTTTCTTTCATGTGGGATAGAGTATTGTGCCAGAAAGGGAGCAGGGTGACAGAGAAGAGGGATCAGAATATACAGTTTTTGTGGGATCTGAAGCAATGAGTCCCATCACAGGGGAAGTATGGTGGTCAGGAGGTGCACGTTTTTACTGCTACACTAACAATACACCCCAACAGACAGCATTTCTGAGAGTAATTTCAAGTCAGCACACTTCCTCATCCATCTAGCAGGTGTGGCATATCAACAGTGATTACTGCTGTGTCACTTTTTTACAATAATCTACCCTTGATGAAATTGATGGGAGAGAGCTTCCACCATATGCCCTTCATTGAGGGTGGAGAATAGGATAAGGGAGCAGTCAAGGCTTAACACAAAAAACTGGAACACTGAGTGTGATCACTTGAGGGGATTAATACAAGAGGCTGGATTGAAAATAAGAGGAAGAGACAGAGAAACAAGATAAGCTAAATCAAACATAACATCATACTTCAGCAAGCCAATATTTTCTCTCAAATTCAGGAGAGGCTCAGATGAGGCTCAATGAGGCATGTGCGGATTTGGAAATGTTGATGTTTCTTGGATGTGTATTAGACTAGACTAGATCTTGAGTCCAGCTAAGGATTTTTTTTTTGGTAAAGGTAAACAATTTAATTAATTCTATGTACTAGTGTGGCTGCCTGAAGGGCAAACACACCACTGTTTTTGTGTGGCTTATTATTATTTATTCTTCTTCTAGCTCTAACTGCACCTAAACCGGTTTTTGAGCTACGAGCCAAAATTGTCGCTGAGTTCAGATGCCGCTGTAAGTCATGTGTCCACATTCGTGCTTGACATTTACATATCTTCAAAGGAGCCAATCAGAGACAGCTGGTGTGAAATTACTGCTCTATCTCAGGCTCCAGTGCCGGACACAGAGGGAGGGGGCAGGGAGACGGCAACTCCAATGCACGAAACAAAGAACTACGTTATATGCAAAAAAAAAACAAAAAAAAAAAAAAACTCCAATGTACACAGATTCGCGGGTACGGGTCAATAATGCAAGCAGGCAACCACACATCACAATTTCTTCAGGAAATGGACACAAATCTAGTTTTTATTCGGACTACGGTTCTTATGTAGCTTATTATTATAATTATAATTATTATTTATTCTTCTTCTGCCTTTAATGCAGCCTAAACCGTTCACTCTGCAGACACCAAACCAAGGACAAATCGATCGGCTCATTCACCATTGGTGTGACGTTTTTAAATGTATAGTTGTAACGATGTTTAAAAAAAACGCTCTAATTTTACCGATTAATAAACGATTTTAGAGTACATTCTTCTGTTACAAACTTTTTGAACTGTTGTATCTCTGCGAATTCTGGCTCTACATGCATGAATTATCCATCAAAACAGCAGTACCTTGTGCAGATTCTCACAATGTCTTCAGTTCAGCGCTGTGATGAGTGGTTTTTGAATTATGAGCTTTTTTTCAGTCTTTGGTATCCTTTCACTCTGACCAGATTAACATTTGATATTTAAACTGCTGCAACGGAGCCAGTTAGAGACAACTGGTGTCAAATGACAGTTTGTTTTGGAATGTTTCCAAGCAACCAATCAGGCACAGGTGTGCATAGCTGCTGATAAAGAATGTGAAAGATATTTTACTCCCGGCTTTGAACAGTAAGTTTTTTCCACAGCCATATCTCCATGAATTCTGGCTATAGAAGCATTAATTAGTGTTATCTGGGTTTTATTAGTGTGATTGCTTTGCAAACACACTATTGCGAACAATGGTGTGTTTGCAAAGCAATCATACTATTGTTATCTTGGTTACTTTTCACCCCATAGCCACCATACCTCACATGTTGCCTCAGGACAAATCACCCAACACTCATCCAAGACTGTCCCATTGACTTCAAGTCTTACTGCTCGGCCTACGGTCACAGTACCTCATATGCTGGCTCAGGTCATGCCACCCAGCACTTACTGAAAGCCATACTGACCCGCACTCATCTTTTACTCGTTTATTCATCCCTCCATCTTCCCATTCACTTGAGTTGGTCACCATTTGACCAATAGCCACAGGACCTGATATGCTGCTAGGTTGTCCCTAGCAACCACTGGCAACACCCTAGGAACCACCTAGCAACCACTTAGCAACACTCTGGCAACCACCCAACAAACGCCCTAGCAACCACCTCATATACCTTACTAACCATCTAGCAACGCCCTAGCAACCACCTAGCAACACCCTAGCAACCATCTTATATACTTTAGCAACCACCTAGCAACAGCCTAGCAACCACCTAGTAACACCCTGGCAACCAACTAGCAACAGCCTAACTACCACGTAGCAACACCCTAGCAACCACTTCATCATCATTGTAACAATACATTACATTACATACTTTAGTGACTTCACAGTAGAACATAAGTGTATCTATTCAAGTTGAATAAGTAACAGTATCAGACAGGGCTAACAACACTCCCAGACCAGGGAGTATGAGCATAACACTGTTCAAGCCCTACAGCTTGTGCAACCTGACTAGACAAGGGAACCCAAGTATACTACCATACATCAGTCACTAGATCACAGAATCCAAAAGATATAGCAATACTACACGGAAAATAAACAGCAAGTACTACAAGTAACAGGTTTTAGGGAGCAGGGATTAAGGTGGAACCAAGATGCAGTCTGAAGATGTGAGTCTTCAGTCTGTGTTGGAAGAGGGCCAGTGATTCTGTTGTCCTGACCCCCGGGGGGAGTTCATTCCACCACTGAGGGACCAGTACAGACAGGGATTTTGTTTGAGAGAAACAACCTTATTGGGACAGTACAGTCAGCTGCGCCATGTTGCAGAAGTTGTCCCATGTTTTCAGTCATGGTATTAACATAGAATAAGTTAAAAAAACTTTCATAATCATCACACAGAATAACTGGAATTAAAGAAGGTACTGTGTCTAACCTTTAGAATGTAAAATGATTTTCAGCTGAATCCTTAGAAGATAAGAGGGTTCTAAGCAGAAACATTAAATACAAGGGTTCTTGGCTGAGCTCCTTATAGAGGGTAGAGTCTAGGCAGAGTCCTTTACATGAAGTTGTAGGCCCCTCTGAAAGAGTTAATGCATTAATGTTGACGGTCCTAATTTAAATGTATTCATGTGGCAGATGCTCTTACCTTGAGCAACCTACAAAAAACTGTATTCAATACTGACAGGCATGCTGTCATGCAGATGCTGAATTCATTATACTTGCCATAACTGTAATGTAGCACCACTGTGGGAAATATTACCACAATACGTGCTATCATAAGCAATACAAATATATACTACAATCACCTGTTTGATCCACCAAGCTTATACTGCCACAAAATTGTGACCTTCAGCTTATTTGACAGCACAAACTTAAACTGTCACCATACATATTATCCAAGTTTTGCATATGCACGTATTGTGGGTCATCATCTAGAGGCAGGGGCTATGAGAAACGGGTGGCTCCTTAGTTAATTATAGAAACCATAGAGATAGCACAATACAGTTTGATAGACAGTGTGATATGGTAGAGTTTTCATATATTTTATTTTTATTGCAATAGAATAACATATACATAGTCTACTCAACAATGTATTTTATCTTGCATGCACCTCAGTCCACAGCACCTTGTCCTCACTGTCGGAAAGGGTCCTTATCATTGCATTTTTACCCATGTAGTTGTAAAGGTTGTTTATGTACGCACAAAATTACAACCATTGGTTTATAAAAGAAATGTTCAAACGTGTGAGTTATGTAACGTTATTCATGTGTATGCAAATTTGGATATGAATATGTCTTTCATAAAAAATCCTTTGCCACTGCTTCCAGGTGGGATTTAACTACAGTGCCCTCCAAAAGTATGTTAATGGTAGAATGGAATGTGTAATTTTTTCCATTAATTTAAGGTGTTTGGATTTTAAATGAAAAGATGAATTGGTAATAAAAGTAAAAACTATCAACTTTTATTTAATGGTCTTCACATGCACATACATTTTACCATTTTAGAGAAATGGGTGTTTTGTGTTGAGTGTCCCCATTTTCAGGTATGCAAGACTAAGTTAACAGATGACTGACAGGTGTAATTTGTTGCTCAGGTGTTTCCTTTTGCATGGATTGTTCACACATAAAAGGGCAGCGTCTCTCTAGCCTTGATTTCAGCTTTGATTTCATCTTTTCATCTGTGGAGATTGCATTTAGAGCAAGAAGGCATACACCAGCATGAAAACCAGAGAACTAACAATGGCAGAAAAACTAACAGCTAATCTGTAAGAAGAGAGAACAAAAAAAGTCATTAAGAACCATAGCACAGGAAATGGCTATATCAAGTACAGCAGTTTGGAAAGTTCTGAAATAAACCACTAGTGGACTTCAAAATAAACAGAGAGAGAGAGGTCGCCTACGGAATACAACTGCAGCTGATGACAGAAAAACCCTAAAACAACGGACAGTGACATCACTGCCTGTCTACAAAGTGCAGGTGTGAAAGTATCACAATCCACTGTTCACAGAAGACTTCAACAGCAGAATTATACAGGGTACACTGCAAGATACAAACCTCTTATCAGCAGCAAGAATGGAAAGGTTAGATTAGAATAGATTAGATTAGACGAGCCAGAAGAGTTCTGGAACAAAGTTTTATGGACAGATGAGACCAAAATAAACCTTCACCAAAGTGATGGAAAGCCAAAAGTGTGGAGAAAGATAGGAACTGCCCATGATCCAAACCGTTCCACCTCATCTGTGAAACATGGAGGAGGCAATGTCATGGTCTGGGCATGTATGGCTGCTTCTGGAACTGGCTCACTCATATTTATTGATGATGTAACAGATGGCAGGAGCAGGATGAATTCAGAAGTGTACAGATGGATGTTGTCTAGCTATGTACAAAGCAATTCCTCCAATCTCATTGGCCAGCACTTCACCCTGCAGATCAGTCAGTCACCAGATCTAAATCCAATTGAGAATGCATTTTACTTGCTGAAAAGGAGATAGAAGACAGAGAGCCCCCGTAACAAACATCAACTGAAAGCAGCTGCAGTGAAAGCCTGGAAAAGCATTTCCAAAGAAGATTCCCAATGTTTGGTGTCAATGGGTCATGGACTTGATGCAGTCATTGCATCAAAGGGCTATGCAACCAAATATTAGACCTTATCACTTTGATTTGTTTTGAAATTCATCTGTTAATGGACTCAACATTAAAATGGCTCTTTCTATAAAATGATAAAAACATGTGCATATAAATAGCATGAAATCAAAGCTAAAAGCTAGTCTCTACTTTGGTCTCATAGTCATTTTTTGGTCTTAAATGCAAATGCAACTCCTGCATCCTGGGGCTGGATGCACTAGCAAACACTGGGGTAACCATGAACCAGTCAAATTCTTTATATGAATGGTATAAAATCTGATTCTGATTCTGAACTCGTCCGGTTGTGTGTTTCAGACTGGGGAGAAGGTTTTGGCCTTTCACCATTGGTGTTGGAAGGGCAACTCTCCAAAGCTGGACTACAACTAGGAGTGCCCTTGCACAGTGCTGCACCACATCATGGTGTTAAGAGGTCTGGCTCCAGCTCAGACAACCAGTGGTAGTCCTGCATTGTGACCAGCTGGCCCCTTACCAGGGATCAGCTAGGCAGAATGGAATCTCATCCCTGTCCTCCTCTGCTGTCTTATGTCAATAGGTTTGGTCCTCACCTGAGGTCTGCCCCACTGCCTGCTGCTAGCCCTATGCTTCTGCCACCATCTGCTGTACATAATGACTTCACCCCCCAAACTGGCTGCTCTCTCAGGTCCCAGCTTGCCACCTCCAGCAGTGCCTGACTCTGGGTCCAGACCTTTTCCTACTGCTGTCCCAGAGCCCAGCTTGCCACCCACAGCACCTGCCCACAGGTTCAGCCTTTAATCTTGCTACTGCTGTTGCTGCTGCCCCAGCCATCCAGCTGCAGTTACCGTTACAGTGCCAGGGCCCAAGGCTTGCCCTTGTCATCACCTCCATCATCGTACAATAGGGCCCAGTCCAACTTTGACAACACCCGAGCCTAGCTAATCTTCACTTGTGTCACTGCAGATGACTTACTTGGCTTGCAGTAAGGGGGCAAGTAGCAGAGCACTTTCAGTGACTTGAGACTTAGTTGGCTAGTTAGTGTCATTGCCTATGAAGCTAAAGCCAAACTAAATTCAGCTCAACTAGTAATGATGTTGGTGATTAGAGTTTAGTAACAAGACCAGGGGTTCAGAGCTCACTTACAGACAGGGTTGGGAGGGTTACTTTTAATATGTATTCCACAACAAATTACAGAATACTTGCCCTAAAATGTAATTTGTAACATATTTTGTTAGATTACTCAAGGTAAGTAACGTAATCTAAATACTTTGGATTACTTTTCTTAACAGTTTTTTAAAAAATGTTCATCCGGTTCTGAGCGGTTATTTTCAGAATGTTCACTTAGCATTATTGTGGCTAACATTTTGGCAACCCCATGTTAAGTCTATGGGCATTTCATCGCAGTTTCTTCAGAACTGTAAATGTTAATTCAAAAACTGTACATCACATGAAAACATGAGTTAGAAAAGGCACGAGCCACCCTAAATACATTGTGAGTGAGAAAGGAGTAGTTTAACAATTTAATGTATAACATGCATAGTGTAAAATTGTTGGAGTAATCGCAGTTTTGAATGTGAAATTTCACTTGTTTTTTCACTGTATCTACTCGTTAGCTAGTTAGCTTTAATACTATACCTACTAGCCTACTAGCTAGCTGAATAGCTAATCCAGTGCAGCCAAACTATGTAAGATCAGCTAGCTAGCGATCAATATTAGCTTAAATAATGAAAAAGAGAACTTACTTCTAGATGCTTCTTCAGGTTAGAGGTTGACTCTTTTGAAACGGATAGCGGTTTGGTTGCTGACAAACACAGCTTGCATTGTACTGTTATGTAGCAACCTTTGCCAAATTTGAAAGTAAAATGGTCCCGGTATTTCCATGACATAAACGCGTTGCGCTGGATGCTTTCTGTCTCACTCTCCATTCTACTGTCTTGTGTGTAAGGCAGGCTGCACGCTTTTTTCTTCTTTTTTTTTTCGTGAGGGGCATATGGGAGATACACCCCGGAGTTGCCTATCATTGGATAGATTTTCCAACTGAATAAACATTAAATGAAAAAAACAAATGAAAAAAATCCAATGTAACCCCTTCAGTAATCTAAATATTTTTAAATTGTAACTAATTTGATTACCATCAATTTAAATGGTAACTGTTATGGTATACAGTTACTCATATTTTGTATTTTAAATACGTAACGCTGTTACATACATTCCATTACTCCCCAACCCTGCGTACAGAGTTGCGGATCCCTTTTGCATTTGTTACATGTGCAGTGGTGCAGTGGTCTTCCTTGTGGGAGATGTCGTTTGACTATAAATGACCTCATCAATATACATGTGTTTCTTAAACATCAACCACTCCTGAACTGAGCTATAAGGTAGCTAGCTGGCCAGGTTAGCAAGTTAGCTTAGCTGGTTAGCAAACTAAATACAATGAGTTCACCTCATCACACAGTGTGGGCGAATACACTAACATTAAATAATTCCCTGACACCCCCCTCGGGGAGGTGGCAAACTATGACTAGTGCAGGCCCTGCAGAAGAAAAGGACTCCGGACCCATTTGCTGTCCAGAACTATTGGCCGGTCTTCTTCCGTTTCTGTTTCAAACACTGGAACAAGCTGTGGCTAACCAGTTATCCTCCTTTCTCTTCCAGAACAACCTTCTTGACCCTTTTCAGTCTGGCTTCAGGGCTGTTCATTCCACAGAGACTGCCTTACTCTCTCAGAGCTTGCCTGAAAGACATTTTACAGTGGATGATGGACCACCACCTAAAGCTTAACCTGGCTAAAACTGAGACGCTTTTCTTCTCATCCATGTCCTCCCTGTTTCAAGACCTCTCCCTCAGCCTCGACTCTACAAGCCTTACCACCAATAGCACTGTCAAATGCTTCAGTGTAATGCTTGATAGCCAACTGTCCATCTCCTCTCAGATGACAGGGGTGAGTCAGGCTTGCAGATTCTTCTTGTACAACATACCAAGGATCCGCCCCTATCTCACTTTGTATTCAACATGGCTCCTAGTTCAAGCCCTGGCCCTCTCATGCCTGATCTACTGTAACTACCTCTTTGCTTGCCTGCCTTGCTGTGCTCTACCATTAATCCAGATTTGCTGCTGCATGACTTGTGAATAATTTCCCTAAACATAAACAAGTTACTCCCCTCCTCACCTCACTTCATTGGCTTCCTGTTATCGCTCGGCTCGCATCAAGTTCAAAACCTTGGTGCTGGCATACAGGACAGTGAATGGGAAAGCCCTATCATACCTATGACCACTCTCCAGACTCTATGTTCCCTCAAGATCGTCGCGCTCTGCATCTACAGGCAACTAACTGCCCTGACTTGAGAGGGTCGCTCTTCTCAGACACTATCCCTGCCTGTACTAGTCCCACAGTGGTGGAATGAACTCCCCACGGAGGTTAGGACAGTGGAATCACTGGCCTTCTTCTGAAGCAGACTGAAGATCCACCTCTTCAGACTGTATCTGGGTTCCACTTCAGTCCCTGCCCCTAACACGTGATACCTCTAGTATTTGATACTTATTTTATGTGTAGTATTGTAATGTATTTTGGATTCTATTTTAGGCACTGTTGTATCATAGTATACTTGGCTTCCGCTAACTTGTGGTAGGGCTCAAATAGTGTTATGCTCACACTCACTGGTCTGGGAGTGTTGTTGAACCTGATCTGTCACTGTTACTCATTTAAATTGAATGGATGCACTCATGTTCTATTGTGCTGGAAGTCACTCTGGTTAAGAGCGTCTGATAAATGCATGTAATGTAATGTAAGATGCCTGATTGTCCACTTCCTTTATCAGCAAAATATACAAAACCTTTTTTAAATTGTAATATATCTATTAGGGTGTATGTGAACAATGTATTAGGATATTGTAAGATTATGATTATACTTTTCACAAGTCTTGCAATATGTTTTCCACCATTGCTCTGTGGGCACTGCAATGTACTGCAATTCTCTTCTTATATACAATATATATTCTATAATAAATCTGTAAATTTATTTTTCATCAAATTGTTGTGGGTCTTTTTTTAAACCCAGGACTGTGTTTTAGGGTTGAGAATAAGTATATAACGTGAATTCCGTAATGGCTCTGCTGTCAAGCAATGTAAGTTAGAGAATGGTACAACTACATGGATGCCACAAACCTCAGGATATTTTCTATAGAACATTTATTCATACTTACATGTTTCACATGATGGGGTTTTGGGGTATTTTATGCATGTAGTGCAGGGCACACACTGGTCAACATCAGAATTCCAAAACTCAGCTTTGTTGCATTGACCTGTAGGGAGGGAAGAAAATCAGATGTAAAATTTAGACAGACCTCATATATGGCATTACATTACTGGAATTTTAGCAGATGCTCTTATCTAGAGTAGCATACAAAGATTACAGTTTTACAGGTCATCCATTCATATAGCTGAATATTTACTGAGGTAATTCTGGGTTAAGTACCTTGCCCAAGGGTACAGCAGCAGCGTCACAGTGAACGAACCAGCAACCTTTCTGTTATGAGCCCTGCTCCTTACCACTACGGTCCACTGCTACCCCAATGCAAACAAAAATAAATGTATTCTAAAATCATTATAGAGAAATACAGCACCAACCTTTATGAAGGCTGACTAACGAACAGCATAAAGATGTCTTAAAATGCCTTCTACGAAGAATGAGCATCACTTATGCATTTAAGTACCCCTAACCAATCACATCAGTTCGCAGGCAACTAATGCAGTCTTTTTTTGTGGCAAATACTGGCCTCTTCTATTCAAAGACTGTGGGAGAACATATTATAACACTTTAAAATGTCAATTCACAGTTATAAGTTAATTCACAGTTATATACCCTAATACACCTAATACATGTAGTATTACACTGGGGAGCCACAGTCTGCTTGCCTGAATGTGCACATGAAGTGTCTTCCTCTGACTCATGTCTGTGCTAGCTCAACTGCTGGACTGTGATGTGAAGAGAAGCTGTGGCTGATTTCATGTATGTCAGGAGAGAGCATATGTTTGCCTGCACTTTCCCTGACTGTTAATGGTGGTTGGAGGAATGGGCAGCAGAATAATGACCTAATTGGGCATAACAAATTGGAAGAAAAATCATTGGGCATCCAAAATACCAATACAAAAAGAAATAAAGCTACAAAAGAAATAAGATCAAATATACCTTCAACATGACATACACATGTATATAGCAACTGTGTCTGAAGATTAGACAATTAAAATATTAATTAAAAAGCAATAACACTTGTTTCACTTGTGCTACATCTGTAAACACCACTAGCTTAGGTACAACTGTTAATATCACTAACATGCATTTCCATTTCTTTTGATTGAATTGAGATGGTTTCAGTGTTCACAGCACTAAATTGAACAAACACGCCTTAGCCATCATATCCCTTCCAGAAAAAGTTATGACCTTTTAATCAAGTGTGTAATATCTATTACAGCATCCTCCCTGTCCTCAGCCTTGATTTATCTGGACCTTTCTGGAGCCTTTGATACAGTGGACCACACTCTTCTGTCTACCCTAGCTACTTTGGGGATCGCTGACATCGCCTTTCTTTGGATCCAATCCTACCTCTCTGGACGCTCTTTCAGGATGTCCTGGAATGGTGGGTTGTCTAAACCCAACAGCCTGCCTACAGGAGCCCCTCAAGGCTCTGTACTTAGCCCCTTCCTCTTCTCTCTTTACATGCAATCTCTTGGCTCTGTCATCTCCTCCCATGGCTTTACATACCACTTAACCTGATGACATGCATCTTTTCCTTACTTTTGCGCCATCTGACACACAGATCTCTACGCGCAACTCAGCTTGCCTGAAGGACATTTGGTGGATGGATGGTGAACCACCACCTAAAGCTTAACCTGGCTAAGACTGAGATGCTTTACATCCCATCCAAGTCCTCCTTGTTTCAAGACGTCACCCTCACTCTAGATTATGCAAGCCAATTCACCAATAGCACTGTCAAAAGCCTTGTCATAATACTTCATAGCCAACTGTACTTCTCTCAAGTTGCAGCAGTGAGTCGGGCATGCAGATTCTTTTTGTACAACATCCAAAGACTCCTAGTTCAGACCCTGGTCCTCTCTCTCGCCTGGACTGCTATAACTTCCTGTTTACTTGTCTTCCTGCCTGTGCCATCAAACCCCTACAACTAAACCAGAATGACAATATCTATGACTTGTCTACCATCTCCCTACATGTAGTCATTACACCCCTCCTCACCTGACTGCATTGGCTTCCTGTTATTGCTGGCATCAAGTTCAAAACCTTAGTGCTGGCATATAAGTGTCAGGGCCCCCGCCCCCTAGCTGTTGTTTGTTTTTCCCTGTCCATGTGCTTTTTGTTTTTCCTTGTGTTCTAGCCCTGCCCCGCTCTCCGCCCTGTCTCCGCCCACCTGATTGTCTCCACCTGCCTGCCTGCACACCTGCTTCCCATCACCTTATCAGCCCAGCCCTATATCTACCCTGCTTGTCTCTGTGTTGTTTGCCAGATCGTTTCAGTGTTTCTGCCTGTCTCGTTTCCCGCCTGTTTCCCTGTTTGGATTTCGCTGGTTTTTGCCTTGCCTGTTCCTCAACATCGTTTTTTTGCCTGCCCTTCTGTCCTGATTGCCTGATCTGCCTGCCTTCAAGGTTTGACCCTGCCTGTTTCTGTTTTGATCCTTGTTTTGCCCTTGGACTGCCTACCTGGTATTTTGACCCTGCCTGTTTTGGACTGCCTGCTTGTTTGACGATTCTGCTAATAAACGCCTGGAATTGGAGCACTCGTGGTCCGCGTCTGAGTCCGTGCCTGAGTCCTGACAATAAGACAATGAATGGGACAGCCCCTTCATACTAGGGATGCACCGATTGTGAAATTCTGGGCCGATACCGATACCAATGTTTAAAATAACAATTTGGCCGATAGCCGATACTGATGTTTTTTGTTTTTGTTATTTACTATTTGGTCAGAAGAGACGTGATGAGGCTTTATTAGTTTGATAGCTTGCTAGCTCTTAGTAACATGACAGCTGAGCAAAGTGCATGAAAGCCAAATTAGCTAGCAAGCTATCTAGCTTTCTACGTTGTTTTCATTGTAGCTAGATAGCTATGTGTTTGTTTGCAACAGGGCCAGCCCGACGCATAAGCAAACTAAGCGCCTGCATGGGGCCCCCGTGGCCACCAGAGGGCCCCAAAGAGAGCTTGAAATGTTTATTTATTGTGATATATTATGTCAATGGTAATCATACAAAAACACAATATTATGTTAATGGGCTGGCTAGCTAATACTACTAGTTTAATCAATTCCCGCTGCCTCTGTCAGAGCTGATGTTATGTTCATGCCCATGCGCACTGTAACGGACTTTAACTGCATTTTGATGCAAGCACCCCCGTTGCCAGCTAGGAGTTGGAGTGTTGTTAGCCTGGTCTGACCTGTTACTCTTTTGTGCTGGACGTTGCTCTACATAAGAGTGTCTGCTAAATGAATGTAATCTAACACAAATGCTTTCAGTGTACAAACTTGACAAGATACTCACAATCACAAATCTCATACTCTCCATATATATGTGTCTCAGCTGTATTATTCCAACTCACAACTATCCAAAACTATGCAAAATGAATTTTGTTCAATGTTTCTGTGTAGTATCTGTATCCACTTTGTGACCATCTAAATAATGCACAGATCAGTCATAGATGTAGGTGTCACTTGAACTTGGAGGGGGAGGGGGGGCACAAACAGTAAATTTTGTTCATAATATTTATGAGGGGAAACTGACACTGCTACGATAAATCCTGATGTTAGCAGAGACATCCCTCTAGCAAGAAACACTCAGGTGGTTTCTGACTGCTGATACTACTGGATTCCCAATTCGACCATCTATCAATGGCTTGCTAATGTTACCTAGAAAACCAAATGTTGGCCATTCACCCACCAGCTTGTGCATATAACCCATTCTTTCATAGTCAGTGAAAATTTGATTGACAGGAGTTGGTGAGCTACTTTGTTACTTTATCGGTAGCAATAACTGAACAAGCCAACACTGTACTGCTGGTGTGCTAGGTTACACTGCATGGACATCATAGGGCATTGTCATGATGTACTGTAATTTTTTTATTATTAATATTATTGTGAAAAAGAAAGATATAGATTACAAGTACAACAGAATCAAACAGAAAACACTCAAGGAAAACAAAACAAATAAACAAAACAGAAAACAAAACAAAACTAGATTAATATACTCTAGGAATAAGGAATGGATATCAACT
Source organism: Megalops cyprinoides (assembly GCF_013368585.1). NCBI lineage: Eukaryota > Metazoa > Chordata > Actinopteri > Elopiformes > Megalopidae > Megalops > Megalops cyprinoides. The sequence continues at coordinate 71,550,757 of NC_050583.1, forward strand.
CTAATTAACAGGTAATAAGGTAATAACACTATAAACTGACATTCTCGTCACCTTAATTTCATATTATTATGGCCACTCAATTCAAACTACCATTAACATGTACATTGTTACATATAAACAAACATGTACACTGTCATATAGTTTCTTTGATTCATACACGCACCCATAATACACATACATATGAAGGTTTTATGTAAATATTTCCAGCAGTTCCCAACCCTGTCCTAGACTGATTGTGTCCCATTGTCCAAGTTGTTTGCAATATATCCCTATAAAATGAAGTGGTGTCCAAGTGCAAAATCACCTTCTAAAATAAACTGGTGTTTAAGAAATCTATTCAAGTGTAATTACAGTCCTAATGTTGCTTTAATGACAAATATTTTCCCAGAATAACTAAATTATTTATTGATTTATTACCTTCCCTGAGATTTCCTGACAATCATATAAATAAATCTCATGTTAAGTGCTTATTTCTACTAGTGACAAGCCTCTGAGCTTGAACCCAGAAAAGGGCTACAAATGGACTATTCCAGAATAAATGAGCAATTGTTTCAATTTCTCCTTGACAGACTCTGCAGTAAATCGACAGTTCACTACCCCAGACTTTAAGCATTTGTTGTATTGCTAAAACTTTGCATTAATTTGTGTCTTATCTTAAAATATTTTAAAGAAGAGTCAATCATGGATTTATAAGATTCAAAACTTTACCAATCTGCAGTCTGACACATTTTCCAAGATTCCACTTGGAGTTTTTATTCATGATTTAGATGTTAAGCATGATTTATATATTAGTTTATCTTAAGCTTTCCCAGACACTTTAAGTTCTTAATACTTGGCTGACAGATTAATACCTTAGTATTATTAATTTTTGTTTCCATTTTGGTGGCAGGGCAGCAGGCAGTTGGTTAAATTTGAATCCAGAGCAGATTTTGCCATACACTTTGATTGTTGTTTATGATTATGAAGTTGTTTATGAGTCATAACATACTTCTTCATTCACAATGTTGTTGAGAAATGCTATACCACTGTCAAATATCTTCTTCCAAAAGGATGATTTTCCACTAATTCAAATATTAGAATTTAACTATATTGTCTGTTGTAGAATATTTTCCCATTGTTGTGAGGAATAGCTTCAAGAATAGCCAACATCTCCGATGGCAGATTAGCAGACTAGGAAATGACAAGAAAACAGCTGTCTGTGCGTGATCATCAAAACCCCCCAAAAAGACTCTGTATATTAGTATTATCCTTTCCAGTCCCCAGAGTGTTGTTGACACAGCGTTCTGTTAAAATGAAAGGCAACATTCTTTTTGTTGCATTTGGTTGTGAGCAAAGCATGCACCATGGATAGAACATTCATAGTCTAAATATTCTAACATGTGCATCTGACATCACAATGCTGCAGTGATCTTTTGAGATTGTGTGCATGTTACTATGACTGTATGTGCTAGCATTTACATTTGCATTTGTTCATTTGGCAGATGCTTTTATCTCAAGTGACTTACAAGTGAGTACAACACAAGCAAAAAGCCATATGCAGAGTCAACAATATTAGATGCTATGCTAGCAAGTGAGCAAGTGCATTCATATGTGGTTTTTGCTTTTAATTATAAAACCACATCCTTTCCCTCAGTGTGTTGCTTCTATCACCTCCTTTTTTGAAACAAGAAGCATAAAGGCAAGAACATTTGGAAAAGTCTTGATTATCCTTTTCTTTTTTTAGAGGGAGGATATCCTCTATATGTCTTAATGATAAACCCTCTCAAATTAATGGTAACCTCTCCAGATCATGGATTTCCCAGGGAGGGGCTTTTCAGTTATGTTGAAAATGTAGAAAACAGCCTATGTCCAACAAAATTTCCTATGATTACTTAGACAGGTATTTGCATTTTTTGCAATTACTTTTATAATCTTAATAATGTACACAATATGTACACTATCCAGTAGTATTCATGATTTCATTCCTCAGTACAAGTAGAAGAGGAAAGAGGCAAAAAAAAATGTTGAAAGTACATGTAATTTGAATGTCAATTTTATCTGCCTAATCTGGTAAAAAAAAAAACAACCCTGACACTGGAAGACCTGAAGGCCAATGAATATAACACTTTCAGGCCTTTATAAGTGCTTTCTCACAAAATTCAGAGTGATAGAGTGATATAGCCTGTTATATAGTGTTGTTCTTGGTGAAAACCAATGTTTGAAATGATGGGTGTCTGGGGGAAACTGGGACCATCATTCAGTTGTCTAAAATGTCTTTGTATGCTGTAGCATTAATGTTACCCTTCACTGGAACTAAGGGGCCTAACTCAAACCTTGAAAAACAGCCCCAGACCATTATCCCTCCTCCAACAAACTTTACAGGAGGCACTGTGCATTCCGGTAGGTAGCCCTGTCCTGGCATCTGCCAAACCCAGATTCGTCCATCAGTCTACCAGATAGTGAAGCGTGATTGATCACTCCAGAGAACGTGTTTCCACTGCTCCAGAGTCCAGTGGTGGTGTGCTTTGCACCACTCAAGCCATTGCTTGGCATTGCACATAGTAATGTTGGGCTTGTGTGCAGCTGCTCAGATATGGAAATCCATTTCATGAAACTCCCGACACACAGTTCTTGTGCAGATGTTGCAGCCAGAGACAGCTTGGAACTCTGTAGTGAGTGATTCAACAGAGGATAGGTGGTTTTTAAGTGCTACATGCTTGATCAACAGAGGATAGGTGGTTTTTACATGTTATGTGCTTCAGCACTCGGCAGCCCCGCTCTGTAAGTTTACCGCTTCATGGCTGAGCTGTGGTTGCTCCTAGATGCTTCCACTTGACAATAATAACACTTACAGTTGACCGGGGCAGATCTTGCAGGGCAGAAATTTCGTGAAGTGACTTGTGGCAAAGATGGCATCCTATGACGGTGCCACATTTAAAGCCACTGAGCTCTCCAGTATCACCCATTCTACTTCCAAGGTTTGTCTATGAAGATTGAATGGCTATGTGCTTGATTTCATGCACCTGTTAACATTCGGTGTGGCTGAAACACCTGAACTCAATAATTAGGAGGGGTGTCCACATATTTTTGGCTATATAGTGTACTTTGGTAACCTAATTTTGACATATCCAGTCTTTTAAAATTGTTCACAATAGAACAGATACAGCTTGAAACAAATTTAACCTTTGTACTGTACTTTCTTGGATTTTAATTAACTAGGTAGTGTTGTAAGGTAATTGATCATTATAATTTCATTGGTGTAAAGAAGTGTAATGTATAATACTATGAAACTTACAGTGAATTCTGCCTCTATTTACAAGTATTTGAAGAAGAAAAAGCATGTGGATCAGTCTTATAAAACCAATATTATACTCGAGGGTGTCCATTATTATGATTATTGGCACTTGGTGATGCTGATGTGGCAGAACTTTAGTGTGTAGCTCATGTGAGCCCTGCGTAAAAGCCTTAGGTAGCGGGTAGCAGGTAGCCGAACGGTTGCAGCGGTTACATCACTCCCTGAGACCTGGTTAAATAGCGTTGTTGCTGACAGGCTAGGGGAAATTTGCCTTTAGCTCAACTGGCAACGACGCTGGGCGTGAGGGGTTGGCAGCGAGCAGTGAGAATCCTGGTTCGAAATTCGCTTGCTCGCTGACCCACACCCATTACACTGACGTACCTCATGACCTCACACCCTCTCCTGTATTATTACTTTATTGATTACTCCCACAGTGATTCTTGTTACAGACTTCAGTCATTTGAATCTTTAGTTACAATGTTTTTGGTTTTATTAAAATGGCATAAAATCTGTCTTCTATAATAACTTGCATACATGCAACTTAATTTTTACATCTACATCTGCATAATAGCCTGAAGCTTTTTACTTCAATAGATTCCAGATAAATTGCTCCATTCTCAAACTCTGAAGGACTCTGAGAAGTTCTGATGTTCTAGTATTGTAATACCATTCGTCAGACTCAATTACTTAGTGGAAATGAACTGTTATCAGTTTTTGTGTGTGATGCGAGAGATGTCCAGGCACCTATCTATGTAACGTAAAATGCTCCTGGCATTTTTCCTATACAAATTATGTAATGTAGGTGATGCTCTGCAAGTCTCTTATTAACCTATTATTGTGTTCAGAGAACTAGCTGTTTGCATCAAATGTGTAAACCTATCTGCATGACTAACAAACCTGTTAAATGTCAAGAAAAAAATGGTAATTTATTTAATTGTAGCCATATAGTTGTGAGAGAAACATATGTGCTGGTGTTTGTGTGTATGCATGCACGTTATTTAAAATCTGGGAGACCCCCAAAGAAACACTGTTTTTTTCACTGGTGTAAACCATTTGGTGGGTCATAGTTTAAGACAATCTGGTTGAAAGTAAAGAAAATTAGGACAGCAGTACGTCTGAAGCTTTAACATCTTTAGAGATCATAGATTATTGGAGAGAAGCCTCGCATTCAAGGAAATATACAGACTTTTCTCACAAGCATTACATTCTAATTTAAACAGACATTTTAATGAAAATGTACTGGATATGTCACCTTGTTAATAAAGTGTAATTTTTAAATTATGACAAGTCTGACTTCCTTGAGCAAAGGTCAGGCTAAGTTAATCCCAGTGGTAATCGTCTGGGGAGGCTTTGTGGGTTTCTAGTTCTTCAGAAGTGAGTCGGGAAATTCCATTGGGGTTAGGTGCTGATGCACTTCCCAGGGTGTGAATCAAGCTAGTTCATTTCATGTAACCCACTAGTGGTACAGTTTAAAAGCACAAGTGTGTGCAGGTGAGTACATATTATGAAAGAGTTAGTGTTTTTGTGAGACAGATGGCATGTGCTAGGTATTAGTGGTTGAGCTACTCATATACAGTACTAAAGTAGCAGTAAATTATGATCAATGATACACAGCCTTCCAATCTGAAAATGTGGTTGTGTTGTCATGAAAAACAGTTGCACATACTATACAGTATAGTATTTGCAGGGGTCTTTAATATTCATCCTCCAGGAATTATGAGGGCCTCTGGTAGCTGAAACTAAAATTACTAGAATTATTTTGGCATGTGATTTTTAAGTTAATATTTGAAGAGACTTTAAGATGTTTTACTTTTCATAATTGGTAGGTTTGAGAAAAACAATTCGCTTATTAGATGGGTTGAGAACAGTTTCAGAACCTCTGACAGTGGTTCCATTTTTGTCAGACATATGGTCACAGGTACAGAATGAGTGAGTCGCACTGTGGAGCAGTTTGACGTAAAGACAGGTTATGAAATGAGTGTGCAGGAAACTGGGGAAAAACAGTTCTACGTAACATCAACGTCACTCAATGAGGTTTACAGGAAAGAGGAGGATCAAATTTATTTTGCACTAGCTACTCCCTGGGGAAGGATACTGAATCAAAGCTTCCAGGGAAGTGTAACTGAAACAACTGAAAGATGACAAAATCTCCCCTGAGAGGAATCTTGACATTCTCACCATGCACGCAAGGGATTTTTGCATGATTAATTCCCACTTAATTGTTAAATCTACACATATCATTAGGCTCCAATGATAAATATAAACAAAGATTTTTTTTATGAGGACAAACTTATTCAAAGTTTTATGTTGCATAAACAACAAATGACATATTTATTAAGATTAGAGTAGCAAACATGTAAACCATCCTTTCTCCTAAACTTCTTGTAACATACTTTTGCTGAGGAGTTCTCAAGCAGTCACCAGTTGTGTGATAGCATATTTGTTAAGATGCATCTTTAAGGATTACACATCATTACAAAGTATTGTTACTGTATTTTCAGACTAAGATGTCTTACAGTCAATAGTCAAAAGTGTTCATGAGGAGGTCAATGAAGAAAAACACAATACAAAAAATGAATCACAACACTTGAAGGATATTCATATTCCACATCTCTATCCACTCAGAGAAAGGCATTTTAAACATTATTAATCCTTATTTCAATGCCTGTCCATGACTCACATTTTATAAATGACAAGATGGGTGCTGGAAAAAGTAAGAAGTGTATACTTCAGTAGTGACTCTACAAAACAATAAAATAAAACTAATGACATTACAAATTGTCAATATTTTATGAATGTAATGTAATTAACAACGAATTAACAATTAAACGGTATCAACGAGCATCACCCACATTATTGAATTACTTATGAAAGTTAACTATGAAAATTAACTAAGAGGTAATGTCAAACCCAGACCAGGATTCAAAGCCAGTCAACCCCAAATAAATCGAAAGTTTTTTAACAAAACACACTATACAACAGTATACCTCCAGGGATATAGTGGTGAAACGTTGCTCTGACTGGGAAGCTCATTTCACACAGAGGTTACGAAGACTCGAGGTGTCTGAATGACAATGGTGATGATAACGCCTACTAGCCCTGGCACACAAATCCTCAACATCTGCACCAACGCATTTCATAGTGAAATAAAGGAATGGGAATGCGGAACCGCTTGATAGAACTGCATCTGATCACGGATTTCTGAAAGTAACCATTTACTCTTTCAGACCAAAGTCGCATCTTAACTTTAACGACAAGAAGTGAAATAAAAATGTTCGTGACATCTGCTATTCTTACTCTGCGTCTTCTAAACAGTATTTTGACAATATTATATAGAAAAACAGACTTAAACGCAGACCTCTAAACTCTTACTTTCATGTGCGTTCGTTCCACAGAGTTTCCCTCCCGTCACAAGGATAATCCCGTACAGCACAGGAAAAATGGTGTTTGAAATCATCTTGTCCTGTAAAATCCCGAAGAGTATTCCCGAGTTTGCCTGTGACAAAGCAGGGCTATGCTCACGTTTACAGCGCTACCATTTGAATGAGTCATCCAGAATAATATCTGCCTTGTTTTAAAATCGCCCACACCCACGCGTAAAGTTCATCTTGTGTGAGTCATTTCCTAAGTACTCAAAATCTGTGTGCCTGCGCAGAATACCAGACTCACATTCAACAGGAAACTCTCTTGTATAAGAGATCTTGAAGTGGTTAGGCTCTTCATTTTCGGTCTTCAGAAATTGGATGAAGAGTTTCGTTTCTAAGTGTACCAACCCGAAAAAATAGTACTATACAGAGTTGAATTTTTCCATTTTAAAACAAAGGCGTACCTACAAGATAAAAATTAGCACCGTATAGCGTTGAGTTTTTCCATTTTAAAACACATTCTTGCACTGAAATGGGTGCATTTTATCGGATGAGGGGTTTTCTACTACTACTACTAAGGAGACGAATAATAGTATTGGGTATTAGGTGGAGGATTAGATAAACTACGCTCCACGGTCCTCTGTTTCATCGTAGCGAAGGTGCTGCACGGAAAGACGTTGGTCCCAGCGTTTTTAATAGCCCATATGTAGCAGAGCTGTGTGATTAGCCCGTGTGAGCCCTGCGTAAAGCCTTAGGTAGCGGGTAGCAGGTAGCCGAGCGGTTGCAGCGGTTACGTCACTCCCCAAGACCTGGTTAAATAGCGTTATTACCGACAGGCTAAGGGCAATTTGCCTTTAGCTCAACTGGTAACGACGCTGGCTGTAAGGGGTTGGCAGTAAGCAGTGAGAACGTCGGTTCGAAACGCGCTTGTTCGCTGATCCGCGTAACATCAAATTAAACACAAGACCCCACCCGATACACATACAAACACTAAAACAGTCATAATCCATGCGGAAACCGTCTCTGCAAAACCAAGGCTCCAAGGAGGATTTTAAATCACTTAGTCCTGGGTGGATGAGATTTTATCCGGCTCCCTACGCACTTACAGGAAGGGCAACGAACGCTACCCGACATTTGTTTTATAGCTCATTTAAACACATTTTGGGAGAGACTTCGACTTGGACTACAGACGTGATGCATTACATCCAAACTGCAGAGGCGCTTTCCTGCTTTCAAATATCACTGACAACACGCAATGGGTCTGACTGAGCTCCCCGGTAAAAAAATAATAATAATAGCTTTAAAATCCACTCCACCCACCACAAAGTGTGTCTTCAGTATCCGCAGTCCCAGCAATAATTTTTGGCTACTGCAAGAATAGAATATCTCGTCTTGCGAACCCAAGAAATCTTACGGTAATAAACCCCAGCAACGTAGTTGATTCTAGTGACTCTGTTATCCACATAACATAACACTCGCTCAATGTTAGCTACTTGTAAAAAAAAAAAAAAAAAAACGGTTATTGTTAATAACATTACTTATCCAGGTGTAGGAAAATCTATACGACTAAACCAGCGTTTCCCAAACCGCTCCTGGAGGACCCCTTGTCCTCCATGTTTTAAATCTCCCCACTCCAACACAGCTTATTCAAATGATCAACTCGTTATGAACTCCTGAAGCTGCTTAATAACAAACTGACCATTTAAATCAGCTGTGTTGGAGCAGGGAGAGATCTAAAACATGCAGGACAAGGGGTCCTCCAGGAGAGGTTTAGGAAACGCTGGACTAAACAACTCATGCCATATTACTTTCTTCCACTGCTCAGAAGTCCACAGAAGAATTGCAAACCCTACCATAAATATCAACTTTGTGAAGCAATTTGTGTACAATTTTTGGTGAGAGTGGGACACAGAGGTGTATATTCTGTGGTGCATCAGAGAGACAGCAGAATAATGTAAAAGATATCCTTAATTAACTCAAATCCTCAAAAATTTAAATGTGTTACCGTGAACTGTTTTTTAGATCTCTTTTCATACATTCCTTTCGATGAATTCATTAAAACAGTAATGTATTCAAATAAAACACTTCTCATACTTAGCTCTTATTTGTGTTTTAATACTAGTATTGGCTTAATGTAATACTGATATCTTGAATCATGAAACAGCCCAAAATATGCCAAAATACCAATGTTGGCATACTTTCCACATTTTCACCTTTTGACCACAACACAGCACAACACATGTACCACATGGTATAGCTGAATTGTTGGGAAAGTTGGAAAATTGTGGGATTCTTTTCAGTCTATGAAGCTTCATAGTCATGGTTGTTGCAGGTGTGGTGACGCTTTGCTCTGGGGCTTGAGCAATAGTTCTGTCTGAATGTTTGGTGTGCTGTCCTCAGCATCCCTGGGTATCTCCTTTTCAGCAGGTGTCTCACCTGCTATGTTTATGCATTTCTTCACAAAAGTGTATTCCTAAAGTATTGCACACCACCAGGTCAGTGCTGACAAATTATGTCAGGCAAATTCAGCAAAAGAACAATTCTGCAGGACTCTTTCAAGTAGGTAGTAGGTCAGTTCATAGGTAGACAGTCACATATTTTCTCAGATCATGTTTCCAGTTAAGTCCTTCTGACAGAGCAATCCAGACTATTTCCATCAGTGACCTATTCTGGCACTCAGCTTCTCCATTTCTGAGCCCATTTTGGAGTTGTTTATAGATGTTTTATGCCATTTGTTTCATAACTTCATAATTTGTTTCACACTCATGTAACTCCTCAGATCTAAACTGGGGCCCATTGTCTAATATGATAGTGACCGGCAGTCCATGATGGCTGAATACTGATTCAAGACTGTCAGTCACCTTGAACGTGGTTGTGGATGTCAGTACATCATATTCATAGTAAGGACTACAGTTCTCAACTACCACAAGTATGGAATGGTTGGACGGCAGGGGATCTCTGGATATATCCTGCCAGGAACTGTCTGGTAGTATTGTAGATGTTAGTGGTTTGGGTACGTTGGATCTTGCCATAATCTGGCAATCATGGCATACCTTAGAGTGTCTTGTATGTGGGCCACCACACTTTGGACTGGGGGTGTGGCTTGATTCCCACGATTCCTAAATGTCCTTCATGAGCTAAAGCAAGTAACATACAACACAAAACATCACTGAGTCTAATACTCGTCAATCATAAATCATGATAATAATGATAAATAATAATAATAATTACTGAAACTGAGGGGGCAGTTTCACCCGTAACTAGGTTCAGGCTAATTTGCTGTCACAGTAGGGTGTCGGTTAGGACACAGGAGTCAGGTTCCGGGTTCAGTTGTTTATTGGGGATTTGAATGGATGGATGCGAGGGTTTGTGTTGTATGTGCGTGTGGTTTCCTGCAAGGAGTAAGCAGGGAGAATGAATCAGTACATTGCATCAGGATAACAGGCATGGGACATACAGGCTTTGACTGCATGAGTGGCTATGGAAACATTTATACGTCAAGGACACACTATCTTAATTAACATGCACACCCCTCTCTCTCTACAGGCAATTGTATTACAACCAGTTGAATTTAGGCATACTACTTACTTTGGCACAGACGCACACAACAACAGCACAATGTTTGGTCCCCAAAGGCTTGGTCTCCCCAGTTCTTCACCTCCCAGGTATTATTGCAGTACTGAGGTGGGGGAGGTCACCACCACCTTTATATTGTCCCATATCCCTGGCCCTATTGAGGCCCTGATTGGTGACCAAAGGATACGGGCAGGTCCGAGGGCAAATGGTGACCTGGGGGCCGTCCTCGGGGGTGCGCCTGTGCCTCGAGTTCCCTGTGGGGGTCCTGCTGATAAGGGGAGCAGCAGAACCGGTTTCGCCAGGTTTCAACTGAGTTGTAAACAAGTGCCTGTGAGAGGTGGGGGTGGTGCGCAAACAAGGACAAAAACAAAGACAGAAACAGAAACATGTGGCCCTTTTCTACAATTACAATGGTTCATACGTGATGACAGTAATAATAGCATGACTAATAACAATAATAACAGTAAGAGTAATAATAATAATAATCATCATTGTTATTTTTATCAACATCAAGAATAATAATACTGATTGTGAATAAGTGATAACCGTAATAACAATACTAATAATAACAGAAATATCAATAACAATAATAATAATAATAATAACGACAGCAGATGAATAATGGTAATGGATAACAAAAATAAATAAATAAATTCAATTCAGTTCAATTTATTTTTATTTGTATAGCGCTTTTTACAACACAAGTTGTCACAAAGCAGCTTTACATTGTTCCCAGGCCTGAGACCCCCTGAGAGCAAGCCTAAGGCAACAGTGGCAAGGAAAAACTCCCTGTCAGGAAGAAACCTTGAGCAGAACCGGGCTCAGAGGGGGGGTCCATCTGCTTCTGGCCGGCACTGGGCAGATAGAGATAAATAAGGAAGGAAAGAAAGGAATTCTGGGGGGGTCAACTTGTCTGCAAGTTGAGACTTACAAGGATGGGTTCCCAGGTATCACTGAATTGTTTGGATTGTTTATTGTTTTTGCTGTGATTCGTTTCATTGAGAGATATTCTATTAACATATTAAGCCTTTGCGACATTGAGAGTTTGTGCCTGTATTTCCAGTTAAGGAGTATTGTTTTTTTGGCTATGGTCAACATGATAAGTATGGTTTTGTGATATTTGTGAAAATGACTGATGGGTGTGAGATCTCCTAGAATGCAAAGAGATGGGGACAGTGGAATGCTGTGCAGCAGAAATTTGAAGAGTTCAACTGTTACAGTTTGCCAGAAATTTTGGGTTGGTGTGCATTGCCAAAAAGAGTGGTGATAACAATCTATTGTGTTGAGCGTGCATTGTGGACAGATATCTGTATCGGTGAAGCCCATGAGGTGCATTCTGCGATTTGTGATGTGTGTTCTGTGCATAATCTTATACTGGATTAGCTGTAGTCGGGAGTTGTTAGACATGGAGTAGATGTTGCTACATATTTGTTTCCAGAAATTGAGATCAGTCTTGATTGTTAAATGTTTTTCCCAGTCCGTGATTGGGATGGATAGTGTTTTTTCTTTTGGTGATGATATGAGTTTATATAGTTTAGGTAAAGGTTTCTTAGATGTTGAAATGGATGCAATGTTATCTATTAATGGCTGTGGTTGCAAATTATTGTTGGATAATTGTATTTTATTGTAAAAAGTTTTCTTGGGTGATGTCATATTTCTGTGTTAGTTCATGGATGGTTAAGAATTTATCATTTTCAAATAAGTGGTGTATGTGAGTGATTCCTTTACTTTTCCATGAGTTAAATATGAAGGTGGTCTTATTGATTAAGAAATCCAATTTGTTCCAAATTGGTGTGAGTTTACAGGGATTAAGTGGGTGGTTGGTGATCTTATTGATTTCCTACCAAGCTTCCAGAGTTGTTGAAATGGTGATGGTCTTATAACAATCATATTTTTGATTGATTGGGACAAGAATGGTATGTCTTGAATGGAGAGTTCTTCACGTATTGACTGTTCTATTTCACGCCAAGGATCTTGTAGCATGTCTGAATATATCCATTTCATTATGTACTGTAACTGATAAGATAAGCAGGAATGAAAAAAAGTTTGGGGGCATTTAAGCCACCAAGCAGCTTGCTTTCCTGAAGTATTGAGAATTTAATTCTTGTTTATTTTTCCAGTAAAATTTTGTGATTATTGAGTTTAGAGTAGAAAACCAACTGGATGTTGGAAAGAAGGGAGTCATTGAAAAAAGATTCTTGGTAGGACTGCCATTTTCACTGCAGCTATGCAACCAGCAAGTGAGAGTGGCAAGTTATTCCATCGGTTTTAAGAATTGACATGAATTTGCATTAAGTTCAGTTCAAACAACTCTGAAAGGTTGGAGGAAATATCAATGCCGAGATATCGAATGTTACTTGTAGGGATGTTAAGTGAGAAATTGGGGGACACAGCATTCCACTGGTCCTGGTTACCTGGTGAGAATAATGGATTTTGACCAGTTGATTGAATATTCTGAGATGGTGGAAAATTTCCCAATCAGATTGAAAATAGCAAGAAGTGATGTTAGAGGATTTTGTGTATATAGTAATAGGTCATCTGCATATAGACTGTGTGATGGAGTGTCGTCACTACGGTTGAGTATGCACTCTGACTGCCATACCAACGAGCCTGGCTCTTTGGCGTCGCGGTCAAAGTTGCATGGTTGGTACCCCGTAGACCTGGGTTTGAGACCGGGTGGGGTGACTGCTGTTGCAGTTCGGTTGACCGTGGTGTGTGAGGGACCCCAGAGATGGGTGAAGCATGGTGTGAGGGACCCCGGAGAAGGGTAAAGCACCAGTGAGTGGGGCACCCTGGGATGGGAGAAGTACGGTGGGGTATGCACGAGGGACGCCTTGGTGTGTGAAGCGCAGGGGCGCACTTCCCGAAGGGGAGGGCAGTGTGATGGAGTGCCGTCACTACGGTTGAGTATGCGCTCTGACTGCCATACCAACGAGTCTGGCTCTTTGGCGTTGTGGTCAAAGTTGCATGGTTGGTACCCCATAGACCTGGGTTTGAGGCTGGGTGGGGTGACTGCTCTCGCCCTTTGCTACAGACTGACCTTATGGGTTATGTTCAGGGTGGTGCTACCAGTGATTTTGGTGTCTTGGCGGATGGCAGCTGCTAGGGGTTCAATATGGGGCGGCAGTGTAGCGTAGTGGTTAAGGAGCAGGACTCATAACCGAAAGGTTGCTGGTTCGATCCCCACTGGGGCACTGCTGCTGTACCCTTGGGCAAGGTACTTAACCCACAGTTGCCTCAGTAAATATCCAGCTGTATAAATGGATAACATTGTAAAGAACTGTAACCTATGTAAGTCGCTTTGGATAAAAGCGTCTGCCAAATGAATAAATGTAAATGTAAATAGGGGTTCAAACAGGGCAAACAGTAGGGGTGAGAGTGTGAAGTGTAAAACGTGAAATTATGCTTGCTTTTTTGGTGTCCAATGACAAGACAATTGTATTTTTTTTTTGTTTTTGGCTATATTGAATAGGTGGCGCATGTTACTTGATGAATGCCTGCCTTTAATGAAGCCTGTTTGATCAGGGTGTATTATAGACGGTATGACTGTTTCTAATCTCATGGCTAGTGCCTTACTGATGATTTTAATATCTGTGTTAGTGAGAGATAATGGGCAATAACTTGAGCAGAGAGTTGGGTCTTTATTAGGTTTAAGGAGGAATGATATAAGTGCTGTGTTCATATGGGGTGAAATGACAGAGGATTTTCTAATTTCAGTGGTTCATAAAAATTAAATGGAAATTTCATTTTAATGAATAATGGTGATATTGTTGGCCAGAAATGTTTATTAAAATTTGGTAAAATTCTTATTTGTTAAAATTCTGCTGGGAAACCATCGGCTCCAGGTGCTTTATTATTTGGCATTGAAAACAGTGCTTTTTTCTGATGAAAGTGGTCAATCTAGATGTATTACTTGATTTTTATTTAGCCTGGGGAGTAGGTTTGGTCACACTAAGACCAAGTAATTGTTCTTGATTCATAAATATGTTAGTGTAAACAAATATTCACATGTTAGAATGACTAACATATCTCCTAGGCTAGGCTAAATGAGGTAGACTAGCTAAATTAGCCCACTTGCCCAAGCAAGCAAAAGCCATGTTGAGCATGTAAAACCTCTCTCTTAATGATAATGTGTCACTCACTGCTTTGCATTGCACTGAAATATTAGACACATATTCTCTGTTTTAAGCCATGACACCAAACAGAAAAGAGAAGCTACATACTTTGGCTGCAAGTTTAGGAATGACTGCCAAGAGTGCCACTCTCAGTCCTTCCAATCGCTGCCTTGCTTGTCACCAGTTTTGTTCAAGAGTTATTTGCAGGGCACAGATGCAGAATACAGAGAAAACCAGGTTTTATTTCAGTCTGCTCTGGGAAGATTGGTCAAACTAATAGGTTCACAGATTTGTTAAAACTAGATACCTCCATTTATACTAAATAAGACCTTGTTGAGGTCTCGCTTATTGAAGGCTTACTTTCAATGCAACTTGTAGCATTGTTTTTGTTAGCTTTGCTATTTTAATGTGAAATCATACAATTTAAATTGATGGTAATCAAATTACAGTTACATTTTAAACATATTTAGGTTATTGAAGGGATTACATTGGATTTTTTCATGTATATTTCATTTCTTTTTTTCATTTTATGTTTATTCAGTTGGAAAATCTATCCAATGATAGGCAGCTCTGGGGTGTATCTCCCATATGCCCCTCACAAAAAAAAAAAAGAAGAAAAAAGCGTGCAGCCTGCCTGACTCACAAGACAGTAGAATGGAGAGTGAGACAGAAAGCAACCAGCCCAACGTGTGTATGTCATGGAAATACCGGGACCATTTTACTTTCAAATATGGCAAAGGCAACATAACAGTACAATGCAAGCTGTGTTTGCCAGCAACCAAACTGCTATCCACTTAAAACGAGTCAACTGCTAACCTGAAGAAGCATCTTGAAGTAAGTTCTCTTTTTCATTATTTAAGCTAATATTGATTGCTAGCTAGCTATCTTACATTCTTTGGCTGCACTGGATTAGCTATTCAGCTAGCTAGTAGGCTAGTAGGTATAGTATTAAAGCTAACTAGCTAACAAGTAGATACAGTGACAAAACAAGTGAAATTTTACATGATCAAAACTGATTACTCCCAACAATTTTATACTATGCATGTTATACATTAAATTGTTAGGCTGGGGCCACACCAGTTGCGTCGCATGTGTGTGACGGTCGCAGAACGTCTTGATTTTCATTTCAGCGTCCATGTTAACAGGTTAGAGCAGCCACAAAGCCCGTGTGAGATACAGGTGTGGCTCAAGCCTCGCTGCAGTGGTGCCTCATCTAGAGATTCGGCGTGTTGCCTATTTTTTCCACATGACGCGCACGGGTCTCAGCAAAAAATGACAGTGAAAATGATCTGTTGATCATCATACCAGCAACATTACATAACTGACATCTTTCACTGTAGTTTCATTGTCTAGGCTATATGTCACAGACATATGGCGTGGCAAAGGTGAGTGAATCAGGAAAAGAGTGAGGAGTGAAAGAAAAGAACAAAAACCAAGACAACATAAAGGGCACTGCTATGAGCTATATTGCTCACAGTCCCCAACCGTAACAACAGGTTAACCAGGGACTCACGTGGGAAGCATAGCGTGGAAACCACTGACTGAGCGCCTGTTTCCCGGCAACCCACTGGGGCCACTTGGCCTAGCCCCTCAGGCTGATGTTGGGTCCATTAGTTTTTTGTTCAATTCTGTGTCCCAAAACCAAAAGAAAAAAAATCCCTGTCAAAAAAAAAAACAATAAATATGTAGAAAGTTCCTGGTAGAGGGGTAGAGTCAAACATCCTCAAGGGAACACAATGCTGCCTCCACCATCAAATGAGGTTGTCCCCCAAAACCACTGTTCATGTCTGTTTCATGCAGAAACTAATGCATAGGTACATACACTAACCCAGTGTAGCCGAAGTATCATATCAAATCAGTACGCTGAAAATCCTTGGTAATGCTTAGGATGTGTTTGTTTTTTTTCAAGAATGTAGAATCCCACTAATAGACATCTTTAGCCTTACAATTTTTGTGATTGTTGAAAATATTGGATATTTCTGTTCAGAGACTTCAGTAATATTAAAACAGTTTGTGTTGGATTTGGAGGGGATATCAGTTTTACAACTGAAATAAATTGTGTGCCAGACTCATTTTTTTTTCTAAGTGGAGTGAAATTGAAAGTTTGTAAAAGGAAATTTAAGTCATGATCCTAATGATATTTCCAAGTCCAAATCAGAATCAGTTAAAAGTGTTCACATTTGTTCCCCCCACTCCCAATATGATGCTATGCCTCTCTTGCCGAGTTAGCTTTTGCGCAATTCCTGAGAAGTAGCAACAATACAAAACAACACAAGGGAGAAAAAAAAGGAGAAAATGTTCAGGCTCACAGAAAGTCAGATTCTCTTTATTGCATACACAGCAGTGAGCTAAAACGAAATACAAATTATAACATTGATTTCCAATGTAACTTTAAAGAAAACTATGCTCTAGCAGGCCAGTGTCCTACTGGGAACAAAAAGTTTTTTGCAGCATTGCAAAGCATAGCAGCATTGAGCTCCTAAATAAGCTTTTGTAAACTGAGGAGTTTATCATACTTAAGTAATTCAGCAAAACTCTCCTACAGGGTTAGTGTCTCACACATTCACTGTACCTAGGTTGAACATATGATATATGTTTATATTTTTACATATATTTACATATGTTTAACCCAGACCTTCAGTTGCTGTGACAACACTGTTACTTCACTGTCCAAACCTAACTCTGCATGAGAATTAAAAGAATAAATAGAATAAATAAGAATAAATAAACAAACAAATATGAAAAATAATACATAAATAAACAAATATAGATTATGTATTCACTTATGTATTTCTGTATTTCTGCCTTTGATTTCATAATGAGATAAGGTCTTACACGCCACTGGTTTATCATAGACATAAGACCACACATTCTGCAGACAAAGACTCTGTCCTCTGTCACATAATTTTATCTGTCCAAAGTAAACTATTCCAAAGATTTAGTTTTTCCAACTCAAGCTGCCCGCTGTTGCTAAAAAAGCTACCATTCACATTTGTATCAGTGAGCATTAGCATCAGTATTAACGTGCACACTGTGGATAAAGCCAACTTAGCAAGCTTGCTAATGTTTCCATAATGTTGTATGACTGTGTAATTACCTGTTATGGTTTACAAACATTAATATCTTTGTGGGTTATTTGGGTAGGTCTGGAAATTGTTGTAGAAATAGCAGTGTTGAGAGAAAAAGTCTTTAACATCAGGAAAAAACATATGTACTTGCTAGTCAGCCAGTAAGCCAAAGTGATTTTAGCTAGCTTGTAAGGTAGCTAGTAGTAAATGGGTTGCACAATCACAAACAAGGGTAAAGTTTTGGCTATCTTAGATATTTTTTCTCACTAAATTTCTCACTAATCACCCATTTAACTATTAAATGGATTGCCTAAAAACAAACAACAGTAACATTAGGTGTGATCTGACTTTTGTATCTATTGGATATAACATTAACTGGCATTCAGCCTGTCTTCTCTTTCATCTTGCTAACAGCACACTGATTTTGACTGCCTGAAATAACCACAAGCAGTATTCATCTGTCTTTTCTCCAGAACATGGGAAGGAGGTTGACAGGGAGTTATTGGAATGTTACCATATAAGACCAGCAGAAAAGGCATGGACATTCTAAAACAACCCTGCTTATACTCACAATTGTGTAAAATCTGGCGATGGGTAATGTAAAATTTAAACCAAAAACATTTGACTTTGTATTCAAAATAACTGGGATCTTGGTTTCTTTTTGGGTTTCTTAAAAGCAAAAATCTGCTGTGTCTTTCAGAATGTTGAAATTTTGAAAAGTTATCTCTGTCTGTCATTTGGGTCGCCGACCCCTGGGAAAAGTCAAGACATGTTGATTAACTAGCTGTGCACAAGCACCTACCACTGAGCACCTACAGTACTTTCCCAGCTAAAGAGCTGCTACATGATGTTAGTAGGATTACCAGTGGTTTTACAGAACTGAATGCATGAAGAGAAGCAACATATAGTGATCAAATTAGTTCCCCCATCCCATTGTATTTTAGAGAGCAGGCTCAGAACACTCACATAAGCTATAAGGAGGAGAGTCCAAGCAATTTGGTTGATTTTGTCTGGTATGCCGACCTGTATGCATTTGATCAATGATGCATTCGAATCAGGTTAGGATAATTGATTTTTCTTTGTTCTGTGTTAGTTGGTTTGCAAAATATTTTCCTCATTTGTTCTTGTGTTCAAAATGATCATGTCTGAGTCTCTGTATCATTAACTTTTTTTTTTTATAATATTATGTAGCTGGAATTTGATTTTCTAATTCTGAATTTGTTCCATGTAGGTGTCATTCAGTTCTTTGATTTTATTTGATTCTTTGATTTTATTTTCTTTGATTTATCATTTATAAAGCCTGAGAAATGTATGTTTGGTAGAACATCAATGAAATTCCTTGGGCACATTGTGGGACGTGATGGCATCGGTCCTTACCCGGCCTCTGTGGAAGCTGTCCAGTCTTACCCAACCCCAAAGAACATGAAAGACATTCAGCTTTTCCTAGGGATGTGCAACAGGAATGGGCCCTTTGTGGAAAACTTCAATGATGTAGCAGAGCCTTTGAACCAGCTATGTTGCAGGAGCACTGCCTGGACCTGCATTGAAGAGGCTGAGATGGCTTTTGCAACATTTAAGGAGGCCCTAGGGGCCTGACTTTGATAGTCAGTTTGTACTGCAGACTGATGTGGGCCTGGGTGCAGTCCTCTATCAGGTAAAGGATGCGGAATTAGGTCCTGCTATCCAGCACCTACAGATAGGAGTGTTGCCTCAGAACACCAGAGCTGTTAGGGCGGCTAGGGAATATGTCATCATGGATGAACATCTGGTGGAATGCACAGAGCAGCCAACAGCCCATTTGGTCACTCAATTGAAGCTCCAAAAGAAAGTGCTGCAGCACAGTCGCTGGGCACCTGGGCCGCACGAAGACCTGGCTCTGTGTGCATCTGCAATTGGTCTGGAGGAGAATGAGGAAAGAGGTGGAAACATATGTAAGGTCCTGTCCAATATGTCCAACAGTCAAAGCAGACAATCAGAACCCAGTGGGTCTGCTGGTGAGTAATTTAGCCAGCGAACGCTGGGCCCACTTCCATGCAACCGAAAGGGCATGGAGTACCTCCTGACGGTGGTGACGGACCAGTTCTTTAAGTAGATTTAACTCTTCCCATTAAGAAGGGTGACTTCAGACAGCGTGTGGTGGCAGGTTGAGGGTGAGGTGATATGTAGATGGGAGGTCCTGAAGCAGCTGCCAACGGATAATGGATCCCAGTTTACCTCAGCTCAATGGTCTGTTTACTGCTCAGTGCGGGGAATCCAGGGCATACATACTTCCCGATATCACCCATAGTGCAACTATACCAAACTGGTTAACCGCAATTTTGATTTGGGGGAACATCGCAACTGGGACTTGTGTCTGCCCCGTCTGGCTATGGCCCTGCAGGTGGCCGGTCATGAGTCCACAGGATTCAGTCCCACTGCCCTTAATCTTGGCAGGGAGCTCCAGCTGCCTTTGGACAATGAGTTGTATGGACAGAGAAGGGAGGCTATGGTGGATAAACTAAGCTATGAGCAGTGCTTGAGAGAGCAGCCGGAAGACTTCAGTCTAATGGCGAATGAGAGTATGGCCAGCGCTCACGCCCAACAGAAGCTCCAGTATGACAGACATAGGAGAGACTGCTCCTTCTCAGTGGGGGACACAATGCTCCTTAGAACCCACTTCCTGTCAAAGAAGCAAGACCACTTCATGGCAAAGCTGGTCTGTTTTTAGTGGCTTAGAATCTGTCCACTGTGTTGTACAGACTGTTTGACCAGGCTGGCAAGGACTTAGGGGTGCATCATATTAACAACCTCAGGCCTTTTCATAGGAGGGCACCCACCAAAAAGGATGCCTCTAATGTCTCTCCTGGTCTGTGTTCCAGTATTGGTCCAGTCTCTGGGAAATTTAGAGGGGGATGTGCGGGTGGTAGCTGAAGCTGCTTGGGAGGCATACAAAACAGGTAGAACTGTGCTGAGGTAAAACTATGCCAAATATGCTAAACATGGTGAGAAAGCATAAAGTGTGTATAGTGAAGCAAAAGCACTGTGTAATTTTGGTTAAATACTTATGACTATATGTTGTGAAGTTTCTTACTTTTATTCAATTTTCAATTCAATTTAATTTGTATAGCGCTTTTTGCAACACAAGTTGTCACAAAGCAGCTTTACATTGTTCCCAGGCCTGAGACCCCCTGAGAGTAAGACTAAGGCAACAGTGGCAAGGAAAAACAGGAAGAAACCTTGAGCAGAACCTGGCTCAGAGGGGGAGCCCATCTGCTTCTGGCCAGCACTGGGCAGATAGAATTACAGAGAATACTTAAAGTTGTACAATGTACTTTAAGACATTTGTGTTTGATAGACAGTAGTAATTAACAACAGACTAATTATAAAATGTATCATAGAATGTCCGGTTCTTGGCACACAGTTGGCTTGATAGGCAGGGCAGTGAGGTAGCTGAACTGGAAATCAGGATGTGACGCTTGATCTACTGCTCCAGGCAGGAGCCCGGAGCAGGGACAGGAAACAAATAGAGAACAGTGATTAGTGCATGTTAATTACAGGAATGGAAACATAAAGGCATAAAGGCAAGGGGGGGAGCAGAGGGGGGAAGAGGGATGCATGTGTGTAATAAGGAAAAATCCCGGCAGATAAGCACTTTGGCAGCATACCTAGGGGATGAGAGGCAAGGGGCCAGCACGATCATGAGGGTGACCTGAAGGCAATTGAGACCAGCCCACAGCTGGATCAGCTGAACACAGAGTACCCAGGCCATGATGTAGTGACAGCAATGACCACTTAGTCCACCAGAGACTGTACAATCAATGCCAGCACCGTGCCGTGTCCCACAACTAAAAGATTTGAAATAAAGATAAGTTTTTAGCCTAGACTTAAAGGCAGAGAGAGTGTCTGCTCCCCGAACGTCAGTGGGTAAATTGTTTCACAAAAGAGGGGCTCAGTATGAAAAGGCTCTAACGCCTATAGTACTTTTACCCACTCTTGGAACAATGAGAAGTCCTGTTCTTTGGGAACATAGAGTTTGTTTTGGAGAATAGGGGTGAAGAAAGGCCTTAAGTTAGGGAGGGGCAAGCCCATTTAAAGCTTTAAATGTAAGGAGAAGTATTTTGAAATCAATGCGGTATTTGATAGGTAGCCAGTGGAGAAAGGCTAATACTGGGGTGATGTGCTCAAAGTTATTTGTTCTGGTTAGAATACGAGCAGCTGCATTTTGAACCAACTGAAGGGGTTTTAAGGCATATGCACATCCTGCCTTACAGTAGTCCAATCTAGATGTAACAAAAGTGTGGATTAGTTTTTCAGCATCATGTATTGATAGAATTGTCCTGATTTTAGCTATATTCCTCAAATGAAAGAAAGAAGTCCTGGAGATGTTTTTTATATGTGTTTGAAAAGAGAGCTCACGATCAATCGTGACACCAAGGTCTTTGATGGTTGCACTTGAGGCCAGTGAAACACCATCAAGATTTAATGTTGGTGAAAATTGGTGAGTTTGCTCCTGATAGACTTTGGGAAATTAATGCCATGTTTACAAATGTTATTTCCAAGAGGGACCATGTATCATGACAAGAGCAAAGATCCAAGCACGGATCCTTGTGGTATTCCATGTCTTACTCTGGAGCGTTTTGGAAGACTTATTGTTAATGAAGACAAAGTGATGTCATTCTGAAAGATAAGACCTGAACCAGGATAGAGCCTTTCCACTTATGCCAATCAGGTTCTCAGTTCGGTCTAATAGATTAAGATGGTTGATGGTATTGAAGGCTGCGCTTAGGTTTAGGAGCACAAGTAGGGAGATACAGCCATTGTCAGAGGAGAGAAGTAGGTCATTAAGTACTTTTAGGAGAGCGGTTTTTGTGCTGTGTCTAAACCCAGACTGAAAGATTTTCCGAATATTATTGGACTGTAAGAAGGAGCAAAGTTGCTTTGTTACAACTTTTTCTAAGATATTCGAAAAGGAATGGGAGATTTGAGATGGGCCTGTAGTTTGACAGGTCATTCGGTTCTAGAGTGGACTTGTTCAGAATAGGAAGGACTGAGGTACATGTCTGGATGTAAGGGAGGCATTGATAAGATTTAATAACGGTGTGCCAATTTCAGGTAGCAGCTGTTTTAAGGATCTTGTTGGAATAGGGTCTAGTAGGCAGGTAGCATTTTAGATGAATTAATTAGGGAGGAGAAGTCGCTAAATTTAATGGGTGTGAAAGAGTCTAGGCATGTGGCTAGCCTATTGGACATCTCTACGTTATCTGAGGCTGGACAGGCCAGACTGGAGGCAGAAGTAGAGGAGAGGTTTTGAATTGCGTCGCGCATCTTTATGATTTTGCTGTCAAAAAAATTCATGTAGTCATCGCTACCATGAATTGCTGGAATGCAGGGGTTGGCTGATGCAGGGCTCTTAACTAGTCTGGTGATGGAGCTGAACAAATACCTTGGATTGTCCTTGTTTTTCTCTATTAGGGTAGAAAATATGCAGATCTAGCAGCTGTGATGTCAGAACTCAGGCAGGGACTCAAGCGCAGACAGAGGAGATGGATGCAAACAGGTTTATTGATCCAAATGGGAAATCCAGAAATCGAAGTCAGGGCAGGCAGAGTCAAAAACCAAGCAGACACGGCGACCAAAACCACAGGGCAAGAACGAGGAACGAAGTCAGGAAAAAAAGGCAAAGAAACAGGACCGGCTGGCAAACACGAAGAAACAACCGGCGAGTAGCGACACAGTGAACTGAGACGAACTGGCAACGAGACACGACACAAGCAGGACTAAATAGGGCAAGGCTGATGAGGAGACGGGGTGCAGGTGCGCAGGCAGGCAGGTGCAAACAGTCAGGTAACCTGGTGGGTGGTGACAGGGCGGAGAGCAGGGCAGCGCTGAAACACAGGGAAAAACAAAAGCACATGGACAGGGAAAAGAATACAACCGGCTAAGACGCTGCAGTCCTGACATGTGAGTGCATGCTTGTAGCTTAGAAGAGTTTTTTTCCAGGCCAGGAGAAAGACCTGTAATTTGGTAGAGCGCCATTTTCTTTCAAGTTTCTGCACAGTTTGTTTGATAGCACAGGTCTGGTCATTGTACTAAGGTGCTAGCTTTTTGTCTGGGATTTTCCTCGTTTTAAGGGGTGCAACGGCATCTAAGGTATTACGTAGTGTGGACTCAATATTTTCGGTGAGTTGATTTATTTTAGCCGAACTAGGGTTCGAGCATAAGTTTAAATATTCTTCGTTGTGCAGACTGTATGATGCAGGGAGCTCATCAATGAAGGCTTCAGTAGTAGCAGAAGAGATGGTGCGCCTGAGAGAAAATAAGGACTCTGAGTTCATTTAACAAGCTAAAGGAAGGTTGAAAGTCACCAGGTAATGGTCTGACAGTACGGACCATTCAAATGTTTTGCTGTGTCAAAATGTTCTGCAAGTGCATATAATGTCCAAGGTGATGTTGACTGACTATCGTCGGTTCTAAAGGGGGGTGGGGGGGATGTAACAGCTTAGGAGGAACCTGTCACTCATGATCATGGGAGGCAGGGGGAAGAAGGGTGAAAGGGTCCAGGAGGGCAACTGTTGAGTTCAGTTTTGTATTGGTAAGTGAGTGTGAGTGCGGCAAGGTTTCAGCTGCACAGAATCCAGCAAGGTTATCAATGTTACCAGAGTTTCACTTTAGTTATCATCTATCAACAATGCCTTCCAGGGAGCCAACTGATGCAACGTGGATGAGAGAAGATAACTCACGAGAAGTGGCTTACTGAGTGGGTCTCTTTGGCACAGCACAGCTGGATGGTGGATAAGTTAGCCACAACCCCGGGCAACGACCTGTGGGCAGGGTGTGCTAACAAGTCCCGGCTGGGCAATGTTTACTGAATTATAATTTGTATGAAAAACGATTTCATTCCAGAATAGTTCATTTACTAGTTAACAAATAGTTCCTGAATTTGTTAGTTCCTGGATTTCACGGGTGTTAGCCTGTTTATTTGTGTATTTTGCACTTGGCTAAACACAACACTACAATGTGATGAGTAATTTATATAAGTTTGTTGCTCTGTATTACTTGTTTCCCAAGGTAATGAGGATGAGATTTCAGCAGAATTGTTTATATCCATGAAGGATGTCCACTCTTTATTTTAAAAGTGTCAAAATCAGCATATTCAAGCAGATGTGTATTGAAGCTCAGCTGATGGTAGGGTGTTTGATATGTTTACTGTTTAAATTTAAGAGGATGTGTGACAAAATCACTGATTATGATGGAATGAATTCTGGTATGTGAGATGACAGCCACATAGTGATTGACATGATCCCTGCATGAATGGTAGAGGGAAAAGGGAAACAGTTCATGGCATTTGTTGAGCTCAAATGTAATGTTTGGCTTCAGTCACAGCTCTACTTGAACAAATTAGAACATTTGATTGTCCATGAAAAATGGCTTTCCTGCAAAATTCTGTGGGTACGAAAGCTGAAATTAAAATTTTACAGCAAATTGTAAAGGGGGCTATGTGGGACCTATGTGAGTAATTCTAATCTTGAGTTAGGAGACACTGGCCCAATGCCTCCACTGACATCAAATGTATATGCTTCATTAGAACATGCATACCTTAGAGAGAGGATAAATGGTTATGACTAAAAGTGTTTCTGACTGTCATAGTCAACTATTTCCAACAAGAAATGATTTTTGTGGTGCATTTCCTCTGGCCTTGTTCTTGTGCATATGTGTCCTTGTGTACATTTGTGTGCGTGTGTGTGACACTTCAAACTGTTGGGAATAGACAATCATTTCTGTAGTTTCTGTAATGTAAAATATTATTACTGTCTGAAATGCAGAATGCACGGATTCAGAAATGTGATAAGGTGGTTGGCCAAAGATGGGAAAGTTACTGGATGTAAGGAAAAATAGTGCCTATTCATATAAAGAATAGTGTCTATTCATATAATTTGGAGTACCTCTGGGTACATCTGGAAGGAAATTGAGACAACATTTCATTTTAGCTTCAGGCCTTCCCAGGTGCATGATTTAATTTCCTATATAATAAAACATTGTAATCTGCTTTGTTGAAAGCCATTTCATCTGTGTAATGTGGATGTGTTTCTTCCGAGCCTTTGTAAAATAAATTCCATTTTTTAAACTAAAGGGCCTCTGTTTTTTCAATAGCACTATTATTATTCAATATAATAAAATAAATAAACAAAAATACATTTAATTATAAAATAATATTAAACAAAATGGAGACAATATAAAGACAGTGAATTAAAGTTATTAGATTATTCATTGTAGTTATTACATTATTTATAACAAAATTACATGTTATTGTCATTTCAAGATAGCTGAAACTTTGGCAGTAGAGGTACTGACTGCTTGGATAATATCTACTGTATAATAATATCTACAGTGTTCCAGGTATTTTAATAATTTTGCCCTTCACACAGTATAGCAACAATGCAAATGTCAGACTTTTTCCATTTGTAATGTGATCTTCCAACAAACAAAAATCCAGAGAAAAAAACATTATGAAAGGGTGTGCAGACTTGCAAAGGGTGTTGTAGTATTATTATAATGTTCCTAATAATTAACTCTTCTTTCTTTTGCTGGATTTGTGTTGGAAAGAATTTGATGGAAAGAGTCTGACATTTATGTTGTTATTTCTGTCTTTACATGTCAAAAACCTGCAATTTCATAAGGGTGTGTAGACTTTATATCCACTGTACCTTTTTTCCACTGTAGGGAAGCTTTCTTTCTTTTGCACCTCCTACATGAAATTTGTCTTCAGTCTCTATATTGTTTATCAGTTAATTTCTATGTTATGAGGAAACATTACTGGAAACACATAATCACATAAAAGGTAAAGCATCATGTTCTGATATTATATGTATAACTTTTAACAAAGTACATATTTAAGAGAAAAGCTGTATTTTTAAAATGAACTGACATGTGTTTTTACAACATGAAATGACTACATCAGTTTGTTTAGGTCCAGACTTAGGGTTCTATTTTCATAGTGCAAACACACAGGTCCAAAAAATCTATTCTTGTAGAGCAAATTATGGAGCAATTTACAGAGCAAATGTCAACACAGTCTTTTATTTTATCTTCCTCCATTCACCTCTACTTTTCAAAAATGAATATTTATAATGCCACTCTACCATGTGGTGGAACCAATGGGAGGAGATGAAGTGGAGTAATGAGCAGTGTTCAGATAACAGGTGAGGACAAATACCTTTGCCCCCATGTACCTGAACAGAATAAAAAAGGGTCATTTGAACCACGAGGCAACAGATAGGGACATAGATCATGTATTGTGACTGTGACTGTATTCAATGGGTAAACCTTGTTTTTTGTTCTTTCGGAAACAGAACATTGTTATACTTTTTATATTACACATTATTTGACATTTAATTGAAAGGAAATAATAGCTAAATTGCTTAAATAGTTTAGATTTTTTACTTCTAAAGATACAACACAATATTACAGAGATTAGGTGGATAATCTTTAATACAGATAGGTGTGTGTCTTTTGAATGGACTTTATTTTGTTTTACAGTGTATATGAAAGCAAAATAAATAAATAGATGAATAAATAAATAAATGTATCAAAGGAGGTTGACAGCAACCTTGAATATAGCATTGATACCAAAAGTCATCTTTAGCAGAGTGATCAATCTTGAAGGCAGCAAAACACACCTGTGTAGTTTGTCAGGCCTAATTTAAACCTTGCATTCCTCATAAGTCTTTTTCTGGTTCAAACCAAATGCAACACCTTGTTTGTAGTGTCAAAGTTTCTCCTGCTGCTGAACATTAGATAACTATCATGTAGGCTGACCAGACTCATTTCTCAAGTTAAAGGAAGTGTTGTTTTATGAGCTACTTCGCATTCTTATTTTTTCTTGTATTGAATGTTCAGGTCTAGGTAGGGGAATGAGAAGCATATTTTGTAAAATGAATGTGGCAATCTTCTTTCAACTTCTTATTTTTATGGTAGAGAATAGCATATTAGATTTCAGATTTTCAATAGCATTTTCCTTATATGTGTCAGATTAAAAATGTATGACATTATTATTATTTATGACATGACATGGTATTGACAGAGTCTTTCACTGTTTATTAAGATCAAATAAAGTTATGAGGACACAGCATCAGATGAAGAAGTTGTTGCAAAAATGAACCAATGAACCTTTTATACTTATTAAATAGTCTTCAAAATAATGCAGAATGCAGATTTTATGAATTTTATTGCCTGCCCTCATAAAGTAACTAAGCTGAAACAAATCACAGAAATGGAATGCAATCATCATGCTCCATACTAAAAGAGAAATAGACCTTGCTGAAAGACTGGCTGCAAATCTGGCCAAAACCAAACGCACTCTCTTTACCAGAGTTTCTCTACCCATGAAGTGTTATAGGGACACGGATCTGCTGCCTGAGGACAAAACCTGGAGGCAAAAATTGGTAAGACAACTTTGACAATAGAGTTGATTCAGAACCAGGCTGATACACGATTAACAATCTAAGCTTGAATGCATTCCTTTTCATTTAAATTAAAATAATTGTTTGTTACATGTTAAATGTATTGTCCATGAAGGTATGACACACTGTTTATGAAAGTTTTTATCCTTTCCCAGGATCCCTTGGTTGCAACAATCTTGCTGGGTGCCATGATTGATCGTAATCGTCATATTAAAAATATTTTCAAAGTAGCTGTCTTTCATTTGCACAAAATCACTAGAATTAGGAAATCCCTATCACCAAATCATGTGGAAACACTGATCCATGCTTTTTTCTCATCAAGACTGGATAACTGCAAGGTCATATTATCTGCCTGCTTCAATAACTCTTTGTACCTTCTTCAACTTTTACAGAATTCAGAAACTAGAACAAACAATTTTGAGCATATTTCTCCTGTGTTAGCCTCTTCACTGGCTTCCTGTCTAGTTCTGGATTCAATTTCTAGGTACTTCTCTGTACCTTCTCATCTCATAGACCTGCTCTTTTATTATAAGTCTATGTGAGAGCTCTGTTCAAAAACTTGCTGGCTACTTATTACTGCCTAACATATCAAAATGTTCAGCAAGCAGTAAATAAATCTCCTCATTGTTGTAAATCTTGCTCTTCTTTTTCATTCCCACTTGGTCATGAGTAAAAGGTTCTTTTTGCCAAAAATATCATTTGTAAGAGGGTTGTTATTCTATTGTTATTCTATTCACTTAATAAGAAGAATTGAATTGAGGTGTGAAATGTGTCATTTTAATGGTATAATGTTATTGATGTTTTATTGCAATCATGCCCCTCTATAATGAAACTCAATATAAGTCCAAGAGAAGCTTTCAATTTTCCAATGGACAATGAAGCTTTTGAATTGAATAGAATTTTCTGTCTTAGATGGATGTGCACTAAGCTACAAGGCGGGTTATGAAATTATTGACGAACAATGATTTGGCAACACAACTTCATTAGATGGGCCATACAGAAAAGAAGGATTTCACAGTCTAAACCTCTACACTGTGTTGTGTGGTATGATAGTGTTGGAAATAATTATGGAGTAAGTTTATTTTTTGTGTTATGAGGGATCTATTATAACAAGTATACATTTGTTAAATTTATTATCTTCCCATTTTTACTAGTATTATTAGTAGTAACAATGGGAAGATACTTGAGATATTTAAGACATTTGATTCACTTGCCACCTACAGACCTAAATGGGCCCAGTGAAAGCTATCCACACAATGTGTGGTTTACCCAAAGGGCTGCCAATGCACTGTGACCCATGTTGCCTCAATGTGCAAATCCCAGTTGCTGCATGTGAGCTGCCCACGATGACCAAGTAATTGAGCCTGTGCTGGGCCCATATTGTGGCAACATAGGCATTGTTTGCTGTGCATGTGATTGCAGAGAAGTGAGTGCTTTGGTAGAAAATTACTTTTATTTAAGCACTGCTGTTAATGTTCAATGTAGTAATGTGAGGCTTATTCATTTATTCATATAAATATATTATTGCTTTGGCAGAATATTTAACCTATAGAACCTGAAAGCCACAAATTGCACCCATATAAACTTTGTTCTGTGCTGAATAGCTCAGTCATTTTTCCACATAGAAACTTCAAATTTGTTTTGTGGTGTACAGGAGGCTTTTTTACTTTCAGTTTCTGGAATATATCATCAGTAAACTTAAAACTGTCTTCACAATAGCGATGCAAAGCCTGCCTATATTTTGTATCACCAGTGATTTACTTGTTTACTTCAATATGAACTTACCTCATTCTCTGCTCAATAACTCATTTTTCCAAACAGAAACTTCCTGTTTGTCTTGCCATGTACAGGAGGCTTGTCACTTTCAATGTGTCCAGTATATCATTGGTAAATGGAAAATTGTCTCTGCAATAGTGCTTCTCCCATTTACTTCAAAAAGCATTGCAATGCATCTCCACACAATATCTCATTCATTTCAGGATGCAAACTCATTTTCGTTTTTTCTTCTATGCACTGGAAATGTGGTTTCATACATGGTGGTTGAGATGTCAGTAAACAACAGAATTACATGCAAAAAAATATAATATTGTTATGATTGACAGTCCTTTTGTATTTATTTTGTATCAGTATTTATGTGAATAATTATTTATTGATTGCAGTCTATTAAAAATAATAAGATAACATTTTTTTGTACTTTCATACTTCCAAGCATAGTGTTGCCAGGCTCTCAGATGATCATTTTCACATTATAAAGCAGTGGAATCTCTCTCTGACATAGTGTAGATTATCTGGATGGTATACATAAAAACTATCAGTCTCTGTAAAGATACCAGAGCTGACACATTTGCCTTTTGGAGGGGCATTCAAATAAACACATTTTTAACAAATGAAAATGATTTTACCTCATATAAAAGGGGATTTTAAATTCTCATGCCAAGGTCAGGGCTAGTGAATCTTCCATTACACAAAGTAGTTCTGAGCAAAATGATACATGGCATGTGTGGATAGCCATGACAGACCCTGAGTAATCTGCCTAAAACTGAGAAGAATCCAAAACCTTTTACCTTTTACTTCACAGCCGACCACAGGAGCATCATCATGACACAGGGCTCACAACATGTTCAAATGGCAATACAGCTGGGTTCTCTCTTATACAGTTAAGGACAATCCCACCCTTGGGCTACAGAATGCAATCACGCAGAGATATCATCTTCACCTGTGGTGAACCATCAAGAACATCATGTTAAAAATACAAGATGCTATCTGTTGGTGCTCAGACCAAATTGGTTACCTCCACACAATGCAGTTCAACATGTACCCTTAAAGTTTGTCTAAATCAGTCAATACATCTACAGGAAATGGAGAAGGCATTGCAGTGGGCAACATACTGTATGTCAGTGGGCAAAATTCTTTTAGCAAGACTCTTGCTAAATAAGGATACTGAAAAGTTTCGAAGTATCTAGCTAGCTGTATGAATATGAATCACTTGGGTTATAAATATACCGATATAGATTAAACTAATATAAATCATTTGGTATAGGTCACAATCATGTTTTAACCAATAAGGTCTGATTAAAAGAGTTTTTTCTTTTTCATATGAACTACCTGGCATCATTAATGTTGGATTAGCTTCTTAACATAAGATGGTTTTCTGATTGCTCTCCAACTTAATCATATTTTGAGAGGATACCAAATGGTAGTTGCAAGCAGTCATACCACTAGGGGGCCAGGGGATAACAGCAATACAAGCAACCATCAGACAGCATCCTGTGTTGATAGGGAGAATGCTCTCCTCTGGTCCTCCTTTTAAACTGCTTTAGTCAAAAGGTAAATGATATCATTTGATTTTAAGGCTGTATCAAAATCTTCATTTTTTTTCTCACTTGCCCTAAGCACTTCCCCTGGGGAAAATGGGAAATTATTCTATAGTACGTAAAAAGCAACAGTTCATCACAACAATTCCATGAACATGATACTTACTGTCAAGGTAAGTTTACAGTCTAGTCTTAAAAACTGAGATTGTGACTGATTCCCAAACATAATTCGGTAGGCTATCCCTCCACAATAGTGGAGCTCTGTATGAAAAGGCTGTACCACCAGATTAGGTGTTTATGTTTGGAACCACCAGCAGGCCAGTCTCTTGTAAACAAAGTAATCTGGGTTGGATTAATAGTTCCTGCAGGTAAACAGGCCCAAATCCATTTGAAGTCTTATAAGTAAGGAGCAGTACTTTGACATCAAGCAACTATCTTTTGTGACCCCAAGGTCCTTAACAAATTGTTTAGGGGTGTCTTAGTGACCGTCAAAGTTGAGCATGAAAGTTTGTTATTAAGCAGCTTCAGGAGTTCATAATGAGTTGATCATTTGAATCAGCTGTGTTGAAGCAGGGAGAGATTTAAAACATGCAGGACAAGGGGTCCTCCAGGAGAGGTTTGGGAAACGCTGTCCTATATAGACAAGGCAATGTTACTATACACTATCATTACATATGTTGCTAGTACATTTCCTTGGAAACTGAGTGCTTTCCTATATATACCATTAACATTAAAAGGATTAAACAGGTATCTCATTTGGCTGTGAATACTTGCAGGTGCGCCAGGAACCACCGCTCATTTGATGGATACCTGCAAGACAGAGACTTCATCATATATGACTGGAAGACAGTTGACCAGGACATAGGCCTACAGAGTTCTAACGTACCTCCAAAGGAAACTAAGCATTTGAATGCAAGGACACCAGGCAAGACAGTAACTGCCAAAAGGTAAGGCCTTCTTTGCCCGTCAGACAACGTGGTACATTTATAGTCAGTTAGGATGACTGACTTCTCCCCACACACACCAGATAGCAGGATGGTTATGAGATTTACCTTGCATGCTGTCTAGCTTGTGTGTCAGGTTGAGGTGATAATTTCAGTGGTGCTCCCTAAAAAGCACAGTTCTGCCACACATTTATTTTAAGAGTAACAGTAAAATAAAGATAAACACAGCAATAAAACAGAATCATTTTTGTAAAAAAAAAAAAAACACAATAATATAGAAACAACACAAAAAAACAAGGCTAAATAAAATTTTAAAATGTAGCTACTCCTAGGTAAAAGGAATATAAAAAAATAATTTTTTTAGTGTTTTTAGATCAAGTTGCTAATATTTGTAGCATTTATATGGCATTCAGATGCAGGTAAATCATAAGTATTCCCAGTACATCCCAGAACAGGTGGGCTCCTTGCCAGATAGGGTTATGTCCAGACCCCTTAAAGAAAGCAGGTTCTTCTAAAAAATGAAGCCTCTTTTATAACACTCTATAATCTTTCCTAAGATTATTCAAAGGTAAAACTCTCAGTGCCTCTTTTGTAGACTGGTATCAAACAATGAGGAGGGATTTGTAATGTTCCTCTAAACTCACTGACTCCCATTGCCTAGTGTCATTGGTTCCAGCATGTATTACAATTGTACACACGTTATTGTAGTTAATCAAAATGGAGGATAGACAAGATTCAATGTCAGCAACACCGGTACCAGGAAAACAGTTAAGGTAACAGTTAAAACAGTTATTCGGCTCCGCAGAATCCAACAATTTAAGATCTCTTCCTCCCAAACACGAGGGTAGAGGTTATGGTATCTGTGGGTTTGGGGTAAGATGAAGTAAGAGAGTGGTGGTGTTCATATGAGTCTTAGGGGATACCAGCCAGCTGCTGGAACTGGTTAGACAACTGTAGTTCTGGTCATAGCAGCTGTCATAGGAAGTCATTTGATGGCAGGGGTGCTAGAATGATGACAGCAGAGTGTGTCTCAAACAGAATGTACACTCCAAAATAACACCCTTTCCCTCCTTGTGTGATGTAATATGAAGTATGGACTTGCTCGCTCACGTCCATTGCTCACTTATGGATTGGGATGCAGTCTGAGAATGACCCATTGAAATACATTGGGAACATTCTGCCTTTTAACAGAAGGAACTATTTAGCACATTATTTTCCTGATATAAAATTACAGATCATAATGTAATGTTGGTTCATTGTATGTATTGACTTTCTATGTATATTCTCTCCCCATTCTCCTCTGACCAGCCACCCCTGCGTAGTGAACAAAGCTGCCCAAACCTCAGTGACACTGATGACATTAATGTGTTATTGGTGACTTCTGAATGCTTAACTAGCCAGAAAAAGATTTGGTAATTCAGTTAGCTCACTTATTTACAGGTGAAACATGAGCTTCATATGTGGCAATCAGGGATGGGGTGTGTTATATATGTAATATATAAATATGGATGATGCTTGTAAGATATAAGTGAACACATGTTTAGGAATGTGATCAGCCTGACATTCAAAAGAATAAATCCAGATCCCCAGATAAGATTGAATAAAACAGATTTCACTAAATTCAATGCTACAATATTGTGCCACATTTCTAGTGAGTACCGATTACATTTACATGTTGTCATTTAGCAAACAATTTTTTCCAGAGTGACTAATAATAAATTAAATTTAATTTGGTTAAATTTGGTTAAATTTAATAACAGTGATTAATAGTAAGTAATATGTTCAAATGAAACAGTCAGCAAGTGAAATGCTTAAAGTATATGACTAACCACTCCAGTGGAAGAGGGGGGAGTGTGGTCTCGAAATGGCTATTCAAAAAAAAAAAAAAAAACATGAACCTGCTAGAAGTAATGTGTGAATAAAAATTACTTAATTTAGACTCTATCTCCCATTAATCCTCCAGGAATAGCAATACAATTGATTAAACAAATACATTATTACATTGCATATAACATCAGTGGGAAAGCTACTCACTGTAGCAAAGGGATTTTACTTGAAAAGCTGGCTTTATGGCAAAAAAGACAGCCTGGTATAAACTGTTTTATTTTTTAGTCTTATGTTTTTGCAAGTCTTGAGCACTTGATATCCAGTTGTCACAATGTCAAATGTGACAATGATTCAGATTAATTTGAGCTTTGAATTCAAGCTGCAAATTTGTTAGTTCACTTATAATTAAAATGCACAGGAATCACCCATTGTTACTTCTGCTTTGTAATTGTGTGTGAAATGTTCATATAAAATTCAATTCCATCTCTGTTATATTTGGTTAAAAATTGACACATTGGTATTTGTTTTGAATATTGAATATTTTTGGTATTTCGCTGGTTAAAAATTCAACAGATGGTTTGGCTGTCTAGATACTCAGCAATCGTAGCTTGTAGCTTGCTCAAAGTACTGTTGTTATCTAGCCGTGTTTCAATGTTTGAATCTTTTTTTCCGAGCAAATCAGGGCAATTCCTGTTCATGTGGGACTTGAACAGAAGAGCCACCTGCTGGAATCACACTTCATGTAAAACAAAATTAGGTCAAATGTTTTCAGATAAACATGACAATGTACTTACAGCTAGGTAGCATTAGATCTTCTCAGCTACCTCCGTCTGCTTTTTATTTTGTTATTAAATTATGAATTTATCATCAATTAATCAGCGTCACAACAAAATCTGACGTATGCGATTTCAATTATTTCCTTTGTAACTTTTTTCCATTTTAAAATAATTGACCTACAAATTAATGTATTTTACGGATAACAGTGTAACAGTAACAGTGTATTTATCATCTTCAGACTTCACTTTCTCCAGATCATAATTCAATGTGTGAAACTGAAATGCAGAAAGGTGTGGTGACAATGAAGAATTTTATATGTGGCTCGTGACTGGACTAGGGCTCGTGACAAGAGCAGAATATGATTATTTTTACCCTGTGCAGGTCGTGATAGGGGCATCTGTGCAGGTCGTGATGGTGGCAGGATATGTTTACTTTTATATTAGAATACCTGACTGTGGAAAATAATGGAAGAAAGCCAAGGCAGATGTGTGTTTTTTTATAACTAGAAATGTGCAGCCTTGGAAATAATAGTGTATAGCCAAGGCAGATATGGAGTGGGAACCATAATGGGAAACATTGGGATATAGGAGATTGTGGTATGAAACTGAGGGAGGGGTTTGAGTTTAAGGTCCACAACAGGAGGAGCTACGGGAAAAGCATAAAAGAGAAGTGTATGCAGAGGGAGGGGCAGAGTGGGTGTGTGAGATGCTTGAATCACATACAATAAACCCAATTACATCAGACTCTGTGGATTACTCTTTTGTTTGTAGAAGTGTTAAACAGTGTGGAGGGAGACTCTCGGCCTATCAGGCTCATGGAAATGTATGAAAATGCATGCCAAATCCCTTTAAGAATGTTCTGTTTAGTCAATACATAGTAGCATGAACAACATTAAACTAAAAGTAACGCTTTTCCAGAGACTATTTCGGTTCCTTCTTTGGGAAACACTTTATCTTAATCAATTGTGAGTTAACATTCTGACTAGTAACTTATTCTGTGCAATCTGTAACCTTGCACCATTTGTTCATATGATCCTGAAATGAGACATCAAAAGAATATGACTAAACTTTCAGATCAACTGTATGTACAGTTGTACAACACTATAACTTTTCTCTTAAAATTGTTACAAATAAGCATTTTAGTCAATTTTGGTGTACAGTTTTTCCCTGATATTTCAAAAGTACATGAATATATTTTATGGATTAACTGAACAGTTGATCAGTCCATCTTTTAATCTTTTATGGCATACAAGAACAAAGCATGCAGTATGAGTTTTAAATACAACTTAAAAATTAAGACAGTAAAAATAGAACAAAACAAAAACAAGCACATTTGAAGCATTATTCAGATTTCACACGTTAGTAACAAGGGAGGGGATGCAATTCTCCCATAAAGGTCATTCCAGAATCAAGAATTTCTACCTACTAAAATGCTAATTTCCTAAAACTGTCCTTCAAGCAGTGAAAACAGTTTGGAAGCATCTGGTGAAGAAATTTCTTACATTCTCCTACACTCCCCTTTCTAATCCATTCCTCTTTTCCCCTCATCGTTAGTAAAATATTCTCTTTTCGAAACCCCATTTATGGTTCCCTTTTTATAACTTGATTTAAGTGATGTAAATTCGGTGGAAATCATTGGCTCCAAAGGCTGCATTGCACTTTGGGCATTTTCTCTGGCGAGTATCATAGCGTGTCTTCAAACATTCATAGCAGAAGACGTGGAAACACTTCGTCAGCACTGTCTCCTTGTCACGAGTGTTGCAACAGGGGCAACGCAGCTTTGCCTGGGATAGAACAACATACATGGAAAGAAGAGAGACAGATTGAGATACGATACATCAGGTTAATTTGACTTAGACTGGTAGCATTGCAATCACACTTAAGTCTTTGAATACTGCTTTTCTGATTTTTTCAAGTCGATTTTGGACATATGGAGCCTTCTTTTTATCACACTTTGTGTGATAATAATAAATGTCAGATACAACCATAATTGAAAAAAATCTATAAAGATGTTAAACATCAAAGACTATTAACAAAAATAGGCTATACTATATACGGTCTATGTCCAGAACCCCACCATCAGCCCACTTCACCAGGGGGCACTAATGTCTAAAGAACTGGAAATAATTACATTTTTGCAATAAAGGAAATAATTTTTGGTCCTCATTTGAGGAGACACTTCTTGAGCAGATTCCTATTACGAGTCATGAAGAAATCTACCTATTCTAATCTTCTAAAAAATTCCCAACATTCAGGAGTGAAGTTAGAAATGTATTCTAAATAATGGCTGATACAACACAGGGTTGCAACAACACCAGAATTTTTAACTTCAATGTGATATCAATTCAGTCAATTCACAATATTTTCAATAACATGGCAAAAAAGAACACGCCAAATAAACAAATTTTTGCTTAAATAAAGGACAGAATTGGCACTGGGAAAGTGAGTTCTGTGTATGGCATCCCTCACTAAGTCACCCCCCTTTGTTTGTCCTATGTAGCAAAAGTATCAAAATCTGTGCAGCGTGCACTGCAGCAAAATGGAGAAAACGGCTATGTCGCCGACTGAATTGCGTAAAGCAGTATTAATAGCTTTTGAAAAAACAGTTGTTTAATTTCATTTGTCACCAAAAGGGTCTGCAGTATGCTATGAAGGGCGACAAGAAAAAAAAAAAATGACAATTGAGGACTGACGATTGAGATGACTCATGACCTATATTGTATCTACCCAGCTACATCTGTTAAAGTTTACAGTAATTAAAGTTAATACTAGGACATTTACAAGTTAACATTTGCATATAACACAAAAGGTATTGTTAAAATGGTGGTATCAATACAAGTAGTAGCTAGCTACCTACTTATCTACTTATTGTCAACTTGTTACTGATACTGGCATTGCCATACGTTTGCAGATAAATACAAAGTATTGTTTACAACAGTGTACAACTTGCCTTGGAGGTAGGATTACAAAATCTGGCAATTTTCAATTTGGGAAATTTTTCCCTGGGAATTAACAGGAAGTAATCAATAAGAAGTAATGGGAACTAAAGTGAATTTTGGGGAATCTTTAGGAATTAATAGGTTTCTTGTACACTGACTGCTTCTTCCCTCTGAGCCTGTTATTCTCTTTACCATCAATTCAAATATACTCTTTAGGATAAACTAAAAACAGGCTTTAAGAGTTTTATAGAGTGTATGTTTCAATTTGTAATTGATTTTAGTGTTTGGCTGCATGATGATGTGTGTGTGAACATCGCGAGACAGCGGGTGAGACCAAACATGGCGACGTCCTCCTAAACTTTCAACAAACAGAAACACCGCAACCAAAACTTTCGCCTGGATATTTTTTCATCACTTTTACTGTTGCCAACATTGGATTATCTACCTCTTCAACCGTGGATAACCTGTTTACCTTCATTGATGACAACTTTTACAATCTGTGCATAATGACAGCTAAACCCAGCAAAAAGCAACCAAGACGAGACTGGTCTACTGAGACGGAGGATGAAATAACCACAGTCGAAGCCAGTGTACTACATTCTATTAACAACAAACTCTCAATACTGGAATTACTGCATGCAGACCTCAAAGACCTGAACTCCAGTCTCGAGTTCCCCCAGTCACAAATCAAAACACTTCAAAAAGAAAACAACGAATTAAAAGGAACAGTCAAAACTATCTGCCCAAGTCAATAACCTCGCTAATGAAAACAAAGCAATGAAAGAGACAATTTTAGATCTCCAATGCCGTAGACAAGAATGTCTTCCACCAGGCTCTGATTTACATCGGACAAAGTGGAAATGCCTCAACAGATTAAGATGTGGCATTGGATGTGTGCAAACGAGGATAACAAGACAACCAGGATCTCACTTGTATATGTGGCACAGAACCACAAACCATGGAGTACCTAGTAAGATGTCCATCACTGGAGCACCAATGCACGGCACAGGATCTTGCAGAATACAATGATGTTGCTGCAGAATGTGTTCAATTTTGGTTGAATCACATCTATCTTTGTACATGGACTCGCCAAGAAGAAGCTGCTGGACAAGTTGATGAAATTCCCCAAGCTCTTACCTGTTTTTCAATATGGAGTGACACATTATTGTCTCCTTTTGTCTGGCCAGACAGCAAAATTATGACTAAATTATAATTGCTATGCATAGACTTCATTTGCACCAGCCTTGCTGTGCAAAAGCCTTTAAACTGTGAATATGGTCTACAAGAAAGCTTCATCAAAAGCATACACGTCTTCAAGTTACCTTTGGGTTTTGGAAATGGAACAAAAAATGCTCCCTCCAACCTCTCTGGGCACCTGGTGTTAACTATTTACAGTTGTCTTGGAGCAGCATGTAACAATAATGTTTTATCTGGTTTACCTACTTGCTAGAAAGAGATGGATGTTACACCTGTAAATACTTGTATTGTTTGTCTGAAAAATGGCAGGTAGTAACCATTGCTAAAATGGGAATGGAAAAGCACTACTCAGGGGGCAGGGCTTCGCAAACGGTCTATAAACTGTGTTTTACATGAACACATATACAGACAATTGACAATTTTGTTATTTCACTACTACAAAATGTATAATTGATGAAGCTCAAAACCGTTTTTGAGATTTACTATCTCTGTGGAAGTATCAGTATTTTTGACAACCTTAACTCCTCTCTTAACTTTAGCCAGCTAGCTGCAGAATATCCTAAAAGATTATGCAACAGTGTAAGCAAGGTCAGGGAGGGCATTTCAATTTAATGACTAACCTTGACGATTAATATAATTGACATTTGTGAACAATCTCAAATTTGTCAAGTTGATGGAAAAATCAATTGATAGGCCTACTTATAAACATAATATAGTGTGCTGCTTGGTACCTGATAGTTGACTAGGCTTGCTAGCTGGCCACCTTTAGCCACGTTACAGGTGCAACTGGGCGCAAGAAAGCGCTACAGGCTTAGGCTTTGTATCTGAATTCAAAACCCTTCCACATTTTATTTAAACAAGTATTAAGATTTCAAAAATAACAAATGAAGAAAGAAATGTCTAAACTGAGCTTGAGTAAGATGCAGAGTGCTCCATGGTGCAGTGACATGACCATGTGTGCATGTGAGCGAGGCTTCTTGATCCATGTGAAAGACTTGCTCCTTCTCCCTCAGTTGACCATGAATAGACAGACCTTTCCCTCAATTAACCACCCTCCAAATTCTCCCTCCCATGCCAACTGGGAAGTATCCAAAAACTGAACTTTTTACTGAAAAAAGGCATCTGTTTGAAGCTCATTATCCATACACATCCAAATGACGTATGTGACTACAGGTGCAACTCTAATCCCCATTATGCCCCTGGATTCTCACTTGTATTCAGCCTCTGGCAAAAGCATACAAAAACCTACACCTCAATTTTTGCCATCTTTTTAAAAAAAAAATTCCATCAATCACTGCTGCCCATGTCATTTTCCTTATTGCCTATACTTTTCCATCTAACTTTTCTACATTCTTCTTAATCTTCTGTCATTTTGCTTACACTAGCTCTGTAATGTTTTGATTCACTCCTTGTACAGTTCAAATTTCATTGTTTGCTTACAAGCTTTCTTTGACCTTGTGTCTGACTGCGCATCTAAATCCATGATGTGGGAGATCAAATTACTGCACAACATGCAAAAGATGGAACCCCCATTATTTAAATCTGGGTTTTTGTGGCAACCATCATTTCCATAATCACTCTTAGCAGATCACCCACAAACAACAAAGCACATTTAATATCTTTAACTTTGCATGCAAAATAGCAACTCTTCAATGTTCTTAGAAAATCAGGCCCTTAACTGTTCTATTGCTTAAAAAAGGAAAGGCTGGATACTGGATTTTTTTGTTAGGTTGTCACATTTTGTTCAAAATCACATGGCAAACAGCACCGGTTTCAATGTTAAATAAATTATTTTAACATCAAAGTAATCACCTAGTAATCACCAAATAATCATGGCATAAATAACGTGAAAAATGCTAGTGAGCATTGATGATGCAGTAATCAAAAACAATTTGGTGTTCATTAGTACTTATACTTACTCATGATCTATCTATCTGATATATAATTAAGTATTTTTGCATTCTTCTATATCGACCCTTCTGGGTATTTTAACTTCCATTTGTAGTGTGCAAGCATATATGCTTACTTTTCACTATTTTGGTGGCCCACGCACATATTCATTGTAAGCATTCAGCTAGCAATCTCCAGTCCTGCTCCTCCGTTTAAAATAGTTAGTTAAAATGGTTATGATGTACTCCCCTGGTAAATAACAGGAGAACAACCTACTGTAGAATAATTCTTTACTAAAAATGTCCACTTCTGAATTCCTGAAAACTGCAACATTTTGCAAAGTTTAGAATGTCAGTGATAGACAAATTTGTGTTATGCCTATGAAAATTTGGCCAAGGATAGCTGAAATATGTCAAGACAGGAGCCAGACATTGTTTCATCTCTCTAACCTTGTACTGATTTATCTCTTCCTGCAGAATTTCATCAGCATCTGTGTACACTTCCACCTTCTTTTGTTTCTCCAGCTTCCGACGCAGCCTGGACAGGTCCTCCTTAAAGTGAGGGAGAGAGAAGACAGTGAAAATTGTATCTTTTTCCCTTTAAAAATGCTTTTTTTCTGCTTTATCGAACAAGAACCTCTGTGCTCACAGAAGAGTGCTAGGGTGAGATGAATGCAATCCCCTGACAGGCTTGCCTGCAGCCAACAGCTATTTCTCATAGCACAAGTCACACAGGGCACTGCAGTGGAATGGGTGCACAATGCACAGGCACTACACTCCACTGATGTCATCTGAGTAACTCATGGGCATCTCATGAATCACAGGCTGGATAACTTACTCACTCCTATCACCACCAAAATGAAGCCAATTTGTTCTGCAGCTTTCCAGGTCATTGTTGGCAAAGGTTTCAAACAGCCAGTTTCAAAGAACTGTGGATTTTTCAAAAATCAACAGAGCTAGTACATTTTATATTAACAATTACATGTTAATATAACGATGTTGGCATGTCATCATGGATTTGGATGTGTGTTCAAACCTGTGCCCTCTTGAGGTTAAAGCTCTCCTTCTCACGAGCCGTACGGTTATCAGACACAGAGGCCTGGATCTCCCGTAGCTTGGCTTGTGTGTGCTCCAGCTGCACCTTCAGGTCCTCTGCGAGCTGAGCTGCCTCTACAGCCTAAGGAGAGGCAAATAGGACAGAGTAGATGATGGCAGCAGCAGGAAAACTGGAAAAGTGGCAGATTGAGATGGTGGGAAAAGGGGTCACTTCTTAATATTTAAGAGCAAAAAAGATGGTTTTCCCCATATAAGGCACTGAGAGCTTAAAGTCCATGATGCAGCACCTTGGCTACCCTATTAAACCTTCTTGTGTTTTCACTATCATATAATCCTAACCTACACCTAGTCTACCTCATAATATTTTCCATACTATATCATATAAAACTACCATAAATTACTCAATAAAACACCTCCAGATTCTTCAGTTGATGCCCTCCTATAGTATGCTGAGTATTGTTCCTTATCTCAGGGTTCATACATATTTCTCCAATAAATTTCCACGACTTTTCCATGCATTTGAGGCAAATTTTCATGACCATACATGTGTGTATACATGAAAATTAAAAATAAAAAATCCATGTCAAAATCTACCACAGTATATTTTAACTAAAATTAATGACAATCTATGTGGTTTGATCAAAATAAACATTTATTTAAATAACGCTGACACACCAATAAGATGTTTACAGAATAAAATGTCTGTGAGGTACTGATATTTCTCAAAACAGAATTTAGAGCAGTTCCCATTTGGCTAGCTTTATTTTTCTTCCTTTTTTGGTTATATATAATTGTTGGTTGTGGAACAGAACTTTATTGTGCAAATCTGTGGTATAAACTGAAAGAAATTACATCACTTCAGCCATTCCTCCAAGGTGTGCTAATAATGGGAAGGATGCCAGAGCTGACTACTTCTACACCAGTGTACACCAGTGGGCAAGTCAGTCC
Organism: Megalops cyprinoides; assembly: GCF_013368585.1. NCBI lineage: Eukaryota > Metazoa > Chordata > Actinopteri > Elopiformes > Megalopidae > Megalops > Megalops cyprinoides. The sequence goes on from NC_050583.1 coordinate 71,593,484, forward strand.
AATATTTTTGATGTGTTTATGACTAGAGGTGGTTGCATCTTAACTACATAGCAGTTACTTTTCTTTTCTTTAGATTTGGTTCACCCTAGAGTTCATCCAGTTAAATTCCACATTCCACATTCCTAGTATGGGTAGATTTGGGGAGGATTGGGAGATGGGCATAACACCATAATATCAATATTACACCAAGCCATTTAAGGAATAATTACACCATGTAAAAATTATACCTAATGTAGACTGGTGATCAACAAATTATCAAACAAATTATGATTCCTTGATTCCTTGTTTATTCCTGAGGTACACAATGTGCCTTTTTTGTTAAAATTGTAAACAATTAAATACTATTTTAAGTATGATTTTTAATTATCTTAAAGAATCTCATTATAAAGATTTCAAAACTCTGCTTTTAAAGAGGAAATGAAAGGTTCTAGGAAGTGAACGCAATTTTATAGTTCTATGTCCTAAATGGTCCAACACCTGGAACAGCAAATGTAGTCAGTCGAAAAAACAGTCCCTTTCTAAACTAGGGGTGCAGCCATTTTGTTTTTACAGTCTGTGAGGTACTGTGAATGGTCCACTCTGCTTATCAATACTGTGCTGTATCTATAGATGACATATCAACAGTTAACCAAGAAACATTTCTACTAACTTCTGCACCACAGCACAAGGGCATTCAACATTTAAAGCATGAGGCTGCCACATAATATATTACGGCTGTATGAGGTAGGCATGTCTCTTTCTTGGAGTCTTCTCAATTACATACAACCAGACTGAAGCTTGCCTGGTATTATGAGGAGACCTCAGTGACAGGGTGTAACTGTTGGTGTGCTAGGCAGGTTCTTCAGTTACAAATGCTGCAGAATTTGCTCACATGCTATGAACACCTAAACCCACTAAACACTCCAGACTGTGAGGTAAAATAGAAACAATAAGCAAAATGGGTCATAAGTACTGGCAGTGGACAAGTATGACAAGCCATCCTTCACCCTGTTCTCAATGAATGAATATGTACTTGTGCCACAATTTGTATATCCATGAATGGATCATGCCACAGCTTGGCATTGTCCATACTGGTGAATGCAAAACACACCATGATGAGATCTAAGGAAATATCAGAGGACATCAGGAATAAAGTAGTGAATGCACATCAGTCTGGGGAAGGTTATGAAATCATAATGGAAAAACTTGGGCTTCATTAGTCTGCTATGACACAAATGACATACAAATGGAGAGCATTTAACACCACCATGAACAGCCCTGGATGTTCTCATTTTTGCACACAAAGATATCTGAATTTTTGTTAAACAAACCAGCTTTGCTAAACAATAAAAACATAAAAACAAAAAACAAACAAACAATAAAAACATATTTTTCTTTAAAAGAATTGAGGTGTACATGAAGATATTATAAGGTTATTTTCCATATTGTACAAAAATAATGACCCCCCCCCCCCCGTAGGGTTCACAAACTGTCTAGCAACACTGTACCTTCATTCATTAACTTACTTTAGTTCCTCTTAATTGAGCTCATTAAGAGATCACTGTGAAATTACTTTTAAATGAAACAATACAGATTCTTTTCAATGCAATTAATATTTACTGAGGCAAAAAGCAAGAATGAAATCTACTCTAGAGAGATAGCTGCTCTAAATGTATCTCTAAAAGTGGCAGATGTTTATAACATAATACAATTAAATAACAGTTAATTAAAATATTTTATTTTGGGAGTTCAAAAGAAGCTCAAATAGTAAAGGTGCTTATTTCAAACGCAGGTTGAGCCACTGGGCTGGAAAGCAGTCATTTTCCAACAGTAACCTGTGTCATATCCTAACAATAACCTAACAGCAACTACTGAATCACTGTCTATCTTCCAGCACATACTAAAAATGCATCTGTTCAAACTGCATCTTGGTTAAGCATGCATGTTCTGCAAGTCATGCAGGTAACTTCTTGGTTTCATTTGAAAGACACAACTGATGTTTCCCTTGAACAGAGGGTGATCCTAAGAAGCATCGTGGCACACACCAAAATATCTTTTGTAGAAAAAAAAAAGGCAGTTGGGGGTGATAAGTGAGAGACTGATGGAGAGGTGACAATTTTTTTTAAATGTGCATAACAATGGTAACAATGTAAAGCTGCTTTGTGACAACTTGTGTTGTAAAAAGCGCTATACAAATAAAATTGAATTGAATTGAATTGAAAGGAACAATAAAAATTCATCTGACTGTTGTATCATTCACATGTACTATCTCGTAATTACCATTTTACTGTAATTTTACCAAGAACAGACGACAGCAGTGGTATTAATGTTAGCTATGGAGATGTAACTAGCTAGCAGGTACTGTCTTATCTTGAAGCTAGCTATATTCGTCATCTTATTGTACTATTGCACTATTGTACATGTACATTTGCACTTGCATTCACAGTTATGTTAAATGCTTTCTGTGATAACTACAGTATAAGCTCACAAGTTACTATGATTAGGTAGCTTACATTAGCTACATACATCATTTAAAACTAGCTCTACTGTCATTTGCTTTCGGGAACAGAGGGGGAATCCAGGCTTTTATTTAGCTAAACAGAGCCACACAACCACACAACCCAAGATGACGCAGACTATTATGTATGCGCTGCCTTCAAGAGCACCGCATGCGCTCCCCTTTCTGGCTTTGATAATTTGCTGTCCCATTTCCATTTATCCATTATCACATAATTCTGTTCATAATTTCATAATTATTTATGAATTTACCGAAATTCCAGTAAATATGCCACCGCCAACATTTTCCAGTGGCATATTTTTGCTTGTGTTATGGATTTAGGCTTTGTTTCTGTATTACTGGAAAATCTGACACTTTTGGCCATAAAAGTGGTTAAAAAAATGAACATATAAAAAAGCATATATAAAAGAATACCCTCTGACAACATATTCAGTTGGTAAGATAACCAGCACCCACAAGTTCCTAGGACAAGGACTTAGAAACAGAACTCTTGCCAACAATTTTCCTTTTACCTTCCTCTTATTGAGTTCCAGTGCTTGTGTGCGAAGCCCTAGCTCTTTTTCCAGTGTAGCCAGAGAGCTCTGGAGAATCCCCTCTTTCTCCTCCAGCTTCTGCACAACCAGCAGCTGAGCATCCACCTGTAATACAGAGGAGGATGCAGTGGTCATATTCTTGTTTTTCAAACTTTATCTACAAGTACAGTTATGCACATGTATATGAATCTCCACGTAACTTAAGAATAGTTTGGATAACCAGATATTAAAAAACAACTTCCTTTGTTGTAATTGTAATTCTCTGCACTAATTCAGCACCCTTTCTTGGATTTCACACTTTCACATCCAAGTGAATGGTTTCATTGACAGCTACGCATGTGATGAAGGAACAGATCTTGATCCTAAATTACGCTGCTAAAAAATCTTGAATAAAATTATCATTGGACACTTCCTTCCAGGTTACAATTCATGAGTACAAAATAAGGGAAATGTGTATGGAATACGTAAACATACAACCATGAGTCCTGCAGGATAATTAAGCTTGGCAGGATTTGATTATTTTTTCCCAAAATCAATGCTTTGTTTTTCTTTCTATATGGAACACTTACCAGCATTTATTTACAACATCATGCAACTAACTGCCTTTTGCTCACAATAATTAGGAAAAAAGAACAATTGACAGAAATATATTGCTGTTTAGGGGCTATTAAGAACAACAGGCTTTTACTAAGGGAAAGCAATATTTCCAATCATTTTTGGTCACGGAAGGGTTGAAACATTGCATTCAACAAAAAGATTATGTACACTGAAAAAACAGTCCTTTCAAACCAAGCCCCACACAAAACTAGCTATTTTATTATAATTTTCAGACTGTACAATAACGACAATGGTAAACAGTAGAAAATATCTGGAAGTTGCAGAAGCTGGTATATTATTTTATATATTGTTAGGATCTACATTATATTACTCAATTATCTAAATGCCCACAGGAACTGTTCTAGAGCAGTGTCAACATCATACCAATGCACATCACACTAAGGGCGTACTCACATTAGGCCCGGTTGCCTTGTACCGTGTTCCCCCTCCCAGTCCCCCACTGGCCTGCGCTCACATTGCGCTTAAAGTTCCGGGCTCGGGCACGCTTATGTCATCACAATGCAACTTTTTGTTTTGAAGAAAAGCGCTCTCGCACAACACAATGGAGTTCATGATTGTACTTACTTTGTGGCTTATTTGGAGTGACACACGGCCCTCTCACATGCCTTATTGATTTATCGATTATGCAATGCAGCGAATTTCAGTTAATCGTGCTGCACGTGTAAGAAGATTTTTATGCAGGCAACTGACGTTTCAGTCACTATGCTAAAGGACAGACCAATATTTTGTGTCAGATTACAGTAGCCTAATCACAATAATGTTAGCTAATGTTACCCAGTTAGGGCTACTACTTGTGTGTGCACTACTGTCATCATTACAACAACAAGCATCTTCTATTACTGCTTGGATAGTACACTTTTCAATTCATTCGAGAATATTTGGGTTAATAATGGGTCTGGTTCTCACCTTATTGATGAACGTGAATTGTAGTCTGAGTGTAAAGCAGCTCCAAATTCCTCCCTCAATGTCAGCTGCCTCCATAAAAATCTTCACGATTAACTGAAAATCGCTGCATTGCATAACCGATGCTAACTGGCTGGGGAGCTAACATTAGCTATCTAGCGATAGATTTGAGAAACATAGCTAGTTAGCTAACAGGCTACCTATCTGAACGATTGTTGATGACTAGCTACTTAAACAGATTGGCTGCTTCATTTGTGATACTCTGACTAAGCCCCTGACAACAGCAATGCTTACATCACCACGTAAAGTATGGTTAGTTTTATTCTGCTTACTAGTAATCAAGCTAATGTGGAGATCCACATGAGTTATTTTAAGGTATAGATCTACAGAACTAACCAATTGAATTTTGGAGGGAGCCAGCTTGTTATATTTAAGGAAGTCAGCTGGCTAATCAAATGATGGTTTAAAGGAATTATTATGACTGGGCGTGTAACTAACAGATATTCAGCTAACTGTTGCAATATCGGATATATTTGTTAAATGGGACAGTCGCATCATTGATGTCTTCTTCGAGTACCATGCTCGGGCACAGTTAGCGATCACACTGACGCGTACTGTGCCCGAGTACAACTGAACCGTGCCTGAGCCCACCTCTTCAAGTGGGCCCGGGCACGGTATGGAGCGATCACTCTAGTCAAACGAACTGGACTTTGGGGGTCAAACATGCTCGGGCACGGTACTGACCCTAAATCATCTGTGAGAACTGCAGATCACACCCAGTTGCCCACAGTAACTGTCCTAGGACAAAGGGTCATCAACATATCAATGCTTGTAGTCCACTGTCTCTGCCAGTCTGTCTGAAGGCAATCAAAAACTGTTGAGGTACGGCCTAATCGCAATGAGCAGCACAATTTCTGTTGCTCTCTTGTTTTCACACTCACCTGGGTTTTGAGTGTCAGCACCTGATCAGCCAGCTCCTCCTTCTCCTCCTTTAGTAGCTTGTAGATCTGGTTGGATTTGATTCTCTCACTCATTAGCTTGAAGTTTGCGTCATCCTTCTCCCGCAGCTGCTGCATCAGCCGACTATTCTGTTCTTGCATGTCTTCAAAAGCCTGGCCGGTGACATCCATCTCACTGAGCAGGGCCTCCTCTTCCTATTGAGAAAGGAGTAGGGATGTCGAGTAGTCTGTGCATCTACATCTACATGTTCTTCTGCATTTTTCTCACTAAAATGACTCACAAATAAAGCAAGAGAGATGTTTATTTGATAAGGGACACAGAGGGGTGTGCCATGACAAATTTGATTTTAAACAGACCTACGCAGAATGTAAATCACACTGAAGTGTTTATTTAAACTATTTATCTATCCTATCTATCCCTATTTTCGATTCAAAAAGAAAAAAGCACTCCACTAGTTTTGCAATAAGTATCTTACTGACCTTGTATAATACTTTTTGATAACTACTCTTAGCATTGCAATCCACTTATTTGGAAGTCACTGTGGGTAAGAGTCTTCTAAATGACGAAATGTAATGTAATGTAATGTAATGGTAAACGAAAAATCCTTGTTGAGGGTGTGACAGAGGTATTTCAACAGAAGAAAGAATGACTCCAAATGCTGTACTCAATCTGCATTCACAGGAAAAAAATACCCATCTGATAAATGGATCTGGTTTGTTCTCCATTAGTGCCATATTGGCGACATTCTTTAGGACAAGAGACCTTTGCCATTCATGGATTCACCATTCATTTTGAATCCATTCACCAGGAAACTCTCCCTGGTCAGTTTTACTCTCTCTTCCCATGTCACAGAGTGTCAGTATCAGTATTTTTGCATGTTACATGCATTTGAAGGTACATCTTGGTTAACAAAGTCGAAACCTTCTATAAAGTCACTTTGATATCAGAAATTTCACCATCAGACATATAAAATCAAAGGATGTGTTCCAGGATTTCATACATTGCGGGTAATTAGTAAAATATTGTTAACTAACAAAGAATGATCAAATATGGCTTAAAAACATTCATTTAATAAACTGATTTCAAACAGTTTGTCGAATGTGCTAACTCAGTTCTCATTTCCCTCTACATTCTTATTAAATCACAGTATCTACAAGATGTTTATATTACATCTTCTGTGCTGGATGGCTGACTGTTCAAATGCTAATTTTACCATGTGATACCACATTAGTAGTAATATTATTAATAAAAGAAAATGGAATTAACAGGTTTTTTCATTCAGCTGTAAGACAAATGAAAGTTAAAATAATGTTCTTTGTTCTCCCATGTGGCTGAGCTATTAGATAATACTGGAATACTTTTTTGCAGCAAACATACACCCACTACAAAATGGGAAACTATCCATAGTGTAGCTGTCTGCCAAAATAGGAAACTGGACAAAATCTGCCAATTTAATAACATTACATTGTTGGCATTTAGCAGACACTCTTATCCAGAGCGATTTACATCAGTTACAGTTAGTTATCCATTTACACAGCTAGTTATTTACTAAGGCAATTGTGGGTTAAGTACCATGCCAAAGGGTACAGCTGCAGTGCCCCATTGGGGAATTGAACTGGCAACCTTTTGGTTACGAGTCCTGCTCCTTAACCACTATGCTACACAGCCGCCCTAGTTCAGTAACTGCTACCTCTGAATCGCTTATTCACTCACTTAACAAATATTCTACTCACTCAAAGATTTTTAACAAATATAGCTTGTTTTTTTAACCCAGGCTATAGGGCTCAGCCTGCCTTCAAGGTACATACTTCTGCTTTGAACCTCCCGTTTTGTGAATGAACTGTTACCCCAACAGTTAAAAATATACCTGTTTTGTCGCAGTAAGTTTCTTCTGCAGGTGGTCAATGGTCTCTTCTGCCACACGGATCTTCCTAAGGGCATCCTCATCAGCCAGCTTCTTGCTCTCCTTCCTTTCCCTCTCCTCTAGCTCTCTCACTCGTCCTCTTAACTCATCCACCTAAGGGCAAGGGAAAGGTGTCATATAAAAGAAGCTCCTTCACAGACATTGTAACTGGTTATTATGTAATCTTGAGTTATTGCAAGCTTGTTAAGAATCTGCTTCTGAGTGATTTATAACACCATTTAGAGCTAAAGTACTCGTGACTCAAGAGCACTACATAAATATCTACAATAATTATGTATTAATCTATATTTACAACCCAAACTCCCCAAGAAATTATTAGACACTAGAGAATGCCTTTTACCACGCTCTTATTGGACATGACACAAATACTTATGTGGGGGATACTAACATTGTAATCTTCATCCCAATCTATACTTATCGGTTTCTATAAGGAAATGGAAAATACTGTTCAAGACCTTTCCTGCCAAGATTCCAATTAACTGGTATACCCCAGCTTTTGATTGGTAAAAATGAAAACTGTCAGACAAATAATCTTACCATCCATAATAGCCAGTGAAGAAAAATATACAACAAGTGAAGATACCGCTTTCGAAGAATGAACCCTTTTGCGCCTACGGTCACACCGTTGTGATTAGCGCTTTGGCGTGTGCAGTCAAACCAGTGATTAGAACACTAGATTGAAAAACTGTAGCTTTGAGGAAACAGTGATTTAACATTACAAAGTATAGCAAATGTGGCGGTGAAAACTATGAGAAGCTTAATGAAGCTAATGAAAACACAATGAACCAAGTAACGTAACACACATGCCACACAGCATAAAATAAGTCACATGTGAAAGGGTTAATGGACAAGAAAATCCTCTTACAAGCAAGCTATTGCTACATGGAGGCTAAGATCATGTGCTATATTGACATGGCATATGATGGGCTTTCGCCTAGCATGCAGCTAGTGCATGCGTGGGCTACTACTGCCTTTTGCAAACACACTTACAACCACAACTCTCCAGATATTCTTTGAGTCAGTGACTTGCTAGCCAAGTCACTTCGCAGCATTTTGTCAAACTATTGAAACAGATGTCTCTCAGCAAATGGTTTAAAAATCCTGACAGCACTCCATGGACATGGTGGATTGAAGGTCCACATTGCCTGCGAGACCCTGTGTCTAACACGCCTGCTAAAAGGGTATTCTCTCTCAAAAATAAAAATAAAATCAGCAATGAGAAGCCACTGTAAAAATGTAGTTACAGGGATGATGAGAATTGCAAGCTACTCAATGTATTCTGAAACATTCAAGTCACCAAGGAAACACAGCCCTTAGAAGCCAGTCACAGTGTAAACAGACTAGCTTTTCCACTTTCTCAGCTGGTTGCACCAGCACATGATTTGGTCACACCTTGTTTTTTTGGGTACAGCATGGTATTAATCAATGACCTTGCATGCTGATGAATAGTTGTCTTAATTTGCATACCCTAGTTTTGCATTGATGTAAAGATTGAGAGTGAGTCGAGACTTTGCAAAATATTTGCAAAACATTTTAATCTGAACATTAAGTTTCCCTTGTACTGCAACCACGGGCACTGCGTTAGCCATTGTGATCAGTCGACTCAGTTGGTCTCTCCCTGCAGCCTGCACTCTCATCATTAGTTGTGTCTGAGTTGGGACCTCTTGCTGGCTCTCCCTCTCCACCAGCCTTTGTTTTTTAACCCTTTTGTGTGTACGGTCACACTGGTGTAATTAGCCGTTTAGCGCCTATGCTAAAACCGGTGCAATTAGAACACGAGATTGGAAAAATTCTAGCCAATTCTAGATTTGAGGAAACAGCGATTTAACATTAAAAAATATACCAAATGCAGCGGTGAAAACTATAGCCCCTTTCACACATGCACTGAAAGCCGGAACTTATCTAGCCATTAGCCGGAGGAGCTGTATGTGAGAATGCAATCATCCAAATCAGTCGGACTGGACATGAGACGGACTTCACTCTGCCAGCTCCCTAGTACAAAGTCTGTCTCATGTCGGAGTGAGCCCGTGTGTGAATAGAGCAGGTAATTTGCCGGAGAGTTCACAGCAAGCGATTGGGCATGTTGATGACGTGTCTATCATGTGACTGGCGTGAAACCGGAAGAATACAAACATCTGCTTCATTCTCTTTTCTGCTTGCCTGTAGGCCTATATTTCTTTCCACTTTTTCGTTGATATTATGGATACGTCCAAATACATGTTATTTTGAGACCAATCATCATTAAAGAGATAACTATAACTATAACTATATCTATATAACTATAGCCATAATGCCAAAACTTGTTTCTTACGATGATTAATAACGTTGGTTAGCAGTTTGTTATCTGGTTAGTAGCTAGCTAAGCTGTAGCTAATAGTGATAGGTGTAGTGAGATAGGTGAACTGGTGACCTAACATTACATAGCGAACAACAAAAATTTACCTTCCTGTTATAATAAATGTATAAGTAGTAGTGGTGTAACAGACCTTAGTTGACCCACCCCCACGAAGACGAAGGCTGCTTCCGACATCGCTCACTTGTTCACTCACTCACAGTCTTACAATAAATTAATAATTTTCTGGATATAGTTTCACGTTTGCAAGTTTATTCGAACATTTGTATGAACATCTTCGTGTCTAACTGTGCCAGCTAGCTGGCTAAGTGACAAGCTAGTTGCAATTTACATTAACCTCCTAGCTAGATAATACCACTACCTATTTAGCTATCACTAGCCAACATAAAGAACTAGCACCCAGCTTCATTTGTTCAAATTAGTTGAAACTAATGTTAGCTAGCTAGCTGGCAGTTAAGTCCAACAATCAAGTGTAAAATGTATATGCACTGTACAGTAATACGGAGCGATTTCGGACACAGCCTAAGAACAGCAGAGCAGCGCTCAACAATTGAGTATTGAATATTTTATTTTAAGATTTTTTTGGACATCTTGAATGTTGTTTTCATTTAAGACCATGGGCAAACGTTCCTTGCTTTAAGTGTTCTTTAAATAATAAATGGAAAGCAATGTTATGTTTGTCTCCTTTTTCTGCTGATCCGAAAAATGATCTGATCCATGACTCAAAAACCATGATACGATCCAAACCGTGAGTTTTGTGATCCGCTGCACCCCTAATAATTAATAAAAAATTATGTGTACCGGTAGCACCATTTGGATGGTTATGTGTAATATTTTTTATAGGCTACCCAAAAGTACAATAGCTATGTTTGTCTTCTCCTCCTCTGTGCCACATTATGTGCCAGTACCACCGAAAGGTAAGACAATAAAATGAAAAAACCTGAAAATACTTCAACTCTAGAATACTTTTTGTGAACTTGTCAATACTTTTTACTCATGAGAATGCAAGTGGCGTCTAACTGGAAAATACCACAAGGAAATCTAAATCTGGACGTTTCTAAACTCGCAATGACTTGACAATATAACATACTACAAACGTAATCATTAATGGTTGCATACTGGGTACTACACTGAAAAACAGCATGCAGTATACAGTACATACTTATGTAGTACGCAGTACACAGTATGCAGTAGGTGGTTTCGAATACAGCCACTGCGATTCCTGCAGCGTACTTTTTGCGTCATGTCCTGTATCCTGCACGCTCTACTCAGGCGCCGCCCCCCGCCTAAACCAACCGGAATATTTCCAATATGTGAGAATACGTCTGTCACGCACAATCTCCTGTTGTGTGCTACATGTGTGAAAGGGCAATTCCGGCCAATTTCCGGGCCCGATTCTCCAGACCGGAGACAGACAGTCCGGAGTTCATGTGCAAAAACGGCTTATGAGAGGCTTAATGCTAATGAAAACATAACGAACCATGTAACGCAACACAAGCTACATAGCGTAAAATAAGTTACGTGCGAAAGGGATAAAATAATCAGCTATAGACCGCTTCATCTTTGGAACACTGAAACAGCTAAATGGATTGTTTTGCACGTTTCATCATGTGTACTGATGATGAAAGTGCAGGTAGGGAGAGACCGACTGAGCCAGTGAAGAAGAAAAAGTACTACTTGGCTAACGCAGTACCCATGCTGGAGGGGCACCAAAACAGCCTAATGATCATCATGCACTCATGAATGCGATCACGTGAAATTTTAACTCGCACACTCAAAAAATGGTCACAGTCTGGAGCCCTGACATGTTTTATTAATTACATTGTTGTTTCATCTGTAATTGGCTTAAAAGACCTCACTTTACTAATTATGTTCACTGAGTAATGTTAACTATCCTTGTCAAGTCACCGGTGGCCCTATGGGGATAGGCATGACCCCTTCATAACTGGTGGCCAGTGTGAGGAAGTGTAATGTCCCCTACATTACCCACCAATAGCACTGTCAAAAGCCTTGGTGTAATGTTTGATAGCCATCTGTCTGTCTCCTTGAAGGTTTCAGTGGTGAGTTGAGCATGCAGATTCTTTATGAATAACATCCGAAGGATCCGCCCCCATCTCACCATGTAATCAACACAGCTCCCAGTTCAGGCCTTGGTCCTCTCACGCCCAGACTAGTGTAACTCCCTCTTTGCTCATCTTCCTGCCTGTGCAATTCAACCTCTACAACTAATCCAGAATGCAGCTGCACAACTTGTCTACAATCCCCCTAAACATAGTCAAGTTACTCCCCTCCTCACCTCACTTCATTGGCTTCCTGTTGTCGCTCAACTTCAAAACCTCTGTGTTGGCATACAGTACAGTGGATGGGACAGCCCCTTCATACCTACAGTGCTGGCCAAAAGTATTGGCACCCCTGCAATTCTGTCAGATAATGCTCAATTTCTCCCAGAAAATGATTGCAATTACAAATGTTTTGGTAGTAATATCTTCATTTATTTTGCTTGCAATAAAAAAACACAAAAGAGAAAGAAAAAAAAGTCAAATCAAGTATCAATTTACACAAAACTCCAAAAATGGGCCGGACAAAAGTATTGGCACCCTTTGAAAAATCATGCGATGCTTCTCTAATTTGTGTAATTAACAGCACCTGTTACTTACCTGTGACACATAACAGGTGGTGGCAATCACTAAATCACACTTGCAGCCAGTTAAAATGGATTAAAGTTGACTCAACCTCTGTCCTGTGTCCTTGTGTGTACCACATTGAGTATGGAGAAAAGAAAGAAGACCAAAGAACTGTCTGAGGACTTGAGAAGCAAAATTGTGAGGAAGCATGGGCAATCTCAAGGCTACAAGTCCATCTCCAAAGACCTGAATGTTCCTGTGTCTACCGTGCGCAGTGTCATCAATAGGTTTAAAGCCCATGGCACTGTGGCTAACCTCCCTAGATGTGGACGGAAAAGAAAAATTGACGAGAGATTTCAACGAAAGATTGTGCGGATGGTGGATAAAGAACCTCGACTAACATCCAGACAAGTTCAAGCTGTCCTGCAGTCCGAGGGTACAACAGTGTCAACCCGTACTATCCGTCGGTGTCTGAATGAAAAGGGACTCTATGGTAGGATACCCAGGAAGACTCCACTTCTGACCCAGAGACATAAAAAAGCCAGGCTGGAGTTTGCTAAAACTTACCTGAGAAAGCCAAAAACATTTTGGAAGAATGTTCTCTGGTCAGATGAGACAAAAGTAGAGCTTTTTGGGAAAAGGCATCAACATAGAGTTTACAGGAAAAAAAACGAGGCCTTCAAAGAAAAGAACACGGTCCCCACAGTCAAACATGGCGGAGGTTCCCTGATGTTTTGGGGTTGCTTTGCTGCCTCTGGCACTGGACTGCTTGACCGTGTGCATGGCATTATGAAGTCTGAAGACTACCAACAAATTTTGCAGCGTAATGTAGGGCCCAGTGTGAGAAAGCTGGGTCTCCCTCAGAGGTCATGGGTCTTCCAGCAGGACAATGACCCAAAGCACACTTCAAAAAGCACTAGAAAATGGTTTGAGGGAAAGCACTGGAGACTTCTAAAGTGGCCAGCAATGAGTCCAGACCTGAATCCCATAGAACACTTGTGGAGAGATCTGAAAATGGCAGTTTGGAGAAGGCACCCTTCAAATCTCAGGGAGCTGGAGCAGTTTGCCAAAGAAGAATGGTCTAAAATTCCAGCAGAGCATTGTAAGAAACTCATTGATGGATACCGGAAGCGGTTGTTCGCAGTTATTTTGTCCAAAGGTTGTGCTACCAAGTATTAGGCTGAGGGTGCCAATACTTTTGTCCGGTCCATTTTTGGAGTTTTGTGTAAAATGATAATTGATTTAATTTTTTTTTCATTGTCTTTTGTGTTTTTTCATTGCAAGCAAAATAAATGAAGATATTACTACCAAAACATTTGTAATTGCAATCATTTTCTGGGAGAAATTGAGCATTATCTGACAGAATTGCAGGGGTGCCAATACTTTTGGCCAGCACTGTATATCCTGTCTTCAAACCCTATGTTCTGTCAAGATCGCTGCACTCTGCATCTATGGGGTAACTGACTGTCCCGTCCCGACAGGGTCATTCCTCTCAGACATGATCCCTGTCTGTACTGGTCCCTTAGTAGTGGAATGAACTCCCCACAGAGATTAGGACAGCGAAATCGCTGGCTATCTTCCAACACAGACTGAAGACCCACCTCTTCAGACTGTACCTCGGTTCCACCTCACTCCCCACCCCCGAACACCTGATACCTCTACTATTTCATACTTATTTTACATGTAGTGTTCTGATTTATTTTGTATTCTGTGTTGTGTGGTAATATACTTGGCTTCCATTAGACTGCACAAGTTAACTTGTGGTAGGGCGTGAATAGTGTTATGCTCACACTCACTGGTCTGGGAGTGTTGTTAGCCTGGTCTGACACTGTTGCTCATTTAAAATGAATGGATACAGTTATGTTCTATTGTGCTGGAAGTTGCTCTGGATAAGAGCGTCTGATAAATGCATGTAATGTCACATTTTTGAGGGACCATGTCAACTTCTGAGTGGCTTAGCAGGTAAACAAAAGCAGGCTTCAACCTTATACTTTAGAAAACCCCATTTGAAAAATGTTTTTTGGTTAATGCTTTTGGGCAGCGGGGCTTTGCCTGAAAAAATCTGGTTGAAATCACAGTCATAATTTTATTTCATACTTATCTGGCATAGTTTTCCACAGTACCAAGTTCACAGATTTTTTTGTTGCAAATTAGGCTCATCTATGCAATGTTACTATTTTCTGCAGAAACTTGTCAAACTTCCCCAAAGTACACGCTCCTGCTCCACTGCTACGGTGGCCTGTCACTACTAGGCCACCTATCTATTCCTTTTCATTTTACTTATTGACTAAGACAGAGAAATTGAGAGGCTGTTAAGACCAGTGAACAAGTCAACCTCAAGCAGCAGCAAATAACTTTCAAGCTCCTTCCTCCCTGATATTCCCTGATGTTCCTACCTGTGTATTTACATTAAACAATGAGGACAAAATAAATGATCAGAGCATTATAAGCTACCTTAATACATCATTTTAGGTTGTTCTTCACTTCCAGAGGCTCTTCAGTTACCTGATAGGTATGAACATCATACTGGAAGATTTGTTTGCAAAGTCATGTACTGTAGCCATAGCTAGATATACTTTGTGTACCTTATTAAAAATACTTCTTTTCTTAACTTACTTTCTTTTATAAAGAATGTGCCAAACTATTGATAAACCTAACCAAATCAAATTTGTCGGCCTAATCATATCCCATCCCAGCTACTGGAGAACCTTTCCAAAGAGTAATAGTTGACTGTGTTAGACTCGTACAAACTCCGGTAACCAGTTTCTATTCACTATTATGTGCGTTGCCACCACAGAGTCATCCCTTTGATGAACAGAATGGCACCTGTCATTGTTAAAGCGCTGAAAGTTTTTCTGTATGTTTAGCATCCTGAAAACAATAAGGGCATACTCACACTAGGCCCGGTTGCCTTGTACCGTGCCCCAGCACGATTATCCCCCCCTTCCCACTCCCCCGCTAGCCTGCGCTCACATTGCACTTAACGTTCTGGGCCCGAGCACGCTTACGTCATCATAATGCGTTTTTTTTGTGTTGAAGAACAGCACAATGGAGTGCATGATTGTACTTACTTTGTGGCTTATCTGGAGTCGTTTTGGGTGCAGTGACACACGGTCCTCTCACATGCCTTATAGATTTACTGATTATGCAACGCAGCGATTTTCAGTTAACCGTGCTACACATATAAGAAGATTTTTATGCAGGCAGCTGACGTTTCAGTCATTGTGCTAAGGGACAGACCAATATTTTGTGCCAGATGTGTGTCAGATTACAGTAGCCTAATCACAATAATGTTAGCTAATGTTAGCCAGTTAGGGCTACTACTTGTGTGTGCGCACTACTGTCATCATTACAACAACAAGCATCTTCTACTATTACTTGGATAGTACACTTTTCAATTCATTCAAGAATACTTGGGATAATAACGGGTCTGGTTCTCACCTTGTTGATGAACGTGAATTGTAGTTGGCGAGTAAAACTCCAAATTCCTCCCTCAACATCAGCTGCCTCCATAAAAATCTTATACGTGCAGCATGCTTAACTGAAACTCTCTGCGTTGCATAATCGATGCTAACTGGCTGGGGAGCTAACATTAGCTATCTAGCGATAGATTTGAGAAACATAGCTAGTTAGCTAACAGGCTACCTATCTGAACAATTTTTGATGACTAGCTACTTAAACAGGTTGGCTGCTTCCTTTGTGATACTCTGACTAAGCCCCTGACAACAGCAATGCTTACATTGCCACTTAAAGTATGGTTAGTTTTATTTTGCTTGCTAGTAAGCAAGCTAATGTGGGGATCCACAGAGTTATTTTTAGATCGTTTTGGAGGTAGCCAGGTTGATATATTTAAGGAAGTCAACTAGCTAAACAAATTATGGTTTAAAAGGATTTATTATGACTTTATTATGACTGGGCATGTAACTAACAGATATTCAGCTAAATGTTGCTATAATGGATATATTTGTTAAATGGGAGAGTCGCATCATTAACGTCATGTTCGAGTTCCGTGCTCGAGCACGGTTAGCGATTCCACTAGATGCGTACTGTGCCTGAATCCAACTGAACCGTGCCCTAGCCCACCTCTTCAAGCAGGCCCAGGCACAGTTCAACGTACCGTGCCCGGGCACGGTACAGAGCGAGTCAAACGAACTGGACTTTGTGGGTCAAACGTGCTCAGGCACAGTACGGATCGCCTAGTGTGAGTACACCCTAAGTGTGTATGCGTAACACCCTGAAAACCAAGGGGCTCTAGAAAGATTCCATCAGACACTTAAATCAATGTTGCAGACATACTGTTTGACAAGGACTGGGATGAAGGCATCCATCTGATTCTTTTTGCCGTGAGAGGTTGTCCAGAAATCCTTAGGCTTTAGCCTGTCAGAGCTTCTGTTCAGACACACCACGCGGGCTGCTAAAACTGCTCAAGGAGAAGTAGCTGATAACACTGATAACACTGATAACTGATACTGATAACACTCCCTCATATTTGTTGGACTACGTTTGTAATTTTCAATTCATGCTCAATAGGATACATTATTCTACAGAGCCTGAAACATAACACAATAGTTATGGTTATTGGCCATAACAATGTACAATAATTTGCATTTGTAGTTGGTTTGCTGAACATGATATGAATGCTAGGGGACATAATAAAATGTTATATGAAAGGGATAGGGACATTCTTGGCAAACATGGCAAACTTAAAGCTAACATTAACTTTTTCACATATTAGCCAACAGGGCTAGCTTTTTAACCAGTTAACACTGGTCATTTTAGTCTAAATTCTCAAGTCTGCAGAACTTTGCAGTAAAGTCATTTCTCCAATCATGGATTTTGGAAAATTTACTGCATATTTTCCCTTTTTGTGCAAATTATTCCACAGAAAAAGCAAAGGGGAAGAAAAGAACAGGACAAAAGTATGCTTCCCTGTGAGAAAGACTGCAGTGTTGGCATTCCTTTTTTTGAGAAAATGTATTTTAAAAAGTATTAAACTCACAGATTTTAGATATTTGTAAAAAATTATTTCCAAGAAGTCTCACATAATACTGCTTTGCAAATATTTTCTTCTGAAGCTCAAAAAAGACGCTCCCTTATGATGAAGATACTACCCCTATGTGGGTTATAAAAAAAAAAAAAAAAATATTATACAGACCTCAGCTTTGGACTTGCGCTCAGCAGCCATGAGCTGCACTTTGTCTCTCTGCTCTTTTGGAGCCGATTTGTACATGTCCAGAAGCAGCTTCATCTCCTTCTGGGACTCCTGAGCTTTCCTGCAAGAGGCAATGAAATGATGGGCAGTGTAATAATTCAAATTGGATGGTAGCAGAGTTAGGCTCAGGAGAAAGGTTAATAAATACCTTTTTAACAATTTCACATTCTATTACTATATTAATAATATATCATTTTCTAAAATCTGACAAACACATTTGATCAACTTGACATAGTAAACACCACCTCTGAAAATGCTCCATTCACCATCTACTCTCCTGGTGCACTGGGGCAACCACTAGTGTGAAGCAAGTTAATTATAATTTTGTTTGAAATTTAATTCTTATTTGCATTTCAGTTTCAATTCCGCCTTCTAACTTAGTTTGGTTTTAGTAAGTTTCCATACTGTATTTGTTAGTTTTAGTCTCAATGTATTTTACTCTTAGTTTTGTTTTAGGTTTCCAACATATTTCAGTTTTTATTTTCCTTTTTTGTTTTAGTTTAGTGGTCATTTTATTTAGGGCCAATAGCAGGGTTCGGTAAAAATAGCTGTTAGAGCAGAATATTTACTTCATGTTTAAGAAAGTACATGATACATGCTGGTGAATTCATTCAGCCAGACAAATCCATTTGTTAGTAGAAGGTTTGGTAACAGGGGAAAAGCAACCACAAACTCTAGCCTGCACGAGCAGTCTGATCTCCACTCCAAATCAATTGACTTTGCTTAACCAAACACCAATAAATGCTTTACTGTCTTAGTTGAGAGAGAGGGGATACATTTCAGCCCTGTCAAAAATGTATATATTTTCTCCACACCCAGGACTGGATCAAAAAACAAAACTAAAAATAATCTACGATCACTTTCATTCTATTTTTGTTTTTGAACCAGGCAATATAGTTTTACTTTAGTTTTGTAACTTCATTTTGTTTTTATATTTATTTCTGTTCACAAACATGTTTTCACACCTTGCTTTCATTTTAGTGTCAGTTTACAACAACAACCTCATTGTGAAATTTAGTTGTTGCTGTGGAAGTGTATTTGAGGATGGCATTTGCTATGCCCCAGCAGTACTGCAGAGGATGCCATAGGGAGACAGGCCTAATCTGCAATTGATTCTAAGAGGGGTGAAAAAGCATTTTAAAAGACGGACAAGAGAAATTCTTACTTGAGCTCAGCCCTCAGTAGCTTCAGTGTGTCAGAGTCCTTCCTCTTCAGCTCCTCACTGCGCTGTCGCTCTCGTTCCCGTTCACGTTCCCTTTCACGCTCCCTCTCTGCCTCCCTCTCTCTCTCCCGGACTCGCTGCCTCTCCAGCTCCCTCCTCCTTTCCTCCTCTTCTTCCTGCTCTTCATCCTCCTCTTTTTTCAAATCCACACCTCCATCACTCCCTGTCTCCTCTGATATTGAAATTCCCATCTCCCCACTCTGACAACGCAACTGAAAGAGTATTAAAAACAAAGTACAGATGTATTGACCAATCACACGAGAGAAAATTTACTCCACTGTATGTGCAAAATGTGTGTGCAAAATACAAGGTGACTAAATAATAACACTAATTAGGACACTAACTTGACTCACACAAATCCTTGTGCACACACTCATGCATTCGCCAACACAGGGTAAGTGGATTCTAAACCTTATTAATCTCCATCTGTGTCTCACGCAGCTTCCTCTTGTAACGTTGCACATCTCCCTTCAGTTGGTGGTTGTGGTTCTGCAAACTGCTGATCAGGTGACGCATTTCTCTATTGATGGGACCTTAAAAAGATGTGATAATAAGCAGAATATTTCTCTGCAGTTTTGTCAGTTATCACTTACATTCCTATTAGAGCGATATTAAAGTGCATGTTGGCGCTCTCACCACAAACTAAGCCAGGAGTTCTTTTAAAACCTGTACATAAAAAGTCCATTTACAACATACCCTGAGTTAGGCTTAGGGGGAGACCATGCTATGCCATAAGATTACACAAGCACCAGAATGCGGATTTAGAATTTCTTGAAACTGATTAAGTCCACATGAGGGGCACGACTAAATTCTGAAGTCCACATGAGGGGCACGACTAAATTCAGTGTAGACTCGGATAGAATTCAGGTAGAATACAAAACAGAAACATTAAAATGGCACATTTTGTACAAAATGTGGTGCCTCCAGAGATTTCAGGCAGAAACCAAGTTATAAGTCATCAACCAATTTTGAAAATATGAGCATGAAATGTCAGCAGGAAAAAATTCCAAGCCGGTCATAATCTATACAAAGACCATTCAAACATGAAAGTGTTAGGTAAGTGGTACCTGCTTGCTCGTTGGCAGCAAGATTCTGCTCAAACTCAATCCTTAGCATTTCATATTCCTTGCGCACCTGGGCCAGGGTGTCTTCCAGCTGAATAACCTCTGTACGCAGCTTCTTCTGGAGTGAAAGTTCATCACTCTAGAAAGGGTTGGGAGATGGGTGGAGCCAAAATGGGAGATATTCACAGCAATGGTACAAACTGACAAAAATATCAGGATTTATATTAAAAAAAACAAAAAATGGCACACTCAAATCTTATGGCACCCCAGCCTTCTGTACCTATCTCAGTGGACTAGTTCAGCCACAACCCACCTAATGCATAATATTCATCCTAACATAGATGTAACATTATAATAAATTTGCCCAAATGATTCTACAGTAATGTAAGTCAATCTTTACACCACTGTCTAATCAGGCTCTCTCCTTCTCTCCCTACCTCCATGTGCTCAATCTGTCTCAAGTGTGCATTTTTTGCAGTGAGCAGCAGAGCCCGAGCCTCGTCCAACTGGGTCTTCACCCCCAGGGACTCATTGTAGAGCAGGGAGAACTGTGACTGCAAACACTTGTACTCTAGGGTCTCCTTCACCACCTCCTCTGGTATGTTTCGCAGGTCCATCTAAAATAAAGGACAGTGAGAACAAGCTGAAGAAATGACACACCAAGGAGCAGGACAGCAAAGTGCGAGAGAGGGAAAGATACTCTGTACTACTACAATTTTAATTTGGAGGTACAAGCATCTGAAGTGTTGCAACCATCTTTTTGTTGGTGCTATCACTGTGATGATAATCATCATTAAGATTTTTACACAGGCAGGGTGCTAATGAACACTGTAATCACTTTTAGCCCCTGTTCACTCTCAATAAATTCAATAAATTGTTTAAACACTATACTTACGGTGTCCTGAGAGGCTAAGCTGAAAAGGCATTCACTTTAAGTACACGCTGAACCCTATGTCCCAGGGTTGAAATAGCCCTATAATTTACTGACAGTGACCTGAATAAAACAGCAGTGGAATAAACTGGCTTTCTTCTGTGGGTTGGCTAGGGCTACTTTGTATCAGTGCTCTCAGGCACCGTGCAATTTGTCAGACACCAGCAAATTGCTCATATGCTAGCAGAGAAATGCTCATCCTCCAACAAGCACCCACTCTCCTGTTGTGACTTGTTGTCACATCCATATGGTAGGATTGCAGTAGCCTAGCTTCCCCTAGTATTGAACTGTTTCCAAAAGGTGAAAAAAGCATTAGTAAATAAGTCTAAAGAATTGTTACACCCCTCAGATCAGAAGATGATAAAGTTGCACATCAGGAAGATGAACACCAACCAAAGCTTGACATATATGACCTGGTTGCAGGCAACTATGGAGTCTACTGGTGATCCCACTCCTTTGGTCATACTTGTGGCTGTGGCTATTCACAAAATGAATGTCTCATTGACCTATGATTCAACACTACAGAGTTGACCTTATCAGTTCAAGCATCCCTTTCAGAAACTACTTCTCCGATTAATAAGGTGTAAAGTGGAAATGATGATAATGAAAGCCACATCCCCACCATTGAGAAACTGTATGTTGTCAACACAGATGCTACCAAGGCCCAATGCTACTCAAAGCCGATGATCTTGAGAGGTTCCTAAGGCATCAGAACATAAAAATAGTACCCCTGCCACAGAAAACTGAGAAGCCTCCCCACCCAGTTTGTGGTGATCTCAATGCTTATAGAGACTGAAAACTTCCTGCACACAAGGTAAGGATTATGAAAGCAGTATAGTCTGCAAGAGTCCTGCCAGTCTGGCTGCTTAATATGGCAACTGAACATTATTGTGGTGAGTGCTCTGCTGTGCCATGTGGATGGCTTTCTTTATTAAGATGACAGCAGTACCTTGAGCTTCTCACTTTCCCTCACAGCCTCCTGAAGCTCCACCTGCAACTTCTCCAGCTCTGCCATGCGGTTATTGGCCAGCTCCTGGTTTTGCTCCAGCTCGGCATTCAACAGCTCAAACTGTGGCAGAGTGTACATTCAGATACAGTGGGTAAATTTTCAGTGTCACACTGCATTATTTCAAGATACCAACACATTACTGCATTCTATTTATTTATAACCCTGAAGTAGTATGTAAATATAAGTTGTGACAATATGGAATATCAATGATGAATCAAGGTAGTCCAGTTCATAGTCCTGTATATGCTCAACTAGTGAATGGAAACAGACTGAATATGAAAATGTGGCAGTCAGTCAAAGAGCAAAAGGTTAACAGGATGGTGAATAATTGTGAGCTTTACCTTCTGTATGTTGAGTGTGATCTGACCTCCAGGTAACCCCCCTGAACTCCCAGAGGTATAGTACCCTGAATTCAGCTGAAATGATAAGAGAGACCACCCACAAATGAGGAATCAGGAAGACCTTCTGCAATGCCTCAGAAAGTCATTGGCACCTATACAGAGGCAAAGTGAGACAGGCAAACAAAAACAGACATAAAGTAGTGCATTCTTCAAATTCTTCAATTTAAAACATCAGTATGCAGATGAAGTCCAGGGCAAAAGAATACATAATCTGTCATCAGTGTGTTTAACAGAAGTGTAACTGGGGAGAGATGGACACAACAAGGTGGTGTACACCTAATTGACCGTAGACTTCCACCAGCCGTCTACTGAAAACATCAACATATAAAGTGTCTTTGTCATACATTTGCTTGGACTTAAAACAAAAAAAACTTAAAACATGACTAAAATGCAGATGTAACTAATTCCTCAACGAAATGCTGGACAACAACCAGAGACTGAGACAGAAAGACAGAGAAAGAGGGAGAAGTGCACACCTGCTCCAAGGCTTCAGCCAGGTGTTTGTTGAGCTTCTGCTCCCTCTTGCGAAGTTTCTCAATGTCCCACTGCAAGTCCTCCACAGTGGTCTCCATCTCAGACACTTTGGTCTCTGAGCTTGTTACCTTGTCCACCAGCTCATTATACTAAGAAGTAAAGGATACAGAAGTTACAATAACACAGTAAAAGTAACAACATTGTACTGACCAGTAAACAAGCAAGACAAAATGAGTGACAAGACAAAAATGTTTTCTGATGTCGACGGAGGGGGACAGACACACAGACGAGTACAGAAGCTCACAGATGTATCCAAACATGAATGCACCTCTAGAGACATCTTGTGGTGTCGACCCTGCAGGGAGGCGGCCAGGTCCTGCAGGCTGATGTTCTCCTTCAACAGTGTACGATTCAGGGAGAGGATTTCATTCTGAGTGTCTTCATCACACACTGAGACACAAGATTAACTGTCATTCACTCAAATAAATGGAGCAGAGACAGACAAAAACCTATATAGTGTAAACATGAAAATTCGTCAGTTGACAAATACACAATACATTAGGAGATGTATTTTTAATTTTGTAATTACATCTGTTATTGGAGGTGTCATTGATTTTTAATAGACAGTAACATAACAGTAAAATAGGTTATTTTCAGTTCTAAAACAAACCAAATATCTGAATACTCCAGCAAGCCGATACTTTAATAAAGTCTATTAAGGTATCAGCTTGTAAAAATGTATTTACAGTTTTGGAATTCAGTATTCAAACACCAAATTACATAGTACTATTGCTGCAGTTATACAGTTATACACTTACTGTATCCATACAGAATGTATCTACACATTTGAACATTAAAATTGCTCATACATTTCTTTAGAATAATTTTCACTAAGAAATCTTCTACAAAGAAAATGGTTGTCTGCAGTGTACTAGAGGTATGCTTTGCAGTTGCATGTGCTCAGAATATAAAGCATGACTTTGCTCTACAGTAAGCAGTGAAATGATCAGTAGTAAGCTGTGCTAGTGCACTTAGTAGTTAACATGGACTGTTACAGATGCAGCGGTTTGCATCGGTTTTTGAAGTACAGTACAGAGAGTGTAAGCTTGGTGAGTAGTTACTTTTGATGTATAGAATACATGCAAATATGGGGATGGGCACAGATAATTGAATACCCAGTCACCTATAACAGCATTGTGACTCAAATACTGAAATGACTGTTGAATAGAGGATACTGGGATAAAAGATATGTCAGGATCCTTTATTGAATACTGACAAGCAGGTTCCACAAATGAAGGTGAGACTAGCTTTGTGTGAGATTAAAGCAAAGCTAGTGGCAAATGTAAAACCAAACTGACCTTCTTGCAGTCTGCAGTCTGATCATAACTCTAGGAGTAATACATTTTCTATTTTTGTTCCTCAGTATGTCAATAATTATGAAATTCCCCAAAATGCCAATCGCTTCTGTATGATAAATGTGGATGTACAGTGGGCATCAAAATTGTGCTCAGTGCTCAGTGCACAATTATGTAACATAGTAACATATCACAACACACAACAGTGAGCAATATGACTGTATTCAGTAGTTACCAGCAGTTTGAATGCGGGCACAGAGGTCCTCGATGCGCCGGTGCAGCTGGTCAAAGACGCAGACAATACGGGCCACAGACACTTTGCTAAACTGCATCCTGTCCTGCAGCTGCAGACTAAGCTCCTCCTCACTGCTGCTGCCCAGAGTGCAGAGGAAGGTCTTTGCACTGTCACTGAGTGGAGCAGGGGGAGACATGAGGCCTGGGAGGGACAGGATACATTAATGTCCTATAACTCAGTCAATGAAGAACATCACATGCATTGTATATTGGAGACATATTGGGCAGCCTGAGTCTGTATTTTTTGAAATATGCCCTGGTCTTTCAACTCTCCTCCTAGATTTAATATGCAGATGTAGGAAGAATCACATTAAGTCCACACAAACCTGCACACAGGCTCAAGCATACCATACACAAATCAAATGATACTAACAGTATGATCACCTTCCAGTGAAATTATTACACGTCATCGACCCCCAAGAGCATGTCTGCTACAGAAGGGTCATAAGACTAACCTAATTAAAGAACTGAACTTCAAATCATATTTCCTCAAATGACTAACAAGAACTTCACACATAGAATGGAAACTGTTTGTTTGATTGTTGATGCTATTTCACATATCTATGACCTGTTGATGGCTTTTGGCTTTGAATTTGGTCTACTTCAATATACACCCAGCTCACTGTCAAATACTGGACACATGACCAACGTAATCATACTGGTCCCAAAATACACCTCTAGTTTCAACAGTATATAATGATGGGCATAGTCAAAAATGTAAAGTCATTAAGTTGTTGTAATGACATCTTAAATTGCTTAGTAGTCCTGAGGGCACTTTTTTTTTTTTTTATTAACGACCCTGGCGCTGTTGGCTATTATTTTGTTGATTTTAGCAGCCATCTCTCAGTGATTAGAATCATTCATAAATTCTATTATTTTGCGTCTTGTAGACCTACGTTCCGAGTGCTCCGATTCCTTAAATTGTGTGAGGACACTCAGGTTTAATACTGGCTTCACCACTGCTGTGAAATAAATGCATTATTTGATTTTGACACAGTAGTTTTGTGTCGTTATTTAGCCTTTCAGAGGCTATTGCATGGTTAAATAAATAAATTTCATTAAACCTACCACCAGACCAATTTTAGAAAAGTATCTTTTCATAAATATCGTTCTATGCGTAGAAAAGTGCTCAGCACAATTTTAGTGCGTATACACCGTTGATACATGTGGCCCCAGAACTCAGACCAGTCATAATCATCCCAAGATTGATACTGGTTGACAAGTACTATCCATCAAGAGTCCAAAAAAAAAAAAAAAACTATACAATAATCATTGTGGTTTTGTTTGCTATGAATCTGAATTTACAGCGATGCCCAAGCCTGCTGCTATGCAATACACCTACTGACTTCCAATGCAAACAATCTAACATTTATTAAAGAAGTCCAGTGATAACGCAACTCCACTTGCACAGATATCAGGAAGAAATATATAATAATAGTACAGACAGTGTTTCACTACTTGTATATAAGCCAAAGAGGGACCATACCCTCAACTAAAGGCATGGTCTGGAAAAGAAGCTTGAATAGAACATACACATCCCAGTGTTTTGCAGTCAGGTTTCTTGAAATGTTGTCTCAACAACACTCTGAATTTGAATGGATATTTAACTCATGTTCCCGAGATAAATACAGAACCAATTGATCTTACTTGTTTTAGGCTGCATGCGACTGACATGGACAGCACAAGCCACACATGTGAGTGTTCATGCATGTCCACACGCTTGCACTGAACATCACTGTATGCTAGGATTTGGTAACATACCAGAAATAAAACCATATACCAGGGTATTACCAAAAACAGACCATATTTATTGTCCATGCCATTTGTCCAAAGCACATATTCCATACCCAAAGTTTCACATTATAATGTTGCTCTTCTTAGACAGAAATCAAAGAAACAAAACAACCTGTCTGCAGTTTTGAGTGGAAGATGCGGGGACCAGAAGAAGGCTTTTTACCCAGTAGCACCAAAACGGCTTTACTCACAAACACTGATTTGTCCAATATTCCATTAATGGAATGTGTACAAAACAAGCATGAATAGAATACTGCTAGTTTTGCCACCCATTTTTGATTAAAATGCATTTTAATTTTAGTCATACCATCATGTTTAATTTTAGTCAAAACAAAAATGACTCAAATCACATTTATTTTAGTTTAAGGCTGTAGCGGTGAAGGAATTTCCCCTGTGGTGATTTAGGGTGGCTCAACAGTGAGATATGCAATATTTCCGACATATTTTTTTTTTTGCAAAATACTTCATTTATCTTGATTTTAGACCTATATAAATAAGCTTTATTGTTAGGCTATTATTAGGTATACTGTTGCTTTTTAAATGACTAAGACGAGACAGTTTTAAAACAAACTAAATACCGTAAAACTTCCAATAAATGCCGAGGTGTTTATTTGCTTTAATTACTTAACTTTACCTATAGCCTAGGCTAGATATAAATTGTCAAATGAAAATAAATAAGGCAAATTGTTTAGGCTAAATCTTTTAAGTGCAAATCTACAAAGCCCCTAAAGAGACAAAAGCAAAAAAAAAAATAGGGGAAAAAAAACTATATCAAAGTTTCTCGTGCACACAAGACAGTTTCTCATGTGCATGAGAAACTATTTAAATTTTTTTGATCAACTGAAATAGTTTTTCGTGCACATGTGTGGTTGTGCAGTTGCTTGCCATCCCCTGCAGTTGGCTTGTCATACCGCGGTAGTGCAATATTGTGGTTATCGTGACAGCTCTATTTTAGTTGACAAAAAAGACTACTAACTATTTTAATCATCATCATTTTAGTCATAACTTAATTCACCCAACTCTAGCTCAATGTGTGACAGACAGTCCACAAGAGAATGTAGGTTTGGCACTCAAATTTTTCTTTGCAGACATAAAAGCAACTTACTGTTCTCTACTAAGAGAACGCAGACCATTTACTCAAAGACGTAGAAAACTCAAGAGTTCACTAAACAGTATGCTCATAAGCAGCTATTCCACATGCAAAATACACTATATGGACAAAGGTATTCGGACGCCTGACCATTACACCAACAGGGACTGTAATGACATTGTATTCAAATACATATACTTTAATATGGAGTTGGTCCCCCTTTTGCAGCTACAACTGCTTCCACTCTTCTTGGAAGGCTTTCCACAAGATTTTGGAGTGTTTCTGTGGGAATTTGTGCCCATTCATTCTTTAGAGCATTTATGAGGTCAGGCACTGATGTTGACCATAAGGCCTGGCTCGCAATCTCCGTTCCAGTTCATCCCAAAGGTGCTCGATGGGGTTGAGGTCAGGGCCCTGTGCAGGCCAGTCAAGTTCTTCCACACCGAACTCATCAAACCATGTCCTTGTGGTCCTTGCTTTGTGCACTGGGGCCCCAGTCATGTTGGATTAGAAAAGGGCCTTCCCCAAACTGTTTACACAAAGTTGGAAGCATAGCATTGTCAAAAATGTCTTGGTATGCTGAAGCATTAAGATTGCCCTTCACTGGAGATAAGGGGCCTAGCCCAAACCCTGAAAAACACGTGTGTCCAAATACTTGTCCATATAGTATATCTGAGTATAAAGTAATTAAGTGTTTCAGAGTACTGCTGATGTAGGATCAAATTTCCATAATTACATTTTGACAACACAATTGTACCATTCTACACCGATGAGCCAAAACATTATGACGACTCACAGATCACGAACTGAATAACGTTGATCATCTCCAAACATGTCAAGGTCTGGGTAGATTAGATGGTAAGCGAACAATCAGTTCTCATAGTCAACGTGTTGGATGCAGGAGAAATGGGCAGGAGTAAAGACCTGAGCGACTTTGACAAGGGCCAAATTGTTATGGCCAGACGACTGGGTCAGAGCATCTCTGACACGGCAAGGCTTGTAAGGTGCTCCCAGTCAGCAGTGGTCAGTACTGACATTGGTCCGAGAAGGGACAAACCACAAAACGGCAACAGGGTGTTAGGCGCCCAAGGCTCATCGATGTGTGAGGGCAACAAAGGCTATCCCGTCTGGTCTGAACTGACAGAAGGTCTACTGTGGCACAAGTCACAGAAAATTGTAATGATGGTTACAGGAGAAATGTGTCACAATATGCAGTGCATCGCACCCTGCTGCGTACGGGGCTGTGTAGCCGTGGACTGATCAGAGTGCCCATGATGACCCCTGTCCACCATCAAAAGTGCCTACAACGGGCACGCGAGTGTCGGAACTGGACCTTGGAGCAGTGGAAGGAGGTCGTCTGGTCTGATGAGTCCCATTTCTTTTAGATCACGTGTATGGCCGTGTACGTGTGCGCCGTTTACCTGGGGAACTGTTGGCACCAGGATGCACTGTGTGAAGATAAGCCGGTGGAGGGAGAGTGATGCTCTGGGCAATGTTCTGCTGGGAAACCCTGGGTCCGGCCATTCATGTGGATGTCAATTTGACATGTGCCACCTACCTAAACATCATTGCAGACTAGGTACACTCCTTCATGGCAATGGTATTTCCTGATGGCAGTGGCCCCTTTCAGCAGGATAATGCACCCTGCCACACTGCACACATTGTTCGGGAATGGTTTGAGGAACATGATGAAGTGTTCAAGGTGTTGCCCTGGCCTTCCAATTCTCCAGATCTCAAACCAATTGAACATCTGTGGGATGTGCTGAACCGACAAGTCTGATGCATGGCTGGTCCACCTCGCAAATTACATGACTTGAAGGATTTGCTGCTAATATTTTGGTGCCAGATACCACAGGACACCTTCAGGGGTCTTGTACAGTCCATGCCTCGGTGGGTCGGCGCTGTTTTGGTGGTGCACAGAGGACCAACAGCATATTAGGCAGGTGGTCATAATGTTTTGGCTCATTGTTGTAATTCATTCATTCATTCATTTTTCTCACTTGCACTTCATTACAGACTGGTTACGTTAGATTGAGGGTATGCCACTATTCAGTTTATACTTTTTTACGTTTATAGTGTCACTAAAACAAAGGGGGAGACAGCTGGGAAACGCAAGTGTGGCTAAGGTGAAAGTAGCAGCTTGTATGAGGCCTGTGTAAAGCCAGAAGAATAGCAAGCAGAAAATGACTTTCAGCAGTGACATCATTCCCGTTGACTTCCTTAGCAAGCATTGTTGCTTGTGGAGCAGGGCTGCCAACTGTTACTCATCTAATGTGAATCTCATGCTTTAAGCCTCAGTCTCGTGCTCCCTTAAAAAATCTCATGCCAGATCTGGGCACAGATCTTCTGTTAAAAGTAGAACTGGACTAGCAAGCAAGTTATTTGGCTGACAATAGAATCTACTAGCTAGCATTACTGACTTAGCTAGCAAGAATTAATTCACCAGTGGTACCTCCCAACTGCTTCACCGTCATGACTGTGATGCACATGTTCCTGGGTATTATTACTTTAATGTGGGGAAAAAACAACGCTCCTGGTGTTTGTGTTATGCAACAAACTGAACAGGCTCAACAGGACAACACTTTTTCCAGAAAATGTTAGTTTGTCATGTTTATGTCAGATGAGGCTGACAAATTATATAGTCACAAAATTCATCCCCGTCCTGCATTTGAGACGCGTTACTGTCGTTAACATCGTCCAAAAAAAAAAAAAAAAGAAAAACACGTTGTTGTCGAATATTTTGTAGATATTTTTTTTAGAAATTAACACTAAGCATGTACATGGCATGTGATCAAGTCACTGTAACACATCCCAGTAACAACCCCAGGGCTGCCATAACTTTAGGCCTGGGCTAGCCCCAACCATTAAATTGCTCCTGATTAGAACGCAACACATTAACTGCATTGCAACAAAAATCAGGTTTACATGTCATTGTTCAGATGTGATGTGTCAGAATGTTGTTAAAATAAATGGGTGAGCGGAAGTTAGCTTTCTGCTCTTATTATGTGGGGTGAGAATACGGTATCAGCATATTTGTGCCCAAAACTGCATTTCCATTACTCATGCATACATGTTTGTACATCTGTTTACCGAGAACAAATGTAGTGATCATTAAAAAGTAAACTACGAACACTAGATGAATATTCCTGTTTTGTTAAAAACATTAGCTTGGTTTCAAAGTGACACGACAAGGCCCACAGGCTCTACGCTCCCCGCAGGATTGCTGAAATATTACAGATACGCTTGCATGCAGCCAATAGGCCTTTTTCACATGACACTTCCCCCCAGTCCACCACAACTGACCAAAGAGCAAACCACATCTCAACTGACATTACCAGAGTCATTCACAGGTGCCTGAAGAGTAATTAAAGGGTGCTAATGAGTGGGCCCTTGCCAATGTAACCCATCCCACCCTGGCAGCAGCTGAGAGTGACCAGAAGTCAGGGGTTCTACTACTACTACTACTAGCTTTGCCAGGAGTGTAAAGCTCAGCCTGTCATCAGAACAAGTGCCTTAACCAATTTGGGGGTGTTTAAAATAAAAACTTTCCAGTAGTGGCCCCGTTACCTCCAGGCCAACGCAACTGCCGTCCATATTAACCTTATTAATACATTGATCTTATTTGACTTATTTTGATCTTATATGTCCCATTGTATCATATTTATCATATTACCAATGTAAACAAAAACAAAAAATATTACAGTGGTACATTAACAGTATGTACTGTGCAACTAATGCATTCAAATACAAATGCAAGTACAATTTTACCATGGCTGCCATCCTGCTGCATGTCCCCCTCTGCTTTCTGAAATTCATCAGATTGCTCCTCCTCTGATGCCTGAGGCTGGAGCTGTCTGCTGTCTTTTTCTTCAGGGCCTGGAGTTGGGCATGCTGCCTGGGTCTCCTCTGGGTCAAAACGGTGGAGTAAGATCTGGACATTATCATCCAACTGCAAGAAAGGGATAAAATAAGTAAATGCTCATTACCAGGGCTCAACATTCAGCTGCCAAATTTGAAGTTGCCCGGTTGCCCATTGTTGCAAAAAAAATATGTTGAAAAACCTGTAAACTGTTTGTTCTCTTTAAATAAAACTGCACCTTCTCATTGCCTTGCAGTGGCAGCCCGCATTTACAATATTATCTCTTGCCACCAAAAAACCAAACATAAAATAATAACTCATATAGCATATCCTTCTGAAAAACCTGACAATGTGCACTTTCATCTGGGGGGGAAAAAAACAATCCAGCATTCATAAGACCTTATGAATCCCATGTGAAAATTCTTACTGTAACTGCTTTAGGGCTGCCACATATAGCTGTCGTGATAAAACTACGGCGCAATAACAGCGATCTCCGGTATGTGGCATTAGGGTTCCTCCTGTATTGTTTTCCCTTTAGTCATACCTGATGCGGGAGCACACCTCCAGTTTTCCCGAGGCCATGTGAAATGCTTCTGGGGGAAAAATATCTATCTGAATTGAAATATCTATTCAATGTTGATATCACAGCAACAGCACTATGCTGCTTCCATGCGGCAGATAGAAACACATGGCTACAAAGATAAAGGGTGAAAACATATGCTATGTGTTTTTCAAAGCTAATAGGTAAGTTAACCAACATACAGATAAAAGTTGTATTTTCCTGCCCACTGAACAGCGGAGGTGGGTGAGCTGGTGTTAGGAGACAGTTTTGTGTAATGGCATGACGTTTGATCCGGAGACACGCGGTGTGTATTAGAATACAAATGCTGGAGACAAGCAATGTGTATTAGAGTACAAAGCGATGCCGCTACATCCAACCGGAGCCAAACACGCGCCTCTTGACGATAACAGTCTGCGGAACACGGGGTTCCGCATGACCATATATGGACCTCACTTCCGTCTGAAGTTTAAGTTTGAACCCTACGGAGCCAATTAGGATACAAGGCTCAGGAAAGACCTAATTAGAGAGGGAGCTTGTTTAGGTATGCACAGCTCCACAAATCCAATCAAAAACAGCACCCCCTCTGGTCATTGTAACTCATGTAAATGCACCTACTGTAACTATATAAAAAAGAACTAAAGCTTATACTTGTTGAACTTCTGCTCAATGCTGATGTTCCCTCAGCCGGCTGTGCAAATAAACCTTCCTGTCTTTTTCTACGGACTTTTTCTGCTTCTTTATCGGAAAAAAATACATTTTGGTATTTGGGACATTTACTAACACCGGAAACAGGGGAAGCCCGAACTCCACCTTTAAATCTATCATTACTTTCAACCTGTTCCCCTTGATTAACCACAAAACAAATCATTCACAGAATAATCGACACCAAATGCATAATTAGAATAAATGATTATGCTCACGAAACACCGCAGATTGTAGTTCGTGTGCTTGCAAAAGCTACAATGAGAGATTGTTTAATTTGGTTAATTTGGTTTAATGTGGTTTAATTTTATGTTCTCTCCTGTTCTATGGAGTGTGATGGGGTTATGGCGACGGGGGCTTTCAGTATGGGATGGATCTCTCTCGGTATTCTAATTTTACATTGTGGTCGGATCGCTGCACTGCCTAGTGTGTATGTTATTCCTAGGGCTACCACCGACCAAAGATTTTCCTAGCCGACTAGTAGTCGTTAGTTCAACCCATTAGTCAACTAGTTGTCGCCCGTTTATGATGTTAATGTAATTATTTAAATATATATTTTTTGAGGCATCAGAAAATGGTTTGAGATCCAGGGCTGACAAAGAATGTTATAAGTAACATTGTTAACACTGTGCTACATTGCAGAGAAATATGAAACCATAATAATGAGCCTTTAAAATATAAATTTTACAAGCACACGCACGAAGAAAACTAATGGAATAACCTTTTCACGTGTATGGTCATACCAGTGTGATTAGCCATTTAGTGCGTATGCTAAAACCGGTGTGATTAGAACACTAGATTGGAAAAATTCTAGCTAATTTTAGCTTTGAGGAAACAGCGATTTAACGTTTAAAAAATATAGCAAATGCTGAAAACGGGGGGTTACTAGATTTATCAGCAAATTAATCATATCATATAATGGTACTCGTATTGCCAGACCTAATGTCACTGTGCTTCACAACGTAACCACCATGAAACAATGGAGGGGAGACCAGCAACCTTTTGGTTACGACTCCTGCTCCTTAACCACTATGCTACATTGAATGAATTTAAGGCAGGCAGTGACATTTGAGCGCAACGATAAAAAGAACGGCTCTCAAGTACGACTCGGATCCAGACTTGGATCGGTCGTGAACGTTTCTTTTTTTTTTTTCTGCGACTAACTGACCAATGAAAACTTGGTCGACTAAGACTCTTCTCATCAACTAACAGTTTGATCGACTGTTAGGGGGCAGCCCTAGTTATTCCTTCTTTTCTGATCTTGAATGTACTGTAACTTACATTGGCTATTGTTAGTCAACATGAGTAGTTTACATGTAATCAGCTGGAATGTAAATGGGCTGAATGTCCAACTTAAGCGCACAGCCTGCTTAGACCTCCTGCGCACACAACGTGTGGACATTTTTCCCAAGTACAATCTTACTGCATCTTCAGGATTTCTCACTTATTCTTGGTGCAGATATGAATTCTTATGTAAACTTGACATAATAAATCTGTTCAACGCTTCACGCCCACACATGTTACGTGCATCTAAAGACTTTCAGAACTTTTTGTCGGCGCATAGTTTAACAGACCTATACTATACTATTAATCCCACATCTAAACAATACACTTTTTATTCGGCAAGACATCAGAGTTTTTCTAGAATAGATTATTTACTAGCTTCACCTGCATCTTATTCTGAGATTCATAATGTTGTAATCATTCCCTGCTCTCTATCAGATCATAGTATTGTCTCAGCACATCTTACACTTCTGGGCACGCTCCCTAGAGCACCACATTGGTGTCTTAATGTCTCGCTTCTCAAAAATGAAGACTTCTGTGTCTTTCTCAAAGACAAACTAAACATCTTTATAGATCTAAAAGCAGGCTCAGTCGATGGCCCTAGATTCTTATGGGATGCCATAAAGGACTGTATTAGGGACTCCACAATCGCGTTTTCATCTCACCTTAATAAAAGTAAACTTGGCAGGATAACTGACCTGGAGAACAATCTCACCCAACTTGAGGCGAATCAACAAAGCACACACTCCAAAGCTTTACAAGGGAGATCAGCTGTGACAAAAACGGAATTGAACTCTCAGTTAAGACGTAGAGCAGAGTTCTTAATGCACAGAACCAGAAGTCATCTGTTAGCTTTAAGACTGAAAAACCATGAAAAATACTCGTCATGGCCATTAAAACAGCTCTTCATACTCTGACTGACCCTCGTGATATCAACACCGAATTTAGAACTTTTTTTTCCACTCTCTATAAGTTTGAAATCTCACTTGAGACAAGCACATGCACGCGTTTTTTTCAAGGAATCGATTTGTCTTATCTGCCTAACTATGAAACAGAGTCGCTCAATGCCCCCATTTCCCTAGAAGAGTTAAGGATAGCCCTTGTTAGTATGAAGAAAGGCAAGTCCCCAGGGTGGGAAGGAATTCCACCAGAGCTATATCTTGCTTTTTGGGACAAACTGAGACCACCACTGCTAGATATGATGAACACAGCTATTGACAAGGGTGCACTCAATGTAAGTGCCAACACAGCCATAATTAGATTACTTCCCAAACCAAATAAAGATTTGACTCAATGCGGTAATTATAGGCCTCCCTCCCTTCTGAATGGGGATGTTTAAGTATACGCCAAAGTGCTGGTAACCCGATTAGACACACAGCTGACGAAACTGATACACAATGATCAAACCGGTTTCATTAAAACCCGTCTAGCATCTGATAATGTGTGTCACCTGCTGCACATCAGTCACGCGTTGGTTAGTCTTGATTCTTCCTGCTCGGTTCTCTCATTAGCTGCTGCGAAGGCATTCGATAGGATACATTACATACATACTTTGGGTAACTTTGGGCTAGGTACACAATTCATTAGCATGATCAAAGTCTTACAGTGAACACGGTGTGGGAAAATTTGTATGGTACATCTAAAAAGCCCAATCATCAATTAATACAATTCAGATTCGCTCATAGGATGTACCTAACCCCCAGAAGGCGTCACTTTATGAAGATCATTACATCTCCCAATTGTGACCTACGTCCACTCAACACCCTGGGGTCATTTATGCGTATGTATTGGGAATGCCCCGATGTGGTTAGATTCTGGAAGCAAATATCTCTCACTTTAAGTGACATGTTTGACATTAGAATCCCACTTTCGCAGACTTTGTTTTTACTTAATGACGACTCCTCCTTAGATTTGTCTCTGCCACAGAGACGTATTCTATGGGCTGGTCTCACTGCAGCCAAGAAAATGTTGGCCTTGAGATGGTATCCGCCACATTCCTTGGCTTGGCAACAATGGACCAACTCTTTTCTCAAAATTGTCCTGATGGAGGGGTCCATGGCCCGAATGCATGCAGCCAGCCTTAAGACTCTCCAGGCGTGGGACGCGGCTTACAATTTGGTTAAAGAGAGAGTGCACCGTGACCGACTTTGATCTTCTGTTTGTTCCGTTTTTGTGGGGAGAGATCCGGGGTGGAGGTGTGTATGGGGTCGCCATTGGGAGGATGGGGAATACAGGGGTTTTGACGACTTTTAATTCTCCATATTCATATGAACCCGTTCTATACGTGTAACCGTGTATTATCGGAGAAGAAACAAAAATGTTTCTTTTCTGTGCTTTTCTCAATAAAAAGTTGATGCTGGTTAGCTATCCACCTAATTTTATTGAAATAATAATACTGAAAAAAATGAAAATTGGGGGAAGTAGCGGTCATATTATAAAGGTACTATAAATTTTTACATACTTTCTTTTATACTTTTTAAATGACTTTAATGACTATTCATAAAAATACTATTACTTTACTATTAATTAATTACCATTTCTATTTTTTGCACATCTGACCCCATTCACAGCCCATCCTCCCCTACTCACCCGGTCTTTCCTTACTTTTCCTCCATATAGCCTACCGCTTACTAGTCATAGTGATGTACTAATGGCATCATCAAACTTGGTCGCTAAAAAAGGTACCTTCTTCGCCCATCTGGCAGTACTTTTGGGCCTAACGAAAGAGAACAGCCAAGAGACACTTCTGAAGTGGTGCGCAGGATTTCATCCGTGCAAAAGATGGACAGACGACAAATCTTCATGACCATTTGCGTGTTCACCATCCCGCGGAATATGCTACATTGCCATCACACGCAACTGGCTCTAGCAAAATGGCTAGCTACAACCAACCAACCATATCTGTGGCTTTTTCAAAAAGTACAAAGTACAAGCGTGACAGTGAAAGATCGAAACAGTGTACTGATGCTGTAACTCGCTACCTAGCAAAAGAAATGGTTTCTTTTAATGCGGGAGAGAAGAGTGCATTTAAGGCCGTATTCCAGACATTTGACAAGCAGTATGAGCTGCCAGGTCAAAAATTCTTCTCAAAGACTGCAGTCCCAAAGTTGTATGACATCAGAGCAAACATTTCAGCAGTGCTGCGTGATGTGGAATATTGACATGTGGCAACTGATATGTGGTCCAGCTGCAACATGATGCCTTACATGTCAGTGACCGCACATTAGGTCAGCAAAGGGTAGACACTGGAATTGAAATGCTTACAAACAAGCTTCATGTCAGAAAGCCATACAGCCGAGGCATTGCGGGGGACCATACATGGCTAGAAATTAGAAGAAAGAAAAATCTCCTGCATAACTACTGATAATGGGGCCAATATTGTGGCGGCCATCAGACAGTTAAAATGGCCATGGTTAAGTTGTTTTGGTCACAACCTGAACATTACCATAAACAGCTCACTTCAGCAGCAGAAGGCCAGCACTGATCGGGAATTCAGGGTTTGCCAGGCAGTCAACACTGCTTTTTCCAACAGCTGGTTAAGAGGACGTGAGCTGAGCAAAGCAAGCACAAGAGGAGCTGAAACTCCCTCAGCACTCCTTGATCAGGGTAATTTCACTCCTTGATCATGAATTTGAACATAATTTAATAAGTGTTCAATTTCCAAAATGTAAAACCAATATGTGCATACGCCTACTAAATAGCTTTGCAAACAAAGCTATTTAAATGACACAACTGTCTATTACACCAGTGCAAGCATGTGAGCAGACTCACAGACAAACATGAATGACTTGCATAACTTTGACATTGATTTGACAGCGTGTGATCGCCACATAGGAGGCTATTTGTACCTTTTTGTCAGCGGTGGTTAGAAAAACGTAAATGTGTGCATTGTAAATAGCCTATAAAGGGTGCTCTTGTTCTGTTTTTTTCTAAATAAAGGTGTGATCGGGAACTTCATTCTTTTATTTCGATTTATAGTAATGTTTTATTAGTCTTTCATGGCTATTACTACCTAATCAGAAAAAAAGTAATTTTTTTGAAGTTGCTTAAGTCCGGCCAGGTAATTAGCCTAAGATAGGGCCGCTTCAAATGCAATGCGGAAAATTAGGATTATAACAGCCAGGATGTGACAATAAATCAGCAAGAGTTTCCTTTAATTATTAAAATATTATTAATTCATTGATTATATTTTTCCTTAACATGAAATATAGCTAAATGTGCAGGACAATGTGACATGGTGAAAAAGGGTTAATAACAATATAACGATTAGGAATTATTTGTTTAAGACAGGTATAGCAGAGAAAGGGAGAGTGTGCTCTGTAGGTAAGTTTTAATCCTCAGTTTTGCAATACAAATAAAGACTCGCCCCCTGATTTACTGAGGTAGGTGCAAACCAGGTAGATTTAAAAATTAGTTTTGTTTGTGCCTAAATTAAAACTTGCTTTCACTGGGTGGTATAGTGTAATTAAATAAGCCGTTTTTCCTTTAAATCAGGCGCAAGGAGCTAATATAATAATTCGAATAAACCCATCCATCATTTTTGCACTCTCTGGCTGACACTCCTTGAAATACATATCAGTTCTACAGCTCAAGTTGATCCTCGGGAAATCCCCGCAAATGAGTAAAAAATATATTTTTTGACGTTATAGCAGAGACACTGGAATTGCAGTGTGTGTGGCAGGGTGTGCCCCGCTGTCTGTGTGGGGCATAAACCTCTATGTACTCTACTTTACATAAATCTCTGTAATATACTACCACATATATTATCGCACACAAAAGAGATGCTTGCGTCTGTATGTGGGGGTGGGGGGGGGGGGGTGTAGCATGAAGAGGTGGGTCTTCAATCTGTGGTGCAAGACAGCCAGTGTCAGCTGTTCTGACTGAAACAGGAAGCTCATTCCAGGGACTGAATCAGGATTTCGGTGTAGGATGTGAGCTGGTGGAAAACTCTTTTGAGGGCAAAAAGTCAGATCTTTGAAAGAAGAAATCTTGCCTGGAACAAATAGAAGTTCAGGTTGGCCAAACTGAGTCTCAGGTGATGTTTAGACATCCACAATGAGACATCAGCAAGCTGAGATGCATGATGAAACCTGGGTATATGATGGGAAAAGAGAGGAATAGTTGGGTGGCATCAGCCTAACAGTGATGTGAGAAGGCATGGAAGGAAATGACAGAGCCAAGTGATCTTGTGTACAAGCAGAAGAGAAGGGGCTAATGGCTGAACCCTGAGGGACTTCTGAGGGTTTGATATGGCACCTATCTGATAGGTCCACCCTGAGAAGAAAGATGAAATCCATCTGAGAACTGTGCCCAAAATAGCCATCACTGCCAGGAAAGACAGAAGCATGTGATGATTTATGACTGCAGAAAGGCTGCAGAAAGTCTAGAGACTGAGGACAGCAGATTGGGAGGCAGCCCTTGCACAATGTAGGGCATTTGTGATAAAAAGAAGAGCCATTGCAGTGAAGTGGCTTGTCCTGAAGCCAGACTGATTGGGGTCATGGAGATTATTCTTTGTGTGAAGAAAATTGTTTGAAGGCAGCATGTTCAAGGGTTTTGGAAAGGAAGGGGAGGAAGGAGACAGCGTAGTTGTTTTGCGCAGTAGAAGGTTCCACTGTAGGTTTCTTGAGCAGAGCTGTGGCGTGGGGCTGCTTGAAAACAGACAGGAGATGGTCAATGGTCAGGGAGTTGTTAAGTGAGGTAATGAATGGGAGAACATCAGCCACAATCTTCTGGAGAAGAGGAGAGTAAAGTGGACCTAAGGAAAACGTAGTTGGGCGATGAGACATCAGAAGCTCTGAGTCCTTTGTGTTTGCAAGCAGGGTGAAAGTGGATAGGGCTGGGCAGGTAATGTAGGGCTAATGGCAGTGTGACT
This sequence comes from Megalops cyprinoides, assembly GCF_013368585.1. Classification (NCBI taxonomy): domain Eukaryota; kingdom Metazoa; phylum Chordata; class Actinopteri; order Elopiformes; family Megalopidae; genus Megalops; species Megalops cyprinoides. Next base: position 71,633,024 of record NC_050583.1, read on the forward strand.
GGATCATGGGATGACTGAAGGACCTGCAGATTGTGTCAACTTTCTCCTTAAAATAACAGGCACCTATGAGCCCCTTACATGATGTTACCAGAGCTGTGCCTATCCTCCAATTGGCACTCTTCACTGTAGTGCACTGTAGCACTTGTTCTGTGAAAAACAGCTCCTTTGTGAGGACAGAAGTTTTCATGGTGAGATGAATCTCATGTGCAGTTGCTGATACCCACAGTGTTAGCTGTAGCAACTTTTCACTGACAAATTGAGCACCCCTAAAAACGTCCTATCTACACAATTTCTCTTCAATATTGAGACATCATGAGAAGGTTTTAAAAAATTCCATCAACCAGTGATAACCAGTTAAGTATGTCAGTTAAGGTTGCTTGTCTCAACTCTCAGGAAACCTGAGACTCATCAGGCACCTACGAGTTGCAACCTGCGACGCATCAGGCACCTATGAGCTGCTTGGATTACGTCAGTGGAGTAGAACCTGTCTTATCGGTGCCCAGACCACTGCAGTGCACTCTTTATCCTGAAGTGCCCACACCACTGCAGTGTAACTCTATATCCTGAAGTGCAAAAACTACTGCTCGCTCTGTGCAAGCGCATTGACTGACTGCATTCTTCTTGCCTCTGCGCTCACACTGTCTCAGAGAGACAAGCTAAGTACAGGACCAAAAAACAGCGTTGTATAAAGGGGTAAAAGGCATAAAAACAGATTGTAAACAGTTCAAAAGAAGAATAAAAACAATACAGTCCCTTTTAGTGCGACATTTAGTGTTTGACATCCTAATAACTATAATGAAGACTAGGTGACATTGACATGTATGTGCATTGAGGCATATGCAAACACATTATAAATGAGCAATGAAAAGACTTTGTTAGACTGTGTCACCTGGCTCCAATAGCGGTTGACAATAAGAAGTGTGGTGTCATCAGTGGCCTGCCGCTTTTCCAGCTTCTCAATCCTCTCACGTAGCTCATCCTCCATAGCCTGCCGTTGCTCTAGACGCTCACATAGTTTCTTATTCTTAAACTGTAGCACTTTCATGTCCATCTCCTCCTGCAGATGAAACAGATACAGAACAAGCAAATATTAAAAAATGATTATTATCAAAGATTCTATAAACATGCACAACTAGCATTGTCACTCAGACAGAAACTGCAACATCTTCAACACCTAACGTCACAAGATTCAAGGCACAAGCAGATCCAACAGCCAATATATATACAGTCTGTTCAGTAAATGCAACCAGTAGCAACATATCTAACTTGACTAAAATTACTGAGAAGCAATCTAAAAGCCTACACAATTCTCATAAATCTGTCCAAACCCACAACCTCTGAAATCCCATGACATCACGTCGATCATCGTAAAGTCACCACCTTTTCCCATTAATAATCAATAAAATTCACTTTAATATTGCCCTAATTCCTGACTTTCCCTTAGCAAAATGGACACAAGAAATCACACATATTCCAAGGTGAGTCTGCAGCTTGCAGAAACTGTGCACAATTGCACAAACTGTTATTCTGTAACTGGCCTTTTCAGGACTGTTGCCTGTTATTTGCGTAGAGCAAGAAATCTCCTCTTCCCCCCAGTTCCCATCTCCATAAGACTACACATAACCTTATGAACCTTTTACACTCAGTGGCCAGTTTATTAGGTACACCACCCTGTTCATAAAAATGGATCACTCTGACAGATACTTGGCCATGGCTTGCTATATAAAGCATGCAGACAGGCAAAGAAGTACCAGTTACTGCTCCATTGAATATTAAAATGGGCAAAAAGAGTGACTTAAGCAACTTTGAGCATGGCATGATGATCATTGCCAGGCATGCTGGTTGCATTATCTCAGAAATCCTGCATGACACTGTCTAGGGTTTACAGAGAATGGTGTGACAAATGAAAAGCATCCAGTCAGCAGCAGTCCTGTGGGCGAAAGAGAATGGCAAGAGTGGTGCAAGCTTACAGGCATGCAACAAACAGGCAAATAATGGTGCAGTGTAAGGTGTGCAGAACAGCATCTCAGAATGCACAACAAAACAAGAAGAAATGGCTCCCAATTTGCACACCACCACCAAGACTGGACAACTGAGGAGTGGAAAAACATCAGACGAATCCCACTTTCTGTTGTGTCATGCTGACTGCAGCATCTGGATTTGGCACAAACAGCATATATCCCCTGGACCCATCCTGCCTGGTGTCAATGGTACAGGCTGGTGGCAGTGGTGTAATGGTGTGGGGAATATTTTCCTGGAACAGGTTAGGTCCCTCGATACCAAACGAGTGACATTTGAACACCACATCATATATGTACTCTGGTGTTGACCAGGTGCACCCTTTCCTGGCTATACCTTATCCTTCATTACATGGATACTTCCAGCAGGAAAACGCAGCATGTCACAGAGCACAAGTCTCAGAATAGCACTAGGAACATGACAGAAAGATCACTTTGCTTGAGTGGTCAGCACAGTCCCCACACCTCAACCCAATGAAGCATCTTTGGGATGATATGGAATGGGTTGCTCATGGCACGAATGAATGGTGGTACATTCATGCAGTCAGCAGTAACCGCATGATGCCATTACATCAGCATAGACCAACATCCTTGCAGTCAAGAGAACAGCTTGTAAGAACAGCTTGTGAGGACCTGTAAATACCTGCCGAGATAGTACTTTTAAGTCTAAAGAATCTTGATAAATCCATTTTACTCTTACTAGTAAGAGTAGGACCATATTGATGTCACTCTCAGAATTTAAGCACTTCTACTCTGAGATACTTAATGAATAATGGGCACATTTCATCTTAACAGAAAACTGCAATTACCACATCCTGCCCAAAACCAGTTACCACTTTGTACACAGAATAAAATAACTTTTTTGGCTTTGTAGCAATTCAAATAGAGTACTCCAAAACAATATTTGGAACAGTGAAATAGTTTGGAAGGTATGGAAGAGAAACCAGGGAAAACCAGACTAGATATTTTATCTCATAGGTGCAGGTATAAAAACACAGTCCCTATCAGATATCTCAAAAAAGGGTTAACATTGGGTGACTGACAACAATTGCTGTTGATGGTTTACAACCTTTGCATTCAGTGGTAAAGTCATGCAAGATAGTCGATAAACCAAGAAAAACTCAAAATGTAAAAATATACAGTTTCAGCAAAAAATTTAGCATAAATGCTAGGGAATTGCCCTAAAATGTGAAGTCTTCATGAACAGTCAATGGACTGGAACAACTTACCGTGGAGGAGACACCACCTATGCGAATAGGCTCAATTAATGTGGTGGTAGTTTTCTCTTCTTTCTTCCCTTTCTTTTCAGGAGGTCCAGTAGGGCTGTCCCCGCCAAGTCCTGCTGCACGCTTCCCACCCCCCATTCCAGACATCATTCCCTCTGCACGACAAGTGAGAGACAGAAAGATATTTGGCTTGTGGAAAGTGTTTGAAGCAACAAAACTGATATTAAAACAAAACTATTTAGTCGTTTTGTCCACAATTCAGGATTAAAAGATCAACAATAACTGAATTAATGCATCCCAAATAGATCAAATACCAGCATACAAAAAAGAGCTACTGACTGCAATATGGATCTGAGGTTTACATGAAACTACAGTAATCTGCTTTAAGCCCAACAAGTGATAAATGTCAGAGGTGAGATGTGTGGCATTCAAACAGGATCAAGGCAAATAGATCAACATGACTAGCAGATTGATGATTTTTTCCTTGGCCTTATAACAGCTGAATGGATAATTGATTGTAAGCTTAATAATAATTGCTGTATTAATGTGGACAGATGGGAAATATAGGGTCCAAATTGAACTTTTTGGTCCACCAACCAGGGTGGTTGGTTTTTCACCAGCTGGATTTTTCACAAGCGTAACAAACACAAGCAAAGCAAAACAGAGAGATTTCACTGGAATTACTCCCAACTTGAAGGAATTAGAACACCAACTTTGCAACCAGTGTCAAAGTTACCGAAGCCAGGAATGAACTGAAAAGAGCCGCAGCCAAAAATAATGCAAAATCAAAAAGAAAGCTTGAAGAAGCTAAAGCTGCACTATATGCTACTTACACTGAAGTCCTTGAAGAGCATGTGAAGGCTAAAACCGAAGAGTTGGAGAAAGCACACCTTGAGAATAGGCACTCTGCAGCGTGGGAGGTTCTCAGGGAACTCACAAACAAGAAAGCAGCCCCCTTGATTCACATTAAAGGCGATAGCACTAAACACCGGATTGATCTGTGGTCTCAGCACATCAGTTCACTTCTTGTCAAGCCTGAGCAAGATGACGTGGATCTAAATGACACCTTCTTCTCACACAGGATATGACACCCTTCCAATGAAAACAGGCCCCTTCACCATGGATGAACTTCAGACATGCCTAACCAGACTAAGAAAATCCAAGACGCCAGGTCCTGACAACCTACCAGTAGTCATCTGGAAAAGCCATGTCTTTCAAGAACAGCTTTTACAGTTTTGTAATGAAACTTACAATGGAAACAAACCTGATGCCTTCTCAAAGTCCTCTATCTTTCCTTTACCAAAGAGAGACAATCTTCGACTGCCTCAAAACTACAGAGGTATCACAATGTCTCCCATTGCTTCAAAGATCTACAACTCAATGCTCCTTAACAGGATCACACCACATCTCAATTCTATTCTTCGACCCAACCAGAAAGGATTTAGAAAGGGCAGATCCACTCTACTCCACATCCTTGCCCTTAAAGAATCATCAAAGAGATGAAAATTTCCAAGAGAAGAGCAGCCACTGTGTTCATAGATTTTCAAAGGCTTTTGACAGTGTCAATGGGAAGGTTATGCTACACATACTTCTGAATTATTGCATACCTAAGGAGATTGTAAAGGCAACTGCAATCATGTACAACAACCCTTAAAGTTTTGTTCAGAGCATGGACAGTCCTACCAAGACGTTTCCTGCTGGAATCCTCCAAAGAGTCACACTGGCACCCTCTCTCTTTGTCATTGTTGTCAATTAACTCTTAAGACAGTCCATGGACCCTAACTACACCAAAGGTCTCACTAGCGAACCTCATAAGTCCAGGAGACACAAGAGTAAGCATCTCACAGATCTTGATTATGCTGATGATATAGCACTTACAGCTGATCAACTCCAAGGATGAGGATCGTTTAACATCTCTTGAAGGTGCAGCAGCCAAAGAAGGTCTTTTTCCAAATGCGAAGAAGACTGAATATATGGTAATTAATGAAAAGGAGGGCACCAGATGATTGTGTCATGTGATGGCACACATATCAAAGAGGTGACCAAATACTTAGGCTCATACGTTGCAGATAGCAAGAAAGACTTTATAATACGCAAGGGACAAGTATGGAATGCCTGCAGTAAACTGCACCACATCTGGCAGTCTGTAATTTGAGATCAATCAAAAGTAGCTTTCTTCAAGACATGTGTCGAGAGCATTCTGCTTAATGCTGCAGAAACATGGACTATGAAGAAAGATCTTCAGGACAGACTTGATGGCACCTACACAAAACTTCTTGTGAGGGTCAAGAACATACCCCGGTGAAAACATCGAACAAAGCTTAAAATCTATGGTGACTTACCACCAATTTCCACCATTGTAGCACAATGCAGAGCTAGTTTTGCTGGACACTGCTTGCACGGCAAAGAACAAGCCGTCTCAGACCTTTTATAATTGAGGTTCCCCTGCCATAACAGGGGTAGGAGACCTCTCAGTTACACCGATGCCATTGCCAGAGACCTTCAGCTGCCCATGGAAGATCTGGCCAGACTGATGGAGGACAGGGAAGCCTGGAGGCTTCAAGTGACTTCAATCTCGGCTGGGGCCAAATGATGATGATGATAAAGAACGCTGAAAATCTCTATTACAGCAACCCAATTATGCCTGCCAATCAAAGTATTTCCACACAATAATATAAGGCAACAGAAACAACTGTAAAGAGCATGCATGCTCTTGCCTAGTTCCAGCAGCCAGAGCACGTATGTTTTCCTGTGTTTCAGATAGATGCATTGATGGTTTCCTAGTAGCTCTACAAATACAGCAAAACAGATTCAAATAAATAACATAAACATTAGGGGAGCTGGTTGTGATGGGTTTTTTTTACACCAAATTAGTGTTACCAACACCACACTGTGGTGTGGTTGGAAATGTAAACCACTCATAATCACTCATACAGGACTGCTTACATGTTAGCTCAATAAGTACAGCCATAACTCAGTTTAGCTAACCAGTTTTTCTCTGATTGCTTCTGATGTAACCTTGTGAGGAAAAATTATTGTGCCAATAGCAGACTTAAGTGAAACACAACTCATTTGATTTATAATTTACTCTTGAAACAGGGTGTCTAATATAAATACAGCGCTCAAATTAAGTATCTATACTCTTTGCATTGATGAATTGGAAAATAAATCCCCTCATATATAGTTACAGTGTTACAGGGTGCTGGAGTGGCTCAGCATAAAAAGTATAAAATAAACACAAAAAGATGTTTTCAATATTAAGTGTTCAGTGAGTCTACATTTCAAGTAATGTAGAATTACAAAAGTTTCTGGAAGAAACTCAATGTACCGCAAGTGTCCTTAGTGACAATGCATCTAATACAAGTCTAATTCTGAGAACTATTTCCCCAAGAATTACTACTCCAACATAAATATTTTGTAAACTTGTTTGGTTTGCACAGCAAATTATATTTACATCTCTGCACAATAAAAATAAATAATAAAAATACTTCCTTTACAATAATAATCATTAAACTTTAAGTTTAACCAAATACCTGATGGTAACAGTCTGTCTGCTAATATTAATATTGCAGGTAGAGAAAATCATCACCAACATTAGCTATCACTAGACAGTTTGGTTTGATACATGCTACTGGGATCAAGGATTGATACTGTCACAATATTTTGAGGAAAATCTGAATGTAAACAAATTACAACTGAATAAGATGCCTTGTTCCTGGGGCATAAAATAGCAAATTTTTAAAAATATTATATAAAATTTCCTGTTTTAAGTCCAAATTCTTATATCACTTGTCATGCAGACTTCTAAAATAAATGACTCTAGAGCTTTAAAGGAAGTTGTCCACATGACTATGCTTTCAATGAAAGCCATAAAGTATGCCTTAAATTGAAATAGTTTCCTTATTTATTGCACCTTGTGTAAGACAATGTAATTAAAACTGCGGAGCGCACATTTTGGATGTGTTCTAAGGAGATCAGTTATAATAAAAAAAAAAAAACAGATTTGGTATTGGACACCATTTTCAGCTCCACGCTGCAATTTGTCATGCTTTTCACAACATTTTATTACAACCCTGTTAAATAATTAAATTCTGTACACCTGTACAGCATACCTCACCTAACTTTTAAATGATAAATTGCCCCAATCCATATGAATTATAAATTGCCCCAACAAAACAGTCAACTGCCTTTGACCAACTGGACGCTCAAACTACATGAAGCAAAAACTCAACTTGAAGTTTCCACCAGTAAAAGTAAAAGCATACCATTACATATCAGTTCTTTGTTAATATTGCTTCAATTTGTGAATTCAGAACATTTACGGTACCCATGCTTGTCTGGGTACAAGCCAGTAAAGTCCGTTTTAAAATGATGTCTCCATGTCATAAACATGAAAACATTAATATTAAAGCATCAGATAAATGGAACTCTTAGAGTATGTAAAAGACAGCACTTATGACCACTTTCCCTTCCCTAATAATACAGCATCTCTGGCTAAAAGCAATATTAAATGACTCAAAGAGGAGATTATTAACACTGCTTGTCAAAACAGGGAAAACTCAAATTTTACAAAAGATCTTGACAGATATAATCTTACAGAAGCCCAAATAATAACCTGCCAAGTTACGTAGCTAGCTACCTACTACCTTGCTAGATACAAACACTTCGTATTTATCATAATTAAAGGAAGCCACTCATTTAGGAATAAATCAATGTAAGATTAATAGCAAGTTGCATATTTCTAGAGTGCCAAGGCCCATTTCTCAGAGATGATTTCAAGTCAGGATTAATTCAAGTTCTCTGGCTTGGTGAAGACAGATGGACCCACCGGAGCTGGAAAGGTTCTCTTATCTAGAAATACAGCAAATAGTCTTACAGATCACAGGTGACAGATTGGAACACTCATCAGGATGCAGGCATACAGCCCTACACTGCCAGCTTCTCAGGACCCATAACAAATTTCCCTATTGAGATTGTGTGCTTTCCCCACATCATCAGTACACATTTAAATCTATTTTTTATTCATACCAGTAACTCTAAAACACCAGGAGAAATGCACTGTAAAACCTCAATGTCAGTGAAAACAGGGATTCTCACAAATGAAAAGTAATGACAAGTTCACACGAAAAGTATTCGCGAGTTGAAGTATTTTCAGGTTTTTTCTTTTCAATGTCTTATCTTTCAGTGGTATGGGCACATAATGTGGCACGGAGGAGGAGAAGGTGAACATAGCTATAAGAGCCCGACCGATATAGGATGTTTAAGACCAATACCGATTTCAATATTTGGGGATTTAAAAATCCGATAATGATATATCAGCCAATACTTTTTTTTTCCGAAACATTACATAAACAAAGATTTTCCCTAACATCTGTTATGTGTAGTTATTTAAGTCTTCACCAAAATAACATAATGCATAATAAAGTCATATTTGTCATTTAAAAAGCAACAATATACCTAATAATAGCCTACGAATAAAGCTTATTTACACAGCACTAAAATCAGGATAAATGAAGTAATTTGCAAAAAAAAAAAAAAAAAAAAGGTGGTAATACCGCATATCGCAATGTTTAGCCACCCTAAATCACTGCAGGGGAAATTCCTTCACCGCAACAGCCCTATTACAATCAAGTTTGTCAACAGCTTAGCCTACACCACTCAATTACCGTAAAATTAAAGGTAATTTTGATGTTTGACTGACAGTACCGGCTTTCATGTAACTGCAGCAAAACCAGGCATGGCTGACATGAACATTGTCAGGTTTATTTAGGCTAAGAGGAGAAGTGATGGGGGAAATTTATTATTATTTAAGTAATGTATTTCACGTGACAATTATCAATTTACCATGAACTCCGTCATGGGCTACTCTGCTTGACTCTGCTTGGGTCAGCTGATTGTTGTGATTTGCCGTGTTTCAAACACGTGTGTTGCCACTCAGTGTGCCCTCTGGTGGACAAACTACGCAATGACAACACTCATGACATGGTTGAAGGATCCATCTTCCGTCTCTCCGTTCCTTTTTAAATTGTCATTTATTGACCATTATAAATGCCAATACCAATTTATCCGCAATCAGCTCATACCGGCCGATAATATCGGCAAGCCATACATGACTGTGATTTTCACAAAGTTTGAATCCTTTTAACAGAAAATGGTGTGAAAGATCTGCGGGTTGACTGTGCAGTTGGGGTCTGCAAGAAAGTTGTAAGTGCATTTTCCTTCAGCTGGAAAAGAGGAGACCTGGCTTCTGCACGGGCTGAGCTGGGCCTACCCACTCATCAGCTCATTACAGAGTCCCCAGCCAGATGGGGTTCCAGACAAGAAATGAAATGATATTTTGGAGTAGGAGAAAGCCATAGCCCGGGTACCGAGTTCAGACAAGAAGTCTCAGCAGCTAGTACCTACGTGGCAAGACATACATGTGTTGGAGTCAGTGAACAAAACTGTAAGTCCACTGCAATAATTCACTGATGCATTATCAGGCAAAGAGTATGTTAGTGTGTCCTACCTCAAACCAGTGCTTCATCTGTTTAACAACTACATTCTACAGTCAAAGGAGGGTGAGACAGAGCTTACAAAACACATCAAACACATCACACTTTAGTGCCTCAATAGCAAATACAGTGATCCTGCCACAGACAAACTCCTGTCTATTGCCTCCTTCTTGGACCCCCTGGTTCCGCACTTCTTACATAGAACATGACAAAGTGGATGGAAAGAACAAGCTATTATAGAGTTGATGTCTCTGCCAGGTGAGAAAAAAAACAGATCAGCCTGACAAAACTGTTCAAGCAGCGAGCAGCCCACTATGCAACCAACAAGATAAAGCTAAAGTTGTGCCAAAGAAAAAGACATCACTAGCCAGCTTTTTTAGGAAGACCGTGCCACACCCATCTACTCCCCTGTCAGAAGAGGACATAATCAAAGCAGAGCTGTCTGCCTATCTGATGTTCCCTCACACAGACCCTGATACAGATCCACTTCATTGGTGGAAGCAGCATGAGTCTAACTTCCCCAAGCTAAGCTGCCTGGCGAGGAAATACCTTTGTATTCCTGCAACCAGTGCTCCCTCTGAGCTGGTTTTCAGTGCAGCTGGAAAGACTGTGACCTGCCAGAGGGCATCCCTCCATCCTGAAACTGTAGACAGGCTTGTGTTTCTTGCAGAAAACCTGTAAAAACTGCTGCTGTTGTTGCACTTTTCTTGGTGTGTCTGTACTTCAAAGCTGCTCCGATCTGAATTGAAAGGACTGTTTTTGACTGTCACGATGTGTCATAGGTGTTGTTGACTGTTTATGTTTTAACCTTATATCATAGGACAGTGGTTCTAAAACTTTTTACACCAAGTACCACCTCAGAAAATATTTGGCTCTCCAAGTACCACCATAATGACCAACATACAGTAGCGTAGTAGGCCTAACTATTCAGCTACAGCTATGCACAGTTCAAAAACGAGGCAGTTTTATTCCTAATAAGAATATTTATTATTATCGTCAGCCACTTTAAACATTGTAAATACACAGTTTGAACATTAACACAGCACTGTGCTTAAATACAGGTAAACACATCATGTTGGTGACAACTTACATGAGCTTAATGTGATGGGTGCACATGCCTCTGTGAACACAGTACTGCGATGTCTAAGTCAATGGAGGTCAGCTTCAGTCTCAGGTTTGGCTCAGTGTCCACCGTGCTTCTGTACTTTGTATGACAAGTGAAGAGAAGCCTTTCTCGCACAGATACATGGTTGCAAAAGGAAGGAGAAAGCGCACTGAAAGCTGCCTTCAATGTTTCGTCACAAAACAACTCTATTAAACTCTCCTGCTCACCAAGAGTTAAGTCCTCTGAAGCCATTTGAGAGGTGTCGATGCTGAAAGGGTTTCTTATCCAGCTGCTAGCTTCAGCTTCAGGCATCACTGGGAAATAATCACGGAACTGTTGTCTGAGCGACACAAGGTGTGCAGTGATGTTCTCCCTGACTCCATCATCAAGCGTCAGGTCATTGTCAGACAGAAAACTCTCCAAAGCAGGGAAAGCTGAAACATCACTTGTCTTGACTTTGATTTCAAATAATTCCAACTTTTTCAGCAGCGCACTGATTTTGTCCTGCACGTCAAAGACATTGATGGAGAGTCCCTGTAGTCCCAAATTCAGTTCGTTTAAAAGTGAAAAAATGTCAGACAAGTATGCCAGCTGACTAAGCCACACAGTATCCTCAAAAATGTCTGACAAGGGGAAATTTGTGTCCTGTAAGAACATCTGGACCTCTCTGTGCAATTCGAAAAGCACCTTTCCTCTTGAAAGCCACCTTACTTTAGTATGAAGCAAGAGTTGGACATGCTCGCTGCCCATCTCCTCACAGAGCACACAAAATAAGCGAGCATTCATCGGTCTGGCCTTAATGAAGTTCACAGTTTTGACAGCAGAGTCCAGCACAGACTTCAGGTCATCAGGCATCTTCTTCACTGCCAGCGCCTCACGATGGATGCTGCAGTGAGTCCAGCGCATCTCAGGTGCCACCTCTCAGATGCGAGCTGCTACTCCACTGTTACGACCTGTCAGCCCTCGCACCGTCTGTACACACTCCCACACACTTTTTCCAGTCCAGTCCGATCTCTTAGATAAATGCATCCAGTACTTGGAATATGTGCTCTGCTGTAGTTCTGGTCTCAAGTGACTGGCAGAACATAAAGTCCTCCTGAGCATTCCTCCTGCATTTTCTTAAGAACCAAAGTAAGGAGATGGCACTCTTTTCTCCAATTCTCTAATTCTATTCTCTAATCAAACTCCTCTTTGTGAGGTTCAATACAATCTAACCATCCTCAGCTCCAGCAGAGCAAGTTTTCATTTGGTGTTACGATATTCAGGCTGCACAGACAACATCTCAAAGTTGAGCTAGTAGAAAAGTTAGTGGTCCTTAAAGGCAACAAGGGAGCAGCCCTTGTTGCCTTTACATCTGTATCTGTGCCGACATCTGTAGTCTCGTCAAACTGGATGGCAAAATATCGACTGTTTTTAATGCGCTCAATCAGTTTCTTTTTAACATCGTCAGCCATGTCTTTTATTCTCCGTGACACAGTGTCGTTTGAAAGCGGCACCAAGTTTAACTCTTTGGCAGCTTTCTCTCCACACATGATGCGTGTTATCTCTTTGGCTAAAGGTAGACACAGTTGTTCCCCGTTGTGTGCGGCTTACCGGCTTTGGCGATCCGGAGGCTGCCACGATATGAAGCTTCCTGTGCTTTGATTATGGGTGTACCACAGGATTCAATGGTGGACTTTGACTGCTTCAGTTCATCACGTTTTTGTAAAAAAAATAATAAATCCACTGGTTTGTCCTTAATCGCCGTGTGTTTGGTTGTAAGGTAAGTGCCGTTCGAGATGCGATGGTTTCATGCATTCATTGCTGAGAACTTCGCCACATACCACACACTGCGGCCTGGGCTCTTTCTCTCTCCCGCTCCAAATAGATCCAAATTTGATGCAGTTCGAGTGTGATGTAGTTCACTGTTTTGTACCATTTGCTGCTGCTAGCAGATGCTCTGGGGACTTCACTGCCGCTACCAAAGTAGCCACTGTTAGCACCTGTGCTCGGTTCACCCTCGTCCTCTTCAGTTCTCGTGCTTGAAACATTCTCCTCCTGATCTGCACTTCTCTTCCCAGATTGAAGTCACGATAGCAGTTTTGTCGAACTTTTCATCATTTAGCCACCTCCACCTTTGCCATCACAGCCTGTAGCAGCTACTGTAGCTAACAGTCGATGTCAGCAGCAGTTTCAAACTAACTAGCTCCGGCTACCCAGAAGCACCAGCAAACTTTTTTAAAGCCTGAACTTAATTTGTATCTCATTTTAGTCATCAGTTGATAAGATATCTTCATCCATTGTAGTTTGTCATAGTATTACATGTTTTTAAATTAACTTTATTGAATTTATATTTAATTCAGTGATTCCTCTGCGTACCACTAGAGGGAGCCCGTATCACACTTTGAGAATCAGTGTCATAGGATGTTGCTGGCTGTCATTGCTTTTGCACATTATAACAAAAAATACCTTGTTTGAAGAAAATTTTTCTTGTTCAGTATAAGAGCTAAAAAATCAAAATCAAAATCGAGACTCGTTCATGGCTTTGAAAAAAAAAAAATCGAGATTTTATTTTTCTTTGTCATATCGCTCAGCCCTACTTATGCCTAAAACTTGAAAGCCTGGTCCCTGATTACTTACTAGTATTTGTTAGCATTTATTAAGTTAATTAACTGCAATAAATACAGTTTAGTGCTAAAATTATCAGACATCACATACCTTTGACAGTATAACTCAGCCAGCACTTTAACTTACTACTTTAAATTATGTTAATTCATAATAAATTTTACTGGCCTACCTTAAAAAGCTATTGAAGTAAGTCTCACATACATCACTTTTTTATACTGGTGGCCAGGCAAACTTAACTTATCTTAAACATGTCACACCAAGAAAGAGGGGTTGATGATCCCCAAGAGGAATCAGCACAAGCAAATGCAAACAGAACTGCCACATGCTGTGAGATCTGCAATACTGGATGGAAAGTACTCAATGTGCCAGCAATGGAAACTGGTGAAGTCCAGGCTGAATGTGAACTGTGCACAAAGAACAACATCATATGTAGTTCTGTGTTGGTGACAACAAATTTTAAAACTAACTTGAAAAGAATGCACCCCAAAGCGCTTGGTGAGTTTGAGACCCAAAAAACAGAATTCAATGAACGTTCCATCAGCTTTTGCAACATACAGGCAGACTCAGCTGTTTGCAAAGGTGACTGAAGTGTCAAAAGGAAAGGAGACCAAAGTAAGGAGATGGCACTCTTTTCTCTAATTCTCTAATTCCATTCTCTAATCAAACTCCTCTTTGTGAGGTTCAATACAATCTAACCATCCTCAGCTCCAGCAGAGCAAGTTTTCATTTGGTGTTACGATATTCAGGCTGCACAGACAACATCTCAAAGTTGAGCTAGTAGAAAAGTTAGTGGTCCTTAAAGGCAACAAGGGAGCAGCCGGGGTGAAGGCATGTTAGTGGCTATTCTCATTTCTCCTTCAATTTTACTTTTGTAAAGATATTTCTGATGTCAAGTATTTTACAGGCGAAGTCCTGGCTTATGAGACAACATTAAGACCAAGAGTGCAACACTTATGCCTTATTTGATTTTTTTAACTGACTGGTCTTTTTTTTTTGTTTTATTCTAGGTATAACAGGTTTACCCATCTCTTAATTTTACACTGTTAACCCATCTACATCAGCTTTTTCTATGTGCACTGTTTTTGAAAGAAAAGCAAAATTCACTTTAAAAATCAGTTAAATAAATAATATCTGACTCTGGTTCATGGCAACTAGAAAACAGTGTTTGTAAACCACTTCATTTTGATACATATACCTTAGGAGTATTTTGCATTTTGCATGAAAATACATTATGATGTAGTTTCACCCATCCCAGATCTGACCCAATGTGTTTCTCCTCATTTTAAATGTTAAAATATGTACAAAGTAGACTACAGGAGCTATGAAAACATTTTTAACAGGAAATACATTTTCTCATCTAATCATACTAGCTACACTATAACTGTAGAAACTCTGACTTAAAACTCAGGAGAGAAGGTAAATTAACTTGAATCTCCTTCAGAGTACCTTGCACTGTATCTTGTGGCATCTTAAGCAAGTGCATTATCCTTAAGACTGACAAGGGAGCCACTTCATTACCTTGTCAATAAGACCAGAGTGAAACGGAGAAGCAAGGTGCAATCTTAGTTAGACTGTTGTGCATTGTCCCTGTCATCTGTCCCAGCTTATGTATGAAAGAGGCTGTATTGCACCTCATGAAAGTTGTCTGCTAAGATTAGCAAAACAGACAGACAGCCAAGAGGTTACAATCTGATGGTCAAGTAATTTATTATAGTATAGTGCAAGCTACATCTTGTTAACAATGTAAAATCTTACAACATTACTCGTCTCTATGATCTGTGAAGGTATGCACCACATTTAAGAGTAACTGAAGCAAGACTACTGATATATCTTCAAACATTTCTTTGAGGCAAGCCTAAATTCATTACCCGTTAACATGTGACTAATTCAAAATCACTGGTAAACAGTGGGGACCCTACACTTGTTTAACCATAGTATGGAACTACTATAATGTCATCCACAGTATGATTCAATTACGGAGCTTTGTAGAAAACTCTTAGGTTTTCTTATCGATTTGACGCCATCTTCAGCCTTCACACACGGCAAAACCTGTGCTAAGATAGCACCCCTAGTTCGCCAACTTTCTAACGTAAGCGTACTGACAACAGAGCTAGCTATTGTTGCTCATTTTGCGGGGAAAAGAAGCATTACCTCTTGCTAAGCGCACATCCCAGAGAAAAACATTACAACTAGGTACCCAACAAATCCAAGGTTTCATTTGTAAGTTACTACAGCAAAAGTGTAGTTTGCTAGTCAGACTTCCTACAAATCAAAGTGGTAGAAAACCAAACTAAGTAAACTAGCTGACAACACGACACGACCTGTCAAGCGCGCCAGCTATCACAAAGATGGTGTGGTTGTGGTGCAGCTAGGTAGTATAACGGTTTAGCTAATGCTAAGTTATTTCAAAAAGGAATGGAACAAGGCTAAATAACAAACACAAAGGAACAGGCTAGCCTTAGCTAGTAGGTAACGCGTTAGAATAACTTTTGCCTGCTAGCTACCTGTAATGAGAACATTCTGGAAAAATGTATACCCTTAAGGTTCAGTAAAATACACAGATACACAAACCCCCCAAATCCTCACAACAAAACAACACAAACCTGTACCAGAAGCGACACTTCTTAACACAACTGAAGGTCCTACCTTACGTTAGTTATGCTGGGGATTAATGGCGGTGCCGTAAAAATGAGGAAGCGTACACAGGCGCGGCTCTTCTTCACCAGTGGATTTTAACGTTGAAAACACTTTAATGTGCACACCGCCACCTACTGTGCTGGAGCTCGGAACATATAACAGGTCAAATCAACAACAAAACAGTCGAACTTATGAATATGAGCTTTTGTTGAGAAAATAATAATATTACTAACAAAAAAAATGCTTTACATTGTCTTTACAATAATTGAAATACAAAAATAGGCCTGCATAATTTGTGCGAGTATGTACAATGACAAAATAACTGCAGGACAATTTCTGTTTACATATCACATTTTTACAATTAACAATAATGACTTCCGATAAAGTTTTCAAGCAATAGTTGTCTGGGTAATTAATTATTCTGTTTACTGTGGCGACTTTAGCTCGGGGCTGGGCGATAAAACGATATCAGAAATTACCACAAAGATTTTTCACAATATAAATATAACAATGTTATATTCATTTTCGAAATAATTCATTTACACGCTTGGATAGCATGCGGACAAATTAAACGCGCCAGCTAATCATGTGTCGCAAATGAACTATACATTTCGCCGCGACTGGTTCGCTCATCGGAATGAGCAAAATGAAATGAGTGACACCGAAGAAAGAGAAATCTATTCATGGTCATGACCAGTTTAAAAGAGGAAAACATCGTTGACACGAAGGGACACTCAATTGCTTTGAAAAGCTTTTGGCTTTTTAAAAATCGACCAAAATAGAGCAACATGAAGTTCCGCTGTTCAGTTGACAATATTCCCTGACATAGCATGTGTAAAACTGAATCTTCATACATCAGTGCGCTTTCTTACTGCTTACCTACCTGCATGCATATCACTTAGTATGAGAAGATGGAGAATTGAAATGCTTTTATTTATTACATGAAAAATCATTCGTTCAATGCACTAAAACACCCCTAGCCGTGTCTGTGTAAATGATATTAATGGACTCGCTTGCTAGCTAGCGAATCCAAGGTTGGTTGCAAGCCAGGGAAATAATATCGACAATGTGACTAGAAAATAGAGTGCTCGCCATTGGCGATTTTAGACTCTTTTTAGGGGTGCTCAAGCACACCTAAATTTCATCTCAGCACCCCTAAAAAACTCATGTTACTTACTAGTAATTCATTAAAAGTATTATTGTTGTAAATTAAAATACCATATATAGAAAAATATTAAGGTATTAATTGTTATCCACTGAAATGAGTGTTTTAGCAGGGGGGTTGAACACTTTTGCAAGGCATTGTAGGCATGTCACATTCTCATCAGGGGCTGAGCCCCCCTAAAGATCTGATCCTAGAATTTAGTCTTGTAGTTAGTTGTTACGACCATGGTCGTTACTCTTTGTGTTTGCTCGTTTTCCCCGATGTATGTGTTTTTGCTCCGGCTGCGTGCGTTGCGTCGTTTTACGTTTTCCCCAGGTCCGTCTCATCCCTTCCCCGAGGTGTGTCCTTCGCTGGGTGTCTCCTCCCCTCGCCCGTGATTGGAGCCTTCCATCATTTCCTGCTCGGAAATGATGGAAGGCTCTTTTTGTCTTTAATGTTAGTGTAATAAATTCTGTCACACGTTTCCCAATGTTCGCGACTGTGGTCTCCCCTCTTTTCCCTGTTACGGCCTGACCCTAGACCGGGGCGTAACAGATTTGGGGGCTCGTCCGCTTTTTTTCCCGCGCTTGTTCTTGTGGTGGGGGGTGTTGGTGCTTGTATTTGTTGGACTGTGGCTTACAGTTGGCTTGTGGTGATGGCCTTAAAATTTAACTTTGAACAGATTACTCTTTGTCCTTCCCTGGAATAATTCGAATTGTGCCGAAAAGAGGATTTGCTCCTAGTAGCGGACTTCTTTGATATTTCGGTGCCTTGTACTGCGAGGAAGCAGGAGATTAAGGCCACGTTGTACGCGGAGCTGGTGTTGCAGCAGATCCTCCCTGGGGGAGATGAGGTCTCGGGTGTTGCTTCTCAGGCCCGGACGCTACAGGCTGCGGCAACAGCTGAAGCCGAAGCGCCCGCCCGCATAGATCCCGGTGATCCGCACTCGCCTCGGGGTGATCAAATGCTTGCGCTGCGCATGAAGGAGCTCGAATTGGAGTTGTGTAGGCAGGAGTGCCAGAACCGGCTTCTACAACTTCGGGCATTTGAGCTTGAAACTGACCGGGAAATCAAGCTTAAAGAGCTGGAGTTAGCGATCGAGGACAGACCTCGTCCCGCTCCTACTCCTTTGCCGCGACGGTCAAAGACCGGCACATCTCCGTCGGCAGCTGCCCCTGCAGTGTCTGCACCCTCTCCGATACCTGCCTCTCCCGCTGCACCTGTGAATAGAATTGGAAATCTACTCTGAGGCGTTAGGTATAAACGATAGCCTATGCAAAGGGGTTGTCCTGCCATAATGGTTTATTACTGTATATTAAACGGATTGTTCCGGCTTCCCAGTCAGCTGGCGTTACAGACGTGTTATTGAAAATTGCCTAATCACTTTACATGCTAATCTACATGTCATAACAAAGTGTAACTCACTTAGATGCGAAGTAACAATGTTATAGTAAGCTAGCTGCAGCTGAAACAGGGCAACTCTTTGTATTTATCGCAGGGCCGTCTCGCCGCCTAAGCGAACTAAGTGCCTGCTTAGGGTCCCCCGTGGCCACCAGAGAGCCCACAAGAGCGCTTGAAATGTCCCACAAGAGAGCTTGAAATGTTATTATTATATATTTTTTGTGATATATTATATCATGTCAATGGTAATCATACAAAAACACAATATTATGATAACGGGCTGGCTAGCTAATACTACTGGTTAGTGATGTGCAGTTCGTGAACGAACAAATTTTTTTGAACGAATCTTTGAGGTGAACTGAGTGTACTGAATCACTAGTCTAAAAGATTCGTTCCTTCCTCTTTGCAAACATGCGCGTTGATTAGCTGGCATAGCAGCTACAACTCTCCCTCCAGTGGGTATTGGCTATGCGGTCTGTCCATGAAGCAGCCTATATCCTTATTATTAAATACTGACAGATCAACATAGTAGACTACAAAACAAAACAGAAATGTGATGCGTAAGCCTATGCATCACATTTGTAGCGTACTGTGTCTACATTAACAACAAATACAAATACGACATCACTGACTAGGCCTACAAGTATATTAAAATGTTTGGGCTGGGTTAGTTCAAAACTTGTAAAATGAAGTTTTTTTTGCTTCCAATATATGCATGGCGCTTTTTCCCTCTGCTTTTTTAGTTTTACTTGACATGTACTTAGCCTATTATACGCGTAATAAAGACAAAGCATGGGCATAAATTACGGGGGGATGGGGGGGTTAACCCCCCCCCAATAATCAAAACCGGCCAATACAACCCCACAAATAATCACATTCATGGAGACCTCAACCCCTCCAATGTTCAATGATTGTTTGAATAGCACAGTGCAGTTTCACGTAATGAATATTATGATTTAATTATTAATTTCATTGACATTTGGTTTCACACATGCTCTTTTGTCGCAGAGCAGGCTAATAATGGACATGATTTTTAGAGCAATGTAGAGTAATTTTTAAAATGCAATAAAACTATGTACAGATTTGTGTATGCCACCCGACCGGGTATGGAAATGAACGAATCAGTGAGTCAAATCATTTTATTGACCTGAATGAAAGGAACTGAATCACTAAAAAGAATCGTTTTGAACACCACTACTACTGGTTTAATCAATTCCGGCTGCCTCTGTCAGAGCTGGTGTCACCTTCATGCGCACGCGCACTGTAACGGACGTTAACTGCATTTTGATGCAAGCAGCTGTGAGGTCGCCGAGGTCTGGACCTCGGTAATTTTCCCTCTCAGGCTGACATTTTGCATTATATGTGTGTGTGAATGAACATGATTTTATTTTGTGAATGAAAGTGTTTTGACATCATTATAAATCCCCCTGCCGACGCATCTGTTAGGACCCTCGGTTCTTTTTTTTTTTTTAAGCCCGCCACCACCCCTCCAACATGGGAGTCACATTGTACTTTTCTCTCTCTTTTTTTTTTTCTCTTGTTTCTTTTTATAAATTTTATTTGATAAGTCCACATACTTGTGTACAGAGGAGACAGGTGGACAGGCAAATGAACAAACATGCAGACAGACAGGTGACATACTGTAGAATGACAGACAGACTGGTGAACAGGTAGACAAGGAGACAGACAGAAGGACAAAATCAATGAAAGGTAATAAGGGAGTGAGGGAAAAAGAAGAAAAAAAAAAAAAACCAACTATATGTGGGACAAGACAAAGGATTGACGCTGTGATGAGGGAAACAATGCCAATAATTATAATATGGAAACAGTAATAATAATAGTAACAACATTGATGACCATAAAACTAATAAGGATAACAACAATATTAACAATAATACCATCATAATACGACTACTACAGTTACTACTACCAATAATAACAATAATAGTGATAGTTTCTTTGAAGTATGCGTTTGTGTGTGTGTGTGTGGGGGGGGGGGGGGGTGCGGGGGTTAGCTAGCAGGCAAATTCAGTGAATTTATGAAAGGGGCCCAGATTTTTTGAAAGTATAAGTTTTGGTGTTGGAATGAAATTCTTTCCATGGATATGTGGTCTATGAGAAAGTTTAACCATTGTGTGATGTTTATTGTGTTTCTTGTTTTCCAGTTTAAGAGGATAGTTTTCTTAGCAATTGCTAGGGCGATGAGTATGGGTTGGGGGTTTTGGATTGGTGGGCTGATCACAGAGGTATCCCCGAGCAGACAGAGGGATGGAGAGAGCGGGATGTTACAGCTCATAAAAAGTGATATTCTGTCAGTAACTTGTTTCCAAAAGTTGTAAGTTGGTGGGCACAACCAGGTAGAGTGGAAATAATTGTCTGGGGTGCAATTATTGTGCAATGTGAGCATATGTCTGAATCTAGGAATCCCATCTTATACATCTTGTGCTGGGTGATATGTGTTCTGTGGATTACTTTATATTGTATTAGTTGAAGATTAGTATTGTTTGCCATTGTGAAAGTGTTTCTACAGATTAGAGTCCAGAAGTCTGCATTGGTAGAGAGTGATAGGTCTTTTTCCCAGTCTTGGATGGGGAGGGATATTGTTTGGTCAGAGGATGATATTAGTTTGTATAATTTGGAGATTGGAGTTTTCTTAGTATTATTTATTTTTTCCATTTCTTCCACTAGTGGGGGTGGATGTAGGTTGTTGTTAGTTTTATTAATTTTGGATTTTAGAATGGATTTTAATTGTTAGTACTGAAAGTATTGCTCTTCCCCTATGTTATACTTTTGCACCAGGTCCTGGAAAGTGATGAAGGTGTTATTCTGAAAGATGTGTTGAAGCTGTGTGATACCTCTTTGTTTCCAAGTGGTGGAGTGGAGTGGTGATTTGTTGAGGAGGTGAGGGGCGTGTTTTTCGCTGTAGCGTATGAGTCAACGCCACAGATGGGTAAAATTGTTGATTTTGTCCAGTTTACAGTGTAGTCTGATATTTCAGAAAATAAATTGATAAGCTTCATGGCTTCTTGCAGGGAATTTGATGGGTCTTGGAGGCAAAGCAGTATGTCGTCTGCGTAAAGGCTGAGTTTGTGGTGTGTGTTGGGGGTTTGAATTCCTTTGATGTTGTTATTTTGGCGTACTGCAGCAGCTAGAGGTTCAATGAACAGGGCGAAAAGTGATGGTGAGAGTGGACATCCTTGCCTGGTCCCTCTGTGTAGCATGAAACTCTGTGATGTTAGTCCGTTAGTAGAAACTGTGGCCATCGGTGAGTTATACAGTGTTTTTATCCATTGAATAAACGATTCCCCGAATCCAAACTTCTGAAGTGTTTTGAATAGAAATGTCCGGTTTACTTTATCAAATGCCTTTTCCGCATCTAACGAAACAAGTATTGTTTTTGTTTTACTTTTTTGGGATATATTGATTAAATTGAATAGTCTGCGCATGTTATTTGATGAATCTCTTCCTTTGATAAATCCGGTTTGGTCTGAGTGGATTAGTGATGGGGTTACTCTTTCAATTCTGATGGCTAGCGCTTTACTGATAATTTTGAGATCGGTATTGATGAGTGATAGGGGGCGGTAGCTAGAACATAGGGTTGGGTCTTTGTCAGGCTTCAGTAGTACTGAGAGGAGTGCTGTGTTCATATGTGGCGGGATTTTTGAGTTTTGTTTAATATCAACAGTCATTCTAAAGAAAAGTGGGGAGATTGTGTGCCAGAAGTGCTTAAAGAACTCAGCAGGGAAACCGTCAGGTCCTGGTGCTTTATTATTTGGTATCTGGTTGAGGGCGTTATAGAATTCTTCCAATGTTAATGGTGCGTCTAGTTCATTTGCTGTTTCCTTGTTAAGCTGAGGAAGGTCAGTACTATTGAGGAAGGAGTGGATGTCTGTCAATTTTGGTTCATGATCTGAGGTGTATAATTTAATGTAAAATTCCCGAAATGTATTATTTATATCTGTAGGTATTTGCATGGTTTCCCCTGCTGAGTTCTTTATGGGGATAATGGATTTGTCTTTGGCTCGTTTTAATTGGTTTGCCAGATATTTACCAGATTTGTTGCTGTATTCAAAATTGTCATGTCTTAGTCTTTGCAGTATGAATTGGTTTTTCTTGTTTATAATAGTGTTCAATTGAAAATTGGTTGTTGTTAATTCATTCAGAAGTTGTTCCATGGGATTATTAGCATACTTGACATTTAATTCTCTGAGTTTTTGTTCCAATTTCTTTTCAATCTCATTTTCCTTTTTCTTCTTGTGTGATGAGTATGATATGATTTTTCCTCTCAGTACTACTTTAGCAGTTTCCCACAGTAATGAGGGTGAGATATCCGGGGAATCGTTTATTTCCATGAAGGATGTCCATTCTTCTCTGAAGAAAGTGTTAAAATCAGGATCTTTAAGCAGCGAGATATTGAAACGCCATCTGGGTGAGGGTTGTTTAAATTGTTTAGTGTTTAGATTGAAGGATACAGGGGCATGATCGCTAATTATGATGGGGTGGGTGTGAAAGTCTGATGTGGGTGTGAACCGAGGACCCTCGGTTCTAATCCTCCTCGACCTCTCTGCTGTGTTTGATACAGTCAATCACCAGCTGCTCATCACCAAGCTCCAAGATTGGCATCTCTGGGACCGCTCTTTCTTGGTTCATTTCCTACCTGACCGGTAGATCTTCCCAGGTCTACTGGAAAGGCTCCACCTCCACACCCACTCCCCTCACTACAGGTGTCCCCCAGGGCTCTGTAATGGGACCCCTCCTCTACTGCATCTACACCGACTCACTTGGTTCAGTCATTAACTCACCTGGTTTCTCCTATCACTGCTATGCTGATGACACTCAACTAATCTTCTCTTTTCCTCCTCCCACCCCCCTGGTCAACGAAAAGATCACTGCCTGCCTGGCCAACATCTCCAGATGGATGGCCTCTAACCACCTCAAGTTTAACCTGGACAAGACTGATCTGCTGTTCATCCTGGCCAAGCCCTCTCCTCTTCAAGAGCTCTCAATTACTGTCGACGGCACCACAGTAACTTCCACTTCTGTGAAGAGTCTGGGTGTCACCCTCGATAACAGGCTGGACTTCAACAACTACATCTAGCAGACAACATGCTCCTGTCGATTCCTTCTCATCAACATCAGGAGGATTCGCCCTTTTCTGATCACCTACTCCACCCAGCTTCTCGTCCAGGCCATCCAAAACACAGCTGCTAGGCTGATCTACAATCTCCCAAAGTTCTCCCCCATCACCCCCTTGCTGAGATCCCTCCACTGGCTCCCGATCACAGCCAGGATCCGCTTCAAATCATTGACTCATACCTTTTCTGCTGCAAAAAAGACTGTCCCGACCTACCTCCAGGACCACATCCAACCTTACGCACCCGCTCGACAACTTCGCTCTGCTACATCCGGACGCCTCGCTCCTCCCACCATCAGAACGAAAGGCCCACACTCCTCACAACGTTGCTGTTCTGTCATCGGCCCCCAATGGTGGAATGAACAACCTCTTCAATCCAACCCTTCAGACGTGAGCTGAAGACACACCTCTTCAGACTCTACCTGGACTGACACCCTTGCCATTTTGACCTTGTAGATCTAAGATTCTTGGCTTGTACTGGTAGCTCTATCTCTTACCTTGTATATGTAGCACATTATTTGCTTAGGTAGTATAGTGGTACTTTATTGTCCTAGTGATTGTATTCGATATATGTAACCTTAGATCAGATTAGTTCTGTCTCGCTACACTGACCTTGTGCTCAGCTTCAGCACTGTCTGCATTGTATGACCTGTACACATCTTGCCCTTGTGCCTGTGCCTGTTTGCCCACTATATGCACTTTTGTACGTCACTTTGGATAAAAGCGTCTGCTAAATGAATAAATGTAAATGTAAATGTAAATGTATTAGGCTAATGTCAGAGCATAGCTTAGGCAGAACAGTCAACAAATCTGAGTGAATTCTCTGTAGGCCCTATGGTCGTATCGATCCGCCAAATAAGACTTATTTAAGCCAATTAGAACTTTTTTCTCTGTGATAGGCAGCCGTGTTTCTGTCACATCTGATAGTCGGAGGGATAAGAACAACGAGAGCCTACCATCAGTGAGTAACATTTTAGTGTCGACTAACTAGTGTCCTCTTTTTTGAAAACCAAAATATGGTCACCCTAATATTAACGTTACATATTTACCATGTTCACATATCTGTTGAACCGGTCCGTTCACTACCTGTGGGACAGCAGTGCTTCCGAATGACAATTTGTATCAGCTAAACGTTATCGCGCTAGCTAGCTAGCTAATCAGCTAGCGTTAGCTAATGTAATCTAATGTTAGCTAGCTAGTTAGCTAGGTGTGCTAGCTAATGCTCACTGTTATCAAACGCTAAATATAATACTGCATTGTACTGTTTACTAATTCACAAAAAATGATTCAGAAAGAGCCTGCCTAACAGTTTTAGAAAAAACTGCTGAGGAAAGAGTGGGAGAGAGAGTGGTAGCAGGGGGCACGTAGCTCTCTTGCCAAGCAACAGTGAGGCAACTGTCACACGTCTCTGAAATGGATAGCTAGCTTGTAATGTTAACCAAACTATAACAACCTCGTCAGTAATAACAAGCGCAGCACTGTCTGGTACTCTGCTTTTTGTCAACGTGATTTCATCTTACAGCACTAGCTAGCCTCATAATTCGACAGCTTTGAAAATTAACGTTATCTGTGCAATGGGGTCCAACAGAGTTACTATATGTTGCTATATCAACTAACTTGCAGTACTCAATGTTAGGTAGCTAAGATTGGCTAGTTAACGTTGTTCACCTCGGGCGGCCGGGCCGCTGTCTTTTTTAACCACTTCATGTACATAACAGAAACATCTTTGCTCACAAGAAGGGACTAGCGTACTGATTTTACAGGAATGGTTCAAAATGCCTTAAAAGTGAGTTGGTGGTAAGAAAGAAGGGATGTCTGTTTAGCCTACATTTTTGGTACACAATAGCCTATTAAAATTACAAATGTTCCTAGGAAAAAGTAAAAAAAAAAAAAAAAACAGAAAAAAACCCCACTCTACTTATGCTTCTGGACCTCAGTTAAAATTTTGCCCTGGCTACGGCCCATCATGCAAGCACAGTCAATCAGACTAACGTTAGGTTACAGGTTCAAGTTCAGGTTCGGGTTACTTTATTTGTACCCAGAGGTAGATTTGGTTTGCAATAAAGAGTCCTAATTCATGTACACACATGTAGTAACAGACACTTGTCATCATTCATCTTCACACTTGCTCTACAGGCAACAAAGTCCATAACACATAAACATAAAACATAGAACATAACATAAAAGTTCTCAGGGGTCCAGTCTTTTCTAAGACATTTAAGAATGTACTAAAAGACAATAAAACAATCAATAAAAGAGTTCAATCAATTAAAATAAAATAAATAAAATGAAACTGAAAAAATTATTAACAATTATACTATGAACAATTATACTATGACTTTTTCATCTGTGTAATGGCTGCTGGAACAAAACTGTTTTTGTATCGTTTTGTTCAACAACTTGGAACTAAAAACCTGCGACCAGAAAGAAGGAGCTGAAACTCTGTGTAGGGGGTGGGAGGCGTCACTTAAAACTGAGTTTGTTATTCGCTTTAGATGCCTGATATACAGGACCTCCAAATTAGCTAGTGACTCACCAATCAACCTGCTAGACCACTTAACTATTTGATTGAGTGAGTTTTTGTTCTTTAGAGAAAGGTCTCCAAACCATGACACCAGAGAAAAAGATAAAACTGATTCAATAAAAGCTTGGTAAAATAAGGTCATCATGGATTTGTCAATAGGGAAACGATTCAATTTTCTCAGACAGAATAGGCGCTGGTGCCCCTTCTTGCACACTGCTTCACAATTCACTTCAAAGGTCGGTTTAGAGTCAATAATTGTGCCCAGATATTTATAAGATTGCACACATTCAACAGTCTGACCTTTAATGGATGTGATCTCCTGTGTGTGCACATTTTTCCTAAAATCAATGATCATGTCTTTTGTCTTAGATATATTCAACTGAAGGTAAGACTGCTCACACCACTTGACAAAGTCATCGAGGACTAGACCATGGCCAGTTCCATTGTCATGAAGCTGACTGACAATGACTGAGTCATCAGCGTACATTCCGTGCAAATGATCAAGCATTGACAATAGTCAATAGTGTTGGCGGCACTGAGGCAGTGGGGGGTCCCCAAATCAAATTCTGCTCAGGGCCCCATAAAGGCTTGGGCCGGCCCTGATTTACGTGTCCCCTCTGGTTTAATACTTTCCAATGCACCGACTGTAACTACAGACATGCGAGTATATATATAATTTATTAGTTATACATTTTTTAGAAAATTACACAGCAACTTGGTGACATACAGCAATAAAGTCGCTGCCGGTGTGAGCGCAGGGTAAGCAATGTTGCCAGAGAATTTTTTGAAGTGACGAGGGAGAAATGATAGGACCATTGTTTGTTTACTCGCTAGAACTGCCACACTGTAAATAAACCTACAATCAAGTTTGTCAACAGCTTGGCCTACACCACTCAACTACCGTACCATTAAATGTAATTTTGATGTTTGACTGACAGTACTGCCTTTCACGTTACTGCAGCAAAACCAGGTATGGCTGACATGAACGTCGTCAGGCTTATTTAGGCTATGGGAGAAGTGATGGGGATATTTATTATTATTTAAATAATGTATTTCTTGTGACAATTATCAATTTACCATGAACACAGATGATCGTTCCAAACACGTGTGTTGCCAACAGTGGAGTTGCAGTGTGCCCTCTGGTGGACAAACTATGCAATGACAACACTCATAACATGGTTGAAGGATCCATCTTCCGCCTCTACGTTTCTTTTTTAAATTGTCATTTATCGGCCATTATAAACACTGATACCGATGTACTGTATCTGCAATTACCTCATATCGGCCGGTAATATCGGCACACCAATTTATCGGTTGGGCTCTAGTATATATCCCCTACAAAATTTTAAGCAGAGAAACAATCCAATATGTACACTTTCTTTTATGACATGTTTTTGTTCATTTTTGTTCAGGGGAATGAACTAATATAGATGATAATGTGTGTGTGTGTGCCCATGTGTATGTGTGTGTGTGTGTGTGTGTGAGAGAGAGAGAGAGAGAGACAGAAAGAGAGAGAGAAATTGTGTGGTCAACTATGTATGTGCAGGGTATATTATACAAAGGCACAGAATATCATTGATTCTTTGAATAAGCAATATCCCATATGAGCTGAAAGAATATCTGAAAAACAGCTATTGTTATTCAGTAATTTGAAACTCACACCCTGCAACAAAATTTAGGCCATTTTTTGTGTTTATGAGTTACAATGGTGAAACAGTAAACCTAGCCCTCCAAAATGCCTCTAGCACTTCCTGAAAGTAACCCCAATTATAAAAGGAAAAAAATATGAAAGTGACTAAACCATGTGTCATCCAGTTCTTTTCTGAATAAAACAGGGCATATCATGGTCCAATAATAATTCCCTCATTTTAGTGTTTCTTGGGTCATAAAATTCAGGTATTTTGTCCCATCCTGCAGTCTAAAATGAGACAATATCTAATCAGTTGCTGTGGATTGAAGTAGCAGAGTAATTAGCTCAAAGTAGTTGTATCTACTCTACAATGTCAGGGAAACTGTAAGGAAAAAGACATGGCTTCAATCTTTGTCAAAAGGTATCTTTATTCTAAATGACAGCAGTGACAGAGTAACTGGGTGTGCTGCAGTAGAACAACTGATGATGCATGCAAATGACAAGCACTCAGCAGAGTGTTCTGAATGCCCATGTAGCAAACTCCCCATGTTTTATATGGTTACTCAATAAGCATTACAACAAATATTATGATGGTACGTCTAACAGGTCGCGTTCCCCTGGTGGAAAGGCCATGCAGATTTCTCACTCTCATTGTTCGCCCTTACAGTCAACTGCATTGTAATTGTGATTAGGACTGCATAGCACCAGGACAGGATGTGTCATGATTGATTGGTGTGATTGATCCATGTGGGGACATCTACCTGCAAGGCTTTGAATGTAAGACTGGGTGATCCAATCCTCCCACAATAGTAGACAGGGGTGAAATATCTGTCCAAATGAGCACACCAGCAACAAAGCAGTCGGAGAATGCACTCCACAGTCATTCACTCAGTGAAGGATTATGGGCCTAAATGGCTCTTGTATGATAGCCAGAGTCCAATAGTGTATGTATATAAAGTAGTTAGTATATGTACATTACATTACATTATTGGAATAAGCAGACACTCTTATCCAGTGCAACTTATATCAGTTACATGCTTTTTACAAGGTTATCCATTTACACAGTACCTTTCCCAAGGGTACAGCAGCAGTGCCCAGTGGGGAATCAAACTGGCAACCTTTTGGTTACAACCACTATGCTACACTCAAACCCCTATGTAAGACAATTATTAAAAAGATATAACTGAACACAAACAGAACATACTGTTGAGTCAAAATTCACATATACGCTGGAGGTTTATAGGTTCATATAGATTTGTATAAATGTAAAGCACAGACTTGTTTGAATATACAGAGTAGAGCAGAGAATGGATATTAAAGATGTATAATAAGCTGTACAATAAAGTCTTTAATAAGGTTTATAATAATAGGAAATAGGAAATAATAAAAAATAATTCTGGTCAGTAATGTTCATCTCGTTAGGACCTGAAGAGAATGTCGCATGCAGAATTTGTGGACTAGGAACAGCAACATCTCTGGCAATGTCACTGAATGAGTCTTTATTCGATTCATTAGTATCCCCTTTTAAATCAGCTGTAAAATTGTCTGTTATTGCCTCGGTTTAACTGAAGCTACAGGTGACAACGCTCATATTGATAGAAGCTAATCCGTTTAAAAAAATGGCTACTATATGCGGCAGTGTAGCATAGTGGTTAAGGAGCAGGGCTTGTACCTGAAAGGTTGCCAGTTCAATCCCTGCTGGGACACTGCTGCTGTACCCTTGGGCAAGGTACCTAACCCACAATTGCCTCAGTAAATATCCAGCTGTATAAATGGATAACATTGTAAAGAACTGTAACCTATGTAAGTTGCTCTGGGTAAGAGCATCTGCTAAATAATGCAATGCAACAGTATTGCTAGATGCAGCCATTTCTTTCTGTACTTTTATTTTTATGATGAGGGGGCATGTGAAGTGGTAGATGAAAGGTAGCAGGCATATGAATTTTCTGGAGATATTGGCTACAAACAAATGTTAGAAACCTAAAATCCAGAAATGGAACTCATGCTTGCAGCATTGCTGGACTCTTTTGAGCATCATTGAAATATTATGGTTAGCCAGTTCGCACTGGACAATTACTGGCAGCAGAAATTGAGGTAACCAATAACAAATGTAGACTAGCTTAGCTAACATTAGCCAGCAATCAGTTGAAACTTTATCTTGGTTATGAAGCTAGCTAGCTAGTTAACTATTTAACATTGTTGGTATTCACTGTAATGATAACTAGCTAGCCAAATGGTAGACTCTTGAATTATTAAAAAATAACAGGATTTTCTCAGGCTCATTACCAAAAGTTACATAGCAAACTTTGCTAGCTTGTTAGTGTTGATTACAGCCATGGCCAGTAAGTGACAAGCCTCCAATATTATTCATAGCTTAAAGTGCATAAGGAGATAGTTACCCTTTATTGTGAACCACACATTAATAAATGTTACCATAAATACCTCAAGTACTAACTAGATAGCTAACATTAGCTATCAACCTCCACCGGTGACTGACTAATGTTGTTCCAAGCAAATTCCAGGCAAGTTCAAATAGGAAGGGGCCATTCCTCCTCCCCATTAAATAGAATTTAATGTACCAGTAATGAAAAAGGACCTGATGAGTGTACCGGAAATAGTCCCAAAATTCCTGACAACCAATCTGTGTCTGATGGTGGATATCTTCCATAACAAACTTACTTAATTATGTGATCATAATAATGGAATGGCTGGAAAGGGTTTCTGAAAAGGCAAAGAAATGTGCCAAAGTGAATGTTGGACTGCATTTATTTAGTGAGGATATTGTTTTATTATTCTGTACACTTATTCTTTTATATGTTTAAATCTGTTTGGTATTTGAAAAAAAAACTTGGTCTTATTTTATGAGTGACAGAAATATATCAATATCTTTTAATGAAGTTTACATCATGCTTTGTAAAGGGGGATTACCCCCAGATGGCATGAGGATGCAAAAGGCAGTCGTAAAAACAACAAACTTTTTGTTGTGAACAGCATTGAACTACCTTGTTTCCTATAGCCATGTGCTTTTTAGTTGAAAGGTCCTTTTCTGGGTTGAAATAAACAGTGTAAGAAGAGTGTAACTGCATGTCATTACACAGTAACTATACTGTAATGGCTATTCATAGGACCCAAGAAACTAGTTTTGTACTATACATAATTATGAAACAAGAGAACATGAACAAGGACATGTATTTAAGTACACTTTGTAGCAACATTAATTGTCCTTGTATAGTTATAGCTAGTCATTATGTAGTGGCACATACAAAAATGATACCTAAGGAAACTGAGCCTACCTCACCAGTTCAAGTAACATGTACCACTGCCATTGTAGCAGAGCTGAAGTGATTAGCTTGTGTGAGTCCTGCGTAAAGCCTTAGGTAGCGGGTAGCAGGTGGCAGAGGGGTTGCAGCGGCTACGTCACTCCCCTGAGACCTGGTTAAGTAGCGTTGTTGCCGACAGGCTAAGGGCAATTTGCCTTTAGCTCAACTGGTAGCGATGCTGGCTTTAAGGGGTTGGCAGCGAGCAGTGAGAACCTCGGTTCAAAACTCGCTTGCTCGCAGACCCACATAGCATCTAATACACAACGCAGCAAGATACCACCCATTACACCATCACCTTTTTTTCCTCAGTAAGGTCTGAGTACCCCAAAATGGAGGAAGTGAACTCTCAGTATCAGGCATGCAGTTTAAACAAAAACTTTTTGTTGTCTTAATAGACTATAGGAGGAACAATAATAGACAAAGAACACCTAACTCTTTAGGGGAAGTGCACATGCACCAGAGAGACAAAAGTATTGTGTTCTCACTCCATTCAGGTACAACCCACATGCTACAGTAGTTAAAACACACACAATTCATAATGGTTCACATGCGATCAATACAAAATAAGTCACACTTGCCAGCGGTAACCCAGGGTGCTCTGCTCTTCCATGATGTCTACTTTCCCCCGTCCCAGAATACTGTACATTAGAAGGATTATATTGTTATACTACTAAGCCGTATTAAGAACAAAGGACTTGGTTCTTGGGACACACGCCTTGGAGGAGGCATGCACATACATACATAGGGTAGGTTAAAACAGCAAAAGCTGGATTTATGGTAGATGGGAAAGTGCATGACCAGTGCACTCTCTGTTCCACCGGGTCCAATGCAGTTACACCACTATGCAGTTCACTATCCTCAGTTAGAGGTTGAATTGATGCTTCCCCAGTTCACTGTCTCAAGCTCATGCGCTCGTTCCCCAGGTTCTGCTCAGCTGCCCTCTTACTTACAGTCAGATGCTCATTACTTATAAAAAAATAGGTCTGCATCACTATACATGTATATTGTCAGCTACTTGATGGCTAAACTGACAAGAGATGTCAGGGATCTGAGAGAAGGATCCAGACGCAGACCATACCAGTAGAAAGTTTGCGTTTAATGACAGTTCGGAGCCAAAAATCGAGGTCACAAAACAGACCAAGGTCAAAGCCAAGAGAAAGAACTGACAAAGAACTGGGAAAACAGGGAGGTTTAAATACACAGACTAATGATGACAGAACAGGAATCAGGTGAGAAGAATGACCCTCAGGTGGTGGGGGTGGCAGGTGGGCAGACTGGCAGGACAGGAGCAGGATGATGGAGCACATGGCATCTGTGTCAGGGGATGTATTTGATATAAACAACCATTAGTGTTTAAGTTGTAACACTTGGCAGCTAGGTAGTGGAATGGATTTTAATTGATTCCAACCATACACTAAATGGTCCACTACACTTTCCTATTGATATATCAGTTGTATGTTGAACATACTACATGGTGTCTGGCAAGCATACAGATTTTTTTTTCTCCTCTTAATATGATCCTAAATGACATATAGTTGGGAACCATGAATGGATTTTCCATTCCATACAACTAGCTAATAGATCTGAAAATGCAAATACAAACACACAAAAAACAGCTAGTTAGCAAATATAAATGTATCTGTCTTATAATCAGTGTAATTTTGAAGAAATACTTAGTAGTAGCTGTCCATTAAAATATAAAATCTCTTTTTGCTAAAATCCACATGGATAAAATCTTTTTATCACAAGTTAGTTAGCTAGTCAGGCTAAACATTGAATATACTTTTTACATGCATGCAACCTGAAAATTACAGGACAACTGTGTGAATGCTGCTGCTGCTGCAAAAAAAAAAAAAATCAATGCCTACTACATAGGGCACAGGTTGTCCTGTGGAATGTAGTTTGTCCTGTGGAATGTACATAGGATCACTTAGACAGCAAGCTAGGTAACTAGTGTTTTGAACCACTAACTGATAAGCTTAGACCATGGACCACAATATATTACAACCTCCTGTCCATCAGTGTCCATGTGCTTCAACCCCTGTGGGATGTAATAGCACAAGTTCCTCCACACTCTATTTTAAATTGACCATTTCATTCATTTAATTAATTGATTAATTAATTAATTAACTAAAGTCATGCATTCACCTGGTTTATTGTTAATAATCATTCCATGGTATCAGTTATCTATAAGAAAAAATAAGGGTTTAAAGTTAAAACTACAGTCTTTCAAATGATGAGCAACTGGTTTGCTGTTTTTCCCCTTCTTCCTAGTTTATAAAACAGGCAGCAGATTTTAACTGAGTTTCCTGTGGTAGTCGTGAAGTCTATGAGCCTGGATGAATAACATAGAGCTTCAGCTCTTTTCTATCCATGTCTCCATGCAATGATTGGAGTAGTGACTTCAGAGACATGTTCCTTTTTTGATTGGTTTAGTCAGTGATCAGTGATAGAGAACAGCAGTAGAGGTGCAGCAGGAGATGCATGGGCTAATCAAAATAATATAGAAGAGATTATAGGTGAAGAATACAGTAAAGAATTAGTGAAATGGCCTTTTGCATAAGATTAGGATTTGGGGCTGCATGAAGGGGAAAAGAGGGTCGGGTGCTTTCCAATATTCATCTTAGGTCGATTATTGTTGAGAGGGGTGTTCTGGTAGACAAGGGTTTTTGTTTCTTCCATTATTGTCTTCTGTGTACATATTTTTGTCCCAGTAGGTTTCACTGCCACATATTTGTTTTCATTAATGGTTTCTGAGAGTTCAGACAAGTTCATTGAATTAATGCCTTCTCTCACCAGGAGTGCTTGTCCTCCTCCTTTGCCAACTTATTTCTCTTTCCCGGTAATGTTAAAACCCAGAATTTTGATTTTGGTGAGTGTGGGTGTTTAATTATATAATAAAAAGTGTTTAATTGGAGATGGAGATGTGGATCTCTTTGATGACAACTTGCCTTGGGCTAAGTGGCAAGTGAGCTGTGCTCCACCAAAGAAATCCTCAGGCCAGGGAGTTTGTCTGGTCTATGTATTGGAGTATTCTGTCTGTTTGTAATATTCTCTGGCTTGTTCAGGAGCATGTTTTCCACTCTGTAGATGATGTTTTGGATTTCTGGTAGAAACTGAGCCTGTTGGGTGTTGTTACATTACATTACATTACATTGCATTTAACAGACGCTCTTATCCAGAACAACTTCCATCGCAATAGAAAATAAGTGTATCCATTCAATTTAAACAAGCAACTGTAAGACCAGGCTCATAACACTCACAGACCAGTGAGTGTGGGCATAATTAAGCCCTACCACAAGTTAACTTGTGCACTCTGACAAAAGCCAACAGGTCCTAGAACACAAATTCATAATACATCATAATACTATACATGCAGTTCACAATGAATGCAAGAAGTTGCAAGTATTAGGGGGTGAGGATAGAAGTGGAACCGAGATGCAGTCTGAAGAGGTGGGTCATCAGTCTGCATTGGAAGATGGACAGTGATTCCGCTGTCCTAACCCCGTGGGAAGTTCATTCCACCACTAAGGGACCAGTATAGACAGGGATAGTGACTGAGAAGTACGAGTGGACCGTTGTTGGAGGTCTTGTAACCGAGTTTACGTTTTTCCAAAGATGTTCATTAAGCTTTTCTCCTCTTTTTTATATTCGCAATAGATTGGTTGTGTTGGTTGAGGACCCCTGGAGTTATTGAGCTGCAGTAAGGGATAACTGTATTTTCACTGTATTTTAACTGTATGTCTTTTAAGGCAGGGTCAATGAGGCTGTTGGTTTGTTGTAATTTGTTTTGGAGGTAGAAGGATGAGGATGGTTGATAGGGTTGTTTCAGGTTTGATGGCATTTTATGATTTCACATCAGTCCTCACGGGTTTCTCCAGACTTGGGCTTCTCAAACGTCTCTTCAATTGCTTTTTGCCATATGGCCTTTTTATGGTCCAGAATAAGGTTGCTTGTGGTCACTTGCATTTTAAAATTTTATATGTTTATATTTTATTAAAGGTTTTTAGTATTTATTTTTTGTATACTGAACAAAATAAGGACAACAAAATGAAACAATTAAAATAGAAAAAAATAGCAATACAGTATGACTCAAAGGAAGAAGGCAGAAATCTAGGTGATACTGGAATCAGCTAGGAGCAGTTAGGGTTAAAACCAGGTGAAATGTAAAGTACTTTTGTACAGTGATCAGTGTGCTTTGTGACTATAATCTTCTCTGCTTGTTGCAGTAATTTCCCCGCTTATATTCATAGTCTCTGTTGGTTTGTTGTAGGATTTTACAGATCACCAGCATATACAAAAATAATGGTATTAACCAGATATAGCAGCTTGATCATCATTAGACAGTTTGTTTGTGGATCATTTGATTTTGATTGTCTGCTCATGATTTTTTGTGTCTGTTTTCTGAAAAAGTCTTTCCTACTAAAAAGTCTCTCCTCTCTGTAATGCTATGCAGCCACACTGCTACACCATCACAGATAACAGTGAAGCAGCTACATTGCCCTCCAAAAGTATGCTAATGGTAGAGTGGAATGTGTAATTTTCGCCATTAACTTAAAGTGTTTGGATTTGAAATGAAAAGATGAATGTGAAATAAAAGTAGAAACTATCAACTTTTATTTAATGGTCTTGCTTTAATGCACATTTTACCATTTTATAGAAATGGCTGTTTTTGTGTTGAGTGTCCCCATTTTCAGGTGTGCAAATGTAAGTTAACAGATGACTGACAGGTGTAACTCATTGCTCAGGTGTTTCCTTTTGCATGGATTGTTCACACATAAAAGGGCAGTGGGTGTCTAGCCTTGATTTCGTCTGTTCATCTGTGGAGATTGCATTTAGAGCAAGAATGCATACACCAGCATGAAAACCAGCAAACTGACTATGGCAGAAAAACAGCTAATCTGTAAGAAGAGAGAACAAAAAAATTCATTAAGAACCATAGCAAAGGAAATGGCTATATCAAGTACAGCAGTTTGGAAAAAACAAAAGAAAAGAAACCACTGGTGGACTCCAAAATAAACACAGAGCAGGTCTCCCTCGGAAAACAACCACAGCTGATGACAGAAAAATCCTAAGAGCTGTGAAGAAAAACCCTAAAACAACGGACATTGACATCAACATCAGTCTACAGAGTGCAGGTGTGAAAGTATCACAATCCACTGTTTGCAGAAGACTTCGACAGCAGAATTAGAGAGGGTATACTGCAAGATGCAAACCTCATATCAGCAGCAAGGATCGAAAGGCTAGATTAGAATTCGCCAAAAAATACAGAGATGAGCCAGAAGAGTTCTGGAACAAAGTTTTATGGACAGATGAGACCAAAATAAGCCTTCACCAAAGTGATGGAAAGCCAAAAGTGTGGAGAAAGATAGGAACTGCCCATGATCCAAACCATTCCACCTCATCTGTGAAACATGGAAGAGGCAATGTCATGGTCTGGGCATGTATGGCTGCTTCTGGAACTGGCTCACTCATATTTATTGATGATGTAACAGATGGCAGCAGCAGGATGAATTCAGAAGTGTACAGATGGATTTTGTCTGGCTATGTACAAAGCAATTCCTCCAATCTCATTGGCCAGCGCTTCATCCTGCAACAAGGCAATGACCCCAAACATACTGCCCGTGCAACCAAAGCTTTTATCAATGCAAAAAGTGGAAGTTTTAGACTGGCCAAGTCAGTCACCATATCTAAATCCAATTGAGCATGTATTTTACTTGCTGAAGAGGAAGTTAATGATAGAGAGCCCCCGTAACAAACATCAACTGAAAGCAGCTGCAGTGAAGGCGTGGAAAAGCATTTCCAAAGAAGATACCACATGTTTGGTGTCAATGGGTCATAGACTTGATGCAGTCATTGCATCAAAGGGCTATGTAACCAAACATTAGACCTTATCACTTTGATTTGTTTTGAAATTCACCTGTTAACTTACTTTTGCACATCTGAAAAAAGGGGACTCAACATTAAAATGGCTCTTTCTATAAAATGATAAGAAAAAAAACGTATGTGCATGTAAGTAGCATGAAATAAAAGCTAAAAGCTAGTCTCTGTTTTGGTCTCAGTCATTTTTTGATCTCAAATGCAAATGCCTAAAATAGCAAAAATATCAAATTCCACTCTAACGTTAACATACCTTTGGAGGGCACTGTAGCTAGTGAGATAAGGAGGACACATAAGGAATAACGAAACAGTACATCAAATTTCATGATGAACCATGCAACTGAGGCACTGAGCGAGAGTGTGACCTAAAGACCTAACCTATGCAAACACATCTTTTGTCAAACTTTTTTTTCAGGTTTTCAGTGCTAGGCAGCTATATTCCATTACCATGGTTAGGTAGCAACCACCCTCAGTAAGTGTAGTGCTGTGCCACAAGTCCTGTCTTACCAACAAGCTAGGGTTTTAGCTAACCTCTCCTGGTTTTCATCTTATTGGCAATGCACAAGTTTTAGTAAATATGGCCTATGTATATTTACACTAGGATCTGGTTATGAGTATAATGTATTGGCTACTTAGACAGTGAAGAAGTATGTGACTGAAAGGCCAACTAGAAATATTTCAACAAATCTAGCCAGCTAGTTCATATTTAGCTAGTATCAATTACTACCTATGATGCATGCTTGCAATAGTTTTTGTCTTTATTTTATCTGCAATTAATTTTATTTTGTGTTTATGCTCTGTTAATTACATCTACAAAGAAAAAAGTGGATATTTATAATTATGTTAAAGAGCAGCGTGGTACAGTTGTTTTTAGTTAATTTTGCTAGTGATTTCGCCCCATGCATTCCCTTTAAATGCTGAGTTACAGAAATGTAGTTTGGTGACTAATTGTGTAATATAGCCCTGAAATGTCAAGATGCTTAACAGTGAGATATAATTGCTTATGTTTTGTTTCAGCAGTTTACTCAGTTTGATATTTTGCTACTACACATAATAGTTTGCTCAGAAGGAGAAGGAGACAGTGGAGTCAGTGCAAGGCAACCAGTGTGTTCTTTCTTGATGCATCCCATTCGTTCAGGTTTTTTTTCAATGTTACGCTACACTATGTGTACTTTTGTGTAATATACGTTGTATGAAAACATAAAAAAACATTGTATTTTACTAAAGATATTCAGAAAATGAGACTGCACTGAAACTCCTACAATGGCCCAGGGCTGTTGGGGTTTTTCCGTTTCATAACACAGGTAGCAGGGATTTGAAAGAGACCAGTAACGTTATGTGATACTCGTGAGTCAGCAGTGGTAAGACTGAACTCATGAGTGTTGAGTGTCATATAAAAGACTCTGATTCTTGTCAGACAAGAGTCAACCAAGTCCTACAAGCCAGAAAGGTGAGTTACACTTTACAGAATTTATCTCTATTATTATTTCATAGAATTCATACACCTCTTCATAGTCAAAGGCCTTACTGACAAGCCACAAACATACTATGTAAGCTAGCACATTAACTGTGAAATTAACTGTGCCAAGGAACAGTGTGCTTCAAGAGCTGTATTTAAATTAAGGCTGCATTGTATTTGAATATTTGTTGTATTGTATTATACCTACTCTCTGGAAACCTAATTAAAATGAATTAAACTGATGTGACTAATTGTTAAAGTTATAGTGATTTTAATGGTATTAATGTACCAAAAGCTTGAACAAACTTGGAACAGAAGACATTAGCCGAGCTGACCATGCACAATGAAACATAACACAAACATAACATTTCTCAAACATGTACTTTGGCTGGGTTTTGAACAACATATTGTTTTTCCTTAATTAGAGGTATCACTTTTGCCTTGTCCTCTCCCCATAAAATAGAATTATAGGATGGGATCCTTTACTCTGATGATGTCTCTGCTTGTAGCTGCCTGTTATGGTGAGTGAAAACATAGGCACTATTTATGTCTTTATTGTTCTGTTACAAGGGATGAGTAATGTATTCAAGAAAATACAGAAGAAGGAAAAAATATAAATGTATAATACACTACAGGACTACATTTTGTAATTACTCTATTGTGTAATTATTATTGTCTATATAATTCAATTGAGGTTATACAACCTCAGTATTCTCTGTAATTCTATCTGCCCAGTGCCGGCCAGAAGCAGATGGGTTCCCCCTCTGAGCTGGGCTCTGCTCAAGGTTTCTTCCTGTTAATTAGGGAGTTTTTCCTTGCCAGTGTTGCCTTAGGCTTGCTTTCAGGGGGTCTCAAGCCTGATAACAATGTAAAGCTGCTATGTGACAAGTTGTGTTGTAAAAAGCACTATACAAATAAATAAATTGAAACTGATAAGTGACAATATTTGCACTTAACATTTTATTCACTTCTTGCTTTAGGCTAGTACTGATAGCAGTAGCTAGGTTTTGCAAATAACTAAGTAATGTACATTTATCTTGACTACTAATCACCTTTCAAACCCTGAAAATGCAAAGTAAGCATGCTAGCTAAAAATATCTTTTTAAAAAAATATTAAGGGAGAGTGTTGAAATTTTCTATGCTTTGCGAATATGTTTATATTGATGTATGAGTACATGTAATACTTGCCTGATGACATAGCTTTCTGGGAATATTAATTTCCTCATATTGCAACAAAGATCACCTCATAAACTTGGTGGTGAACATTTTCAATTTTTTGGTTTACAATGTACTATTGTACAAAACAATGTATAAAATTGAACTTGCTGTGTTTTTATGTATATGTGCTAGCATAATATGAGTCAGTCAAATTTGACTA
Organism: Megalops cyprinoides; assembly: GCF_013368585.1. Lineage (NCBI taxonomy): Eukaryota > Metazoa > Chordata > Actinopteri > Elopiformes > Megalopidae > Megalops > Megalops cyprinoides. The sequence goes on from NC_050583.1 coordinate 71,672,981, forward strand.
ATTAATTTGATTAACTAATAATGTTACCTGTCTGTTTTAGGTGCACAGGCGCTTAAGTGTAACTATTGCAAAGACATCAGTGAGAAACCTGACTGTAGCCATCCTGAGGAGATGGAGTGCAGCACTAACCACACATACTGTTTGAGCATGGTCCTGCACCACCCAGCCTGTGAGTAGACAATCTGCGTCAGCTATAAATTTTAAAACTATTTCTCCTCCTTGTTCAAATATCCAGAAACATCCCCACTTTCAAGCACATAGTTCCCTTTGCTATATTGTGTATTCTCTCCCCAAACACATTCAAAAACTATCCATTATTGCATGTATAACACCATAGTCCTCTGCCTTAATACCATACTTCTGCCTTTACATTTCACATTATCATTTACTTATTGGATAGACTGTTATCCAAAGCAACCAGCAAAGCAAGGTACATAAGTGCATACAGTTTAACTTGTTTTGAACAAAATGATATATTACATATCCTGAAAAATATGCCTAAAACTTGAGAAAACATACAAAGGGATTCATAAAGTCAGCACAGAGATAGCATGAGGTACCTTATAGAGTGAGAATGAGTTAGAAAGAAGTTTGCGGTTATTGCAGTTCCAAGACAGAAGACAGTTACGTAATGTATAACTAAACCTAGAATTGTAATGTAAACCCCTCACCAAAGAGTGTTTCTGAATTCCCTTTTGATCATTGTGAAATGTGTTTTTGTTGAAAATATTAGAACCAAGATCACTCCTCTTGTAAATGTAATAAATGTGCCCTGCCAGAACATCAATATGCTGAATTCTTTTGAGCCGCTTTTAGTGAAGGATCTCATGGAGATTGTGTCTGCATGAGGCACTCCTCCAGTCCTCTAACTGTCATCCCACCTGCATTCCTGAAATGTGTTCTGTTGTCTTACTCTTTATTCTTCATCACCTGGTTGCCAATGAGTATGTTCCTACTCACGTTAATTTTGCCTCATTAAGAAATCAGGTCTAGATACTTCTACTCTGATGAACTACAAACCCATCATGGAGTTGCCTTTGAAAATCCAAGAAAAAATGGTCACTAAACAACTCTTACATGCAATGAACAGCAATAATCTCCAGTATGGCATTTGGTCTCATTACAGCACAGAGACTGCCCTTCACAAGGCAGTTTTAGTATTTTATTTATTAATTAAAAAGCAATTCATAGCCTTGCAATAAAATGAGCTGGCTCTTGTCATCTTATCATCTTATCACACCAATCACCTATGTGGCACTTTTGGTTGTTGAAACAGCAGATTATGCTTTCAAAGCACTCAGACTGCAGGACAGCCTTCCAGGAGATATTAGAACAGCTGTTTTATTTGTAATTTTATTAGTCGTCTTTTTATCATTTTCTCTTGAACTGGTTTAATTATCTTATTTCATTACTTTTAAGCTCTGTCCATTTTAATATCTTGTCATTCTTTCCTGTCATTATTTCACAGTCTCTCATCATTATTTTAATCTCTTGTATTATTTGTTATTTTATACTTTGTGATGCAGTTTGAGCTGTACAGTTCAAGGTGTAAGGTGTTACACACAACCATGTTATTACAATTATTACAGAAAGCTATAGCTATTTAGCTCGCTACATCTCTGTATAAGTTTACTCATCAAGTATTGCAGTCTAGCTATCAAAGTTTGTATATTTTCATCTTCTGCATTAACCACATAAAACAGACATATGTTAGTTGGCTAGTTAGCAAAGTGGATAGGACAGCTGACAGGACAGAAAATATGTGTTCAATCAATTTGTTAATGTATGTCTGACAATGCATCATTATCTAGCCTAAGATGATAAACAGCTGTATGAATAGCAAATAGCAAAGCATAGTGTTGAGAGTGGACCTCCACTGGATTATAACAGTTTTCATTTCATTCAAGGTACAGTAGCTAGTTTGCTGTAATATAAGTATGGCTAATTAACTAACACTTCCAATACCGCAAACAAGGTATGGAATTTATGTTGATAAGTAGCTAACATTAGCTGGGCAAACTAATATTTTACCATTGCAGGGAGATTCTCATGAAATTATTTTGTTATCCCATAACATTTAGCGAGCTAGCCAAACTGAGCAGAAACAATGCTATATTGTTACAGATAGAAAGTACTGAAAGTATCACCCTGAAAGCTATTGGAATTACAGACTGGGGAGATGACACATCGATCTTACAATACTTGTAAGAAATTCACACCACTTTTACTTGCAAGCATCAATCTGGCTTTTGGAAATTGGCAGAGTCTACCACTACAACAAAAGTCAACTTGTGTTTCAGGGGTTCAAAAGCAGTCCCACAGACAGAATCCCATTACTTAGAGACCAAGGGCAATACTGTTTATGTTTCTTTGAAGGATCTTACAAAGCTAGAGCAAGAAAGGGAACAGTTAAGTGTTTAAATGTCCTGACGAATTGTATGTGATAACCTAAGGACACGTTTGACTGGAAGAATGAAAACAACAAATGAGGCAAGATTAGAACCAGATCCTGAAGATGCAATAACCAACACACTTGCTGTTACTGGGGGGAGGAGTAAGAGTTGCTGCTTTCCCTAACAACCTGCTGCTGTATGAGTTGTCTAATGTGATCCTTCACTTCCTCATACTGTCTAGGTGGGAACTTTTGATACTACTGACATACTGGACCATCATCAGTTATAAGAAACTCATGCTGAATTACATTCATAACCCCAAATCACCATCTGACTTGGCAAACTCCTTTAAGGAGTGACTCCAGCATGCTTTTTCTCAGCAAAACCTGGAAAATAAAATGCTATCAACCCCAACTTCTTTACAAGAGTGAAGTGGCTTTCCTTGCAATAACCTCTGGTATATGTGAGGTGGGGTCTGACACATCAAATTAAAATTCCAGATTCACACCAGAGAAATGAAACAAAAGCTTGTACCAGTCTTTTATAGCACTCATATAATTAAGCCCAGGAGCTGTTGGCTTGCATGCTTTTTTAGGGCCTATATCTCACCCTCTGTGGAATTTTCTCTCCCACCATTTTAGTATTCATTTCAAACTACTCAGGTAAAGAATACATAACCCATTAGTAGCCTTTAAGAGTAACCCTTTCAATAGATGATGAGGGCTGAGATCCTGTGTGATGGCATCCCTCAGACATGGAGGATGAACTGTGAGTTGTATTAGGAGCTGATGGCCAACGGCATGGTAGACCTCTATGAGAATACTATCTGGTGCACAGATTTTTTTTGATTTAGCCTATTTAAATTATAATTTGTGAACCACCAAAGGAACCTTGCACTAGTTGCTGTTGGATTAGGTGAAGTTCAAAGCAGTTCAACACCTCTGAATGTTGCTGGCATCCTTCAAAAAATAGAGACATCCTGGAAGTGTAGAGCTTTTGGCCACTTCAGCAGGCTCAATAAATTTTTCTTGTGCCTTGAAATAAGCTATGCATATTATGTTGGTTTGCACAGGTCAAGACTTTGCGCACTTTCCAATTATTCAATATTAAGCAAATCTTGCACTGAACCTCAGTTTCAGTTGCTGGCAGGTTGCTGCATTTTCCTGTGTACATGGGGGACATTGTGAGGCTGTGAAAGCACTCAGGGAGGTTTTGGATTTCAGAGTCCTTCCTGTCAAACCAATGGTGCTTTCTTTTCTTTTCCTTGCACTTTAAAACACAGTGTATGAGAACAGATGATGATAGCAGACTTCAGTTACTGCTATTATTTGTAGATGGAGGTGTCATTGATAGTGGACCTTTGTTCCAGAGCACTGTACTTTCCTTTTACCATACTCTGGGGGAAGAAATCTGAGCGATATATTTATCACAGGTTTGGAGCATATATCAGTGGGGTAGTGAAACTGAGGGGGCAGTTTCAGCTGTGCACTAGGTTCAGGAGAAGGTTGCTGTCACAGTGGTGTGTCGGTCAGAACACAGGAGTCAGGCATCCAATTCAGAGCTTTATTGAAGGGATGTGGGTATATGTGTCTGGGTGTGTATATGTGGATATACTGTATGTGTGTGTGTGTGTGGTTTCATAGGCAAAGATGCACACAACAATACAACAATCTGTCTCCAGGAGTTTGGTGTCCCCAGTTCTTCACCCCACAAGAATGGGTGCAGCACTAAAATAGGGGAGGTCACCACAACTTTTACATTGTCCAAAATCCATGGTCCTGTTGGGGTTCCTTTTGGTGGCCAATGGATATGGACAGGTCAGAGGGCAAATGGTGACCTGGGGGCTGTCCTTGGGGCTGTCCTTGCACCTGTGCCTGGGTTACCTGTGGGAGTGCTGCTGGGAAGGGGGAGCAGCAGAACAGGTTTGGGCAGGTTTGAACTGGTCCTTAAACAAAGGTCTGTGAGAGGTGGGGGTGGTGTGCACAGAGCAAACAAAGGGATGGACAAAGGGATGTGGCCCTATTTAAAAGATAGGACTGCTCTTTCTAAGGCCAAAGCCAAGCAAGCCAAGAAATCATTTTTAAACATGCACTCCATTCATATGAGATGAATACAGCAAACCTCCAATTTAGAGTTCAGGTTCTGGTCCCAATATAACAGGGTTTCTCTATTCTACGCCACTTACGTATTCAAATTTGAATTGGGAAATAGCAACTTTATCTCTCTATAGCTGTTTTCGCATATGAACTCCAGACAATGTAGAGATATAGATAGTTGAGACAAGGTAATTTTATCCAAAAGAGGTAACGATAGGATTTTACTTACTTGATTTGATTTACTTATGTGGTTTATAATATATAATGGAATTTGTAAATTCCCTGTACATTGATTATATCTGGATAGAAACAGATGTGCAAAAAAATGCTGCATGGGCTCAGTATGGCTTGCAGTACATTGCCCTGCATACACAGCAATAAAGCATCAAAAGTGGTATGACGTGATGCAAAAACAGCTCTTCACGCTCCATTCTGCAGGCTACAAGAGTACAAACACGGACAAGGATTCAACCTCTTTTGGATCATTGTATTTTGGAGGATTGTCTTTTGAAGTTCCTTTACAATTTGACAGGTGCTCATTTGAGTGATGATTATTTTGAGGAGTGCAGCTGTTTCAGAAAATGTTTCAAGCAAATTATTGTCATGAATTCACTTGAGCAACGACAGAGCTGTCTTGCCACTGTGTAGCTCTGTGTGAAAGAGTTTCTTTGTTAAACATGGTTTAAAGGAAAGAGGCACACTCAAGAAATACCTGCAAAAATCAAGTGAAGAGTGAGGCACCTACTAGTCTGGAAGATTTTAAATCGTCACATTGTAACAACCATCTGTCCACCTGCTCAATGGTTGTGTTATACGCTGTTAGCAACAGAACTGCTGATTATCACTGTGTCAATATTGTACTTCTGTAAAAGGATAAACAGAATGTCTACCTCTGACATAAGCAAAGAAATGAAATATTTCTGAAATTTTTGGTCCTGTAGGTGCATTGATAGTCCTTAAACTGCTCTGATAGTATTCCCAATTCATCCAAGTTGATCACAGATACTTTGCAGACACACCCAGAGAGGTTCCAAGTTCTTTCAAAGAGCAATGCCAGCAGTGGCTATTTTGGGGGAACTAAAAAAAAAAGCAAATGCAGACAAATCAGCAAAAAACACATTATTCTCACTGAACAAAGTTTAATTGCTGCATGTAACTGCCGAACGCGCACATTTGAATAGGTGTCCTTTATCAGACTGAACACACTCTACGATCCCACTCATAATAACTGTCTCGTTGTAAATTTGCACATTGAGTTCATCACCCAGGTTCAGTGGTTATAAAACATGCTTAGCACATTAGTAAGACCAGCTGCAGTTTTCTCCTTCACTTCAACATATTCCAAAATCCTTTCAGTCTCAGTCTTCTGCTACCTGTACAGGAGCAAATGACATCTCAGTGACGTCCTTGAGAATGCACTCCTTTTAAACCACATACAGGCAATCTAAATTTTCATTTTTATGTCCCTATTAAATAAGACTGAGCATGAAAATACTTTTTCAGTTTTGGGTCTCTATCACATATTATATCAAAATACAATGAAAAACCCCTTAGTTTAATGGAGTAGGCTGACTTTGATACATGACAGTATTCTTGAGAGGAACATTCTCCTCCATCTGTTTATTGCGCAGGTCAATATGTCTGTATCTGTTTCCCCAGATGGTGTCATTCGACGCTGTGCCAACTCAAGGGACTGCTCATCGATGGATAAAACACCACAACACTTGGTGGATGCACATTGCTGCACTACTGATCTCTGCAACTAATCTTATCTGGGCTGAAGTGTAACCTTAATGTGATTCCTGTTCAACCTTCAATCGCTAATTATTCACATATTAAGTAGAAATAGCATAATTATTAATTACAGATTTTGATGATTACAGTAGCTGAAATTATCCTAAAAGTATCCTTGTTAATGGCAAAAATAAATATGGTGAAAAGTACACAATATTGCCAAAGTTCTGAGAAACCATCCATGTTTTACAGTTCACTAAAAATGTTGAACTGATAATTGAATGAAAAATTAATGGTTTTTTTATCAACTGTTATATAAATACCTATATCAATGATTCCCTTATCTCAAGTTCTTAGTAATCCCTTGATCTGAAACCAAATACATACCTGGTAAATTTCAAAAAATTGATTCTATTCTAAAATGAAAATTAAGAGATTTTAATAGATCTATGGAAGATAAAAATGCATAAAAATGGTATGTACATCTCTTTGACGATCTTTTAACATTCTGTAAAAAGAAGGTCACACAAAGGAGCAGATATATCCCTGCACTTCAGACATAGTGATACTCCACTGTTTCCTCCTCTTAAATGATGGTTGCCAGCATCATTATGGCATGCTCTCTTTGCCTTGTGGCCACATTACATTATTTCCCTTGCTTGCTACTTGGCTTGTATTTGCTAGCTTGCTAGCTACTTATGTTATGAATATCATGACTATTTGCATGGCTAGGGAGTGTTGTTAGTACCTAGTAGCAGAACCTTTGTCCTAGAGATGCAAATTGGCATGTAGCAGAATTTGTTCAGCTGAAAATAACAATAAGAGCACTCTATGATGATAAATTTTATTTCAATAAAGTGACAAAATGGCTCTGTCAACATTTTAAAAACTTGTTTTTTCTCAAATAGAAAAGATGTAGCTTTTTTGTAATGTTCAATACATTCATCCCAAGGAAGGTTCATATCTATAACTAGATTTGTGTGTATTTCCAGAAGAAAATGCAATGCGTGGTTGCCTGTTTGCATCATTGACCATACAGGCAAACTATTGGAGTTGCCGTCTCCCTCCCCCCTGGTCTGTTCTGCGTGTAGAGCCAGAATTAACAGAGATATCGCAATTTTAAAAAATGTATTGTTCAAATGCGGAAGTGAAATCCTCTCGCTGTTCATGCTATACTTTTGAATGAGGGTAAAATTAGAGCCATTTTTAAAAAATATCATTAAAATTATAAAAGTATAGAACTATAAAAGAACAAGCACACCAACGGTAAATGAGCAGGTCGTTGTGGCATGGGTTTGGTGTCTGTAGAGCAAACGGTTCGGGAAACCACACTAATAATAACAGTGTAGCAAAGGGCAAGAGCAGTGCGAGAGCAGTCACCCTACCCGGCCTTGAACCCGAGTCTATGGGGTACCTGCAGCTTGACTGCAATGCCAAAGAGCCAGGCTTCTGAAGAAAATGCAATGTGTGATTACCTGTGTACAGTGCATGACAGTATGTGTGTGTCTGTTCGTGAGTGTGTTTGTGTGTGTGTGTGTATATGATTGTGTGTGTGCGCATGTGTGTGTGTCTGTTCGTGTGTCTGATCGTGTGTGTGTGTATCTGTGAGTGTGTGTGTCTGTTCATATGTCTCTTAGTGTGTGTGTGTGTGTGTGTGTGTTTGTGTGAGTGTGAGTGTTTGTCTGTGTGTGTGTGTCCGTGTGTGTGTGTGTTTTTTCCTATGTCCGTTGGTGAGAGTGTGTGTGTCTGTTCGTGTGTATGTGTGTGTGTTTGTTTGTGTGTGTATGTGTTTGTGTCTGTACCTGTGTGTATGTGTGTCTGTGTGTGTGTGTGTACATTTACATTTCTTCATTTGGCAGATGCTTTTATCCAAAGTGACTTACAAGTGAGGTATAATACAACACAAGCGAAAAACCATACGGAGTCAACAATATTAGAAGTACTGCATGACAAAGTTCCGAAGGTTAGCCAGGCAAGCTACAAACTAGCAGGTAAAGCTAAAGAGTGTGTTATGGTGCGTTTCCACCAAGCAGTACAGTACAGTTCGGTATAGTACGGTACACAATTATTTGTGTTTCCATCATCAAAAGTTGCAAACCGTACCAAAATAAGCGTACCGTACCGTACTGGTTTTTGGTACCCTTCTGTTGGGGTACCAAGCACGGTGGTATGGTTTGTAAAGGATGGAGCTACACCCACTGCCGTCCGTTGATTGGTCGACAGAGAGTCGTCACTTCCGTGCAACAACGTGAATACAAACTAGAAGGGCTGTCAACGTTAACGTGTTAACACTCGTTTGCGATTAATCTGGAAACTTTAACGCCTTAATGTTTTAACGCAAATTAATCATATTATCAAGTTTGACCGCAACTTCCTTCCATAATTCCAGCGCAGATATTTACCTGGCTGAATTACTGAAAGGCATGGCAAACGCAGATGTGCTGAATGGCAAATTTCATTTTAACCCTTTCGCACGTACATTCACACTGGTGTGATTAGCCATTTAGTGCATATGCTAAAACTGGTGCAATTAGAACACTAGATTGGAGAAATTCTAGCTAATTTTGGCTTTGAGGAAACAGCAATTTAACTCTAAAAATACAGCAAATGCTAACTGAAATCTATAAGAAACTTAACGCAAATGAAAACATAACGAACCATATAAGGTAACGCGTGCTACATACCGTAACAAATAAGTTACATGCGAAAGGGTTAAAACAAAATTTGCCGTTCAGCATATCTGTATTAAACCATTACAACAAAACCGTTACATTTTTTTAATATAGTTTAGTTGGAGATAAGGGGGAAGTGCTCAGGTGAGAGCAGAAGAGCTGTGTCTTCAGATGTTTCTTGAAGACAGAGAGGGACTCAGCAGAACGGATGTGATTTAACGACACGATGCGACGGGACCACCAGGCAGTAGCAGATTGTAGCAGTCAGGAGGGAACATAGAGTTGCAGCACTGAGTTCAGGTACTTTCAGCTCTGAGTTCAGGTGCAGTTTTGTTGGTCACCCTGTACGCGAGCATCAAGGCCTTGAACAAGACTACAGCTAGCAACAGGAGTGCTCTGACTCCATACAATCGTATTGGGCAAGATCCATATTTTCGAGATCCAATATCCATAATGTGCTCAGTATTGTATGTTAGCTACTGAGCTAAACCATCGCTACCATTGTCAACCATACTACTGTGGCAGACGCAAATAAGCTGATGAGCACAGCGGTGAAAATAGTTGAAACAAAATTCTACACCCAAGCTACATTTTTCTGCAACGTTAGCTAGCTAACTGAGAAGGAAATTTACCTCTAAGTGTTTCTTCAGATTTGAAGTTGATGTCTTTGCGGATGACAGCAACTTTATTTCTGTGACATAGACATTCTTGTGTTGTACATTTTTGAAGTTGTAGTGATGACGATATTGCCAGGAATGGAAGGCTATTTTGGAGGGACTGCTGCTGCTTGAACCTTTCATTTTGACTCAACACTGTTTGTTTTTTCCCCTGCCACAAAGTGGAGCATTTGTGTAAGAAACCCTGAAGGCCTATGTCAGACGCGCTTTTCATGAGTTAATAGCATTGGTTATAATGAAAAAAAGTTTCATAATTTTAGAATTGCCATATTTTAAAGACGTAATCAAAAATGTAATCAAGTAATCCTTGACAATGTAACTATGATCTAATTGCACGTTTTTTCAAATGTAATCTGGGCTGATTGTAGTTACTTATTTTTTGTGATTTGAAAATCCAGATTACAAGTAATCTGTTACTACCTAACCCTGTATATGAGTCTGTTCATGTGTGTGCTTGTGTCTGTTCCTTTGTGCGTGTGTGTGTTTCTGTTCGTGTGTGTATGTATGTTTCTGTTTGTGTGTGTATGTGTGTGTTTGTGTGGGTCTCTGTTTGTGTTTGTGTGTGTGTCTGTATGTGTGAGAGTGTGTGTGTGTGTTTGTGTTTGTGTGTGTGTGTGTGTGTGTGTGTGTCTGTTTGCTTGTGTGCGAGTCTGTTCATGTGTGTCTGTTTATGTGTGTGTGTCTGTGTGTCTATTTGTTGATGTGTGTGTGTTTGTGTGTGTCTGTTCATGTGTTTGTACGTGTGCGTGTGTGTGTGCGTGTGTTTGTGTGAGTGTGTGTGTGTGTTACGTGCGGTGCACTGGGTGTGTGGAGTCTGGGCCGCCTGCGTCTCGGTTTTCCTCCCTCTCTCCTCTCCCGCTCTCTCCTGACGCAGGTATCCCGCTGCGCTGCGTCCCGCCTCCTCATTCCGGCCTGGCCAACCAGAAACGGGGCGCCCTGATTTAAAGATGCCGGATTCTTGGGGTGCTGTCTGGCTGTTTCATTAATTGCTTATCCAAACTTGCCTATATTGTGTTTGATTTTTGCATCGTTTACTGACTGTGATTCTGGATCGTGTTTTTGGTTTGGCTGCATTCGGTTATCGTGGGAGGAGGGCAGGTAAGGTGGGGATCCCCGTGTTAGTGTTCACTTTGTATAGGGTTAGTTTAGAGGCGGGTGCCACTTTTGTATGTGTTAAGGTAGTCAGTGTAGTTAGGTTTTGTTTGGCTCTGCCACACTTTTTTCCTGTTGTAGTCAGTTGTATGTGTGTAGGTATTTAGGGTTGGTTTTTGTTTTAAGTTCTTTACAATGCTCATGTGTCTGTGTGTGTGTGTCTGTGCGTCTGTTCATGTGTTTCTGTGTGTGTGTGTGTCTGTCTGTGTTTGTGTATGTGTGTCTGTTTGTGTGTGCCTGTCTGTTCGTGTGTGTATGTCTTTGTGTGTGTCTGTTTGTGCGTCTGTTCATGTGACTGTTTGTGTGTGTCGGTTCATGTGTATGTTTGTGTCTGTTCCTGTGTGTGCATGTGTGTATGTCTGTGTGTGTCTGTGTCTGTTGGTGAGAGTGTGTGTGTCTGTTTGTGTGTGTGTGTGTTCGTGGTTGTGTCTGTGTGTGTGTGTGTCTGTGTTTGTGTGTCTGTTCGTGTTGTGTGTGTCTCTGTTTGTGTGTGTGTCTGTTTGTGTTTGTGTGTCTCTGTTCGTGTGTGTGCGTGTTTGTGTGTGTGTGTTAGTGTGTCTGTTTGCATGTGTGTGTGAGTCTGTTCGTGTGTGTGTGTGTGTGTGTGCGTCTGTATGTGTCTGTTCATGTCTTTGTGTCTGTTCTTCTGTCTGTCTGTGTGTCTGCATCTCAAAGCAATGCATAAACATCACGGTGAAGGAGTGCGTGCTTTCAACCCCTAGTCTTTCCCGCAGACTTCCATGTTAACATTACCTTAGCCACCGTTCCTGTGAAATACTAGCAAGTCCAGCAGTCTTCCTCACCAAAGCTCATGCCAAATGTGTCCTAACAACCACCCCTCTATCAAACTCATGGAGATCTCTTCCTCTAGCCATGGTAGCCAAAATAAGGGGCAATTGGGCCCACCCTGCATTTTTATACATGCAGTGATGTTATTAAATCATATTATTAAAATCAATCTCAAAATCTTGTTAACATTTCTTGATGCCATTTGCAACTGAGGACTAGCATGGTAGAAAGGTATGCTGTGTCAGCAAGGACGACTTTCAAAATTGTGAGTGATGGATTTTTCTTGCAGAACTACATTATGTAAAACATAATGGTCTTTCCCATGCTATCAGATGTTTTGACCAGTTCTTTTAATTTGTTTGTATGCAAGTTAGAGGTTGTCTTAGGTTGGTTGGCTGATGTAATTGCCCCACTGTATTTCACATGCTTGTTCAAAAATGCATGCAATGTGGGATTATCCACATTTATGACACAAGTAAAAGTTTCTTCTAGGAAAAATTTTCATCTGCCACACTTCATAGGTAAGCAATGCATCATTTCATTAAATAAATTAAGTATTAAAAAAACATCACCAGAAAGACAGCATGGGTCAGCTATACTTCACAATCCCTTGGAAATTCCTCTAAATTGACATGCATTACAATGCTATGGCTGTAACAAAACTGAATTTTGCATGGGCTCTGCAAACGATAACGTGCACCACAGTGCGGCTGTGACATGCATTAAACAATAATACAACAACAACAAATAAATGAATTTATTTTAGGTGTTTAACTTACAAAATTAATCTTGAACATCAATACTTGAACACTATTCAGATATTTACAAGAAACATTTTTCACTTTTTAAGTTACTGAATCTATCACAGTCTTTTTGACAGAGGGTCTGAGGCATCGCTGGTGCAAGTTCTGTTTTGTGACTGTTTTGTGACAAAACTGTTTCTGTGACATAATAAACAAAAGGGTGAACTTCAATAGATGACCAACATGAAACCTTTATGCACCACAGCAATGCAGATAGCATTCTCTATAAATCACGTTGAGAGGTTTTGTCTTTCAATATGACAACTGTGAATCAAAACTCCCTGTCAAAATTTGGTAAATGAAGGGTAATTACTAATAATCACTTAAAGAAAACCATTTGCAATTAAAAATTATGACAAGACATGAATGACAGCTGATGCTGAAAAAAAACCTATTCATTCCCATAAATTCTCCACAATTAACCTTAATTCCCATTAATTCAGTTTCAGTTAGTTTAATTCCTGGAATTTTTCAACCATACACGCAATATGGGTACATATCAAATATACTATATGGACAAAAGTATTTGGACGCCTGACCATTACACCAACAGGGACTGTAATGACATTGTATTCAAATACATATACTTTAATATGGATTTGGTCCCCCTTTTGCAGCTATAACAGCTTCCACTCTTCTTGGAAGGCTTTCCACAAGATTTTGGAGTGTTTCTGTGGGAATTTGTGCCCATTCATTCTGTAGAGCATTTATGAGGTCAGGCACCGATGTTGGATGAGAAGGCCTGGCTCGCAATCTCCGTTCCAGTTCATCCCAAAGGTGCTTGATGGGGTTGAGGTCAGGGCTCTGTGTGGGCCAGTCAAGTTCTTCCACACCGAACTCATCAAACCATGTCTTTATAGTCCTTGCTTTGTGCACTGGGGCACAGTCATGTTGGAATAGAAAAGGGCCTTCCCCAAACTGTTGCCACAAAGTTGGAAGCATAGAATTGTCCAAAATGTCTTGGTATGCTGAAGCATTAAGATTGCACTTCACTGGAGATAAGGGGCCTAGCCCAAACCCTGAAAAACAGCCCCATACCATTATCCCTCCTCCACCAAACTTCACAGTTGGCACAATGCAGTCAGGCAGGTAACGTTCTCCCGGCATCCGCCAAACCCAAACTTGCCCATCTGACTGCCCAACAGAGAAGCACGATTCGTCACTCCACAGAACACGTTTCCACTGCTCCACAGTCCAGTGTCTGTGTGCTTTACACTACTCCATCCGACGCTTGGCATTGGACTTGGTGATGTGAGGCTTGCATGCAGCTGCTCGGCCATGGAAACCATTCCCTGAAGCTCCCGTCGCACAGTTTTTGTGCTTACATTAATGCCATTGGAAGTTCGGAACTCTTCAGCTATGGAATCAGCAGAGCGTTGGCGACTTTTACGCACCGTGTGCCTTAGCAGCCGTTGACCCCACTCTGTGATTTTACGTGGTCTTCCACTTCATGGCTGAGTTGCCATTGTTCCTAAACGCTTCCACTTTCTAATAATATCACTTACAGCTGACCGTGGAATATCCAGCAGGGATGAAATTTCACGAACTGTCTTGCAAATGTGGCATCCTATCACAGTACCACGCTTGAAGTCACTGAGCTCTTCAGAACGACCCATTTTGAATCACAAATGTTTGCAAATGGAGACTGCATGGCTAGTTGCTTGATTTTACACACCTGTGGCAATGGGTCTGATTGAAACACCTGAATTCAATAATTAACAGGTGTGGCCAAATACTTTTGTCCATATAGTGTACATACCAATGGAAGCTTACATGGGCTAGACACACAGTACAACCGATACACATCATCATAGTATTCAAACTAGTATTCAAAATTTGATAGAAACAAAACTTATTCATGAATGAAAACGTAATTTTAATACTGTCAGGGAAAATTCTTAACTTACAATAAAAACTTCTTGGAAACTGGTAATCTTTCAGTTTCTTGAAGCTGTTACATAAAGACCAATGTACAAAGATGTCTCCCATTGCCACTCTTGATTTAGGAGTAGCGCGTCAGCATGTTATAATCCAAGGTGATCTGCCTATACAGACACATCGAAAGGGTCATACCACAGAGCTAAAGAAAGAGAGGAATAAAAACAAGGGTCATTGTGTATAAGGCATTAATATACATATATATTCACAGTGCAATGCACACAGCGACATCATTTTTGTTTTAATTATTTTACCAGAACTGCTTCTGTTTTTAACAGCTTTAAAGCATTAAAGATTTTTAAAAATTAAAGACTAAAATTTTTTTTTAGATTAGTGGCATGGTCTGCAAACCACTAGCGATCTACAAAGGTCTTTCAAGTGGAAACAGATTTATTAAATAATTGGTCATAAATGAATAAATATATATAGATGTTTATGGGCCCTGTCAATATAAAGCTACATAATGTATATATTACTTTCTTTTTAAAGTTACTAGTGAAGACTGTAACTTCCAGACAGTTACAAGTATAATGAGCGGCTACAAGTATTACAAGATAGCAGTTATAAAATGCTAGTTATAAATCAATCTGGTTATTATAATCAGCTAGCTATGTATTCTATCTTTCGGCAGTTAGATGCATACTTTGCTGGCTAGCTTGCTGTGTTATAGCTAGTTATTGTAACCAGGGTAGCTAGTGGTGTGCAATTTGTAACTGAATAAATGTTTTCCAGTGAGCCATATGTACTGATTCACTACTCTAAAAGATTCATTTATTTGACTCACCAGTCGGGCAACCCCAAAAATGCTTTGAGCAACTGCTACAGCACTGTACGTATGGCAATAAAACCAAAACTGACTCTAAGTGGAGGATTATTTAAATCAGGCATTAAATCAGGCAGGTACCCAGGAAGTGTGTCAGAAATGCAGAGTCACTGATTAAGCACCCTCAGGCACTGAACAATTAGTACACCATACGGACAACTGGAAACTGACAGAGGATAGGATGGGTACAGTGACTGTTTTGCCACTTTAAAGAAAATAATTCGATAACAATAATAAATTTGAGTAGAATGTGTACCTATAAATAAGCAAGTGCATATTTACTTATTTATTCATTCATTCATGGGTAGCAACAGGGTTTACATACTTAGTCTATGGCAGATTTTCCAGTTAAATTGTCTGCCAACCAAAAAAAATTGAGAACGACTATCCTAGATTGTTGCAGTTTCATTCTAGTTTTTTTTGTTCATTTTCAATTTATGTATAAAACTTAAAATTGCTGGTATATTCTCAAGGGAAAAGATGGGCTTAATTTCACACCACTCATAAAGATGAGATATATGTGGATTCAGCACACATTCTGGCATTGTTTATTGTTCAATGGACAAATGTTAAATGTACTCAAATGCACTTAACTGTAGTATTGTGAGTAAGGTTGGGTATTGTTTGGGGTTTTTCCGATACCCATGCTGAAGCGATTTTTTAAAAAAAACGGTACCGGTGCCTAAACGGTGCCTGAACCGATACTTAAAAAAGCACAAAACGACGGTCGATGACATTAAAGAACAGCTTTTTTATTGCTAAGGCAAATTTGAACTTGAAATTGAACAATATATTAACTGTTAACAGTTTAAAAGATACTTAAATATATAAATATAAATAAATACAAAACACTTAACAAATGTTCGCATTGTTAGCACATGTTTTTATTCTTTATCTTTTGTAGCCATGTGTTTCTATCTACCACATGGAAGCAGCATAGTGCTGTTGCTGTGATATCAACATGGAATAGATATGAGTGACGTTTTTCCCCCTGGAAGCATTTTACATGGCCTCGGAAAACAGGCGTGCAATATCATAAAGGGAAAAAAATACAGGAAGAAACCTAGCACCTTAACAACCCTTTCGCACGTAACTTATGCTATGTAGCGTGCGTGTTACGTTACATGGTTCGTTGTGCTTTCATTAGCGTTATTAAGCTTCTCACAGTTTTCAGTTAGCATTTGCTATATTTTTTAACATTAAATCGCTGTTTCCTCAAAGACAAAATAAGATTCTCCAATCTAGTGTTCTAATCGCACCGGTTTTAGCATACGCGCTAAACGGCTAAGCACACTGGTTTGACTGTATTTGACTGTTAAGTGGCACCAAAATGAGGGACAGAAATCTGCGTTGCAATTCGGTCCGGTAGATACCAATCGTATAGGAGCCCGTGCCATATTGGCACCGGGTTTGGCTACCCAACCTAATTGCGAGAGACTAATAATGCCTTAAGAAGACATAATTCATTCAAAAGACATTTTAATTCTAACACACCCAATGTAATCATAGATATATATTACTGATTTATATTCAAGACATGCGCTGGATACTGCATTATACATGTTTAAGAGACTCAATGGAAAGTCTACCTTGCCAATACTCCATGTAAAAATCTCTGCATGTGATTGAGAGACAAGACAAATGTCAGTGACTGTCAAAAAAAGCAGGACAAAAATACACAGGCAAGGACTATGGCCTGTTGAACACCCATTTACAAGCAACTGAACACAAGTCTCATGCAAAGAAAGTCAGCATGCAGTTATGGATCATGTGAAAGCAGTAGCAGTACCAATGAAAGCTTGAAAAGGTCCAATCAAGACTGAACAAAGGCTGTACACATTTTTATGTGAACATTAAGATATGTCTTTTGTGCATGGGAAGCAACAACATATACTACAGTGCACATGTTCTTCATTGGTACTACTGATGCTAAAGTAGCATGAAACATAACTTGAAACATTTGCCAAAATAACACCCCACCAATCAAATATTTTTCTTAAAATCCCTTCTTGTCCAATTCAAGTTAGCACAAGGATACCAGGCATCCCATTGCAATCAATGACAAAAATGGATTTCAATTAAAATCAATGAAATGCGTTGTCTGGTTCTATGTGGATGATAACAACATTATGATGACAATTTAGCCCTTTCCAGAAGCCTACCTTCTTGCTAATGAATATGATTTGGATTGGGTCACAGTCCCACCACGTATGTACACTCCCTTCCAGGTAAGCATGAAAACATGGACCACTGCCCAGAAGAGGGGGAGGAAAAGCTATATTGGCACTTTGAAGTGGGCAGAGATATTGAAGCAGTTCGGATGTAGGAGCATGCAATTTGTTCTTATGTGGCCAATGGCTGTAGCGCTAGGTCAATTGATATGCTATTTTTTTGGTGTGTACTTGCAAGAGTCACTGGATCCCCATAAGTTCCCTGGAGCCAATAATTAGGCTATTGCTTCTGAGCCATTGTTTTTAAAAACAATTAAACCAAACATCAAACCCACCGACTGCAGTTGCTCCAGTGGCTGATGGAGCCCAGAAGACCATGCTGTCAAGGGGAAATCTCAAGAGTTGGTTCACCTTGGCTATTTTGATTTGGGAGGTCTGCCTCGTGCCACTTTTGGGTTTGTTTACATTCTCACACAACACACAATTAGGTTACGCTAGTTAATTCCCTTTCACAGCCATTTTTCATCATTTGTTTTTTAGCCCAGGATAGCTTGATCATAAAAATATGTACAAATATTTCAGCTAAGACTCCACTCAAATCCTACACACATAACCCACACACAGACATGAGGGACATTCAACATAACTGCCTTGGTACGTTGTCCTTAATTGAGAAATTTAAGCAAATTTAAGCAACTGACTTTAAATTTGTAATTTAAAGTTACTTTTAAGTTAAGCTAAAAGGATAAAAAAAAGTTACGTTAAAGGACAAAGTACCACAGCAATCACATTAACTGCCCCTTTAAGCTTCTACAACCTCACAGACCATGCAAGAAATGCAAAACACAAAAACAGAGACCTTGAAGGCTGGAAAAGCCTGTCATTTGGCTTTGGACGGCGGTGACAGCAATTACAATGACAGTGAGTGAGAGAACAGAATACTGAGAGACAAATGCATTGGATGAACTAAGAACAGATAGTAAGAGGGAGGCAGAGAGAGAAAGAGAAAAAATTGTAGTTGAGTTGTAAGATTAGCATCAGTATCCTGTGCAAAGTAAATTATCAACACATAAAACAACTTTACAAGTGATGATCAAGAGACTACAAAACTGTACAAAACCACCAGGCAGCATTTTGCTGAATGGGCTTCAAATCCAGTAATATTCTGTGTTGTCAGCATTAGAATGTGACCCCGTACATACGGAATTAATGTGATTTCATGAATTCTTATTGGTTTCAGTGAATGTCTTGAGATTCTGAAATGTCTATGTCCCTCCCCCTTACCAGAAATACATGGGTTAACACCTTTCACCAAGCTGTCAGGAATCTCAATAAAAGACAAATGGTTTGTGCTCAGCTCCCAATCAGAAATCATGGAAAATAGTCTTTCAAAAAAGGCCTTGATTTGATGTAGTTTGCAGCACTAATAACAACACATTATTTAACTCAGGGGATCACTGCCATGATGCTAGTGCCTCTTTATGAATCATGGTATGCATCAAAAGCCCATGCAGTGCCTCCAGATGTATAGCTGCCCACAGCCATAATATGTTTGCTTGCCATTATTTGTTGTTCCATCTGTGAAAAACCCAGCACAGTCCTCCCATTTCAAATAATGATAAAACTTATCTAGGATTTGGAAAATTTCATCAGCTGTTGATTGGTTTGACAGAAATTGACAAAAAGCAAATCCCTTTTCCACTGATGTGATATCAATGTATTGCACATATCAAATAGTCTCTGTTGTTGTCAGTGACTTCATGCACTTCGATGGTAAAGCATTTGTCATGACTTTTTTTTCAGAGAGCTTGTCTTCCAACTCCTCTGACAAATCACAAGCAATTGTAACTGTTTAACAAATTAAAAGATTTAATTTGTTAAGGAGTCGCTTCACAAAGCTTGGTTGAAATCACGTCAGTGGCAGCAGCCAGAATGAACTCTTCTGTAATCCTATGCTAGTTTGTGTACCAAATGGCTCTGTATGCTAGTTGGTAGGATGCTACTAAGACTCTTGTAGGTGCATTTTGACTGAACAATTTTGGTGACCATAATATTCTTGCAGGTTTTTTGGTTTAAGAGATTCAAGGGCTCACCCACAAGAACACAGTAGTCTCTAAATGCCATCTCAATTGATTTGGTTTTAAACTACCTGCTGCCAGTGTTCATCATATTGTATACGTTTGTTCATTATATGCAGGTATAAATATGGTTTTCTGCAAGTTTACAAAGCAGGACAAAAGCAGATATATCTAAAGATAAATGCAAGTTGAGGAAAAATGCATAAATAAATGTTCCTTTTTTTCTACATTTCCACATTTATTTCTGTACTTCTACATCTTTTTCTGTATTTCTGGCTTCGATATGATAGTGAGGTAAGCTGGTCTATATTTTCTTGTAGATTCAAGAATATGCCCGATTACTCTTGACTTACTTAAAAGTGAGTTACCTGTGGTGCATGTACTGCAAACAACCGCTACATACTTGTATTTGTATTAGTAAATGAAGTGTATTAGCAAATGGACAATCATGCGCCCAATGACTATTTCCCATGGGGGCCTTCATGGAAGATTTAGGACAGTTGGTGAGATGAATGTGATTGAGGTAAAATATGCTAGCCACAAGCATTGCAAAAACAAGATGTTTTTCATTTGTTCTCAATAAATTACTCCAAAGCCTTGGTTTTTGCATCTAAGTTATCTGTTGTTGCTAAAGGAGCAACCATTCACTGTGTTTCTGATGACATCATCCTTGGTAAAGGTTTAGGCAGAGTTCACAGGGTTTGATTTGCTAAGTTCACAGTCTTTGCTGTTGAAGAGAAAATGAATAGGCCAAATCAGTCAGGGGCTGTTAACCTGAAGCCTTGGATGTGCATGTGGATCTTTGGCTGCCCCTCTGTCACACTGAAGCTAGAAATTAGCAGTCCTACAAGATTACCTATTATCAGATTTTTTAAATAAAATCTAAAATCACACAACTAATTTAACAGACCACAATAATAGAAGGATGATCAATGCTGGCTACATATCCCTCATTCTTTTATGCTTGTGAGATTTTCATTTCAGCATGCATATGCCACCTTTTCCATCATTCCTGACTGTGTGTTTATGTGTTACGGTTTACAAAAAATGAATATCTTTGTGAGTTGTGTGTGCGTGTTGTAGGGTTGCCACCTTTGGTTTGTGAAAAACCAGGACACTTTGACCTATATTTGTCCTGACGCAGACGCACTCCCTGACGCAGTTGCACTTACTCTGGACTCCTTTGTCTGCTGCTGTCCCTTTCTACATTAAATAGATTTTTTTACTTTAACGTGTAAACATATACTGTCTGATTAAAATCTAGT
The DNA here is from genome assembly GCF_013368585.1 of Megalops cyprinoides. NCBI lineage: Eukaryota > Metazoa > Chordata > Actinopteri > Elopiformes > Megalopidae > Megalops > Megalops cyprinoides. The sequence continues at coordinate 71,693,572 of NC_050583.1, forward strand.
ATAAAATCTAATCATATGTCCAAAGGTATACTCCCTTTAACAATGAAAACATGATTAGATGTATTATAATAGATTATAAACAACTATTTAACTTAATGAATTTGGGCAACCTAACACTGACATTTCTCACCTCTTTTTCGCACTTACTTTATTGCCACAATCCGTAGATAAGTAGCTGTGGCCGTGAAGCACTCCATGGTAGGCTACACTGCTAAGCTCCGCTACTGCTATCCTGTCTTCCTCTGGTGAACCTTTTTTTGTCATAAAAGTTAAAATGACTAGATTTTTTTTGCGTTTGCTTAATGCAAAACGCTGGTGCTTCTTTGTTATTGCATGATTTCCAGCACTGTCTTTCCTTCATATTTAACTGAAATTTTGGCTGGACACAAAAAAAAACAGGTCTGTTCAAGACAAATTTCCTGGTAAGTATGTAAATCAGATTTCTACTTTTGTTGTGATATCCATATACAAATTTGTACTACAACTGTGATACTACAATAATACTTCTCAATATTTGTATTTCTTCAGAATAACTTAACCATTGGGGAAAATCTATATGTAAATTCATGTGAAATCTCCCACTCACCTCCACCAGCACCACAGCAAGTAAAATGCCAAAAATGACAAGCATGTTTTCTTGCAGCCACTTCTTGAAAACAACTTTGCAACCCTGAGAAAGAGGGATAATTACTGATAAGGGGGGGGGGTAATTAGAGGGAACCCTGAGAAAGAGGGATAATTACAAATTACCTGGTTCAGTACTTTACTACATAGAAATGTTTCTACAGGGAAATATAATAATAGATTTGTTATTTCTAGTATTACAAAGACTCACTTGTTCATAAATGGAGGAGGTGTAGTTTGATGAGGAGTGGGGCAGCTCGTGTCTGTTCATGCCTGTTCTCATTTCAGGGATGCTACTTAGAGAGTGATTATGATACACTGTGATATTGACTGGCTGGTAACAGCTGGGAGGTTTATTAACTCCATGATTGACCCAGTCGTCTGGCCCACTCCATCCACAGCAGTGAATCTGAGGGACAGGACAAGAAAGCAAAGAAATGTGAGTGGTAAAGTTTACATTTGATTAGGGAGAAGGCAAACACTGAGGCTGTACTACTCAATTGGTGCAGACAGTTCCATGTCTTAAATGTCAAACATGCATGAACTGTAGTTTTTTTGCTGGGAAAGCACAGGAAAGCACAAAATATTGGGAGGAGAAAATGTTAATAGATGATGTGAAACAACTAACAACTGATGCAATTTACCACAGCTGAAAGCACCTGTGGTAAAGTTTAGTCCACACACATGTTAATACATGGGGGAGACAGATGTGAAATTTATGGCTATTGTATGTATTGTAATGTCATTGTAGCGAGAAGAATTGGGCATAATAAAACAACGCGACTTGGAATGGAAAGGGTATTTTCAACTTTTTTTTCAAAAATTTGTTTAGATGTCCACGGCAAAATTGCACATGTAAAATGGCAGTCCTTATCAGTGTTCTTGGTAAATCTGAACCATACTCATCTACCTGTGTATTCAGGAAGCTGATAATATACTAACATCTTATGAATCTGTAAGCATTAAAAGTATATAACAGTGTTTTTCTTTCTTTTCTACCAAGAGCCTTGCTCATGATAATTACATGTACATATCTCATGTGAATACTTTCACATATCGAATGAAAACATACACTTCCGTGTATGTTCTCATTGGCGTGACATATGGATGGGGGGGAGCACAATGAAGCATAAGTGCAATACTAAAAATTACCTCTCTCTGTATATACTCCAGAGTCTTCTCAAAATTGTAAAGGTTGGATTCATTCTTTCCGAATGATGTGATGATCTGAATCACATGTTCTTTTAACCTGTCCTCGAACTGGAATAAAAAAGGTGATTTTTGTTCAGATCATATCCTCCTTGCTGAATTTAATTTTGTAAATTACTTACTGATTTTCCTATTTCAATTCCACACAGACATTCTATTCAAATCATTTTTTCAATTGTTTATACTCTGTACTTGTTCACACTCTGTGACTGCAAGCATACACACAAAGATCAAAAGTTGAAACTCTTGTATCAAAGCTCTAAACCATTTCTGCAGAACTTCAAGCACTTTTCATTTGTGTTCATACAAATTTCAATTCCAGGTCACTCTTTACACTTTACACTTTACACACAGCTCTAATAGCACAGTTTCCATACTGAAATCTCCTGTATTCATAACAAATATAAGACTTCCAATACCATATTGCCAATTGTCAAAAGACCTTATTCACACCTCACCTGTGTTGTTATTCTTGTTTGTTAAATTATCTCTCACAGTTTTGAATGAATAAAGGTCACAGATGAACTTGAATCAAACAAATGGAGAAGAGAAATGGAGAGGAAGCAGTAGGGGAAGAGGAAGAGTTTGACCACAACAAAACATTCCCAATGACATTTGTGCAATGTTGGTGGATAATCTCATCAACCATATGGGTTCTGCATGAGGGAGGCTGGGCAGCAGGCACAGCCCAGTTGGAGTAATTTAACCTTGGCTTCTATCATTCCTTTAGAAATGACAATAGGTTAGGAAACATTATTCAGTCCTCTGTTGTGCTATCTAACACTGCCTTCAGCATTGCCCCTCCTTGGACGTCACCCCAGAACCTTTGTGCGCTATGTTGTTGTTTCTTAGTCATGCCATCCTCTCCTATTGTTTCCTAGTCTACGCTTATTGTATCTTCTCTCCCTTCACTTCTATTGGTTCACAGTCTACGCTTATTGTATCTTCTCTCCCTTCACTTCTCCTATTGGTTCATAGTCTACGCTTATTGTATCTTCTCTCCCTTCACTTCTCCTATTGGTTCATAGTCTACGCTTATTGTATCTTCTCTCCCTTCACTTCTATTGGTTCATAGTCTACGCTTATTGTATCTTCTCTCCCTTCACTTCTATTGGTTCATAGTCTACGCTTCTTGTATCTTCTCTCCCTTCTCTTCTCCTATTGGTTCATGGTCTACGCTTATTGTATCTTCTCTCCCTTCACTTCTCCTATTGGTTCATAGTCTACGCTTATTGTATCTTCTCTCCCCACACTTCTCCTATTGGTTCATGGTCTACACTTATTGTATCTTTTTCCTCTGACTGACTGAATGCATCCCATTTTAGTTTTATATTTTCTTTTATGAGTCATACAGCTAGAAAATAACAGCTGATTGCCTGCATTGGCCTAGCTGACATCTACTGACAAATGCTTGCAAACTGTATGTGGATTTACTGCAATTTGTCATAGTTGCCCATTATAGTAGTGCTGAGCTAACGGCCCCCCTTTGCAGGGTTTAGTTCTTCTTTGTCTTGTTCCCGTGGCCCATCTCCTGGGCAGTGTCCAGACGGGGCCTAGTTCTTACATTAACCCTTTGTTTTAAGGCCTAACCTTGTAGCTTATGGCACATAGATATCTGTGTGCCTTCTTACAGTCTGCAGCACCGCTGTCTGGCTAACTGAGTTATTTAACCCTTTTTATTATTTAAACGTGGGCCTGGAAATAATGGTGATATTCCAGGCATATATGCTTAAAAATAAAATGAACTCTGTATTATTTAATTATGTTTAAAAATCATATAGGTGTGGAGTGGAATTAATGGGAAATTTCAGAAGTGTTATGTTTAAGAATAATATACAATTGATGACTATGGTGTTTATGGGATTTTCTAGGTGGGGTAACAGTAACAGTTTAAAAATTAAATAATGGTGTATCAAATGGAAGATGGGGTGATCTTGAAGGAGGAGCCTGGGAGGAGTTGGAAGTTGGAATCTGAGATAGGAGGAGTGAGAAAATCATAAAGGATGGATGCAGGTTGAGGGGAGGGCAGAATGCTTGGGGATATGCTTGCGAATGCATTGTAACCTGTTGCTCCGCGGACCAACCCGGTTTGCTGTATATGACTGATCACCATATGCAATAAATCAAAACCTTAATTACATCAGACTCTGTAAGAACTCTTATTTATTTCCAGAAGGCACCGAAGTGTGGAGGAAGGCCCTTGGTCCCTCTGGCCCAAACCCGGAGGATAGGCACCACACTAGTGAGTGGAGATTTTAAAGTTGTTGGCAATATCTCAGCTAAAATCAAGTCCGATGTGTGGGAGAAATTTGGAGTTATCTCAGACAACGAAAATAACATTGTTAAAGGCTTCACAGCGTGTAAAACCTGTCTTAAAGTTGTTGTGTATGATAGGCGCAAATGTGGCACTTCATTGCTGAAGAAGCACGCAGAGAACTGTGGTATCAAACCACCAGGAGCGGAGGAGTCAACTGAAACCGTCAACAGTGGATGATGTGCTTTTTTTACACAGCAATCTAAAGCACCACACCAAACACCAGATCTTATTTCCCCTGCGTAGGAAAAGGTAGGCCAAAATTGCCCCCATTCAATCAAAGAAGACTGGACAGTGCCACGTCTTAGGCCCATAGTCTAATTGTATAAAGTTTAATAGCCTGATGCGTAGTCCGGTAATGCAGGCTACATTGTTTGTGTACTTTATAGGCAATTGAATGGATAGGCTACTATAGGCTACTGTCGCCTAAAGGGTTAATTTTCATACGACCGGGGCATTCCTCCATTTAATGTAGGCTACCTGGACACTGTTTATTTTAGTTAACACTGTTAATTGAAGGCCTGTTAATTTTATTTTTGTGCATGGCGGTGATTGAAGCCTGAATTGTTTGATAGTAGCCCAGAGGCTATTTTGTGGCGATAGCCTATTTATTTGTGTTGCAGCCGTGTCTGGATTATGGTTGGATCTGTTTGCTGACTATTAAAATATTGCCACAGAGCAGGGCCGGCCCGCGGCATAGGCAGTATAGGCAAATGCTAAGGGCGCCGACCATCCAGGGGGCGCCAAAAACGGGGGGAGAAAAAAAAAATTAATAGGAAGATAATGAGCCAAAAATATCTAACTGCATAGCAAACCCTATTAAATATGAATAAAAATAATAATAAAAATGATGATCACACTTTACTTTCCTGAGATGCTCCCCCTTCCCCCCGGAGTAATTAGACTCTACCTGCTGGCGGAGGGGGGGGGGGGGGGGGGGGGAGGGGGGAGGGGGGCACGCATTGACGTGACCCCAAAAGCAAGCTCGACAACAAGACAACGACGACAGGACAACAACAACATGTCAAAACGTCCCAAACTGTCTGGTGCCCAGGGGAGGAAAAAAAGAAAAGAAGAGGAGGAAAAAAGAGAGAAAGGCAGAGGTAATGTTACAATAAAGGTGATGTCATGACATTATTTGTACGTAGGAGAACAACGACACGTTGTTAACCAAACATGGTTTGCTAATCAATAAATAGCTAGCGTGAACTGTTTTAACTTCAGTTAGGCTAATGGCATGTTACGAAGGACCAACGCTGTTATGAAAAATGGCACTCCCACCCAGCTTCCAAATATGTAAATATTATAGGGTCAGCAAGAGTTAAAATTAAAATAAAACTTGTTTACATTTTTATTGAAAACTGGTTAGCTCACGTTTTCTTAGCTTGCAATATTAGCCTTAATCAAAAAGCTAACGTGTTATTCCTTTTCCTATAGTTTTAAGCCTGCACAGTGCACATCATTCCTGTTATAGCATACCTAGCATTCCTGTTATAGCATTCCTACATTCTATATTATAGTGCAGTTTACTACTTCTTTGCATTCTGCTAATCAGCATTTCCTTGTAATGACAAAAATTGAATCTTATATCATTTGCATATCAGAAAAGTATTAAACATGTACAGCGTAGTCATCATGCACATATCCCTTAGATTTTTAATTTGTCATATTTCAGTTTATTCTTAAAATCATATTATGTATCATATCATATTTATTATTAGATTGGTGTAATATATTCCTCTTCTCTCTTCAGATGCGCTGTTGAGGTTTCTCAGTCCCACCCCTACAAATCTTGGGTCATCTACAGCATCAAGCGCTCCTCCTGCTCCTCCTGTCCTCCAGTAGATGTCTTTATAAGAGCCCCCTTTCTCCCCTTTTATTGATATTCTTGTAATTTTTTTTTTTGGCAATACTGGGTTTTTTTTTAACATCTTATTGTGTGCAGTGCCTTATTTATATTGTATTTATAATTTATTTTATGCCACTGGTTTACACTTTTTTTGTGGCTATTTAAATCTTATACTTTATTTAAGCTATTCATATTGTATTTTCAAAAATTTCATATTTTTATTGTATTTCTTTCTAATTTGTTCCGAGTGTTTTGATTTTGCAATCGCAAATAAAAGAATGTCAAAGACAAAGCTATTCAGTTTCTTGTGAGTATGTACACTATGGCCAGTGACACTTTCCGTAACAGTGTAATAGATCTTTTTTGTTTTTATTTTACCCTGTATATACTGTATATATTATATACAGTGACTCTTCGATCACCAGTATTGATAGGTTTTAGTATTTTGGCTGCCTTGTTTACACACTAATAAAGAAAGCTTTCCATTATGATACTGTTGGATTGTTTTGGCCCTATTTGCTTTGCTATTTGCTTCTGCAATATGCTGAATGTTTAGAGTATCTTTTGGAGCTGAAATGTGTTGTTTTGGAAAGCCAACTATACTGTAAGGCATGCATGCACTGTTTCGAGAACATGTTTCGGGGAATGCATTTAAGAAATTGAGAAATTCTGCTGGTGGCAGACAGCGTCTCTTCACTGTACAGCAAGAGACTGTAATGGCAGAAATGTTGTTGGCAAACAGTGCCATTGGACCAAAATGCCTTTAAACTGAGAGATCCTGGAAAACTAATTATTGAGGACAGTGAAATGTTTCTCAATGAAGAGGAACAGGGAGAACCTGTGCACTTGCACAGTAGCACTGATGTGAAATGAATGCCATCCTCTGATTGTCAGTGCTCCCGCCCCCTAGCTGTTGTGTTTTTGTTTTCCCCATCTGTCATCACGGTCCATGTGCTTTTGTTTTTCCTTGTGTTCCAGCCCTGCCCCACTCCTCGCTCTGTCTTCACCCGCCTGATTGCCTGATTGCCTTCACCTGTCTGCCTGCACACCTGCTTCCCATCCCCTCCTCAGCCCTGCCCTATATCTTCCCTGCGTGTCTCTGTCCTGTTGCTAGTTTGTAGCAGTGTGTTCCTGCCTGTTTTGTCCCCGCCGGTGGTTCTGCTTGTTTTGTGGTCCCGGTTTTCGACCTTGCCTGTGCTCTGACCTGGTTCCTGCCTGCTGCCTTGCCCTAATCGCCTGATAGCCTGCCTGCCTGGTCCTCGACCCTGCCTGCTCCTGTTCCTGATCTTGGTTATCCCTACGGACTGCCTTCCTGGTCTCGACCTTGCCTGTTTTGAGTTTGCGATTTTGCCAGATGATTTCAATAAACCCGTTTGGAACCAGAAGTTCCCGTGGTCCGCGCCTGAGTCCTTGCCTGAGCCGTAACACTGATACACTTGTATGCAGCAAGTCATACAACTGCAACTCACTACAGCAGAGTGGGTGCTCACTGGAGAACAGGCCCTACTCTGCTGTCATCCAAGCACCTCTCAGCACAAAGTGCCTGACAGCAATGAGATGAGGTCCATTGCTGACGTACCCAACCCTGTCCCCAGTGGAAGCAAGCAAATTTGTTCCACTGCTGTAGATCCACGGTCACCACTGCCTAATGACATGGCTGGAATTGAACCTGGGCTGTACAGCATTACATTTTTACTTTAAGTTTTTACTGTTTTCATTAGAATCAAACAACTTACACAGACAGCACAGTGTCACTGATATACATATTTCAGCAGCAGCAATGAAAGCATTTATCTTTGAGAATAAAAGAGTGAAAAACAAAACATGAATCACAAGCAGGGCATATACACTATGGCATAATATTCTTTATATCATGGGTTAACATTAGTGCTTTTCGTTATTCTGAGAAAAACTGGTATACTTTTCACAGTGTAGTGTTCTGCACTACGTAGCTATAAGAAATTTGAGACTGCTTTTTCTAGCATCTAAAAGAATTCTCCAACTATCTTCTCCAGACATTTCCAATTTAGTGCTATTAGTCACATAAGTCTTGAACTGTAGTTGCCATCTTGCATCCTACAGTTAACAATTGTTTTAGATATTTGGATTAGAATCCAGGAGTTGCATGATTACACAGGTACAAGAATGGGACCACATGCCCTAGTATCTGAATAAGAGAGTTAATTACCCTTCTCCTAAAATCAGTTAGAATATTGCAGGGTATATGAACAAAAGAACTGGTAACACTTTACATTAAGGTTACATTAGTTAACATGAAGTAATGTATTACATTATCATGAACAAATGATTAATCAATACATTTAGGCATAAATAGGGCTTAGGTAGACTTAGCAAATAGTAAACAAATACATAAACAAATGGTTCATAAGGATGTTACTTCATGTTGAGTAAGAGATAAAATATCACACTGTTTCACAGTGATAGTCCATGATAGCTAATGGGCCATATGTATCAGTCTTTGTGTACAACTTGCCGTAGGACCATTAGTACGCACAATCTCACGATTTGTGTACGGAGGTTTTTCGTCAGAGTTATCAAACACGCCTGATTGTCTTAATAAATCTGAGCGTAAATCAAATCAGCGTGAGATCATGTGCACATGAACCCGCTTAACGTCCACTCCGACAATTGTTCTTATATGGACCGAGAACCACCTTTAATTAGTCAAATTAGCATATCAAAGATCCCAGGTAAATCTGAATGAAATGCAGAGATTGATGTTGAGGATCAATGGCAGGATGTAAGAAAAGAAATTATTTGGACCCAGAGATAGAGGTCATTGTTGAAGAGGTGGAGAGGAGAAAAAAATGTCCTTTTTGGGGGCCAGACTATTTCAAATCGACGGAAAAATGCGGAGTGGCTGAGTGGTGACTGCTATGAATGCAGTTTTACCAGAGGTGCGTATGGTGGAGGTGAAGAAGTGGTCGGATTTTAAAAGAGACCCAAAAACGAATAAGCGCACACAGGACCGGTCAAGTTTCGGTCAACAAGAGAGAGCGAGAGAGCTGCATGGCATGAGCAGAAAGACAGACAAAACTATCCAATCATCTTTTTTTTGTTTAACTTAATGACCCTGACGCTGTTGGCTATTGTTTTGTTGATTTTAGCAGTCATCTCTCGGTGGTTAGAATCATTCATAAATTGTATTATTTTGCATCTTGTAGACCTACGTTCTGAGTGCTCCGATTCCCTAAATTGTTTGAGGACACTCAGGTTTAATACTGGCTTCACCACTGCTGTGAAATAATTAGGGACCAAGCACTGAAGGTTCTGGAACCCTATTGTAATTGTTAGTGACCCTGTTGGAATTTTTTCAAAATTTTTTTCCCAGATTCCTTAAGTCAAGCCGAGTCCAATGCACCCATTGCCGTCAAAGTCCCCCGTATTGGATTTTCCGCCATTTTGCATTTTTACAAAAACTGTTTTTTCACTACTCCTCCTACAAATTTTGTCTAATCTTTATCAAAATTGGTACATATCATCTTGAGACCATACCTCACAAAAGTCATCCAAATATTTTAGATATTCCTAAATGTTCGCCCATAATATGCAAATGAGTTTGACAGCGAAGACACCAAACAGGTAGTGAGGTCATATCTCGGCAATGCTTTTGTGTCTTCACACCAAACCTGGTACATGGACTTCCTACACAGTCCTGAGAGTGTCCAAGATGTTTTGTGTCATTTCACCCCTAGGTGGCACTATAACCAAAACAAATGAATTCCTGCTCATAACTTTTGATGTCTTTAGCTTAGAATAATGATTCTTCTTTCTTTTGATTCCTTGAGTCATGTCAAGTTGAACAGATGTAAAATTTTCATTTCCACCATATTTGGTTGTCCGCCATTTTGAATGTTAATGAACACAGTCTTTTCACTACTCCTCCCACATGTCAGAGCATATTGAGAGCATGCCACACAAAAGTTATCCATGATTTTTTGTTTATGGAAAGCACTCGGTAGTAATGCGCTAACAAAGTCAACAGCAAAGACGCCAAACAGGTACTGAGGCCATCTCTAAGCAGTGCTTTTGTGTACTGACACCAAATTGGGTGCCTCTGTTTGCGACTATGCCCTGAGGGTGCCCAAGTGTTTTAGTGACGTTTGCCTATAAAACATATTGCATATAATTTGTATTATACTTCTATTTTAACATATCTTTTGAATTGCATGGCCTAAAATCATAATTCTTTCTCTTTCTTCTTCTGATTCCCTCAGTCATGCCAAGTTCAGCACACTTAATGGTTTCAATGTCTGCCTTATAGGCCCTCATTGTACTTGGCCCCTGTATCGCTGCTTGCAGCTATATTTGTATTTGATTTTGAAACAGTAGTTTTGTGTTGTTGTTGTTGTTTAGCCTTTCAGAGGCTAATGCATGGTGAATGCAAATCAATGACTTTCATTAAACCTACCACCAGTGCCAGACCAATTTTAGGTGGTGACCTGGCAATCTGCCCCTAATATTATTATTATTCATATAATGGCCATAACGCACAAACACACGGGAAGTGTAAGGTAGGGAATTGTTTGTATGTAGTAAAAACGCCACTATACTGTCACCCGCAGGATGAAAAAAATGCAGAGCTGGATGATAGCAGGATGATAACCTACTGTTTAACTATATAAAAAGATTTGCCCCCTCGCCATTTTAACACTTTTTAACTCAGTCACTTCATCCTGGTGCAATAACAGTCATCAATGATTGACACAAGACCCGTTTACTTGCATCACTGTTAGTTCCTCTTGGTGTCACCAATCTGCAAATTATAAATTTTATGCATACGCCACCTCGAGACCATGCATAGACGTACGCAAGTTTTCCCAGGAAGTATCTTTTCTTAAATACCGTTTTATGTGTAGAACAGTGCTCAGCACGATTTTAGTGCGTACGCACCGTTGATACATGTGGCCCAATATGTATTACTTGTGAACTCAAACTTAAAGATGAAGTGGGAACAGGCAAAAGATTGATCATTGCTCTGGAAAATTTACAATAAAATCCCTGCCCAATGTAATTAAAGCTGTAATCTATCACTTTTTGCCACTGGCAACAAGTGTGTGCAGGTGTGGAACTGCAACATTTTGGTATCATGTATGTAGTACCAAACAGGATCTCTGGCAATATGGAGTGATTCCCTTGTCCAAACAATATCACTGGAGATCACTGCGCTCCCTTTGTTTATTGGATAATACATCTGATGGAAAACACATTTGATGCCTAGCATGTGACAGGTAGCTGGTGTGAAATTTAAAACAAACTGTTTTATTTATTAGAATCGCCTGGACATTATAACCATGGATGTCATGGATCAACAAGGTAAAAAAGCAAGACAACACTAATAGAACAACAATCAAATCTGGTTACATAATTCCTTATTCACTGATGCTGGAGAGATTTCACCTTAAAGATTTCACCTTGTCAGCATACATCCCAGTAGCTTGATTACGGCCAGAGGGACTCAAGCTGATAACCAACAGTGAAACATGTTGGCAAAACCACATGCATTAATGAACAGTAGCATCAGTAATAACTAGCACATATAGCTAAAGTCAACTTAGCCAGCTCAACTAACATTTGACTTCAAAACAACTAGCATTTCAGTTTCTTTTTTGGGTTTCTTTAATGTGGAAATCCATTCTGGCTCTCAGAATGTTGTCTTATTTTGATGTTTTGAAGAAATTGCTCTTCCTGTCATTGGGGATGCTGACCCCTGAGTAAAGTCAAGACATGCTCACTAACTGGCTAGCAAGCTGTGAACAACCACTGCCCAATTAGCTTTATGAGATTGATCGTAATTATCATCATGGATATGCCCATTGCACCTACATTTTAAGTCATTAAATTCAAGGAATTTTTTTCCAGAAATATGTGGTGAAATGGCTGTATGATGAAGAAAGTAATATGCTCTTTACATTACACTGCACATGCCACATTGACCATTTCAGAAGAAACCTTTTTATTTAAACCCAGAGTGAGAGATATTCCACCATTTATCTGTCATTAAGCAGTTAATTTTGTGACAATTTTCATGACAATCAGATCCCACCAAATCCATGTCTTACCGCAGTCTTCTGTGTGAAGAACAGAACTCCTCCCACAATTTGAGAAGCCAGCAGGATGGTGAGCAGGAAGAAATACTGCAGGGACAGACAATGGGGAATAGGGTAAAAACACAAAAGAGAATGATATGATAGTCAAAGAAATACTTCAGAGATCCACTATAAACACAATTGATTGACTGTATTCATTCATTACCAGATCACTGTTTACCATTTTGTTTATAACAGCGACTGAATTTTAGTTTTTCATTTCAAAACAATAACTCAAAGGACAATTCATTTTTATTCGGTGATCATTGCTGTCCATGTTAATCTCAGTGTCTTAAATTTTATATTCTATGATGTAGTGCTCCTTGAGTAAGACTTGCTTCAAATGCAAGATTTCACCCATGACTTGTAACTTGAGACTTGATTTGAGTAAAATGGACTGTTTTATGTCATTGTAGATGTATTTTTTACAAATTCGCATTTATACTTGATTTTGAGGAAAAACATGAATAATAAATGAGTATATCCAATTTTAGTATTTAGGCTGTCTGCCTTTTGTTCAAATGATGTGGCAAGATATACTGTATTTGTGATACCTTATAAATATTGCAATTTTTATTAGTCTCAGCTAGCCATTCTAAAATATACCTGATCAATAACAGCCTGGTTAGCACACATTAAATCCAAGAGTATGCATGACATTAAGTGCTTAATTATTACATTTAATTATGAAATGAATTTGCAGTAAAATAAAAGAAAATTAATGTGCCACATGTAGTACACATGTAAGGCAGCAATGTAGCAAAGTGGACTCATATATGAAAAGTTGCACTGATGCTTCACCCTTGGGCAAGGTACTTAACCCAGAATTGCCTCAGTAAATATCCAGCTGTATAAATGGATAATATGTAAAATCTGTGAGCTATGTAAGTCACTCTGGATACGAACATCTGCTAAATGCCAATAATGTAATGTAAAATTCATCACTCAACCTTCTGAGATTGAACCCTATGTTTTTCCTCCTTACATTAGCATCTCCCCCAAATGCACACTAGAAGATTGTCACTGGAAGGTTGTCGCGTTTGAGACTTGATCACTGTGATTTGACTCAACTCATTTATTGGGACTTACAGTACCAGTCAAAAGTTTGAGCATACCTGATTAAGATAATGAGAAACGTGCATTCAAAGACATTTTGATCTAAAGACTTATGCTTAAATGCTTGAAATTTGTTTCTTAGACAAATAATAAACAGTGACATTGATGCCCATGTATGAATTTCTTTCCAAAAAATGTAATGTGTTATAGGCCTGCTGTTAAGATGCTACAATTAGCATTCACACAATTTAGTGATCAAAAACACTAAGACAGAATCTATGAAGTGGGACAGCTGGCTTATTTAAAAACTAAATGACTAAATGCTGACAATGAATGTATAAATAAATATTTTTGTTCATTGTTGTTCACATATTTCTACATTTCTATATTTCTACATTTATTTATTAATGTATTTGTTTCATTTATTTATTTCTACATTTCTAAATTTATTTATGAATTTCTGTGTCCAAACATGTTAACCTGATTCTAACAAAGCATTGGTTGAGTGCGCATGGGTAGGCATAGCAGACACAAGCAACCAACATGCTGATTGACTCTGCTCCTTGCAGCTTCCATGAATGTTCTGAATCTGCTGTCTCAAATGATATGGGATGTGGCATGTGGCGACGACTTTAAGTTACTTTTGTCTAAGTCTTTGAGTTTGGTAAAACTACCAGTGGCACTACATCATCCAGCTGCTATTTAGCTAGATATGTACTGCATGTACTTGATGGTAAGCGCTTGTGTGCAGCTACTTAGCTTGTTGGCATCCCAAATTAGAGGAAAAGTCTTTTTTTTAATGTTGCTTGTTGTTCTGAATACAAAGTCAAACGTATGTTGATTAAAATTTTACATGCTTATTAAGAGACTTTACACTGTTGTGACAAAAAGGATGATTATTTTAGAATGGCCATGCATGTTCAGCTTGTCTCATATTGACAATGGTAAAATTAAAACAACTCCAGTCAGGTTCCCTCCCATGACATGGAGAAAGATAAATGCATAGTGCTTGTTAAAACTGAAAAACTTTTCAGAAAATTGAATAAGACAAGTTGAATGCCAGGCAATGCTAATTTACATCCAAAAGATTCAAGCTCCTTTAAAATAGTGAGATAATAGCCAACATTACAGATGTTTGTGATTATGCAATTGATTTACTAGTTAGTGGTTAAAATGGTTGTTTTAGTGTGAGAAAATATGTAAGTTAGACAAAATGTTACCCTCGCTTGTGTTCGTTAGTTATCTAACTTACAAGCTGTCAGATCTGTCATTATTTAGTTGCAAGCCAATTAAAATCACTTTGGTTGGCTGACAGACCAACCACATTACTGAAAGATATCAATTTTTGTAAACCATAACAGGTAATTACACAGTCACACAACATGACATGACAAGAATCGCTAGCAAGCTGGCTAAGTTGACTTCAGCTAGATGTGCTGGTTAACACTAATGCCAAAGTTCCCTAATGCATGTGATTTTGCCACCATGTTTGACTGTTCATCATCAGCCCACTAGCATGAATGAAAGAGGGATGTGTGGCCAAATTTAATTATTTTTTTAGTTGTATTAATTTTGTTGTTAAAGTGTGAGTCTAGAGTAGTCTATTTTACTTTACAACTTTGATAATAGGCAATTTTGTAGGACTGCTATTTGATCATCTTGGAGCTAGAGGGGGGCAGCCAAAGAGCCACACCCGGTGTCGCATGCCTATCTGGAGCCACAGGTTTCTATTCATTTTCTCTGCAGCAGCAGAGACCGTGAACCTAGCAGTCCCCCTGAATCATCCCCTAGGATGGTGTTGCCCAGAAACCTAGTGAACAGTAGTTTCTTTTGCAACAGCAGTTTGTCATGCCAGAACTAAGGCTTTGGAATAGTTTATTTAGAACAGATAAAATCTCTGACAGAACACATTTCAATGACTGAGTCATATCCAGCCATGTCATTGGCTAACCAGCTAACAATCAGCTTATTGTGTGAAGCTTGAAGTAGATGATGTAAATATAAAAGCTTACTTTTTCAGTCTCTGTGGTTATCATATTTTATTCCAACTATATTAATCTCAAGAACTCCCCTAAATCTTCCATGAAACACTCCACACAAAAAAGGATGTAGTTCCTGGACACATGGTTGATCACTTCCTTCCTAACAAACAGGTCTCAAGCAATTGCACAAGGCTGTCACTCCACAGCAAGTCAAGAGTAATTGAGGAGACTCTTAAGTCTACAGTCACCCAATTGCATGTAAGACCAACTTACCTCATTAATATGTAAAAGGCAGAAATACATAAATGTAGAAATACAGAAATGCATAACTAAATGTAGATATAGCAATACAGAAATAAATATATGTTCATTTATTTCTACATTTACTGTCAACATGTATGTATTTATTTATACATTTATTTATATATATTTTAAATAAATTAGCTATCATACACCACAAGAATCATTCCTATCTCCTGTTGTGGAAATGCTCCACTTGTGAGAATCATGAGCAATTTCAGACTGCCTCACATGTAATATAGTACTCAATGGAATGTGATGGTGCGTAATAAATGAAAAAAAACAATTCAAATGTCAAATAGTCTTCCAATAGCTTAAATTCTTTGAGCGGTCTAAAGACTAAAAAAAATTCACTCTACAGTGTACACTATCTAGGAGTCTTAAAGACTTTGTAACCTATGCAGTGTCATTTATGACTCAGATACTCAGAATTAATGTGAATCAAATTATTACTTCATGTTTGGATTTATGTTTGAACACTGACTGTGCCATGGTGTTGTACTGTAGACCAGAGAGGCCTAGCTATCCATAGTGACCTTTGATAATAGCTATTTTTTAAATTATTTTATTTTATTACAAAGAATTTTGGTAAAATACTGTACAGTAAAGTAAATTCAATACATTCCACATTTGAGGAACAATTTCTCAAATAAATTTTTTTACCCTTTTCTTTGGAATTCTACTCTTAGGAAACAGCCATCGATAAGCATCAAGTTGTTTTGAAATGATGTGATTCTTGTAAGAGTACAATGTATTTAAAGCTCCCTAGTGGACATCATTTTTGGTATTTTATTTATCTGTGCTAATCACTGGATAACTCACCATTCCCAGCATGCACTTGACTTCCTTCAGTGCGCCCAGACATCCAAAAAAGCCCACAGCCATAGTGACGGTGCCCCCAATGGCCAGAAAATAAGACAGTAGAGGGAGTGACATTGAGGAGGGAGGTGGGACTGAGAAAAGGAAGAGAATGTTGAAATATACATTCCTAAACGGCACACAGATACTATGGCACAACACTTCATTATTTAGTTAAAATTCCTTATCAATGTCAGCAAGTAATAATTGCAGAGACCTAAAAATGTAAACCTTAAAAATGAGCTTGGCAGTACAAATCAAACTGAAAATGTTTATTTATCAGAAAACATTAAAACCCACATCTTGATAAATAGCCCTGTGTTAGACGTGAGACAAAGAAAGTTTGGGGGCCCCTCCTGACCAATATCAGTCCAATCCTTGAGATGTGTCTTCAGACACATCTGTTTAGACTCTGCCTGTACTGACCTATCACACAAACACTTTCATACAAAACACCACATTATTCATTTAAGCTGTTTACTCATTTTCTGTAAGTCAGTAGACACAATGGTAAAATAAGTCTGCCATAAAATTATTGATATCAAAATTAAGCCAAGTTATATTAAACAGTCTAGGCCACATTGCCTCACACAAACCAGACAAGCACTTTTCCAACAGAAACCAAATGTTGCCAAAATTCTTTCATCTAACTGAGGGGCTGATTTCTGAATGATTTTGTGCAGACATGCATGTCTCTTTACATTAAGTTCCATGGTGCATTATTGTGGAAATAATTAGACAAGAAATACACATATAAAGACAAACATAAAAGCAGTTTCTATCTGACAATTTTTTTATTTTATCACAGTTGACAGTCTTGCACAATTGCCAATAAAAATTTGAATGTTTAATTTCTTTAAATCATTTCTTTATTTTGTATTCTGTAAGATTTGAAGCGTATAAGCACATGCAACAGATAAAATTCATCAAGGAAGATAAACCCCATGGAATTCCACAAACATACAAAATCAAATTCAATGATCAGTGATCAGAATGTTCAATGATTAGTTAATTTGGCTTCCCTAAGGCATTCATTAGTCATATGGGATATGTCACATTTATTTTAATTTTGTATAAAGGCAACACCACCCCCTTACCCCACCCCTGAGTTTATGTTTTTATTGAATGAATGCTTATTTTTGGCAGTAACAAGATATACAGGGGGTAGACAAAATAACGGAACGCAACATAAAAACGGACTCGTATGTTCAAGTAACTAAAATCTTGTGATAGGTGGGCACAGATGCCACTTTTTCAGCCCCCCCCCCCCCCCCCCAATTTCCTTTGGATTATAGACAGTGGTCTTGATGTGCTCAATGTCATGTGTCTTGAGAATCCAGGAGAAATGAATTGAGGCCCATTAAGGCAAAGGAACTGAGGTGGAACCAAAATGCAGTCTGAAGAGGTGGGTCTTCAGATGAATGACCCCATCGGGATGGGACAGTCAGTTGCCCTACGGTTGTAGAGCATAGTGATCTAGGTGGTAAGACTGACTGTAGATATGAGGGGGTTTTCAACTTGATGTGAGTGATAACAGGAAGCCAGTGAAGTGAGGTGAGACAGGGTGTGATTTGACTATATTTCGAGAGGTTTTAGACAAATCATGCAGCTGCATTCTGGATTACTAACAGAGGTTTGATGGCACAGGCAAGAAGACAAGCAAAGAGAGAGTTACAGTATTGCAGGCATGAGAGAACAAGGGCCTTAACTAGGAGCCTCATAGAATACATAATGAGGTAGGAGTGGATGCTTTAGATGTTGTACAGAAAGTGCCTCCATGCCCGAGTCACCACTGCAACCCGAGAGGAGAAAGACAGTTGTTCCCAGCTGGCAGACAGTACACTGTGTATTGTAATAGAGCCAGTGGAGTCTTAGTTGGTTGAACAGGAGATGAGAAACACCAACAGGCAAAGTGGATATACTTATGGCAATCTCAGGAATGTTTTGTATGCGTAGGACAACCTTGCACTCAGTTGACATGATGCAAAGAGCTACAATTACTGCATCAATTAGTGTGGTCCATCTGTGTAGCAAAGGGCGAGAGCAGTCACCCCACCCGGCCTCGAACCCAGGTCTACGGAGTACCAACCATGCGACTTTGACCGCGACACCAAAGAGCCAGGCTCGTTGATATGGCAGTCAGAGCGCATATGCAACTGTAGTGACAGCACTCTGTCACACTGCCCTCCTGTCAAGGCTCCGCCCCCTTAAGCCGCGGTGATTTTGTTTTTCCCTGTCCCTGTGCTTTTGTTTTCCTTGTGTTCCAGCCCCGCTCCCTGCCTGGTCTACGCCCACCTGATCTCCTCATTACCTGCACCTACCTGCCTGCTCACCTGCATCCCATTGCCTCGTCACCCCAGCCCTATATCTTCCCTGCGTGTCTCTGTCTTGTTGCTAGTTCGTTTCAGTGATTTTTCCTGTCTTGTCCCCGCATTAGTTTCCGTGATTTGCTTGCTGTCGCTGTTCCTGCCCGATTCCTGACTTCGTTTTCTGCCTGCCGCTTCGGATCTGTTTGACGGCACTCACCTGCCTGGTTCCTGACTCTGCCTGCCCCGACTACCGATTCTGGATCTGCCCCAATTCCGATTAAACGCTTGGTACCGTATACCCTGTGGTCTGCGTTTGTGTCCCGATCTCCAATCTTGACACCTCCCCTTCGGGAAGTGCGCCCATGTGCTTCACGCACCATGGCTTCCCTCACACATTCCCCTGCCGTACTTCTCCCATCCCAGGGTGCCCCACTCACTAGTGCTTCACCCATCTCTGGGGTCCCTCACACTGTGCTTCGCCCATCTCTGGGGTCCCTCACAACCTAACCTGGGCGTCCCTCATACGGCTCACACACTGGGTATACCTCCGATGGCCTCGCAGCCAGCCATCCCACTCCTGACACCATTTGTAGCGAGGGGCAAGAGCAGTCACCCCACCCGGCCTCGAACCCGTGTCTATGGGGTACCAACCATGCGACTTTGACCGCGACGCCAAAGAGCCAGTAGATTTCCACCTCCACAGCTGAATATTTATTGCAATTTGCAGGTCAAGTACCTTGCCCAAGGGTATGACAGGAGTGCCCCATTGGTGAATGAAACCAATCTGCAATCTGCAATATTCCACTAGCAACAGTTCAAAACTTGTATAACAGTATTGCAAGACAGACTGAAACTGTTCTGAAGGCAAAAGGCAGCACAACTCCTTATTAATTTGTACATATTCATATGATATTTGAAATGTCCATTATGTTGTTTCCCCCTGTATGCTATTGCCATATGTAGACATTTTATAAGGGAATATATAGCCCATTTCATATCATTTCTTGACTTCATATCATTTAAAATTCAAAACTTTCCAAAATAAGATTACAGAACTACATTGCAGTAGCAAAGCTATTTATTTGATTATTTTGTTTTGTTACTTAGTTAAAGTGTGACTATTGCAGTGAATCCTGCTAAAGTGTGCATGCGTGTGTTCAAAAAAAAACAACCCTTCGCTCTTAGTAGCTGTGAAATGGTAAAGCAGATGTGTGTCCTAGTAGCTGGTTGCTGTAATTGTCATGGTAGTAGTAGTTATTTGTACCAAATCAAGATCAAATTCAAACAGAAATGACAAAAAATGATCTTAAAGGGCTATTTTAACATCTTTTCCTTTAGTGGTAAATCTGCAACATTTGTAAGTACAGAAAAGGGTTTGTAGTCTCTTAAAGTTTAAGAATCTATATTTTATGAGAAACATTTTCTATATTTTCAGAACATAAGTATTCATATATATATTTTTTTTTTTCAACTATAAGCATACACATGATTTAAGAATTTATGTTTACATTCAAGTTAACGTTGTTTCATTTACCTAGCTGTTTTAAAGTATTAAGTACTTAATTGTAGTGAACTTAATGCAAGAGATGACAAAATATGTACAAACACTTAAATATGATATATTAAATGATTGCATTTTTTAATTAATGGTCTCTATTTTGGTGCAATAGAAAAGGAGTTGGTTAATATTCCAACATACTGAAAGCCCATGTTGTCCAGCTGTGAACATTTCAAAGCTGTTACAATGAATGTGTGCATCTCCCTGAAACCAGTGTGCAATGACCTGTGCTCATTTATACCACCCATACCCTTGAAAGAAAGAAAAAAGGTTTTGAAGACATGTTCTGAAGAGGAATTTTTATGCTTTAGTGGACTGCATTATAGTTAGTGAACAATAACATGAAACTCACGGAAGAAGCTCGTTTCATCAAACAAAATCCACAATCCAAGAGAGAGCAGGAGCATTCCAAGACACTAGAAAAGTCAGGTAGAAAGAATTTAATATACACACTGATTTCTCATCACATTCTGTCCTGCACATATCTAATAATGTACTCCATTTATACAGCACATTTTAAGGATCTCAAGGCATTTCACAATGACTTACCTCAACCACCACCAATGTATACCAACCACCTAGATGATACATGTGCAACATTTTGAGTGAGAATGCTCATTACACACCAGCTCAGATGGAGAGAGTAGAAATTATTTACGCAATTAAACAGAGGGATTATTGGATGGAAAAGTCTGATTGGGGACCCCCCTCTTTCCAGTAAATACCCTATGGTCTTCCATGACCAAAGTAAATATGGACCTCTATTGAACACCTCATTCAAAGATGGCAAGGTGTCCTTATCACTGCAGTAAGGCACTGGTTATCTAATGGCCCAGAGGTAACTGGCCCTTACTGATCAAGCAATGAGACTTCCAGCAGGATCTTAATTTTCCTGTCTCAAAATCAAGTACTAACCAGCCCCAGCCTTACTTAGATGCAGCCATCAAGCAGGAGAAATTTACAAGCTGCTATGGTTGCTGGCAAAGCATAATGGTTAAAGTATATTATCCTGGTTGTATGATTTTCTTTCAGGAAAACTTTTATTTTCTTAAGACGAGGAAGTACAATGTGTATATTCAGGTTAGTTGGGTATCAACAAGACATATAATACATGAGAACAGACATTTCAAATATCAGAACAAATGTAGTAATATCAAACTGGATGTAACGTACATCAAAAGTATATTACAGTCAAACTGGATATACCATATCACAAAAATACGTCAATGTCAACCTGTGGTAGAACACGTAAACCTGGACAACTGTGCAGGACCCTACTGTATCTCAAACATCAAGTCAGTTTAGGCCTTGTTTTCTCTGTTTTTCAAGAGTTTTTACCATTTTCAAGGCAAAATTTCAATAATCTGATGATCATTTTCTTGCTCTGTCTGACAAGCAGTACTATTCAATCTTTCTTACTAATTAACTAATGTTAATGTATCTTAATAGTTAGAGGAGAATCTTGTCTCTCACAAGCATTTCATTACATTACATTACAAGCATTTAGCAGATGCCCTTATCCAGAGCAACTTCCAGCACAATAGAGCATAAATGTATCCATTCGATTTAAACGAGCAACCGGGTCAGACCAGGCTAACAACACTTGCAGACCAGTGACTGTGAGCATAACATTATTTGATCTCTACCACAAATTAACTTGTACAATCTGATGAAAAAATACACACAATCCAAAATTCATCACAACACTACATAAACAAGTATCAAATTCTAGAGGTATCAAGTGTTAGGAGACGGGGATTGAGGTGGAACAGAGATGCAGTCTGAAGAGGTGAGAGGTGGGTCTTCAGTCTGTGTTGGAAGATAGCCAGTGATTCTGCTGTCATAACCTCTGTGAGGAGTTCATTCCACCGCTGAGGGACTATAGTACAGATAGGGATCATATCTGATCTTTGTTCTACACCAGCAAAGAGTTGGTGCCGCTCTCGAACTAGTTTTCCTGATCAAGAGCCGGTTCTTTGGCTGTCGAAACGCGCAGAACTGGTTGAAGATTAGGCACTGGCTCCGAACCGGCCTTCGAAATGCAGTGGTGGAAAAGGGGCATGAGAGGAGTGACCCCATTGGGAAGGGACAGTCAGTTGCCCTATAGATGCAGAGTGCAGCGATCTTGACTAAGCATAGGGTTTGAAGAGTGATCATAGGCATGAGGGAGCTGCCCCATTCACTGTCCTGTATGCTAGCACCAAGGTTTTGAACTTGATGTGAGTGATAACAGGAAGCCAATAAAGTGAGGTGAGGGGGGGGAGTAACTTGACAATGACTGTGTCCCAATAAGTCAGCTGCCTGCTGCCTGCATCCCTAGAAGTGAGTTCCCTTATAGGGTAGCATCCTAACGGAAAAGGGACCTCAAAAGGCAACAAAATCGGGACACACTTTGAAGGCAGGATGACATCATAGATTGTTCACGTCCCTGCAGGGAGAATTAGTTTTACGTTTGTGTAACTAAAGAACTAACCACTAGATCTGTCATGACTGCGGCGTCTTAGCCGGTTGTTTTCTTTTCCCTGTCCATGTGCTTTTGTTTTTCCTTGTGTTCTAGCCCTGCCCCGTTCTCCGCCCACCTGATTGTCTCTACCTGCCTGCCTGCACACCTGCATCCCATCTTGTCATCTGCCTTGCCCTATATATTCCCCGTTTGTTTCTTGTCTCGTTGCTAGTTCGTCTCAGTTATCTGTTTCGCTACAAGCTATTTTTCCTGTTCTGCCTGCCAGCCTGTTTTCCCGATCTTGCCTGTTTCCCTCGACCGTGTTTTTGGATCTGTTTGGTACTGTTAGCCGTGTTTTTTCTGGTTTTCCGACTTCGCCTGTTTTTGAGTTCGTTTTCTGGATTCCCCGTATCGGCTTATTATACTTCGCTTGGTGCACCCCATTCCGCTGTCTGCGCTTGAGTCCCTGCCTGAGTTGTGACAAGATCAGTTACTTTTTTTCAATTTAATCAGATTATCATGTTAAGTATTTCAGTATCTGTAAAAGACTTCACCTTTGTTGGATGGGCAATCAAACTACCGCTACGTTAGCTAGATAGCTAGCTTGTTCTATTGGAACGTAATGTGATTACTAGCTAGCTTGCTCACGGAAAGCTCACCGAGGCTTAAAAACATTACGTACATTATTCCAGTGTATTAAATAATTGCAATGTATTTTTTTTAGATATAACCACAACAAATTATTGAGTTCACTGTATATGGACATTTATAATGAGCTCCTCTACTACCACCGCATCTACCGCTGTGGTGTTTTCAGACGGCAAGACGGCATTCAACAGAAGTTGAGAAGCTTGAGGTAATCGCAAAGACCTATGGGATACCCTACCTGGCGAAGGATACATCGGATGCTGCCTTCAAATTTAACTGAAATAAGGCACCTTAGAAGGGCACATTTTATGATGACTTTGGTGTGGGACATGCTTGCAAAGAGCAAGTCCGCAAAATTGTGAAAATAGTGAAAATGCTCCCTTCAAATGCTGCCTTCTAAGGCAGCTGACTTCATATTGGGACACGGCCAACGTTTAGGTGGATTGTATTCAAGTCGTGCAGCTGCATTGTGGATTAGTTGTAGAGGTTTGATTGCGCAGGCAGGAAGGCAAGCAAAGAGAGTTACAGTAGTCCAGGCATGAGAGAACCAGGCCTGAACTAGCAGCTGTGTTGAATATGTAGTGAGGTAGGCACGAATCTTCAGATGTTGTACAAGAAAAATCTGCACACCTGACTCACTGCTGCAACCTGAGAGGAGAAGGACAGTCGGCTCTCAAGCATCTCAGTTTTAGCCATGTTCAGCTTCAGCAGTGGTCCACCATCCACTGTGAAAGGTCTTTCAGGCAAGCTAAGTTGAAAACGCCCTGAAAGAGCATCAAGAGAGATAGGATTCAACCCAAAGGAGAGCGATGTTAATGATTCCCAATGTAGCCAGAGTAGATAGAAGTAGAGTGTAGTCCACTGTGTCAAAAGGCTGCAGAAAGGTCTAGAACAGGGGTCTACCTTTTTCATCTGAGAGCTACTTTGAAAAAATGAAAATGGCTGAGAGCTACTTGTGTTATTACTCACGCTTATTCACATAACGTATCAAAACACTCACATTAACCAGCTGAATTAAGCTACTTTTTGTATATACATGTATCAAATGTCAATATCCAAAGCTCACATTTTGGATAAAAAACATCAACAGCATGTAAAATGTATGTTCTGTATCCATATGTTTCAAATTTCAATGTGTCAAGCTCACATAATATATCAAAACATATTAAATTCACATCAAAGTCATAGAAAACATTACTACGTGTTTGTGACATGAGATGTCAGACAAATTTGGTGATCACTGGACGCTATTTTGGAACATTAAGCCACGTTAAGCCTTTTCACGTTAAGAGTTTTAGAATGTCCCTGAAGTGGCGCTGAACGTTGCATCTTTTACCGACTGAAAAGCTGATACTGCAGATGAGGCACACGCACTTGTCCTTCACATTTGTGGAAAAAAAAAACTTGCGTTCCCATTCCTCATGGAAATAGTATGTTATCATAAATCTGGCTATTTTATAAGCTAAACTAGCTTGCTAACACCACCGAACCCCTTGCTTTAACTCAGTAGCTACCTCAGTAGCTAGCCTACAGCATAACCGACATGACAATGTGTTGACAAACTTGAGAGTAGCGTAACTTATTTGATTGACAGCTGATATCATTTTGTGTTGGAGGGGGGTGGGACATCTGCGTATTTGATTGGATTGAAATGAGAAGAGGTTTCCAGAGTGCATTTACTTGTTGTCAGATTTTTTTGTAGGCAATCTTTGAACCTTTTGGCGAGCTACTCAAAAATAGGCAGCGAGCTACCAGTAGCTCGCGAGCGACATGTTGGAGACTCCTGGTCTAGAATAATCAAGACTGAGGAGTGGAAGGAAGCTCTGGCTGATTGAAGAGCCCTAGTAATGGAGAATAGAGCAGTCTCTGGCAGCCTGAAGCCAGATTGAAAAGGGTCAAGAAGTTTGTTCTGGGAGAGAAAGGAGGACAGTTTCTGTTTTAAACAGAAAGGGAAGGAGAGAGACTGGTCGATAGTTCTGGACAGCAGATGGGTCCAGAGTCCTTTTCTTCAGCAGGGGTGTGACTTGCACCTCCTTGAAGTCTGCTGGCACACTGCCCATAGAGAGTGGCAAATTGATCAGACCAGTGATGAAAGGAAGAGGACTGGGAATGATGGTCTGCAGAAGAGGTGAGGGAATGGGGTCCACGGCACAGGTAGTGGGTCGATGTGATGTAAACAGATGAGCAACATCAACATCTGAAAGTGGGGGGATTTTAGGGAGAGGAGAGGTGGCAAGTGGGAGGGAGGAAAAAGAGGAAGAGGTAAGAGATGAGGGCTCAATCAGCCTGTAATTAAATAGCGCTGCAACCGAAACTACCATGCCGGCTTATTATCAAAGCAATAAAACTATGCTGGAAGCAAACAATAAACAAACTAATGCAGCTTACAAAATTATGTAAAAAGCTACAAACTATAGTTGTGAAGCACAAGATAACAGGAGTATTAGCTTAAAATAATGTTTACATTAATTGGCAATTGAGACTGAAACTAACCTGATCTAGAAGAACATGCTCAGTGTATTCTAGGGATGTAACAATACCAAAATCTCACTCATTTGACATTATAATATCAAATGATGTTTAACAAACCTCCTGGACTTCTTTGAGGAAGCTACAGCATGTCTGGACTCAAACCAAGCTTATGATATTATCTATTTGGACTTTCAAAAGGCATTTGACAAAGTTCGGCACGAGAGACTCATATTGAAAATGAAATCTGCAGGAATTACAGGAGCTAACACTGAGTGGGTTCGAAGTTGGTTGTCTAATAGAAAGCAGACTGTAACTGTGGGAGGAATTGTATCAGAGCAGGGTCCTATACGAAGTGGACTCCCGCAGGGATCGGTGTTGGGGCCTTTGCTATTTCTTATATACATAAATGATCTTGATGCAGAGGTTAGTAGTAAAATAGTAAAATTTGCAGATGACACAAAACTAGGGGGTCTAGCCAACAGTATAGAATCAACTAAGGTAATACAGGAAGACCTAAACAGCATCCAAAAGTGGGCAGATACCTGGCAGATGACATTCAATTTAGCTTTAATTTAAAGACTTTAGTGTAATAGACTTTAATGTAAAGTCTTGCATGTGGGAAATAAGAACCTTAGACAGGACTACTTCATGGGTGGAAAAAAACTAGAATGTGCTCAATTTGAAAAATGCTTGGGAGTAATAGTTGACCCAAGCTTAACTGGATCTAGGTAGTGTGCTGTAGCAGTAAAAAAGGCCAACAGGATGCTGGGATATATAGCCAAAAGTATTGAGTATAAATCTAAAGAGGTTATATTGAAATTATACAATGCCTTAGTCAGACCGCACCTGGAATACTGTGTGCAGTTCTGGGCACCGCACTATAAAAAAGACATCGACGCTCCAGAAAAGGTTCAAAGAAGGGCAACTAAATTAATTCCTGGCATGAAATATAAAAGCTACGAGGAAAGACTCAAGTTACTTAACCTATTTAGACTAAGCGAGAGGAGGCTGATTTAATTGAGGTATTTAAATTTATAAAAGGAATCAATAAGGTGACCTATAATAGATTCTTTAGGGTGAGTTCAGTCTGTAAAACAAGAGGACATAAATGGAAACTAGTTAAGAGTAAGTTCCGCACTGATATAAGGAAATATTATTTTACACAAAGAGTTATCAATACATGGAATAGGTTGCCAGGTCATGTAGTTGAGGCAGAGACTCTTGCTGTGTTCAAGTCCAGACTTGATGCAGTTTTGGATACTCTTTAATTAAGAAATGGCGAGCTTAGTTGGGCCGAATGGCCTGTTCTCGTCATCATATGTTCTTATAATGCTCACAGTGCTGGTTGAAAAATCTGCAGTCAAAAAATCTTGAAGTGAGTGGGCTTTTCACACTTTTAACACATTTTCAATCGCACCCTTTCCTGTCATGATGTTTCCTATTACTGTCAAGCACTGTTGAAATGGAGAGACAGCAGATAAGTACCTTAAATCAATCTGTAGGAAATAACATAATCATCTAAGTACTTTTGATTAATAATTGGTGTATGTATTGGTTTTGTTTTTCTAACTTCACCTACAGATTATTGTTTTTGCTGTCAATATTTATTGATAGCAGTGTTTGGAGTGTTTCTCTGGGAATTTGTGCCCATTCATTCTGTAGAGCATTTATGAGGTCAGGCACCGATGTTGGATGAGAAGGCCTGGCTCGCAATCTCCGTTCCAGTTCATCCCAAAGGTGCTCGATGGGGTTGAGGTCAGGGCTCTGTGCAGGCCAGTCAAGTTCTTCCACACAAACTCATCAAACCATGTCTTTATAGTCCTTGCTTTGTGCACTGGGGCACAGTCATGTTGGAATAGAAAAGGGCCTTCCCCAAACTGTTGCCACAAAGTTGGACGCATAGCATTGTCCAAAATGTCTTGGTATGCTGAAGCATTAAGATTGCCCTTCACTGGAAATAAGGGGCCTAGCCCAAACCCTGAAAAACAGGTGTGGCCAAATACTTTTGTCCATATAGTGTATTTTGCACTGTCTTGTTTGAAAATTTGTTGGCTTTTTGCTGACAGCATTACATTTGAATGATGCAGCTGAAAAGAAAATGAGATGTGCATTAAGGTGAATGTAAGCATAGAAATGGTGTGATAAGAAATCTACATTATATGTATACTGTTTTAGCCTGAAATGGGCAACAATACAAAGCCCATCAAATCCGCTTAGGCTATTTACTGTAGGTAAGATACTACAAAAAATATTCTCAACCAACAACTGGTTTAGCTGAACCCCACAGCCAAATTTTGTCAAGCCAAAAACATGCCTGACAACATACCTTTTGAATTGAAATTTGAATGACCATTCACACGTTCACACAAGCAGTAGCAATGTGGGGGCAGCTATTTCATAGCTAAGTTATTTCAGGAAACTCATTTCGTTCATTTACCTATAAGGCCAGTGTAGCAATTGTTTTCAGTTTTCTTAAGAGAATCCAGTGTGGAAAAACAATGCGTTCACGCTATGCTGCTGGATTTACTAGCTAGCTAGCTAGTGAATGGGCTACCTAACAATACCAGCAGGCATCTGAGACATTGTTTTTTCATGTTAACATCACAGAGTAGTGCTAAGATGTGGGCTCCTTACATACTCCTTACCTCGGTTTGCTTTAAGCATTAAATTATACATGCCCTTTCACAATATAGCTAACATTACTAAGATAAGTGTCCTGTAAGTTGGTCTCTATTTTTCACACATAATTATGAGCAGCATTAAAATTCACAGCAGCAGCCTTCAATATCCAGTCTGCGAGCTGTTGACCTTAGACCGTAGTTCAGAGAGGATTGTCAGTACTCCGGCCCCCTAGCTATTGTTTTGTGTTCTCCCCATCTGTCATTGTGGCCCATGTGCTTTTGTTTATTGTTTTTCCTTGTGTTCCAGCCCTGCCCCGCTCTCCACCCTGTCTCCGCCCGCCTGATCACTTGATCGTCTCCACCTGCCTGCATACCTGCTTCCCATCATCTGATCAGCCCAGCCCTATATCAACCCTGTTTGTCTCTGTCTTGTTGGCAGTTTGTTGCAGTGTGTTTGTACATGTCTCATTTAGCTGCCTTGTGAGCAGGAAGCAGTATAGAGTGCATTTATTCTTAAGTTGTACCCCCTTTCAACTCTACCATGTTAGTTAGGTGATGGACTCAGTGGTGTTACTAGCATGTCATCCTGGGGTGGGCATTTGGATATGTGGGGTGGGCAATATGTAATATGAAAAGAGCCACAATTCAAAAACCTCTCTTTCTGCCTGTACAACGCAGGTTACTTTTCATTCAGAAATACTCTGATAAAAACTGTAGGCCCACATATACAATAGTAAATGCACCTACGGTCATGCTATTCCCACATGACAAAAATTATTACAATTGCTGATTATTTTTATTTATACTGTAATTGCAGTTATTAATATAGTTTTATAGACACAAAATTTACAGAAATGAAGGATCAGAGTGCAGTACTAGCAAACTTAATGCAGAATTACAGGCTGTCATTTTCAAGCCTAGTAAGACAAGAATATCAGTAAGCAGTGGCGGCTGGTGAGCTGGAAACAGGGGAAGCTGAAACATTACCTTTAAATCTATCATTACTTTCAACCTGTTCCCCTTTATCCTCCTTGATTAACAATAAAACAAATAATTCACAGAATAATTGACACCAACGTGTAAATGGAGTAAATGATTATGCTCGCGAAACAGCGCAGATTGTCTGTAGTTTGTGCACTATTGCGAAAGCGGCAACATGAGGTTGTTTAATTAACAAGGATGGCAATTTGAACAATTAAGTGGCAAGTAATCCCAAAGCTTTCTCTTAAATGTTTCATATTATAGCTTTCTTGTGTTACAAAATTCAAATTACAAAACGGAGCTAAATTTAGTTAGATTGATTTAAAGTACTGAGAATAAACTTTTAGGTTAGGTTGAGTGCAATGTACAATAACGTTTAGAACACAGACCTCACAAAAGCTGTGATGTGTCATGAGCATTTAATGTAATTTAAATCAATAAATGCCATCCTTGTTAATTAAACAATTTCCCGTTGTAGCTTTCGCAAGCACACAGCCCTGACAGTGCAAACTAGCCCTCATGGACTCAGTGGACCTCCCTCAGCTGAAAGCAGCGCTGGAGCTACAAGGTGCGATGTTGAGGGGGCATCAGAGCCAGCTGGATGCCATCAGCCGGTCCCTGGAAAGTTTCGCCACCAGCATCGCCGGCATTACTTCCCAGCTGCAGCAACTGCAGCTGAGCCAGGAGAACTGCCCCTCACCACCTGCAGCAGCCTCCCTGCCTGTCCCGCTGGCACCCTGGAGCCGGGAGCCCCGATTGCCACTGAATCGTATGCGGGGGATCCGGGAACCTGCAGGTCGTTTCTCTCCCAGTGCTCCCTGGTTTTTGAGCTCCAACCCTCCACGTTTCCCACAGACTGGGTGAGGATCGCATATGTTATCACCCTGCTGACGGGTCGTGCCAGGGAGTAGGGCACTGTGGTCTGGGATGCCGGCGCCCCTTTCTGCCATTCCTACGTGGCCTTCACCAAGGAACTGAAGAAGGTGTTCAACTGCTCCAGGCATGGTCGCGAGGCTGCCAGGGAGTTGCTGCTAATCCTCCAGGGGCGCCGGTCGGTCTCAGATTTGGCTATCGATTTCCGCACCCTGGCCGCCACTAGCGGGTGGAATAGGGAGGCGCAGTATGACGCCTTCCTCCATGGCCTCTCAGAGCCCATCAAGGATGAGCTGGTCAGCCGGCCAGCTTTGATGCCTTGGTGGACCTGGCCATCCAAGTGGACCAGCTCCTGTCGCATCGTTGCAGGGAGAGAGGTGCCAGCGGACCGCTTAGCCCTGCCCAGGAGCATCCCCCCATGCCGGCTGCACGGAGCCCGGCATCTCTGCCACCTGCCTCCCCGGAGCCGATGCAGGTTGACCGTACTCGCCTGTCCCCCGCCAAGCGACAGAGGAGGATTAGCACCAGGTCCTGCCTGTACTGCGGGAAGCCTGGCCATTTTGTGGCAACCTGCCCAGCAAAAGCCGGCGCTCACCCGTAGCGAGGGGATTACAGGTGAGCGTCACCCCCTTACACCAGTCCCCTGAAGTCCGTCCTCTGTTTTTGGCCACGCTGCTCGTCGGGGATCAGCCACATGCGGTCTCCGTTCTGATTGACTCAGGAGCCGACGGCAGCTTCATCGATGCCGACCTGGCGGCCCGGCTGCATCTGCCCTGCGTCCCGCTGCGGGGGGATGAGTGGAAGACGGCTTTCAACACCCCGTCAGGTCACTACGAGTACCTGGTCATGCTGTTCGGGTTGACGAATTCCCAGGCCGTGTTTCAGTCCCTGGTCAACGATGTCCTTCAGGACATGCTGAACCGGTACGTGTTTGTCTACCTGGATGACATAGTGATCTATTCCCGCTCCCTGCCCTAATACGCTTGCTGGAGAACCACCTGTACGTGAAGGCAGAGAAGTGTGAATTCCACCAGAGCACCATCTCCTTCCTGGGCTTCATCATCATGGCAGGGAGCATCCAGATGGACCAGCAGAAGGTCCGAGCGGTGGAGGGGTGGCATCGCCCCACCTCCCGCCGGGAACTGAAGCGCTTCCTCTGCTTCGCTAACTTCTACCGTTGCTTCATCCGTAACTATAGCACGGTAGCAGCTCCCCTCTGTCAACAGGGTGTTCTCCTGGTCCCCGGCAGCCAAAGAAGCCTTCCGCGACCTGAAGGCTTGCTTCTCCTCTGCGCCTGTCCTGACCCAACCAGATCTTGCCCGGCAGTTCATGGTGGAGGTGTACGCCTCGGACGTGGGAGTGGGGGCCGTCCTGTCACTGCGCTTGGACAGGACGGCCCCCCACTCAGAAGCGTAGAAGCTCCACTCCTACGCTTACTTCTCCCATCACCTCTCGGCATGTCCCCATCTGACGGTAACACCACCATCCTCACCCTTGTCGATCGGTTTTCCAAGGCTGTTCACTTTGTTCCGCTGCACAAATTACCCTCCGCCAAGGAGATGGCTCAGCTACTCATACACCACGTATTTTGTCTGCATGGTCTGCCCACCGACATGGTGTCTGACCGAGGTCCCCAGTTCACATCTCACTTCTGGAGGGCTTTTTGCAGGCTACTGGGTGCCACAGTCAGCTTGTCCTCCGGCTTCCACCCCCAGTCGAACGGCCAGACCGAGTGGGCTAACCAGCAGTTGGAGACGGTGCTACGTTGCCTGACCTCCCAGGAGCCCACGGCGTGGAGCCAGCATCTTCCCTGGGTGGAATACGCCATAAACTCACCCTCTGCATCCACGGGGCTGTCCCTCTTCCAGTGCTGTGTAGGCTACCAGCCTCCCCTGTTCCTCCTGGAGGAGGAGGTCGGCGTCCCCTCGGCGACGGCGTTTGTCTGGCGCTGCCGCCGCACCTGGAGACACGCACAGCTTGTGCTGCCCCGCTCCTCGGCTCAGATAAAGCGTTTCGCCGACCGTCACCGCACCAAAGCCCCCCGCTATCGCCAGGGTCATTGAGTGTGGCTCTCCACTCGGGACCTTCCCCTGAAGGTCCTGAAGGTGGAATCCCGCAAGCTGGCTCCCTGCTTCATCGGCCCCTTTCCCATTGCCAAGGTGATCATTCCCGCAGCACTCCGACTGAAACTCCGGCCCTCTCTCCACCACATCCACCCTACTTTCCATGTCTCCAAGATCAAGCCCGTTGTCCGCAGTCCACTCTGCCCTGCTCCCCGGGCTCCTCCACCACCCTGCCTGATCGACGGATCAGAGGCATACACGGTGCGCCGCCTGCTGAAAGTTCAGCGTCGGGGGCATGGTCTCCCATATCTGGTGGACTGGGAGGGCTATGGTCACGAAGAGAGGTGCTGGGTCCCTGCCAGGGACATCCTGGATCCTGCCCTGATCCGGGACTTCTACCGCAGGCACCCTGGCGAACCCGCTGTGACACCTGGGGGCATCCGGGGGGGGGAGGTTACTGTCAGTGCTTCGCCCTCTTAGCTGTGGTGTTTTTGTTTTCCCCTGTCCATGTGCTTTTGTTTTCCTTGTGTTCTAGCCCTGCCCCGCTCCCCGCCTGGTTTCCGCCCGCCTGATTGCCTCATCGCCTGCACCTGCCTCCCTGCCCACCTGCATCCCATCTTCTCGTCACCCCAGCCCTATATCTTCCCTGCGTGTCTCTGTCTTGTTGCTAGTTCGTCACAGTGTGTAGCACCTGTTACGTCCCTGCTGTTGTTTCTGTCTGCATGTTTTTCCCGTTCTCGACCCTGCCCGCATCCAGACCTCGTTTTTGCCTGCCGCTTTGCCCCGATTGCCTGATTGTCTGCCTGCCTGGTTTCTGACTCTGCCTGTTCCTGTTCCTGGCCCTGGTTTTGCCCACGGACTGCTCTACCGGTTTTGACCCTGCCTGTTTTGACTCGCTATTCTGCCTGACGATTTCAATAAAGACGCTTGGAACCCGAAGCTCCCGTGGTCCGCGCCTGAGTCCTTGCCTGAGCCCTGACACACACAAACTACAGACAATCTGCGCTGTTTCACGGCCATAATCATTTACTCCATTTATGCGATTGGTGTCAATTATTCTGTGAATTATTTTTTATTGTTAATCAAGGAAGATAAAGGGGAACAGGTTGAAAGTAATGATAGATGTAAAGGTAATGTTTCAGCTTCCCCTGTTTCCAGCTCACCAGCCACCACTGGATGTAAGATAGCCTTGTGTTTTCTTTTGGAACACTGAAAAAAAGAAATCTGAAATAAAACAAATTCTCAACTGGTGTAGTCTATAGGCTCCTAAGGCAAAGATATATAACACAAAAAGAAACTTTCTCCCTCTCCCTGACTGATATGCCCATGGAAAGCAAGTTTGTTTACCGCGAGAACCCGCCAATGCTTTTAACGTAATATTTGGTTTTTTCGACCTGACTTTGCCCTACCAGATATGCGACACTTTCACCAGTAGCCATTTCTGTGCTAATATTCTTGCCAAGCAGACATAGCCCGCACATGAGACACTGGATGCATGTTTTTGGAAGCCACTGTCTTGGTCAAGGGCACGTTTCCAATTTGTGAAGCCACGCTTGGTGAATATGTCCTCCTTATCACGGCACCATGCGACACGGAAAACAGAAAACTGCATTACGCTGTGCTGAATACTCCAGCTGCGGTCGAGACTGGTACCAGCTCGCGCTAAAGCATCTTGTCTTCTGGCCAAACATACATTTAGGGTAACTCGCCAAAATTGGCTGGGAAGGTTTATCATTATTCAATTCCAAGTCTTTGACAGTGGAAGCATTCAGGGGTGGCAGGTCGTGTATTTTTAATGTCAGGTGCCGCCAACACTGAAGCAAGGCTAGGTTGGCAGAAACAACAACTCTGTGGTCTTGGTAGACCATTTTTGAATAAGCCATCTATGCATTCTTAAAACTGAAACTTAACTGCCCAAGTAAGCTTGCTAGGTTACTTTAAAACAAACCAGCAAGGAACTAGCGACAAACCAGCGTTAACGTTAACACTGGTCAAGAAAGCGTTAGCTGTAGCTATAGGCTATAACCTAAGAAATGCCACTAAACACTAGTCAACACTACGAATGAAAAAAAAGATAGCAAAACAAAAGTTTTATGAACAATTCAAAAGTTTTCTTTCGGGCAAAAGTATGCAAAACGTTGGTGACTCGCACAAGAACCAGCTGGTAGCATTTTCTTGTTTGAATGAAAGCGCTCTGACACAAGGTTATGCTGATGACTGTTGAAAGTTCTCGACCCCTCCACTTCCATTATGTCACACATTTGAAATGACCAATGATTCATTAGAGAAATATAAAAGCGAAGATAAGCCATATATGAATTAAGCTAAATGTTTAATTTAACTGATTTTTCTTAGGGTGGGTAAACGACTCTTCTGGGTGGGCAATGCCCACCCCAGCCCACCCGTAGACACGCCCCTGGGTGGACTGTGTCCTGACATCTTTTTCCTTGCAACATGTCATACAAATGTGCTTATACATGCTCTTCATGTGCTTATACATGCAGAATATCCTCAGAGCATATCCCTGAGGCAGCAGTTGTGGATTGTCTTTCACTCAAGGTTGCTTATGGTGCGTTTCCACCAAGCAGTGCAGTACAGTTCGACAGTACAATATGGTACGCAGTTATTTGTGTTTCCATCATCAAAAGTTGCGAACCGTACCAAAATAAGTGTACCATACCATACTGGTTTTTGGTACCCTTCTGTTGGGGTACCAAGCACAGTGGTATGGTTTGTAAAGGCTGGAGCTACACCCACTGCCGTCCGTTGATTGGTCAATAAAGTCGTCACTTCCGTGCGACAACGTGAATACAAACTATCAACGTTAACACTCATTCACGAGTAATCTGGAAACTTTAACGCGTTAATGTTTTAACGCAAATTAATCATATTATCAAGTTTGACCGCAACAAGTTTGACCGGATATTTACCTGGCTGAATTACTGAAAGGCGTGGGAAACGCAGATGTGCTGAAGGGCAAATTTCGTTTTAACCCTTTCACGTGTACGGTCACATCAGTGTGATTAGCTGTTTAGCGCATATGCTAAAACTGGTGCGATTAGAACACTAGATTGAAGAAATTCTAGCTAATTTTGGATTTGAGGAAACAGCGATTTAACTCTGAAAATATAGCAAATGCTAACTGAAATCTATAATAAACTTAATAACACAAATGAAAACATAGCGAACCATAGCCTATAAGGTAACACACACGCTACATACCATAACAAATAAGTTACATGCGAAAGGGTTAAAACAACATTTGCTGTTCAGCACATCTGTGTTTCCCACGCCTTTCAGTAATTCAGCCAGATAAATATCTGTGCTGGAATTACGGAAGTAAGTTGTGGTCAAACTTGATATTATGATTAATTTGCATTAAAACATTAACGCGTTAAAGTTTCCAGATTAATCGCGAATGAGAGTTAACGTGTTTACAAACACAAAAGTTCATCAACCGCCTCTGCCGTGTTACATTTTTATGATGTTACGCTACTTACTTAGCTGACGCAGCAATCACCATCCAGCATACGCCCCACCTATTAAGTAGGGTACAGTTGGCAGTGGAGACACAAGCCGTACCAGGGTTTACCGTACCAAACCGTTACGTAACGAACTGAACTGTACTGTACTGCTTGGTGGAAACGCACCATTAGATTACATCCGACTATTATATTTTCTCCTGACTTGTGCAACATTTTGTCTGGGCTATGATATATCCAGTTTGACACAGATATTTTGTCTGACGTGAAATATGTGTTTTAATATACTATACATTGAGTTTCACTACTTTTTCATTTACAATACTTACAAAAAATAGTAGGTTGAACAGGAACAGGCAGTATTTGATGAGACTGAGGCAGCCCTGGGAAGTCATGTCTGAAAAGAACAACAGTCAAAACAATTATCTGCATAAAGGTACAGCAAATATGATAATTAAAAATACAGTGAAGACAAAAAGTTTATCATGCAGGATATTTTGCAATTTACTGAGATTAGAAAAATTGAGCACATATTGGCAAAACATACTCCTATTTAAAGAGCTACTATGGATGCACCAGCAGAATTCTTGGTGTATATTTTTATGGGGTTTTTTTTCGGTTTCATAAAACCCCATTTTTGTTGTCAGCACATAAACAGTGTAGTAAGACTGTCTTACCATGACACCCTCTACACTTGTGAATGAGTGCTGAGGTGAGACAAATGCAATTATCTGATACATTCATTTGCAATCAGCAGCTATTTTTCACACTGCAATTCACACAGTGCACAATGGCAGAGAATGCGTGTGCTGGAGGAGCAACTTGCAGGTGTCGTAGGAATTGCAGGATGCCGTAGGGTGGTGAGACCAGCAATCTATGCCCATACTCACCTAAATCCTCAGCAGAGCAAGGTCAATTTGTTCTGCTGCTGTGGGCTTGCAGTTGTCAGATAATGACACAGGTGGGATCAAGCCCAGGCTGTAGAGCTCAGTGTGTGCTCAGGGTGAGCACCATAACCACTGAGCTACTTGGGAGTCCCCATCTATTAGCACCCAAACTAACACACAATACAGTGTGTATATGATGCAAAATTTTACATCTCTTGATAGTTGTGCCTCACATTTTCAGCCAGATAACTGAGGTAAGTAAGCAAAATTTATGCTATTAAGATATTAATATATTTTATGAAGCTCCAAGGGAAACCTTTGAATATTCTGTACTTTCAGGTTCCAAATTATTTTATGCCAAGTTTATCAAATCACATAGAATGTTATACTTACTGAATACAATATACAGTATAACATTTTGCATTTTCAATTTGATATTGCTACATGCACACAATTTCTTTCACCCTTTTATTTTGGCAATTTTCTAAGGATTTTGTAAGAATTGTCTAAGAATTTTATAAGAACACTGCAAAGATGTAATTTTACACAGTTGTGTTGCAGTTTGCTTGTACACGTAACTGCACTTTTTCATTTAGTCATTTTTTAGAACTGAAGATGCTCAGAATTAGACATTAAAGCGAAAGGCATATTGCCAGCATATATGAGTGCAGAGTAGCTGCAGTCAGTATGAATTTAACAATTGACTTAAAGGCTAGTTATGGAAAGCAGGTAATTGTGCAGTCACTCTGTAGAAATACCCTTTGTTACAGCTTGCGGCACATGTGTAACAATATGCAATGGACAGCACTTGGTCTTGGTCTTATGAGGACATGTGTAAACACAAAATATTTTCAAAGGTAATTAGAAAAATGTAGTTGATTACAGCACCAAAATATGTAAGATTATAAAAGTATGATTACACACAAAAAAGTTCTGTGTTATTAATAACTGTTTAAGAAATATACCGTAGGATAGTCAGAGGTGTACCAACAAAAAAGTAGTTCACTATACATGTGTTACAGCCAATAATACAGAGAATAGTCATTCTTAAGGATTAGCATTGTCCACCCACCAATAACAAGGAGAGAGAAACCAGACTGGCTTTGTTCTGCCCAGGTAGGGGTGGGTATGTCAAAAGGGTCTCATCTCCCAACTCTTAGGTACTCTCAGTCATCAAATACTTGTGAGTGACAAAGAAGGCATCAGTGGAATAGTGCCTATCCTCCAATTGGCACCAAGTTTACTGTGATGCACTGAAAAAGTAGTTGGTGGTGTGCAAGTGTATCAGAGGACTGCACTCATTGTGCTTCAGTGCTCCTGTATGACTGTAGAGGTTGTTTCTGTAAGGTAAATCAAATGTGCAACTGGCAATTCCAAAAGAGGGTGCATAAAGAAGATCAAAAGCATAGAAAACAGCACTGTTGCATCTTGCATAGGCTAACACTTGTATACAGAACAGGTAAGAGGTACTGTACATTGCAACATTTTTAATTTGAATGTGTGAAGGAGCATCTGTAGACTAGATTTGTGTGCATTTTCTGAAGAAAATGCGATGAGTGGTTGCCTGTGTGCATTATTGAGAGTATGCGCGAATTTTGGAGAATTATAAATGCATGGTTTTCAAACATGGAAGTGAAGTCCTGAATTTGTATGCATTGGGCTTGCTGTCTTCCTCTTCCTCTCCCTTCATACACGGAAGTGAAATACTCCTACTGTTCTTGCCTATAGTTTTGAATGGGGTAAAATTAGAGCGATTTTTTTTAAATCGGCATCACAGCACTGAACTGAAAACATGGTTAGAATCTGCACAAGTTGTCCTCTGTTTTGATATACAATTTCAAATAATATCAAATTTATGTGTGTAGAGCCAGAATTCACTGACATACAGAAGTTTAAAA
Source organism: Megalops cyprinoides (assembly GCF_013368585.1). Taxonomy (NCBI): domain Eukaryota; kingdom Metazoa; phylum Chordata; class Actinopteri; order Elopiformes; family Megalopidae; genus Megalops; species Megalops cyprinoides. Next base: position 71,732,109 of record NC_050583.1, read on the forward strand.
ATACGTTTCTCAAACGCGGACGTGAAATCGTAAATTTGTGTGCATTGGCCTTGCCGTCTCCCTCCCCCCCTCACACCAGCTGTTACTGATTGGATCTGTTGCAACAGCAGTAATTTCACACTACCTGTCTCTGATATGTAAATGTTGGAATGCAAGCAGAAATGTCTACAAGCTTGAAATGAAAACCCAATCAGGCTTTCCCGACTTTCATTTAGACATGGTAACCCACAACATCAAAGTAAAAAAAAAGCAACACATTTCAGAATATTAATTTAAAATAGAAAACTAAAACACCTTGGTTGCATCAATTTGCACATCCTTTATAATGGAATTTGTAATTGTGCTCAGGTATAACCATTCATCATCGAAATCACGCCCCAAAGCTAACTGGCTTCACCCTGTGACCAACTGAAGTGATGCTGATTTGTTCAGGATAAAATCAGCTGCTCCTGTAGGTTTTCTCAGCAGATTTCCTTGTTTATTAGTGTATGTCTTGGTCCAGTATAAGAAAACTGTCATGACTGCAGCGTCTTAGCCGGTTGTTTTCTTTTCCCTGTCCATGTGCTTTTGTTTTCCTTGTGTTCTAGCCCTGCCCCGCTCTCCACCCTGTCTCCGCCCACCTGATTGTCTCTACCTGCCTGCCTGCACACCTGCTTCCCATCACCTCATCAGCCTAGCCCTATATCTACCCTGCTTGTCTCTGTCTTGTTTGCCAGTTTGTCTCAGTTTGCTGTTTTGCTACTCATCATCTGTTCTGGTTTGCCTGTTGGTTCCTTTTGCCTTGCCTGTTTTTTCTTGACTTGATTTCTGGACCTGATTTGTGGAATGTTTGCTGTGTTTTTCTGGTTTTGGACTTTGCCTGTTTTTCCTGACTGCGTTCCTCGTTCTTGCCCTGTGGTTTTGGTCGCCGTGTCTGCCCGGTTTTTGACTCTGCCTGCCCTGACTTCGTTTTGTGGATTACCTGTTTGGATTAATAAACCCGTTTTTGGCATCCATCTCCTCTGTCTGCGCTTGAGTCCCTGCCTGAGTTCTGACAGAAACAAATATGGGAAACACAGGGACAGTTCAGGGGAGGGTTTTAAAATATACCAAAGGTCTTAAATATATATTTTATATAGTAGAATCATAATCCATATCCATATTTTATAATGGATAAAATATGGAACCACCACATTTCATGTGTTCTCCACAATTCTGAACAGTGAGATAGTGTAGCAAGATGGAGGCCATTTATCACAAAGACGAATATCCAGTCTCATCTGAATTATGCAAACATATACTTTGGATCTCCTGTTGCTATGTGGAAAAAGATCTTGTGGTCTGATGAGACTTGTGCTTAGTTCCAAATGAAATGTTTGGCACGAAGCCAATATAGCCTATCAGCCTAAGATCACAGTCCCTCCTGTCAAGCATGGTGGTGGCAGCATCATCCTGTGGGCTTGTTTCTCTACGAAAGAGATAGTAGCTCTGGTGAGAATAGATGGGAAAATGAATAGTGCAAAATACAAAAACCTGCTACCTTCTGCAAAATGTTGAAGATGGGGAAGAATTTCACCTTTCAATGTGACAATGACCCAAAGCACAGAACCAAATCCATAGAGGAAGGGATGAAACAAAGGAAGATCAATGTCCTGGAATGGCCCAGTCAGAACCCCACTAAAAATCTTTGGACTGACCTTAAGAGAGCTGTTCATAAGTGGTTCCCTCACAATTGAAGTGAACTTGAACTCTATTGAAAAGAAGAATGAGAGAAAATTGCAAAATCTAGATGTGACCAAAAGGTGCTTCCACCAAATATTAATTTAATGGTGTGCAGACTTACCCAACAAAGTCCTTCAAAGTTTTTTCATTTCTAACACCTTTTGAGGCATTTGGTTTTCACTGAGATATTGTTGGTTACAATGTGTAAATAAGTATGACTCCACTTATAACTTCAGCCTTCAAGACACCAAAAACAAGAAATTTTGAAAGGGTGTGTAGGCTTTGTAAGTCCACTGCATGTAAAATGTTCTGTATGGTTGGCAAATCACTGCCATCATTACAACATGCATATGGAAAACTGCAGCTGCACCAAATATCAATCTATTCTTAACTGCAAATTTTACCCAGACTGGTAAACTGAATATGTATTTGTACAGAACTTTACACGCTGCAGTGCACACATACTCTTTTATTATATCTGTCCCTCAATGGCGGCATGCAAATTCATATGATTAGTCAGATTAGTGGTATTCAATATGGTAACCTTGGGCTCTTTGAAAATTGTTTGAAGAGACTTTGAATTGGAATTCCAAGGCTGCACGTTGCTCTGTGGCACTTAACTACATCCACATGGCTGACATGCTTACATTCACTAGACAGTTCCATTGTAAGTGGTGCAATTGTTTATCCTGAAGCTTCTCCTTGTTGTGTTCATCATTTGATTTGAGCTTTATATATGACAATACTGATCTATAATATCTGAAATTAAAAATAGCACTGAGTCCTGGTGTACCGTCATAGCAAATGATTTGTTTTTGAGAGGCACAAGTTGCAAACTGTCACTGAACCCTTCACTGAAAAAGCAAAAAGAATTTTAAAGTTTTTTTTTTTTTGAAAAAAATGTTTTTCATCACTTCTCAAATTAATTTCCCATTGGATACAGTACACAGCCTAGCAAGAACACCAAGACATGCATAGTAGCCAATGGCCATAGTAGCCAAAACAATACAAATTATTATCATAATTATCTTACAAGGAAATTATCACAATAATGTTAACTTAAAAGCAGCCACAAACATATCTATGCATATTATAGTTGGACATTTAAATTTGAAATATGAACTGTAATATCTGCTATTTCTGCAATTCTGTCTGTCCAGCCACCACAAGCTATCTATGTTTGTATCCAGACCATCATTGCTAGTAAAGGTTGATTTGTGCAAAATAAATGGTCTCAGAATTTTATAATCTGCTAATCTGCTAGTAGTTCAATATTCAATATGTGTATGTGTGTGTGTTTTTAAATGTATGTCATCTCGGTGATCGTGTATTTGTCATGTGTCATCTCTGAGTGCACGTAACTGTAGTTTATTCGGAACAGTGCAACAGTGCAAAACAGGAAGCTGATGCAAATGAAAAATAACATGGGTCATGCAGGTGGTACAACTTCCTCCTTTTGTGTTTTTCAGAGGACATAGTTTGTAAAACATCCCTTAACTAATTGTTCACAAAGATCTGTCTTGGTATGGTTGCCACTAGCTTTAGATATATGTTTTTGGAAACTCAAATAAAAATTCCAAGACATCTCTAATTCTTGCAACAGTCTTTCATCTGTGACTTTGTCAGATGTTATTGAACACCTGGATAGTCATTGACACAGACTTAGCTGAGACCCAAGCAAATCATAAGTGAACAAGTTCAAATCTCAGTTCCAGATCTTTAAACTTGCCTCAGCTGGTGCTTAAGTAATTGGAGAGACTCATCTTGCGTAAGAAGTCAGTACTGGGACCTCTAATAATGTTGGTGACAACAGACATACTTTTCAAATATATGCCTTTTTACAATGCCGAGGATGTAGTAATGCAAGAACTCTAAATTCAAAAATATTATTGTTTTTTTTTCATTTTATGACAGTATTTAAAGTAACATTACCTGAAGTAGAAACAGATCACAATTAGCCATGTAATTATACATTGCTAGCAGAGATCAGCAGGAGGCCATTCTCTGAAAAAGTAACTTAGCTCATGCTGTGCTGTTGTTAGGCTAATTTCTGTCAACTAAACAAGCGGAAACCTGCTTGTTCGCGGATGAAGTGTTCATCGATGGCACGAGCAAATCTGTTAAGAATGAGGCGCTCAGGAAGCTTGTAGGTGTGACTCAGTAGCGAGATGGGCCAGTAGATCTTGGGTACTGATGGATCTTTACCCAGCTTTAGCAGAGCGAGAACATGAGCTTTCTTCCATATCTTGGGTGGCTCATGGGATCTCAAGCGGTAGTTGTATAGTTTTAGAAGCCAGTTCTTAGCCTCAGGACCAAAGTCCATGATCTGCTCAGTTGTGATGTTATCCAAGCCAATAGCTTTGCCAGGTTTAAGTGAAGAGATGCCCATGCTCAGCTCTTCCATGGTGAAGGGTCTTGTGAAACCAGGGTCATCACTCTACTTTTTGCGGTCGGCTTGATCTTTTTCTTACTCTTTCCACTTCTACTGTTGACAAGCAGTTGGTGGGCAACTTGGTTAGCAGAATCCCTTGGGTGCTGAGGGGCTGCTTTTGGGTCATCACAAAGCTTTGTGATGGTTGACCATGCTTTTTTGCTGTTGTGTGTCATGTCCGTTGACTCAATCAAGGAATGTCAGGTTTTCTTGCGTTTCTTGCTGAGAAATGCTTTCCATCACTTCCTCGCCTTTGGCAGTTGTTTCCTCTGAGAAAGGATCAGTCTGGTACATGTCTACATAGTCGTCAAAGAGTTCAACATTTTCTTTAGAAAGTACAGGGATGTATTCAACTCTACAGCCTCATGGGATATGTCTTCGAGTGATCTTCTTTACTAGTTCAGCAAACTTATCATACTTCTTTGAAGTTAGGACAATCATCCTAACTTTCTGATCTAGTTCTTGTGTGAAACCATCCCAATCAGCTTTCCTGTAGTTGAAGCACTTTCTAAAAGGCACCATTGTAGGTTTTACTGCAGCATCAACTTTAATGGCGATTGGATGATGCTGACTCTAAGGGATAGGAATCGACAAAAACTTTCTTTACAAAATGTACAAAATTATCAAATTTTGAAGATTTTATTTATTAACAATATTGCAATGGTAATATATTGTCAACTTTTCATCCTGGATAAAACCTACTATCTATACAGTTGTCTCAGTGTTATTTCTCTGTTATTATGGTTGGAACCAACTAGTAACCAAGTATGATAAATGTGGCAAAATCATAAAATGCATATATAACTGGGAAGCATCTGTTGGTACCTGGTTTTGAATAAATTTAAAATTCCTAAGATTAGATTTGACTGTGCTGGTGACCTTCTTTATATGCTTCTCAAAAGACAACTGTGAATCAATAAATCCAAGATATTTAAAATATGACACAATCTGAAGCCTTTCACCCTTAACAAATACAGTACATCAGGCTGATGAACCTCCGTCTTCCAAACTGAGATGTATATAGATGGAGCCTTGCTTACATTTAGAGTTATACAGGACTGTGTGAGCCACGGTGAGATATAATCGATAGCTTTGTCAATTTATGTGCTACCTGTTGTCTTGTCTTTGCATGCACAAAGATATCACTGTCATCTGCATACATCTGTTTGTACCTCAGGACCTACACTGGGGGAGCTCATTAACATGTATCTTTGTAGCGAAAGGTGAGAACAGTCACCCCACCCAGCCTTGAACCTGGGTCTACAGGGTACCAAACCATGCGACTTTGACCACAATGCCAAAAAGCCAGGCTCATTGGTATGGCAGCCAGAGCACATACTCAACTGTAGTGACAGCACTCTGTCACAATCTTAAATAAAAGTGGTTGTAAAACTGACCAGTGGGGGATGCCAATAGCGCAATTAATGAGGATGTTTTAGTCACAATCCTTACACACTACTTTCTCATTGTTAAATCCATTTCCATCCATTTCATTGTACTTTCAGAGAAAGTGAAACATGACAGTTTAGAGAGGAGAACATGATTTACGGTATCAAAAGCATTTCTTAGATCTAATAACACAGCTCCTACCACACCACCTTTATCAGGCTTTGATTTAATTTCATCAATAAAATAATTTCGAGCCTCTGTTGAACGAAGTTTTCTGAACCAGAATTGTATTAGATGGAATGAGGCAATTTCTGTGTTCAGAAAAGTTACCACTTCTTCTGCAAACTTTTTAAAACCAGATAAACTGTCATGTATTTTCTGTTCAGAGACATCAATGATATTAAAAAACAAGGCTGTTTAGACATAGTGGTGATCTCTCTTTAGTTCTGTTCCCAAAGTTGTAAGGCCCTGACAGGCTCAATGAAAGAGCTGTTGAATGCTGAAGCAACCTCATTAGGGTTGTGGTTCCATGTACCACCAACTGTAAACATTTTCCATCATTGACCATAGTCTTTCTTTGTCCGTTTGTTATGGTTCTCCCATATCTGTTTGATTTTCCCTTCCCTTTTGCTTCTTTATAATACCAGTAAAGAAATTTGCCTTAGCCTTCAGTGTTGAATTTGTACCCTGTTTGGTATTCTACATGAGTACTGTTTTTGTCTTCATGACAGACAAATCTATTTGTAGTTAATTTTCTAGAAAAAGGTTGAAGTTATGGTGAAGTTTTAGATGTAATACTCTTAATGTTCAAATGTCTACCTAGCAGACCTCTCAGTTGTGCACTGGAATCATATACCTTTATATATAGTTATATATACCTATATATAACTTTTGCATAATAGTGAACAGATTGTGTCCACTATTAGGCCCCATTAATTGTATGGGTAAAGTAAAACATGCAGAGGAAGTTTAGTTTTCTTTTGAACATGTTCATGCTTGGTTTGCACAGATTTCCTGTTCTCAGAAGATTACACATTTCCTTTGCACACAGCTGAAACAACTCACACAAAGTCAGACAAAGAAAAACACCCTATGAGGGGAGAAATCTTCATTCTTGATAATGAATACTTGATTAGATGCACTTACATGATTTATAAGAACTGTATGGTGCACATTTTTATCTTTTTCATTCTCCATAAATTCAATTATACAACCTACAATGTCAGTAGCTGCACAGTTACTTCTTTGCAGTTAACAAAACAGTAGTTGAACAAATCCATTCATCTGACATGAAACAAACTACAAAGGACCAAACACTAAAATTAAACACTATAATTAATAATTACATGCAACACAAGCTGACAGTTAATTCCTCCCCTCACAGAAAATCATTCCAGGACACACTCACAACTCTCAAGCACATACAATGAGTCATTATTACTTGCTGCACACTAATATTACCTACTTGTAATTCAATGACCTGTGTACAGAACACAGGCAACAGTCACATGACCTGGTAAAGAAAGGGACACACACGGCTCCATATGCCTGCTCTGTAGTGTCATGTGTCTGTTTCCGAGGTGATCTAATTGAAAAGTAAAATCACTGGTAGGCAACATGAAATGTTAATGAGTATAGACATGAAGCTCACTCTTTGAAATACCTGGACTTAAAATGCATTTACACAGTAATAGATCAAAATGACCAGAATGCTTGAGAGAAAACTCACAAATGCTTGAGTAAAGCAGGGAGCAGGGTTTACATCTACATTAACTCATTTTGTAAAACGTACATCCAACAGGGTTAGGCATGTAACCATATCAATACTGAATTATTGGTACCATGCCTGTAGTATAGTGCTGCTGGTGAAAACACTGCCACAGTAAGTGCTGTCCTAAGGCGCCCAAGCATATACTACTATCGCTATCACCACAGCTGCCAATATTTTACTGCCACTACCTTCTGTTTTTACAAACTTTTGCTCACTAAGACAGAGCAAAGGTGTATTCTACCATCCCTTAATGGTATTTACTACAGCGTTAAGAGGGGGAGGGGTCAGTCTTTGCAGAGCCAAGACATAGTCTAAATAGGTTTGTTTCAGTATGCATCAGAAAAGGGACAAATACAGCTGTACTAATTTTTTGTACTTATATTTCTTCAAGAGCAATATCATACTGTTACCTACTTCATTAGCATCATTACAAGAGTACTTCTTTCATGGAGCACACTGAGGTACATGCACTGCTTTGCAAGTTTTCACAATAAATAAATAAAATAAAATAAAATAAGTCTTTCAGTGACACTACACACGATGCACTTGCCAAGAAGCCCTCTGTGATAAACTGTGATAAAATTAAAACCTATACAATGAGAGGATCTCTAAATATTATACAATCTTATGCATTTATAAACTGAAACAAAACCTAAAAGAGGAAATTTGCTGTCCTCATAATGTTACAACTGTATAATGTGAAAGTAGTACAGATGGAGATGTGTAACAGATTCATAAATGGATGGATAGATACACAGGAACATGTTATAAGTACTCCATAACAGTAATGGCAACCAACAACATATATTTGAGAAAAGATGGTGGAAATGGGGAAAATTCAGTTGTAGTCCCTGTAAGAGTCAGTATGTGAATTACATGCTGTATACCGTATCATTTTATATTATATTTATATTATTTTATAATATAATCTGACAAACATTTTGGAATTAGTATGATAGTATGTTGGAATTTGTACATAGGGATAGATTTTACGACTGCTCCAGACAAGATTCTATGTTTATAAGTACACATTTGAAAAAAGACAATGTTTTTTTGCTATTTCAAAAAAACTGTGAAACTATCAAATGTATATCTGAACAAAATTACCTTTCACAGTTGAAATTCATAAACATGCAATTAAATTTGCAATAAACAAATAAATATTCTTGGTAACTACTCTAATCACTCATTTAATAATAAATGTATGCGTCAATTGAAATATTTGTAAATTTGTACTGGTATTTGCAAATCTGTTCATAGTGGTGATATGGCGATGGGAGTTAAATGCTGAAACCCCGTCTGGTGACACTGTTGGCCACTACATGCCAGAACTGAATGTTGTATTTAAAATGGAGGGCCATGCATGCAGCGTTGCAGACTTACCAAAGCATTAGTAACATTTTGAGGAAGCCTCACGTGACCAGTTATGAAACAGTAGAGAATAAGCAAAATTCAAACTGTGTTTGATCAGTTTGTGAAAAATCTTTCACTAATTTCATCTGTCTGAACTATTACAACTAATCATTCTAAAAGCACAGAGCCTAGTGGAACTGTATCTCAGGAGAACCAAAGCCTGCGAAAAATCCCTGGATCACACACTGAGCAAGCACAACAAGCCCAGCAGGTTATGATGTTGAAAAATACAAAGCTCAGCAGAACCCACATTTCAGGTTGGAAATTGCTCCAGGGGAAGTTCTTTGTACTGATCGGCTCCGCGGTAGGGTAGCATCCAAATCTTAAAAGTCCGCTTCATCCTTCTTTTGTAATTCCACTTTAATATTAAAGTGCTCATGAGAATCGTCGTGGAGTGGTGTGGTTCTTTTATATTGCAGGTACTGCGTTAATGAAAAATTATTTTTGACAAAGGCTCTCATTTTTTTTTTTACTTCCATTGGTAAACACTTGTCTGTAACCCAGTTGCAGAAAGGAATCGGATAAAATACCAAGAAGGCTTTATATCCACTCGCAGTTTGCACGGAAGAGCAACTGCCGTAATTCTTGACACCTGACACACCACTATGGGATTTTAGGTGTTACATCGAGGTATGAATTCAGCTTACAGACGCCAATTTTCTCGAAGACTCACAAGACCCTCGTAGCAAGAGTGAAAGGGACCTCTGTTAGGGCTAAATCTTTTGTCACTAACATTTCTGTCAAAAAAGACACCCTCAAATGATACCTCGACTAGCACGCCAAACGTATTTAGCGGGTAAATCGTCGAAAACAAGATGCCTCACCTCAAATGGTTCTGTAAACAAATTTCTGTTACTTCATTTTGTGTGACACTAACATCTCACTGTGGCAAAGGGTAGTGACCAAATGCCGAGATCCACTTTTGTAGGTGTTTCACGTCCATCACGAAACGTATGAAACACGGATAAATTACATTACCGTCTCTTAACATAAGTCTGTACGGATGAGACCGTACGTAACTCAAAACGAACACATCAGAAGCCGTCTTAATTTGAAAATAGAAAAGCCAGGTGGAACCGGAACGTCGATAAAGAAACATGCATCCTGAACGAATTCAGTAGTTTTCTCAAACTAGGTCAATCTGGAACTTGATCTGCACCGTGGACAACACTCCGAATTACATTTTCAGTGGTTCCTTCCCCCGCATAGCTTCCTACCTTGCAAATTGCACTGACACTACACCAGCGGCTTCTACTGTAATACGGCAATGCATGGCAAATCTACATCTGAATTAAGAGAAACATATTAGCCACTTACCTCTGTGTTTTAATTGAGATCTGACCTTGAACTGTACTAAAATATATATTTCCGGGTAGATGAAGTCTTGGTGAGTTGTGGTGCAACTGTTCAGATAACACTAATAATCGAACTTGCTCGCCCACACTGGAACTTTATCGCACTTACACCAGCCGCCTTCCGTGGTGAATTTAGGTCTTCTTCGAAATGACGTGGATGGATAGGTCGTGTGCAGGCGGTTAGTAAAGACAGACAACTAGCTGTGGCAAATTAGCTACTATAGGAACCATGCTTGTCATCTTCCTTCTTGTGTTACTCTCCCCAATCCTGAATATTTCATGGCTTGCTCTGTACGTTATGTACTTCTTAAGAAACATTATGTAGGCCCTCAACAGCACGGGCTTCATCACAAAACACTGAGTAATATTGTTTTTGTTTCGGCTTATATTTTACTATTGCAGTCGCTGTGATCAAGGGTTTTGCGTTTACACGTGCACAATATGGAAATATTTTACGAACACGAAGACTGTTGTTATTATGTAATGACAAACATTAAACGCCTGCATACTGTATTTGGCGATTAATTAGTAACCTCTTGTGTTATTATTTTTATTATTGTTATTATTATTATTTAAATATTTCATAACTTATTGTATTTTAAAATATGTTAATATTTTCACCTAGTCTAGCGTTGAAGTTGGCCTGAAACTACTAGGGACTGCGTTCTGCCAATTTTAGTTGATTTACTGATTAAGTTACACTGAAAGGGTTTTCTGTGAAATTTACAGTAGCCCATTGGCAGTTACATTGCTGTATTTCACACTTGCACTATATTGTTGTTAGTTAAAAACCAGTGCTGTATATTAATACATATTAAAATATTGTACTCAAGTCACACAGTACTGTAAAAGACAAAGTAACCTACTAGCAACTACGTGGCTACCAGTTACGAGAGTTACAGCTGTTTTCGCCAGCAACTGTCGAATGGCACTCTGTGCAATACTTTTAAAAAGTGACTTGATGGCGGCTAGGTGTTTGTGTTTTATATTACAGTACAAATAACAAAAAGACAAATAGGTTTATGGGACCCATGGCTAACAGCAGTGGAACTGTAATAAAACGATTTATAGCAAAGCTTATTTTTCTTGAACATTTCATTTAATTCACTGACCACACAATCATTTAATCAGTAGGCCTCCAGGGCTCAAAATTCCACTGAATATAGTTTTCACATTTCATATTTTTAGATTTTTTTTTTTTTTTTAGATTTTTAGATTTAAGAAAACACCAGTACAAAATACCATTTCTGTCAATAAAAGGAGAGGTAAATGTCTTCAGTTAACCTGGGTAACATAACAAATGACAATTTCCATTAAAATGTGACTTCTTAATATGTAAATAGCAGTGACTGCTAAAATGGCATATTACCTTCGGATACTTCCAGTCGGAATCAATGCTGATAAGGAAGCCTTCCCTCTGAACAGTCCTGCCATTTCTTCTGTTTGTTTCCCCTTTGGCACTACATTTAGCCCCATCAGGATGTATTATTTATGATTTATTCTACTAGTAATGTGCAAAGACTTTAAATAAGAAAAAATGCAAAGTATGCAAACTCAAAACTCTTTGCTTGTGGAGAGCCATCTGGATTAGTAGTGTTATATTAGCCCATGTTACATTTGTTGTGAACAACTGTCACACATTTAAGGGCTAGGTGTAGATGTGTCTGTGCTGCAACAAAGTCAGATTCTAATGGGGGAATTACAACTTTACCCTCAGCTGAATGCATCCATTTTCCAGATCCCAAAACAGAACTTCGTGAAAAACCATACGTATAATATTTCAATTTGACAACTACATTCTTAAAGGAAAAGGTTCTACTTGGAACCAACTGCAAGGACCTTGACCAACTATTTGTTGCACAGTCTGAAACAAAACTTTGATATTTATGATATATTAATGGGATAATTAACAGACTGTATATGATGAGCCTGGGAACGTCTGCGATCATAGGAGCCATTCGTGTGTTGTATATGTTGTATGTAAGTTTAGTTTGTTTTTGGGATGTCACTCTAGCAGTACACTAGGTGGAATTCATGTTGTATGTCAGGTGGTGGGTTTATGTTTTAAATAGGTATAGGAAGTCAGTTGTACTTGGTTACTTTTGAACTTTTAAATCAGTCAAACTCGTGTCTGAATGGAGCTGGTGTTGCATTTATTTAAACTCATCCACACTGCAGTGACTGCACCCCTTTTCATAGATGCAGGTGTATATATATATTTCCACAAGAATGTCCAGTTACACGACTAGATAGTCTTGGCAGTAATTATTCAGAAACACACATGAACAAGAACCCATAACAGATACCAAAAAGAAAACAATAAAGGCATTTAAGTGGAATTGAGGGTAAGGAGGTTGCCAAAGATGTGCGTAAGCAGTATGAACAGGTGTTAAAAACCTGTGTAGGTTTTCACTCTGGCATAAGTTTATCTGAATAATTGGTGTGCTTCTGAATTAAGACGAATGAACACTGATTAATTATGAAATGTCTTCGTTATTATAATTGTTAACTCGTGGGTCTTTATCCCAACATTCCCTGCTTGGAGGAGCCCAGAAGCTCAGATGGGGAAGTGAGGCACCCCCTCCTCTGGAGGGAGCCTGTTGTCACGGTGGGCTGGACATGTGTAGGGAACTTTTGCCAAATCCCTGTCATGGTGAAGGGGCCCCACTCTGCTCTGGTGGACACTGGGTCTATAGTAACCCTGGTGTGACCTGACATGGTGCGAAACTGGACAGTTTGAACCAAAAGCTGCAGGAACATGCTGTGATGTGCGAGCTAGCATCCATGAAGGGAAAAGTGAAATTGACTTGAATAGTGGGGGGCAGATTTGTGTGTCACCCTGTGTGGATAGCAGCCATACAGGACCCTTGTATGCTAGGTTTTTTGAGAAGCACAGGCTACCAGCTGGACCTACAGAGGAGCACACCATATGACTCATATTGTACATGCCCTGCCCTACTGTCTCCTGCTTGAGTTAACTACCCCAATGTCTCCTCAAGGATACATCCATCCATAGGCCTCTGCCACACTGCTCTGAACCAGCAGCAGTCCCAGATGAGAGATGAGGTAACTCTGTGTGCAGTGAGGGAGAACTGGAGCAGGAACTGTGATGGCCTAGACCACCAGCAACAGATGTGGCAGCTGCTGTCTGAGTTCAAGGACAGCTTTGCCCTAAGTTTGGAGGGGGTAGGTCAGACTCATCCAGTGGAGCATAAGATTGACACAGATGATGTGCTGCCCACCAGGTCATGGCCCTGGTGCTTCTGACTGGCACACCAGGAATCTACAGACAAAGCACTGCAACAGATGCAGCAGGCTGGCATCATTGGGCGCTCAGACAGCCCCAGGGCATCCCCAGTTATAATGGTCCCTAAAAAGGGTGGCCAGTGGAGGTTTTGTGTATTATAGACAGTTTAATGGGGTAACCAGGAAAGGTGCAGACCCGCTTGCACCGGTGGCAGGATTGTCCTGGTTCTCATCATTAGACCTCCACAGTGGCTACTGCCTGGTGCCCCTCTCCGAAGTAGTGAAGCCAAAGACTGCTTACTGCACCACCAGGGTGCTATTTCCAAGTTCTCTCGTTTGGTCTCTGTAATGCTCCCCCCATCTTTGAGAGGCTGATGGACAGGGTGTTGGCAGGCATCACCCAGCAGGAGTGTCTAGTTTATCTGGACAAATGCCTATGACAGTTCTTTCCAGCCTGCCCTGGGAGTGCTTCTGCTGATGCTCAAACCTCTCTTGGAGTACCACTTGTCCTGCATGTTTTACATCTCTCCCTGCTCCAACACAGCTGATTCAAATGATCAGTTTGTTATTAGGCAGCTTCAGGAGTTCATAAGTTGATCATTTGAATCAGCTTTGTTGGAGCAGGGAGAGATCTAAAACATGCAGGACAAGTGGTACTCCAGGAGAGTTTTGAGAAATGCTGCTCTAGAGAATTACCGCAGTTGGTCTGAAGCTCTGCCCTGACAAGTGTCATTTTTTGCAGAGAGATGAACTTTTTGGGGCACAAACTTGGGGCAAAGGGCAGTATGGAGAACAAAGTGCAGGCAGTCAGGCTGCCCTGACCGACCAGCCACAGATTAAGAACTTTCTAGGCCTGGCCTCCTATTACAAGAGATTTGTGCAGGGCTTCTCCTGCATTGCCACCCCATTGGATTGCCTGATACAAAAAGACAGGGTCTTCTCATGGACAGAGTTGTGTTAAGCTCACACTCATTGGTCCCTTTCTTTCTAAAACACTTGAACATGTAGTGGCTAACTGGCTACCCCCCTGTCTGTCCCACAGCAAGCTTCTTAACCCCTTTCAGTCTGGCCTCAGGGCTGGTCATTCCCCAGAGATCGCCCGATGCTCCATTAATCAGGCTCTTCAATCAGCCAGAGCTTCCTCCCACTCCTCAGTCTTGATTCTTCTGGTCTTTTCTGCAGCCTTTGCTACAGTGGACCAAACCTTACTTCTGTCAACCCTGGCTATGTTAGCGATTACTGATGTCGCCAACCATGACTCAGGAATCCCAGGGCACACACCACACCACAGAGATAGAGTTCGTTAAAATGGATCTCTATTATAAATTCATTTACACCGCTCAGATGAGAATAGCCAGAAGGAGGCAACTGCCATTCAGTAGCTCTGGTCTGACCAGGGTCTATAAAACAGCACAACCTCACACCACACAAGATCAAAGAGAGCACTCCAAGGCTAGGTTAAATCATGCGATTATTCAACAGAACCACATATTTCCCTTACACAGCACACTACCACTACCATGTGCAATTCAAGCAAGCAAGACAACCCTGTGTTAACCGAGAGCCACTTCAGTCATTTCGCCCTCCATATGCTACCACCAGGCTAAGGGTAGCCCTGCATATGGCCAAGACAACCCAAGGGAAGGATGATGGATAAAACTGCAATAAGATAAGATAAAAAGAGAAAAGAAAAAAATGTCCGTTTGGTCGGGTTCCCACCAGGGCCACTGAGTGACTCTCCAACTTCAGATCACCTGAGTCTGTCTGAAATTTTATTTTGAAGTGCAATGATGCTGCTGCGGGGTTCGCGTGATGAGGTCGCTTCCCCGACATCAGCTACCAGGAAATAGGACGGACCACCTCTACCCCACGGTGGTTGGAAACAAAATTGGGTGAGTGGGCTACAGTGTACAGCCATGACATCAACATCCACACAAGAATGAAGGGGATCACTGTTCCTTCAGCTGGGCTTGGGAGCGCTGTACAGATTCAGTGACCACTCATTCCTCAGCTCCTCCTCATCCATCTCTCCCTCCCTGCAGCCGCACAGCAACAGTCTCAGTAGCAACACTCCGCCGTCGTTAGCCAGCACAGCCTATAGTCAAACAGGGTTGGAAGAAGTCCCTGATCTCTCCGAGCAGAGTTTTGTTGGCAGCCGGGTCGGGGCAAGCAGAAAGCAAGATGGGCAGTCTGGTCAGCTCTTGTCAGTGGCTTGTCCCTCCTGGAAGCGTTCTCCTGCTGCACCTCAGTTGGGCCCTTTTATTCCCCCATTTCCAACCCACAGCGCAGCACCATCATTCAATCAATTACCCACAGCTGTCTGCGATCATCGCTTTAAGTGAGTAATCATCGGGAGTGCCTATCTGAACACAAACAAAACAAACCATCAGAAACACCTAACACCCGCAGCACAGCCCACCAATCAAGCATATCCGGATCACATGCTGGACAAGGTAAAAGTGTTGCACATGCATGACATCATCCCCACATGACACTGACACCACTCTTCTTTGGGTTCCTACCTCTCTGGACAATCTTTCATAGTGTCATGGAGTCATGGTGGTTTGTCTACACCCTAAAGCCTGCCTACAGGTGTCCCTCAAAATTCTGTACTTGGCCCTGTAAGATTTTGGTCCAGATCCCTAAACTAACTCACTCAGTGCAGCAAAAGATAGCACAGATCCTCTCACTTAAGGTATGCTAATACCTGTATTCATTTGTCTAGATGGCCTTAGTGTAACCACAGTTCTGCTTGCAGACTTCAATTGTCACTTTGGCCATGGCTGGCCAATGCAGCAATTGGTGCTTCTAAAGAAACCGGTGATGGGTGATTGAGAACTGTTCTTGCTAGGGAAGATAATGCAATTACCAGACCTCCTGTATTTCACCACCTGTATGCTAATTATTGTCGATCCTGATCAAAGCTCTGTATCATTATAAAGAATTCTTTCACTAAGTGCTCGGGGGTCAGATTGACTCCGCTGAACCCAGAGTGCGTTTTCACGTATTTCTGACAACTGCCGTTCCCGTAAATAAAGAAGTCTTTTCTGCGAAGATCGGAATTGCGCCTTGTTTTTCCTTACAGCCCCCTCTTCTTCTCTCCTTACATGCAACCTCTTGGCTCTGTCATCTCCTCCTATGGTTTTTCATACCACGTCTATGCTGACAACATGCAACCTTTCCTGCCTTTTCCACCATCTGACACACAAGTCTCTGCGCATCTCAGCTTGCCTGAAGGATATTTCACAGTGGATGATGGAGCACTGCCTAAAGCTTAACCTGGCTAAGACTGAGGTGCTTTACATCCCCTTCAGGCCTTCAAGACCCCTCCTTCAGCGTAGATTCTACAAGGTTTTTCACCAATAGCACTGCTATTGTCAAAAGCCTTGGGGTAATGCTTGATAACCAACTGTCTTTCTCCTCTCAGGATCTGCCTCTATCTCACTTCAAAGTCAACACAGCTCCTAGTTCAGGCCCTGGTCCTCTCATGCCTGGACTACTGTAACTCCTTCTTTGCTTTTCCTCCTGTCTGTGCCATCAAACCCCTGCAGCTAATCCAGAAGGCAGCAACACAACTTGTCTACAACCTCCCTAAGTGCAGGCTTCACACTCATCCTCACCTTACTTCACTGGCCTCTCATTATCACTCACATAAAGTTCAAAATTTTGGGGCTGGCATACAAGACAGTGAATGGGACAGGTTAAATTACTCTTCAAACCAAATGCACCACCCAGATCATTATGCTCTGCAACCATGGGGCAACTGATTGTCCTATCCTGATGGGGTTGCCCCTCTCAGACCCTGTCTGTGCTAGTCCCTCCGTAGCGGAATGAACTCCTCGCAGGGGGAAGGACAGCGGAATGACCGGCCATCTTCCAATGCAGACTGAAGACCCACATCCTCAGACTGCATCTCAGTTCCACCTGAGCCCCCACCCCCAAACACCTGCTATTTGTATTACCTGCTGTTTATTTTACATGTAGTTTCGCAATGTGTTTCGGATTCTGTGATCTAGTGACTGATGTATGGTAGTATACTTGTGTTCCCTTGTCTAATCAGATTGCACAAGTTAACTTATGCTCGGGCTTGAATAGTGTTATGCTCACAGTCACTGGTGTGGAACTGTGTTAGGCTGGTCTGACACTGTTGCTCATTCAATTGAATGGATATCCTTCTGTCTCTTCTGGGGGTAGTTGCACTGGATAATAGCAGCTGGCAAATTAATATAATGTAATGTAATGTAAGAGTGCAGGGATCCTTCAGCATCCTGCAAAGAGCTTTGATTGAGGTCCCTGTGCTCACACCGCCTGACCCACTCTGCCATTTCTTCTGAGCAATGATAGTAATGGGGATATAATGTTAGCTCAGATGAGGCCAGAGGGGGAGAGGGTGGTGGCATATTTCAGCAGGACACTGCTACTTTATCACATGCCGGAAGCACATCGCTATGCTGATGGCAATCCAGCACTTCAAGTACTACCTGTGTGGCCTACCCTTCACAGTAAGGATGGACCACTCTGTTCTCCAGTGGCTCATATCTTCCAAGGGGCCAGAGGGGTAGGTCGCACAATGGATTGAGGAGCTCCAGGTCTTCACAGTGGTGCAAAGAGCTGAGGTACGTCACACTAGCGCAGTCACCCTGTCTCAGTGTCCCTGCAGTGCAGCCGGGTGCCACTACTGTGAGCAGACAGAGGCCTGAAAGATGGCGCTGCATGCCCAGGAGGGGATTCTGACACAGGATGTGGGACAGGCATGCCTCTCTGTTCTGAGCTGTGGGTGGATGACACAGTAGAGTGGAGACAGCAACAGGAGCAGGACCCAAATCTGCAGTCTATGCTCTTGTAGGTACAGGCACAACAGCAGCTGCCATCCGGCTCTTCCGGCGCCATGTGAGTGGCAGCCTGTTACGGCAGCTCCGTACTCTTTTCTACTTTTTTCTTAGTTCTTTGTGTGTTTTTGGTTCACTTTGTGTAATTTATTGTTACACATTAGTACATTTAGCAAGAGCGTAATTATGGATGTGCACTTGGCGACAATCGTAGTTTGTCTCTTGCTCTTCTATGGACTTTTGGACACGGCGTTGGGGGAGCCATTCAACCACGGCTCCATTGTTTACACTCGTGGTCAGCTGTTAGCTCTGAGCCACACACGACTCCTCTGCGCAGAGAGACTGGAGATCCCCGCGGAGATATGGAGAAGGAGAGGCTACAGAGCTGGAGTTAAACGTTGGGAGCGGAGGAGACAATATAAACCATGTATACCATCTGTCATTATGGGGAACGTAAGATCTCTCCCTAACAAGATCGAGGAGCTAACGGCGCCTACGCGGCTGCAGAGGGAGTACCATGAGTGCAGTCTCATGTGCTTCACCAAGACATGGTTGAATGAACTTTCTCCCGACTCTCTGATTGCCCCGGATGATTTTCAACTTGTGCAGGAAAGCAATGAAGAGTGGTAAGAGGAAGGGCGGGGGTATAGCTATGTTTATTAAAGAGAGATGGTGCAACCCAGGACACATTAGTGTTAAAGAACAACGCTGCACTAGAGACATTGAACTGCTAGCTGTTAGCATTCAGCCATATTACCTCCCGAGGGAATTCTCGCATATCATCGCGATAACTGTGTACATCCCCCCCTCTGCCGATGCTGCTGCAGCCTGTGAGCTCGTTCACTCTGTCGTCTCTCAGCTTCAGACAAGGCACCCCCAATCTCTCCTTATCTCTGGTGACTTTAACCACGCTTCTCTGTCCTCAATTCTCCCAAACTTCACGCAGTACGTGAAATGCCACACCAGGGACAATAAAACTTTGGACTTACTGTATGCAAATATCAAGGATGCATACACCTCAACCCCCCTCCTCCCGCTGCGTCGCTCAGACCACAACCTTGTCTATCTGCTTCCTGACTACACTCCCATAGTGAATAAACAACCACCTGTGAAAAGGTCTGTGAGGGAGTGGTGTGATGAGGCAAGGGAAAGACTGAGGAACTGTTTTGTAACAACAGACTGGGAAGCACTCTGCAGTCCTCATGGGGAGGACATTGACAGCCTGACTGTAAGGGCTCAGGCAAGGACTCAGTCGCAGACCAAGAGAGCTTCAGGTTCCAGGCGGGTTTATTAATGATGACAGGCAAGTCGCGAAACAAAAGCAGGCAGGGTCAAAAACCGGAAGGCAGTCCGTAGACAAAAACAGGGTCGGTAACAGGAGCAGGCAGGGTCAGCAACCGGGCAGGCAAATGATCAGGCAACAGGACAAGACGGCAGGCAGAAAACAAAGACGAAGGGCAGGCAGAGTCAAAACACAGAGAAATCAGAAATCCAGAAAAAACTGCGGGAACAAAACAGGTACAAAAACACTGAGACGAACCGGCAAACAAGACAGGAACTAGCAGGGTAGAAATAGGGCTGGGCTGATGAGGAGATGGGATGCAGGTGGGCAGGCAGGCAGGTGAAGGTAATGGGGCAATCAGGTGGGCGGGAACCAGGTGGGAAGCAGGGCGGGGCTGGAACACAAGGAAAACAAAAAGCACATGGACAGGGAAAAACAAAAACACCACAGCTAGGGGGGCGGAGCCCTGACACTGACTCACTGTATCACAGACTATATCAGTTTCTGTGTGGAGAACGCTGTGCCTTCCAAGAAGGTGCGGTGTTTTCCCAACAATAAACCCTGGGTGACGTCTAAGATAAAGGCTCTACTGAATGAAAAGAAGAGAGCGTTTAGATCGGGTGACAGAGAGCAGCTGAGGAGGGTCCGGAAGGAGCTCAGGCAGGTCATCAGGAAGGGGAAGGACAGCTACAGGAGGAAACTGGAGAAGTGGCTGGAACAGAACAACATCAGGGACGTTTGGAGAGGACTGAAAAACATATCTGGGCATGGAAAAGGAGAGGGGGGAGACCAGTCCAGTAGAGATAAGGACTGGGCAAATGAACTGAATCTGTTTTTTAACAGATTTGATTCTGCCCCCACTGCCTCAACCACCTACCCTGCCCCCTCTTCACACTGCCCCGGGCCATCCTCCACCACCCCCCTGGACCCGTCCTCCTCAACCAGGCCACACCGGCATTCACCTACATGGAGCATTGACTACCTCACCAACAGACCACAGTATGTGAGACTCCGTGACTGTGTGTCTGATGTGGTGGCCTGTAGCACAGGTGCCCCTTGGGGTACGGAACTCTCTCCCTTCCTATTCACACTCTACACCTCAGACTTCTGCCACAACACCAGCAACTGCTACATCCAGAAGTTCTCGGGCTCTCCTCAGGGCCTTCTATGACAAGGTGGTGGCTTCAGCCATCTTTTACACCGTGGTCTGTTGGGGAGGGGGCTGTACAGACAGGGACAGGAAGAGACTGGACAAGCTGATCAGGAGAGCAAGCTCTGTCCTGGACTCTCCACTGGACTCTGTGGAGGAGGTGGGTGAGAGGAGGATGCTATCCAAACTGGCATCCATCATGGACAACACCTCCCACCCCCTGTGTGAGTCTGTGGTGGCCCTGAGCAGCTCCTTCAGTGAGAGCTTGCTTCACCCACGGTGTTAGAAGGAGCACTACCACAGGTCATTCATTCCAACTGTGGTCAGACTGTTTAATAATACCATTGGGCAATAAACCCCATCACTCTGGAAATAGATACTATGGTTTTTGCACATCTCTAGTTTTTGCACATCTCTGTTTTTTTTCTGGTTGCACATGTGTTCTGTAGTTCTCAATTTTCTACTTTCCTGCTTATATATAGGTTGCACTCAGTGCTCATTTCTGCACTGTATTTTTTTACTTTTCATGTGCATTTATTTACTATTTTATTGGTTCTTGGCTTTATATACATACATTACATACATTCTTTGTATTTTCTTTTGTTTTTTGTATTTTTTACCTTATTACACTTTGCCACTCTTGCTTTTTTACCTCTGTCTTAATGCTGCTGTGACATGTAAATTTCCCCGCTGTGGGATCAATAAAGTTCTATCTCATCTCAGTGATCGCCACAGTGACAAAGGGCTGCAGTCTAAGTTTGAAGCCCTGCACCTGTGGGAGGGTGTTCTGCAGTGTGCACGGAAGGAACCTGCTGCTGGGGAGGAGTAGTGGAAAGTCTAAATCCCTAAACGACTGCAGGAGTTTGTGTTAGAGGTAACTCATGGAGCTGCAGGGGCTGGGCATTGTGGGGTAATTTTGGGGTCATTCCCTCTGTTGGAATAATGTTACTTGATCATGCAATTATTCTGAAAGCTTTTTGGAAGCTGTGAGGCTCTGCTATTTAATCATGATGCTGTGCTCTTTTTAGCAACATGTGGTTATGTTGCTCTTATATAAAACAAAAGCATAATTAATGAATTCCCAATGCCAATTTTTCACTGAATGACCTAAGATACATGATTGTAATGCATAAACAACTCAGCAAAAGGACAGCTTAATGTCATTGTGTTCATACAGTTCAGTATATTATGCCAAATGCCCAAAATAAAACAGTCCCACTTCATTCCTGCCTGACTGGTCTGCCTTTCTCCTTCAAAACTGCTCAGTTTGCTTAACTGTTAATACACAGGGCAACATAAGATTCTCAGTGAAACATCATAGCACCACAAAAAGGTTTAAGGCATTCCTACTAGGAAGCTAGTCTTTATTGAGGGCATATCCTAATAATTAAGCAGAATGCACTTAATAGGTAATGTAAAAGTTGGAGTGAAAAGTTGTAGACTGAAATTATTGGTTTAAAAATTTAAATACAGCCCACTAATACGAGTATAGTGCATAATGTGCAAAATAATAATAAGCAATACCTTTAATCCACAGTATTACTTTGAGAAATATACGTGACATTCCTTCTTTCCTCAAACTTTATTTCCTTATCCTTACCATAACCATAGTAAAATGAGGCAACTCCAACCTACTTCAACAGCAACTTAATTTAATTTTTATTTATTTATTTTTACCCTTTTGGCCTGCTGGTCTTTGTTAGGGCTGGGTAGCCTTAGAAAGGCTGCAGACTTTGGTGGTCATGGTGGTGCTGCAGCATTTCCTTATGGTAGTACCTGAGATAATCTTCAAAATAAAATTAAAAAGATATAATATATAATATATAACATCTTATTTGTATTGTATTTGTATTTGCTTTGTTGACTTCCTTTAGTTTTCTAAACTGTCTGCTTTCAAGTTAGCAGAAGTTAGAGCATGAATGGCATGCTCACATTCACTGGTCTGAGGGTGTTGTTAGTCTAGTCATACATTTGCTCATTCAGCCTGATTGGATACAGTTTTCCTGTGCTGGATGTTAATCTGGATGAGAAAAACTGCTAAATGCATGTAATGCCTTTATAAGGGATAAATCAATTATGATAGTAAACATGTGCCATATGTATAGTTCAAACAAACAAACAAAAAACCTTCCTTCCTGTGAAGGAACTATGCATTCACTCTCTTTAGTGGGAGATACAACTGGAGGACTGACCCACGATTGCAATAATATACTACAACCTAACATGTATGAGTATTTTTCCTACTGTATGTGTACAATGGTCCATATGCAAACAATTAGACTGAAGTAAAAGCCCAGCAACCTTTGGTAAAACAAAGCTTTCAGTTCAAACTCACTTGTTTTGGTTAGAGGTGGCCCTCCTGAGCACATTGTACCCCCTGTAATTAATACACTTTCTCTTTTTTCCTTTCAATCCAATATGTGTGTCATGCACCTTGAATACTGCTTGTGTCCCATTAAGGCATGTAAAATGCTCTAAAAACTCTAAACATTCAAAATTTTACATACACATTGTAATAACCCATGTAATGTGACCCCGCCCCTTTTTACTGGGGGCTGCTGGGATTGTAATTTGGGGGTGTATACTGGAATGTGACGTTTTTGACTTTCTGTTTTGGTGTTCGGTGTGGGTTAGTGTGCTACGCTGTTGAGAGACTGTTCGTTTCTTTAGTTGTCCTGGGCTGTGGCTGACAGCAGCCCTTGTTTTGCGTTCCGTTCCAAATAAAGCACAACGTTGTCTGTGAACCCGTTTGTCTCCAGCGACTAGTGTGGTCTTTACAATATCATTCTTGTATATTGTATTTAATAAAGGTCATTGTTTGTTTAACATTAAAAGGCAATATTTGAAAATATTGATAGTAATATTAAACGTAATTTAAAAGTAATAATTGAAGCATTACTCTTATTTCCTGTGTAAATGAAACTTTTATTTTGACGTATTTCGCAAAAACGGTAACCTGGAAGTACTTATCGTTGCATCTTGACACTAGTCTCTTAGCTGGGCGGAGCTTGAATTTCCTGGTATCGTTAGCTAATTTATCTTCTCTAGCCTTAAAATTTGGGGACAATTTTAAGAAGGCATTGTTGACGACACCTCCACTGCATAGAGGATACGTCTGAATTCATCTGTAAGTGAAATAATTCGCTTCTCTTATTATATTTGGAATTTATAATGCAAATATGTATTGCGCAGCTGTTGCACAGCAGAGAGCAGTGCTTCTGTTTACCGCAGAAACATCGACATAAAACTAAATGTTTCGTCCATTGTCTATTGTATCATAAACGATGGTAGCGCGCATCTATTCACATAGTTATGGCTATTACATTAGCTTTGAAAACTGTTTTAAACAAGGTCGCTGGTGCATGTCCTTAAGTTCACGGCAGTCATTTAAGATGGGTAACGTTAGACTACCTGACTAGTTATATGATGTGGAAATGTCTGACCATGTTCGTGAACTAGCATGTTTCTGGAAAGTGTCTTAAAAACAGTCAGGAATATGGTTTCGCATTCCATTCGTGGCAGTGGGGGTACCTAACCCGTCGCCTGGTTTCCAAGGTGCACATAACGAGCTAACGTCAGACTTTTACGGGAAACGAATTTGGAGTGGGATCGTTGACCGAGAGGAATTTTAGCTTTATCGCTAGCTCGTTAGTGAACGTTAATACCATAACATCAGCGGGACAATAATCGCTTTCTCTTTCTTCCTGGTTCGCTCGCGCAGTGGATGTTGGGTAGTAAGGACTGTTGTCTAGAATGGAAGTGAATGGCATATGTGCCGTTCTCTCACTCCGAAGCATCTCTTTATCTTTACTGTCATTTTGTCAAAATCATCTCGGTTACTATGGCTACGTTCACACCGCAGGTCGTAATACCCAGTTCTGATTTTTTGCCTATATCCGATTTTTTTTTTTTTTTTTACCGTATGTTTACATCTACTTTCAAAAGTGACCTATATCCGATACGCGTGTTTACACTTGCTAATATCTGAAACGACCCGCATGCGTAAACGATGGTTTGGTTACCAAAATCAAGCACTGTACACTGTGCGAAAATGGACGCGACCAATATAGGCTTGATGTTAGCACTACGAAGCATGAGGCGTCCACAAAACATTGGCTATATTCTGCGTAGAAGGAAAAAGGCTGTTATTGCAGCCTGTTCTTACGCGGCAATTATTGCTGCTACAGCTATTAAAAGAGAAGTTTGGGTGCGGGAGAGGACTAGGGACTGGTCGGAACGAGTTGTCGCGGACTTCGACCAAGACCAGTGGCTCACTGACTTCAGGATGGGTAAACAAACGTTCGACATGTTGTGCGAACGGTTATCACCAAGCCTCTCCTACGAGGATACGGTTTTTCGTCGGGCCATCCCAGTGCAGATGCGCGTTGGGGTTGCACTGTGGTGACTTGCGACAGGAGCGGGCTGTCGCACACTGGCGCATCTGTTTGGTATAAGCAGCGCATCAGTGTGTCTGATAGTCCACGAGTTTTGCCAGGTCGTGCGAGACAAGTTGTGGCGTGAGTACATCAAACTGTCACAACATGATGAGCTGCAAAACATCATCCGAGGGTGCATCAATAGACAGTGAATGCGTGCATCTGATAACAGGCCTACGTCATTACACAGCAAAAAAGTACAAGATTGTCGCGGTTTAATGACGTACGAAACGCAATGCTAGAGAATATCCGATCTGGCTGTTGAGACGACAGTCACATTGGCACATACCCGCTTCATATCTGATTTATTTCCACATATGGAGGAGGCCTGAATCTGATCTGAAAATATCCGATCCCATGTGCTTTTTTCCTGTTTACACGTTCATTT
The DNA here is from genome assembly GCF_013368585.1 of Megalops cyprinoides. NCBI lineage: Eukaryota > Metazoa > Chordata > Actinopteri > Elopiformes > Megalopidae > Megalops > Megalops cyprinoides. Next base: position 71,757,500 of record NC_050583.1, read on the forward strand.
AACACATCCGAACTGTGTCACATGTGAGCAAAATATCGGAATTGGGTCACTTTACACTGACGGTGTGAACGTAGCCTAAAAGGCCCTGTTTACACTTGGTTTTAAAATGCGTCGTGGGCGATCGAATCACAAGTGGACAGCGCTAAATATAAGTGTAAACGACCACCAAGACGCATTGTGATCCGATCACTCAAACCACTTGCCGAGGTGGTCTGGGACGCATTTGACCGCGTATCTTTTGCAGTGTAAACGCTAGTGTCCGTAATTCAGTAGTATAACATATGCAATATTCCCTCTAATATTCAACGCAAGGGAAAGGAGATGGAACTCTCACTCATGTAGGTGTCATCATGGAATGAATGTGTGGTGACCTCACCACTCCCCGCTGTTATCTGCTAATGCACCGCAAGGAAGCTATATCAAATGCAAAAATGAACAATCTCCAAAAATTAATACAAAATATTCCTCAAAGTCTGATGCAAAAGGTTTATTGTACATGGTTCAAAATCACATACAGTAAACTGAGCTGGTCGGCGCGGAGCAGTAGCGTCATCAGTCATAACCCCAAGCAGTCCCCTAAGCAGTCTGGCAAGCAGTCAGCCCAATCCCCAAATGCATCTCCCTTTTTATGCTTATTCCCTTAGCCCCTCCTGGAGCTTAGACTCAGACCCCCTCCTTCAGTTTCATAACACACATTCTGTACACTATTTTCCAAGATCACACCTGTCTAATTAAAAATAATTACCCTGCCTTGGCTGTATACTATTATCTCCAAGACTGCGCATATCCAATCTATAAAAAATAACTGTCCTTTCTTGACCTGCTCTGCCTTGGCTATATTCCATAAAGAATCCCTGTTTGTGACCCCCCTTTTTTAGAGTTCAACTCTTTTATCTTACACTCAGGGTCCATCCTGCGAGCAGCGCTCGGACAGTGTCCAACTCTCATTAACAGCCCCACAACAGGCCTTACTTGGCATACAGGTATCTCACAGCTGTGTACCCCTCCCGCAGTCTCCTGTACTCTCTTAACCCTTCTTTCTAGTTTCTGCTCACAGGCATACAAAGTATAATAGGATACAAATTGAAGGAAATAGCCTGTTAGCTAATTCGTTTTTCCAATGCCATTAATTTCCTGGCACACAGTGCATAAAGTCTTTCTGAAATCCGCGGCAAAAGTTCAGTTTTTTCAACGCGCTCGAAGGCAAATTCTGGACCTAAAAAAACGGAAGGAGGAGTTTCGCAAACACATCGGAGATCACGGAGGTTCCCATAGGAATGAATGGACTTCTGGTTGACTCGCATATGAACACAGAGCTTCCTGAGACCCAACCTAGTGATTTGTGTCCTCTGTACTAGACATTCTGTTCACATGCATCTCCTTTTACATTTTTGAGCTACTCAATTAATTCCTGTTGTGTTGTAAAGAGGACATCCTGGCCTTTCTACTGATATGCAGTTTGATAGGCTGGAATGCTGGGAACTTCCTCTTTTTTTAGATTCAAAATGGCCGGCATAGGAACACGCACATTTTATAGAAAGAGGAGAAGTAAGTCAAATATTGTTGAATATTTTTTTTACTATGATTATCAGATATGTTCTTGTTTATTAAAACGTCAGGAATGATATATTTAATTCTAAAAGCAGCTAAATTATTTGTGTTTTGAAATAATAGCCCTTTTATGAATGTCCATTATAGTGGACACCAGGACCATTTTAATGTAGGGGAGTGCGGGGCACAACCTAACACATTTTGGTTTTTGCGAAATAATTAAAAAAAAATTAAGTTGGAATGATCATGTTTTTATACAAGCAACATATACATCTCTGCTACAAACGAACACTTGAACTTTGTTTCTAGCACCTACCGTTCATGTACAATTCCACCGAAAATGGCGGGAGGTGCAATGTTACACCTTACCCCATGGGTGGGGTTAATTGTAACAGACAGAGGGTTAGTTGTAACACTTGCTAGAAAAGTCTGATGAATTTGTGCAAACTAATTTTTGCAAACTAATTCAATATAATTCTATACTGTATGAAACAAATATATTTTCTAACCATATTGCATTATATATTATCTATCTATATGACAGACAGACAGATCAATCGATAGATTTTTTTTTTCTTATTTGATGTCTCATTCTGTGGATAAAAAAGTTACATGAAATTAGTTGTTTTTATTTTATACGAGAGAGAAATAACTTCTTGTCATTGTTTACGAAAGGTGGCTTAGTTGTAACACCATCTAACAACTAACCCCGCAGTATGGAGGCTGTACTTATGCCTAGCTAGTACTTGCTGTGAACTCGTCACGTTTCAAAACGGCAACAAGATGGTGATTAAAGTAATGGTTGGATTTTGTGATTTACACACACAGCTCAGTAACTGAAAAACACTTGTAATGAAAAAAATTACTTGCATGCCTTGAAAACACTCTTTGGCACAGATTTCCTCAAAACGCTGACAAATCTTTCTGAATTTTCGCTGGAGACCGTGGCTAGGAAATGTGGTAATGTGGCGAGGAGCACACGCTGCTTGACCTTGTATATAACATAAAAAGTCCAAGTTACATTTTGCCCTGCGTTAGGTTGTTCCCCGTGCTCCCCTACTTAATGACACAAGATTGTTGAGGGAGATTCAGATTTGGACCTGTCAGATGATGAGAGAGATACGGAGTGTTCCTGAATACTACTCCACAAGAAATTAAGATCTTTTTTGGCATATCAATCCACATGGCCTGTCTTGGCTATCCCAGAAGTAAAATGTTTTGGATGAAAAAAACAAAAGTGCCAATTATAACCAGCAAAATGACAAGGGATAGGTTCTTCAAGTTGAGAAATTCACTCAAGATTGTTGATGACCTGGCTGTAACAGAGGAAACAAAGAAGGCAGACATTACTTGACCGTGTGAGGCAAGGCTGTCTCAGCCTCCCAAGGTCACAGACGGTCTGCATTGATAAGCAAATCATTCCTTTTACAGGCCGCTGTCCAGTCAGGCAATATGTTCCAGGCAAGCCCTACCCCACTGGCATAAAGGTCTTTGTCCTTGCTTCTCCAAATGGTCTGATGCTGGATTTCGAAGTCTATCAAGGGAAGAACACATTCATGGGACAAAGACTGGGCGTTGGAGCAGCAGCAGTTCTATGCATGGTTGAATCTGTTCCGGCAGGAAGTCACCTGTTCTTTGATCATTACTTCACAACAGTTGAACTTCTGGATGCATTGCTGGAAAAGGGCTTTCCAGCAACAGGAACCATAATGAAGAACCGGGTCCCAAAGATGTGCAAGCTGCCGGGAGACAAGCAGCTTCATAAAGATGGGAGAGGAGCATGAGTGTCAGTGGTCAGACAGAGTCCTGAGCTGGACCAGATGGTCTAATAAAGAAAAAACCCAGGTCCAAGTAAGAAGACCAGCAGTGATCAAAAAGTATAATGACATGGGTGGTGTGGACATATGTGACCGTATGTTGAGCTTTTATCTCATGTCAAACAGGACCGAGAAATGGACGTCACATGTGATAACTCGCTTCTTTGATGTTGCCATCACAAATGCATGGATACAGTACAAGTCTGACAGCAAAGCTCTGCACCGGCCAGTGAGAAACACAAAGCAGTATCTAGACTTCAAGCTACATTTGGCAGAAGAGTTGTTGGATAGTCCAGTGGTAGATGACAGCAATGACGACAGTGAAGAGGAGTATGAGCCACCAACCAAAATGCGGATCCCACAACCAGAGCCATCTGTGCACAGACTAGGAGCCACGCACATGCCAGAGATGGTGGATATCAAGCATGCAGAAAGATGCAGAAATAAGGGCTGTAAAAGCAAGACGCACATAAGATGTACCAAATGCAAGATGTTTCTCTGCGCTACCAAAAAGAGAAATTGCTTCCAGGATTATCACATCTAAAAGTAAAACATGAATAGGAGGAAGAAATGAAGAACAAAACTTGATTGGCGTGGGTTTAATAACTAAATCACAAAAATTAAGTATCTTTTCTGTGGTGGTTCACTACTGTTCATTGTTCAAATAAACATTTAAGGGCTTAAAGGAATCCATCAAATGGTATGAACATACGATAATGCGTTCAGAATATTAAATAATATTCTATTCCAAATAATTCCAAAATTGTAAATGTTCTTTTAATGAACTTGAGTCTGTTCTTGGTTTAATATCACTTTACAGCCTTAATCTGTTCATTTTTTAATCTTTAAGGTTGTTCTGTCTTTTCACACAAAACGATCCTTTTGTCCAGTTACAGTGGACATGTTGCAAAATTATAAATAAAAATAAATTTTAAAAAGTCTAAATTGTAATATGTTTTTTAACCCCGAATAGATAGGAAATCACAAAAAATAAGAAATTGGATGACACTTTTTTTCCTCGGGTCCCAGGAGGATATGGAAACCAGGCGTAAACTGAAAATCTGCACAAAGGTTCTAAATAAAAGGAGAAAAACAATCAAATATGAGTAAGTGCCTTTTATTTGGCGATTATATAATTCAAAATGTAATAAGAAATAGACCTTTCCATGTGGTCATTTCATATTTCATATAAACTATTTATTCTTTGAATTTACAGAAAATGTGCTATATCGTGATATGTATCATTATCGGGATATAAAATGACCTATATCGGGATTTGAGATTTTGGTTATATCGCACAGCCCTATGCATAGGATAGACAGAGAGGAAGGTAGACTAGAGAAAGCTTGAAGAGATGGGTTTTCAGCTTTCTCTTGAAGGCACCCAGGAAGTCTGTTCTACGAATCTCGGCAGGAAGCTCATTCCACCTGTGTGGAGCCAGCACTGAGAAGAGGCGGGTTCGAGAGATGCTGTCTTTGTGTTTCGGGACACAGAGGTGACCTGAGGTAACAGAGCGCAGCGCTCTTACTGGCTTGTAGGCCTTGATCATGTCCTGTATGTAACGGAGGGCTGATCCATTGAGTCCCTTAAAGGTTAGTAACAAGGTCTTGAATTTTATCCTTGCTGCAACTGGTAACCAGTGGAGGGACTCAAAGAGAGTTGTCACATGGGCCTGCCTGGGTAGGCTGAATGTCAGTGGGGCTGCTGCGTTCTGGATAACATGCAGCGCTCAGATGGCGTATGCCAGCGGGGCAGCCAGCAGCGAGTTGCAGTGGTCCAGATGTGACAGGATGAGAGCCTGGATCACAACTTGCTGGCTGTAGCTGCAATATGCTCCTTTGACTGAAATATTCTCCTTATTGAACCATTAAGCAAATCCTTGGTGTCTTCCTTCTATCAACCCTAGCAACTGGTGTTTTGGAAAAATAACACTCTAAAAGAATGCATACTACATGGCATTAAACAAACTACAGTACAAGTGTGGCAACTGTAGTTGTAATTATGCTCTAAGCCCTTAAAGCAGCAATGGGGAGCAGGTGAAGTATCTGTTCATTTAAGGAGCATGCTTTTAAAATAGAAAGCAGAGTAATTCAAAGAGTTTAACCAGTGTAACTTTAAGATATGATCACAGAGACACTGTTTTAAGGAATAAAAAATAAAATGTTATAAAAATTTTAGATAAAATATTGTATGAGGCTTTGATTATGGAATGGTCACACCTGAATAATATTAATGATAGTTTAATAAAAATGTATCTTACATTTAGTAATAATTCACTTTAGGCATGAGAGGATACACTCAGCTCTCACTGTGGTATGTTTCATGAATGTCATGATACAAAATTATCAAGTGGCTACAAAAATACAAACTGCGTTCAAGAAGAGTAATGGACAGAATGAGTAAAGCAAGAAACATTTCCTCTGACATGATTTTCTTTAGGGAAAGTAATGTATAGTACTTTTAGCCAGTTTTTATCTTTTATCTATAAGTCAGCATGCTCGCACAGCCACAAAACTTCTCATTTTCTGCCGTTGGCTAGTTGTGTTGTACATCAGTGGCTTTTATTTTGACTGTATGCACGTGTAGCCTATTCTTACAAAAATCTCAAGAACCTGTGGTTTTAACGCAACGTTAACCTAGCTACAGTGTGTCTAATTTACATATAATGTAAAATGTTTGCGTTGGTGACAATTTTAACATAGCCTACATTCATGAATTGGACCTGGAATTTGAGTTGTAGAAAAAAGTCTCCAGGATGCAGAATTCAAAACTGAAATACAGGAAGCTAAATTTAATGACACTGTCAGTAATTCTCATTTATAGATCATGAAAGCCTCATTCATTTTGACAAAGAAAGTGCCCTCCACTTTGATTGATACCCCTAATAAAACATGTAAAAATGAAAATAAATAAAAGAACATAAAACATATGTATATGAAATGTACATATTTGTTATTTTTTTCTGAGTAATGTCATTGCACAGCAAAGTTCTTAGCATTTTGAAAATACCCATCTGGCATGGATTGTACTTACAAGATGCCTCCTGGTTTTGTTATGAAGTTGTTAGTAAAAGTCCCGAACACCAAAACGTGTTTCGTTACGACAAAGAAGCAAAGTCGATGTTCGTAGAAAAAGACAGGAAGGTTTATTTGCACAGCTGGCCGTGGGAACATCAGCATTGAGCAGAAGTTCAACAAGTATAGTATTTTTTTTTTTTTTTATACAGTTACATTTACATGTGAGTTATAATGACCAACTGGGGTGCTGTTTCTGATTGGTTTTGTAGAGCTGTGCATAGCTAAACAGCTCCCTCTCTAATTGGGTCTTTCCTGAGCCTTGTAACCTAATTGGCTCCGTAGGGTTCAAACTCAAACTTCAGATGGAAGTGAGGTCCATATATGGTCATGGGGAACCCCATGTTCGGCAGACTGTTACCATCAAGAGGCGCCGTTTGGCTCCAGTCGGATGTAGCGGCATCGCTTTGTATTCGAATACACATCGCTTGTCTCCGGATCAAACGCCATGCTGTTCCACAAAACTGTCTCCTAACAAAGTACTGGGATTTTTGTCTATTCATATTGGCAGAAGTGCTTTGGGTTGTGTGGTTTCCTTTTTTTAACTGCTTTCAGACATTTGGTTTGCCATGCAGGAATGGCTGTTTTAAGGCAAATTAGAGCCATGATTTTGGCAAAGATGTCCTGGTACAAATCCAAGTTGCCTCTTTTGTGACTTGCCTTCAAAAGAGGCTTCTTCTTACACAATCCTGCAATGTTGAGAAAGAACCTCTGTTTGCATTGTTTATATATTTAACAAAATTTAAATGAATTATCTCAGACTGTATAAACTCATCTTTAAGTAGCTATTTATGACTGTTAGTGGTCTAAATTGACAGTTTTTCTGCCCTGCGCACCATTGCGCCCTACTGGTCCCCTTAGCTGATTTCTCAACCACTGGGTCACAACCATGGACTGTGGCAGTTTATCTTCTGGGTTACATGAGAAAAACGCTGTTTCTATTAATATTTACACAGTAGCAATAAATTAAATTTTTAATCAAGTGAACAAACAGAAGTGACATCTGTTGCATCACAAGACTGATGTTGGGGTCGAATGGCTTAAGTTGTAGGTGTCATAAGCTACCTAGTTTAGGGATGCACGATTTTGGATTTTTGCCGATATTCGATATGCCGATATTTTCAAACTCATTTTGGCCAATGCCAATACCAATATAGTATATACATTTATATATAGATGCCGTGTAATTCTAAAATGGTCTGTCTTATTTCCCATTGCATTCTCTTTATGTAGCCGCAATATTTATTTTGAATGAGCAGAGACACAACAAAGTTACAGAAAACGTTATTCACTGTCCAGTGTCGTTGTGTAAGTGTACAAGCACAAAAATTATGTGGCACCCTCTGTTCGAGTCCCAAAGCAGTAACTAGGCGATCATGGGTTGTCTTGTTTTATTTCCCATTGCCGTCTGCTTCCAGAGCCGCGTTATTTAAAATTTTTCTCATGCACCCTCCAGAAGCAGAGAAAAACTTAGCAGCACACAGCTAGAATCCTCCCAGAGTGAGAAGCTTATCTATATATTTTACCCCTCCTCGTATCACTGGTGCTTTACAAGCATTGCAAATAGCAATTTTGCTATATTTGTTTCAGATACTTTGAAATACTTCTATACATCTGAGATGTTGAAGCTTGTTGCTGGCGCTCATAATAAACATTAAGCATCATCGCGTTCGCATAGTTAACGTGTCACCTTATCGGCCAGGCACATCAGCAAAAATTTTCATATCTGCCAATGCCGATAATTAACTTCTTAAGTTTTTATTGCCAATACCGATGTTGTGCCCATATCATCGTGCATCCCTAACCTAGTTAGTTTTAATTAGTCTAGCTCCTTCTTATAACTTAGCTAGCTCTGCTGGTCAGTGTAGTCAGCTGGTTTACTAATTAGTGTGGTTGCCCTTTGGCAAGCACACTACTGTTCATGTGTGGCATTATTATTATTATTATTATTATTATTATTATCATTAGCAAGCACACTACAGTTCTTGTGTGGCTTATTAGTCTGGTAGCCCTTTGGCAAGCACACTAATGTTCTTGTGTGGCTTATTATTATTCTTCTTCTTCTAGCTCTAACTCCGCCTACAAATTCACCCCATTATAGGAAGTATAATGATATATAAGATAAGTATATTAGCAAACAGCGGTAGGGTTTTACTCCTGGCTTTTTTTTTTTTTTTTACACAGCCATTTCTCCTTGAACAGATTCTCCTTGAACAGATTCTGACAATGGTATCCCCTCACTCTGACCAGTTTGACAGTTAACATTTAAATTGCTGCAACAGAGCCAATCAGAAACAGCTGGTGTCAAGTGACTGCTGTGTCTCAGCCTGCATAGCAGGGAGGGGGAGGTCAGACACAGAAGGAGGGGAAGCGAGCCATAAGACAGTAGGGATGGGCGATACCAGTGATTTTTGTTTCGATCCGATACCAAGTAGTACTAGGGCTAGTATCCTGATACTGATATTTTTTAAAGTCATGTTGTGTACACAAATACAGGAAATACTACATCAAGAAATGCATTTAAAAGCTTACTTTTAAGACAGTACTTAGTCTATGATTTAAAAACTCAAACTTCTCTATTTTGTTTTTCATTTATTTAACAAAAACAGTGATAAAACAGAAAAAACTCTCTGCGGGGACAGAGGAAGCAACGATTCCCGAGTATTTCGCTGCAAGTCTACTTAGGGATTGGAAAGTTTGTTCATGCTCTTTCCACCAGTGTAACGGGTCTTGGTCCCGGAGAATTACCCTTTCCTCTAGCGACGCTCTAGTAGCGACGCATCTCAATGAGCGCATCAGTGCCTGCTGAGCGGTACTGTTGGGCTGACAGAGCTTGAGCGTCAAAATGCGACCATAACCCTCCTTTTGCTGTGGATGTGGTAGAGCTTTGTGTAAGTGCAGAAGACACTGGAGAGGCAGAACTTGGCACAGACGTGGAGGCAGTGCATGGTGCTTGTGACATAGGCTCATGAATTTCTTGCATTTCTGTCAGAATTTGTCTTTTTACATTTTCCATGTTGTCTTGGCTGCAAAATGCAAGGTTTTTAAAATGGATGTCTAGGAACATGCAAGCAGCAAGACTGTGAAACGTCTCAATGCCACGGAATCACCGTTGGCGCTGCTGTAACAGTTCTCTGGAAAGTGTGTTGCCTTGACACTCCGTGGCTGCAGCTGCTCTCAAAACTAGAGAAACAAGAGGGATCACCTTCGACATGGACACATATTTTGCTGCAGAAGTTTCTTGTGTTGCCTCAGTCTCAGGGCCTCAATGGTTGGCTGGATCAAGTCCAGCTCTTCAGTGCTTAAGCAGAGGGCATTCTTTCCAAGTACACAAAGTGCGGTGATGACTGCTTCCCTCTGCTCCTGAAGTCTGTCCAACATATAGAATGCAGAATTCCACCTTGTTTCTACTGACTGAACCAGTTTATGCTCTGCCACATTCAGCTGCTTCTGTTTGTCTGAGTTTCTGCGTGGCTTTCGTGCTGTGGTGGAAAAATGATACAATGATTCTGCATTTTTCCAAGAGCTGAACAATTGCAGGGACAGCTTTAATGGCATCTTTGACTACCAAGTTCAAGGTATGGGCGAAACAGGGGTAGTGCTTCCACCCAGCCTTGTGTACTGCAGAGACAACATTGGGACCATTGTCTGTGACAACTGCTAGCACCTTCTGAGTTATGCCCCATTCATCTGTGATTCTTTTTAGCTCTAAATTAATGTTGACAGCTGTGTGTTGTTCATGGAAACAACAGGTTTCTAAAAGAAATTCTTCCATTTGCCAGTTATTCACAAAATAACATGTTACGGCCAAATAGGCCTCTGTGGACCTCGATGTTCACATATCTGTGGTCAGAACCACGCTGTTCGCACGCTGTAAAGCTGCCTTTACTTCATTTTGACAGTTTTTGTACATGTCTGTGATCCCTTCCACTAGCCGTTTGTGGCTTGGGATTTTATAGCATGGGTCGAGAGTCTTCACAAATGCAATGAAACCCCTGTCCTCTACAACTGAAATAGGCTGGAGGTCCTTGCATATCATCTCTCCAAGGCGTCTTAAACTACTACATGTAGTTTAATCTTTATGTGCCACTAAACCTTTCATAAAAACTTAAATAGGCCTAGGCCTAGTTTCTCCAAGTAGCCACATACAGTTAGAATAGGCCTACTTAATGACACATTTTGAATAAAACTACAGCCATTCCAAAATCTCTTAATATCCACCATTCGATAAAAGTGTGCTAATGATGACTCATAAAAGAGTAATATTCATTGCAGATGGCCTTTTCTCTTCAGATATCAGCAAGATGTGGCTTTAAAACATATTTGTTTTTCTTTTTGAAAATGTGTCCTATATAGGCTTATAGCTTCACATAGCCTACATCTAACAGTAGATGTCTACTGTCTGCTTCTGTGTGTGCCTTATTACAGCCGTTGTTGGGAGCTGAGTGAGAAAGTGGAAGGAAAAGTAGTTCCTATCCAAACTAACCATTCAAAAAAAATGAGCAAAAATACTATGAAATTAAATGAATGAAATCAGACGTTTAAAGCATTACCTGTTATCGATTTTTTTAATATGAGGATCGATCCTTAAAACTGAACCATCAGGATCGAAATATCGATATTTTGGTATCGATATGCCCATCCCTGTAAGACAGATACAAAAGCTGGACATGTGCTCATGCACATACATGCAAATGCAGACTCACATAAGTTGCAACATAGTTGCATAGCTTGAAAAAACCATGATTTTAGTTTTATCTGGGTTTAAGACAAGCTTCAGTTGACAAAGCTGAGCCTGCACTAAATTAAAAGCAGCTTACAGGTACTCCAGAGCCTTTTTTACAGTGAGAGCACAGCAATAGATAATTGTGTCATCAGCATAGAAATGGAAATTTGCATTATTTACATTCGATCCCAAACATTTAATATAAATTTTAAATAAAAGTGGACCCAGAACTGAACCCTGTGGGACTCCCTTACTAACTGTAAGTACGTCAGATGTAAGGCCATCACATTGTACACACTGAGTCCTCTCTGCAAGGTAGTTGACAAACCAACTTATTGTAGGATCGGAGAACCCAATGTTAAAAAGGCGTTGCTTCAAAATGTCATGATCCACTGTGTCAAATGCCTTTGATAAATCAATAAACAGAGACACACAATGCTGCTTATTATCCTGAGCTTCTATTATGTCATTAACCACCTTCAAGGCAGCAGTTACAGTGCTATGTTTTTTTTCTGAATCCTGACTGATATTTAGATAAAATATCATTTGTATATAAATACTCCTTAATCTGGTCACTTACCAGAGTTTCCAGAACCTTTGCTAAAACTGAAAGTTTTGAGATTCGTCTGTAATTGTTCAGCAGTGTAGGATCTCCCCCTTTTAACAGGGGGAGAACATAAGCAGCCTTCCAGACCTTAGGGATTTTATTAGAAACCAAAGTAAGATTGAAAAGATGTGTCAGAGGTTCAGCTATATAGTCTGCTGCTAATTTTACGAAACCTGGTTCCAGGTGATCCGGGCCAGCCGGTTTGTGTGGGTTCAACTGCTTTAGGGCTTTGTGAACCTCAGCAACAGAAAAGGGAGTAAAACAAAATGTTTGATCAACACGAGCAACATTGTCAATACAGATCTCAGGTTCCACAACAGGGAAAGTCACGACAGATTCAAATAAAAACCCAGAGGATATAAAATGCTCATTAAAACAGTTCTACATTTCTGACCTATCAGACACAATAATAGAGTCCTTGATTATAGAGGATGGTATATTATTAGAGTTATGACAGGGTGACAAAGATTTAATAGTTTTCCAGAATCTTTGTGGATTGTTTAAGTTTTCTGTAGTTACAGATAGATAAAACTCAGATTTGGCCTTCCTAATAAGAGACGTACATTTATTTCTTAACTGTCTAAAGATAAGCCAATCAGCCTGAGCACCAGACTTCCTTGCCTTTGCCCAGGCTGTGTTACGTTCATGGAGCATACTCGAGAGCTGTGTTGTGAACCAGGGGTTGTCCTGCCCCTTAATTCTATACTTGCGAAAGGGAGCATGCTTATTCCAAATTTTTAAAAAGCTGTCTTGGAAAAAATTCCAGGCTGATTCAACTTCATCAATAAGGGCAATTCTGTGCCAATCAAAATAAAATAAATCATGCAAAAAGCCCTGCTTGACAAATACCTTCATATTCCTTCTTTGCACAAAACGAGGTTTGCACTTAGGGACCTTAACATCTCTGATAGCTGCTATAACACGGTGATCACTTACATCATTGGGAAAAACACCAAAAGCAGAATATTTAAAAGGAACATTTGTTAAAATTAAATCAATAAGAGAAGATTTCTCGGGACATTTGGGGTTAGGCCTAGTAGGTGAATTAATTATTTGTGTCAGATTCATAGAATCACATTGTCTTTTAAAAGCATCTGACACAGGCATCAACCAGTCCCAGTTTAGATCCCCAACTATAACAATTTCATTGTTCAATTTATTCTCTCTTACACCATGTTGGACAGAAGAAAGAGAAAAAACATGCAAAATCATGCAGAAATTTATAAATATGTATATGGATTATACCTTACTTGGTTAAATATTTGTATTTCAACTGAACATTCTGGTTATACCCAAAAAAACAATGCTTACTTAACATTATTTCTGTTGCAAGTAGCTATGGTATAAGCTGAATAAAGCCACGAATATGTATGCTATTATAAGCCTATAAAATGAAGAATTACTGGTAAAGCACAATGCTAGTCTAAAGTTAATGTTTGTGCAGTGACACACAGCCAAGCACACATTGTCTTGTATCGTAACAGTAAAGTTATTATATAGACAGTACATAGGCAAAGACACAATACAGTACCTTCTTGATTAGATAACTACTGCAAAAATGTCCAAACCTAACTTGGCATACTAGCTACATTGATACAAAATATTTTTTCACAGACACTGTTTAACGTTAACGTTTTAACATCATGTAACTACTGAAAATTAAAACGCCCACAAGTGTTCAATGTCTTCAGAGTAAATTGCTGTGGTATGTGATTGGCTATTGTTCCACTTGATACATTGCTCTCCTTGAAGTCATCCAGTACCTGCCTGAACCTTACAGTATTTATTTTCAAATTTATTTTCACTTTTGTTACAGACTTAATTCATAAGTTCATTAATGCATTCTGAATCTTGGTAGGATACAACCTGCACAATGATAAAAAAAAATATTTAAGAATAAAATAAAATTGTTTACTTAACTCATCTTTTTTTAGCTTCCACAAACATACCTCACAGGTTCTCACATTTTGTTTCTTCTATGCCCAGGGTTTGAGTAGTTTGTCTCTGTCAGTTGCTTGCCATTTGTCTATCTTTGTAATCTTACAGACAGGAGTTATGACGTTTCCAGTACCACCAAACCTCCTTGAATAGCCTCTCTTCAAATATATCCATGTTTTATAGGTCCCCAAATTGGCACAGTCAGTGTGTATGTAACACAATGGCCCGCATTGACACAACATTTTGGAGATGACGTTTTTTTCTTTATGCAGGATAGTGTGTCAAGGCATCTACACACATTGGTGTCAGCTGGCTACATAGGTATTCCACTAGATATGAGCCTTTCTTGTGAGAACAAGCAGCTCAGCTAGCTAACCACATTATTACTCTATGCTCTTGTATTCTTTTGTGAAACCTTTGTCAATATCTTATTCTGGTCTCAACCATGGAGCCCTGCAATCCAAACAACAAAGATATCAAGCAAGTTAGCAGTCACTGACCATCACTATTGGACAATAACCTGTCAGAGACAACATAGCATACACATGTAATTAACTTTTGAGTTAAGTAAACCAGCCACTGTCTCGTGAATGCAAAAAAAATATATCTCATTTTATCACACCAAAAATATTTTCCACAGAGCAGAGGAAAAAAAATGACCATGCTTTGTGATGCATTCTTAATCAATATGAAAGAGAATAAATATACAGTGGCTTCAGAAAATATTCAGACTGCTTTACTTTTTGCACACTATGTTGTGTTATAGACATAATCTAAAACAGATTAAATGTATTCCTTTGGCTGTCAGTCTACGCACAATGACAAAGCAAAAACGTTTACATGTTTTTGCAAATTAAAAAATCAAAAACAGAAATGTCATTTCCATAAATATTCAGACCCTTCATTCAGTACTTTGTAGAAGCACCTTTGGTAGTCACAGCTTCGAGTCTTCTTGGGTAAGTCTCTACAGGTTTTGCGCACCTAGATTTGGGAAGGTTCTCACATTCTTCTTGGTAGATCCTCTCAAGCTCAGTCAGACTGGATGGGGAGTGTCTGTGAACTGCCATCTTCAGGTCTCTGCACAGATGTTCTATTGGGCTCAAGTCTGGACTTTGGCTGGGCAACTCAAGGACATTCAGATACTTCTCCTGAAGCCACTCCAGCATTTGTCTTGGCTGTATGTTTCAGGTCGTTGTTGTACTGAAAGGTGAAACTTTACTTTCGCCTGAGGTTGTGTGCACTCTGGAGTAGGTTTTCTTCAAGAACCTCTCTGTGTGTGGTTGCATTCATCCTTCCCTCAATTCTGACCAGTCTTCCCATCCCTTCTGCTGAGAAGCACCCCCAATAGCGCAATACTGCCACCACGCTTCACTGTAGGGGTAGTATTAGCCCTGTGATGAACAGTACATGGTTTTCACCACATGTAGCGCTTGGAGTTCAGCCCAAAGAGTTCAGTTTTTGCCTCATCAGACAAGAGAATCTTTTTCCTCATGCCCTCAGAGTCCTTTAAGTGCCATTTTGTAAACTCCAGATGGGCCGTCATATGCCTTTTAGTCAGGAGTGGCTTTCATCTAGCCACTCTACCATAAAGTCCGGATTGATGAAGTAACTCTGAGATGGTTGTACTTCAGGCAGGTTGTCCTATCTCTGCAGAGGACTTCTGAAGCTCTGTTGCAGTGGCCATTAGGGCCATGGTCACCTCTCTTATTGCCCAATTAATGAGTTTGGCTGGGCGGCCAGCTCTAGGAAGAGCCCACTATGCTCCTGGGAACATTCAAGTGGTAAAATGGTTTTATACTCTTGCCCAGATCTATGCCTCAACACAGTTTGTTTGCAGAGGTCTCCATAATGTTCTTTTGACCTCATGGCTTGGTTTTTGGTCTGACATGCATAATGAATAGTGGGATCTTATATATACAGGTGTTTGACTGTATCAGACTCAGTTATTGAGCAATTTCTCTTTTCTGTCATTTCTATCTTTTATTATTGAAACCTGCTTCAATCTTATAAATAAATTGCATTCTACATATCTGTCTTTATACAGTGCCCTCCAAAAATATTTGGGTAGAGTGGAATTTGATATTTTTGCTACTTTAGGCATTGGCATTTGAGATCAAAAAATGACTATGAGACCAAAGTAGAGACTAGCTTTTAGCTTTTACTTCATGCTATTTACATGCACATACGTTTTATCATTTTATAGAAAGAGCCATTTTAATGTTGAGTCCCCTTTTTTCATGTGCAAAAGTAAGCTAACAGATGAATTTCAAAACAAATCAAAGTGATAAGGTCTAATATTTGTTTGCATAGCCCTTTGATGCAATGAATGCATCAAGTCTATGACCCACTGACCAAATTACCAAATGTGTGGTATCTTCTTTGGAAATGCTTTTCTAGGCCTTCACTGCAGCTGCTTTCAGTTGATGTTTGTTACTGGGGCTGTCTGTCGTTAACCTCCTCTTCAGCAAGTAAAATGCATGCTCAATTGGATTTAGATATGGTAACTGACTTGGCCAGTCTAAAACCTTCCACTTTTTGCATTGATAAAAGCTTTGGTTGCACGGGCAGTATGTTTGGGGTCATTGCCTTGTTGCAGGATGAAGCGCTGGCCAATGAGATTGGAGGAATTGCTTTGTACATAGCCAGACAAAATCCATCTGTACACTTCTGAATTCATCCTGCTGCTGCCATCTGTTACATCATCAATAAATATGAGTGAGCCAGTTCCAGAAGCAGCCATACATGCCCAGGCCATGACATTGCCTCTTCCATGTTTCACAGATGAGGTGGAACGGTTTGGATCATGGGCAGTTCCTATCTTTCTCCACACTTTTGGCTTTCCATCACTTTGGTGAAGGTTTATTTTGGTCTCATCTGTTCATAAAATGTTGTTCCAGAACTCTTCTGGCTCATCTCTATTTTTTGGCAAATTCTAATCTAGCCTTTCGATTCTTGCTGCTGATAAGAGGTTTGCATTGTGCAGTATACCCTCTATAATTCTACTGTCAAAGTCTTCTGCGAGCAGTGGATTGTGATTCTTTCACACCTGCACTCTGTAGACTGGCAATGATGTCATTGACCGTTGTTTTAGGGTTTTTCTTCACAGCTCCCAGGATTTTTCTGTCATCAGCTGCAATTGTTTTCCAAGGGCAACCTGCTCTGTGTTTATTTTAAGTCCACCTGTAGTTTTTTTTTTCTTCAGAACTTTCCAAACTGCTGTACTTGATAACTGCTGTACTATGCCATTTCTAGTGTTAGGGTTCTTATTGACTTTTTTGTTCTCTCATCTTGCAGATTAGCTGTTTTTCTGCCATTGTTAGTTCTCTAGGTTTCATGCTGGTATATGCCTTTTTGCTCCAAATGCAAAATTTGTCTCCACAGATGAGCAGATGAAATCAAGGCTAGACACCCACTGCCCATTTATGTGTGAACAATCCATGCAAAAGTAAACACCTTAGCAACGAGTTACACCTGTCAGTCATCTGTTAACTTACTTTTGCACACCTGAAAATAGGGGCACTCAACACAAAAACAGCCATTTCTCTAAAATAGTAAAATGTATGTGCATGTGAAGACCATTAAATAAAAGTTGATCGTTTCTTCTTTTATTTCACATTCATCTTTTCATTTCAAATCCAAACAGCTTAAGTTAATGGCAAAAATATCAAATTCCACTCTACCATTAACATACTTTTGCAGGGCACTGTATATGATCACAGGAAACAAGCTGCTGTAATGTCAGCAGAATACAATTGTATTAAGTGAGCTTGCATTTAAAAAAATAAATAAATAAAACAAACTAGCCATCATGTGTACCTAGCTTGTAGCTCAAATGTTTGCAAAAAAAAAAAAAAAAAAAAAAATTATAGAATACAGGGTTCCCACAGGCCTTGAAAATCCTCAAAAGTTTGTGAAACAAAAAAATAGATCTGTCAGAACTCAGGCAGGGACTCAGGCGTAGACAGGGAAGACTGGAACTCAAAGGGTTTATTAAATCCAAAGTGAAATCCAAAAACGTGGTCAAAATAGGCAAGGTCCAAAACCAGAAAAACACAGCTATCAAAACCAAAAGCAGATCCAAGAAAATGAAGTCAAGGGAAACAGGCAAGGCAACAGAACCGGCAGGCAGAAGTGGAACAAATGGCGAGTAGCGTAACAGAAGACTGAGATGAACTCGCAACAAGACAGGAAACAAGCAGGGTAGATATACGGCTGGGCTGCTGAGGAGATGGGATGCAGGTGCGCGGGCAGGCAGGTGGAGACGATCAGGGAATCAGGTGGGCGGAGACAGGACGGAGAGCGGGGCAGGGCTGGAACACAGGGAAACGGTAAACAAGAGCACATGGATGGGGAAAACAAAAACAAACCAGCTAGGATGCTGCAGTCCTGACAAGATCTTAAAATAAGATTAAAATTGAAATTGGACATGAGTCATTGAGGGTGCTTGAATACATGGATATTTTGTGCAAGAGTAACTGAAGTTAATTTTTTTCATATATATATACTTACAGTGCTGGCCAAAAGTATTGGCACCCCTGCAATTCTGGCAGATAATGCTCAATTTCTCCCAGAAAATGATTGCAATTACAAATGTTTTGGTAGTAATATCTTCATTTATTTTGCTTGCAATAAAAAAACACAAAAGAGAAAGAAAAAAAAGTCAAATCAAGTATCAATTTACACAAAACTCCAAAAATGGGCCGGACAAAAGTATTGGCACCCTTTGAAAAATCATGTGATGCTTCTCTAATTTGTGTAATTAACAGCACCTGTTACTTACCTGTGACACATAACAGGTGGTGGCAATCACTAAATCACACTTGCAGCCAGTTAAAATGGATTAAAGTTGACTCAACCTCTGTCCTGTGTCCTTGTGTGTACCACATTGAGTATGGAGAAAAGAAAGAAGACCAAAGAACTGTCTGAGGACTTGAGAAGCAAAATTGTGAGGAAGCATGGGCAATCTCAAGGCTACAAGTCCATCTCCAAAGACCTGAATGTTCCTGTGTCTACCGTGCGCAGTGTCATCAATAGGTTTAAAGCCCATGGCACTGTGGCTAACCTCCCTAGATGTGGACGGAAAAGAAAAATTGACGAGAGATTTCAGCGAAAGATTGTGCGGATGGTGGATAAAGAACCTCGACTAACATCCAGACAAGTTCAAGCTGTCCTGCAGTCCGAGGGTACAACAGTGTCAACCCGTACTATCCGTCGGTGTCTGAATGAAAAGGGACTCTATGGTAGGATACTCAGGAAGACTCCACTTCTGACCCAGAGACATAAAAAAGCCAGGCTGGAGTTTGCTAAAACTTACCTGAGAAAGCCAAAAACATTTTGGAAGAATGTTCTCTGGTCAGATGAGACAAAAGTAGAGCTTTTTGGGAAAAGGCATCAACATAGAGTTTACAGGAAAAAAAACGAGGCCTTCAAAGAAAAGAACACGGTCCCCACAGTCAAACATGGCGGAGGTTCCCTGATGTTTTGGGGTTGCTTTGCTGCCTCTGGCACTGGACTGCTTGACCGTGTGCATGGCATTATGAAGTCTGAAGACTACCAACAAATTTTGCAGCGTAATGTAGGGCCCAGTGTGAGAAAGCTGGGTCTCCCTCAGAGGTCATGGGTCTTCCAGCAGGACAATGACCCAAAGCACACTTCAAAAAGCACTAGAAAATGGTTTGAGGGAAAGCACTGGAGACTTCTAAAGTGGCCAGCAATGAGTCCAGACCTGAATCCCATAGAACACTTGTGGAGAGATCTGAAAATGGCAGTTTGGAGAAGGCACCCTTCAAATCTCAGGGAGCTGGAGCAGTTTGCCAAAGAAGAATGGTCTAAAATTCCAGCAGAGCATTGTAAGAAACTCATTGATGGATACCGGAAGCGGTTGTTCGCAGTTATTTTGTCCAAAGGTTGTGCTACCAAGTATTAGGCTGAGGGTGCCAATACTTTTGTCCGGTCCATTTTTGGAGTTTTGTGTAAAATGATAATTGATTTAATTTTTTTTTCATTGTCTTTTGTGTTTTTTCATTGCAAGCAAAATAAATGAAGATATTACTACCAAAACATTTGTAATTGCAATCATTTTCTGGGAGAAATTGAGCATTATCTGACAGAATTGCGGGGGTGCCAATACTTTTGGCCAGCACTGTACATTTGTGTCTGAAATGCAGTGCATCTTTCCCTCTCTGGTTCCTTGACTTAACTCGCTAAGAGGCAGGTAACGCTTGAATGTATGTAACTTTATAAAGCTAAGGAGTTAACTGTAAGGAGTTAACTGTTAATGGCACAGGTCCTCAAAATGAATCTAATCGCTTGTATCAGCAACCAGAAACCATTTGTATTACGGTGAGTTTGTGGTGAGAGGTGAGTTCGGCAAAGATCAAATGGGCTGTCAGTGGTCTGTTAGAGTTTCCTAGCTGGATAAATGAATGTATCATGGCACACTTGAACACTAGGTCATGTACAGTGTGGCCATGCTTGTAAGATAAATGACTAAATCACTCTTTAATAAAGTCGATGTGAGGAGAAATCTAGCTTTAGCTAGATGATAACTAGCTTCTTACTGAGTTGTTTGCTAGTTTTGCATTTATGATGGGTAATGGGAAACATGTAGCAAACTCTTACGTGCTCTGCCTTCACTTACTCAGTTCACCAAACAGTTTGGGTGAGAAAAGGAATCTGGACCTGTAGGGACTCTTTCAGAGAAGGGACTGACCTTGCTTCCTCGTCATAACATCCTGCAAGGTTAGTTGGTGTAGCTAGCTGGATAGATAGCTAGCAAGGTCAAGTAGGTAGGTTATCTAGTCAGAGAACAAGCTACTGCTTCATTAATGATGCAGAACCTTAACCTAACTAAGCCTGAAACAGGATAAATTAACAAATGTCAACTGAATATTTGAAAAGCTTCATTCCTAAACATGACAAATGCCTATTTTTCTCACTTTCATTTACTCATCAGAAATCTATACTAATAGGAAGCTTTCTATGCGCATTAAATATTTATGTCCATATAAATTTCAAAGGTGTGCTTTAAAATGAATTTTTGGCAAAACACATTATCCAATGCATTAATTTTTAAGAAGATCATGCTACATCCATTCAGGCCCGGCACTATGGGGGTGCTTAGGGGTGCATTGCACCCCCAAACAGACCTCAGTGCACCTCCAGCTGTTTCCTTATATCCTGATGTCTACATAGTATTTTTGACTTTTTCTGCAACGCACCCCTCCTGGCACCAAGCCTACATTCATGTTGAGCTGAAATGGACCGTTAAACCAGTGCCCTTGTCAGACCGGATGCAACTTTTATGACAAAGTCTTGCTGTGCAAATAAAAGTGATTGCTGCGTCTATAAAGAAATATATTTTTTTTTTCTTTGTTTTTAAAATTTTATTTCTGACCAAGTCTGAATCAAGTGGTATGCTAATTTGATTAATTCTAAACAAGCTTTTTTGTTAGTTGTTTCCACATTTATTCGACTGACCAGCTGAGCTGTCAGTCAACGGTCAGAATTGACTGTTCAGTTGGGTAGCTGACTACCTAGCTTCAGTGTAGCTAAAAGACTAACTTCTCTACATAGACTTCTGTGTAAAGACTAACTGTTCAGTGCATGGGAGTGATGTTAGTGAAGTATTAAATGATACAACTTTTACTACAGTATTGTTGTACAGTCTTATTGTATCCTTTAATGTAGTTTGAATATAGTGAGAAAAGAAACCCTTGCCTTAATCTTCATCATCTGTTAAGCTTCATATGGATAATTCTGTAATTATAATTTTGATTTAGAGTATAGTGACCTGGATAGTTTCTTATCACGATGTGGGGATTGGCAGTGTCCTCCCCAATGCTGAAATGAAACCTATGCCTATGGGTGAAGTTCATTCAGGCTCTGTTAGAAGAAGGCCTAGCCTCTGTATGGTGGAGGTGGCAAAAAAAGAAATGGTATTCTTTACCATTCTTTAACCTATACCTATGTGCAACTGAGTTGAACAGTAATGAAACAAACTCAACAAAACAAAACATAAAACACACATAAACTAAACTTAAACTTGACTGTAGGTTAAATTAGGGGAAAGACCGACAACAGAAAATTTCCCCAACAAAAAATACATAAAGCGCTTAAAACAGCAGAGCAGGGTGCCAGGCGCTGCTCACCCTAGGGTAGCTCTCTGAAATCATCACCCCCTCATTCATATAGGCGAAGCCCCTCCCTTAGCTGAATGAAAAGAATAACTGAAAGAAAAAAAAAATTGAAAAAAAGAAAAACTTTTTTTTTTTTACATGTGCACATTCTCATAAAACATACAAATTTAAAACAGTTCAAACCTTTTATCCATTCACACTGCAATCTGGTAATATAACCCATATTCTGAATATCTCACAATATGTGAGCATATACATTTAATTCCTCCCCTACCAACGTCTGCATGGTAGTGGCTTACCCCTTTAAGACAGCCGTGGAATGAGCACGCCTTTAAAAACAAGATGGCGGCCCCCATTCCACAGCTTCTCTGCAAACAGTAAAATAAATAATTTTAAAAACCCAATGTTGTACTTTATGCATTGTTTCATTTTTCTTACATTTAAATAACCTGTTTAAGTGATCTCTTGTAGCATTTAACTATGTACTCCACTAGCTGAATGGATCTGTTTAAACATACTCGGTTATTTTTAAAACATTTACAATGCATAACTCCAGCTAACATTTCCCCCAAAAAAATACACATATTTCTGCTACTGCTGTTACCTGACAAAGTTTGCTAGCAGGAACGCATCCCAACCGCAACTGTTTTAGCATTTAATACCACAGAAGCATAACAATCATGCGCGTGCTTGAAAGGGAGCAGCAGCACGCCGGCTCGTCTGCTCCGTGAGGAGTGCAGAACGTGCTTCCTCACACATCCCCCTCCACAAGTTTACAACCCTCCTCCAGGGCTTGGAACTCCGCAGAACAGGAAAGGAAGTCTGCTGCAACATTCAGTTTGTCAGGGTCAGGTCTGTCAGTGGTGCTACAGTGCTGGAGAAACCTGGAATGAATCTCCTATACCACCCAACCCAGGAAAGATCTCACCTGCTTCTTCGTAGTGGGCTGTGGGAACCACTGGACTGCTTCCATCTTCTCCACCTGGGGACGGATAACCCCACGGCCTAGCACATAGCCTAGATATTGGGCCTTGGCTACCACCACCTTCTGGGGATGGATGGTTAATCCTGCTGCTTCCAACTTGTGCAACGCATGCATCAGATGTTTTAGATGCTTTTCCCAACTACTGCTGTATACAATGATATCATCAAGATATGCTGCTGCAAACTCCTCCGTGCCCTGGAGTACCTGGTCCATAAGCCTCTGGAAAGTAGCAGGAGCCCCATGTAATCCAAAAGGCTTCCTTCTGCTAAGGGCACTTGCCAGTACCCTCGACACAGGTCCAAGGTGGTAATGAATTGAGCCTTCCCTAACTTTTCAATCAGGTCGTCAATACGAGGCATTGGATAAGAATCAAACTTTGACACAGAATTAAGCTACCAAAAATCAATGCAGAACCGCAAGCTGCCATCCTTCTTTGGAACCAAAAGTGCTGGACTGCTGCACTCACTCTTAGAGGGTTCAGTCACCCCATACTCCTTCATCAACTCCAACTCCTCCTTCAATTGGCCCAGCAGCTTCTGGTGAACTATCAGTGACAATTCCAAATGTTGACAACAAGAAACATCTTCATGTTTCTGTATTTATAGACTAGTTGGGAAAACAAAAGAGAAGAGTGGCAATAGTGGGATCTGAGGAAATGCTTCTTCTGAGAGGGTTCTCACTGCAGTCTGTGGAAGGGGGGAGAGAGTTCATGCTGCAGCCCGTGGAATGGGTGTCTGACAAGATGCTGGTGCATTTTGTTATTGGTGGTTTGTCACGTGTGCTAGAAAAATACTGTTGATACAAAATGTGGCTGCGCATCTGGTTTTCAAGCAGCCAAACAGGGCCTCTTTGTCTTGCTCCACTGGCTCCCTGTAGATGCCCGCATCAGGTACAAGGCCTTGTTGCTTGTTTTCAGAACAACCAACAAAGCTGCACCTGTCTACCTGAATGCTATGCTACAAGAATATGTTCTCTTCCAACCACTACGCTCTGCTACCGAACGGCATCTGGTGGTCCCTTCACATCGCGGCACAAAATCACTGTCCAGAACTTTCTCTGTTGCTGTCCCCTGATGGTGGAATGACCTTCCATGTGTCATCTGTTCTGCTGAACCCCTCACTATTTTTAAGAAACATAAAGGCACACCTCTTCCACACTCACCTGATCACCTGAATCACTACCACCTAAAGCAATTTATGTCCTAAATTCAGTTTTCCATTAAAAAAATGTATGGTTTAATGAACTTGTGTCCTTGTGAGCTTGTACCTTCTCTGGCCAACTATTGAAACTGGGACATGCAGCACTTCTGATAACCTGACTCCATGTATGGCTGTCACTTGTGTTGTACTCTGCCTCACTTGTAAGTCGCTTTGGATAAAAGCATCTGCCAAATGAATAAATGTAAATGTAAAATGTAATGTAAAAGAAACATAATTCTGGTACACGCATGTTTAAATTGACGGTCTGCTCTTTGTGCTTCCCTTTAAAGGAGTGTGTTTGTAAGGGGAGTGATGCCTGTGACCAGCCCAAGGTTCTGAATATCTCTCTTCTGGAACACATTTTTTAATACCTTTAAATGGAACAAGTTACCAGG
Organism: Megalops cyprinoides; assembly: GCF_013368585.1. Lineage (NCBI taxonomy): Eukaryota > Metazoa > Chordata > Actinopteri > Elopiformes > Megalopidae > Megalops > Megalops cyprinoides. Next base: position 71,781,930 of record NC_050583.1, read on the forward strand.
GATGATTATTGAAGCACCCAGCAAGGCAAGTTTTAAAAGCACATTAACAATAACCCTAATATTAACTAACCAACCTGAACAACCACAATGGAATGCAATTTGATGTGTTGTGATGTTTAGTTTTTTAATTGATTTTTACTTGTTTTGAATATATTTTTTGAGACTTGTTACATTTGTTATATGTCTTCTTTATATGAGTTATGTTTTGTTGTGTGTGGACCCCAGGGAGAGTAGCTGCTACCTTAGTGGCAGCTAATGTGGATCCGAATAAAGAATAAATAAAGTTTTTACCACTGTTTTACTACTGATTGGTTGTGTCCTTATCTGGGGAAGAGCCCTGCTCAACACCTCAGCATTGTTACATTGCATAAAAGAATACTTTGCCATCAACATGACAAATTTATGCAGTTTGAGCTCTTATAAGTACCAATTAAAAATTGTACCTATTGTGGTCAGAAGACTTTATCAAACAGAAGAATAGATTAATAATCAGTCATGGTGATCAATGATCATCAGTGTTGCTTGGTTAAAACAATGTGGCAAAAAGTTGAAAAAGTAAGTCTTATAGGTTTTGATTTTGTTAGTATTTGTCACAGAGGGCTTCTTAGCCACTGCATTGTATGTTGTAATACTAAAATGCTTAAACTAGCCCAGCTGCCACACTTGTTTATGCAGAGAACATCAAATGTTTTTGCAAGTTACTGTTTGCTTTCAAACTATTTGTGACATTTTAAGATAGAAAAGACTCAAATTTACCACTAATATGAAATTTTGCTTTGAATATTTGCAAAATCTCATTTTCTCACAATACAGTTTGCACTCACAGTAAAGTTTTCACTGTATAATGTCTGTTTTTGTTTGGTGAATACTTGCAGTGCAGTGCATGCACCTCACAACCTCACAGTACACTTCATGAAAGAAATATTTCTCTTTTACACATGAGAGAATTTGGCCTATGTTTTGTGCCCGTTTGAATTCTGCGCTAGCATTCTGTTATTAAGTTCTTCCTGTCCACATTTCATGTTTCATTGTTGACTTGTACATGGAATTAATTGGTATGTCTACTGATTCTCCCTGTAGGAGGTTATTACATTTCAGAGATGGCTGATTTACTGGCAGAACTCTGTTACACGGACCGTCTGGATCCCTTTCCAGTGTGGCAAAATGGCACCGTCAGCCCCTGTTTTAACCAGCTGATCCTCAGCTCCTTCCCCCATTGTATCCTTGCTATCTGCAGTGCATGTTACCTGAGCGCACCAAGGTAAGTTAGAGTCTGCTTGACTTTTCATGCTTTCACTGTGGTAATACCATGACTACTTTGGTTGATATGGTCATTCATTTGAAACATGTTAAGGCATTTAATTTCAGCAAAAGTATTTGGTGCCTGCTCATTATGTAATAAATTTATTTCTATATACCAGTCCAAGAATTACTGCACATGTGGTAGACCACACCACATTGCAGTAGACTCCCATAATGTAAGTGTGGAAATATGTTGCTTTTCCTCTCACTTTCTTGATACAGATACAGTGACCTCACCATCTCTTCCTCATGTGGCTGGGGGTGTAGAATGGCTATGGCATTACTGATGGCCCTGCTTTTTGTCATAGACATGGTCATAGCAGTTGTCCTAAACCACCCTATTAAGTATGCGGATATATTGGCTGACGGATGTGGCATCTTGGCCTGGTTTGTCCATTTTGGGGCACTAGCAGTCCTGCAGAAGTCTGACTACAGAGTGACCAGGGGCCCATCTATCATGCTAGGACTGGCTATCCTGCCAGCTCCAAGCCTCATCATTACCCTGGTTGCCTACTGCAAAGATGCCACCTATCTGGAACTCTGTCAGCCTCTAAGGGTTGCACGTCTGGCTGTGGTTGCCACCCAGCTCCTCCTTCTCTTGGTCTACCTGCTGGCATTTTCTTTCCCATGCATTGATGAGCAAGCAGAATCCCTCACTATCAATGGCTCTGACTGGTCCACCTTAATTCCAAATGATTCTCACTTGGATCAGGATGTGCAAATTGTTGGTGAGGATGGTTGCAACTGGGTATCCCGTGTCTTCTACTTATGGATGAACCCCCTGATGAAGCGTGGCCAGTGCAGGGAGCTGGAGAGGCCTTCAGATATCTACCTTTTACCCCATAAGCTCCGCACCAGAGCTATATGGGAGCATTTTGACCGCTGCTTGCAGGAGGGCATAGAGCATGAAGAGGAGGAAGAGCAGAGAAGAAACAGATTGACACAAGCTGGAAGGAGCATTAACAGTGGCACATGGAGCCTGTCTGATTCACAGGAACATCTAAACGATTTAGGGACAAGCCCGTCCCAGAGGGCTGAGGTCAGGCTCCTTTACGTGCTGCACAGGGCTTTTGGGGTAAGGTTTTACCTGCTCGGGATGCTGAAGTTGGCAGGAAATATGCTTGGCTTTGCTGGGCCATTACTCCTCAACAGCCTTGTCAGCTTCATGGAGATGGGGCAGGCACCTGTTAGTCAGGGGCTTTGGTGTTGTGTAGGCCTTTTTGTGAGTACCTTCCTTTCAGCCATCCTGCGCAACATCTTCTCCTTTGAAGTCTCCAAGGTGTGTCTCTCTGTACGAGCAGCCATCATCTCGGCCATTTATCGCAAGGCACTGCGGGTCAACAGCACAACATTGTCAAGTTTCACTGTGGGTGAGGTGGTCAACTTCATGAGCACAGACACCGATCGGCTGGTCAATTTTTTCAACAGTTTCCATGACATATGGAACCTGCCCCTTCAGTTTGCCATCACCCTCTACCTGCTCTACATGCAGGTGGGTGTGGCCTTCCTGGGTGGACTTGGCCTAGCATTGTTGCTAGTGCCACTCAATAAGCTGATCGCCACATGTATCATGGAGAACAACAAGCAACTGCTCAAGCATAAGGATACCCGTGTCAAAGTAAGAATCCATTTACCTTCTGAGTATTAACCAAAACAAAAGCTTTCTGCTTTATTTATAAAAAAAATATATAAACGAGATGAGTTTTCAGACTAATAGCTATGAAATTATGCCATGGATTGTGTCTGAATAAACAAATGAATGTCTACCTTTAGCAAGGACTTTGAAAATATAGCAGTCATCAAGTGTGAAAATGCAAGGAAGTAATGGAATTAATTTTAAATGGAAGTACACTCTGTGCAGTCGCCATCTGCTGTCATATACTTAACATTAATACTCGATATGCAGCTGGGGTGCAGGACTTGCACCATTAATATAATATCATATAATACTCGATATGTCCAGAGACTTTTTATGTCAGATGTAAATGCACTTTGGTTAAAGAGCACAACTTTGCCTTTAACCCTCTAGCTTATGGCAGAGATGCTGTATGGGATGCGGGTTATCAAGTTCTACACTTGGGAGCCGCATTTTGCCCAGAAGATCACTGACTGCAGGAAGCAGGAACTCAGCCATCTCAAGACTATCAAGTACCTAGATGCTGTGTGTGTCTACACTTGGGCAGCACTACCTGTGGTTATCTCCATCCTCACCATTATCACATATGTCCTTCTGGGTCACGAACTCACTGCAGCTAAGGTAAGTGGTTTTTGAAAGTGGGTGATGTGTTATGGCTAATATGATGTTTGGTTGATGTTAGGGCACATGACCATGCCGTTTGCCATCCACTGTATATATAAGTTTATACCTTGTATTGCTGAGTGCTTAATGTTTTGGATGTAGACATGTTGGGTCTGATAAACATCATAAGGGGGAGTAGCACTGGGGTAGCACTGCTATGGAACACACAGAGAAGAATATGCAGGAAAAGCTTTAGGTGCCTTAATAATGAGCCCTGGGTGACAAAGGAAAGCAAAAGAGGCCTTAACTTAGTAGAAACAGGCATTTCAGAGTGGTGACAGAGAGTCCTTGGGAATTCTTCAGAAACACCTTAAGAGGTTGAATCTGTATATAAAGAGCAGCTTTAACTGCAGCTCCACAGTAAGTAAGGATGAGAAATTGGGATAGGAGTTAAGAAAACAACAGATTATTATGCAGCTGGGTGCAGGACTTTTCAGGCAAGGGTACTGAACATTTTTAGCTCGTCTTGATGTATTTTTCTGTTGAATGGCTTGAGAATTAGCAGACACTGATGACACTGTAGAGCAAGTCTGAAGGGTGTTAATCCTAATAAAACTGCCAGTCCAGGTGGATGAAGTAAGTGAAATGCCTCTACAGGTTACCTTCTTGGTCCCTTCTTGCCAGAAAATTCTCCAGTGTTTCTCACTCGCTGGGTTGCAAATTGGGAGTTTTATTAAAATGACAAAACAGCAGTGACATCTTCCATTGTGTCTATATCTACAACTTCATCTGCAGCTACTATCTACAACTACTTATACGTTGAGGACGATCAACCTGATAAAAGTTAAATGTGTAATGAACTGCCTAGCTTAGTTTTATAACTAGTTCCTTATTATAGGTAACTTAGTCTCAGCTGGCTAATTTATATATCTGTGCAGCTGAAAAATAACCAGCTAGCTAGCTGTGTGTTATAGCTAGCTAGCAAGGTGAGTAATATTGTATAAGATGGCTTTCAGCGAGAAACACGTAAGTGACTTGGATTCATGTACAGCCAGAGACTGGGCTGAAAGACTGTGCTCACTTAGGCAGCACCCAATGCAATAACTAATGATGTAGTTACATTTATCATCTTTCAGTAAATTAGCGCTGGTGTCAACTTCAGTCTTACAGCTGTATGTTTACAACACATAAAATTGCTAGCAATATGTTTCTGAAACAATAACTGTCTACCTAGAAAATGTATCTCTTCCTAGCAACCTCCATTTCCATTACATAACATTACATACCAGTAGGCTAAATTGGCTTTCTGCATGTTAGCTAACACTTGGCAAGCTTATCTTAGCTAACTAGCTTGCCTGTTAGTTATTCAGCCAGCTAGCTATGGTAACTAATGCTTTCTCTCTGAAATGGTGGACTTGTACCATGTTTGTATTTGTAGGCCATGGCAGGAGAAACCATTTATGAGCTGATGTCTTATAAACAGGGAGGAGGAAGTATTTTTTTGTAGATGTATTTTTTTTGAAGAAGAAGAAGAAAATAACTCCAAGGACACAGGTCCCCGAGCCCACCGTTCTGCCCAGTAACAAAGGGGCCCACCTTGGGCCCAATCTGCCTGAGTTTAATATTGTGAATAAAGTTTGTTTGTGTGTTTTGATTGCCGCAAAAAATAATAAAAAGTCATTCTGAGGGCGTAATGGTTTCGACCGACCTCTAGCTATGTTTCTCGCCGCGATATTGATTTTGAATGAGCAGATGTAGCAGAGCTGAAGTGATTAGCTCGTGAGTCCTGCGTAAAGCCTTAGGTAGCGGGTAGCCGAGTGGTTGCAGCTGCTACGTCACTCCCCCGAGACCTGGTTAAGTAGCGTTGTTGCCGACAGGCTAAGGGCAATTTGCCTTTAGCTCAACTGGCAACGACGCTGGCTGTAAGGGGTTGGCAGCGAGCAGTAAGAACCTCGGTTCACTCACCGAGCAGTAGGCACCCCACTCGCTCACCGACCCACGTAACCTCTCGGTCACACTAGCTACAAATGACGACATTTACTTGGCGTTTGTCGCTTGATGGGCGTTCCCGGGCGTGCCTAGCTCGTAGTTACCTGGTTACAAACGTGATGGACACGCTCCTGTATCGATGGTTGGCAGGGAGATCGATCGCAGTAAATCACCACAGAGGTATTATCTGGTTACAAAAACACGGTTTTTGCATTTAAAGGTGTTTATTTCTTGCTAACTTTAACAAAATGAAAGAGAAAAAATGCCAAACATATTAGATGTATACAGAAATGCAGCTGTCTGAGACCGTATTCCGCCATCTTGGATTATTTTTTCGCGTTGAGCAACCATCGAATATACGTCACTTTGCCTTCATTCAGATTGGCAGTCGCTGTGTCGCATCGCTCAACATTTGCATAAAGTAGACTTCTTGTCTATTTTGGCCCCGCCTATCTGACAGCATAACGACCACTTGTCTCTTGTCGCTGTAAAACGCCCACTCTGATTGAAAATGAGTGGTTGCTGGTCGCTTTGTCTCTGTCTCTTGTAGCTTTTGTGACCACAACGCACACAACGCAGCAAGGTCCCACAATAAAGTTACAGAAAACTTAATTCGCTATTATAATATAATAATAATAATATAATATAGTATTCGATATTCCAGTATCCTTGTGTAAGTGTACAAACAGAAAAATTGCGCCCTCTGTTCGAGTCTCAAAGTAGGAACTAGGCGATCGCCGGCTGTCTTGTTTTCCCATCGCCGTCACTGCTGACGGAGCCGCAGTATTTAAAAATGGTCCACGAGAAATGGCACACCTCATCGTAATCCGCATCTCTCTCCGTTCCGCCCTTCCGTCTCCGTAAGTTTCCCCTTGGATCTGTCTTGCATTTCCATACAGCCTGTAATAGAGGTTATGCATTGACGGGTTTCCTGACATTTAAATGTAGCCTACCTGATTTCGACGCCGGAGAAATACACATAGCAAAGCCTGAAGGCATAGCCTACAAAATCCGGGACATTCTAAAACGTTTATCGTGGCATAATGTTCCAAAACTGCGATCAATGATCAACAAATTTCTCTCGCACATCTCTTGTCAGGAACACTTCCTCCTGTCAAAAAATCAAAACCGAAACCCTAGTAGTATGGTCGTTATCTCACGTTAAGCGCTTTTCTCTCCATTGACGCCCCATATAAGGAAAAAGCTTAACGTGGCTTAATGTCCCAAAACAGCGATCAATGATCAACAAATTTGTCTGACATCTCACATGTCATAAACACTATCTCCTAATAAAAAAAGCTAAACTCACCATTGACCATTATAAGGAAAACGCTTCGTAGCTTAATTTTCCAGACAGTGATCAACTAACAAAAAAGCAAAACTGAGAGGACAGCGCTTAACGCAACGTCAGCCTAGCTACCATATTCCTTGGATTTTAGTTTTGCTTTTTTTGGACATCATTGATCGCTGTTTTGGAACATTAAGCCACGTGAAGCGTTTTAGAATGTCCGCAAAAGCTTCAAGGCGGGATTTGTTGTCGAAATTTAAGTGACAAGGACACTAATGGATATTCTGGTTCTATGTGGACAGGTTTGTACAAATATTTTTATTTTATTACAACTTTTATTTGGAAAGCTGTAAACTACACGTTTCGGTGCCTGGATTCCAGTTGTTTTTGCGAATTGAAGCGATCCTGAGATTCTGTGCGTGGGTGACTCCATCGTCAGATTCGTCAGTCTCCCCGGTGCCATGACCTAAAGTCTTTCTGGTGGTAAAGTACGGATTTTATCGAACTGATTCCATTGCTTGTTGATCTTCACCCCTCTGTCCACACCGTGATTGTACATGTAGGAACAAACGACGTCATGTCCAGACAATCAATGAAACTTCACGCTGAGTTCGAGTGTTTAACCTCAACTATAGAGAACCTGGGTAAAAGTTGTGTTTTACCTGGCCTGAACGCTTCAGTCGCCTCTTCAGCTTGCATCATTGGCTCCAGAATTTTAGAAATTTTAATGAACAAGCTTTTTTAAATGACCTATATCATAGTGATATTCATGACACATCTAAAATATTGGATATAGAACTGGCATTGGGCCATTTCACAAACTCATTCCTTTCAGTTGTTAATAAACATGCCCCAGTCAAGAAGCTTAGAGTAAAAGATATATCTAGTCCATGGTTTACATCTGAACTATCACATATTTTTAAATCAAAGAACAAAGCCTGGGTTCTCGTTAGATGTACTGGGGACCCATCTCACTGGCTCAATTTTAAGCAACTTAGAAATAAGTGCACTTCCTCTGTGAGGAAAGCAAAATCTGATTATTATGTAAATTTAATTTCTAGTTCTTATACAAATCCAGCTAAATTTTGGAAGGCTGTGAACATTGCTACAAACAAAAATACTAGTTCCCTACCTTTGCATATTAAATCAGATGACTGTCTGCTATCTGGGAATAAGGAGATTTGCTCAGTTTTCAACAAACATTTTGCTGCAGCTGGCCATCTTTTCGAGAACGAGCATAAAGGGCCCACTCATATTAATGATGACCATATGCATTTTGAGTTTCATGCTCCTCAGTTTACCCTACATCCCCTTTCTTCTGGTGTCGTCTCTGATGCACTCCAAAAATTGATCCCAGGAAGTCAACTGGAGAGGACAAATTAGATCCTTTCTTTCTTCGACTGTCCTCTCCATTAATTACAGAGCAATTAACATATATTTTTAACCTTTCTGTTTCTTCTGGTATAGTTCCTAGTGTATGGAAATCTGCTCATGTTTTTCCATTGTATAAGGGAGAAGATAGAAGTAATGTCAACAATTATCAACCTATTTCCAAACTGAGTTGGCCAAAATCCTAGAATCTTTGGTAAATAATCAATTAAAGGAATTTCTTTCTAGGTACGCAGTCCTAAACCCGTACCAATCTGGTTTCAGGGCTCAGCATAGCACCATCACAGCTACTACCTTGGTTGTGAATGATACTGTGTCTGGCATAGATAGGAGAAAACACTGTGCTGCTCTTTTCGTTGATCTGTTGTAAGCATTCGACACAGACGATCACTCACTATAATTACAAAGATTACATAGCACTGGTTTTGACTCTAAAGCTTGTGGATGGTTTCAGAATTACTTATCGGGGAGACATCAATGTGTAAAAATGGGGAATGTCCAATCTGAGTTTTTGCCAATAACGAAAGGTGTGCCACAAGGCTCCATATTGGGTCCAATTTGATTCTCTATCTATATTAATGACATTACTTCATCCTTAACTGACTATCATGTCCACCTTTATGTGGATGACAATATTGTTTATTGTCTTGCTGACTCTTCAAGCAGCTGTTACGAACCTGCAAAATTCCTTTAATGCTCTGCAAGATGTGCTTATGGATCTAAAATTAGTTTTGAATGCACATAAAACAAAGTTTATGTTGTTTTCTAGAGCCAGTAATATAGACAATGGTAACCTATATATTTCCACTGTAGATGGTTCCAGAATTGAGAGAGTCGCAGAATATAAATATCTTGGCATCTGGCTAGATGAAAAGCTTACATTTAAATATCATCTAGACCAGGGATGTCAAACTCATTTTCACTGAGGGCCACATCACTAAATTTCTAGGTCATCGAGGGCCAAATAATCGTTGACCATCCATTCAAAAAGGGCAACCATGTAATCTGCATGGCAGTACGATTCGTTTTTTCAAGACAGTTTGAACTGTTTCATTGGGAATCAGTAAAACAACTACTAGGCTAATTTCCCATTTATTTTATTTGATTCCATTTCAATACATTTCCAACTTTTTTGTTTCATATCTTTTAACAGAGAAATATTACAGATTGGCGGTGATTGAGCCCTTTGGCTCGAATGAAGTTGACAGTTCTGATGACAACAGCCATGACATTGTCCATTTTCAGTGTTTTACAACAGAGTGCCTCTCTGTGGAGTATACAATGAAAATTCCAAAACTCACCCCCTCCACACTGCTGCACTTCCTCTCGAAGTCTGGCCACAACTCCAGCTTTCACACCGATCATTGATGGTGCGCCATCAGTCGCAAGACTTACGTATGGCGTCAGATTTATGTCAAAAGTCGCGAGTGCAGAAAACATGCTCGCTTGGCCAGCGCCAAGCAGAAATTCTCTCGCGCGTGGTGGCTGCTTTGTGCGCGAGAATGTTTTATACGCTCGCAGCATGTTTCGTGCGCTCGCAAGAACGTTTTATACGCTCACGAGAATATTTTCTGCGCTCGCGACTTTTGACAATAAATCTGACGCCATACTTACGGCACGGGCCCAGTCCACTCCCAATTTATCCAATTATGCAGTGAGACTACTGAAGATGTCGCTAGCCATAGTAGTGTCAGTCATGGATGCCAGTTCTACGAATTCTTCTGTGATGTTACAAGTAGAGTCAACACCTCTGATAAAAATCGCCAGGTGTGCCACATCCGTTATATCTGTACTTTGGTCAATTGCGATGGAAAAAGCAACAAATCCCTGAACTTGTTGAATGAGCTTTTGTGTCAGCTGTCCAGCGATGTCCTCAATCCATGCTGCTGCAGTGTTTCTGAAGAGGCTAATGTTGACGAAAGCCTGTCATTTGTCTGGACACACAAGTTCAGCTGCTTTAACCAGTTTTTTACAAACTCTTCCTCAGAATATGGCTTTGATGCCTGTGCGATGTCATTGGCTACCAGATAGCTGGCCTTTACAGCAGCCTCACCTGTTTCATGGCCTCTTGTGAATACTGATTGCTGCTTCTGTAAGGTAGCCACCAACTCCTTCACTTTCTCGTCCCGCAACTGGCCGGTGTAGCGATCATACTTCTCAGCGTGAGTGGTCTGGTAATGCCATCTAATATTATACTCCTTTGGAACAGCTACTTGCTGTGAGCAAACTAAACAGATACACTTACTTTTAACCTCCCAAAAGAGGTGGGCGTTTGTCCATTTTTCCTGAAAGGCCCGACACTCTTTATCAACTTTTCTTATCTTTGACAACATTTTCTTGCCAGCAAATAGCTAGATCGCGATCTTTCTTTAGTCATGAAAGATGACTAGCTGTTCAGTTGAAATAGGTTGTTGCCACCTAGTGGATGGATGACGAATTACGTTTTGTGGTAATGGTAAAGAGTTGACGCAAATAGTAGGGCCTGTATTACATCCTCTGGTTGATGTGCGGGCCGTTTTGAATCTTTGTGAGGGCCGGATGTGGCCCGCGGGCCGTATGTTTGACACCCCTGATCTAGACAATCTTGTGACAAAACTACGACAGAAGATTGGGTTCTTTTATAGAAATAGAGCCAGCTTCCCTCTGTTTTGTAGAAAAAGGATTATTGAAGCAGTATTCATGTCAGTTTTAGATTATGGGGATGTGATTTATAGGAATGCATCTTCTTCTGTCCTCAAACCTCTGAACTCAGTTTATCATTCTGCCCTTCGCTTTATTACTGGTGATGTTTATGGCACCCATCATTGCATTCTGTATGAGAAGGTTGGTTGGTCCTCTCTTTCAGAGAGATGTGATAGGCACTGGTATTTATTTATTTACAAAGCCCTTATTGGCAAATTACCGTCCTATATTACATCTCTTCTGGACAGATCAGTAGGGACTTACCAAACTCGGACACATAACTGGCTCACACTCCATGTACCTAAAGTGAATTCTGAATTTGGAAAGACCGCATTTAGATTGTACACTCCATTCACATGGAATAAGCTACAGAGCACTTTAAAAATGGATAGTCTCATGAGTTATCAACAATTTAGAAGCAAGATTTTAAATCTTCTCAAAACAGAATGCAATCTGTGTATCAATCTTAAATGTCTTAAACTACACTTAAGTTTTCTCTCTAAATTCTGTCTGCCCAGTGTTGGCCAGAAGCAGATGGGCTCCCCCTCTGAGCCAGGTTCTGTTCAAGGTTTCTCCCTGTTATTAGGGAGTTTTTCCTTGCCACTGTTGCCGTAGGCTTGCTCACAGGGGGTCTCAGGCCTGAGAACAATGTTTATTGCAATATTGCATTCTTCTATTGTCTTTTGTTAATTAATCATACTGTAAATTCTGTTGAGATTACTTTTCCATGATTGTTTTTATTTTGTTTTATTTTTATCTTATGTAATTCAGGTCTCTCTTGAAAATGAGATCTTTGTCTCAATGAGATTTACCTGAATAAATAAAGGTTAATATATTTGCGTCTCTTTTCTTTAGCTTTCGACAGTCTGTAAAAAAAAAACTAAGTTTCATCACACAGGTGATGAAACTTATGACAACAGCAATTTTTTTACATACTTTATGTTATAAAAGCATGCCATACCTGTGCAAAACCTTAATGTTGAAGCCTGGGCAGAGATTGTTTAGCAACAAGTTCATAATCCCTAAGTGTAAAACAAAACCTACACACTGGTCAGGCCATGTCTATTCTTCATCTTCATTATACTTGCCTCTCTCCCCCCTTTTTCTTTGTAGCTATATGTCCTGATGATGTTCATTGTCTGCTCTGGTCGCAATGTAGTAGAACAAACTTCCAATGGCAGTCAGCAGAAAAGCAATATTTCCATGGCCATATTTCCTTGCAGACTGAAGACCTGCTTCAAATTGTACTTTAGCTCCCCTACCCAAGTATGAGGTGTCTGTCCACTATTATAAAGTTCTTGCAGTAGAACTGTAATATAGGCTAAAAAATGTAATGGAATTGAATATTTCATTGAAAGCATTAGATACAAAATTTAACAGTAGTTCAGTTCAAGTTGGATATAATATTAGTGATTTAACAAACTCCAAAGCTGAGTGTAAGCTTTTCCGTCCTTCAGCTTAGCACATAGGATCCCAGCAGATGATTTTTACAAATCCCATCAGATAATTTTTGGATCTTCCTTTTTCAAAGAGACAGAAGAATTCTGGTTATATTTAATTGATTTAATTGATTTGGATAAATACAAAACATTAAAAGTAATGGCAAACCTCTTCACTGGCAGTAATTTATTGAAAAACATATGTATATCATAAATGAAGCAGTCAGCACAGATGGAATATTTATTTTTTAACTATGAAACTTTTTGTAATTAGTATGGGGGTTGGGGCCATTGGCTCCCCCATCTCCTTTTCATGTTCCGGGAACAGCATGCCTTGATAGCTTGGCATCCAGTCAGCTGGTACAGAGTAGTGGATTGCCAAACTGACCAATGAGATTGTATGGTTGGAATTATCTGTTTTATACATTCACAATATACCATGGCCTGAAGTGCCTTATTGTTATAATAGCAGTTACTTAATTTTCAAAACAACAGTAGGGAAACATTTTTATTAGCTAGTGAACAATTTGCATTATATATTCTTTGTTAATGTAGCATTTATATTCTGGTTTCATTCAATGCTATGGTGCATTCAAGATGAGGTTATTTCTAAGTTATCTTAAGTTATCTGGAACAATCATTCGGTGATTATACAATTGGCTGGAATGCTGAATTGACCAGTCAGAATGAAGGACATTACATCAACTATCCATTTTATAAGTTGTATTATGTTGATTGATTTTTAAAAAATGAATATTTTCTGTTTGGTGAATGCCTTAGGATTGCTGTCATTTAGCCATACCCTAGGTTTTGCTGAAATGACATTACTGTAATGAACCATTGCTGTGAAGCGGTAGTGGTGACTTGATGACTTGTAATGATTAGGATACTAACCACTTTCTTTGGATTTCTGCATTTTATAAGAACCTCTAATCATCATGGTTTGATTGGTCCAAATTAGTACTAATCTCTTAATCTGTTACAGGTGTTCACAGCACTTTCTCTTGTGGGCATGCTCATCTTGCCTTTGAACAATTTCCCCTGGGTTTTGAATGGCATTATTGAAGCCATGGTGTCCATGGATCGTATTCAAGGTTTTTTGAGGCTGTGTGACCAGGACCTGAACACCTACTATAGCCTGGGTATGTTTGCCACACTAGCCCCAGTGGTTCCATTCTCCAGCAGATGTAAACCTTTTGTGTGTATTTGTGGATATGGATGTGTATACTTTAACCTGTTGGTGGTGTCTTTAAACACAGTGGCCCCTGAAGATCCCCAGATAGCTGTCCAGATGAAGCAGTGTACCTTTTCCTGGATAAATGTGTGTGATCCTCAAGGTCAGGAAGGGACAGGGACCAATGCCCCAGAGGGGTCTCTACTACTCCACAGTCTCAACCTTACCATTAAGAAGGTCCGTCTTCACCTGCTCTACTCATTTATCTTGCCAACTACAGTACGTTAAATCAGCACATATGCAGTTTATTCATACCTCAATCAGTCTAAATTATTTTAACACATTTATCTTTATTCGCATGGTAAACGTGCACATCACAGAAACACAGATGCCACACACAGACATCCACAACTGTACTCATACACACAACATACACTCCTTACAGAGACTCCGTTAACGCACTCAAGACATGCTATTAAAACGTAAACTACGAACACAATTTGCTGTACAGTACCGAATGCAACCAAAATGCAACAACCGAATGCAACCAAAACTGAGACCCTGATCACACAATCGAAGTCAATAAACGATGCAATATCAAAAACACGGTACAGGCAAGTTTGTTAGCAAAAATGATGAACACGACGGATCAAAAAAACAGCGAGACAGCACCCCAAGAATCCAGCATCTTTAAATCGGGGCGCCCCGTTTCTGGTTGGCCGATCTGGAATGAGGAGGCGGGGATACCTGCGTCAGGAGAGAGAGAGAGGGGGGGGGGGGGGGGGGATCGAGACACAGGTGACCCAGACTCCACACGCCCAGTGCGCCGCACGTAACATTTGAAACTGGGTTCTGCCAGGGATAGGGATGGGTATGCTGACCAGAGCTTCCTCAACTCACTTGCATTCAGATGTTCTGTGATTCATCAGGGGCCTGCGAGTTGCACGGCAATAGAGGGACATCAGTCTAGTAGCAGCTGTCTTCCAATGAGCACCCGCTGTAGTGTGCTTTGTAACTTGTAGTGAGAAAAATAGCTGTTACTTGTGTGCAAATGTTTCTGCACAAATCAGGAGGTTGCCAAGCTGATGAGCCTATTATACAATTAGCAGAGCATCTGCATAACAATGTCTGCAGGGTGTCAAAAATGTAAATGTTAATGAAAAGTTAAATGTACTCAAATCTTGTATGCCGCTCTGGATAAGAGCGTCTGCTGGATGTCAAATCTGCAAATATAGCGTTTAAATGTACTCAAATCTTGTGTGTTGCTCTGGGTGACATAAATGTAAATGTAAGCCTAGTGTTCAGTATAAACACTGGAAGATGTTGATCACAGTAAATGATCACAGTAAAAACCAAATGCATAGCCCCCCCCTAAAAACAACAAAAAAATGAACAGTACTGTAAAACTTTTAAAACCAACTTGAAATACTTATTTATTTGTATCTTCCAGGGGTCCCTGATTGCTGTTGTGGGGAAAGTGGGCTGTGGGAAGAGCTCTCTTTTGGCTGCCATTACAGGAGAACTTAGTCGGTAAGGCTTGAGACATGCAGCTGAACGGGTCTCAAAATGTATTTTGATGTGTTTTGATGTATTTTAATTTTGTTTTAGTAATGATAACATTTATTCATTACTATACTGCAAATGTATGTGTATGTTAGAGAGGAAGACTGAACTTTATCCATCAGTAGTTTGTTGCATTGGAGCATGCTTCCATTTTTAGCCATTCTGTTTTTTCACTTAATTCAAATACATAATTCGTAATTACTGTGCAAAATAAAAGGAATTGATTTAAAGCCTCCTTATCTTTATGCAGATGTCAAGGTACACTGTTTGTCCAGGGAAGGGAGAATGGCTTTGGCCTGGCTGTGCAAGAGCCTTGGATTCAACATGCAACAGTGCGTGAAAACATCCTGTTTGGCAAGGACTTCAACTGCCACTTCTACCAATCTGTGATAGAGGCTTGTGCACTCACTGACGACCTCAACGTGAGTAGAGCGATCTTCATTTTCCAGTCACTCTGTGTCTTACTCTGTTTTCTCTCTTTTATCTTTTAGTGGTAATGCCATAGGGGCATTTGGTTTGAAATTTTTTTACACCTCAATACTGTTGAAACTATGGGGGTTCCTGAGTGGCTCAGTGAGTCTCAATTCTTGCTTCAAGTGCAGGCTGAGCCCTGTGGCCCAGGTTCTATCGCAGCCATGTCATTTGCTGACAATGACCAGGAGCCCACAGCAACAGAATAAGTTGGCTTCATTCTGCAGGGGTATGGCCAGGTGTGGCCAGGGGCCTGTCTGCTCCACTGCTCATCTGAAACCCCCGCTGATCGGTTCGGTGCCTGCAGATCTTCCTGGATAAAGCTGTGCATGAAGTGTCTTTCCTCTGACTCACATCTATGCAAGCTCAACATGTGGACTGCGGTGTATAAAGAAGCAGCAGGGAAATGACATGAGGAAACCATGTGTTTGGGCCACCCTCCTAGACTAACTGGAGGGGCTGCAGCAATGAGACCGGTGTATCTATGACACAATAGCTCATTCAAGAGTGGGAGAAAATTTGTAACATTGGGTGTTCCAAATTAAAAAAAAAAAGTTGGTTTTTGGTATCTGGGTAGAAAATATGATTTGAAGACTAATTGCAGGTCCGAGAGGGCTGTCCCATTCACTGTCCTGTATTCCAGCGTGAAGGTTTTGAACTTGATGCAAATGTTAACAGGAAGCCAATGAAGTGAGATGAGGAGGGGTTTAACTTGACCAGGTTGAGGTTGAGGTTGCAGACAAGTTGTGCAGCTGCACTGTGGATTAGTTGTAGGGGTTTGATGGCACAGGCAGGAAGAAAAAGAAAGAGACGTGAGTCCAGGCGTGAGAGGACCAGGGCCTGAACTCGGAGCTGTATAAAATACATAGTGAGGTAGGGAATGGATGTTGTACTAAAAGAATCTGTGCACCCGACTCACCACTGCAACCTGAGAGGAGAAGGACAGTTGGCTATCAAGTATTACGCAAAAGTTCTTGACAGAGCTATTAGTGAAAAGACTTGTAGAGTCTAGGCTGAGGGAGAGGTCTTGAAATGGGGAGGACCTTGATGTGAAGTAAAGCATCTCAGTCTTAGCCCAGTTGAGCTTTAGGCGGTGGTCCACCATCTGCTATGAAATGTCCTTCAGGGAAGCTGGGATGCGTGCAGAGACCAGTGTGTCAGCTGGCAGAAATGACAGGAAATGTTCAGTGTCATCAGCACAGAAGTGGTATGAAAAGTCATGGTACGAGATGACAGAGCCAAGAGATTTCACGTGAAGAGAAAAGAGGGGAGGGCCAAGTACAAAGCCTTGAGGGACACCTGTAGGCAGGCTGTGGGTTGTAGATAACCCAATGTTCCAGGACACCCTGAAAGAGCGTCCAGAGAGGTAGGATTGAGCCCAAAGAAGAGCAGTGTCAGCAATTCCTAACATAGCCAGAGCAGACAGAAGTAGA
The DNA here is from genome assembly GCF_013368585.1 of Megalops cyprinoides. NCBI lineage: Eukaryota > Metazoa > Chordata > Actinopteri > Elopiformes > Megalopidae > Megalops > Megalops cyprinoides. Next base: position 71,798,899 of record NC_050583.1, read on the forward strand.
GTGCGGTTCACTGTATCAAAGGCTGCAGAAAGGTCCAGAAGAATTAAGACTGAGGAGTGGGAGGATGCTCTAGCAGGTTGAAGAGCTTCATTGATGATGAATATGGCAGTCTCTGTGGATTGACCAGCCCTGAAGCCAGACCAAAAAGGGTCAAGAAGATTGTTCAGGGAGAGAAAGGAGGACAGTTAGTAAGCCACAACACATTCAAGTGTTTTAGACAGAAAGGGATGGAGAGAGACCGGTTACTGGTTCTGGACAGCAGATGGGTCCAGAGTCCTGTTGTTCAGCATGGGTGTGACTCATGCCACCTTGAAGCCCGTGGGGAGTGACAAATTCATCAGATGGGAGATGAATGGTAGAAGGGTGGGAACGACAGTCTGCAGGAGAGGTGAGGGAATGGGATCCAGGGCACAGGTGGTAGCTCAGTGTGATGTAAGGAGATGAGCAACATCAACATTTGAAAGTGGAGAGAATTTAAAGAGAGGAGCAGTGGAGAGTGAGGGAGGAAAAAGAGGAAGACCTGAGAGATGAGGGCTGTGGGAGGACTGGAGGACTGGAGGGAGTTTCAGACATAATTTTCAGGTTCAAGTGATGTGCGAAGTCATACGCAGAGAGATCAGAGGGAGTGGGGGAGAGAGAGGATTGAGGAGGGAAGAGAAGGTGGAAAACAGTATGTGTGGGTTAGAAAGTATGTTTTGAAGTTTGAATTCATGAAAGGAAGCCTTAGCAGAAGTCACACTTGCAGAAAAGGCAGAGAGAAGTGCTTGTTAGTTCAGCAGATTTGCGGTGGAGCTGAATCCACTTTTATTCTGCAGCACAAAGCTTTGCCCTCTTCTCATGGGGTGAATCTGTTAGCCAAGGACACAGTGGAGTGGGTCATGCAGGCCTGGAAGTAAAAGGACAGAGAGAATCAAGGGAAGATGACAGAGAGGAGAGAAGGGTGGATGCAGCAGAATCAGTAGAAAGTTTAGTGAAAGAATCAAGAGATGAGAGAGGGACTGGGGCTGCTACTGTACCATCACCCCTACTACTTAAATACTACAGATATATTACATTTCATTCATTTAGCAGACAGTTTTGTCCAAAGCAACTTTCAGCACAAAAGAACAGAAGTATATCCATTCAAGTTGAATGGGCAACAGTGTGACCAGGCTAACAACACTCCCAGACCAGTGAATGTGAGCATAATACTATTCAAGCCCTACCATGGGTCAACTTGTACAATCTGACTAGACATGGAAAGCAAAGTATACTACCGTATCAGTCACTGAATCACAGAATCTTACTACCTGTAAAATAAACAGCAAGTACTACAAGTAGCATGTGTTAAGGTGGGGATTCACAGTTTTACATGACTTGTCAAGTAAAACGCGTTGTATTTCAGTCTTCTTGCGTCAAGAGGTCAACTAGATTTCAAGCCACTTATCAAACTGCTATCCATTGTGGTGTCTCATTTTTCTGAAATGATCATTTCAGCAGCTATGTTTGTCTTTTACAATCATGTGTTTTTGGAAAAAATTGCTAGTTTTAGAAAATTAGTGTCGTAACACTTTAGCCTGCATTTTTAATTTCAACAGTACGACACACACATCTTGCAGTTAAAAAAAAAAGAAGATGTAGATTAAGCATAGTTATCAACCCAAAAATATTGCTTCTGACTATACCAGCTTACAAATCTAATGCTGTTACATCCACCTAACTTGTGACACGCATACCAGTTGCATTCTGGGCATTCTGGACAGTTAGCTAGCTAGCACATTATAAAATATCTATGGCTCACAGTAAAGATAAACGTGCTAGAGATTGCAAAATATGTAAGGTGCCTAACAACTATAGCTGAAGCTGTAGAACCTTTTGGGGTTTTAAGGGACAACATTGATAAAGCTATTGAAAATTGAAACAAAATATTCCGGCAACATAGCTAACCTTTCAATACATCTACTGTGATGCCAAAGCATGGATGGTACTGGAGATACTGCCTCATATCTGCCTGCTCCAGAAATCAGCTCCAAACAACCAGCCTTATGATACAGTATTGTCCAAGCAGGCAGTGATTCAATGAAAAAAATGCTTTCCTAGGATGAAGGGGAAAAAAAGTGAAAGTGTAAGTGCAGCAGTTGCTGCCAAAGGCAGAGTGGGCAGAGATAACAACAAATGACTGGGCTGTCCTGCTTAACACAAGCATATACAAAATTGACCTCACATCATGTTAGAGCTAACCAGTGACATGGGTTACATGGAGAACATAGTGAAGATGATGGTGCTTGTTAAATTTGCTATCTGATGCACAAGAAAGACCAGGGAACTGTCTTTATGAATACCATTTTCCTAAACAAAACTGCTGCAATACGTAAGGATACAGTACATGACAACAGCTAACAACAGGTTAAATTAAGAGGATGATGGCAGATGGACCTGGAAAAATAGTACTTCACGTGTGGGATACTCCACACAGCCTCTACATTGCATCTGTGCTTCAGAGCATTGCAATTTATGAAGGAGGAAGTTTCTGCCATCATCTCAGCAGCTGGATAGATCATGGAGTCATTACAGAGAGGTGACTGTGTGCGTCTGTTGAACCCACAAAATTCTTTGTATCTGTACTTGAATCAATATGTAAGAAACTGGAAGTGTGTGTGTTTTCAGCTAGAAGTTGCCCATAAAACTGTTGTGAGAAAAACTTGTCCAAAAAAAAAATCAGTTTTACCCTTACATTTATATTGGAATATTGGATTTTTGGGCTTTCAAGGTATGAACTATGACGTGATTTATTTATTTAACTGTATTTATTCATGTTGCGAGCTGTGGAAGTGGATGAAAGTTGCCGTAACACTAATCGACCACAACCACAGCACAAAGACACAGTTTTGTACTCAGCGGTCTATAAAAAGTAAATTTGCGTTTATTAGTTACAGAACTTGAGGGTTTTCCTAATCTAACAATGTAAGTTTATTCTAAGCATTAGAATCTCCAAAACACAGGTTGCAAAGCCTCACTGGGCAGCCAGTGTAGCAGGTTCTGAGTCCACGCTGAAATCGGTCTACTCCTCTAAGTCAGGTGTCTCTCGATGTTAACCGAACAAAGGTGCTAACTACTGAACTGCCGGTTACAACCTGCGTGTAAACAAAGTCAGTAAGTGTCTTTTACAAAAAGTAAGTGATCTTACTAAAATTGAACGTAGTCACGTAGCTTTCAGTAGTATGTAATTACTAGTATGTAAATACGTCTTTTCAGTAGTATGTAAATACGTCTCTCCCTCGATGATAAAGTCCAGTTCTTCTATAGTCCCAGACTCCCGCATCATTTTAAAAACCGCTGCTCCACGATGTTCCTCAGTGCCTCCGGCTATGGCATCCTCTCGTCCAGTTGCTATGCGATGACAGCGGTGTCCGTGTCTCTATGCATTCTCCAAGTCGGTTCCTCCGCTACGGTTGTTGGTGCATCCTTCCCTACCGCATCCTCCGGTCAGGTTTCCCAGCAACGATGATGCCTCCTCACCTCCACCTGTATAGGGGAACACAAACAAAACACAGCAGCCGAGGGCCAAAAACCCAAAAACAGTACTACAGAGGGACGTAACAATTCATTACATAAAATATTTTAAAATTAATTTTGTTAGATAAAGCTTCTTTTTAATCTTCTGATAAAATTCCTGAAGAAAGTTAAGCATCAATGGTTCAGTTTAGAAATGAATTGTAGGTTAAATGAAGCATTGATACAATAGCCAGCTGGCTAGAAAATATCCTAAAAAATTAAGCACCAATGAGGAAGATTGAGGTGAGAATATAAATATCTAACCTTGTTGACTAATATAAAGTTAGCTAATCAATTTATCCAGTCAACTAAAAAATTAAGTGGTAGACTAATGTGTACATTATATTACATTACATTATTGTTTTTAGCAGATGCTCTTCTGCAGAGCGACTTACACAGTGCTTCTGATAAAGTGGCACAACACTAACCAAACATGAGCAAGCGTCAGTGCCAAACATAGTGCTGAAATCAAAAATGTGTACCTAATTTTACATGTAAGTACAAAGCAATATGTACAATTTAAGGATTATACAATTCCAATTATAATGCTAACAGATACCATATGCATGTAGGTAAACCACTATGCCCATATACTGAAAGCTATAGTTGGCAAGAGTGCATCTTATCTGGTAAGCATCAGCAGCAGTATTGAATACGACAGTTTAGCAAAAAAGAATCATTAGTGTCGCAATCGGAATTTTGATCAATAGTTTTGCATATATATAGTATTGCGTTGTGTGTTTTGAGGCAGTCCATGATAACTGGCATGTCCACCCATTTATGGCTGCACTACCAAAACTCACCTTTTTCCTCACCTTGATTACAATAACTTGACTATGTCTTATGTTTCTAATGTTTCTTCACTGCTAAATAGATAAACAAACACATTCTCTGAACCTATATACTGTGTGCAATAACTGTCATACATGTGCTGTGTTTATGCAACATAAATGTGTTTTCCACCCAAGAGGACTGGGCCAGAAAGTGTCTGATATTGTATGAAATAATCAAACTGATTACAAGTAATATCTGCCTGCAGATTTTACCAATGGGTGATGGGACTGAGGTGGGAGAGAATGGAGTGACACTAAGTGGAGGACAGAAGGCTCGTCTTGCCCTGGCACGGGCTATTTACATGGTAAGTGCTGCACTCTCATATTATAGAATTGTCCCAAATGTATCTCCCATCTTCTTAAATACCAATGTAAAGGGTCACACATTCTTATGTAAACTATTAATCACTGATAATGTTTCTTCCCACATTAGTACAAGCAACACATTTTTTTATTCCATCATAGGAGAAGGATATTTATCTTCTTGATGATCCTCTGGCTTCAGTGGATGCTGATGTTGCCCATCACCTTCTTGAGAAATGCATCATGGGGATCCTCAGGGACAAAACCCGAATCATTTGCACCCACCGTTTAGAGTTTATGGACAAAGCTGATACAATGATCCTTATGAATGATGGAACAGTTGTCAAAACAGGTATAACGTCCTTGTATTTCTTTTTGTGTGTGTATATATATAAAGAAATACATACATATAAGAATACATATATTCTTATATGTATGTATTTATTTATAATTATAAGAATTATAAGAATGTTAATTATAAGAATATCCCGTTTTGCTATATTTTTATGTAAGCCTATGCATTGGTGTATGGTCATGATCTGCGATGGACCTGTCCTTTTCAATGAAAAGGAAACCACTGCATGCTTAATATGCATGCTGGTGTGGTTTTTGAGATCTTTGTCTTCAAATTTTTGAATTTTGTGTCTTGCAGGGATAGTTGGTCTGGTGTGCCCAAATGTACATGTGTTTGTATGCCTGGTTGTGTACAGGAGTATATTCTGGAGTATAGATATGCTTACAGTGTGGAAAGAAACACTTAGTTTTATGCTGTATTTCAGGCTGAATTTAAGCCTGAAACAAACATATTTTATTTTCACTGGATATGGTAGCTTTGTGTAGAAAATGCCTGATTTGCTTTGCTACATTTAGGTACTTATTAATTCTCTTCTAATTTGTTCAATCTCTATCTCTAATAGTTTTCTCCTTACTCAATTGCTATTGCTCCATCTTCTATGTCTTCTGCTTCTGAAACACCCATGTGTTGTAGGTTTTTCCTTCATTTTAAGGGTTGGCAATGTTGCAGTCAGTGTTTACTAATGATGTACATTCTTGGGTATTGTCGAGATACAGTAAATGCCATTTATTGTTGTTTTTGCTAGTTTTAAGTCTGTAATTTTGTTGTCCTGAACAATGACAATATCTCTTATCTTAAAAACTACTGCATAACAACACAACATTTTCAGCTCTATCCAGTTAAATTCTGTAATTCTGTTATGGTATTCTTCAAGCTAGTCATGTATCTAAACATAAAAATATTCAACATGTTTAAAATATCCTTATAAACGAATCCTCTTTTCTTGAATAACTCTTCAATCCATAATTACAAAATAAAAAGATAATAAAAAATTATAAAGAAATGATGTATAATATCTCTAACAAAAATATCTGTTTACTAAAAGAGAATCATCCAATAAACTCAGAACATCTGAAACAAAATGGTAGATGGGTCAATAAGATCTACTTTTCATTATTCAAATGGAGAGGAGTAACTTCTGCTCCATAAGCACATGCCTTTTCAGATGATACAATGGACTGTTTGTGATTTGTGGTATTCTCCGTAGACAGCAGTTCATAATATTGAATCAATGTGTTTCAAGCAGACAAAACTTGATCAACACAATAATCTTTGGTGGAGACTTACCAAAGCTTTGGATCCACCTCATGACGCTTACAGTTCAAAGTTAAATAATCCATCCAAATCCTCTAATGAATTAAACTGTAGTGAGGGGCCGTGGAGGCTGTCCCCACTTAACAAATTTGGGAAAAAAGTGACAAATGTAGCTCACTCACTAAGTTCAACTAAGTTCAAGACATAATAGTAAAACATTGTTTTAAGATATTATTTTTAAATGTTACGTGTTCTCCTGGCATGTTAAATTTTAGGAACAGAATTTACTTCAGTTCTGTAAACATCTCTCATCTGGAGAAAAGCAAGACGCGTGATGAGACAGACGATGTGTGCGTAGTATCAGGTAATAGGAACACAGCTATGCAGTGCCCTCAGATGGCTCTGGATTTACCTGATTCAGCCCCTTCTAGTGGTTTTTGTACCAAGTGCTTTGTGCCACTGTCAGGTGGTTTGTCCCTACTCCATTCAACAAGGCTGGCTGGCCCAAGTCCCTAACACTTCAGTCAATTTGGTCATTAACACCACCATGCTCTGGTGAGTTTTATTCGTCAATCTGATTGATATGTGAAAATCTGTAATGCTAGCAAACAAATCAATGTACAGTACATTTAGTCAGCCATAATATGGATGACATAGCTACATGTCCAGTTTTCTTTAATCATGTCTGCAGTTGAAATTTTATTCTAGTGCAGAAACTTGACATCTTGCTTATGTGAATCAGCAATGCGAGCAGCAATTTAAAGACAAATATGCACACAGAAAACAAACTGAATCGCTGCTCACATGCTAACCAGTAAAGAACAAATCTGTCCCAAAGTGAAAGAAAATTAATACTGCAGCTGTGATGACAGAGACATGCAATACAATAATCATCTGAGTTGAAAACAGGTTTGCTAGCTATGAATGTTGTGTTCCTTTTCCCTACATTTGTTAACAGTATGTGCTGCCAAAAAATACTGCAGCATTATTTTTCAGTTACAGAAAGCGTAATGCCACTGATCTTTTAGTTAGGGAGGTAGAGAAGTTCTGCATGCTCATTGTATTGTACTTTGTAGGGACCCCAGATGAAATTCTCCCTATGGTGGAAGCAGTACCCAAGAACAGGAAGAATGACAACAACAGGAAAGAGAAAGGTATAAATATCTTTTGTGCTAGAAGTCTCTCTGGATATGTGCGTCTGCTTAATTGCATGTAATGTAATGTAATCATTTGAAGTAGTTTTAGCGTTTGTACCCCTTGTACAAGGCATCAGTATAGGACTGGTGGCTGTCTACATCGTAAATTAGGTTGAAATGTTTACACTTTAATGTCAGAGAACATGATTTTAATATAAGCATTGCAAGCACAGTTAATTGCATTGGTAACACTGAGGAATTGGGAGCCCCATTGCTTATCTGAAAGTAGCTTGTGGAATCTTTGACCCACATACAGAAGTAACTTTCTAAATAATCCACCATTACAAATGATACACTATAAATAAATATTGCCACTACTAAAATAATTATAATTCTAATAATTCATTAATTTATGTACGTATTATTCAATTATAACGCATTTTCATGCATCTGAAAAACATTTTATTGTGAGAGGGAGGTGACCGACCTCATTACCACTAGTGTGAGGCAGAACAAGGGGTTGTCAGTGCTCCGCCCCCTTAGCTGTGGTGTTTTTTTGTTTTTCCTGTCCATGTGCTTTTGTTTTCCTTGTGTTCTAGCCCTACCCCGCTCCCCGCCCAATCTCCCACCACTTGATTGCCTGCACACCTGCTTCCCATTCCCTCGTTAGCCCTGCTCTATATCTTCCCCATGTGTCCCTGTCCTTGTGCTAGTTCGTAGCAGCGTGTGTTCACCTGTTTCGTCCCCGCCATTTTTCATCTGTGCGCTATTCTCGTTTTCTGACCTGTTTGTTGTTCAACCTGATTCCTGCCTGCCTTTCTGCCCTGATCGCCCGATTGTTCTGCCTGCCCGGTGTTCGACCCTACCTGCTCCTGTTTCCCTGTACCTGGATTACCCTCGGACTGCCTCTTTGGTTTTGACCCTGCTTGTTTTTTCGTTTTACGATCCTACCTGGATTAATAAAGTGCCTGGCATTCGACGCTCCTGTGGTCTGCAACTGAGTGTTTGCCTGAACCGTGACAGGGGTTTATTTAGCTGATCAGACTTTGGGGTGATGACATTGGCCAGTCTGAGTAAACCAGATTGGGAATTTTGCCAGGAGACAGGGAATTCCAGGGAATATTTTTGAATATATCAGCCACAGGAGCTTTAGTGTTGTGAGTCAGGACCTTAGTTTAGCAGCACCCTGGCTGCCCCATCACTGCAGTCATGTTTTTCTTGTTGGTCCAGAGGAAAATTGTGCTTATCCATATAGTAATCAATTGGAGCCCCATCTAAATAGGCAAATTACAGTATGTAAACAGTACTTTCTGAAAGACTCAAAGGACACTACTTTGAGGTCAAAAAAGAGTGCAGTTATCAGTTGTTAGATGCTAATATAAAATTGCTATTTTCAGACAGCGCTTAATGCAGATAGCTATTTCAGTCGTTTATGTTGATGCTGTAGCTACAAAATATATGGTAGAACAATTCATACATCCTTGTGGAATGATTTTATTCATTTTGTTTTTCTGGTTGGGCTGTTAATAGTATGACTCATACCTACAATCATTGTAGAATTGGTACTAGCATAATGTATCAAAAGTAGGTAATGAAAGTATTAAGTATTAAAATGATAAATATCAATACATATAATGGCATTAACAGAATGAAGAAGATGATAATAATGAGAATCATTAGGATAATTGTTATGTTTTATGAAGTACATATTTATTTAAAAATCATGTCCCTTTATGCAGAAATCCTTTGTGCTGCACATATCCATATTTCAGGAGTGTATGAATGAGATGTGGAATCCAAAGAATTCTAGCTTCCTGTAACCAACAAAGGTGGGAGTTTGTCAACATAAATCCCACATTTTTAGAACAAATGTTGGAGTACATTTTTGTTTATTGCTTAATGTTTTGATTGAATCCCACATCCATTATATAGTGGTATATTTTAGAATCAAGTTAGCAGCATATCTTGATACAGCTTTCTCTCACATTCTGCATACCAACTAAGCATGAAAGAAGATGACATAATGTACTCCTTAAATCAAGAAAATTTCTGCCACCATTCCACTACTGTTAATTTATTACTAAAGTCTTATTTGCTTGCCTTTGTGAATCAGATGGGCTGGTGAACAACCAGGAGCAACCCCTGGAGCAGGGCCCTCTCGTGAAGTATACAGTGGGGGGAGAACAGAAGCAGATGGGTGTGGTGGCCTGGAGGGTATATCAGTCATACTTGCTGGCAGTGGGTAGCTGCTTGACCTTTACCATTTTCCTCACACTGCTTCTCATGCAAGGTATCTAACAGCTCCATAATTAACATCTGGTTTGCAAATTAGTATAAGCTTCATGGTTCAAGCTGGGGAAAAGCTACAGTCCCAAAAGCATTCAAATCAGAGCTAGTTTCTCCTGTCATTTTAAAATCACAGCTATTTTTGACCTATACTGGTGTGTGCCTGTTGTGCTTTCACTCCATTTAATGTCCTATACCTGATACACATGCATTCTAACTAACTTGTTAATATATGTTGTATTGCTTCTGTTTAATGATGTTACATCTCCCCTCAGCCTCAAAGAACATCTCGGACTGGTGGTTGTCTCATTGGATCTCACACCTGAAGAGTGATTACAATGCCTCCCTCAGTGTCCTCTTAAACAGAGACTTTTCATACATGCTGCTTTTTTTTCCAAGAAGTTTGATGTGAGTTTGAGAACTCAAGCTATTGGCTCATACACCAGCTCAACACCAAACTGCAGGGCTGTGCCTCACTAAAATTTACTGAATTCTGAAAATTCTTTAGTTACAATCCAACAACATGTCTTTGACTTTGGACACATTTTTCAGCTCTGTGACTTAATCTGCTTTGAAAAAATAAAACAGGGTTCTGTCAAAACTGCCATGTCATTAAAAGTGCAAATCAAAAAAAAAAAAAACTCCATCAGCTTATCCTGATGTTTATCCTTCATTTATCTCTGCAAGTGAGATTTGCCAGTTTGTTTACAATGGAAGGCTTTTGAATATCTGTGAGGACAGTTTGTTGTTATTAGAGAGAGTTGTACAGTATGAGTTATCGTAATAGAAACTCCTACTCAATTGTTGTTTCAAAAAACTTTTACAATTTGTTGTTATTGTGATGAATTCCTCTGACATGTAATTCAGTGGGCACAACTGTAAGGACAGAAAGTTGGACTTTATTAAAATTGTGCAACCCCACATCAATTAAGCATGTGGTGTGATAAGAACTGCACTTACCTGAAAGTAACAGGGCCACTGAGACTAGGAAAACAAAGGGGCATCTTGACAATGACAACTCTTCCGTGACATGGGGTAAAACATAAAACTTTATGTGAGTACACATGGAGAAGAATGGGAAATAACAAAACCACCCTAAAACAATAAAACAAGCAAACCCATCCCCACAATATTCCCATGTAACACAAAAATACAACATAACTGTGCAAAGGCTCATAGGAGTAGCCAGTCCAGTGTGGAAGTGGTGCCGAGGCAGGGACATCACAATATGCAGTTTATTGCAGTTCATCTCTTACACCTTTTTCGTTTTTGAACAGTTAATGTAAAGCTTGACTCGGAAAGCTCTGTGATGAATCTTGAATCTTGAATCTTGAATCTTGAACACTTAATGTAGATTAATCTGAGCACCTGTAGTGCTGCTGCTATTTTGCTATATTCAAATTAAGATCGAGTCCAGGAAACTGGAGGAAAATAATACCATATTTCTGATACTCGATTGCTACAATATTATCACGAAAATAACATAAAATGACATGATTGAACAGACATTGGCCCATGTCATTCATAGATGACTTGCATTGTTTTGTAGTTAAAGGGTTTTGCTTTAATAACTACTTTTAAGTAATGAATACTTCTACATGAGTTGATGTCTTGCAATTCATTATTGCATCAAATTATTTGTCTACTAATTGTACTCCCAAAATATTTAAGACAAAAGAGAAAAACTTAGTTTTTTAAAAAAAAAAATCTTTGCTCTTATAATATTGCATAAATCAGGTATTACATGCCAGTCCTTAATGAGTGCCATTGTTTGTTCTGAAGCTTTTTGTTGTGAATTTATGGTACATTGTGGGATTTTAAAGTTGAAACAGGAAGCAAAAAGGTTTTTTGGACAGACACTGTCACTTAAAATTCTCTTAATTTCAGGCCACATGCCTTTCCTGCTTCATAGATTTTCAGCCCTTTTTGAACTTAAGGCTAACTCTCAAGAGCATTGAGAGTGAGCCTGATTTGACTGAATATGACTGTTTTATATTGAATTGCATTTTTGCTTCAGATGGATTGGCAGTTATGGTTGAATCCAGGTGTATATTCTAGCCAAACACATTTTACCAGTATCCCATTATTATCTGGTTTGTTTGTCTGCCATTCCTGTATCTCACAGGTACCCAGTCATTGAAACTGCCTCCAAAGCCAATATCACTTCTGAGATGAAGTTCTACTTGATAGTCTATGGTTCCATTGCAGCAGCTAACTCACTTCTAACTGCTGTCCGGGCATTCCTCTTTGCCCATGGAGCCATATGTGCTGCCACCATAATCCACAACAGACTGCTGAAGAGAGTGCTCAAGGTATGAGGAAACCAAATACCCCTAGCTGTATTTTTGTCAACAACTTCAGAAGTAAAGTATGCTTCAGTAAAGCATCCATCTGTATAAATGGATGATATAAGGTGTGTAAGTTGGGCCGCAGTGTAGCATAGTGGTTAAGGAGCAGGACTTGTAATCGAAAGATTGCCGGTTCGATCCCCGCTGGGACACTGCTGCTGTACCCTTGGGCAAGGTCCTTAACCCACAATTGCCTCAGTAAATATCCAGCTGTATAAATAGATAACATTGTAAAGAACTGTAACCTATGTAAGTCGCTTTGGATAAAAGCGTCTGCTAAATGAATAAATGTAAATGTAAGTTCCTGTGGATAAGCATGTCAGGTAAGCAAAATTGTAATACAGTGACAGGGTACTCAAGAGTAGATTTAGGTAACAGTAACACATACTGTAAGTAGAATGCTATGTTTTTTACCATGTTCTGGGATCTCTAGCCTTGTTATTGTTACTCTGATCATTACACTTTTCCAAAGAGCACTGTTATGACACTACAATTAAAGACACACTTGTGTACATAATTGTTCAGAATTTTTATGTGAACTTTCACATTTCAGCATTTACAAAAACATTTCTGGGAAAAAAACAGAATCAAATCAATATAGCTGCATCATGTAGGTATGAGGGTAAATTAGATAGCTACCTAAAATAATCAAAATATATCTCACTTTCTTTCCCACTCAGGCAACAGTGACCTTCTTTGACACCACCCCTTTTGGACGAATTTTAAACCGCTTCTCTTCGGACCTGTACAGTGTGGATGACACGCTGCCCTTTATCCTTAATATCCTGTTAGCTAACATCTTCAGCCTACTGGGCATGTTGGTGGTGATGAGCTATGGCCTGCCCTGGATCCTGCTGCTGCTACCATTGTTGGGGATAGTGTACTACTACATACAGCATTTCTACCGCCACACATCCCGCGAGCTGAAGCGCCTTTACAGTCTTACTCTCTCACCTATGTACACCCACTTCTCTGAGACTTTGACAGGCATCTGCACTATCCGAGCCAGCTGCAACACCTCCAGGTCAGAAACTGATGCACATCGGTTCCATTGCTGAAAAAAGGATTGGACTGTAGTAATCTGGAGTGGACAACAGTTTGGCATAGTAGTTTAAGGAACTTAGTTTAGGAAAGATTCTTGACTTGTACCTTAAATGAGGAATGGGAGGGTCAAATGAGGTAAAAGATTACAAAATGAGAAAAATGCAATCATTTTGCATATTTTCCCATTTTCATTATTCTTTTACTATTTTACATTCCTAATCCTTGTTTGTGGTTTCTGTTCCTCTTTTTGCATTACCAGTCAAATCTGTGATTGAAGTTAAAAATGTCAGTTTATTGTTGATATTGGGATTATGAGCCATTATTGCCTCACGAGTGGCAGAGTGTTGAAGTGACATGTTTATTGCTATCCCCTTACATAGCCGCATTTATGGTTTACTACTTATAGTAAACCATGTATAATGTACAATCTGTTCAAGATTTTATTTTGGCTTTTTGATATTAGACTTCCCAATCAAATGTACTTTTCTCATTTAACTTTCCATTTATTTATTTTTACTCATTCATCAAACAAATAGACTAAAATGTACAATAAAATTTTGACTAGGGCTATTAAATGATTAAAAGGTGTAATTGCAGTTAATTGTGCATGACAATTTGTAAATTGCATACAAAGTACATACAAAGTAAATACAAAACAACGAAATTGTGTGTTTCTGACAGTTGTTTAATACTTGTAATACTTGTTTAATAATAATGTTTTTGCATGTCAAGGCCAATGTCTTTTTTAAGACATTTGAAAAGCTTTCATATATCAATTATTTGCAGTGAAGAGGAAGTCTTTGCTTAGGCTGAAAGTAAATTGATAACTGAACTGATAATTGAAAAAAGATTCTCCAAACCCAATTAGATATGAGAGACATATATTTGCAAATGTTATCGTTTTTTTTTTTTAAAAAAGTCACAAGCACAATGAAAATAAAGTGGAGCTCTAAATCATAGTTGGAACCAATTCCATGAATTCAAAAATTGAATAGGAATTTTAGAATTGAGCAGTTTTTAATGCATTGCAAATAATTAGGAACACCCTACATTATAAATATTCATGATGTCAATTTTCACTAGCACTCTTCTCATTTAAAAATGTGTTAGTTTTTTGCTCACATCATAAGCAACATCAAAAGGTTTGAGCAGAATGTGAGTTTTATTAGCTGAGTTTTTAAATAAAGTGACTGTAAGGGTTAAACAATGCTGAAGTGGGAGAAATCTGCACATGACAATTCATCTGTATTTTGAAATGTCTGTACTCCTTTCTACCTATGATCCCCACAAGAGAGCAACATTGTTTTCAAGAGTAACAAAGTGTACTTTAACAAATCCCAAGTGTACTTTAAAACTTATGGTGCAGCCCTCTTTTGATACAGAGCACTTGGTTCCTTTTGTTACTTGTCCAACAGTAGTGTTGTTTTGGTTACAGGTTTGAGGAGGAGAATGAGAGACGTCTAGAGACTAACCAACAGTGTTTATTTGCCAGCAATGCGGCCATGCAGTGGCTTGACATCCGATTACAAATGATTGGTGTTGCCATGGTGGCAGCCGTTGGTGTGATTGCCATCGTCCAACATCAGACAAAATCAGTTGACCCAGGTGAGTGCTGAATGTCTGGATGGGATGACCACGGAAATCAAGTATTATTGTATCTGAAATCATAGTGTCTTTGGCACAGATATAGTTTGGATCAAATAATCTTTAGGAAATAAATATCAGCTTAATGAAACATCAGTTGATTTAGTGGTTGTAGTTTAAGGTTGTATTGTAACTTTTGTTTTATTTTTTTTTAAAGTAATAATGAATGTCATGATACAAAAGAAACATCTGGTACATGTGACCATGTCATTGTAATGGCAACTGAAAGATTTGTTATGGGTTCTTCAGGTCTCTTGGCTTTTGTTTGTGAGCTGCTTATTTGAGTTTGAACAGTGAATATTCAAATGAATTGAGGTCTGGTGATTAAAATGTTCATTGGAGAATATTTATTTTTTGCTGATTTAACCATTTCATTGTATATTTCGATGAATACTTCATCATATTATCATGCTGGAATGTCCATTTTCAGCCAAGTATGAGCGACTTGGTAGGTTGATCCAGGGTTTTCACCAAAATGTCTTATTATGCATTGTAGTTTTTAACAAAGGCTTCAGAACCTGTAGATGTGAAACAACCCCAAATCATAGTAAACACCCTACTATATTTCACAGTGGGCATGGGTTCTTTTTCAACACATGCCTCACCTTTTAATGCCAAATATAAAGGTAATCAGCATGTCCATAAAGCTCAATTTTCATTTCATCTGACCCTGAGACATACTTCCAATTGTTATTCAGATGCAATTCGGTAAAATCAAGTTCAAAAGATTTCTTCTTTGCTACTTGTCCATGATTCCAGCCATGGAAAAGACTGAATGTGTCTTTGTTGTGTGTGTGTGTTCTCCAACAGGCCTTATTGGTCTTTCTCTGTCATATGCATTGTCAATCACCAGCCTTCTGTCGGGGCTTATCTTCAGCTTTACTCAGACAGAGACACAGATGATTTCTGTGGAGCGGACTGAAGAGTACTCCACTGAAATCCCAGTTGAAACGCAACATGGTATCCTAGAGGTGAGGGGTCACTAGAGAACTTAGCTGCTCTTGCTTTGACAGTGCGACGGGCGGCAGTGTAGCATAGTGGTTAAGGAGCAGGACTCGTAACCGAAAGGTTGCAGGTTCGATCCCCGCTGGGACACTGCTGCTGTACCCTTGGGCAAGGTACTTAACCCACAATTGCCTCAGTAAATATCCAGCTGTATAAATGGATAACATTGTTAAAAAAAAAAAAAAAAAAAAAAAAAAAAAATGTAAGTCGCTTTGGATAAAAGCGTCTGCTAAATGAATAAATGTAAATGTAAATGTAAATGTTTGTGAAGTAGTGGGAGGGAGGCATACTGCTTTTATAAGTAAAATTATAGAGAATTTTCTCTTTCCTGAGAATGACAAAATAAATAAGATCGTTCTACACTGTACTAGTTGTTTATTTTTTCATGCATATGTTGTCATACAGTGTGTATTTATTATATACATTGTCTTGTACATACTCAATGTGCATCAAAGATTGATCATGTTAATGAACATGTGTTCATTGGTATTTACTGGTGACAATTTATTTATTGTGTCCAGAATCTAATGTGATACTATCACTGGGGTCCTGTTTGTGTCTCCATGCTAAAAGGTGTCCCACTCATGGCCAGAACAGGGGCACATAGTGTTCCAGGGGGCAATGCTTGCATATCGCCAGGGTCTGCCAAATGCTTTGGACGGAGTGAGCATAGTGATCCACCCTGGGGAGAAGGTGGGCGTGGTGGGGCGCACAGGCTCTGGGAAGTCCACCCTGTTCTTGGCTCTCTTCCGCATGGTGGAACTGAATGGTGGCAAGATCCTGATAGATGGAGTGGACATTACCCAGATTCGTCTGGCACAGTTAAGGTGAGGAGGGAGGACCTGTGGATGCAGTAAAACATGCAGGTCAATGTCCAAGAGACCTACTACTATCTACCTTTTTGTCATCTATCTAAAGTCAGACTTGCACAAATTTTGTCTTGTTGAAGAGTATATTCAAAACTGTTTTTTGACCAACACATTTCTTTCTTCAGAACATTCTTCATACATTTTAATAATCCAAATATTAACACCTAAATTTCACTTGACAAGAGTTAAATCAGAGTTGCCATCTTTTCATTATCACTGTTTACAAAATTTATTTTAAAAAATCATACTGCAATTAATATATTATTAATAATTATTTCCAAATTGTCCTAATTTATAAAAACAAAAAGACTGATTCTAAGTAGCTTAATCATTTGCAGACATTAATTCACAAAACAAATTGAATAATCAGTATTAATAATTACTATTAGTTATTATTTATTACTTCTAAGTCTTTCTAATTCATAATTCATCTTCATTTGGAGCTACCACTGTTGTACAAAGACTGTACATCTGTAGCATACAAGCTTTACACTTGATGCCTGCAAATGAAACGCCACTACAATGATTTGGCAATTTATTGTTTAAACTAAATGAAAAGAGGAACCTCAGTAACATTTGCAGGCAGCAATTATCTGCAAAATTATCTGCAAAAAATGGCAAATCAGTCAATTTACATGGGCAGATGGAGCTCATCACCCAGTGGAATTTAAAAGAATTAACAGCATACCTTATTAACTCTGAATGGCAACTGGAGTCAAAGAGGCACTGCGTGAGCAGCTGGCGTTTGTTGGTTTATTGTTGCCAGTTTCGCTTACAGCTGGCAGAAACTGCAAAAATCAAAAGCTGAGATTGGTCTAATGCACCATTCTCTGATCACTGTAGGATTTTGTTTCTTTTTAATAATACTAATAATAATGTCTGATGGCATCATCCATTGGCACAACCCTTGAAGGAAACTTTTGAATATAGCATACTTCACACTTGACTCCAGAATATTACAACACATACAAATAATATACAACAAATGCTCCTGTTAAAATAGCAATAGCTTGTTAGCATTATCCTGAAAATCAGGATATGACAGGTTCAGGTTATGCATATAACATATATATATATATATATATATATGTTCACACACACACTCAGTGGCCAGTTTATCACTGTTTATCAGGTTTAGCCATGTATTGCTGGGGAGGAACAGCCTGAATTCTTCAGGGTATTGATTTCCACAGGGATGCTGGTACATGCTAATGTGATACAGAGTGGACAGTGGTACATACAACTTGCAAAAACACTCAATACCCCATAACAACAAAGCGAAAATAGGATTTTAGAAATTTTTGCAAATTTATATAAATCAACAGTATTGTGTAGATAAGGCATACAAGACAGAAGTTTTACTGCATTTCCACTGCTAAGCATATCTTTAAGTGAATGCTTTAAATATTTTTTTCCCATTATGTAATTGTCTTTAACCTTTTATTAAATAAAACCATTACTCAGTGTCACCGTATGAGTGTCATTGTCCAAATAGCTGTGTAAGCTATAAATTCCTTAACACAGTAAATGTCATTAACTGAATGTTTCAATAAATGGTAATTGGAGTCATGCACATTACTTTTGAGTGTCTCAGTGATATTTGGCTTTGTGTTAATGTTTAGGCTACAGTGATGTATAGCAGTATAGCAGCAGTATTTGATCACCAATGTGAGAAACATTGGTTTGCCTTTCCTCTTTCTGTCACATCCACTACTATCCAAGCACGGAGTGGAACTGCAAAACTTTTTCCTCCTTTTTCCTACTTGCTAGTTGCTTCGTAATTAAAACATACCAGATTCACATTCAGATTTTACTTTTAAATTCTTATTGGCTATTTTCAGTTATTATGGGGGGTTGCACACTCACAAGTATGGTATTACATACTGTTAGTGAGCCCAAAATTATTAGCAGCTGATTGCTAATAATGCTGCTGCTGATTCATTAATAGAGTTTTATAACAGTGTTACAAATGGCATGATTGTAGTATAACAATTAAATAATAAATGGAGTGCAATGTTGTTACATTTCTGAAATCAGCTACTAATAAAAAATGACAGTGAAACACAAAAGACATAGTCAAAGGACACTGTTCCAGCATGGCATGGTATAAGCATGAGGCTTTCACTAATTTTTAATATCCCTTGCAGGTCAAAATTGGCCATTATCCCACAGGATCCCTTCCTGTTCAGTGGGACAGTACGAGAAAACCTAGATCCCTGTGGATGTCACACTGATCATCTACTGCTAGATGTGCTGGAGCAGTGCCATCTTTTCCAGACCATAAACCAGATGGGTAAGAGAGAATGGGTACAGGGAATGGGCATGATAAAACACCAGATCACAATATAGCCAGAGATAGTGAAGAGACTATCTGAGTCTCTACCATTAAAGAATAATTATTTGGCATGCAGTTTTTTTACCCCTGCAGTTGTGTTTGTCTTTATTTAAATTTTAGGGGGCTAAGCACTGGCCGTAAGCTCTCCATTAATCTGTTTCCTTTTTGTTTCTTTAAGTACAGTGGAAACTGCTTATAGTGATCACATCTGTAAGGGTAAAATTGATCACTATAAGCAGATGATCATTATAACCTTTTTTTTTTCTTTTTCTTTTTCTTTATTTCTTGTGCAGATTCCCATCTAATGGGTTATCACCCATTAATGTCTCTTTCATTAGAAGAGTGCCGTGTCGATTGTTTTGCATTGGTAGCTTTAAGGTTGAATTGCGGCATCAACTCAAAAGATCTAGAAACAGCAGTAAACCGGCTAAACTGTGTTTAGCTTGTTGTCTCCCCAAGAGAGAGGTGGGAGGGAATTAACTGTTTCAGTGTGCTAGCCTGCATTATGACGAGATTGACTCATTTAATTTAGTTAGCTGACTTTGTTGTATTTCCACCTAGCTAGCTCACATTCAGCTTGGGTCTTTATAGCATCTTGTCATTCTTAATTTGCAAAATACATGTGCATATTTATGAGTATTTATGTTCAGATAACATTTCCAGCACTATAATGTACACACATGATTATTTTGTATTTTTTCCCATTCACGTAGGCTAGCAGCTAAGAAATAGCTGTTGAATAATATTCTAATTTTTCTGTGTTGTGGAGAAAACTGTCAGACCCTTGAGCGTAAATTTGTGTATGAATGCTCAGGAACAACACATCCACACCACACAAGTCAAGTGGCTCTCAACAAGGCAGAGTACAATGTTGCTTTATACAGGAAAAGAAAATCATGCACATAGCAAAACCTTAAGTTTAAATGAAACATGCTAGTCTCAAGATCCTTTCAGGCATGCCCAAAGTCACTCAATATATGAATACACAAAGGTGCTATGTATCCTTACACAAGGTACTTGCAGTAACTTTCCTATCCTTGACCAAGCAAGATATGGATGAAGAAGGTCCTTAAGATAGGGGGGGACAAGCCCATTTAAAACCTTAAATGTGAGTAAGAGTATTTTAAAAACGATCCTGTATTTAATAGGTAGCCAATGGAGAGAAGCCAGAACTGGGGTGATGTGCTCAAAGCGTTTAGTTTTAGTTAAGATTCGAGCAGCTGCATTTTGCACCAGCTGAAGGGGTTTTAATGAGATGTTTGCACATCCTGACAAGAGGGCATTACAGTAGTCTAATCTGGATGTTGCAAAGGCGTGGATTAGTTTTTCAGCGTCGTTAATTGATACGATTTTCCTGATTTTAGCAGTATTTCTCAGATGGAAGAAGGCAGTCGTAGAGGTGAATAAGTCCCTACGGAACAGTTTGAAACAAAAAAGGAAATTATTTAGAAAATACAAGTTGGAGAGCTCAGATAGTAATAAGATTGAATACAGTAATATGCAAGCTCAAGTTAAGAAAAAAATAAGGGAAGCTAAAAGGTGTTTTGAAAGACAGATTGCACTAGATGCAAAGAGCAACTCTAAATGTTTTTTTCAATATTATGGTCAAAAAAGGATAGTTAAGGATGAAATAAGAGGTATAAAAAATAAGGATGGGGTTATGGTTTACGATAACAAAGCTATTGCTGATACACTAAACAGTTACTTTGTGGAGAGTTTCATTAGTGAAGTGATTTCGCATATGCCTTCAGGTGCAGTCAGTTCTCAGAGACTTATGGAGGAAATTGATTTAAATGATGCAGAAGTACTAGATAAACTTCAAAAACTTAAAACAAATAAGGCAGCACGCCCTGATGGAATATATCCAAGAGTTCTCAGAGAACTAGCAGAGGTGATTTACAAGCCTCTGACAGTTATTTTTAAGCAATCCCTTAAAACTGGAGAAATGCCAGATGACTGGAAACATGGCAGTGTAGTACCTATCTACAAGAAAGGAGACTGGACTGAACCAGGAAATTATAGGCCTGTCATCTTAACTTGTATCACATGCAAAATACTGGAATCCATCATTAGGGATAATTTGGAATTATTCCTGGAACGAAATGGTGTTCTAAATGATAGCCAACACGGATTTCGCAGAGGGAGGTCGTGCTTAACAAAGCTGGACTTCTTTGAGGAAGTTACAGCATGTCTGGACTCAAACCAAGCTTATGATATTATCTATTTGGACTTTCAAAAGGCATTTGACAAAGTTCCACATGAGAGACTAATATTGAAAATGAAATCTGCAGGAATTACAGGAGCTATCACTAAGTGGGTTCGAAGTTGGTTGTCTAATAGAAAGCAGACTGTAGCTGTGGGAGGAATTGTATCTGAGCAGGGTCCTGTACGAAGTGGAGTCCTGCAGGGATTGGTGTTGGGGCCTTTGCTATTTCTTATATACACAAATGTTCTTGATGCAGAGGTTAGTAGTAAAATAGTAAAATTTGCAGATGACACAAAACTAGGGGGTCTAGCCAACAGTATAGAATCAACTAAGGTAATACAGGAAGACCTAAACAGCATCCAAAAGTGGGCAGATACCTGGCAGATGACATTCAATTTAGATCAATGTAAAGTCTTGCATGTGGGAAATAAGAACCTTAGACAAGACTACTTCATGGTGGAAAAAAACTAGAATCTGCTCAATTTGAAAAAGACTTGGGAGTAATAGTTGACCCAAGCTTAACAGGATCTAGGCAGTGTGCTGTAGCAGTAAAAAGGGCCAACAGGATGCTGGGATATATAGCCAAAAGTATTGAGTATAAATCTAAAGAGGTTGTATTGAAATTATACAATGCCTTAGTCAGACCGCACCTGGAATACTGTGTGCAGTTCTGGGCACCGCACTATAAAAAAAGACATCGAAGCTCTCGAAAAGGTTCAAAGAAGGGCAACTAAATTAGTTCCTGGCACAAAATATAAAAGCTACGAGGAAAGACCCAAGTTACTTAACCTATTTAGACTAAGCGAGAGGAGGCTTAGGGGTGATTTAATTGAGGTATTTAAATTTATAAAAGGAATCAATAAGGTGACCTATAATAGATTCTTTAGGGTGAGTTCAGTCTGTAAAACAAGAGGACATAAATGGAAACTAGTTAAGAGTAAGTTCCGCACTGATATAAGGAAATATTATTTTACACAAAGAGTTATCAATACATGGAATAGGTTTCCAGGTCATGTAGTTGAGGCAGAGACCCTTGCTGTGTTCAAGTCTAGACTTGATGCAGTTTTGGATACTCTTTAATTAAGAAATGGCGAGCTTAGTTGGGCCGAATGGCCTGTTCTCGTCATCATATGTTCTTATGTTCTAAAGTGTTATTAGCTGAAACAGAAGAATCCAAATGTTGGATGCACATTGTAAGAAAAGGACAATATGACACCTGTTCTTGACCAATAGCTGGTCAAGAACAGGTGCCATATTGTGAGTCAATACTATGAATTGATCAATTGATGTGATGGTTAAGCACACCATCACATCAATTGATCAATTCATAGTATAATAAGCAAGAGATATAATGAAAACCCTTCCTGACAGTTACAGCTTGAAATGAACTTCCATTTTCCAATCTGACTATATCTGACATTGATGACACAAATTATGGCTTTGACTACAAAAAAGATAGTGAGGTCAGCACATACGGTACATCGTTGTTGCGCTGGTGTGTACTGTTCTGTGGTCCATACCATCCCCTAGACACAGGTGATCCTTGCCTGGGGAAATCTGTAAATAATGTGGGCCTACTGTACTGATAATGGACTTAACAGAGGATGATATGTTACCATCAAAAATACTTTTATGATAATGTAGTAATGCAGTAAACAAATGTTTATTTGCATAATAACATGGGTGGACAAAGTACTTGTTTAAGTGGTGGTTCTCTGGATTAACTTTCAGCTAGAACCATTTTTCTAGTAATGTTTTACATGAAAATGCTGTCTTCCCTTTACTCTGCACTAGCGATGAATCTTATCACAGTTGCTATTGTCAATTGTTGAGAAAATTCCATTGTTTCATATTGCATAATTAAATATGTTTTTAAGGAAATGTGGTGTGTGTCCTGATTAGCCAGTCACACCTTTCTTACACTTTCAAACTAGCAAACAGGTCTTTGCCAATATATATGCATGTGCAATTTGTTGAAATAGCACAGTTGAACTGGCCAAACCCATTTTGACCAACACTTGAGTTTGTGTGCTTTAGATTGTATGCTTTTAAACTGTGGGTATACTATCAAAACTGCAATGTAAATGTTTTCAAGTGTGGTGTAAAACCATTATATTCACATAGATATTCCCCAAACGGTTTTGTACAAAATGCATTTATTCAGGCCTTTGTGTGTGCCTGACCCCCATATTTGTTGCTTACCACGATATTTTGAAGAAATTTGTCATGCTTTCAGGTGGAAGGACCCAGGCACAGACCAGAATGCCAAACTTACACAAGCCGCAAAAACAGTCAACAGTCCGAGTCAACACCAGAAGATCCACAAAAACACACAGAATATCCAAAAAAACACAGAGAAAAACACACAGAATATCCAAAAACACACAGAGAAAAACACACAGAATATCCAAAAACACACAGAGAAAAACACACAGAGAAAAACACACAGAATATCCAAAAACACACAGAGAAAAACACACAGAATATCCAAAAACACACAGAGAAAAACACACAGAATATCCAAAAACACACAGAGAAAAACACACAGAATATCCAAAAACACACAGAATATCCAAAAACACACAGAGAAAAACACACAGAATATCCAAAAACACACAGAGAGAAACACACAGAATATCCAAAAACACACAGAATATCCAAAAACACACAGAGAAAAACACACAGAATATCCAAAAACACACAGAGAAAAACACACAGAGTATCCAAAAACACACAGAGAAAAACACACAGAATATCCAAAAACACACAGAGAAAAACACACAGAATATCCAAAAACACACAGAGAAAAACACACAGAATATCCAAAAACACACAGAATATCCAAAAACACACAGAGAAAAACACACAGAATATCCAAAAACACAGAGAAAAACACACAGAGTATCCAAAAACACACAGAGAAAAACACACAGAATATCCAAAAACACACAGAGAAAAACACACAGAATATCCAAAAACACACAGAGTATCCAAAAACACACAGAGAAAAACACACAGAATATCCAAAAACACACAGAGAAAAACACACAGAATATCCAAAAACACACAGAATATCCAAAAACACAAGGCAAAGACAAATCCAAAAGTACAGGTGGAGGTCATTCACAGGAGATCAAACAGCTAAACGGGAACAGAGGGGCACAGGTAGAAATCAGGGTCCAAACAGGCAGAGTAGTCAAGCTAACCTGGCAGAGAATTGTTCCAAATCGGCAGGCAGGAAGAGTAATGCAAGGGGCAAAGCAGAGGTCAAACACAAGAGCGAACAGATATGATACAACAGGCAGGAACTAAACAGGCTAACACACTGAAACAAACTGACAGGGAACAAAGGAAACAGAGGGGTACATATACACAGACTAATAATGAATTAACAGGGGAGAGGTGAGCAGGACAGGCTTCAGATGGTGGGTGTGGCAGAAGAACAGGAGGGGGGAAGACGGTGCACATGGGGCTGTAACAAAAACAAAAGCACATGCACGCAAGAACAAAAACAAAGACACACCTACACTGACAGACAGGAAGACAGAGAAACGCAACACAAGCAAGCCATCTCACGCTGAACTACTGACAAAATTAGGCTATTACAGGAAATCAGTATATCGCACGACCTTTTATAGTTGTCTCCATTTTTCATGGGATAGGGGGGCTGGATGCTGAAGTTGGGGAGAAAGGCAAGTCTCTCTCTCTGGGACAGAGGCAACTGCTGTGCCTGGCACGAGCCCTGTTAACACAAGCTAAGGTAGGAGTGCCACCACCACTTCAACACATTATGATACTCTCTATTTCACTTCAATATATTGTGACAGCTAACACAAATAATTGGGAACTAGGTAACAGGTTATTTATACTTTGCTTTTTGTGAAGAAGTTAACATAGAAATACTGTTACCTGTCCAGTTTCAAAGAAATGTCCGGGAGGACTTTTGTATGAAATGAGTTGCATGCTCTTCTAATGTAGATTTGGCTGACATTGAATGTACTTGTAAACTGACTAGTATATTTTGTGATGAATGTATACACATACCTTTTAGTTAAGTGCTGAGCAGACAAAATAGGAAAGAAAACAAATGTTTTGTTATGATATTTAGATCCTTACAGTAAAACTGTAAATAAATTACCCGTACATATAGGATATATCATCTCACCCATGGAAAGAATGAGGGGTAGGATTGGTGGTGGGCAGATAACTAAATTGATAGCAACCTGTAATTATGAAAACTGTAAACTACAAGCCAGATTGTCTAATGTATTGTAAGTATTGTAAGTATGGTTAGTAGTACAAGGAAAATCCAATAGTGGTCCACTTCATGGAAGCATGCAT
Source organism: Megalops cyprinoides (assembly GCF_013368585.1). Classification (NCBI taxonomy): domain Eukaryota; kingdom Metazoa; phylum Chordata; class Actinopteri; order Elopiformes; family Megalopidae; genus Megalops; species Megalops cyprinoides. The sequence goes on from NC_050583.1 coordinate 71,824,392, forward strand.
AAGCATTTAATAATGACCATTAATTAATTTTTATTTGTAAGTATGTGTGTTTATCATAGTAATCAGTAATTTCAATGAACTTTGGCACTACCTGTGAGAAGAAGCTGAGCAATCAGTAAGATTAAGATATTTCTCTTGTATTCGTCTGTGCTAACTAGGCTGAAAGCAGCACTTTTGTGACATTTCCTTCTGACAAACAACTGAAAGGATGTGGGTGGGGGGGTCAAATTACACCTTTAATTGATTGATTGACTGTTCTGTCCAAACAAGGAATGAGTATGGAATGAGTTCCCTAATTCAGGCCTGGAAATTCCATGCAGAACAGTACATTAGGAGACAGCAGACGGACACCTTGATACCTTGAACAAGTCTTGTTGCCCATATTTCTCATGTTGCATACACTCTAATGTAGTATCTGCCATATGTAGACCACTATCATGTAAAACCTTATTAATTTTTCAGTGTTACACTTCATTGACAGGTGTCTGGCCATTTATGGAGTCAATTGACATCTTCTTGAATTACTTGAGTAGCTCCCAAACCATTAGTTTCATCTCTGAGTTTGGTGTCAGAAGCTAATCTAAATGATTTCCTTCTAATGTCTGTACAGGATCATTTATGTAAATATAAGACACAGCAGAGATCCCAATACCTGAGGGACTCCCATAACTTGCCATATTTCCCATAACGTATTGCTCAAGTCTTATCATTCCTCTTTGTGTTTTGTTTTGAAGCCAAGTGTGAATCCAGTTTAACACTTCATAAATGAGTCACACATTCAGGAATTTGTTGAGAGCTTTTTAGAAATCCAGATACATAAAATTATCAACCCAAATTAAGTCAACACATATAGCAGTTTCATCAAAGAGGTACTGGAGATTTATTAACGCATGATTCCAAAGAATCACAAATTAAACTAATTGGCCTATAGTTCCTTGTATCAGGGCAATCCCCTTTCTCATAGATCAATATCATACAGAGTTGTCATCAGGTGTTTTGTCATTGGCAAGGGATTACATAAAGTTAATGGTTTATAAATAGTCTCTCCTAGTTCTTGGAGAACTCTTGGGTATGTTTATTTTGATTTTTTTTGTCATTTTTCCAGTATTTCACAGTCCCTTGTTTTAATATTATGATTCTGTGTATCAGACTTACATGTTTGCATATGTGTAGCTTCTTCCTTGATGCAGACACAACACAACAAGATAACTGTGCACTGCATTTGCAATATCTTTATTGTTGAAAAGTAAAACCCCTTCTCTTAGGATTTTGTGCATGTTTTGCAGTTTGCTTCTCAAAAGAAATTTTGGTCACCATTAATTTTTTTTCACCATCAGCACTTATTTCACTTAAGTCTCTGAACTGTCTTCTTCATATATTTAGTATCATCTGTACTTTCCTCTCTTCTGCAAGGATATATTTAACCACCGTGGAGACTGCTTATTTAAGTTATTTTTTGAGAATAATATTGGTAGTATATTATTTTACAATACATTGTTTACCTAGTACTAACCAGTACTAGGTAAACAATGTATTGTACAGTTTACCAGTACTAACCAGTTTGTACCAATTACTGGTGAATCTGTGAAGAAAAGTTTAAACCACCGTGGAGACTGCTTATTTAAGTTATGTTTTGAGAATAATATTGGTAGTATTTTATTTTACAATACATTGTTTACCTAGGATTTACCAGTACTTACCAGTTTGTACCGATTACTGGTGAATCTGTGAAGAAAAATTACTTGGTATTATTTACAGTAGGTATCGAACAAATATAAGTGCAGTCAAGAGGAGGAGAATCTGTTCCTCAGAAGTGAAAATGTTTGGAAATATAAATTTGAAGGGCTTGTTTGACAATTTTTGTGGAAGGTTGGAAACATTTCTGTATCCCTATTGGTGGAACTGACTGCTTTATTTTGTCTTTTGTATTCTGAAAATCCAGTGATCGTCATGGGGACCCAAGTGGTTTTAAGCTTGGTGTGGTAACATTCTTGACATAGACATAATTAATATTTAGTGTCATTTGAAGTTGAAACCAATTGGAAAGAAAGAGTACAAGCCCTATTGGAGGCTATTTATATGTTTCATAGCATATGTAGCATATGTCTTGCTACAACACAAGAGAATTCTGTTTGTACATATTTCACATTTCAGTTGGTCACATTTGTTTATGAATGGTCTCTTGGAAAAAAATCAAATTCGTCTGTTGTACCAGTTATATTCGCTATACTTTTTCAAGTTTCATTGTGTGTAATGGCTGAATGATAAGTGTAATAACTGAATCCATTCAACAAATAAAGATGGCTCTTCCTCTTTCCAGTGCCTTAGTATTACCCTTTTTGAAATGGGTTCAGATCCCTAACATTTTTTAGATTCTTTGTTGCTGTTTTTTAATCTAGATACTTTGCATTGATGAAGCTACAGCCAGTGTTGACCAGAAGACAGACAAGCTGCTACAACAGACTATCCAAATGAAGTTCAGAGACAGGACTGTCCTCACTATTGCCCATAGGTGAGTGACTCATAGGTAAAGCTCACTCTGCTGAATTGTTAAGATACATAGTGAAAACAAATTATGTGTGTTGAGGATACATAACATAAGCTTGAAGCTTTTAATTTATTATAGCACTTCCTGTCAGTGCCAGGAACATGGGTATCTTTAAGGAAATATTAGATCCTAGATCCTGAGTGGATCAGTCTGCAAGGTGCTTGTTTTGAGCACAGATTGAGCACTCCGACCCAGGTTTGAAACTGGCTGTGTTATGACCAGGAGCCAGTAACAGCAGAACAGATTATCTTTATTCTGCTGAGATGGGTGGGTTATCAAAGGGTTCCTCATCTCAGCACTCTCAGGCATTCTGTGATTCGTCAGGTACCTAATTTCGCCAATAATCCAGTGGTGCTCATTTCGCTCTGTAACTTGAAGTGTGAAAAATGCATGCAGATGCAGGGATTACATTTGTCTTGTTTCAGCACTTCTGCACAACTGCAGAGATTTTTGTAGTGAGGTGAGCTTAAATTACAATACTTGATTCCAGACAGCATTGCATAAAGGGGAAAAAGCATAAATTATATATCAGATCCTGTTGCTTCAGTATCTTTAATTAAACTTAAAATGTTTAATTAATCGAATGCTCATTCTTGTGTCAGTGTTTATATTTATATACACATTTCTTGGATTGAAAAATGAATTTCCAGAGAGTGAATTACCTTGATGCAAAACTATAACCTGTTGACTCTGCATTTCACAGAATCAACACCATAATGGACTCTGACAAGGTGCTTGTGATGCATGCAGGGAAGGCAGTGGAGTTTGACTCTCCTGCAGTTCTGTGCCAAAGAGATGACTCAATCTTCCACAATTTTGTACATGGGCAGTCAGGGTGATGGAAGTGGGAAGACATACAAGCAGAGTGGAAGGCACTGATAGTGCTTGGCCTCTTGGTGCTGTCTAGGTCTGTTTCCTGCCACATTCTCCCACCATCAACTAGAGTCTGTTTTAAATGATCATTCTGTTATTAAACAGCTTCAGGAGTTTGTAACGAGTTGATCATTTCAATCAGCTGTGTTGGATGAGCTGTGGTATCAAACCAGGAATAAGCTAGCCCTGTTCTGGGGTTTAGAGAATGCAAGTACTTTGCTGACCTTTTAGTTATCTTGTGGTAAAATGATATGCTAGTATTACTTTGAGAGAGCAGCTCACTCTGTCAGTCAATGAGTGACACTGCTGTTTATAGTTGCAGCAAAAACTGTAGCTGGATTTGTAAATAAAGAAGTATTACATGGTTTTCTTTCAGTCACATATTTTTTATTCTGTAATATATATTTATATAGTGAACATCTCAGGGATGGCAAGAGCAAATTTACCATTGCTGAAGAGGTAGTGCATACGGTAAATTGACTGTATATTAAGGATTGACTGTGGTTTCATTGCTTGTTTATCTATACACAGGCATCCAGTCTGTGTCCAAATGTACAGTGTTTCAATAAAATGGCTCTTTTAGTTGTGCTGTGGTGTTTTTACAAGGTATTATTGAGAATGTGTCTGTTAGGATCATTCCATCTTATTAACCAATATGTGAGGGCTCACACACTTTGATCTCTGATTTACCACAAATGGTTAACAATATTCCTCTTGCTATGAACAGTTTTCCAAGTACAGTATATTCAAAGTAGATTGAGATTTACCTGGGTCAAATTATTTTGCTGAAATATTTGGCCTTCTTATATTTCCAGTTCCCATCTATAGTAATAATCGATGTTAATATATTCATGATCAATACATAATCAATAATCTATATTGAAGGTTAGCAGCCTGAATTATTTATTGCATCTAATATGGGGTCATATATAGCAATATCTAAAGCTAATTATGGAGGGACATCCACATAAAATCATGTTTTGTGGACATTTTCTAACCAAAGTTGTTCTGTTCTCAGTACTGCTTCAGTTTTGGATATTGTATCATATTTACAATGCCTTGCAAAATTATTCAGCCCCTTGATTAATTCTTACATTATACTGAATTACAAATGTTAAAAAAAACTGAAATATACTGTTTGCATAAGTATTCAACCCCTGTTCTCTGGAAATTAATGTCACCTTAAAATGGATGGATTAACAATTACATGGTTATTGAGTGGGAGTGTATATGTGTGTACATATGTATGAAGAATGACCCATTTAGGGTGTAGGGGATATGAACACATATTTGTAACCAAAACCAGGTTTATTACAATGCTTACTCTCAGCATTGTCAAAATGTAAATGGCCCTGGCCATCTGGTAAGAAAAGGATTGGGCTCTAACAACCCCATCCTATTTGTAAATGGATTTTGTGACACTGATCCTGATTTGACAAACATACAGCCCTGTTGCAGCCCTGCATGTGTGCTAGGTAACCCCTCTTAGGCAAGGCATGGCAATTGCAGGTGCAAGATTTCTACAAGAGACCAAGCCATGAGCCCCCATGGAGCAACTTTGAAGTGGTCCTATATAAGTGTGGCAAGAACAATGTCTGAGGTTCCCTTGGTTCCCGTAGTTTTCCTGATTCCCGCTTAGCTCCACTGTGAGGGGACTCCTCCTTTCTCTGAGAAGGTATAACATGCAGATGTTTGTGTTTGATTTCTAAATAGTGCATTTTTATTTTTCACAAATTATATAAAGAACAAATGGTGAAAACAAATGCAGAACAATATATGTATTTTTTATTACTAAGACTAGTTTGACAATTGTATGCTCTAGCATTAGAGATTTTTGCATTTTAGTATGAATATCAAGTGAATGTCTAAAAACAAGCTAACTTTACTGCTTAAATTTACAGGTATAATGAGCTGCCTAGTTAGTTTTATAGCTAACTAGATTTTACAATATAGTTAGCTGGTTAGAATGACTAGTTGGATGATTAAATAATTGCTGGGGGATTGTTCAGTAATTCTACACTATAACATTGTGTTTATTTTAAGGTTTGTATTTCTGTTACAAATCAAAACTAAGTGCAAATATGGAAAAAACAAATATGGAAAGAACAATACACATACACATGATCCAATTCAATACATTCAATACAATTCAGAGGCCTTACTTGTAAAATAGGTAAGATCAGACCCTGCTATTTATGTAAGGGAAGATGTCTTATTTCCAGGAGGCCTATTAAAATCACACATTCAGTGGAGAAAGATAAATAAGAACACTTGCTGAGTGCAATAACTAAGAGGGAGGGTCATCATGGAACAAAAGCCCATTCCAAAGCCTGTCAAGTCCAAAGCAGTTCAAGATCACCATCAGATCAACCTGGTGGATCAGACCTGGTTTAGACCATTACACAGTAAGCAAAGCAGAGAGGTTGCGAAGACATCTATCGGGAACATGACCCACCAAAGGTTCTCTAGCAAGATCAAGGAAAGGAGTTCAGAGGGATAATACAGAGACTGATGGAATTTCTAAAAGACATAATAATCCAGATTTATCCCTCGACTATCCCTAGAGTCAGGGTAAAGTAAACAGGATCCATCCTGTGTTAAGGAAGATCACATATGACCATATAAATTTTCAGAAGGGAGGCAACAGTTGGGCCAAGCATTTGCCAGTTTGTAGCAAGATAATCAATGAAGAACTAACAGAGGTTTTGGATTGGCTTTGCCATTTTTAAGTGTACTTGTGAGAAAATGTAACAATATGACCAGTTGGTTAACCTGCTCCCCAGTTCGGTGAGGAACACTATGCAGAAACCTTCTACTGCCCTTTTGAGAACATGGCCATTTGTTGAAGGAGAGATGGAGGAACATGAGTGAATGGGTATAGAGCATTGAGATGTATAATTCGGTCAAGGGGTATTCTGACATCTTTTTACAGAATAAATGACAATGTCTTTATCAGGGTGGAGAGCAGCAATCATAGACTGTCACAGCAGCATCTAGTGTTAATAGGTGTAGTTTTGAGTCATTTGAAAAACTTTGATTTTGCCTGATTAAATTTTTCAAGAAAGAAAAGATATTTTCTCAAGTGCTGTCTTGAGTTTCCTGCCAGAGGATTTTTTGTTGTTTAGAGCAAACAGTTATCTTGACTGAAGTGTGTTAACATGTACGTGTGTGTGTGTGTGTGTGTGTGTGTGTGTGTGTGTAAAAGATCTGAATACAATGGTCAACAATCATGTGTAGGGGTTGATTTCAGGATTCTGGTTTGCCTGATCATCAGTTGAACAGCTCATCAATAGTTAAACTATCAAATATAATACTGTAAGTGCACTAAAACATTTGCTACAATGATTTTATTGTGCCTACAGTAAGCATAAAAGCTATCGAATGATCAATAAATTGCTGCTCACCATAATACAATAACCAACATACAAGTTAATAATTTATTTCATTATGTGCAGAAGTTATTATGTGTTCAAAATGTTTATTACCTTCAGATTATTTGAAATAAACAAATGATTTTCTGGATAAAGGTGTGATCTTGCCAAATTTTATTCAGAGAATTCAATTCAATGGGAATCTTTTCTCACCTGGATATAGGGTGACCAGATGCAAACAGATCAAATGTGGGACAATGTGGGACATTACCAACGCTGAGAGGTAACCTAAAACTTTGATATAATGTCTATCTTACTGAAAGGGGACATTCTAAAACGCTTAACGTGGCTTAATGTTCCAAAACTGCGATCAATGATCACCAAATTTCTCTTGGACATCTCTTGTCAAAAAATCAAAGCCGAAATCCTATAGGAGTATGATCGTTATCTCACGTTGTTTTCCTCTCCATTGACGCCCATTATAAGGAAAAGGCATAACGTGGCTTAATGTTCCAAAATAGCGTCCAATGATGACCAAATTTGGGTTCCTATGTTTATGACATGTGAGATGCCACACAAATTTGGTGATCACTGTTTTGGGACATTAAGCCACGTTAAGCCTAACTCGTGTCCTGTGGAATCGAGTATAGGACAAAGTATAGGTATTCACGGGCCGAAAGGCAGAATACAGATGTTCGGACATTCTAAAACGCGTAACGTGAAAAGTAGCGGTGTTCACCTTTAGGGAGATAACAGAACCCCACATTTTAACGCGTATAATAGCCTAAGTAGACCTACATGTCATTTGCTAAAACTAAAAAAGCACTGAGGAAAAAAGAGCCACGCTTATATCGGAAGCGAAAAACTTCGTTTTACAAGATTTGAGCCCAAACATTTTAATATACTTGTAGGCCTAGTACATCGTAGCCTACGTAAAATTGCAGCTGTGATAAACAAGAACTGCGATACATTGTGTCCACCTAAAATATGCTACTGCTAAAAATATAAATATAAAATAATATTGCAGGTAGATGAGCAAAATAATATTTAATATTGTTTTGAATTCCTATAATAATGTCACCGAAGCGCTCTGATTCCTTTTACATCGTCACAGTCAATGGCGGATGTAGTCCAAGCCTGCTATACTGAGAACTAGCTATTCTGGCTTGTTGTGATGATGAACGTGACTCACGAGCACAGCTGTAGTTAACTTAACCATTAATCAAATCCTCTTTATAAATCAGAAATTGTAGGTATTTATATTGAATGCAGTAACTTACAGGCCAGTATATTTACCCAGTGCGATGCAGTTATCGTTACAATATTACAAGTTAAATGAGCTCGTCGCTCATTTGAAGAGAGTTTGCACGAGAGATAGCTTACTGCTGCATCCATGTGAAAAAAGTAAAGAAAATGATTGCTGAACAGGAAGGTGAGGACAGGGGAGAGGCGAAGAGGAGGGCAGAGTCGTTGTTGGAACAGCCAAAAAGTAACCATCGCCAACAAACATACAAGAATGAGTTGGAAAGCGACCCCAATTTTACTGGATGGATAAAACCTGTTGCAGGCTGTCACAGTAAAGCCTTGTGTCATTGTTACAATATACAGATGGTGGCTGAGATCACTATTTTTTTTAAAAATCACGCCAAGTCTAAAAAACACCAAGAGAAAAAGAAATGTCCGGTCTAGTCGCTTGTCAAACACCTGTTTCTATGTTAAACAGCTTTCGCAGCCGAAGTGAGACGGTTAGTTTTGTTTGCTGCTTCGGTTAGTGACGGCTTCGTCCGGCTCCACTCGGCTCTGACTGTTCGCGCAATGCATCATGGGTACGCATCCCCAGCGGGTGCATGTAGTATCTACAATACTACCTGTATGTTATGGGTGGCGCTGTTCACAAAACTACGCTCTCAATTCAGTGCAACCGCTCTAGCTCAGAAATGGAATCGTAAGTATCTCTGGTAATGTAGGTGTACGCCAACGTCTCACGCTTTTTAAAAACGTTGGCGCTTCTGTGACCGCGGAGATAAACTACTCATTTGGATGTGTAAGTAGTTAGTTGATCGAGAGCTATGTAAAATGTTTATAATTACAGGAATTGGTTTTTAAAATCCTTAGAAGCGGGTAGCAAGTCGACTTTGTAACCATCTTCCGAACTGGCTTGCTTAGTATATATAAGTGGCAACAACTGGTATGGTCATTTAGTTAGCTGTGTAGTACATGCTAGTTTTGGATGGAGGTCAGTCTTGTCGACAAACAACATAAAGACAACTAACTTAGGCTAGCTAAACTGAAAACTGACGGACGTTAAGTTAGCGTTGGCTGCGTTGAGTACTTGAGTTTCCTAAGCGTATCTAGTGATGTTAGCGGCGCTCTTCTTGCAGGAAATGGACGGAGTTGATTTTTCAGAAGACGAAATTGAACACCATTTGGCAACACTAGGCTATATGAATATTCCAAAACGCAGGCTACGTGAATTCAAACAAGGTAGGTTTTGTTATTTTCACACAGAGGTAAATGCTAACAGTATTTAATTGGCTAGATTACAGCTAACAGCCTCATTTGGATCCATGCGTCGTTTAACCATTTAGTTAGTTCCTGACGTTAGCAATTGGATCCTATCGGCAACATGTATCGCGAGCTACATTACCAGGCGGCTAACGCCAGACAGTACTGAACTGAAGCGTTGCTAACGTGAGTTAATGTCTTACAGAATCAGGCTATACGAATGAGCCAATAGAATGTGGATTATACTATATATGTGTGTGTGTGTGTATGTATAAATTTGTTCACAGATCTAGACCAACTGATTCAACACGAGAAGTCGAGGAGCCAGAGTTCAAGTGATTGCGATTCCCTGAGGTCCCAGAGCGGCGGCAACAAGGGCTCTCCACCCGGTATAACAGTTCACGGATGGGACATGTAACGTTAGAATTGATCTTAAATGAAGTAGTCCGAAATACTGTTATATTTTACGATACCATATCGTGTACACATTCCAAGCTAATATAGACACGCTATTTTGAGGGTCCCCATGAAGAGTGGAACCTGTCTAAACATAAGCCAGTCTAGCCAGCTTTTTCTCCTGGGGCCTGAGGAGGAAACGACAACAAAACAATCAAAAAAAAATCTTCATTTTCAGAATTTCCTGTGGTGTATGTTTTATTTCCAGTGCCTATTTAATCTTTAACTACTTTATTACATAACATTAGACTAAATCATTTGTGAATTTATTGTGAGTTTAGTTTTATTTATGTCCAATTCAAAATCATACAGCATTCCGCATGAGGATCACTTCTCCGACAAGACTTGTATGGCCAAAAAATCAGGTAAGATACTTAAAAAGTCTGAAATAAATTTGACAAAATTTCTTTTCATATTTTTCATTTCTTTTAAAGCTATATTTTTCATGGGTTGTACCTGTTTATTTTTTTTATTCTTTCCAAATATATTGCATGGTCTTTATTGGGATAATTGTGTTTTTGACATGAAGAATTTAGTCAAAAGTACACTACATAAACTTTTAAATCAGATGAGATATTGTTACTCCCCTGAGGTACATTATGTTCTTAGCATGCAGAGAAGTAGTGCACACAACTTAGTTATCCTAGGGATACACCAAAGGTGGCAAGTGGCGATTGTGTTGCTCTGGACCCCAGCAGGTAGAAAAACCACTTTATAGCATTCTGGCAGTAGGCAGTCAATTTAGTTTGCTTCCACTGTTCCACACGTAGCTAGTTATTGGTCAAGAACTAAAGTATGATTGGTCAGAGAACCCAATGTGATGCACTTTGTTCCTTTTTTCACACAATACACACCTGCTGGTGTGCTAGCCTGATGGCAGGCTACAGAAACCATGTAATTTGCAAACTGCAATGCTAAATTTGCCTGTTTTTCACTTGCCTGATGGGGAAAGTCACTGGCCAGTTTGAAATGCCTGACACACATTTTTACTTGCCCTGGGAAATCCTGCAGTGTACTCTGTATTGTGGCATTTGTTCAGTTCCTCAGCATTTCTGGGCAGTTGGGGTCCTGGTGATTATGAGCTTCACAGGTGTCAAATCTTCAATATTGAAAATCTTTTAAGTAGCTTATTTATTTATTTTTTTACAGTTTTTACTTGCCCGGGGCAATTGGGTAACTGTTAATGTTGAACTCTGTATTGTGGAATTTAATTTCTTCAGCATTTTTGGTACGGCAGTTGTGAGCTGCACCCGTATCCAGTCTTTCAAAAGTTACAGAGTACTGTTCAATAGAATACTTTCGTGGGACTAAAAAGTAAATACAAAATAGGCTGTGGTCACTTGGCTTGGCTGCAGATAATCATATCTATCATGGTGACAAATGGACAGAGGTCAACATCACCCTCCGTCCCCTGATAACAGCTCCATCTCTGGAGTTGGCTAACGAGCCAGTCTTAATTAGTAGCTTTATAAACGTGTGACTGCGGCCAAAGTGTGTTTTTGATGTGTAATGGCTCTGCAAGGCTAGCAGCACTACACCAGGGGTGCACCGATCTGGATTTTCTATTTTTAATTGCTGACAGTGGTGATGCAGTGAAGCCTTTACAGTGGTGTGCATCTTCATGTCATTTAGTGTGAATATAACAATATTGCCTGGTAAAATCTTATTCAAATTCTCTTGCTTTAATTCCTCCATAATACACTTGTGCTTTGTATATGTTAAGAGTGTATTTCACCAGATGTAGAACGACCATCTGGTGTTCTAGATCTGGATAGTGTCACTCTCGATAGCCAGTTAGGGTAAGCAACACTGTTTTAAGATAATACTTGTGTTTTCTTGTGCTTCGAAACTATAGTTTGTAGCTTTTTATATCATATTTGAAGCTGTATTTGTTTGTTGCACATTTGTTTAATTTTATTGTTGTGATAATTAGTGGGACAAGGAAGTTTCAGTGGCAGCGCTGTTTAGTTAGAGGCTGATCAAGCAGCCCTTTAGAAGAGTGTCTCCATGGCTGCATTACTAATTAACAGGTAACATTGACATTTTTAAGTAGCAGAGTAATGCTTTAGTGGCAGCCTCGCCAGATGAAGACTTGGTCAGACAAAGACAAGGGAATCTGTCTGCGGGAGTCCATTGAGGTAGAATATCAGGGTGAACAACAATGTGCCATGCATCATCCGATCCCTGTGATCATCTGCAGGAAACACTCGTCAGTGTCCACATCCATCTCGAAATATCTCCAACCTCGTCTACCCGTCGTTGACCTCCGCCAACAACCTGCCTATTGCTGGCGGCTTCTGGAATTGTCAGTCTGCAACCAGAAAGGCTGACTTCATCACAGCGTATGCGTCCCTCCTCTCTCTCTCCAGTTCCTTGCCCTCACAGAGGCATAGGTCACCCCGGACAACACAGCAACCCCAGCAGCCCTCTCCGCTGCGTACTCATTCTCCCACACTCCCTGACCCTCTGGCTGGGGTGGTGGGACTGGGCTCCTCGTATTCTGGGCCTGGAAATTCTCTGTTCTCCCTCTGTCATCTATCTCCTCTTTTGCATTTCACGCTGTTAGTTACTAACCCCTCTAGAATGTGTATTGTTTACAGACCACCTGGCCCCGTCGGAGAATTCCTTGAGGAACTGGACATTCTTTTCAACTCCTTCCTAGAGGATGGAACTCCTCTGGTCCTACTGGGAGAATTCAGTATTTACCTAGAGACCTCTCAAGCTTTGGATTCCTCCCACTACTCCACTCCATTGACTTCACACTAGTACAGCTGCCTCCAACACAAAAAGCAGGCAAACAGCTGGATTTGGTCTTCTTCAGGGACTGATCCACCTCAGACCTGAAAATTACCCCCCTCCACCTCTCACCAGTATTGTCTCCTTTTCTTTGCCTGCTCCACAACCCACCCTGGTCCCTACCACTTTCACTGCTTGCTGTTGTTTACGCTGCCTTTCACCTTCAACCTTCTCTTCCACAGTTCTTCTCTCTTGCCCTTGATGCTTTCTCTAAACTGTCTACTAACTGTGCTGTATCCACCCTTTTCTCTTCTCTATCCTCTTTCCTTGATTTTCTCTGTCCTCTCACTTCCAGGCCTGTACTACCCACTCCACCGTGTCCTTCACTTTGCGAGAACAAAGCAAAGCTTCGTGTTGCACAGCGGAAGTGGAGAAAATCCAGCTCCTCCACCGATCTGCTGAGCACTCTTCTGCTTTTTCTACAAGTGTGACATCAGCTAAGGCAGCATTTCTCAAACTATGGACCGCAGACTGGCGCCAGTCCGCGACGAGGAAACTGCCGGTCCGCAGAGCCCTGCCACTGTGCCACTCAAATTATGCTCGGTGCTTCTGTCACTCCTCAGGTCCCTGCCCCCTTGACTGAATGTTAAGCGTTCCCGCCCATGCGAACTTGCATCCTTTGTTCTCAGTCATTTCAGAACTCACTCAATCGCACACTACTTGAGCTGTCGTTTAGTCTAGGCATGTTCCAAGCATGCAAGTCTAGATTTTTTTTTTTTTAGGAAACATTCAGCATCTAACAATGCTAATTTAAACGAAGAACCACAGGCAAAAAACATCGCCCATTTACTGGTAATTACGACTCATCATATATTAAATTTGGTTTCATTTCCAGCGATGGCTTCTCCCCAAAGCCAGTCTGTGTCATTTGCCAAACCATGCTAAGCAACAAGGCTATGAAACCATTGAAATTGCGCCAGCACTTAGAGACAAAACATGTACATTTCAAAGACAAATCGGAGGATTTCTTTAAAAGGAAAAGGGATGAATTGGCTAAACAAACTAAAGTACTTAAAAACAATTTGACGGAAAACAAACTTGAAAAAGCATCTTGCATAATTTCACGCCACATTTCAAAATGTCAGGCTCCATTCACGATGGGGGAGAAACTTATGCCCTCGCTAGTCAGTGCTTGCTCTGAGGTGCTCGGTCCGGCGAAGGTGAAGGAAATCCCTCTGTCAGATGACAGTCTGCCGTAGAATTGCAGACATGGCAGCCGACATTGAAACGCAAATCTTAGAGCAAAAACACCAAACTGGTTTGCTGTTCAATTAGATGAGAGCACTGATATTTCCAATGCAGCCGTGCTTCTGGTGTACATCAGATATGCTTATAAAGGCCGGTTCCACAAGGATTTCTTGTGTTGCAAAGAGCCGCCTGTAAGCACAACTGCTGGGGAAATATTTTGTGTGCTGGACGAGTACATCACAGGGCATTGGTTGCTGTGGGAGTGTTGTGTCGGGGTCTGTACAGATGGGACAGCAGCTATGACTGGTAGGCACAGGCGTTGTAGCTCGAGTAAAAGCCATATCTCCGTCAGTTCAAGCAACACTGCGTAATCCATCAAGAGGTGCTTGCCTCCAAACGTTTGTTCACAGAACTGCATGAAGTTCTAAACCTAGTGGTTCGTATCGTGAACTTCATCAAAGCCAACATAACAAACTCCCGATTATTCGCTGCCTTGTATGATGAAATGGGTGCTGAGCATGTTCACCTGCTCTTGCACTCCGACGTTCGTTGGCTGTCACGTGGTAAGGTGGTGATCAGAGTCTATGAGCTGAGACATAAGATTGGGCCGTTTTTGACCCTTGCCGCACATCTGCAAGATCAGTCCTGGGTTATAAAACTTGCTTATCTGTCTGACACACTGGACCATTTACACCAACTAAACCTGTCGATCCAGGGCAGAGCATGTGACATTTTTCAGGCAAGTGACAAAATCATGGCCTTTAAAAAGAAGCTCTGTCTTGACCGACAGAGTTGGTAGGGGTGTGTATATGTTCCATTGTGTATCTTTTCTTGCTGATGAGGGTGTGCATCTGGGACCAGTGTCAGAAGTTATAGTTCAACACCTTAGCAAAACACTGCGTCATTTCGAGTTGTACTTCCCCTCAAAATCCCATCTCTAAGAAAAGCAATAGATACGAGATCCGTTTGCCAATCCAGAGATGAGTGATCTGCCACCTGTCATGCAGGATAAACTTTTGGAACTCTCGTGCGATGCAGGTCTACACTCACCAGTCGGCCAACTTTCACTGTCAGAATTCTGGCTGTCATGCAGTGAAAACGATGATGCCTTTCCATCCACGTATCTGTGCGAGACAGCTTTTTCTCGCCTCACAGCAACAAACAAAATACTGGAATAAAAATACTGGAATAGGCTTGTCTCAGAAAACGCGCTTCAAGTGGCCTTGTCATCTTGTCTTCCTCGTTTCGATCAGTTAGTTGCGAGAGAGCAGGTGCACCCATCGCATTAGAATGATCTTTTGTCAGTGCATTATTTCCTCCCACCCAAATTCTTGTGCGTGAAGAATGCTGCTTTATGGCTAAAGCATGTTTTTATGTTTTTGGCAGTGGTTTATGTTCAGCCAAAATTAAAAAAAAAAAAAATTAAACCCATAAAAAAAATCAATTCAAAATAAATCTGTCCATCTCTGATGTGTGTTGGGAATGTTCATAAAAATCAGTTTATAGGTTATTTGGCATTGTTATTTTTGGCAGTGTTTTTATGTTCAGCCAAAGCACTTCTGTTGTAGGTTTTATGATATAATTGTTGTCAATAATGTTCTATGGGAACATAGGCCTTTAATAGTAATAGATATTATTATTATTATGTCTATTATCTATCCTTACTGCAAAGGGGCAGGGGGATGTATGGGGCCTTGTAACCTCAAAGTCTTACATGACTGGGCCCCAGGACAAAGAAGTTTGAGAAAGGCTGACCTAAGGCTTTCTTCTATGAATCAAAAATTCAAAGCTCACTTTGAATTTCATTTCAACCTAAAGATTGTAAGCATTTACAACCCCCTCCAGTCCCCACTGCCCACATCTGTCACCTTTTCCTCTTTTCCTCCCTTCCAGTTATCACCCCTCCTTTCTCTCAATTCTCCCCTCTTTCAGATGCTGATGTTGCCCACCTCCTTACATCACATCGACCCCACTACCTGTGCCCTGGATCCCATTCCTTCACCTCTCCTGTAGACCATCACTCCTAGGCTTCTTCTAGTCATCACCAGTCTGATAAATCTATCACTCTGCAGGGGCAGTGTGCCAACAGCCTTCAAGGAGGCGCGAGTCACACCCTGCAAAAGAAAAGAACTCTAGACCCATCTGATGTCCATAACTATTGGCTGGTCTCTCTCCTTCCTCTTCTGTCTGAAACACTTGAACAAGCTGTGGCTAACCAGCTATCCTCCTTTCTCTCCCAGAACCTTGACCCTTTTCAGTCTGGCTTCAGGGCTGGTCATTCCACAGAGACTGCCGTATTCTCCATTACTGAGGCTCTTCAAATAGCCAGAGCTTTGTCCCATTCCTCAGCCTTGATACTTCCAGACTTTTCTGCAGCCTTTGACACAGTTGACTACACTCTACTTTCCACCCTGGCTACGTTGGGGATCGCTGACACACTTTCCTTTCTGTTGAATCCTACCTCTCTGGACACACTTTCAGGGTGTCCTGGAACGGAGGGTTGTCTAGACTTCACAGCCTGTCTGCGAGTGTCCCTCAAGGCCTACTTGGCCCCCTCCTCTTCTCTCTTTACATGCAATCTCTTAGCTCTGTCATCTCCTCCCATGGTTTTTCATATCATCTCTATGCCGACGACACACAGCTCTTCCTGTCGTTTATGCTGACTGACAGAGGTTTCTGCATGGATCTCAGCTTGCCTGAAAGACATTTCACTAGATGGTGGACCACTGCCTGAAGCTGAACTTGGCTGAAACTGAGATGTTTTTCTTCCCATCCAAGTCCTCATTTCAAGAACTTTCCCTCAGCCTAGAAATCTACAAGTCTTACCACCAATTGCAGTGTCAAAACCCTTGGTTTAGTGCGTGATAGCCAACTATCCTTCTCTCAGGTGGCAGCAGTGAGTCAGGCATGCAGGTTCTTCTTGTATGACATCTGAAGGATCTGCCCCTATCTCACTATGTGCTCTACACAGCTCCTAGTTCAGGCCCTGGTCCTCTCATGGCTGGACTACTGCAACTCCCTACTTGCTTGCCTTCCTGCCTGTGCAATCAAACCTCTACAACTAATCCAGAATGAAGCTGCATGATTTATCTACAGTCTCCCTAAACGTAGTCAAGTTACTCCTCACCTAACTTCACTGGCTTCCTGTCATCGCTCCCATCAAGTTCAAAACCTTGGTGCTGGCACACAGGACAGTGAATGGGAGAGCCCCCTCATACCTACAATCACTCTTCAGACCCTACGTTCCCTCAAGATCTCTACACTCTGCATGTACAGGGCAACTGACTGTCCTGACCTGATGGGGTCACTCTTTTCAGGCACAATCCCTGTCTGTATTGGTCCCTCAGTGGTGGAATGAACTCCCCATGGAGGTTAGGACAGTGGAATCACTGGCCATTTTCTGACGCAGAGTGAAGACCTACATCTTCAGACTGCATCTCGTTCCCACCTAAATCCCTGCCCCCTAATACGTGCTATCTTTTGTATTTGATGTTTATCGTAGTATACCTGGCTTATATTAGATTGAAATAGTTAATTTGTGATAGGGCTTGAAAAATGACACTCACTGGTCTGGGAGTGTTGTGAGCCTGGTCTGACACTGTTACTCCTTTAAATTGAATGGATACACTTATGTTCTATTGTGCTGGAAGTCACATCTGCTAAATGCATGTATTGTGATGTCATTTAAAATGGCAGATGTGTTGCTTTCTTAAAACAGTACTTTGTAGAAGTACCCAACAGCTGAAATTTTATTAGCTAAATTCCAGTGTCACATTTTTTGTTGTAATATAGGTACATCATACAGTTAGCCAAATTAAAAACTATTTGGCCGATGGTTGATTATGCATTTCGAGCAAAAAATTGGGCAATTCTGATACATGGCTAATTGCTTGGTGCACCTCTATACATAATGTGTTTTCCCCCCGCTACAGAAAGACAAACTGGTTCCAAGGAGGAGAACTGGCCATGTGTCTGTACATGTGTTTGTGTGTATACCCTTTGTAGTGGTGAAATGTGTTTAAAGCCTAAGTGCAAAACTTGATATTACAGGGTTGTTGTACCCTCCGTCATACAAACACATGCACTAGGCACACTTTTCATGCTGGCAGCTGAGTACTGAACTTGGCAGGTATAATCCTCCAATAAAGCTGGACTAAGCCAACAGTGATGTTTCACGCTGGCTCTTTTTCACACTGCAAGCCTCCAGTTCACCACAGTGGGGCACAGACTGATTGGAAGACAGACCCACTGTCATCATGGACACATTTTGCAGGTGCATCTTGAACCATAAGAGGGTATTAATGTGGACAGATGAGGCAACCTGGCTGATGTACCTACCCCCAGCAGAATAAAGTTGATTTGTTGTACAACTGCAGTCATTGTCTAGTACAGCAGTTGAGTGAGTGCAGCTGTTGCTAGATAGTCCTAACAACAAGCAACAAGTGAGAAAATCTAAACATAATTTAAAATTGCTATGAAACATGAAATCTTCAGTTTGACAAAGGAAATGGAATTGCAATTTGTCGTGTTTGGGAATTAAAATTGACTTGTGAACAGATTGAAATAAGGGAAAGCAGCCTCAAAATGGGCTGGTTATGAGGGGTGTGCTGACCTCGCTGTAGTCATAGTTGCACATATTTGTGTTAGCAATACTAGATATAGTCACAGTCAGATGTATATCATGGAAGTACACAATCACTTCCAGCTGTAATTTTATGAAAGTTTTACTCTTAGTTTTTGTTTGTATCGAAATTGATCAGTTGATCTGTAAGCAACCATCATCACTGTTTCAGAAATAAATCTACAATCAAGTTTATCAACAGCTTAGCCTACACCACTCAACTGCTGTAACATTAAATGTAATTTTGATGTTTGACTGACAGTACCGGCTTTCACGTTATTGCAGAAAAACCAGGCATGGCTGACATGAATGTTGTCAGGCTTTTTTAGGCTAAGAGGAGAAGTGATATTTATTATTATTTAAGTAATGTATTTCTTGTGACAATTATCAACTTACCATGAACACAGATGATCTCCGTCGTGGGCTACTCTGCTCGACTCTGCTTTGATCAGCAGATTGTTGTGATTTGTGGCATTGACGTGGACTGAAGACACACCTCTTCAGACTCTACCTGGACTGACATCCTTGCCATTTTTGACCTTGTAACTTTGACCTTGTTAATCTTAGATTCCTAACTTGTACTTGTAGTTTTATGTCTTACCTTGTATTGTGCACGTTTTTGCCTAGGTACTATAGCGGTACTTCACTGTCCCTGTGATTGTATTCGATATACACTACTCACAAAAAGTTAGGGATATTTGTCTTTCGGGTGAGATTTATGGAAAATGTACAAAGTTCACGCTACAGTGATATTATATCATGAAAGTAGGGCATTTAAGTAGAAGCATGCAATGGTGATTTCCTCATCTCAAACAATTTATTGAAACAAAAGCCCACAACAGTGGTGGGTATACCACAACAAAAAATGTCAATGTCTCAATAACTTGTCATGTGCCCTTGAGCATCAATTACAGCTTGACAACGACGTCTCATGCTGTTCTCAAGTCGACTTATTGTCTGCTGAGGCATGGCATCCCACTCTTCTTGAAGGGCGGCCCTCAGGTCATTGAGGTTCTGGGGTACAGAGTTACGAGCCTCTACACGGCAACTCAGCTGATCCCATAGGTTTTCTATGGGATTCAGGTCTGGAGAAAGTGCAGGCCACTCCATTTGAGGTATCCCAGTCTCCAGCAGCCGTTCCCTAATGATGTGACCTCGATGAGCTGGAGCATTGTCGTCCATGAAGATGAAATTAGGCCTGTGTTGTTCATGCAGGGGTACAATGACTGGATTAATGATGTTATTCAGGTAGTATGGGCTTGTCACTGTACAATTCACAAAGTGTAGGGCAGTTCTGTATTGACTAGACACACCTGCCCACACTGTAACACCACCACTAAAGGCTCATCTGGTGACAACAGTGGTTGATGCATAGTGCTCTCCTTGACGTCTCCAACATCGTTGGCAGCCATCATTTCTGTTCAACGTGAATCGACTTTCATCAGAGAACAGCACTGAGACCATGCTGATGTAAACGGTTTCGAATGGTCTGACATGACACTTGGGTGCCTCTCACCTCCCTTAAATGTGCCTGGAGTCGAGTGGCATTCATCATCCGGTTCCGCAGGGCACTGTTCACAATGAAGCGGTCATCAGTGTGGGATGTGGCCAAAGGACGTCCACTTCTATACCTTTCTGTGACTCTTCCAGTCTCTCTGTATCTCTGTTGTAACCTGCTGATGACACTCTGTGACACTCTAAGCTTAGTGGCCACTTCCCTCTGAGAACATCCTGTTTGAAGCCTTGCAATGGCGCGGTACTGTTGATCAATTGTTAGGTGTCGTCTTGGTCTCATGATGTCAAAATGTGAACAGCATGATGTAGAGGACTGTTTAAATACCAATTCTAATTGAACCAGGAAATTTATTGGTCCATTCATGGATCAAACACCTGTTGTGAATTTTGCCGTTCAGCTCCTTGTTAGAGAACAGCAAGTTGTGCAAAAAGTACTGAAACATTGAACAGTTGGACATGTGCATTCAAAAGTTTAGAGAAGGTCAAATTAAGTTCACCTGTAAAGGTTAAAGTGCATTTTAGGTTCATCCTGAAATTTCACCCGAAAGCCAAATATCCCTAACTTTTTGTCAGTAGTGTATGTAATCCTAGATCAGATTAGTTCTGGCTCGCCACACCGACCTTGCGCTCAGCTTTAGCACTGTCTGCATTGTATGACCTGTACACATCTTGCCTTTGTGCCTGTCTGCCCACTATATGCACTTTTGTACATTGCTTTGGATAAAACTGTCTGCTAAATGAATTAATGTAAATGTAAATGCATTCCAACCACGTGTGTTGCCAACGGTGGAGTTGCAGATAGAGAGAAAGGTAGACTAGAGATACAGCTTGACAAGATGAGTTTTTAGCTTTCTCTTGAAAGCACCTAGGGAGCGCACCACACATAGCAGGTGGTCCATCTGTAGTGATTGCCACCAGCTTACTGATGGGGATATTATCATGCACATATCATTTAAACTCGTCCTTGTGTTTGAATTCTTTTAATAATATAGCTAAATAGCTGAAATTGAATAATGTCAGCAGTGACCGCCATTGCTGCTTTGAACAAATCACAATCAGAAAGTTTTTTTTTACGTTTTGCCAAGAGATGGCTGTTGTGGAATGATGCTTCTGTAGCAACTTTGCTTTTAGCAGGCGGTTTTGTGAGAAGTAACTGCTGCGCCTTCAATACCAATTTCAATTCCTCAACTTCTCTTGAACGTGTGGCAGGTAAACCTCACGGAATTTGGGGCGGTGGTGCTCCCCAAACCCCCCATTTTACTCAGTGATAAACCTTAGTAACATATCAGGCATATTGTCTTTTTCTTCAGCAGAGGGAACAAAAATTTACCTTCCCATTCTGCATGGAAATTGTACGTTTTCACCTTATTTCGTTGAGCCTTAGTCATAGGTCTAGCTTGCTAGCTAGTAGCTAATAAGTTGCTACGACTCAAAAAACCAGCAACCTTACAAGGCCCCAGGGAGGTACATACAGCGAGTATGCTCACGTTGTAACAGTATTTGATTGGACAGAGTACTTTCATTTTTTTCTCAGTACAGCAGAGTGTGCACTAGCAAAGAGGGAATTTAAAGGGGGTTGTTTGACCTTATAAGGTATACAAATGTTTTTTTTTTTCTTTTCAAATTCTGAAAAGGACATATCCTGTACCAGACAGACGTTATGTTCGCTCACACATGCACATAGGCAACTCAAAGTCGCCGCCACATGCATGTTCCTTTGTTCTCTTTGAACACGTGTGTTCAGCGAGCCCGCGCACATACGTGCACGCGCAACACGCACAACTCGGAACAAAGGAACACACACCCTATGACGCTCTCACACACACTAGCGCAAGACATTCATTCAAATCTACATGTGTAAATACATATACAGGCTTCACTTATGTCACTTATGACATAAATGTACTACTTCGTGCATTACTACCTTTATGTTATGCTTGAATAAATGCATTATTTTTCCAAGGTTGTGTGTTGTAATGTTACTTGTGGAATGAATATCGCTAAACCTCTGCTGATCAGAATTCTAAACACCTTCACCTCTTAGTTGAATCATCAGTGTTATTTGTTTAGCTGGCTAAATAGAAAATTGTGATTTGATTGATTAACTTGATGTGGTAATTTCAGTTATGATTATTAATTTAATTATTAATTGAAGTTCCAAATTAATAGTTTAGTATATTTTATGAGACTGATATACAAAACGAAATTGAGATTGATATTTTATTTTAACCACTATGGTAGACGCCATATTCAGTATGGCGCCTCCATGTGTTTAATTTAATTATCACCAACATAACTGGTACCTCATGAAAGGATATTCCTTACACGTAAGTGGTACCCCCCTCTAATCGTAGGCATTGCCCCTACATAATTGGTGCCCTCTCTGAGGAAGACTAACAGCACCAACATAATTGTTGCCCCATGTGAGGAAGACTAACTTCCCCCTACAATGGTAACCTGCGTAGCCAATATTACGAATATGGTAATTTCTTAGATCTTCTGTAAAATAGAGTATTGAATATATCGATATTCCGCCCAGCCCTAAGTGTAAGTAGTGGGCATGAGACAAAATATAAATTTTGAAATCGGAAATCAGACTGATGAAATGTTTTGTGGCCCTTACAACACATACCACAAAATCAAATTATCACGACTTTGAACAAAACTGGCTAAAACGTATTTTACTTTCTCCCAAAAACTGTTATCAGTGGAATTTTTCCTTGCTTTACTCATTCTATCCATTTGTCTTCAGTAAAGTACTTCATAAAACGATTAGTACCGATCCACTGTTTCAGTTGCATCCTAGTTGTTACACCGTCATGTAGGAATTTTTGTGCGTCTTTTTAATATCATTGCACATTTATAAACATACCTGTGGTAACTTGATTCATTAAACATCATTAGGAGCTAAGTTAAGATACTGAAGATGGAAACATTTACCATGTCTTTAGAGAAATAAGTAGCTCTTGTATGAGGCTGGAAACTGAAGTAATGTTAATAATCTCTGAAATAAGCAAAGATGTCTCAGAAAGTTGCCATGGTATTTGCTGATATACCATCGATAAACTGAAGTTTTGTTCTTTATTTTTATATCATTTGTTGTAACTGATCTACTGCATATCACTATGGGATAAATTCCCGATGCAACTGATAGTTAACTGTGTCAATTCTGTCTTGCTCTGTGTATTAAGTACAATGTATTGATATGTATCAATATGTTATGAAAACATAACAGGGTTACCATCTCGTTTGAGACGTAGTTCTTGTACTAAGCCAGCAACTAAATTCTGCTGTGTAATGTTTAATAGTCTATAAAATAAAGATGTCTCAAAAGCCAGCTTTTTAACTATTTTGCTCAATGGCTAGCTAGGAAATCCAACAGTACCATTCATGCAGCAGAGATACGTACTCCAATCATAATGTTCATGTAATGAACATTACAAGTAACTATCCAGTTACAATGGAATTACAAATGACTTACTGAATTAAGGCATTTTCCATTATCTTTGAAATTCTCAGCCCTTTTTTGACTATATAAAATGTGAGATTGAAGACATTAACATTTAATGTTACATTTACAATTTTGACATCCAGCAGTCTCTTATCAACAGATGGGCACAAAGTGCATCCAACAGAACATGGAATGTTACAAAACAGGGACACCACCATCCACACACGAACAACCTTCAGTTCCATTACAAAACAGGGACACCACCATCCACATACGAACAACCTTCAGTTCCATTTCAAAACAGTGGCACCTTCAGTTCCATGAGGCTGAGACAAGGTTACTGCAGCTGTGCAGACACATCCTAATTTATCTGCTTGGTAAACTAGCAGATAAGCAGCTAGTTGCCTGAACTACAGCAACTACTTCATGCAAATATTAAGGGGCTTTATACGTACAGTTGTAAAAATTGAAAGAAAAAAAAGTGTTTGTGGTTATTTCATTCATAAAATGTGGTTTAATTGACAACACAATTATTGTACATGCCTGAAGAAAATGTGCTTAAGTATTGGTATGTCAGGTTATTTGAGTCATTTTATTGCAAAATATGTGTGTATTCATTGAGTTTTATGATTTCCTGAAAGATTGTTCCCAATTCACTTAATGTAATGCAGAAAAACCACATGTATCCAGTAGATCCCTAACTGTGTGCTGAATTCCTTCTTAATGTATTGTGGGTTTCGTCCTGCCAGGTGGTGCATTCAGCATATGTTGCAGACAACCTCAGTGGGGTGCAGGAGCAGTGTGATTCATACACTCAGTATTCAGTGTCTGCCAAGTGCCCCCAGACTTCAGCTGGCCTCCACAGGTTGGAAGAACAGATTAACTCTGCAAATGTCACCAGTTCTGTTTTGGACACCAGCAAGTCTTCAGGTCCCCACAGTGCCTATACATTTATTGGAAAGCCAGTTCTCAGACGAAAGGTTTTAAGGTATTGTCCATGATTTTACACTTAATGCAATAATTGAATCTATTAATGTGGTGAATATTTTGACAATTTTCACTATGTTATCTCCTCAGGAAACAAAGGGGTCAGTTTCATGTTTGTGATGAATCAATACGCAATGAAGACTCAGGTAATTAGTGAACCCTGCATATTTCTTTTAGTTAAACCTTTATATAAGAAATGATCAGTTATAATTGTCTTGAAACAATAATGATTTATTGCGGTCTCTTCCGTGCAAGTCACTAAAAGACGGCTTTACCAGGAGATGTATGAATACTGGATGTTTATAGTTAAAATATTACATGTACAAACTATTCCTTTGAGTGAAATAAAAAAGGAAAGGAAAGAAGGCAGAAGGAAATGCAAGTGATTGCAACTGATCGTAAAGCAGAGCTGAACATTAAGGGTTGCCCAGGGCATCCATATTTCACCGAGGAAGACGTTTTGGCAACCATTTAGGATTGCCCATCTTAGCAACCATAACAAGCTCCCCCTGGCGTCTTTTAAATCTGACAATGTGTACACTATTTATACCAGAAAAAACTGTGGCTTTCATAAGAATGAATCAATCTCCTGTGCAAAACTCTCATAACTGCTTCGTTTAGCAAGTTTGTAATTGATACTAGACCACTGCTGCCAATCCATTCATGAACACTGGATGGAATAGCGACTGCCACTACACTGCATCTCTCTTGACTCATACTGAATCTTTCATTGGAGGAGAGTAGGCTGCTGTTCTGGTTGCATTGCTTTGGAAGTTTATAGGTTAAAGCTCTTCGTTGTCATTGTATGGTTTTCACACCTCCAATTGTAGATCCTCGGCCCATCTCCTGAAAGGTTCGCCACGTGCATTTATGGTGTTATCCAGCCGTTACATTTGTGACTGGGTACTACATTACTAGGTGGTCAGTGTCTTACACGTCTGTTCTGCAAGCTGGGCAGGATGGTGACTCACGCAGCCCCCATTGGTACAAATTTAGGCCTGTTCCAGCCTGTTTGCACCTTAGTCTGTTTGCTATTGCCCATTGTCTGTGAGTTGCATTGCTGCAACCCTGTAGTGGCTGAGTTGTGTCTATCTCTCCAAACATTATGCCTAATCGGAGCAAATGCTCCCTCCCAGGCACACACCTGCAACACAATTCAGATTCAACACAACCAAGTTATTAGCAGTAGCAGGCAACTACACCAGCTAGTACATATGCCTATAAGTATATTGTCTTAAAACATGGAAACCATGTTGTTGATTCTGGCAACCAAAAATGAATACCTAGTTGCTTAGTTGGGCAACCGTCGTTAGCCTGGTCTGACAGTGTTGCTCATTCAACTTGAATGGATATACTTCTGTTCTTTTGTGCTGGAAGTTGCTCTGGATGAGAGTGTCTGCTAAATGAATGTAATGTAAATATGAATTGTTGTAGGAAACGGTGAACTGTTGCTAATTGCAATTGTTGCAATAAGAATTTTAGTGTGTCTTGAGAACTTTTTTGCTAAGGGAATGAGAATTACAATTACCAATTGCTTATTTTAGGTATTTTATTTTTTCATAGAGGGAGAGAGTGTAGAAAATGCATGCCCTTGCATGTGACACCCACAGGTGGTAGTTAGACTGGTGATTTGAGTGAGAATGGACTCCAGATTATAGGACCTAAAAAGAATGCTACCATAGCCTTTTTTGCAATATTCTGGACTTAATTCCCCAAGGTTAGAGACTGCAGGCATGAGAAAGGAGGAGGTTGGAGTGTAAACCTCTGGAGAAAGTGAATGTCACAGATGGAACAGTGTCGACTCTTAGTCTTTGTAAAAACTTATAAATATTTGTAACACATTTATGTGGGCAGTGTGGCTGTATATCTGCCACAGTTACATTGTTATCAAAGGCGTTTAGCAGGAAAGATCATGACTCACGTCTCTTTGGCCATTGGTCCTTTAACTGGAGAAATGGAAATGCTAGCATTTTCTTGTCAAAAAATCCAGTTAGCTAAGCAACAGGATGAATTTGATTTAATCTGATTGAAGTGCTCTGTTAAGTGTGTCATTGTTCATTTCAAATGCTTAACTCTGGAAATATGTATTTGTACTTCCCAAAAGAAACAGCTTGAGCTGCAATGCTTTGCAGTCCTGCATTGACAGCAACCTAGAAATTTCTATGTCCACATCAGTGCACATAATATAATAAGTTAGGTAAGGGAAATAAAATAAATTGGCAATGTGAATTTTCGAGTTTTTTTTTCCTAATTAGCCTTGGTTTTCTGGTTTTTGCTTCCCTCTGGAAAATGAACTATATACTATATAGTATACACTGTATATACTATAACAAATAAAATTTGATTGACTTGCACGATATGCTTCTGGTAGTTTGTTATAGGTTGAACATAAAGCAAGTGCAGAGGTTTTGGAATTAAAGTGCCAATGTATGCTTGGGGGGTCATACTGCCCTCCTCCCCACTTTGAACCTCAACAGGGAAGATATCATCCAAGTTTTCTGTCAATGATGTGAAAGTTTGTGACCAAAATCCAAGAACCAAGAGAGCCCATTCTTGATTCATGATAATTCATTTAACTAAGCAAATCTATCAAAATGAGTGTATATGCATAAATTGCAAGCATAGGTATTTAGGTTTAAGGGATGAATCTATATGAAGTAACCTACACCAGTGTTATGACTACTCTTTACCTGCTGTAGTGTTCCCTTGGCTCAAACAGTAAATGGAGGGTACTACACATATTTGATCATATTGATAGCCGTGTGTTTTCCATAAGCAGTTGGCAGGCTGGAGGACCAGTTGGAGGGGCTGCACATGTCAGTGTCTGAATCTGAGCAACTGGAACTGGTGCCGCTGAATGAAGAGATGGGCAGTCTGGGTAACAAGACCAGCTTTGAAGCAGCAACAGCGTTCCAGGTCTACACTAGAGGCATGGTGGGTACTGGGATTTTATACACAAGCAATGTTTCTCTTGAAATGTTTTGACAAAACATTTGCTACCTGGTCAGGATTGTTAATGAAGTGTATATTTGCTTTGTACATTAAATGATTTCTGGTTGTAGAAATGGTTAAATTATGAGTAAATGGAGAAAACACTTGATACTGAAGAAGAAGGTTTGTTACTGAGAATCATTACTATGTAAAACTAATACACTGTGGGACTAAGAATGTAGTAGTAGCATTGTGAGTATATTGGAGGATTACATTAATCATGTTTACTGTTCAACTGCAGAGTTTGTTACAGTGAGATGAGCCTAATATGCAATTGCTGATTCCAAAAATAGGCTAGCATAAAAAAAGCAATATAATAAAGGCCTTTCACTGCAGTTAATGTCTAATGAATAACAATAAGCTGCTCAGTGTTGCACACTAAATATTTGTTTGTACCTCCATCAGTCCAGATCCGCAAGTGAGAATGATATTCAGACTCACCCAAAATCCTGTAAGTTCTCTGCATGCATAAGTCCTACATTTAATGATTTTCCATGTGATATTAAACATTTTAGTGTTGATTAATTTTGTCTGTAATTTCTTTTGTAGTTATTCGGCCACAATCATGTCACCCGCACACAAGAAACTTGAAGAAGACCGATCCTGTCACAAAGTAAGTCATGCATATGAAATAAATACTCTCCTCAGGAGTGAAATGTCCTCCACAGGACCTTTTGTACATTAGACTTGTAGAGAGAAAGGATCCCAGTCATTGTTTCTGAACAAATACATATTTCATTTGCATGCAGGTATTTCCAGTATAAACAGGATTGGGAGACTTTCAGAGCACCAGGAGAAACAAGCAGAAAAGGACTTCGTTGGGAAATACGGGTATAGTTGCCTATATACCCATTTTTTAATCTGCAAATGAAAATCAGTGCTACTCATTTTGATGTTAAGAATTGCCTTTTTGCTGTACATAGTTACCTTCTAATTTAATTTTCTGCATTTCTTTCTACCACAGAATCAAGTATTTCAATATGAGCAAATAGTTCCTTCAATTAATGCTTACTTGTTTTGTAATAGACAAAACAAGTAAAGCAAATAAATCTACTGACATGATTTTTTTTTTTTGAGGGGAAAAAATGCAAAAAAAAATCTAGAAAATTTTAATCTGTCACGTAATAATTTGATCACACCATGTTCTTACAGCCACAGAACATTTTGTCTTTTTCTGATTTTGCAAAATTCGATATATTTTTTCTCATGCTTAGTAGTGATATTGTACTTTACTCACACTGTATAAGAATGGCGAAACGTTTTTCACAAAGTATTTTGTGAATCCAGCAACTCCCCAGGCGCCTGAATGTTGCTTAGAAAGTGTAAGTGGAGTAGCACCTGTGTTCCAGTGAGAGCTTGTATGGTGAATGCTTTTGATTAGGTCTATGTTTTGGCAGTAAGGAAGAAAGGTCTGATTACCATATTGGCAGTTAATTGTTCTATCCTGGCAGTGCCTTCAACCTGTAGTTCCCATTGTCCAACACCAACACAGCAATTAAAAAAAAAATCAACCTCACATGCATTTGAACACAGTGCCAGTTGCCACTAAGGGTAAATGCCCACATGAATCTCATACTTTGGTTTGTTTTGGTGATTTTATATGCCAGTCTGATGTCTGTTATGTGGTGTTTAATGATAAATTATAAGTGGTACAAAATACATTGCATCTCTCAGTATGTAGTGCATAAGGTGGATTTGGTTGTCCTCGCTTCATCAAAGAAATGCTTCTTGACATTCATGAATACATGTTTCATTTCTACCTACATAACCACAAAACGTTTTTGTTTTGCTCCATAAATTCCTAAATGTTACAGTTATACAGTTGATAATTGTATTATTATTCACATATCTTGTTGATTGCTGAGACTGGAGTATCTACAGGGATGCCTGGAGGATTGACTGATTAAAATAGAGGTTGAAAGCCCCACAGCTCAAGTGATGGAGCAGACCTCCCTACCCTAGTCATATGTTATATGGTGGTTAAGTTAAAAAATAAATGCTATATATAAAGATTAAATATTATATTTATATTATATTATATTAAATATAATATATGGAGTTTCAGAAAGCATTCAACAAAATGACCAATTCATTATTAAATCAAAATCAATTAATGTAGTTGTATTAAAAATTGGCTTCAGCATAGAATGGAAAGAGTAGTGATGAAAGGTTTTGTGTGAGTAGAGCTACGGGAAGTGGAGTCCTGATCAGTGTTGGAACCTCTGTTGTACCTTATGTTCATAAATGACCTTGATGAACACATTGGATGCAAAATAGTTACATTTGCTGATGGTATTAAACTTAGGAGTGAAGTCTGAAAACTACTAAAGATGTTTGAAAACTACTAAAGTGATTCAAAAGCTGCGTGAAGAATACCAGTTGTAAAGATACCAGTTGTTTAGCTGTATCTCACTAAGTTTTGGTAAGATGGCTAGCCAGCTTGGGATTTGATAAGATTGATAGCTAGTTTGCTAGATATTTAGGATGCAATATCAAATGAAATTACATATAAGATATTAATGTGACTGGATTGAGTGCAATCTGAATTATGTTTCACTTTGTTGTGAATTGCTTTGTGTAACAGTAAAATTGTGTGTAATGACATGCAAATAGTGTATGCAGCTTAAGTTACCTTGTAATGTCAACAAAGTGGCCTCTAGCGGCAACAAGGGCATTGGAGATATTATAACATGAACAAGCATGAACCGACCCAGTCAATTCTCAGTTGCATACATAACAGTATTATCTTTAGTAACTTATCTGTTAGTGATGTGCAGTGGACCTGTCAAAATAAATGTGTTAAAATGATGTACAAAAATTCAGTTTTCCCGTGGTATATTGGTAAATACTGTCACAGCTGGAACTGACCAATAGAATCAATGGATTGGATTTAAGCATTTTATAAAGTACTAAGAACTAATGGAAGCAATGAAAGTAAAACATTTTGGGGAAAAAACGAAAATGACATTCTGTTCAGTTTTAATTTGTAATGTGGCAATTTTACTTCAAAGGATGTTCTCAGGACCACAAAACATTTCACCATTTTCTGATTTCGCAAAAAATTTGAGCATCCTATATTTCATCTCATGCTTAGTGCTTGATGGCCAACTTCATTTGCTACGCATCCTATATAATGTGCTAGTTTACATTTTAGGACACAGCCAAAGCTAAGAAATTGTAATACAATGAATGAGTTATTTTTTAGGGGCAATTGGCATCACTGGAGTAGCCTAATATATTTTCATGTTTAGTACTTTTTTTTGTTCTCTATTCTCTTATATCGGTTCTGAAAGCATTTTCAAATTGGCGATTTTGAGGATGTTAGTAATGTATTTTAGTCAACCAAACCCAGCTCCTCCTCATGGGTTAACAGTAGTGCCGGTTATCTTAGCTTGCTAATTAGTTTCAGAGCCCTCTGATTTTTATTGTGTAAGCTAGATACCTACATAGATACATAGATACATAGATTTTGGATACATTAATCAATGAATGAATTTCTTGTCTGAGACAGCACTGGGGTTAATTTATCCTGAGAAATCAAATTAAACTTCTGAAATTAACACTGAGGGTAAGGCATGAGATGAATCATCATAACTTACAATTTCACAAATTCCGAAAATGCAGAAATGCCTTGTGGCCCTGACAGCATGTCTCTGAATTCTGCAGTAAGCTGAATTCACTGTCATGTTCTTAGAACCATTCCTGGACAATCCTTGTGGCATGGATCATTAGCTTGCTGGAAAAGCCCATTCATAAATGGATGCACTGTTGCCATGCAGAGATTCAACTAATTAGCACTGATGTTCAGATATCCTGTGGCACTCAAACATTGCTCTACTCATATGAAGAGACCCAGTGTGTGCCATGAAATAACACCCCACACCATTACACTAGCCATCACCAGTGGGCATTGTTGTCACCTAGTTTGGTTGGTCCAACACTCTGTTAATGAACAAAGAATTAGTCATTTGCAGGACGTCTATCTTGTGTGTTGTATGATTTGTAGGGAATGAGTAATTGGATGTAGAAATATACTGGTAATATAATTCCAGTGAAAGATATGTTTAGGTGAAATTTAATTTTTGTCACACCTGAACCAAACTAGGTAATAGAAAATACTGAATTTTAATTAGCACATATGTGCCATATATGCTTATGTTTGGAGTAGGGGTGGCTGCCTGCATTGGCACAAATGTGCCATATATGCTAATGATGTCTAGAATATGGGTTCCACAAGTAGTTCCATAAAAAATCGCTGGCCAGCCACACAAGTCTGTCTTCGTTATACAGTTTAAGTTAGCAAACTATTTTAGAGTAGTGCTAATTATGGAATTTGCTTTAGATTCTGAGATTATCCCTAACCTAATCTCCTGTATTAGTTTATTTGATTTGCTAGTCAGTAGTCTACTGCACATTAGGTTCTTTCCCACTCTGACCAGAATAGATTAATTTGTGGTTTCAAAATTGACAGTCCTGGGACCTCATTTATAAAAAAGTTGTGTAGAAACGATCCCACATTTGATGTAAGATCATTTCTGAAATGTGCGTACGTGTGATTCAGAGAGAATGAACGTACGCACACAAAAACGTGCATATGCCACTCTCCCAGATGTGAAATCTATAAATCACAAATGATCTTGAAATTGTGCGTAGCTGAATGGTGTTAGCTCTCCGCCTTGTAAATGCCCCCTAATTAATTTCATTAGCATATAAAGGAGCTCGAATCAAAACCCAAATCCTGCACTTGATAATGGTGAGCTGCAAGAAATTTTTTTTTTAGCGAGGCCGAAATCGAGGTCCTGTTGGCGGAGGTGCAGATGCGTGCAGGGACGCACATTCTAAGATCATATCTGTGCGTAAGAACATTTTACAAACGAGGCCCCTGATCTCATCTATTTATTCGAGTCTTATGCAGTTGCTATTTTTGTGATAAGTACATTTTAATGGTATTCTGTATGTGTTCCTTGCAGGAGCAAATGATGTGTAAAAGCCAACCTTCTAGAGTAAGTATGCTCCACCTACCTACAGTCATATTTTAAGATTTCTTAGAGAGCCACTTCCCAACTTGCTATTTGTTGCCTCTTAACACTAAAATTAAGCTTTTCTATTAAGTTAATATTTATATAAATACTTGTCACTTTCAATACCAGCAGTGATACACAGCATAAGATTACAAGTATTCAGAGAGATGACTTGTTTTATATGAGATCATTGCAGCTACATTTCATCCTTAGTACAAATGACATAAATTCTTATTGGATTCTCATGGGGTGACTTGGGATGCAGCCTATCCCATCTCCTTCACTAAGGGCCTCTTCACTGAATATTTCTGACTTCAGTGACTAGGCAAAGAGTAAGGGACCAGGGAAGGTTTGGCATTTAAAATTTTCGGTTTGGGACACCCTCTGTCCGTTGACAGAATTGTGTGAGCAGAAGAGTGCTGCTCAATAACTTTGGTTGCTTGTCCTTGCAAGCATTTTGGGAAAAAAATGTTCAACTAACCGCAAATAGGCTTTTAATAATAATGGATAGTTGTTGGACTGGAAGCCAGTGCTTGGTTATCCTCATTTGCTAGCACATTGATGTGTTATTCCCAGGTATAATGAACTAGCTAGAATGAATTAGCTAGTTAGCTAGCTAGTTGTTATACCTACCTCCTTTATAAATGAGCTAGCCAGTTGTTCAAATTGGTTTGCTAGGTAATTATTATCACTAGGCAGCTAGATGAACTGTCATCTAGCTCAGTGATAGGTGGTAGCTCTGCAAATAGTAAGCCCATCCATAAATGTTAGTATGTTAATAACATTGCCCTTGGATGGTGAATTGTGTATCATACAGTTATAATGGTGACAGAAAATATTAACAGCTGATATTTGCATATATGCAAATGAGTGTCTACCCTGCTTTAATATTATTTTTCTCTGTATAAGTCTGAATGCAGATCAGTGGTTTGAACTATGTTGCAAAGTGTTTTGGGTCTTGACTTTCGCAGGGTCATTAGGAGGGGGCAGCTGAGCACATAACAAAACATCTCCCTTGCTCAGATCTTGGTCTACAGTACCCTCCCTTCTTCCAGACTGATGAGAGATCAACGAAATCCCCTGCTAAATATTATTTCATTACACCAAAAAAACCCCATAGTATCCCATCCATTGACAGTTTTAGTAAAAAAAAAAATTATTAGCCACTCACAATGATCACCTACCTGCTATTTTGAATTTATCACAATCCACATTGCACACGGCTGCTGTTTACTGATTTAAATGTAAGAATTCAGGCTTAGGACACATTTTTATTTAGAGTTTAAGGTCCATATTGTAGTTGATCTGGTGTGGATACTATTTTATTAAATGATTGCACTTTTTGAACTATACCATTTATTTTCTTTCCCAGCAGAAGCCTCAGAAGATTTATGTCCCCAACACCTATGTTGTACCAACAGAAAAGAAACGGTCTGCATTAAGATGGGAAGTGCGAAATGATTTGGCAAATGGAATCCAACCCCCCAAAATCATCTACCCGTTGTAGGGGGGGGGAGTGCCTTCCTTAAGTTTTAATAATACTCATCCTTTGTACATCTTTTAGTGGATGTTAGGCATTGTTTCTCATATGAATCAAAAACTTATTTCCAGAAATCAAGCTTTTATTTTTATAAGAACATAGTAATTACACCATTGGAAAATCAGACAATTGGATTACTATAACAACAAATTGCTTACTCTACTCTGGCCTTTGACTGCACTTAAGGAAAGTCACTGTAGGGGAGTTTAAAGGGATAAAGGGGGGTGTACCGGGAGTCGTGCCAAAGGAGCTTATATTCCAGGTATTTCACTGCTTCCAGGGTAAGAACAAGCGTTTCATGCTTCAGCATGCTGTGGATGTTCAGGCCTGGAAAAAAGAACGGGTCAAGAGCAGTTACATCTACTCATTTCCTCAAAGACGCAACAAGCTGCAGTTCATCAGACTGCATTCATTTGACAACACATTTTTAATGTTAAAAATTAAACTGGCTTGATTGTCATGTAAGGCTTGTGGTAACCTGTCACAAATTAAAAGGAAGTCATTAATCATTTCTGCAGTGACTTCTGATAAATATATATTGAAAGCTACAGGGAAACTGGAGTATGGATTGGGAAAACTTTGGCAATCAGATGATGGTCAGTTGAGCAGCATCTCCCAATAACATACTGTACAACAAATAAAATTTCCTCAGTATTGGGAAAAGAAGCCTATATTCAATTGGCAGTTTATGAATGGAAAGCAAACATGCTCCTGTCTTGCCAATCGGTAGCATCACTCTGTAGAAAGTGATGCATTAGGATTTTTATTTCTTGGTTTCGCTGGTTTTCTGTACAAAAATAAAACTGCATCCACTACATCTTTGAGGCTATGAATACTCATTTGCCTGTACTTATTGTTACATCACTAGCTGCCATTCAAATGCTTTACATCCAACTCTTGCATTAAATCAACTGGAAACAAAATGTTCACAGCTGTAACAATGTGCATAAAATAAAATCTTATTGCCTTTAAAAGGAAATTGAGATGAGCATTTTCAGCTTTTCTGCATAAAAGAAATAATGTTGGTTAACAAAAACTGCACATTATTTATTGAATACATAATGCAGCACTATACAATATAGAAGCCTATACGTGCCACATGAGTTATTTATATGGAATTGTCAATTTAAAGTTGAGTGTAGGGGAATCCCACACAGAAACAATTAAAGCACCTGGATACTGATGGAGAGGAGGCTATCTGTGTTCTGAACTAGTGATTGGTTCAGACTATCTAGCTACCTTGAAAAGTGGTCCTAAATGCTGAAACAACTGTGTAAGGTCTAATGGTACTGTGTACTGTTAGACATTTTTTTGTTTGCAGTTGTATTTATACAGCGTTGCAATATACAGTATGCATAGACCTAAAAGTGCACTCAATGTAGTCAAACTAAGTTAGCCAGCTAACTAGCAACCGAATCAACATGTTGGTGATCCCTTTCAAACAGTTAAAATGTTATATAGCTGACTTACTGTGTTAGCAGAAGGCTAAATCGTATTCTCCCTTCACATCTATCACCTTAGAGGACTAAATTATGAAGATTAAAAAAGTGACAATGTTTAAATGCTTGCAGGACACAGTGTAGATCATATCCACAGCATAACAGACAATGGACACAAGTAGGAAAGTGTTTTTGAACCACTGGATAATGTAGCCCACCAGCTACATAAAATATTACCACTGCTTTTTGGGATTGTAGTGTGAGTTTATGCTATTTACAGGTCCTTGGAAAAGAGCCAGCATCATAAATCATCATCTTTGTGCAGCTCAAAAGCTGGTTCATGCCTCATTCTCGCCCACTGCAATCTGTGTCAGGTGTCTGCCGCCACTGCCATTGCCACAAATGGAAGGTTGTAATATTCTTCTCTAAAGACTTTAGTAAGAAACCTCATTGGAAAAGTGGTCAGAGACACTGTCCAACAATTCTGAATCAACTGTTTCACAGTACTGTGCATGGTCTGGAGCAAGCTTAAAAATACGCAGACGCAGAGGGAGAGTGTGAGAGAGGAGAGATGCAAACACTGGCACGGCTTTACGGAGGAAACTTGTTATGTAGCGCAACATCAAAATATGTCGATATAAATGGTATCGTCTCATCCTATATCTCGTTTGAAAATATACTGAAATACCTTAAAAAGTTGATATACCGCCTAGCCCTAATAGTATCTACAGGGCACACAGGGGAATTTATTCTTATAGAACATAATATGACAGGGAACATTATTTGCAGGTATTTATGTATAATAAATATATTTATGTGTGGAGACACATGTGATCCCTGTGATCAACTGAGTTAATTTCACACCGTTTGAATCAAACAGTCATTGACAAGTGCGTCTTGCAGTCTAATATTATGCCAAGTTTTAACAAAGTAAATATTCAACATTTCAGTGATAGACTAATTATGCAGGGTTATCAAATGGGGTGAACTGAAGTTTATTTTCACTGGACTCTGCCTGTCTAGTTACCAACAATGTTGCTGCACACAGCAGCCACTACAGCACACAATTTATTCAGCTTTTTCCTGTGTGAAAGTGTTTGTGGTTAGAAAAGACTTGTATGAAAATGGACTGACTTTAAATATAAAGAAACACAATCTTCATAAGTACAATATCACATACGATACAGACAAGTTATATTTATAGCAGTAATACTACATATTTACGCCTGATATATTACATTAATAGACAAGATGCATTATTCCCTCAGTTTGGCAATTGACACGTTCACTTTCACATTTATGGAGAAAAGGGGCACCAGGGTATTACTACGTCGTACTGAGTGCACTTCACTATGTAACGTATGTATGTGAAGCAACTTATAAGCAAGCACAATCATAACATCTGAAGTGTTTTTTAACAATGCTATATTATATTAATAGGGAAGTTCTTTGCACCTGGAGAGTTTATGGTATTTGGGACTTACATGTGACACAAAGACCATATTCCTTTCATATGACAGAATGAAGACAGCCAAGTTAGAATGATTCAAATTCAGTTACTCACCTATGACTGGAATAACATTCACCGTTTTCAAACTTGCTGTTGCTTGACGGATGTTTTCAGGGAGTTCTTCATTCCTGTTAAGTTGTATACAAATCAGTAAAATTAACATAATGACAGCAGCATCATGGAAGTGGAGGCATGTAGCCAGAACACTGGGTTAAGATTCTGGGAGGAACACTTCTGTTGTACACTTGAGCAAAGAGATAAAGTAACACAAGTTCAGAAAATATGAATGGGTATGTGGAAATGTAAGCCATCTAAGATGCCCTGGATTCAGGTAACTGTAAATAATATAACCACATTCACAAATGTATGGGTCTTCCTAAATTACAAGAATATGACAGACCAGATGGAAACAGCTCCCTTAACTATGCATGTACCAAATTTATTCATTAGAGAATCACATTAACTGGAAAAATTATTTGTTCATTGGCTTCTGCTGATACTTACACATCTACAATTAAAACTGACTCGCCCCAGTGTCTGTATCGTGCCAAGTCCAGGAGGTACTGGTAGTCAGGGGTTGGTACTTCCAAAGAGTCAACAATATGAAGATTGTCCTTTAACAAAAATAGAGTCCAGTGTGTTATCAAGTGCTAAGGTGCTAACAGTCTGTGCAGGTTAAAAAGGTTAATGTACAACTGAAATGCTTTTATTCTTTGCACAATCCCCATATATACTACATTTGTTTTTAAGAGGAAAAACATCAGGCAGTGGAATCATGTTAAAAGGTGCAATCTGCAAGGTTTTTAACACAAAATGTATGTAATAGCTGTATTGTTATTATTCCAGGCATGTTTGACTGGTTTGACACCAATGGATATTTTTTAGACCAGCACCCATGTTCCCATTAGCTATTTGTTTAGCTATTTGTTGCTCTCCTGCATTTTCCTCACATGCACTTCAGCTATCCTCAGACACACCCACATCATTATAGTAGGATTTGCATTTTTTCAGAGGAACATACTGCATTGCACTGAAGAAGTTACATCTAATGAAAAAGGGGGCAAATCTTACCTGGGCCAATTTAGAACTGAGAGCAACTTTTAGTCCCATCACACGCACTTTCATTGGTAGCATGTAATAGTAACTTGTTGGTCCTCTAGGGCCATGTGAAATTCCACCTGTAAATGGTGTTAAAAACATGTACACGTGTATACACCACCCCCTATCTATGCAATATTCACATTTAATTTTAATATGTCTTATAAAGATCCAACAATATGTTCACATGCAAACAATATTCAAGTGATGGCTAAAATAATGATTTAGTCAGAGTTATGTAAACATCAGAACATAACATAATTCTGAAAAAGACTGGAATTTCAAGATAATGGAATATGAAAGAAAAATGTTTCCATATGAATCCTAAATATTTTATACTCCACTGTTTATTTCTTGATAATAACTGCCCTCATGTGAGTGGCTCTTGCTGGACGAACATGAGGCACTGCTATCAGTAAATGTGAATTTCTCCCATATTTGCATGACAAATTCCTGAAATTTTCAAACTGACAGACAAAGTTGCACAAAACTGGATATCAGCATAAGCTCCAAAAATCTCAATTGGTGCACCCATACTGTCAACTGGGATAAAGGGATTATATCAAATTGTTTCATGTGGCCTACATGAACACTGAAGTTCTTAAAAACATTAGCACAACACCAAAAGTAGTAAAAACTGTCCTTGCACTGAATCTTGTTGGTTTTTTGATGCTACTTCCACATCTACCACTTTTAAAAATGTTTACTCTAAAAATGTTTGTGTAAGCCTACCTCCTCTCCATAAGGGAGACCTGATGCTTCCCTGTCGGGCACGGCCACTCCCTTTCTGGTTCCAGGGCTTCCTGCCCCCTCCACTCACTTCTGCTCTGCTCTTCACCTTAGCATGGCTCTGAAATGGCAATTAATGCATTTCATTGAAATTTTTAGGGTTCAAGAGAGACTTCGACACAATGAGACTGAGACGTACTCCAAGTCAAATTTAATATTCGTATAAATATTTGCCGTATTTTCAAACTAAAAGGAGATTCATTTGACCTCAGGTTGTGGCAATTCAGTTCATTAATTCTGATAAATTTACTTTTACATTGCCATTCTATTATTTAAATTAGGTACTTTCTACACCATTTCTATTTAGTACTGTAACAAAATAACATACAATTCTCTTGAAATTTCTTTGCCAGACTTCAACTTCATGGAGTATGTCAACCCTGCACAGAGTAAAAAAAAAAACACAATGAAATACACAATGAATGAATGAAATTCACATTCAGCTTGCTTTAACTGCCTTTATGTTGAATTTATAACATATCAACTGTACTTTAAATGTTTAAGTGCTTTGTGAGCATACACATTGTTAATACTGTTAATAAACTCTCAAGGATATATAAAAAGTGACCAGTTAGACATTCAGACCTGTAAATTTGAAATTACTAGATGACTTGAAAATTGTGACAGTGGCATGGAAGGTATATCATTCACCAAGGCCTGCAGGACAAAGCCCACACCTATAAAACATTAATTATCAATGTATATTCACGTCTATGCACTTCTTGTGGCAATTAAATTATCCCACTGAAGGATATTGTTCATCTCAATTTTTTAAACAGTGGCTTGAAAATGAGCCTATATCAGCCTCTTGATGCTGGATGATCAAAACAACAGTTAAAATAAGTTAAAAGAAACATATCTGCTGCTCACTATAGACCCATCCTATCTGAATAGCTGAACAATCATACCACTGCACCTATGGTTACATCTGTCATAATTAAATGCAAATTTGTTGCCTACCCAAGATACAAAGCATTTTGGTTAATTATGTCATATAGCCAGGATTTCTAAAGGGTTCTGCCTCTGTTACTTGACTGAAAACAGCAATAATTTGGAATGCTGCCTTGTAAGGCTGAGAGCAATATTTAGCAAGTTTTAAACATCTAAGTGATGTCTAAGTGGCAGATGCAGGGTAAGTGTACCCATTAAGCCCATGTACACTTTAAGCCTGCTTTTTTAGCATTGAATGAAAATTTTTTTATTGCAAGTCAATCAGTTTTGGCAGTACTGAGTTAGGCCCACCCATGTGCAAGCAGTCCTAGATCAGTGTTTCTCAATTCTACTCCTGGAGGCCCCCTGTCCTGCATATCGTCTATCTGTCCTTGCTCCAAACACACCTGATTAGTGTGATTAACCTGTTCTTGATTAAATCAAATGTGCTCAGCTAATCAAAAGTTCCACTGATGAGTTCAGTCAGGTAGGTAGAGCAGGAAAAGATGGAAAACGTGCGGAGCAGGGGGCCCCCAGGAGCAGGATTGAGAATCAGTGTCCTAGATTTTTCAGCCCAAACCATGCTTCTGTGCTTTGGGTATTTTGTACACGTTTAGTGTTCAGGTACAAAGGTGTAAGTTAATGAAAGACGTTAAGTTTTACAACAAATAAGAGTACAGAGGAAGTGGGTAACTATCTGATTTGGATGTTAAGTGTAATGCATCTGTTACTTTAAACCATTTGGATGAATTCAGTGAAATCCTAAATGATATGAGATTAATCTTTTTCTTCTTGATCAACTTTCTAAAGCAGAGATGCTTTTAATGAAAAAAAAATGTTAGCCTCAACCAGTTGTGATTTAGTGCTCATTTGTGTAGACGTAAGATTAAAATAGAATGACACATAGTGGTGATAGGAAGAGGGCAATTGTTGATTTTGTACACGTTACATGTTAAGAAATATTTCTACTGTTGTTGTAAACAATTTTAAAACAATAAAAAAAGATTTTTTTAATCAATAAATTGTGACGGCCTTAATTGGGACACCCGCAGGCTTATATGGTACTATGGTACCAATTAAGCCCATGCCAGACTCTTCACTTTTATGAAAAAATATTTTTTTCCTTGCATTACAATATTTATATGAAGTAAATCATAAAATGTCAGATGAGAGATTAATCCTCCAGTGGCAACTGATATATAAATGAGGCTTTCTTAATAAATCAATGCTAAATACATGTAAAATGTTAGAAAACAAATTTAGGTGGCCTTAAAGGGTACACCTACCTTACTGTAAATGTGCATGAACTGACAAATGGAGAACGTATGATTTACCAAAATGTGTGACAGGTAGACATCTCAACACTAAAAGCATTTTTGTTGAGGATATAACTGTCAATCAAAGTCATGTTAAAGACGTATGATTAGTAACATGAGTTAGTAACGTGGCCTTTTTGAAATCTGTTTTTTTTTTGTTGTAGAGACAACAAAAATTGTAAGTGTTAACGTATGTCGTTCCTCTAACAATATATCTTTTATCTACTTATAAGTTTATTGTTTACATCTTTTATACCTTGGAGGTACTGCAAAGACGTCTGGGTGCAAGTCAACTAAACCGAGTTGATCATCTTCCTGGCTTCGCAAGGACTCCAGCCACGTCTGCTTCGCACTCAGATGAACTGGAATTTGTATGTCACACCTGCGCAATACCGAGAGCTCGCAACCAGCTGGCAAAGATCTCTCTGGAAGGAAAAACAAAAACTCACATTTCACATGACATTACATTACATGCCTTTAGCAGACGCTCTTATCCAGAGCAACTTTCAGCACAATGGAACAATACTTGCGAGGAATTACTCGAAATGAGCCATTTCAGAAAGCTAGTTAAACCTGAAGCATGTCGGTTTATTAAATAACTAACTTAGCTAGATGTTGTCAATGTTGAACACTGAAACTGCAATAGGCAATTCCTTACTTGTTCGAGGGAGTTGCACGAGATTGGAAGGAATCCGTAGATTGGCGGGGAGTGCGCATTCTCCATTAACTGATGAAACGAACTAAGACAAAACAACCGTTAGCTAGATAACGTTAGTCAGCTACAATTCAGTCTGCGTGATGCGCTATATGCATTTCGAAAACATGACACCTATTCAATTGATCACAGATTAGCGAGATTTAAATGGTACAATTTGCAATTAGGCTTGCTTTCATATATTAACCATATATTTTGGTTAATTTTAAGACAAGCACAATTCCAAGAGTTGAGCAGAAATCTAGCCAGCGAGCTAAATGTAGAAACTAGCCACTTACCCGTTTACCAAGTCCTCTATAGCAAACACGACCAGCGAAGCGAAGCATATTGTTAATCTAATAGACTGGCGAAGTGTAACTATTTGCTATTCAGCTAATTGTTTTCTTTTCCTACAAATCTGATATTTGGCATATCATGTAACATGCTTTCTCCTGTGAAGAGGTCATGCACAAAACAGCTACTTGTCCCTTAGATTATACGTTATTGTGTGACGTCAGGACAGTATTTCCGGGTGAGGTGTCGCGAAATATACGGAGACGACCGGGGGCGGAGCCAAGATGGTGACACCGTGAGCAGTTGTGCTTCTCTCTCGTTCAGGCAATGTAGGGGGTTTTAGTGGTTAACGAGTTGTTTTCTGTTTAAGTTTTCTTCTTCTTGCTGTGCATGCTGAGGTGTATATTCTCCATATTTTTCTGTTTTCCTCTTTCTTATTTTTGTGCTTAACTTTGTGCTAATGAAAAACTGGGTAGCTGGGGCATGGGTGAATCTCCTCATCTTGTTAGGTTTTCTTTTTTGTCTGTCTCATTTTTACATCACATTTTTATTTTGAACTGACAAAGGCAAGACAGCTGAGTTTGCCCAATGGAGACAGAGCTTTCCCAGCTCGAGATACCAACGTCTGGGGACAGGCCCAAAAGGAGAGGAAAATGTCTGAAAGCACTTGACCTATATTTACATTTACATTGAGTTGTAAACAGATGATCTTATCCAGAAGGACTTACATGGATTACGTGTTAAAAATGTAACCTATTTACACAACTAAATATTTACTGGGGCAATTCAGCCTAACTACCTTGACTAAGGGTACAACAGTAGTAGCAAGGAATCAAACTTTGGGTTACGAGTCCTGCTCATCAATACTATACTACATTGCTTCACACAAAACAGAAAGGACATCTCATCACTAAAGCACACATTTTTTGTTTGCAGAGCACCAGGACTATTTGGATTAAGTACCTTTCCAATGGACACAACAGTAGCCCACTTGGGAATCAAAGCAGTGACATTGGGGTTACAAGCCCCAATTACACTGCCATTGCATTATGGAATAGAGTAAGTCCTGTCCTGGATGTTAACATCAGCTGTTAATGCTAATGTTTTGTCTGTCTTTTTAGGTCTGTACATATCTCACTGCTTCCCGTGGTACAACATGAAGTTTGAAATGAAAGTGATATTTTACTGAAGTGGCATGGCATGAAAGATTTGAACAAAATCTTCATTTATAATCTCATTGTACTGTACTACCAGCCTTGGTTACAAACATGTCCTTCTTGCACTACCTGTGCTGTAGTCTCACTAGAACCTTCTCAGTGGATTT
Source organism: Megalops cyprinoides (assembly GCF_013368585.1). Taxonomy (NCBI): domain Eukaryota; kingdom Metazoa; phylum Chordata; class Actinopteri; order Elopiformes; family Megalopidae; genus Megalops; species Megalops cyprinoides. The sequence goes on from NC_050583.1 coordinate 71,867,649, forward strand.
CGATATATAATTGCTTCAAGGTTCTTACAGTGTGGCTGGACTCCCAAAGCAATACCACAGAAGTACTGGTAGTTTCTTCAGTGCATGAACTACTGCTAACAGTCCTTTTACTCCCCAAGCACATTTTTTTCTGAATCAGATAATGCCTTGGACACATAAGCAATGGATTTCCTCATCACGTATCTGCATTTCTACATGTATCTGCTCCTTTTGATCATAGAATGTCTGTAATGGGTGCCATATAGATTGCTCATTTTAAATTGTTAAATGTTGCTTCTTCTGGTTTTACTATCACATAATCCTTCTTTAGTTGTAATATGAGTGGTGCTGTGTAGCTTTGTTTGGTGTGTACTGAGTTATATAATGTCATTCCTAGAAGTCTGGACTGCTTTCATTTCTGATGGAAGCTCTGTAATAATTTTGATCTTTTAGTCATAAAACCTGACTCCCTCAACACTTACATTGTAGCCCATATATTTACTCAGCATGTACTAGATATGTATACCTCCTTCAGATGTGCACAGATCATCTGATCCTTAGTCCAACTTAATCTACCATTACCCATTCTGTTCATCTAGGATTATGAAAACATGCTTCCAAACCATCTTGCATTGTTTTTCATTGGGAGTAGGAATAGAGATGTTTGACTTAATGGCCTTTCTGATATCTCTTTTGTCCAAGCAAATTCTAATTGTATGATTTTAATTTTCTGTAAGCACAAGGCTATAAACCCTTGGCCCTTGGCTTTGTTACCTTGCTATTGAAATAAATTATTATGTATGATAGAATGGTACACAACATTCACATCACCACAAAAGGGAAAAATAAATATAAACATTAAAGAAGTTAACACAGTTTTATTGGAACAACCCATCTGGGTTCAGGTTTACATTATTTAAATCAGATTCTTTATTGCATTCAGCCAAATTTGCTTTGACAATGTAACAGGAAAGCTAATGTCCCTTTTTTCACTGAACAGTATAAGATTACACATGTGGCAGTCGTGTCTCAAATCACCATGAAATGATGTTTCAATGTGTGGTGCAAAAATTATATTTAACAAAATTATTTATATATGAAAATTAAATATATAATTACATTATATATATATATATATGTATATATATATATGTATATATATATGTATACCTTCTTCACCCATACCTTCCACAAAGAGCCCTTCATTCCCTTCTCCTCATTCCAAGAGTAGGCAAAACTACTATAGGCGGTAGAGCCTTTTCCTATCGAGTCCCTCTCCTGTGGAACAGCTTACCTACCGAGGTTCGGGGAGCAGACTCTCTCCCCACCTTTAAGTCTAGGCTCAAACCATATCTATACAGTAAATCCTTCATCTGAGGGACATGGCCTGGTGCTAGCATGGATTGTAGAGTCTCTGGTGGACTAGGTGGTCGTTGCTGTCATGACATGGACCCTGTGCCGTGAACTGGTGTTGACTGCCTTAGGGTCACCCTCATGACTATGCCAGTTCCCTGCCTTCCGTCCCCTAGTTATGCTGCCATAATGTTAGCCTGCCGGGGTTTTTCCTTGTTGCACACTGGCACCTTTTCCCCTGCCCCTCCTCTCTTGCCTCTCTGCTATACATTCATGTCATTCTTACCATCCACTAATCATTGTTCTCTATTTATTTCCTGTCCCTGCTCCGGGCTCCTGCCTGGAGCTGTAGTCCAAGCATCACATCCCGATATCCAGTCCTGCTACCTCACTGCCCTGCTTATCAAGCCAACTGCCATGCCACGAACCGGACATTCTCTAGGATACATTTTATAATTACTCTGTTATTTACTACTGTCTATCAAAACTCAAATGTCTTAAAGTACATTGTACAATTTTAAGTATTCTATGTAATTGTATCTGCCCAGTGCCGGCCAGAAGCAGATGGGTTCCCCCTCTGAGCCGGGTTCTGCTCAAGGTTTCTTCCTGACAGGGAGTTTTTCCTTGCCACTGTTAACTTAGGCTTGCTCTCAGGGGGTCTCTGGCCTGGGAACAATGTAAAGCTGCTTTGTGACAACTTGTGTTGTAAAAAGCGCTATACAAATAAAATGGAATAGAACTGAATTTAATTGAATATATATTATTAGGTCTGCTTATTTTCCTGGGATAGGATAGAATGCTTTGGTAGAATACCATGGTTTTTATGAGGTGACATGCTTCTGAATAACTGGGCAAAAGCATAGGTGAATGGAGGATTGAATATATTGTCAATATTGGCATAAATATTGTGACTTCCTGATTACTTCAGTTACTGCGTTGCAATTCTAAAAATATGTAATCTAGAATGTTATGATAATAATAACAGTAACTGACATAAATTATTAAAATTGTTTACTACAATAGCACATGATGCGTTAGTCACAACACTATCATAATTTATTATAGATATGCATATAGCAAACGTGACAGATTATGGAAGTGTTAATTATGATGACATGATTTATTTTGCTTGGTTAAAGCAGGCTCACCATCAAACTCATTGGCTGAACTAATAGTATTTTTCTTGTTTCCCTTCTCCAATATACAGTTAAATTGAAATGGTGAAATTAATCAAATATTTTTGTCGACTAATCTCTGCACAGTGAAACACACCACCTGCTATTCCTCTCATTGATGATGTGTAACTTATATAAATGAATCTAAAGTGTTGCATAAGACATTAACGTGTTCTAGAAGAATTCAAGAAGACTGCCAAAGCTATGTGAAGTGGCCATACTGTCTGTGTTTATCCAAATTAGCTACAGTAGTTGTTGAATCCTCTTATATGAATGAACACTTCGGAGTCACAGTCTGTCGTCACATCTCCTCAATTGGTGTTTTTGGATTTTAACCCTAGAAATGAAATTAAATATTGATCAAGACTTTACCCATTGGTTTAAATTTCAATAAAAATTGTGGTGCTCCCTACGTATGAAGAGTGTGAAGTTCGTGCAATGCACTCTAGTTGCGAAGAGCATCCCGCTATTGCAATTCATCATATCAAGTGAGAGAAACCACTCATAGCAAACCACCCTAGCGACAAGAGGAAATCATCATACTACCACAGCAATGATATCTGAAAAACTTCGTGAGTTCACAAAGTTCCCCTTCCTCACCACAGGTATCACATTACAAATACACATTTTAGAGAACCTCAGGGCACTTAGCCCAAATTTTATGTAATGGCTGAAAAACAAAGCTATATTATACATGTTAGACAAGTAAGAAGTACCCAAGTGTTGCTAGGCCTGTTCCCTTTGCCATTAGATATGCTGTGGATCAGCAGTTAGAGCAGTTAGTACATCAGGGCACTTTTCAACTGTAAAATAGGCAGAACTTTTATGGGAAATTGTATGCATCCCTAAAACTGTGTAAAAAGTGTATGCCTATGAAGTGACCACAATTTCACCATCATCTCCTGGTTATGGAGAGATTTATATAATCCCCAGAGCTCAATTTGCTAAGTAAGCAAATGGAAACAGTTCTGCACAATAGACCTAGCTCAGGCATAACCTTCGAATGAGTTAGACGATTTGAAATCAATAAACCTTACCTTACAATCAACACACAAAAGAGATTAATTTATTTATTATTGTTATCAGACTGCTTTGTGCAATACGTAGTGCTCCAACAATTTTCTAAGGTATTATAGATGGTCTTGAAAGGGTTACATGGAGTTACATACAACTTGCTACATTCTGGTCACAGGAAGAGACAGGGGAAAGCATTTGAACAATTTAGAGGCAGTACATGAATGGCTGGAGCAATACGGGTTAAAATTAAATCAGGAAATGTGCCTTTTCCCAAATAAGTGTGAAATACTTATGAAAGAGAAAACAGATACAAAATGATCACACTCCAATCCAAAGAATATTACAGAATTCTAGCTGTCGCTAAATACTGTTGCAAATTAAATCCAAAATCTGTCAAAATGAATCTGCTTTAATTCTCTGCCCAGAATGGAAAAGCAAATAAGCAGGTCCCACTGCAAACACATTGTTCAGGGTTTCCCTTCTGGATGCACTTCCAATATCTGCAATAGAGGTAACAAAAGCTACTGCTTAATACAAGGTGTTAAGTAATGTTGAATTTCACACACTCCATGTTTGGCCAGCAGCAACTAGCAAATTAAAGCCTCAAGCCTTTAATTTGCTAGCGACAGTGTAGCATAGTGGTTAAGGAGCAGGACTCGTAACCGAAAGGTTACGAAAGGTTGCCGGTTCGATCCCCGCTGGGACGCTGCTGTACCCTTGGGCAAGGTACTTAACCCACAGTTGCCATAGTAAATATCTAGCTGTATAAATGGATAACATTGTAAAGAACTGTAACCTATGTAAGTCGCTTTGGATAAAAGCGTCTGCCAAATGAATAAATGTAAATTTTCATAATATAAGTTCTCATTCCCCAGGCTTTTCCAGGTACCATGTTACAGAGGCACACACAGTGCACATTCATGCATGGTCAAGATGAAAGAAATCACAATGTCCCTTTTGGTGGCCTGATATATATAAGCAAATTGCAGAAGAAAGAAGAAAGCACCAGCTCATGGAAGTGGCTAGAGATCATTCAGACATTTGTAAAAATAACACATTCCTTGTACTTTTTAATGGATACTCAAGATGGGTGTATCACCACCACTACAAAGATGATTGAAGTGTTGAGAAAGCTTATGGACTGCCTGAGAAATTTTTGTCAGGTAAAGGCCCCCAGTTCACTCGGAGTTGAAGTGGAGTGCTGAATCCATATTGTTAAATGCTATTACACTTAAGACATCAGCTCCACATTGTCCACACAGAGACAGCACTGCAGGAAGATTAGTGCAGACATTAAAGTTTGACATGTCAAAACAAGCAGAACCCATAAAGTCACTCGGGCACTAGTTATCGAATTTCTTGTCATACCACTCTACTACTCATGTCACCACTGGCAAGGCACCAGTACAATGAACAGACAGGCCCAACACAGTGGTCTGTTCTTACACAATTCCAATCAATAAATGCAAATAAAGGATGTTAAAGAGTAATGACAGGAGTGTTTTGACTACATTAAAAAGTGCTGGCCAAAATGTACCAGGGACAAAGCCAGTCCTGGGTACATCATAGAGCGCTTGCAAATCTGAGCAATGTAATATACCTTGTCAGAGTCTTTCAGCTGGTCACGGAAAGGCATGTTGATCAAATACAATCCTCTGGAGTTGAGGGAAGATATTGAACACATGAATGGTTGGGAACCTGCGACAGCTGTAAACATCTTCATTGACACTTTGAGTCAGAGGGATGAATAGTACACACCCTCTCAGGGTAAGTGAGAGATCAAGCCCACAAAGGCTCAGGAAACCTCCAGACAGATTTGGGTTTTAAAAGAAAAAGGGGTAATGCAAATGGATATAAAATTGGTGAAATTTGTGCATAAGCAGAGACATGACAGACTGAGTGGACAGTATTAAGTACATTTAATTGCAAAGAGTGAAAATGATGGTACACATCATAGAAAGACAAAAACATGCATCAGTTCTATTAAAACAATGTTTCTACTGCACTCCACAAATACTTCCATTCACCTAGACATAAACAGATAAAGAACCAAAAATAAATAAGCACAATTTTGATCAAAGACGTTTAAACCATTTAAAACAACTCATCTCTAGTCCACTCAGTCTACACAACCTGTCTTGAACATTCTGACGTACTGACGATTGTTTGCTCTTGCAACAAAAAGTAATTACTGTTTATTACATTGCAATGGAGAGGGAATACAAAGCCAAGTCCAAGTTAGCTTTGTTTTAACTACATTCAAAAATCTCCTTACGTAGAACTGGAAGGCTTTAAAACTGTCTATGCTGTAGTAAAAGTCAATCTGAATATCAAAAGGTACTATTTATCTTCAGTAGAAAAATGATTTTCCACAGTTGTGAAACAATGTAATCATGAGACATTGTAAAATTCATCCTTTCTCAAAAGAGATGAAAACAAGAAAAATGACTCCTGACTTGATAATCTAATAAAATAAATATTTTATTTTTAGCAGCTACATAATCCAGTTCACTACTAACATTGTATTCATGAAACAGACAAGCTGTTAAAATATGTTTCCCTATAAATTAAACAACACCACCAAGTTCATGATGGAACCAAATTTAACATGATCATGCATTAAAAAATCAATTAAAACCATTTTTAAAAAGGCAGTAGAAAAGTAAAAAAAAAGGCTGCACAGCCTCAAATTAACTTAAAAATGACATATAAATACAGATGTTTATTCAATGACACTTTTTGCCTCCCATATAAAAGTATAAATATCTTTAAAACTAAAAGAAACTGGACTATTTATTGTTTGGATGTGATGAGGTAATAGCTGTGCTCACCCTCCAGCTACTGAAAATATTTAAGGGCTGCGACCAGGAAGAATTTCTCCAGGAAGATCTCAGAGTCAAGCACAGCTATGTGGGCAGCCCTGCCGATAAGAGAGTTGGCGGTACTGGGCAGGGCGTGGATGACATCATAGCGCACCAGGTTGCATGCTTTGTTCTGCAGCACTGGAAGCAGCAGGTTCTCAATCATCTCAGCATATACTGGACCTGAAAGAAAGATGAGGTGAGAGGTGATGAGGAATTTGTAAGAATTCCAACTTGAGTGGAATTCAAAGATCAGACAGATTTGATTCAAGTGGTTTATTGAAGAGAGTAACTGCAGGGATGCAAATACAGGATATGAGAGAAGGGTGACACCTAAGGGAAGGGAGTTGTAATCATATATGATACAGTTTGATTATATGAAATGTAATCATATCAATCTTTTTCATTAAAGGGAAATCACTGAAGATAATATAATCAATAATGTTCTGCCCTCACAATGCGTTGGCTCTCCTTGCACAATTTGGCAGACAGCTAACAACAACTTTTAATAAACATCCAAGGAAGATGCTTGCAATTGGATATTTACTTTTTAATTCCGTTTTAATTGTGGTTGTAAACTGAAAAGAAATTAAAAAAATAAACATTACAAAATGCTCCTGTGTCATTCTTCACATCGCACTTGCTAACCTAGCAAAATAGAGATGAACTGTACATAGCTCACTGCATGCACTTCATTCAATCACGTACATAAAATTGCATCAACCGAGAAACATAATAAACATTTTTGTGTGCGGAACTCCTGTAGCGACTGGATAATTGTACGTACTGTAGAATCCCGCATTATTAAATTCCACGTCCAGTTACAAGGCAGCATACAATAAAAACGAGAGCTAGCATAGTACGTAAAGGTAGCTAATATGCTACAAAATACAGTCTGTGAACTAACAATACTGTTTGTCCAATGCAAAAATGAATGGCAAAATACACAACCATCGTTAAGAATACAATTAACTAGTGCTGGGCGGTATGACCAAAAATTTGTATCATGGTATTTTTTAAGATTCTGCCAGTTTCACGGTATATCATGTTTTTTTTTTTTTTTTTTTTTTTTTTGCATGACTGGGCCTTTATATAGGTTTGTGGCTTTTTCTATGCAATACAAGAAACAAGACAATGAAGGCTTTGATTACTATAGGGTTTGCTTGGCCCCCAAAAATAACACAATATATGAAGGTATCAGTATGCATGAAACAGTTGCAGAATGTAAATTTTTATTGTGCAAACTGCAACGTAGTGAAAACAGAACTTAAAAAAATAGATAATCCAACAACTTTAACACTGCTTCCTTTTCAAAACAAAATATTTAAGATAGTTCTATAAATACTATAAACCAGTGGCAGACCATGCCCTCTCACCGTGGGCCTTCAATTTCCAAAATCCGCCCGCACACCCCCCTCCCCCAACCCCCCAACCATGCGCAAGCACCCCCGCTGAAAACAAAAACAAAACAGCCACCTCAGTAGGCTGCACCTACTTTCATAACTGGACTGGCTTTCACTAGAATGATAGCTATAGCATAAAGCTACAGCAAAGTTCCAAAAAGTCACTCTGAAGACATTTAACCCTTTCGCACGTAATTTATTTTTATGATATGTAGCGTGTGTTACATTACACGGTTCATTATGTTTTCATTAGCGTTATTAAGCTTCTCGTAGTTTTCAGTTAGCATTTGCTATATTTTTTAACGTTAAATCACTGTTTCCTCAAAGCAATAGTTAGCTAGAATTTTTCCAATCTAGTGTTCTAATCACACCAGTTTTAGCATACGCGATAAACAGCAAATCACACCGGTGTGACTGTATGCGCCAAAGGGTTAATATTAATTCACAATTCTGCTGATCAGTCACAATTCTCTTGGTTCTCCATTTACCAAATAAAACATTCAAACTCCAGTCTCACCTTCTTCATCCTAAATCTCGGTTTTCTGTTCTTTAATCTACCATAGCGACAGAGCCTCTCCCAGCTGTTAACAGACTGCTATGCTACCTGGCTAGCTAGCGAGCTGTACCCAGTGTGCTGTTCGGCGGTGTGATTTTGTAAACATACAATTATTGGTCTTAAATAGTGGCGGCAGGTGAGCTGGAAACAGGGGAAGCGGAAACATTACCTTTAAATCGATCATTACTTTCAACCTGTTCCCCTTCATCCTCCTTGATTAACCATAAAACAAATAATTCACAGAATAATCGACACCAATCGCGTAAACAGAGTAAATGAATATGCTCGCGAAACAGCGCAGATTGTCTGTAGTTTGTGCGCTATTGCTGCCTATTTGAAGCGTTACAGCTGTTGTTTCAGCTATGCTACGGTATGGCGGTATATGAAAAATTCATACCGTACTGGAAATTAACACCGGTATACTGGATGAACCGGTATACCGTCCAGCACTACATTAACCATACGAACAGGTTCGAGGCGGCAGTGTAGCATAGTGGTTAAGGAGCAGAACTCGTAACCGAAAGGTTGCAGGTTCGATCCCCGCTGGGCCGCTGCTGCTGTACCCTTGGGCAAGGTACTTAACCCACAATTGCCTCAGTAAATATCCAGCTGTATAAATGGATAACATTGTAAAACAACTGTAACCTATGTAAGTCGCTTTGGATAAAAGCGTCTGCTAAATGAATAAATGTAAATGTAAAATGTAAAACAGGTTCATCGAACTTACAAGACAAATCTTTTCCCAGGTTCGCCGAATGGAAGTTTTCTTTTACGTGTAGACTCTAAGGACTGTACGTCTTTACACTGCTGACGACTAGCTCGAATGTGCACATGGCATGAGGACTGCATAACCAGTGAAACTAGCCCATTAGAGGGCACCATAACCCCATGAAACACAGTCCATAACACCATGAAACACAGTCCATAATAAATAACATCAAAAGTCAGTGCAGAAATATGGATTTGTACATTTGGTGAAGTACCCTTTAATATACACACCCCAATAACACACATATTGCAAATAAAATAAATAAAAGACTTTGAAATAATACACAATATACTATAGTTTAGTGAGGCCACAGTGCTATAATGTGTATGAATTTATTTCAGCCAAAACTTGCGATAAATGCTTCTGGATATCTACTGATAAAGAAAAACAAACTTGAAAAAGCCACCGCGCTGAATGAAAGTGGGCAGTGAATGCAAAGAAAAAACAGGAAAATGCAGTTTGCATTTTGCAGCTATCACTGGGGTCTATGTAATATGATGTCAGTCTACTGTTATGTACCATACTGACAAGTTTCTGATGTCAGTATGGTACATAACAGTAGACTTTGCATTCCTGAGAGCCCCACAGTTTCTTTGAATTTGATAAGAGTGTGTAAGATTAGACCATATAGTGTAGCAAAGTTCATGAAACACACTAAATAGATCATGTAGACACAAAATTCATGGAATTCTGGTCAGTGCTTAATGAGAAGCAGATTTCTGAATGTTGTGAGAAGTGTAAAAATGTCCAAAAATAGTGGCTAAAATGGTGAAATTCAATTGATTGTATCTTCCATATTTTTGAATGCATTGCTTTAAAATTTGACAGTGTTACAGAAGTGCTGACATCTAGAATGCAATCCAGGACTCAGATATGCTCACTTTCATTTTATGCATAACATCATTTGGAATAGTAAAATGACATTGGCTGACCAAATTCATTTGCTTAAAGTGGCAATGTATTGGAGCTAAAAACCTGGAATGAAGAAACTTGATTTGTGAGAGGCCATACACGGTGTGTAATCATTTAACAAAAACTTTTGAGTTCAAGTTTAATGCTGGAAAAAGTCACAAAAGCACCTAGCTAGCAACATTTATTTACATTTACATTTATTTATTTAGCAGACGCTTTTATCCAAAGCGACTTACAAAAGTGCATACAGTAGGTACAGCGACAGTACGGGGACAGGGTGTGTACAGTTCCACAATGAGACAGTTCTCAGCTGAGAGCAAGGTCTGTTTGAGGACGCAGTACTATCAGATTTTTACAATTACAGCCTAAAGGGCAACTAGTACGATACACTTTCGAACGGCTAACTTCAACAACTTCAAACAGCACAATGAGCGTCAGGGTAAAGGCGGCAGCTACAAGATAGACTATATAAGAGCATCTACTTGGTGTCAACAATGTTGTTAATGTTTTAAGAACCTATGTCTTGTGTTTTAAAGTACCCTGACACACATTAGTTTTGGAGTTTTGAAATTAGGGGAACTGTACTGTTAATACTTAAGGACTTTGCAAGGTTCACAACCATACATTGCCAACCACTGGTCACTAATGCAGCCTCACAAAGTTATAAAGTGCTCAACATGACTCCAAGAAAGTTATTAACTCTTTCTATCAAACTATCATTTTTTCCCACTTATGATGCTTTTGTCATTTGTAGTGGTAGGTATCTCAATGGATTTAACAACATGGTACATGCACTTACATGCATGGACTGGTTGCTTAATAATCTTCTCATCTTCTGTGTGTATTTTAGGCTTGACACTCACTCCTTTGCATTTAATCTTTTGTATTCTAAAGGTCTGTAATAGCTTTTGCTTCAGATCTACACAAAAAATGAACAACCTATGAACAACCTTTTTTTTTTTAAAATTACATTATCATTTAATGTTTTTTCCCCCCCATTGGCTATTGATAGTCTCTCATTTTTCCTGAAGCCATGCTCTGAACAGGAATCTATAAAAAATATCAAAACTGATTGATATCCACTTGCAGCTCCAAAGGTGCACAAAAAAGTCAATTATCTTCACTTGTAGTACCAGACCCACCACACCATTTTAGGTGTTAAGCCAAGGTACAATTTCAGCATGCACCCACCAGTTTTGAGGAAGAATAATGTCTCAACTCGTGGCACACTTGAAAGGTCAATTAAAAGAGCCAAGTTGGGCTAAAACTGTAATGTCGGTACCAGCCTCAATCTGAATGTCCTGCAGAACAGTAACTCAACCCTCCTGAGTCACCGCCCTCCTTCTGTCTACAAACCAGTTGGACTTCCAAGAACATTTAAGGAGATATAGGAAATTAGGATTCTTGCATTTCCCTTCCTGAGCTTAGTTTTTGCATGTAAGAAAGAAGAGTGGTTGTTGAGAAAATATCATGCCAGTGAATTAAACATTCATCATTCAACAATCCAAAAGACAGACCTTCCATTTATTCCACATAAATTTCTAACCTGCCATAACCTGCTGTGACACAAGCCATTTGAGACCACTGTCAACAATATTTGCCAAAGAGTATACCTCTCCTTTTCCTTGTTTGAATGTTTATTCTGTAGTCATACATGTTTTTACAGCTAAGGTGGTGGTGTACCACTATGCTATGTTGCTGCTGCCAAGTTAATAGTGTACACTGTTTCAAGAGATGAATGAATGAAGGTTACTGGTCAAAAACCACATTGACATCTCATGTTTAAGTTAAAATTACCTTTGATAAAATGTCTTATTGACCAGGAGTGGAAATCAATCACTTATCACAAGTTAGCAATAAAATTTAAATCTGTTCAATTCGAAGTGTTTAGCTAACATACTCTTTCAATTACAGCAAGACAATGTTTGAAGTCAGCCACTATCAGCAATGTACAAAAACTATTACTTTTTGCATGAATAAATTATTTGTCAGCCACTGGCCTTTCAACTCAGAAAAGTAGTGGTGCTGTAGGTATGGTGGGCACTCATTTTTGCACGTGAAAAATGAGTGCTCCCATTGCATATGGAAGGCTTCACACTCTTTCCAGTAAAATTGAAATTCTCTTCTCTTCTATAGTTCTCTTCTATAATTGCAATCATTTTGCATTTATATTTTCAATTCTGAGCACTAAATGTGATTTTAGGGATATCACACATAGCCCTGCTATGGCAAATCTGATGAAAGTTGAAGTAATTAAGGGTGAATCCATTCCTGTAAGAATATTGTTTCTAGCTATGATGTTCATTTGATATGGGTGCCACATGAAATGTTCCTGAAAATGGTATATGGTAATGGCTCTGTATTGTCAAATGTTGCACAATGTTACACATTTTTTAAAATCAAATGTTACAGAAAATGTGTAACATTTTTTTAAATCAAATTTTACAGAAAATGTTACACATTTATGGCTCTTTAAATTTATCTATGTTTATTACATTTTTGAAATATGGTCCTTCCATATGAAATGAAGGCATTTGATGAGTTTTCATCATAAAATTATTTTTGGAAAAAAAAGTTCTCAACTGAAAGCACTGAGAAGAACTGACATGTAAGTTCTTCCTTCCCATTACAGATTTGCAATTTACTACAAGCTATGCGCCCACTGGCAACCAAAGCTGCTGCACCTTCAAATCAGATTTCCATAAAAAATGTTGGGAACACTGGGAAAATCTGGGTATTAATAGGTTAACAAGTTACAGACCTCCAACTGATTTACAATATTATTGTATCACCTATATTATACAATAAATGTCATTACTATGGCTTCCATGGTGCTCTTTGAAAAAATGGTAAATCCCTATTTAAATCCATTATTATTATAAAAAAAATCCTACGTTGATAAGTGAATGCTGCATCAGACCAATCTCAACTTACACTTTCTGTAGATCCTGAATTTTTTGTCAGCTGTGAACCTTTGATTATAACTGCCATTCAGAGTTAATAAAGTGCACTGTTAATGATATATGTGGCATCATTGTAATATTTCATAACATGTTTGTGATCAAAGTGTATTATACAGTCTTCGAATGGTAGTCTTACTAAAGTATGTATTACCTGGGAGATTGTATTTTCAGTCAGGAGTTTCTGCTCCTGTGTATATAAAAATATATTTATAAGAATTACCAAGATTTGTAAATTATTATTAAAATATTAGTCAGAATACTTATTTCTAGTCTGAATATTTTAGTCACTTTGATTACTGAATTAATGTTTGCAAATGTTTAAGCTACATATAATTGTTTCTTTTTATGTTTTTACAAATTAGGGAAATCTGGAAATTGTTATTAATATGTGGGCAGCCTAGTCATGCAACTGGTTGGCAGTGGCAGCATTTCTGTTAGCTGAGCTTGCAGACTACTTTTACAACATAGCAATAGATATGTATCTATAGTATTGGTATTACTGGCAATAATATAGGAAGGCTGCAATAGTAAGAAATATAAACAATATAATTCCGTGTAGATATTGTGTGATTCATGATTGTGCTTAGCTAAATTATGGATGTTGCTAGACTACAATTTAAGTAAATACCTGCAGTTAGGGGGGTGATAGATAAACTGTTTCATGTGTCAGCCAGTTTCATACCTAAGGTGCAGAGTTCAGTTTGCACTTAAAACAAGCACTTTTACTGTCACTCAGGAGCCCTAATTTTTTTTGCACAGAAATGGTAGGTTGCTGCTGACCATGTAAAACATCTAAAAAAACCCATCTAAATCAGGGATGTTAAGGCCTTTTAACTTGGCTACCCATCAGGAGTTAACACACAATGCAATGCTGTTGTTTAATTGTAAATGGGAAAGTATTTCATAAACATTTTGTTTTGTTTCTTCAGCTTGTTGAGACTATCTTGCTGCATTAGTGATATTAATCTTTTGGATAGGAGCTTAATTTCCTAGCTTGTACTGCACAACCAATATGGCTGTCCTCCTGGGCAGCAACTGAGTTCCTATTGCTTTCAGTGAACAGATGTGCCTATTGGCTAAACATGGGGAGGGATCAATAGTGAGAGAATTCAATAATTATCAATAAAGCCAGCAGCTTTAAAAAATAAGATGGAGAAGAAGAAAAGGAAAAAAAATATCCATGTTTTGCTATTTATTGTTTGGTTGTATGAGACTATATCCAAATTCAGTATTATTATGAGTTTGATGGCATAGACATTAATGTTTGTAATGAGTCAGACCTCAGGAAACCCCAAATAGGGACTAAATCTCAGTGCTGTGTAGGTATGGGGTATGCCCACCCCTAACTTGGCATACCTACCATCTCTGTGATTTGACTTCCTGACTATTAGTTAGTTTCTCAGGCATACTGAAGCATTCATTTTATGTGGTTCTCTCTGGTTTGCAATACTGGAACAGAGGTATGACATGAAAGAAAGTATCAAATAATTTAATTTTCCACCCTTAAAAGTATTTTAGCCAGTGCTATCTTACCACATTCACTACACAGCAGTGTTTGCTTGAGAGAGAGTGTACCAGATTCATTATTTATGTGTATGAAATAATTTATATGTAAACAAAATGAAGTTTCATAGTTGAAATACATAAACACATGATTCAATTTGCAACAAACAAATAAATATACTACTACTAATCGTATCAGTCAGCTTTTAATTGTTTTCCACACTTTACTAAAATTTCAAATCTGTCTATACTGTTGGTGAATTGCTGAAGAAATACTTGATTCTATTCGATTTGATTGCGTACAATCTGTGTAATACAAATAAATGCATTCACACACTTGCTTGGTAGCATACTATCAGTGTAGTCGGTGGATGTGGACACAGCAGCTGCCACATTTTTGTAGACACCTGAGGAGCTGTGCAAGATCATGCTGTCCTGCTGTGTCCTACACAATATGGCCATGAACAAGGGCGGAGCCGATGGCTCATTGCAGAGGGGGCGAGGACTTGTAGTGGGCCCTTATACAGCCTATTATAGACAGATCCAAGAGGAAACAAGGGGAGACGGAAGGTTGGAACGGAGAGAAATGAGGATTACAATGAGGTGTGCTATCAGACCATTTTTAAATACCGTGGCTCCGTCAGCACTGACGCCGATGGGAAATAAAACAAGACAGCCGGCGATCGCCTAGTTCCTACTTTGAGACTCAAACAGTGGGCGTAATTTTTCTGTTTGTACACTTACACAAGGATACTGGACAGCGAATAAAGTTTTCTGTAACTTTATTGTGTCTCTGCTCATTCAAAATAAATATCAAGAAACTAGGGGTGATCGAAACCATTAGCCTACGCCCTCAGTCTGACTTTATTTTTTGCCGCAATCAAGACACAAAAACAAACCTTATTCAAAATATTCAACTTAACAACAAAAATGTATGTCCAGTCAGGCAGATTGGGGCCAAGGTGGGCCCCTTTGTTACAGGAAGAACCGTGGGCCCAGGGCAGCCGCACCCTCTGCCCCCCCACTCGCACCACTACAGGCCATGAAGCATGGCATTTAAGCAAAAGCGAACAGAGCTATGTAGACTTGCACAGAGTTAACTGAGCATTGATTCAAGTGAATTACATGTAATTTTTCACCTCCACTTCTGAATTATATTTGTAATCTCTACCCCCACATACCTTTTTGCATCCACCTCAGTCAGAATTGTTTCCATCTCTGAACCAAAGAAAACATTTCCTTTTTTTGTTGCGGCAGCATTTCAGCTATATTTGTGACTTGGAAGTCAGAATATGGGGATTTTTACTTATGCTAATTACAGAGAAAATACATGTGCATCTTATTTAAGAATGATTGGGATTCTTCATCATAAGTTTAACTTTTCCTAATGAATCCCATGTGCACACTTTCATATAAACTTTTCCCCAGAAAGTTCAAGCTCTTCTGATGTTTGAAACTTTTACATAGACACTGTAATAACACAGAGACAGCACATCAATCTCATTTATAGAACTTCAAAACGATGTGTTTGAGATTAGTAGCATGTGATTTAGCAAGCTATCTATGCAGGGACTGACAATAAGCATTCAGCATTCCACCTGGGGCCACCAGATCTCATGACGGGGCCAGTAAGACTGCTTAGTTAGTGGCCTGAGATGACGGCTAAATTTTAACACATCAAAAGATAAAAGTACACAATATTAAGAATACAGTCTGTTGTAGAGGATAACTATAAGCAGAAAGGGATGAGAAAGTTATAAAGTCTGTTGTCAAGGGGAACTGTTAACAGAAAATGATAGAAAGTTCTATTTTGAGTGGAAGAAGAACATTACTGTTTGGAATATGATGAAAGTAAAGATGAAAAGTGAATGCAAATCTGTCAAATGGAGGCCAGACAAAGGGACCGAATGATCAAGATATGCAGCTGGCATACTACAGTATGAAGAGTGATTTTCCCTTCACTTCTTTCCCAGGGTTTATTAAGATCCACAGAAAAAAGGAGCTGACATGGGAGACTGCTATTTTAATAACAGATTCCATAACAAGGTGAGTTTATTACCTTAAAAATCTATTGATATTACATATAGCATATCCATACACACATAAGAAGATCATAAGAACATACACTACTGACAAAAAGTTAGGGATATTTGGCTTTCGGGTGAAATTTCAGGATGAACCTAAAATGCACTATAACCTTTACAGGTGAACTTAATTTGATCTTCTCTAAACTTTTGAATGCACATGTCCAACTGTTCAATGTTTCAGTACTTTTTGCACAACTTGCTGTTCTCTAACAAGGAGCTGAACGGCAAAATTCACAACAGGTGTTTGATCCATGAATCGACCAATAAATTTCCTGGTTCAATTAGAATTGGTATTTAAACAGTCCTCTACATCATGCTGTTCACATTGACATCATGAGACCAAGACGACACCTAACAATTGATCAACAGTACCGCGCCATTGCGAGGCTTCAAACAGGATGTTCTCAGAGGGAAGTGGCCACTAAGCTTAGAGTGTCACAGAGTGTCATCAGCAGGTTGCAACAGAGATACAGAGAGACTGGAAGAATCACAGAAAGGTATAGAAGTGTTCGTCCTTTGGCCACATCCCACACTGATGACCGCTTCATTGTGAACAGTGCCCTGCGGAACCTGATGATGAATGCCACTCGACTCCAGGCACATTTAAGGGAGGTGAGAGGCACCCAAGTGTCACGTCAGACCATTCGAAACCGTTTACATCAGCGTGGTCTGCATGCTAGACGACCTGCAAGGGTACCTGACCACACCACCAGGCACAGGCGTCATCGTCTTGCATGGGCCATGGAGCATTTACGCTGGACGAGGGACCAGTGGGCCTCAGTGCTGTTCTCTGATGAAAGTCGATTCACGTTGAGCAGAAATGATGGCTGCCAACGATGTTGGAGACGTCAAGGAGAGCGCTATGCATCAGCCACTGTTGTCACCAGATGAGCCTTTGGTGGTGGTGGTGTTACAGTGTGTTTAGTCAATACAGAACTGCCCTACACTTTGTGAATTGTACAGTGACAAGCCCATACTACCTGAATAACATCATTAATCCAGTCATTGTGCCCCTGCATGAACAACACAGGCCTAATTTCATCTTCATGGATGACAATGCTCCAGCTCATCAAGGTCGCATCATTAGGGAATGGCTGCTGGAGACTGGGATACCCCAAATGGAGTGGCCTGCACTTTCTCCAGACATGAATCCCATAGAAAACCTATGGGATCAGCTGAGTTGTCGTGTTAGAGATTAGAGAATATCAAGTCTGGACTTGAACACAGCAAGGATCTCTGCCTCAACTAGATGACCTGGCAACCTATTCCATGTATTGATAACTCTTTGTGTAAAATAATACCTCCTTATATCAGTGTGGAACCTACTCTTAACTAGTTTCTATTTATGTCCCCTTGTTCTACTGACTGAACTCATCCTAAAAATGTATTGTAGTTCACCTTATTGAGCCCTTTTATAAATTTAAAAACCTCTATTAAATCACCCCTACGTCTCCTCTCGCTAAGTCTAAATAGGTTAAGTGACTTGAGTCTTTCCTTGTAGCTTTTATATTTCATGCCAGGAACTAATTTAGTTGCCCTTCTTTGAACTTTTTCGAGAACCTCAATATCTTTTTTACAGTGCAGTGCCCAGAACTGCACACAATATTCCAAGTGAGGTCTGACTAGAGCATTGTATAATTTCAATACAACCTCTTTAGATTTATCAATCAATACTTTTGGCTATATATCTCAACATCCTGTTGGCCCTTTTTACTGCTACAGCACACTGCCTAGATCCTGTTAAGCTTGGGTCAACTATTACTCCCAAGTCTTTTTCAAATTGAGCACATTCTAGTTTTTTTCCCCCCATGAAGTAGTCTTATCTAAGGTTCTTATTTACCACATGCAAGACTTTACATTTAGCTAAATTGAATGTCATCTGCCAGGTATCTGCCCACTTCTGGATGCTGTTTAGGTCTTCCTGTATTACCTTAGTTGATTCTATACTGTTCGCTAGACCCCTAGTTTTGTATCATCTGCAAATTTTACTATTTTACTACTAATCTATGCTTCAAGATCGTTTATGTATATAAGGAAATAAGGAAATATCTCCCACAGTTACAGTCTGCTTTCTACTAGACAACCAACTTCGAACCCTCTCAGTGATAGTTCCTGTAATTCCTGCAGATTTCATTTTCTCTATGAGCCTCTCATGCGGTACTTTGTCAAATGCCTTTTGAAAGTCCAAATAGATAATATCAAAAGCTTGGTTTGAGTGTAAACATCCTGTAGCTTCCTCAAAAAAGTCCAGGAGGTTTGTTAAGCATGACCTCCCTCTGCAAAAACCATGCTGGCTATCATTTAAGATACCATTTTGTTCAAGGTATAATTCCAAATGGTCTCTAATGATGGATTCCAGTAATTTACATGTGATACAAGTTATGCTGACAGGTCTATAATTGCCTGGATCAATCCAGTCTCCTTTCTTGTAGATAGCTACTACGCTGCCATGTTTCCAGTCATCTGGTATTTCTCCAGTTTTAAGAGATTGCTTAAAAATAACTGTCAGAGGCTTGTAAACCACTTCTGCTAGTTCCCTGAGAACTCTTGGATATATTCCATTGGGGCCTGCTGCCTTATTTGTTTTAAGTTTTTGAAGTTTATCTAGTACTTCTGCATCATTTAAATCAATTTCCTCCATAAGTCTCTGAGAACTGACTGCACCTGAAGGCATATGCGAAAACACTTCACTAGTGAAACTCTCCACAAAGTAACTGTTTAGGGTGTCAGCAATAGCTTTGTTATCATAAACCAAAATTCTATCCTTATTTTTTATACCTCTTATCTCATCCTTAACATACATACATGGCTAAATTAGTGTGAGCTGACATCTCAATGTGATTACATGCTAGTTAGTTAGCCTTGATATACATCAGTGAGCAGTTTTATTTTACACTTTTAGCTAGCTAGCTAGCTAACTTCTGTCACAGGGTAACATTACCAGTGTCTTTGTGTAGAGGGATCCATTTGTGATCTTGCAATACTTTCTGATCATAATCTGCACACTAAGATTAGACTATGCCAGTTAGCTATTGGACCGCTGGCACATATTACTGCATGTAAAACAGGTTTAATGTGGCTGAGTATAGACTAGGAGACTGATAAAGAAAAGACACCTTGAAAAGAGGATATCAAAAATAGACTTAATTTTCCTTAAATGCATACTATACAGAAAGAAAGGAGGAAGGGTACTGTACTGCACTCAAATAGGGTATTGTCACAAATATGCTCTTCTATCCTCTTCACACATGCACTGAAAGCCGGAACGTATCCGGCCCTTAGCCAGAGGAGCTGCATGTGTGAATGCAAATGTCCGAATAAGTCGTACTGGACATGTGACAGACTTCTTTCTGCCAGCTCCCTAGTAAAAAGTCCGCCTCATGTCGGAGTGAGCCCATGTGTGAACAGAGCAGGCAACGTTCCGGAGAATCCACCGTGAGTGAGTGGGCGTGTTGCTGACGTTTCTGTCATGTGACTGGCGTGAAACCGGAAGAATACAAACATCTGCCTCGTAGTCTTTTCCACATACCTGTACATAGCTTTCCACTGTTTTGTTGACATTGCAGATGTCCAAATACATGCTATTTTGAGTCCAATGATCATTAAAGATATAGTTAGCTATAGCTATACTGCCAAAACTTGTCTCTTACGATGATTAATAACGTTGGTTAGTAGTTTATTATCTGGTTAGTAGCTAGCTAAGCTGTAGCTAAGTAATAGTGATAGGTACAGTGAGATAGGTGAACTGGTGACCTAACATTACATAGCGAACAACAAAAACTTACCTTATTGTTATAATGAATGTATAATTAATAATAAATTATGTGTACCAGTAGCACCATTTGGATGGCTATGTGTGATTTTTTTTTATAGGCTACCCAAAAGTATAATAGCGATGTTCGCCTTCTCCTCCTCCGTGCCACATTATGTACCCGTACCACCGAAAGGTAAGACATTGAAAAGAAAAAAACTGAAAATACTTCAACTTGTGAATACTTTAGGTGATCTCAGATGCAAGTGGCGTCTAACTGGAAAATATCACGAGGAAATCTGGACGTTTCTAAACTCGCAATGATTTCGAGCCACAATGTAACATACTACAAATGTAATTATTAATGGTCGCATACTGGGTACTACACTGAAAAACAGCATGCAGTATACAGTACATAGCCTACTTGTGTAGCACGCAATACACAGTATGCAGTAGGTGGTTTTGAATAAAGCCACTGCGATTTCTGCAGTGTACTTTTTGCGTCATGTCTTGCCTTCTGCACACTCTACCCAGGCACCGCCCCTCACCTAAACCAAAGCGGAGTATTTCCTGTAGGTGAGAATGCCTCTGTCACGGACAATCTCCTGTTGCGTGCTACATGTGTGAAAGGGCAATTCCGGACAAGTTGCGGACCTGATTCTCCACACTTTGTCCGGAGTTCATATGTGAAAACGGCTTACCATAAAGATGCTGAGAAGTATAATTGCCATTAGTAGTTAAAAACTAGCTTAAATTTTTTATCTAACAAGCCGCCTCAAAAAGCTTGCGTAACTTAGTTCTGACTTTTATGGACATCATGTATGGTACGGATTATAGACACTACGTATAATGCATCATCAGAAACAAGATGATGCATTATACATTATGCAAGATACATTATGCTGAAATACATGTATCGTATTTCAGCATAATACAGGTTCTAGAATGTTGTTGAGGACAAAGAACAGTATGCTGCAGTAGAACAATCAAGTATCCCTGAATGCCTGACCTGACTGCTTATCCTTTAAGGCAGTTTTACACATCTCGATGCGAGCAGAGTGGTAAGGGACATAGCGGTCCTGCAGTGAGCCCACCAGCACGACATTCTTGAAGAACTGAAGGCCTAAAACACAAGTGGGAATAGCACTTGTCACAATAGTAGACCAGTAAGTATTTACAGCTTAAAACACTAGAGTGCAAAACGAAAGGTGACCAACTTTTTTCAAGCTGTGATTGATACATAATAAGGGACACCCACATTGAAATGTAATAAACACTGAAAACACTGCATTGAAAATAATGTTACATTAATTGTTATCATCATTTGACACAGTGGTAACTGTGGATTATACATTGCAAACAGAACTTTCAGTCTTCACAGTACAAGATGAACTGTTTTATCACTGACTTGCTGTCGCTGTACAGATGTCATTGTAGTGAACGAAAGACAAAAACCTCAAAGCTCACCTGATTTTTTACTCAGCTTGTACAGGAAGGTTTGACGAGGGTCAGGGTGATCACGACAAGTGAGCTGCAACAAGGAGCCAGACTTCTTCCACTTCTGCATGAACCAAAGGCCTGTGTAAATGTAAAAGCACAACAATCAGGACCTACAGTGGATATAAAAAGTCTACACACCCTTATGAAATTGCAGGTTTGCAGGTTGAAGTGTAAAGACAGAAATAACAACAATGTAAATGTCAGACTTTTTCCATCTGTAATATGATCTTCCAACAAAAAAAATCCAGAGAAAAAACAAATAATTATTAGGAACATTAAAAAAAACTACAACACCCTAATTGCATAAGTTTGCACACCTAGCCCAACTAATACTTTGTGGAAGCACCTTTTGCTTTTATTACAGCAGCAAGTCTTTGTGAATAAGTCTCTATTAACTTTGCAAAAAATGGAATTTTATCCCATTCTTCTTTGCAAAAAAGTTCAAGTTCCTTCAAATTTCAAGGGGATCTCCTGTGTACAGCTCTCTTTAGGTCATTCCACAGGTTTTCGATGGAATTGAGGTCTGAGCTCTGACTGGGCCGTTCCAAGACTTTCATTTTCCTTTTCTGAAGCCATGCCTTGGTTGACTTGGATGTGTGCTTTGGGTCATTGTCATGTTGGAATGTGAAATTCCTCTTCATCTTCAGCTTTCTAACAGAGGCCAGCAGGTTTTGTACCAAAATATCTTGATATTTGAAGCTATTCATTATCCCATCTATCTTGACATATTGACAAGAGCCCCTGACCCAGCTAAAGAGAAGCAGCCCCAAAGCATGATGCTACCACCACCAAGCTTCAAAGTTGGTATGATGTTCCTTGGATGATGAACTTTATTGGCTTTGCGCCAAACATACTGTATCTTTTACAATTTAGGCCGAAAATTCAACCTTTGTCTCATCAGACCATAGCACATTTTCCCACATGGTTTGGGGTGACTGAATGAATCTTTTGACATAATTTAGACAGCTTGGATGTTCCTTTTTGTAAGAAAGGGTTTCCGTCTTGCCACCCTACCCAATAGCCCAGACATGTGCACAACATGAGAGATGGTGGTCACATGCAAGGAGTAACCGGTACCTGCCAGAAATTCCTATAGCTCCTTCAGTGTTGCTGTTGGCCTCTTAGTTGCCTCCCTGATAAGTTCTCCTCGTCCTCTCATCAATTTTGGAGGGTCATTTTCTCCACTTATTGATGATGGGTTTGACAGTGCTCCACAGTACATCCAGTGCCTTCGATATTCTTGTATATTCCTTTCCTGATTGGTAATTTTCAACAATTAGCTCTTGCAGTTTCTTTGGCAACTCTTTGCGGACCATGGCTCTCTCAGTAGGATGCAACCCCAAACATTCAAGCAAATCCTACAGCAACAGCTGACTTTAATCTGGGTTTAATCAGAATCACTTTCATTGATGGCAGGTGTATGCTGTTTACCTACAGGCATGATTTTGAATGTGATTGGTTAATTTTGAACACAGCTAGAGACTCCATTATGAAAGGATGTGCATTCTTATGCAATTCGGGTGTTATAGTTTTTTTATTTAAAATGTTCCTAATAATTAACTATTTGTTCTATTTGTATCTGGATTTTTTTTTGTTGGAAGATCACATTACAGATGGAAAAGTCTGACATTTACATTGTTGTTATTTCTGTCTTTACATTTCAAAACAGACACACATGAATGTCTGCTCTCCAGGGCTTGAATTTAATGGCACAGACTAGAAACTCATGCAACACAATGGTTTTTGACAATTTCATATCAGCATATTCCACAGAAATGCCAGATGTGCAGGGTTTGCAGTTTTCATCCTGGTGCCATTACACTGAGAATAAGGTTGTAAATGTTGGCCAGGGTTTCTTCATGTCACTGCCTTCACCCATATGAGAATTAAGTATATTTTAATATATTGAGAAATACATTGTTCGGCCCAAATATATAATAAAAATACTTGTAAAATACATTACATACAATACAAAGCAGAAATATATTGCAATATACCAAAATGGCAATAAATATATTTATTCTTTCCTCAATGATATCCTTTCTGACTGATCCACTCAGGAGCCTCAAAAAGGCTTTTGTTAGAAATACAA
Source organism: Megalops cyprinoides (assembly GCF_013368585.1). Taxonomy (NCBI): domain Eukaryota; kingdom Metazoa; phylum Chordata; class Actinopteri; order Elopiformes; family Megalopidae; genus Megalops; species Megalops cyprinoides. The sequence continues at coordinate 71,891,570 of NC_050583.1, forward strand.
GTAACCTTTGCTGACATACCCACCTCTATCCCTGACAGAATGATGCAACAATTTGCTTTGGCACTGTAGGATACTGATCATCGTCAGCTGATGACCTGATTGGGATCGAACATAGGCTATACAGCTCAGATTTTTTATATTCATATATTACACACAGTCAATGTATATAATTGGAGCTACATGGCTGATCTGTGAAGCCAACTAGTAAAACTAATATACTCTGCTTGTCTATTTCCCTGTCACAGTTAAAGGTAAAAAGGCAGGCAGCAACATCAGCCAGCACCAGGAAGCAAACAGCAGGAAGTTATTCCTCATGTTCAAAGGTAAGAATAAGTAAGTCACACACATCTAGTTAGATTAACATGTTGTGGATGTACACAGTGTGGACATAGGTTTGCAATTATTAAACAAACAATATATCAGGAATGCTTAAACTGAACTAATCAAATGCTGCTGTAAATATAATTTCCCGTATTGGTGTCAATATTACAAATAAAAAAAAACCACGTTAGAGCATAAACAGGTGCCAAGAGCAGTGAGGTAAAATGGCATCTGTCATTCATAATGTAGTATTTAGTAATCTATCATTGAGTAGACTTACGTCTAAGTAATGATGTCAAAACGAACAAACTGACCTCCTAAAATACATTTAAAAATCCTGCATGGATGGTACATAACATGTGCCCCCCTCCCCCTTCTGATATGCCACCGCTCAAAATCAGCCCCCAAGTTCTCAGAAACCAGCCCCCAGCTACCTTGACATCTAACCCCATGTTCTCAAATCCCCTGTCCTCCAATATGTATCATTTTAACCCCCAATGGATCTATGAATGGATCAAGGGAAAAGGCAATATTTTGCTGTTATTATCTAGTCTGTGTCTAGTGTCTGAGACACAACGGCTCCAATTCAGACTTGAGATACATGCATGTAAACGCCGCTTAAAAGTGCTTCCGTGGAGAGTTGCACATCTCTGTTACTACTAAGCGCATTCAGGCATAGGCAAAGAAAAAAAAACTGAGCACATGGTGGTATCTTTTTCTTCTTAAAATAGAAATATTTGATACCGACATTTTTATTGTGTAGTATTTTCTGCTTTAGAATTGAAAAAGTTCATCTTGGTCCCAGAACTGCTCTATTTTCTCAGAAGTATCTGCTCAGCTTTCATGCTTGAAGTGAATGTGTTGCGACTGCATTCTGCAATGAGGTCTAACAGCTCTGTGAGAATATTTATCAAGTCTGAAATCCAAAAAACTGAAAAACTGGAAAGGCATGCAAAAAAAAAAAAAATTCTCAGTGCCCTTAAGTCTGAATCAGGGCCTATCAGCAAAGACTGTCACAGGAAATAACCGATATTTTCTGATATTGATTTTCATCCCACATTGTTTCACTGTTCAATGTTTCATTGTTCAGTACCAGTTAGTGCAACAACTATGCCAATAATGAAACAAACAAGTTTACAACTGTACCCATTTTGAACATTCCATTAGCATGGAGGATTTTTTCCCCTGCCATCACCTTTTAGACCCCTACTTGCACAAAAAATCCAGCTCCCCTGAAGGTATGTAATATGCACAATTCTAATTCAATTCAAGTTTTGAATGTCTATATTCTTATTCAGTTCCACTTCCAGACATTGATTTGTTTATTGTTACAATTCCATTTCAAATTCAATTCAAACTGTATAAATTTCAATTCAATTCCAATCCAAATGCTTTAAGATTCCTCAAATTCATCAAAAAATTCTCCATCTCATAAGTGGGTAAATTGTCTAATGAATTTCAGTGTAAACTGGAATTGACCCCAACCTTGGTACAGACAGAGATAGTCAATTTGTGTGTATGCACATGATTTTGTAAGTGTATATAAATCATCAAGGTCTGATTCTTCTAATTCTACTTCAAAGTTGTTTCATATAGAGGTGTGCTGAGTAGGGATGTGCATTTTGGTCATACTGACAGCTCAAGTACTTGACAGAGAAAATGAGGAAGTACTCGAGTACTCATATCCCAGGTGGGGGGGGGGAGATTGATCTTGCAACGAGTGTAATCACCAGTAAGCACAATATAATTTGGACTAAAAATAAAGAAATACTTTGGATAATTGGATATTTTATTTAAACCAACCCTTTCTGGCTTCGACAGGATGTCTTTAAGTAAAGAAGCACTCCTTTCATCTAGAGCGTCTATTCTTGTGGTGACTGTCTTGCGAGAAGGCACGTCATATTAGGGCTCAAGGTAATTCATTAATTCTCTGAATCCTTCCCCCTCAACAAAACTTAGAGGGAGCACATCTTTGGCTAACATTTCAGCTATTAGCTGTGTTGTTCTCTAAACTCTGAGAGAGGTAACATCTGACTGTAGTAAAAGATGTTATTCGTGTCTGGCTAGCGTTGTACTAGTAGCAGAGTTATATGACAGCTTTGCGCTGACAACACTGGCATTATCAGCGCAACATTTGATAAACTTTTGTTTTATTGTGTTTGTGCATTACATTTTGTGTTTTACAAGTGTTATGATCCGACTGGCCTTTAAATTGTCACAAGCTACCAGCGGGAAAAAGGTAGAAAGACAGACAGACAACCAATTGTCTTGTAATGTTAAATAACACTTTAGTACTCATCCTACCACATGAGTGAAATGACAAACACAAGTTTTGAGTTCGTCTTTAACTTTATTATATGAACAAAGTAGCAGCCTATACTATGGAAAAACACAAAAGACCGTTCTTGTCAAGGACACTTGAGCGTGAGCGTGTCATAGGGTGTGTGTTCCTTTGTTCTGAGTGGCGCGTGTGCTGCGCGTGCACGTGGGGGTGCGCGTGCTTGCTGAACACACGTGTTCAAAGAGAACAAAGGAGCATGCGAGTGGCGCGAGTTTGAGTTGCCTATGTGCATGTGTGAGTGAACATAACGTCTGTCTGGTACAGGATATGTTAGGACGATTGATAACCGCGGGGCTATTCTGTGCGGATTAAAAGGAGGTACCGGGGTTAGTAAGACGATACACATGCAAAGACCCTACGTCTCTGTGTGGTATCTTAACTAACGCTGCACGGTGAATAGTGTGTGACAAATCAGTTAGGAACAACAAAACAGCTAGTTTCATTACTCGTAATGATGTGAAACACACGGATGTACAACATTCATCAATGTAGCTAACAATCGGGTGTTTAGCTACGCAAAGACCTATGCCCAGAGTTAATAGCCTACTGTACTTCAAGACATGAGGTTCCAGTCTTGCGGTTACGTGGATGGTTTCGCTGGCGGTTCCGTCGTTGGGGAGCCCGGGCTGGTCTGGTTTGGTCTGGATGAGGGTTTCTTTCGGGAGACGCGTTGAAGTGGGTCCGGTCGCACCTTTGTCTCCGGCTGGTAACAAGTTCGCGCTGCTCTGAAACTCGGCTCTTATGTTATTGACCTCCGCTAGCAATGCGTCACTAGCTTGGAGAATCTAAGCCAGGACAGGGCCTTTAGCTCGGCTGTCCATGTCCCGTCTGCGTGGTGCGGCCTTCGGGAGAGTGTGAGGCAAGCGTCTGTCTTCTGCGGACGTGTGAAGGAAGAAGGGAAGTGAGCAGTACGTCCGTCTTCTTCGGATGCGGAGAGCAAGAGAAAGAGAGGTATGCCCGTCTTCTTCGGACGTACGCAGCAAGAGAAAGGGCGAGCAGTACGTCCGTCTTCTTCGGACGTACAAAGCAAGAGAGTGTGAGCGGTACATCCGTCTTCTCCGGACGTACAAAAGCAAGAGAGTGAGCAGCAAGAGAGGGAGCAAAGGAATGCACCCGGTTTTTACAAGCATCGCTGCGGGGGGGGGGGCATTTACTGTTTACTGTTTACTGTTGCTGTTTTTTGGTTGGGTGAGAGGTTGTAAAACTGCAACATCACTTCCCATGAGATCGCGTTCCACATTAAAAGCGATTTATGTGTTACTGTCCGTAAAAGTTGAACAAATAAAATGAACAAATGTATCTGTGGACGGCACTGTACCTACACCTGAGTATAAACTAACTTTTATATATTCAGAGTTACATTTGTATATTCAGGAATTGAATTTATATATTCAGACTTACATATATATTGTCGTGTCGTGACCGTTGCACAGAGAGTCGGAAGCGGCGACAGTTGCAAAAAAATAAGTCGTTTATTCCCTTTAATTTTTTACAACTTAAGTGGGTATTGGGAGGTGTTGCTAACTTCTTTTCTTCTTCCCAAACCAAAAACAAAACGTCCCCCTCGCCCCCCGAACTTCAACCGGAACCCCCCCCCCCCCCCCCCCCCCCCCCAAAAAGCTGTCTCACCCTCCTCAATCAACCAATGACCTATCAATTTTCCTAATTATTCCCGCCCCGACACCTCCCCCCAATCAATGGCTAATTTCCCATGCAACAAATGTGATTGACACACACACGGGGGAATGACACACCTGCACAGACAGGGTGTTGTCATGGTCATCATTGCTGTCACTTGCGAGTACTTGATACTCGAGTACTTGTGCTCAGCATGGCTTACCTGTGTTGACCAGAGCAGAGCTGTTGTAAAGGGTCCCCAGGTGTGGCCCGGACAAGGACAGGAAGGTATGCAGCTTGTTTAGATAGTACTTGAACCTGGGCCTTGTCAACACTGAGCGGATGATCAAGTTCCCCAGGGAATGTCCTACAAAGCTGTGGAGAAAGTGTACCTTTTGCCTCATCACTGCACCCACAAGGTGCTTCCACTGACAGAGATATCTATCAGTTGTATAAAATCAAAGCTGAACCTATGCACCGCTAAATCTCATACATGGTCTATATACAAACACCATGTATATACATCAGATAAAAGTACTTTATGTAATTTGACAGTGTGGAGAGGTGGTACGCGCTCTACATCTGTGACCAATTGTGTTTGTACATGTGGTACCTTGGGCATGATATATCACTTATCTTTTCTTTCACAAGTACAAACAAACCAAAACAAAGATAATTCCAGGTAACACTTATTGAGTTGCACATATACCTGTGCAACTACATGGTAACTACTTCAGTAATTAAAGTCTTACTCTGTATTTGCATTGTAGCAAATATGGTATTCAAATTAACAATTCCTTAACTACAAAAGTGTACCAATTCCGTTACATGGTACTAATCACTGTAAACAGATGGATGTGGTTATTGTTGTTTAACAACATCTATTGTCTGCAGCTTCTTTGTTCCATCTGTAGTTCTCATGCTGTTTAATTACTTTTTTGTTACCGTCACATTACCATGCTAAAAGCATACAGTTTCATGATCAGTGAGGGATTGCCAACAGGCAATGAAAAACAACCATGAAATAATGTAGTATTTTAACAAAAAAAAACCCAAAACAAAAAAAACACACGTGTTTGTAAACCACTACAGCAAAAAGCAGCAAAACTCTTGGAATGTGATAATTGCCCTCCATCTCCCTGCCCCCCAAAAAAACAGAATGTGTAAGATTCTTTATTATTTAGGAATTTATTGAGCTTTAGCAAGAGAACCTGTTTAATTCATCTGCATACAGTTAATAACAGAATTAATGGAAGCATAAGGGAAAGAAATGGGTTGGTAGCCTGACAGAAATATTTGGTGACTTTGTGTGTCCTAGGGTTATTGTTATTTGTTTATAAACATACAGGGCAGCATCAATGAGCTGTGGGTTAAACTTTATGTCTCTGGAGAATCGTACCATGTCCCACCACTACAGGCTTTCACAGCCATTTCAATTTCAAAACTTGTGTATTGTGTTGTCCACAACCCCCCACATTATGTAATGTAACATTTGTCAGGTTCATTCACATTACACAAACTTGAGATCTTCAAGAAGTATGTGTGCTAGGCCAAAGACATGCACTTATTCATGGTCTTACAAGGAGAGTGACACTTACCTTATTTTTGAGATGGCAAGATTGTAAATCTGAATGTACTGCACTATTTCATCCAACAGACGGTCTGTCATTGACTCAAAATCAGCAAAGGTATCATTCTGTGGAAGGAATTATGAATTTTTGTATTAAGGAATTTAAATTCTAATACAGTGTAACATGTTACAAATGTTTCAAAATTGTTAACCTTCAAAACCTTGCTACCATTGCATGTTCTGTTAACATATGATATATTAATAACAAGAAGAGTAATTATTATCACCCATCTTCTTTTTTTGAAATTATTTATTTTGGGACAGCAGTATATATTACAAACCTTACATCAAAACAAAAGCAGTTTCATTTTTCTGCCATCCAGATTTTTTAACAATTACAAAGAAAATAAAATAAGTAATAAGAAATACAAAAATAAGCAAAATTTAAGAACTTTGTACAATTTGGGAGAGGTAAAGTGTGTACATAAGCGTGATGAAAAGTATATCAGGGGGAGACGAGAGAAAATAAAATAAAAATCAATGAGCCTTGCTAGAATAAAACAGCATTACAGGGTCATTCATTCAGCACCTCCACAAAATCTGGCTGTAAGGGCCTAACATATTTAATCCACTTGGTGCAGAATTTAATAAATACATTTTTCTGAAGATGAAGACAAAAAGTAATCTTTTCCATAAGATAAATGTCATTTACTATATCTGTCCACTCCTGTATTGTGGGAAGTTTATAAAGTGACCAACGCCTTGTGAGTGTTTTTTTACAAGCAGATATCAAAATACCAAGTAAATATTCATCAGGCCACCTTGCCTGAAAATGAACATTTCCTAAGAATAATGTGGAAAATTGCAAGGGCTGATCAGTGCTAAGTATGCTTGTCAGTGCTTCATGAAACTCTGTCCAGGAAGGTCTTATCACTGGACACTCCCAAAATATATGCCAGTAAATGGCTTCCTGAAATCCACACTGTCTCCAACATTTGGCATCCCCTCCATCAAAATGTGCTTTCTGTTTCAGTGTAATAAAAAAATGAATAAAACACTTCCACCCAAACACCTGCCATACGTGAGAGCTGGTGCATTTCCACTGGAGTTTACATACATCAAGCCAATCCTCATTTGATACTGAAAAATTACCTTCTTTTTCCCATTTTTCTTTAATGTATTCTGTAGTGTGGGACTTTTTTGCCATAAGGCCTTTGTAAAATCTAGAGACAGCACCCTTATTATAATCATTTTGGTAGGCACCAATGATATTCTCAGTATTGGATCATTAAAGTCTGTTTTATTTCTAATGTTTATTTCTAATGTTCGAAATGATTACATATCTGGAGATATCTATAAAATTCAGATTTTTCAAGACAATATTCTTTCCTCAGGTTTTCAATGTCTTTTAATTGTCCCTTTTCTGCAAAGGAATAGTATGCTGTTATTCCTTTTGAAATCCAGGATTTAAATCTATGATCTATTTTATCAGGCTTGAACTCAGGATCATAAGCACACCATTGAATTATTTGTAATTTATAAGTTCATATTCTTCTCTTATCATATTCCAGATTTTTAATTGGGCTTTGATCCATGGATTTTGCACATTATCTATAAATCTTCCCAGATTTTTGTGAGCCAATACTACATGAAATGGGGGATCACTCATAATGGAAAGTTCAATGTCTTTCCACCTGGCATGAAATATTGGGTTACACTTGTTAATTAAGGGTTTCATCTGGGCTGCATAAAAAAAAATCCTTAAAATCGGGTAGTGCCATTCATTCTTTCTCCCTTGGGGGTTGTAGACTTTTGAGTTTAACCCTGGATTTTTTCCCCTGCCAAATAAATCTAGAACTGATCTTATTGAATTTGGAAAATTGTTTTGAGGAAATTTTTAGAGGGAGTGCTTGAAATAAGAAGAGATATTGTGGAGGAATGTTCATTTTTACAGTCATTCTATGACTGAGACCAAGAAAAGAAATGGAATTCCATCCGTGTATGTCATCTTTAATTTTTGTTAAGAGGGGGACATAATTTATCTCTGCCAGTGTTGGGATTTTTTCAGCAAATATATTCCTAAATATTTCAATGAGTTCTGATTCCAATTAAGGTGGAATTTCTCTCTAAGGTGTTTTGAGGGTGTATAATTAAAAGTCAAAATTTGTGTTTTTGCTACACTATATGGGCAAAAGTATTCGGACACCTGACCATTACACCAACAGGGACTGTAATGACATTGTATTCAAATACATATACTTTAATATGGAGTTGGTCGCCCTTTTGCAGCTTCTACTCTTCTTGGAAGGCTTTCCACAAGATTTTGGAGTGTTTCTGTGGGAATTTGTGCCCATTCATTCTGTAGAGCATTTATGAGGTCAGGCACTGATGTTGGACGAGAAGGCCTGGCTCACAATCTCCTTTCCAGTTCATCCCAAAGGTGCTCGATGGGGTTGAGGTCAGGGCTCTGTGCGGGCCAGTCAAGTTATTCCACACTGAACTCATCAAACCATGTCTTCATGGTCCTTGCTTTGTGCACTGGGGCACAGTCATGTTGGAATAGAAAAGGGCCTTCCCCAAACTGTTGCCACAAAGTTGGAAGCATAGCATTGTCCAAAATGTCTTGGTATGCTGAAGCATTAAGATTGTCCTTCACTGGAGATAAGGGGCCTAGCCCAAACCCTGAAAAACAGGTGTGGCCAAATACTTTTGTCCATATAGTGTATATTTAGTTTATATCCTGCATATCTACCAAATGTTTCTAAAAGGTTCATTAATTCAGAAAATGAGTTACAGAGTGTTTACTGAAATAGATCAAAAATCATTGGTGTACAACGCCACTTGTGGTCTTCTCCATTTATACAAGTGCCTTTGATGTTTTCAGTCTGTCTTATCCACTGTGCGAGAGGCTCTATATAAAGTGCAAAGAGCAACGGTGAAATTGGGCACCCCTGTCTCAATCTGCGCTCTAATATGTTGGTGTCTGAAAGGTACCCGTTTATTTTTATCCAGGCTGATGATTAACTATATAGTGTGTGGATGCCCTTAACAAAGTTTTTGTGCATGCCAAATCTTTCAAGGAATTTGTAAAAGAAAGGCCAACTCACTGAATCAAAAGGCTTCTCAGCATCAAAACTAACTAAGAAGGCTTCAAGTTTGTTTTGTTGAATATGGTTTAATATGTACAATGATTGTCTTTGTGAAATAAACCCAGTCTGGTCGTTATGTATAAGCTGAGGAAAGATCTTTTCCAGTCTTCTGGCAAGGATGGCTGTATATAATTTGTAATCAACATTCAGCACTGAATTTGGCCTATATGATCCACATTCTAATTTGTCTTTTCCCTCCTTGGGGATAACTGAGGTCACTGCCTCGCTCCATGATGGAGGCATTTTAGCATCCATTAAGGTTGTATTGCAAGCCCAAAGAAGGCTTGGTATTAACTCAAATCGAAAAGCCTTATACCACTCTGAGGGAAAGGCGTCCGGGCTAGGTGACTTATTCACTTTAAGCCAGGAGACGGCGCTGTTTAGCTCTGTCTCAGTTACCGCAGATGTTAATATTTGATTTTGTTCCTCTGATAGAACAGGTAGATTGAGAGAATTAAGGAACTTGTCAATTTGTTGCTCATCCTCTAAGAGTGGTTGTGTACACAAAAACTTGTAGTACTTTTTAAACGTTTTTGTATTTCATCTTGTTTATATTGTATAGTTTTAGAATCCGGGTCCCATATTTTGTATGTAGTGTTACCCGCTTGTTGTTTTTGTAGCTTCCTTGCCAAAAGTTTTATTGATTTTGAGCCAGACTCATAATATGTCTGTTTTGTAAATATCTTTTTTGCAATTTCCTGTGAATATATTTATTTCATTTCTAATTTTCTTTATTTTTGTCATTAAATTTGTTTTTTGTTGCCTTTTATGCAGTGTCTCAAGATCCTTTTATTAAGGTCTATTAGTCCTAACTGTTTTTCTTTTCTTCACGGGCACAAACGGATATGATTCTCCCCTAACAACTGCTTTTAAGGCATCCCATACTATGGCTGAATCAACCTCCTTATCATTTTCTTCCAGAAATATTTTTATTTCCTCTCTCATTTGAGTCTTAAATTGTGGGTTGTTTGAGATACTTGTATTTATCCTCCACAATGTTCTTCCTGGGTTATCACTAATATATATAGTACAAGAGAGAGGTGCATGATCAGATAAGTCAATACATCCAATATCCAATATCACAGCTATGCATTCTATGGCGATCTCTCTTTGACACAAAAAAAAATCTTTTCTTGAATATATATCATGGGGTTATGAATAAAAAGTATAATCATGGCCTGATGGATAAAAGTCTCCCCAGAGATCTAACATGCCCAGTTCTGCCATTACAACATTAATTTTCCTATGCAATGATGTAGTAGTCGAATTTTTGAATGAATCTAGGTTTGGGTTAAGACGGATGTTACAATCTCCACCACATATGACAATTCCTGTGGCCCCTATCATCAAATCAAATATTTTTCTGTACAAAGCAAAATCACTTCGGGGGATGGGGGGGGGGGGGGGGGCATAAATACTACATAATGTTATGACGGTGCCATGTATTTTTCCTGAGACTATTATATATCTCCCTTCCTTGTCTGATATTTCTGAAAGTTGTTCAAATGATACTTTTGTGATATTAAAATTGCTACACTTCTCCTATGAATAATACACCCTTGAAAACCCCATTCTCTTTAATTTTTCATGTTCTGATGGAGTGAGGTATGTCTCTTGGAAGAGCACAACCTGTGCATTTTCCATTTTTGACAATATTTTACTTCTCTTAGCTGGATTTAAAATCCCATTCACGTTAAACGAGATAACTTTAAGGACTTGCTTATTCATAGTCTCCTACATTGATTACCACAAATAAAACCTCTCCATTATCTCTACTGGCATTAAATTTGTACACTAAAATCTCTCTCCCAAGAAACAAACATAAAACAAAAACCAAGCTGAAACAGTTTTTAACAAAACGTCACCGAAACGGTTAAGAACAGTTGTTTCCGATGTTGAGGCTCGTTTCAAAAGAGCCTTGCAGGACTTTGAAAAGTCAAAGCCCCAATAAGGGGCTTAGCATTTTGGCATGCTAGCCAAAGTTCAAATAAGGTTATAAATAATATAATAAAATTATATTTAATTTTTTTTTTTTTTTAATTGAGGATAACTCACCAATTAACAAATCCCGGCTCCTTTAAAGTAGACATGAAACAGCCTAATTTTGACCAGTTTTGTATAGACTTAAGTGTGTTGGAATTTATTTTGAGAAAATTTTAGATATAAAATTTTAAATCAATAAAATCATTTTTAAATCAACATTTTGTGTCAAATTATTGATGTCTTTAGTAATTAGCCATGTAATTGGTGGAATGATGTACAGCGAGCTGGTCATTATCCGCTTCGTGTTGGGGTCCTGCATCACCCTGTCGGGGTTTATTTCGCAATAATGACCAGCTCGCTGTACATTATCCCTTACATATTATCTAATCATTAGTTTGTAAACTAGATGGCTGTGCTTTGACAAGAAAAGACGTAACATAACCCTGGTCATACCTCTTTCTGCTCAGCCAGATGGGCCCGTTGGGCCCTTTCCTTACGGTGCACAGCTACTTCTTTGCTATTAGACTGGGTCGGACGGTCTGTACACCCAACCTTATAAGAGGAAAAGTCAAATACAGAGGGAGTGGCCTCGGACTTCAGCTCATTGGTCCGGCAAACCACCAGTACACCTGACTCAAAAACCCTCTCATCCACATAGTCCTCATTTATAAAGTGTTTGGTATAAACCCCAGCATCACGGCTAACTGGAGGATTCTTTCTTTTCAGTGCAGCTAGCCAACGATTGCTGCTTGCTGCTTAAGAGGCAAAGTATGAAAGTGGACAATCTTTCGTTGGTTTTTGACTCTATAAAATACATTGTTGCATCCAGGGGCAATACAAAAGTGACCCCCCTTGCATCGCTTTTTAGTTTGGATTTTCTTATTTTCCATTGAGTCAGTGATTGTCAGTGCTGTCACTAGTTAGCTTATGTGAACTAATGTAGGATTTCCAAGACAACCAACCTCAGGACGTTGCATTCTACGCTAAGACAAGTTGGCGCTACACTTGTTTCAAAAATGTAACTTAGATTACTTTTATTTTTACTTTTTACTTATTATTTTTAATCCAGTTTCACTGACAGTGTTAAACCTGCAAGGATTTTTAGAGTGGGAATCCATCTTGTAAATTATGCTAACTACATCCTGTGTTTCATGTCCACTTTAATTAGTTAGAAAATAGAACTGTAGGAATTACACGTAGGCTATGTGAAACTGCATGGCAGTCTTCTGGGCAAATAACCAAGATGAGGCGTAGCACTCAAGAATCAAATAAAAACTTATCTGCATTTACAAAATGACTATAAACCATCAGTCTTCTGTTGTGGGGGATTGCCTTCTGAATTCCTGAAGTTTTTCCTTGTATTGAGAGCGGTGGTTTTTCTTGGGTTGTGTGCACTGAGTTCCTGATCTCCACCCCGGTTGCGCTGTCTCCCTGCCACCTGCCAAGTAGACAGGAGCTGGATCTCCTCTTGATCCGGAGCAACAGAGGACCTCACCACATTAAGTGGGAACCCGTGTGAAACCATATCGCTTGTCACCTCCACAGCATCCAGCATCCTGGGTGCCGTCATCATAGAAGACCCGCATCCTTGCAGGGTATGGCGTCTGTTTTTCTTTCAACACGTTCTTGGCTTCAGTGCATTCGGTGCATTTCTTAAGCACTTCAGGGGGGAAGTCATGGTCAACATAGAAGCGAACATTGTTATAGAACACTTCTTTTTTTCTGCCATGCTCTCTGGAGCACCTCGTCTTTCGTCCGGTAGCTCCCGAACTTGACCACTATAGATTGGGGCTTTGCCTGCGAGCCACTGGGCTTCGGTGCCAGTGCACGGTGTGCCCACTAAATTCTGAACTCCTTGTCACAGGGAAAGTTGAGCGCGCTTTTCAACAAGTTATCCAGAAAACCAACCATATCAGTGTTCTCTTTATCTTCGGGTATTCCATAAATCCTTAAATTATCTCTCCGCGCTCGACCCTCCTGGTCTATCAGCCTGGCTTCCAGATTAGCTTGGTGCCGCATTAGCCGCTTGATTAATGTTTATGTTGCTTGAAGCACGGTCTCCGTTTCATCAATTCTCCCCTCTGCCTCTTCCAGTGTGTCGTTTGTTCTCTTCAGTTCTTGTTTAATGTCTGAGAGCTGTACTCTGTTGTCTCTTCTGAACTCCCGGAGTTCGTTGAGAATACATCGCAGGCTAACTTCGGGGCCATCTTTGCCATGTGGATACGAGCCCGGAGAGTTGCTTCAGCTGCCCTGCCTCAATTCGGGATAATTTTCTATCACGTTCATGGCTGTCCTATTTCTAGTAGTAACCCCTTTCTCCATTTATTAAAAAAAATGTTCACCGGGATTGACAAAACTAAAGTTTTTTGGGGTTATTTCACAAAACCGTTGGGGAGCTCGAAAATTAAGCTGTCATCCTCCCAGAGGTGGAACCGGAAACCATATTCTTGATATTTGTAGCAATTTCAATACTATTTTCCAAACATGAGTGCTGTATAGTATTCCATTAAAAAAGGTTAAATGGATAACACAATAAAAGTGCATCAGATTGAAACAGGACATGTACCAGTATTGGAAATATACAGCTAGTAAACAGCTAGTTTTATCACATATGTTTTCAGGGTAGCATTAGAAGTGATAACGGACAGTGATAATAGAAGTGATAATATTGCCTTCGCAACAAACACATTTGCGAAGGCAATATTATGTGTGAAGCACTACTCCTACATTTGAACCCACAACCATGTTGGATGACATGCCGATGTGAAACATTTGAATTATGTCTGGGTGAATCCATTTAATGATTTGTGTAAGCAGTATAAGCAATGAAACATTAAGGGTACTTTAAGGCTGCAAGTTCACTTTATATTTGAAATTAGTCTGTTTAGTATGCCACTACAGGGGATCTGTATTTTATGCCCTACATTGTTGAAATGTATCAGCATATTATGTTATGTTAGATTTCTTCCACTCTTCTGATGCACAGCTTTGAATATTCATATCTTTCTTCCAGTTTACACTATCTTTACATCTATATTTACATCTGATTTAAATAGTATCACCACAACCACAAATACTTATATATTTTGGTTATTTAATTGTTGTCATATGAGATGTTGACATGTAATTTTGACTTAATTAATGATCTGAACCAAAAGATTCAGTCTGTCAGTTGATTTGTCTTTACTTTTTAGCAAACTGAATTATCATAATTTTAATTTAAGATACTTTATCAGAATAATGCCTTTATTTTCCCAAATGGACCAGGAAGTTAAAATTTGATAGTTCAGGGTCTGAAATTATTTTTTGATCCACTAGCCAGGCTGGTGGATGAAGAATTTCAGGAGCCAGTTGGAGTTTTCACAAGATAAAATAATTTAATAAAAAAAACAACTAGAATTGTTCAGAGCTATTGTGTAGCACCTTAACTGTTATTTTTTTCAGTATATTTTAAATTCATATTCACAATTTAGGTAATGACATACCTAATCCAAAATGAGCACTTCTACTTGAATTCCTTCATGAGACAACTTCTTTTAACAGTAAATTAAAGAAAACCACAGATGGCACTGTTTGGACATCAAGTGGCTATGAGACATTTTCCTCTATCCACGCCCATCTCCATTTATTTTATGAGTTCTTTCAATTTAAGTAACGTTACACCTAAGTTTCACTGATATGGTCCCCAGCATCTTAATAACAATGAAGAAATATGGAGTGTTTGAACAGCAGGCTAACAGAATGTATCCACTGACCTGGTTACGCTCTGACATGAGGAAATCAATGCGAACTCCTGGTAACCCCAGCTCCAGGTAGGTCTTCACCAGTCGCAAGTCAGCACTGTTACCTGGGTTTATGAGTAAGAGATGAATGTTATTATTATAATGAATATTATTTCTGTAATTGATAAAAATACATAGAAGGATGCAAACACAAGCTTTTAATCTCATCTTGTGTGGCAAGATTTAACACACAACAATGAAACTGTTACAGTGGCTATAGTGTGCTATCATGTCTGGATTTGATTCAGGTTTCACTGAACATCTGATCTGGTACCCACTGCACTTAATAGTTTGAAATTCAGTGCCATTTTTACCTCCTTTATCAATTCACCCTAAAAAGTAACACAGTAGTAAGCAGAAGTGACTTAAATAATGTCAACACTGCAGAAATTAAGCTGCTCTGATATTTTCAAGAATACTATTTACAAACACATTTAACTACATATTAGGTGACTGATAGCAACTAGGAGAATGTGGACAGAAAACAGAACACCAGCTGTGAAATGTACAACTAAATTGTTATTGAATATCAAGCAGTAAGAATACTGACAAACAGCCAGCAGCTTCTAACCAATACCTATTGCTTTAAAGTAATGATGTGTTCGTTTCACAGGGATATACACAACCAAAATCAATCGAACATGGCTTCTTGTGGTTACAGAAATTCTACATTTGTTTGAATGTCAATCTGTCTGAATGCTCACCGTCAAGGCCGTGGACACAAACTATGAGGTGGATGCCCTCCTCTGATCTCTCATCTTCCTCCATGCTGAAGTAAGGGATGCTGGAGGCCAGGTCTGGTACTTCACTATACACAAAACCTGGTAACTTCAGCTGCTTCAACTCCTCCTTAGCCTGAACAAAACTGACCAAAAAACCTTTCATAGGAAGTGTTTAATACTTCCTCCATTTCTCGACAGACACTAATGCAAAAGGAGAATATTACAGTTGTTGTATCACATGAAACAAAATCACTTTGCATGGAATCTGTAAATAGAATACATGGGTGGGATAAGTGACCAATTTTGTACGTGCTCTGTTGTCTGAATTTGACCAGGAGGATAATACTGAGAGACACTTTGGGCCTCACTTTCCTGCTGGCTTTAAGGTCAACTTGAAATTTCAAGTTGGCTTGAAAAAGGTACCATATCCCGTGCAATCTCACTCATCTGGCGTGACTCTAATGCTTTCAGTCTCAGCTGCATGCTGTCGTGATGTTGATGAAATCTCATACCAAATCTGTTTACAGATCTTCTGTTAAAACAAGAGTTGGACTAGCAACCAAAGTAACTGGCTAAAATAGAACCTGTTCGTTAGCTAGCGCATTACCAATTTTTGTTCACTTGCTAACTAGCACATTCGATAGCTAAGGTGTAAAATGGCTTTCATCAGCTAGTGACTTAGCTACTGACATAACCAGCTGAAAAAAGAATTAGCTTTTGCAGCAACAAGGTAATGACGTAAGCTGCCTGGGAGTTGTCTAACTGCGTTGTATACCAGTTAGCTACCTAACAGATTGACTGGCTCAACTTGTTGACCTACCCACAAAAAGGTCATGTTTGTCAGCTTGAGATGGTCTCAAATCTCATTCCAGCCAGCTGAACAAATTTGGCAACCCTAGTAACTACTAACTACTATGTTAAGCTTTTAAAAGCTAACTTAAGGTTTGTTCTAAAACATACCTCTCTAGTTTCTTTTTTTTTATTCTACCTGATTTTCTTTACACATCTCCTCCTACAGCTTTACAGCTACACTTATAAAACTCTGAAAAATAACTTCAACTCGTATGGAATGTGTTGCTTGTCTTTTTTTTTTACACTCTATAAAATATTTGTTGAGATCTTTTCAATTTTACATCAAAAATCCCATTAGGTAGCAAGGATAGAATGCTTAGACTCTGAACATTTTAACGTGTAGCTGATGTCACAATGAGTCTACTACAGCGACTACGGATACAGACTGTCTCTTGAGCAAAGCTTGCACTACTAGTAAAACAAATTACTACCGTGCTCCTACTCTGAAGCTTACTACTTTCTGTCTAGTTCATCACCAGCATTAATAATATAGCGTTTAGCAACATAGCGTTTATAGCTGTCAAAAACTTTATTAGCTACAGAGACATAATAACAGAAGGCAACTTGAAAACAGCCAAAGAGAAAATGTCTTCCCTTGTTACTGTACGTGACTCAGCTGACCAAAATGGTGTTTACCTGTACAATGACAGCAGCAAATAGCTTCAGATACAATTTATCAGTTGGTTATCTACCACAAGTGTTCTGTAATTTTAGTGGGCTAGCTAGCTAATTTTTCGAGCTGGTGCCTTTAAGCTAGCTGGGCGCCTAACATCAGACCTCAGTTCACCACTACTTAAAAGTCATTGTTACCTAGCCTAGCTATATGAACAAATGCACACAGTTCTGCTACCTTAATCCATTTAACTGCCAAACCATCTGTATCTCAGAACTGGTTGTCACATTCTCATAATTACACATACAAGTAAGTAAGTGTATGTTACACACTGGAGTAGATTACTTCAGGTAACATTTATAGCTAAATTTTCTGACCATAAATTTTTCTTAACACTGTTCAGAGGATCTGGCAGTAATTAATTTGGATCCATTGTCTTTTTTTGTATCTTGGTTGTTTTATTTTGGGTAGGCTGAGGAAATATCTACTAGTCTTTGTCGTTAGCTGGCAAGCTAGCCAGCGAATCAAGGATTTAAAAATGGCATGCCTGAAGTTAATTTGGGGCAAAGTTGCACATGTGCAATGTAATGTCTTGGTCATTAAAAAAGTCTATAGGGAGAGGATGGGTGTGAATTTTTTCTCTTTCTTTCATGCACTCTCTCTCTCTCTGAGTACATCTGCTCGAAGCTAAAATTCTGTTTTGATTCCAGAGGTCACTCAACTGAAATTGGTGCTATTTCATAAATATTCCATTGTCACTTGACTTAAAATTTTGATGCTGATGCTTGAAAAAAGTATCTTTTAGACTTTTTTCATGGCAGCATTTGCTATTCACTCAAAAACCAACACAGTCCTATTTTGCTATTCTTTTTAAAAATTATGTCTTTCAACTATGAAATTGTCAGTTTGAGGAGACTAGATAAATTGGATATACTCACGCATTCATCTGGGCTGTGGGGGCACTCTCATACCATTGCAAAGAGTTGGAAGAAGAGGGGAAGGGGGCATGGCAGGGCTGTTTGGTGACAGTGTCCACCTTGCCCCGAGAGCAGCCCAAGCTGCAGGGGGAGTCCCGCACAGCAGAGGTGAAGGACAGGCAGCTGGGAGTGCAGACACCTGGTAGGCTTCCTGCTTCACGGAAAGGCTCTATACTTAGCTGCGCTGAATGTGAGCTTCGCTCCTCAACCTCACCAACCTCATCACAGTAGCTATATTCTGCCACTTCAATTCCATTCATATAAGACAGGTCACTCCCTTCCTCATAGTAGCCATTCTCAATCATCTCGTGTTCTGGCTCCTCCTCTTCCTCTGTTATTCTTTGATCCAGGGTAACTACAGCTGTCTCACCTGGGCTGATCTCAGAGATGTCATTGCTGGAATGTGAAGCAAAGTAATTCTCTACAAGGCCCTGCCTGACAACGTCGGTGCTGCTTGTGGCTGAAAGATATGCTGCCTGAGATTCCCTGGGAGGGTCTTCCTGGGATTTGGAGTCTACAGCATCTTGGTTAACCGCTGCAAAACTTTTATCAATACCTTTTCCCTCACTGTCCTCATATTGAAGTTCAGTAGGGTATTCTAGGAGAGTTACAGTAGAACTTGGGTCACCAGAGTCTAAAGCAGCAACCTGTAATATGGGGCCTCTTCCAGGGTGGGCTGTTGGTTGGGTCCCTTGATTAGATGCCGTGTACCCATGTTCATCAGTGCAAATTTCGGAAGCTGTGGCTGTAATATTTGAAAAGGGACTGATTGTGGCTGAAGTGCTGACTGTGTTAATGTTAGCACTGGCAATAACATCCATGCTCCCAGAGAACACCACAGTCTGCTCTTGAACCAGGATGCTGGACTTCCTGCCCAGATCCTGCCTAGCAATGTTTCCTTTTGGTCCATCTGATGAAGAATGGCCCTCAGGTGTGACAGATCCCCCTGAGCCATCCTCACCATTATCATCAGATGGTAAGGAGTTGATAGAGGTGAGGGAGGACTGGATACCGCTGACCGCACTAGTACTCTCAGTGCAAAAACCCTCTGCTCCACTGCTCCTCACTGAGGATTCTGGTTTAAGCAGCTGGGAGGGCCCAGGGGCTCTGGACAGTGTCTGGGGACCCCGTTCATCCACAACCCACCCAGAGCTGGGTTCACTCTCAATCCCAGAGTCTGAAAGGCGTGATGAGGCACAGAGTCCCCCATTGTCTGTTAACTTGATGCAGTCACCCCCCACCAGTAGGTGGATCTCCTTTGTGGACACACCCTCCTGGCTGTTCCCTGGCGAAGTATCCTGAGATTTGTGGCCTATAGCCGTCCCAAAGACAAAATCACTATTCAAGGACATTGATCCTGTGTAGTCTGTCTGAGTGACCTCAGGGACATTCCCTTGGATGTTTGTATTAGCCTGAACAGGCATAATAACAGTCACTTTCTCCCCCTGGTGTGGATTTTTGTTGCTTGACTTCACTTCAATTTGCCTAACTTGAGGTGCCTGGACCAGATTTTGGCTGCAAGGTTGCTCACAAGGAAACTCAGATTGGATTGCTTTGCATTCTGTAGCTGTAGCTCCAGTGCTTATCTGGGGCTTATTCTTTGCATCAAAACTCATGATAGTCCCACTTTCCTGGCTCACAGTACTGGTTTCATAGTCACTTTTGATCAGTTCATGAACATTTTGACCAGCAATTGATGGCTGAATATCCATCTCAATTAACTGCTTTGTCGAAGTCTTTGAGTCACTGCTGAAGTCCCCCAGGAGAGCCTCACATTCCTCTTTTTGGTTCCCTGGTATGTCATCATCTTTGTATTTGCCACTGTTTTCAGCAGGGGATACCTTTAGGCACTTGAAGCCTACAAGGACCACTGAGTCCTTGGAACTCTGTTTGATTAGTTTCTTGGAATTATCTGTCTTCATGTTCTTCCTTAGTTTGACAGATTTGCCTTTGAACTTGAAGGAGTCCTCTGGTTTGCCCTTTTGGGGCTTAAGTAGCTTCTCCTCCTCCCCAGACGAAGCAGCTGGCATTACTAACTGGCGGAGTTTGGGGTCAGGGCTGGGGTAGCCCATGGCATTGCATTGCAGGTCAGATTTCTCAACTCTGTTAGAGATGGAGCCGCTCCTTGTGTGGTGGACCCCAAGCCATGGTACATCATGGTCTTCAGGGAAGAAAATGGAATGAAAAAGGAATGAAAAATCTGATTGCATTCAACATATAGCATAAAAGTCACAAAAGTGCTGGCTTTAGGTATAAGTGGTTTCCATATGGCAGCTCTACCATAAATATCAACTTTATGAAGCTGACAAAGTACACTTTTTTGTTGAGACTGGGTCAAGGAGGTATAGATTCAGTTCTAAATTGAAAACAGAATTGGTAGGTTTTTAATGACAGTTAAATTTAATGACATTTCAATGAAAATGAATTCAATGAATTCTCTTTAAGCATGCAAAACCTAATTAAACCTATTAAGAATAGCTTACTGGGTGAATGTTTTTCAGCAAAAGCTGAGTTTAAAAAGAGCTGAATATACAAACAGCACTCATTTATATAACTAGCTCTCTCTCATGCTTTGAATTTTCCAGAGTTAGCTACATAATATTTAAATGCTGAGTATAGCAACCATGAAATGGTTCCTACCTTAGTGGAGGAGTTTAAGTGTGTTAAGGTAAGGTTAGAGTTACAATTGTCAGGAAGGACACTTAAGTTAGTAATCTGGTGCCAAATGTAGCTACAAGGAGGAAGTGGAACTTGATGCAGGCAGTACAAGAGGCACCTACAAGCATGATTTTGAATGTGATTGGTTAACTTTGAACACAGCTAGAGACCCCATTATGAGAGGGTGTGCAGACTTATGCAATCAGGGTGCTGTAGCTTTTTTTATTTAAAGTGTTCCTAATAATTAACTATTTCTCTGGATTTTTCTTTGTTGGAAGATCACATTACAGATGGAAACAGTCTGACATTTACATTGTTTTTATTTCTGTCTTTACATTTCAAAAACCTGCAATTTCATAAGGGTGTGTAGACTTTTTATATCCACTGTAGGCGGATTTGGCGCAGAAGAAATAGTGTTAGCTGGGGTCAGAAAGGAGTATAATATGCATTGTGTGTGTGTTTTCTTTTTTTCCTGTGTTCAGGTGGGAAACGAGTTAGTAGAATGGCTATTGTCAAGGATCAAGGATCAAGGATATCTTTATGATCCCCGAGGGGCAATGTGTTGTACAGCCAGCAGTATCCAACATCAGTCTGATCAGTATACACAACATCAGATGAACAATAATAAATAAATAAACCAAAAAACACAAAAATAAAAAACAACATAAAATCCCATAAAAATCCCACTGGGTAAAGGACGATGACTACAACATAAAAATCACATTATTTAGAAGGCCAATGGCGGCTGGACAAATGAATTCTTAAATATGTTTGTCCTGCATGTTGGCAATTTGTATCTGCGGCCAGATGGAAGCAACTTGTACTCCTTGAACAAGGGGTGGCTAGGGTCAGCCAGGATTGACTGGGCCTTCTTCAAAGTCCTGACCTTGTACAGATTAGTTAACTCATTCAGGGTCGTACCTGCAATTTTGCTGCACAATTTGACGATACCCTGCAATCTGTTTCTATTTTTGATATTAAGTGACCCGTACCAGCTGGCAAAGGAGAATGTCAAGGCAGATTCAATAAAACAAGAATAATACATTTTCATAAAAGTATTGTCAACATTAAAGCTTCAAAGCTTGCGATAAAAACACATACACTGATGGGCTTTTCTACACACAGCTTCCACCTGAAACTCAAAGGTCAGTTTGTCATCAATTTCAGTGCCAAGATATTTATAATGCTGCACAAACTCAACAGGCTGGTCATTGATGAGAGGTGACTGTAGGAATTTTCCTAAAATCTAATATCATCTCTTTAGTTTTAGACACATTAATGTCTAAGAAGGATGACTTGCACCAATCTGTGAAATCTGCCACTACCGGGCCATGATCAGGGTCATTACTGCTGAGGAGAGACACGATCACCGAATTATTGGCTAACTTAATGATATGGTGCCTCACATATTGGCTTTGGCACTTGTTTATGTATAGCACAAATAAAAGAAGTGAGAAGACGCACCCCTGGGGCAATCCGGTGGAGGAGAGAAGAACGTCTGATAAAACACCATTAAGCTTCCAGTTAGAAAATCCATCAGCCAACATATCAGATTATGCAATTAAAAGCAGAGGAGAAATCAATAAAGATTAGTCGTACAAAAGTGTTTGCACCCTCTAAGTGTGCCAAAATCATATTTAATAGGGTGCCTGTCGCATCGACCACACCCCTGCCTGACCTATATGCAAATTGGAACGGGTCCAAATTTGCCTGCACTGTGTTCAGAAGCGCATCCTTCACAATCTTCTCGTGTGATTTCATTACAAGAGAGGTAAGCACCACAGGCCTGTAGTCTTTGGGTGACTTTGGAGCTTTATGTTTTGGCACAGGTACAATAATGGAATCCTTCCAAAGACAAGGAACCCTATGGAGGTGGAGTGACAACTTAAAAATAAAACAGAATATGTCTGCTAACCCTCGTAAGATAAGTATAAGGTTGGTAGTAAAGACACAGGTGTTTGTTGGTTGGTGCGCAATTGGCGTGCTTTATTAGCAGAGTATTAGAAGTGTAAGGACGCTAGTGCTTGCGTGTTGGTGCACTTCATCAGCAGAAAAGTTGGTCGAAGTTTGCTTGAGTTTGTTGTATTGTCAAAGCTGTTGAGCGGGGTAAGTGGTTAGCATAGGTGGTGAGAGCGGGTATAGAGGGTTGAGCCTACCCAAGCTGTCGTGAGGCTAACTCAATGAAACACCAATGAAAGAAGGTGCCCTCTTGATAACCCTGATGATATACCGGCATCTACCTGCCCCGTTGTCTTCTTGTAGCGTAATGTTGCAGGTTACCCGGTAGATATCACAGTAGCACTAGCCTCATTTGTCCTAGCTGAGTGCTTATCCTGTTTTATAAAGCACTTTTGGGGCATGACTGAAATTTGTTACCTTTTTTCAACAATTCAGCTTGCACTCTGTTTGCATATTTGTATATTGACGTGATATATGTGCAATTGCTTGCAATTGACTTGAATGTAATTGGATTGGACCTATTTTCTAAAAATGGAAAGAAAATCTGCAAGGATGAAAACTGAACGAGGATAATAATCCCAATGCATTATTCAGAATTTTATGGTTCTGGGCATGAACATGCTCAGCATTAGAACATATTCATGTCAGATTATCATTCCTTATGCTTCTTTCAAGGTTTTGTAAAGTGGCTTATAGGAATGTCACAGATTTCATTTTACTCATATTACTAATATTGTGCTGTTCACGTTAAAAGCTTGGAGTTCGAAAATACAGTCTATGGACACTACACAAAGAGCTTCTGTCAAAATCTTTAGTAATAAAGGTATACATTGCATAACTGAAGGCTTCATTAACTTACAGAGCAAAGGTGTCAGATAATGAAAAAAAGTTTATGAATAAGTGAGATATAAATCAGATATTAATGCACAGTAAATATATAACCACTATGATATATCTGAAAATGAATTCACCTTATTATATATATTTTTTTTACATTACACATTACCAATAATAATAATTTTCATTTTAATGTCACTAAGTTCCTGGTTATGGGTCCTTACACGTTTTGAGCTCATAATTAATTTGGTCAACATTTTCTTAAATTACATTGTTAAATTAAATTGTTGTTCTTAAACAACTATTTCTTAAAATGTGCCAAATAATCAACCAAAATGAAACAGCATGGGGGGGTGGCTAGGGGACATCTATGAAAACTATATAGACACTGATAAAAGGAACTGATACTAGTTTTTTGAACACAAAATTGCATGTTTGATGATTTAAAATGTGATTATTCATGACCATATTTTACACCATGTTTTATGTTGTGAGGAAGTTTTTTTATATGCCCATGTCTTCTGCTTTTCCTATAAAGAAAATTGTCAAATTCCAACAACTCCCTGCCAGCCTCCCTCCCATGATCCAGAGAAAGACAGATGCACTGCTCATGGTCATTTCGGTTGCCAAGAAGAGGGTTCCCACACCGTTTAAACATCACAATTAGGGACTTCTCAAGTCCACTAATTCCCCCAAAGCGCCCAACAGCATAGTTTGTGACACGAATCAAGGTTAATTACAATTACAACTAGGGTTGGGTATTGTTTGAATTTTATCGATTCCGATTCTACTTATTCTTGCTTATCGCAAGACATCAAACACAGTCTTTCAGATCGACGCTGTGCTGCCTTAACTGTTTGGTCAGATTTGATGTGTAACCTGACTTGCAGCTAATTAGCTTCCCACATGCATTGCACTTTGCCTTGTTGTCATTTCATTTTCTAAAGTGAAGCCACACTTTTGACCGTTTACTGCGGTCCATCTTTCACACTGTTGTGATGTTAGCCATGCATGCCAGCTCATATCTAACCCTTTCTCACGTAACTTATTTTTATGTTATGTAGTGCGCATCTTATGTTGCATGGTTTGTTATGTTTTCATCAGTGTTATTAAGCTTCTCATAGTTTTCAGCTAGCATTTGCTACATTTTTAACGTTAAATCATAGAATTTTTCCAATCTAGGGTTCTAATCGCACCAGTTTTAGCGTACATGCTAAACGGCTAATCACACTGCTGTGACTGTACGCACAAAAGGGCTAAACAAGCGAACACGTAGACATTTAGAAACTGAAATTCAATTTTTTTTTACGGGTACCCGGTACTTGGATTCGGTTCTAATTTTGGAACCGAGTTTCGGTTCCCAACCCTAATTACAGCACTAAAGAATTTCAAAATAAGAACCAGCAGGCTTTACAGAAGCACATCGACAACAGTTAAATGTATTTCATTCCAACTGTTTAACAAAAATTGAACTCAATACATTAAGATAGAATAATGTTGTTGACAAATTGTTGAGGAACTATCAGCCACTAGGCCCAAAAGGGACTTTCCTAACAGCCCTTGACCTAGGCCATAGTGTTCTACAGTTTACTTTCTGTCTATGTTCACATCAAACATCATTGACCTGACAGTCTCCAAAACAAGTTGATATATGGAGACTATGAATGCTCTTGGGGCAACTGGCTCCACACAACTATTTTAGTGAGTGGAAACCGACTGATTCCCAGGAGATGCTAACATCTCTGGTGATTCACCCTTGGGTTCATGAAAAAGCCAAAAATCTCAGACTACTGGAGCTCTGACACCAAGTCGAGCAGCAGTCTCACAATTCATTGGATGAGTGTAGTCCTACCATTCATTGGATGAGTGATGATCCGTATGCTCTAGCAATACATGGTGACAGAAGGGACAGGGGTCACCTCTCCAGGCATTCAAATTAACAAGAAAAATGTCTCACAATGTGGCTGAACTGACCTTCTGTAATGGACTCCAGGTACCTGTCTTCAAAGATGACTGGCAAAGAGCTGATGTCTCCATCAAGGTCAGCACACTCCACAGGCAGTGGAGGTAAGGACAAGAAGTAAGCTGAGCTTTTGATTGCTGTGGTCATCTGCAGGTGGCTTTGAGCACTGGGGAATAGCAAAATACAATAAGAAACCAAATGATTTGTTAATTTCAACAGGATGCAAATTTTCATTTAGAACCAGTTGTGCTGTTTTGGTTGTAATGGTTTGGTTATAATGTCATCATTAGAATTGTGCTTGGGAAATCTGGTACTAGATCAACACTTACAGGCAACTTTAGCATGTAGACATGTAACGGGTTTAAATCTACTTGACACAATACAGAAAGTAGGCAATGTTTGTATTCACAGTTCAGCTTTATTATAAAACTATCCTTCCTGATTGGTTAAAATGATTGTTTATGATTGTTTATGATTTTGTAATGATTGTTTTGTCTTTTATTCTAACACTGGCAGATTTTTCTGACCAACAAAAACTGGCATAAATTCCACCCTGATTTGCTCCAGACTGGCTTTGGTCATGATTGATGGCTCAGGTGGGACAGGCACAGGCATAATGTGGAAGTGAATCACATGAACCCTTTTAAGTGAAATCTGAAACTAGCTGTAGTAAAGCCACTTGATGGTACGAGAGATAAACACTCACATAGACATATGCATGTCTTTTCACATTCTTCCTGTTTGTTTTTTCTCATTCTATGACACTGTAAGTCCCATCTGCTTTACTGGAGGCAATTCTCCATTTATAGAGTATATAAACAGTGATACCCACGTCATGGCAGTGGTACTTTTGAAAGGGTAGACTGTATGTGTCTGTTTGAGACATATTTTAAGGCCTTTTATATCCTCGTGTATGGATTACCAATGTTTTTTTTCTCATCAAGTTTGACCACTATATGGTGTACGCTGTGAGAGTGTTTAATAAAATGCTGTCAAATTATCGATATTGCCATCCACATAGCCATATGTTGTTTTTTTTATTTATCTGTTTTCGGTTTTTCTGGACTCCCTTTTGCTTGATGGAAGAATCTGGAGATTGCTGCTGGACTTTGTTTGTTTGGTTACATTTAATTTTTACCAAATACTAAACTAAACCAAAACCAGTGTGGTTTGCCCCTGACTAGGTGCTGGTCCATGAACGGTGGACCCCAGTACTGCATGTTCAAAAAGAAAGTAATCTGCTGGAGACTCCTAATTGTATCCTGTGCACTGCCATTTGGATGTCTGCCTCCTGACCAGTTTTTTCTTAACAATAAAATTGTATTTTAGATGCCCACTAGCCAATAAGAGAAAAATATTTTCTCAAAATAAGATCCTTAGGTAAAGCTAAAGCTGAAAATGAAATTGTGGTTACTAGATAGCTAACAGCAAAATAATCACACCAATTGATTACTCTTGGTGGCAAACTATCTGCTTTCATTTTCAGCCAGCTCCTTAGTTAGCCAACATGCTAGCTATCTGCATAAAGTATACTGTGAGCCCTCCACAGAGGAACAAACTCGCTCTGTTCCATGGGGGAAGGGGAAAGAATTAATATTCACAGAACTCTGAGCTTGCTTGCTACGTAAAAAGTTTTAAAATTCTCGGGCCAGATTCACTATTTAGGCATATGAGCGATTGCGTTCATATCATGCAGGCAAGTGCACATTTGCACCAGATCTTTTCAGCATTGTGATAAAACTGCAACCATCAAATTTATATGTGAACAAAATGACCTTTC
Source organism: Megalops cyprinoides (assembly GCF_013368585.1). NCBI lineage: Eukaryota > Metazoa > Chordata > Actinopteri > Elopiformes > Megalopidae > Megalops > Megalops cyprinoides. The sequence goes on from NC_050583.1 coordinate 71,918,694, forward strand.
ACAGGTGAAATACAGTACATATACACACAACTGAGTTTGCAGTAAACAAATATATATAGGGTAACTTTTCATTTTGATATCTATTATATTAATGACCAGTTTTATACAAGACACTGTATATACACATGGATAAGTTGGCCCATAGATGCATGCATAGACTATCAGGAAACCTGCAAGCTTTTATGATGAAAAGTAACAAATTAAAATGTTCTAGGCAACCTGTCAAATATAATGGGCACAATTCCACATTCCTTAAAAAAACATAATGAACAATCATTAGCTGATAGAGTGTGCTAGTCTGATTGGTCAGATGTACAGTCTAAGAGATGGACAAGTCAATGCACTATTCTGTGATTGTTCAATAGTAAAACATGAATCATATGAAGTAGGAAAGGTATTAACTGGTAAACTAACTCTTCAATGAGGAAATGATACTGATATCGCTTGAATGAACTGGCTTGTCGGGACCTCCTTCTGAGGTCCTCCTGTTCTATGTGTTTTCTCCTGTCTGTCTTGGTGGGTGTGTCTTTGTTTTTGTTTTTGCTGTTGTCTTGCGTGTGCTTTGGTTTACAGACGCCATGTGCTCCATCATCCCGCCTCCTGTCCTGCCGGTCTGCCCACCTGCCACACCCACCACCTGAGGGTCATTCTTATCACCTGATTCCTATTTTGTTATTATTAGTCTCTGTATTTAAATCTCCCTGTTTTTCCAGATTAACTCTTTTTGACCTTGGACTGTTTTGTGACCTTGATTTTTGGTTCCGAACTATCGAACAGACATTTCACTATTCTTGTCTGTGTCTGAATCCTTCTCTCATATTCCTGACATGGCTTTCTTCATTCCACCATAGACCAGGAATGTGATTGGTTAATGTTTTAAAGTCTGTTTCTGAAATTGTGAACAAAAACTGATTTTTTTTTTCTCTCTACCTCCTACCTGAGAGCTAATAGTAGTTAGCTACATATCTTGGTAAAGTGCTTTGCTCACCATATAGCTAGCAACCTAGATATGCTGTGAATTTAAAGTAATTTTAAATAAAGTAAAGCTACAGTTCCACATTCTATGTTTGACCAAATTAGGGACTGATGCACTGGCTGCTGTTTTTCTTAATGCTGCACATGTAACTAATGAGACATTAGTGCACTGGATCAGCTACCCATTATTGGTTTTAACACACATGCTTTATGCCAGGAACCTTTGTCTTAGGGTAGCTATGTGGCTGTTTGATTTTTCAGCAACCTGCCTTATAATCAGTGCATGTAGTTTGAGTAGCTGACCGGCACTCCCGTCTGCTTTCCTCTCCAACATTCGCTCCATCAACAATAATCTGGAATACTTAAGACTGCTTTTAACCTGTGGAAAGGAGATGAGACACTGCTGTACTCTCATCTTCACTGAGACGTGCTGCACGAGCGTATCCCCAACTCTGTCATTCAGCTCGACGGGCTAATAGCTTTCCAGTCGGACAGGACTGCTGCTTTGTCCAGTAAGACCTGTGGTGGTGGCCTGTGTGTCTACATCAACAAAGAATGGTGTACGAATTTTACTGACTCCGGGTCAGACCAGCCCTTAAGGAGGTGAGAACCTGGCCTCGGGGAACCACGTCAGCACTGCAGGACTGTTTTGAGAACACAGACTGGGAAATCTTCAGAGAAGCTGCCATCTATGGCAGCTCTGTGGACTGGGAGGAGTACACAGTCTCAGTGACTGGCTACATTAGCAAGTGCATTGAAGATGTTACTGTCCCTAGAACTTTCACCACCCGAGCAAGTCAAAAACCCTGGTTCTCTGCAGAGGTGCACGCTTTGGTGAAAGCCAGGGATGCAGCGTTTAAGTCTGGGGACAGGGTGGATGTCATCACAGCCAGAGCCAAACTGGCCCGGGCCATCAAGCGTGCCTATGCAAAGAAGGTCCACACAGCGCATGTGGCAGGGAGTACAAACCGTGACTGACTACAAACCAACACCTCAGGCTTCTAGCAGTGACACCTCCTTGCCAGGTGTGCTGAATGACTTCTATGCACGTTTTGAGGCACAGAACATGGAACTCACAAGGAAGACCACCCCTTCCCCCAACGACCAGGTCCTCTGCCTGTCCACAGCTGATGTAAGCAATACTCTACGCAGAGTCAACCCACGTAAAGCTGCTGGACAGCATACCTGGTCGGGTGCTCAGGGAATGCCCTGAGCAGATGGCAGGCATTCTCACGGACATCTTCAACATCTCCCTGAACACAGCAACAGTACCTGCTTGCCTCAAAACCACCAAGTCAACCGTGCCCTGCCTCAATGACTATCGGCCTGTAGCACTCACAACCATCATTACAAAGTGCTTTGAGAGGCTGGTACTGAGGCACATGATGGCCCATCTCCCAGACCATCTGGACCCACTGCAGTTTGCCTACCGCTCCAACCAGACAAATGATGATGCCATCACTACTGCCCTCCACCTCACCCTCTCCCACCTAGACAGAAAGGACAATTATTCCAGAATGCTGTTCGTAGACTTTAGTTCAGCATCATGCCCGTAACCAGCTATGAGGTCACTGAGGTCTGGACCTCGGTAATTTTTTTAGAGCTAAAAATAAAATATGAAGCTAAATACAACTGGATAAAAAAATCAGTGGTTGAGAATCCGAGACGAGTGCATGCTTAATTCAGTTTAGAATTGTTATTTAGTGTCCTCTGTGTGTGAGAGTTGTGAGAGAAGGCGCGAGCGCAGCCCCTTGCATCATCAGCACTTCCACTGACAGCAGCAATTGGAATTTACACACGTTGGCAGCAGCAGGTGGCTTGTGTGTGAAATGGCAGCATACCATTCGGTAAGACAAAGTAATGATCATTATGCCATTATCTGTAAGAAACGTTCAAAACAGTAACCTGGTACAGCCTCTGGAGTAAAGGCAGTTGTATGAAACATGTTAAATATGCATACTCTGGCCATGATGAAGGCTAGACTATTTCTTTCATATTAGTAGGTTAGCTAACGTTTCACACAACGGCATTGAATAAAAAACAGCTTATGTAGGCAACGGTGTTACTGCAGAAAAAGTGACCTAGTTGGTAGTCACAGCCTACACGTGTCCGACTGATGTAGTTTTACAATCATCTACTCGACTTTGTTGTAAAGTTGGAAAAACACAAACAACTTTTATTCCACACGTGTCACAAGCAGGTCAAATCCACTGAATTTTCTTTGCTGAATAATATAAAACTAAACATGACACGACACAGTATGAAAACCATGTGACTCTACGGCTAGTCTAGCCTCCTCTCAATTCCCGAGTTCAACCGCTTAACTGAAGTAAATGCATGAGGATGCGCTCTCTTAAAGTAACAGTACACAATTACCAAAAATGAATGAAACAGCCTATTCTAGACATAAAATATTAAACAAAGTCAAATTTAATGAAAAAGGTACTTATCCATTATGATTGCTTTACTTTTAATATTCTAAAATCCAAAAGTTATAACCCAAAATGTATATCTTCTACGAATAGTATAAGAAAACTATGAGAAAAATAACAAGCTAATCCTTGCCTCATACATACAGTATCAATAATAGTAGGCCAACGAAACATTGAAATCATGGAAATGAATCTAAGTGTATAATGACGTTAGCTTGTTATGGTGTTACTCTCTCTTACTTCTCACGATTTATTATTCATTCAGCAATGCATACTATGTATGTAATGTTTATAGGTGTAATTTTAACAAAACCTATTTGACTTTAAACATAGTGTTTAGTTTGGAATACATGGAAAGTGTATACAACAGAAAATGTTTTTCAGGCACACCTGCTTACACTTGAATCAATATGCGTGATTTGAGTATATTAAAATTGACATAACAGTAATATTTTTAAAATATACATGGATAAAAGTGTAACAGATATTAGCAGGAAGACAGTAGCAGTATAAGCACAGGTAGCAAACATAATTCAAAAATGAGGGGAAGATGGTCAACTATTTGAAAAATCAATGAAGTAACTGTAAACATGCAGGGCGCATGACTAGCGGCTTCCATACAAGCATGAGTGCATGGTTAGGTAAGAGTTGACATTTAAAAAGGTACCTTAATACATTTGAAAAGACCTTGATTGCAATTTTGCCATGCCTGTTAAAGTGTGAAGATTTTCTGAATAGCATAGGCTTTTAAACAGACATTGTGTCATTATTTTATGGAAATGCCTTATTTTGTTAAATAAATGCAGTGGTGTTATGTTGGTATGTATTTGCAAAAATAAATACCCTATTTTGTTAAATATATGCAGTTTCTTATTGCTATTCTTATTGTTAGTCTTTTGTAATAAATTAAGCGTCTTCTAATGGGGCTTGCTGTGAGACACATACACATTGTACAGCTGAAAACAGAGATTATACTCAAGTAAAGATGTTCTTCACTTTTTCAAAGCGACTTGCACTGCAGCCAGACCTGGGTCAAATACAAATGTTATTTAAGTATTTGTATTTGAAAATGCAATTTCTTATGCATTTCAACTATTTCTAAATACACTAGCCCAAACAAATCCTTTTTATCATAAGCAATTGGAATACTTTCTTGAAAAGTAAATGCTTATATTTTCAATATTTTAAAATACTTCTAAAAAACATTTTTCAAATACTTTTTCCAAACACTTTTCAAATACTCAGTCCCTACTTGCAAGCACTGTCCATGTCCGACAATATTGTCAGTGACCTTAAAATCAAGATGAACAGTACAGGGTTTTTGCTGGCATTGATTTTCATCCATCACAATTGCAGACAAGGCTGAAGGTTTTCTATCAGTATGAAGGTTTATCATTTTCATAAATTTTCATAATTGTTTCACCATCATCAAATAAAGTACCACCAGATATACACTATGTAGCCAAAAGTATGTGGACACCTGACCATCACACCTATATGAGCTTATTGGACATCCCATTCCAAAACCATCTGGAATTGCCCGAGAGTTACCTGCCCCGCCCCGCCCCCCGTTTGCAGTGATACCAGCCTCCACTCTTCTGGGAAGGCTTTCCACAAGATTTTGGAGTGTGCCTGTGGGAATTTGTGCCCATTCAGCCAAAAGAGCATTTGTGAGGTCAGGCACTGACGCTGGTCGAGAAGGCCTGGCTCGCAATCGGCGTTCATCCCAAAGGTGTTCAACGGGGTTGAGGTCAGGGCTCTGTGCAGGCCACTGGAGTTCCTCCACACCAGGAGGGCTGTCTGTACATAACTGGCCAGCAAAATATCATAATATTTACTCGCAACATCTAATGCACAATTGATGCACAGTGGAGTGCATAATGTGGATATATTATTCTTTTCTTATACAAACAAAACCAAATGCCTATTTTGTCATCTTCATGTCCAAAGCTGTGTGCTGTATTTAAAACCACTGTCCGGTTCTCATTTTCAGATAAACCTACTGAATCAAAACAAAATTTTGAGGCTGGAGACTCCACTCTGTAAGGACAACCTCTCTTTCCCTGATCTCCTTCATGACTCTTATAGACCTCTCTGTAGCTTTCAACAATTGACCAGATTAACAACTACTGCCCTGAGATGGTTTTCTTCCTTTCAATAATTCTGCAAGGATTAGCTTTCTGCTTTCATTCAAATTACATGAATCTGTTATTTGTACTCATGTTTTTTCCTACCACTACTGCAGTTTGGATTTTTCAAGAAAATAAGTGATATATACTTCAGTGATATACTTTTAGTCAGCTGCTTGCTCATTACATGATCCTAAGAAGCATCATGTAGGAAATTACAGTTCAGTATTGAAACTAGATCATATACAGATGCAGCCACCAAAAACACCCTGCGAAATTGCCATCAACCTGCAGTATGCTGTAGCATTGTGTGTCACGTAGCAGTACAGCCCTAAACTCATCAAAACAGGTTTCTAGATGGCATTCATGTTCCTATATGAAATCACTGTCATCGAGAAATCACAATGTCATTAGCCTATAGGTCTACATTAGCTTCTTGTTGTTGACAATATGTTTATCTTTAGGCTTTGTAGTCATAACTTCAGTGCATTAAGTCTTTCAAGTGTACAAGTTAAATACGCTACTTCTGCTAACCAGTTGAGGTCAGTCAGATGGTCAGCAAGTTGGGACCCAGAACTGATCAGGAACAGGCACACCTCATCTCACAGCTTGTACAGGCGGTTGAAAACTTTCCCCCAGGAAAGCTACCTATACTCTGTGTTAAACAGCAGGCCTTCATGTTCTGAGCCCATGTCTTTACATAGTGTGGCATACAGCCTGGTGTTCATGGCACATGATTTGATATAGTTTGCTATTTTAATTGCAGTTTGAAGAAAAACTGGATTGAGTGCTTTGCTAGCAAGAGCTTCTATGTGAATAGTACAATGCATAAAATTAACGTCAGGTGCCACTTTCAGCTCTTTCTTTTTTACCCAACATTGCCCCACCACCATCTATGCACACAACAACACATTGGTCCCAAGATAATCCCTTCTCTTATACTTTGGTGTATGAAAATGTCAATGCCTCTGCAAATTACGTCCAGCACAGTGCAAAAAAAAAATCATGCGTTCATAGTTTTCCATGAAAACTGTATCTGACAAACACAAGTAAGTCGGCAGAATATATATATATATATGTCTGTTGACTCATCTAGTTGCAAAACCTATTTCCTTCCCTTCACCCTATCAATCCACTGCTGTAGTTCAGATAGATGTAGACAGATTTGTATTAACGTGATTAGATGAACAGCATGGAAGGAATGAAACCAATTTCTCAAACCTTATTTTGAACCGTCAATGACAAATCAAAATGTGATAGCCTAGAATTTGAATGCCAAATGTGATAGGACTCTATCTTGTTTCTTATGTGAATAAGTATACAGATCAACAAAAGTGCTGATTTTGCTACACACCAGATGAAATTTAATATCTTATTCTACACACTGAATATCACCCAACCCATAGCTACTGTAATATCATACAATCAAATAAAGGCATTTGACAGAATTTGACAGTCTTTTAGCATAAAAGCTTTCATTCACTCATCTTCACTCACAAACATTTGAGAACACCTTTCATTACAATCAAATAGGTTGAGATATTTTATTCCACAGTAAGAGTTGCCCTTACCACAGATACAATGAATCTATATCTTGTATGTCCTTAGTGCAGACAAGCTGTTTATAGCTCAAGCACGTATATAGTTATCTATGTAGTGGCTTGTGTCTGCTGTGATGCTAAATCATTCTAAATTCAGGAATGTTCATGTGTCAAACTTACTGTAGTTCTTGATATGCCAGAGCTGTTTGTCTTGGATGTTCAAGACAAAAGAAAGCTTCTGCAAATCTTCTTACCTATGAGGGAAGAGTCACACATGTGTTACAATGGTCTGTAAATATGTTTCTGTATACAAATACAAAGACTTGCTAAATTTCAGGGGTACCAATTTCTGCTTTACTATGGATGAATTGTGAAATTACACACTAATAAACACAGAGGTAAGACAATGAATCATACTCGAAGCATGTGGTGCTCCCGGGCCAGAATGGTGGTAATTTCGTCATGCAGGGACACCACTTCCAGGAACTGCCCCCACAGGGCCATCAGCAGGGAGCAGAGCAGTGCCAAGTTCATGTTCACGAGCTCTGCAAGCTCCTCAGGGTTCTTTGCCTGCTGTAGAAGAATAAGCATGAGCCAGCCACCATAAGCTCTTGTGAGCATACACAAGGGTCACAAACATCGGTTTCACGTTAAGCATTCATGCAGTCACTAAACTATCTATGAAGTTAGCTGAGGACCTGCGGTCTCATGGTGTATTTTTGGTGGGGTGGTAGTCTAACTTCAGCATGTGAAGGAAATTTCAAACCTTAAGCATCCTGTACAATTAATTTGTTATTTGTGTTGTATTGCACCTCACTTGTAAGTTGCTTTGGATAAAAGCATCTGCCAAATGAATAAATGTAAATATTAATTCACACAAGGCACCAGACTGTAAATTTTCAGTGCCTGACTTCCATGTATTTGAAACAGTGTAAAATGTAGTCCTTTGGGAGCACTTGTTGATTTAACATTTTGTTTTTTGAGTCTCACACATAACTCTCATACATACTTAATCCACTTTACAGATGCTTCCTTAGGTCTAGTTGCCCCTGCCACTGAACAGCTTCACACTGCAAGTGTTAATTAAAAGCTAGAGGAGGAGGGTTTTTATTATTACATTATAACAAGTGTGGCAGGAAGAATTTTATTGTTTACATGCAACTGTCATTGATAATGTAAGAGAATTAAGAATAAAACAATTTCCATAGAAAATTAGCTTAGCTATTATATTTTCACTAATGTGAAATACAGACACAGACGTATCCCATTGCCAACCCTCTTGTGAGGATGTGGATTTACAAAGACATTCTTAAGCAAAAGCACTGTGAGCAGGACACCATTGCCCCTAGCTTTTTCCATTCATTCCAAATCACTATCTATTTTTTTCTTTATGTGGAACTCCTTATGATGAAATTTAAATTTTTTACATTAAAATAACATAGGTTGATCTATCTTTGCATCAGTTTGCCCTCTTTCTAAAAATAATATTTTTACAACATGCGTAAGGCTTCAAAGGAGTATTATACAAAAGTGTAATATTCAACACTGCAGCTCTCTGAACAATAGTAGTAACCATGCAGTATTGGAACATTAGACAGAAACTTGCCTTTACTTGATGACACAGCTCAGAGAGTCGGGCTTCCACATCTAGTTCCTCTGGAAAAAAGATAATGTTTCATCATTTTTATGAACCATAAAGATACAATGTTTGTCAAGACAAAAATCAGAGTATATGTCCAAGCCAAACATCAGTAAAACATAACCCACTGATCTGTAACTTGTGTAAACTCACTGTTAAAGTCAGAGAGTGAAAGAAGTTCACACCTGAAAGCAAGACTGCTTTTTCAACAACCAATATATTTCAACAGAGTCAGAGCCTAATCATATACTGAATTATCCAACTTGGACTACTTGAGGCCCTCTACTTGTGTCAGTCAACAGACAACTTTAACTCATTCAGAATGCTGCAGTCATAGTAAATTACAGATGGTACAGACAACTTAAACTCATTCAGAACACTGCAGTCATGGTAAATTACAGATGGTACAGACAACTTTAACTCATTCAGAATGTTACAGTCATGGTAAATTACAGATGGTACTCAAAAGATGTTCCACAGAATAAGGCAGCAACAGTGATATCATCAAATTAAATAAAAGGAAAAATATTCAGCTGGGGTCTGGTTATACAGATCATAAATGTCACAGAAAAGTGATTAGTTTCTTAGGTGACTGTAAAGTACTTGCATCATCATACAATAAATAGTAATCACAAAAATTTGCATGACAGAGAATACAGCAGGGTTGAAAAAGAAAACGAGAATGGAAACAACATTGCTTTTTGAATACATGATAACTGTGTCCAGATGCCAAATTTAGCAGTTTTCAGCACCTCCCTAATAGAACTATTAAGAGAACAAGAGGTTGAATTTTAATCGTGAACAAATACCAATACAACTGAAGATATAGAATAGGTTCCTTATATCAGATGATGTCTTGTCCGTACAGTCGCGTGTAAGAGGGAAACGTACATACCAACTGGACAGAAAACAAATCTTTAAAAAGTTACAAGCAAGTTGACGTGAAGGACACAGGTTAAGGGACATACCTATGCAGATGTGTCTCTGGCCTCGAGGATAGGGTCTTCTGAGTACTTGCTCATAAAGGACTTGCATGCTGGGCTTGGCTAGTTGTGGGATTATACATATAGGCATATTTACTTTTTCTTCTGTCTTTCAGGTGAATTACTGTTTATGCTCATATTTATAAACAAAGCAACTGTGAAGTGTCAAAGTGAGTATTAAAACTGGCAAATGACTCTTACTCAGCCTTGAATAGCAACATGGTAAAATAAAATATACTACAAATAAGCTACATAAATCCTACAAAGCACACAGTAATATAAAAATAGTGATAAAAACATACTCAGTAAAAAAGTAAAAAAAAAAAGTAGTAAAAAAGGTTTTTAGTTTCAAGTATTAGATGACTGTATATCTATTGCACTCCTGCATTCTGTTTAATTGTTACTGAAATTACAGCAGCTGAAAATTGTTTTTTTTTTCTTTTTTTTTTCAAGAAAAGGTTGGAAGCTAATGGTTACTGGGGGTTAGTAAAAGAAAGTTAATTGAAGCTAAATGAAAATTACGAAATAATAAAACATGAAAATCATAAGACCCAAGAAAATGAAACGTTCGCTTTTCATTTTTCAAAGCACTCAACAAGGTATCTAACTCAACAGGTGTTTCAGGAGGGTTTAAAAGTTGAGAATTTCCTATCAAACTTTGGTGGGAAATCAGCGGTGTGGGGTTTGTGTGATATTTTCATCATGAGCAAGCAGTATTGTCTTTATCTGCTGCCTCTTACAAACTTCACCAAATGGTGGCAACCTTTAATTTATAACAATTTAACTAAAACAGAGTACTTTGTTTAAGTATGATTTGATTTGTATAAAGTTTTATTTTTAAAAGCAGAATTTCAAATAAAGGAGTAAAATGCTTTAAATAATAGACGTTAGTGTTTCAACATTTCAACGTTTTTCTCCTAATCAATAGAAATAAGTATTTGAAGTTTTAAATATTTTTTTTTACATTGCTGTTTTTTACATTGCTGTAAAAAATCCATTGCTGAGTAAAATAAAGAACAACTCACATTGATTATTTGAACGTCACAGTGTGAATTGCTAGTGCTGTGAAAGCTACAATGCTTTCAATGTCCCTGACTAAATCGAAATACAAAATAAGTTGACTTAAGAGTGTCTCATTGAGAATTGCCACTGTAGTTCACATTTGTTTTGTAATGCCTCCATAGTTCCTAACAGAATCTTAGTGTAGTCCAGTCTGCAACTGGAAGTGTAGTCTAGTCTGCAGCCGAAATGATAGGAAGAGCCATTTTTCCCATAATTTCACAGTTACACAATGTTCTGTGAGGCAGAATAGATTTTCACCTTTAAGAAATTGACGAAGAAACCAAGATACTAGTTGATTTGAACACAAAATCAAATGTTTGATGGTTTAAATTAATATTTAATAGACTGTTAATTTACTTATCAGTTGACAGCTAACTAGCTATTTATGCAGAAGAATGAGCATGAAGTAGCCTGTCTCTGAACTGTCCATTTCATTTTATCATTAAAAATCCTAGCACAGTGGTCTCTTACAACAGACTGCTGTGCATCAATATTGCTACCTTACTAATACCTTCCTCTTCATATCCTTGGGGACATTACTACTCAAACATAAAAGATGTCGATAACTAGCTAATTGTTTTATAAGCACTTGTGTCAGCAGCTTTTGCATCCTGTCTGTGGTCACATTCAGTGGTCTACACTCAAGCACCAGTGTATGCTTACACAGGAAAAACTATAAAATGTTAATCTTGCATTTTGGAAAATGAGACCCCACACATATAATGAGGAGGACATTAGCAATCCAGCAACATATTTATATTGGTGAGTTACTAAAGTACTTTACAACAACTGTGCTAGGATTTTTAATGGAGAAATTAAATATACAGTTCAAGTATGTTATGTACGGGCTCCTACGTAGTCTTTTATAATCCCTCTGCATAATCAGCAATCTCTCTAATTTAACTAGCTAAGTAAGTAATGTTAGTTAGATAGCTAGTCTAATGGTCAACTATGAAATAACACCCTCACCTTGTCTTTGAAAGGTATTCTTCTGATTTATACTTGCAAGTCTTTCCTCTTTGGATACTGACCTCTGCATATTTGATGGCTGGATTATAATTTATTTGCTTCTCTTCTTAGCCTGTTCATCTGTCCTTGAATCCTGACCACAGAACTGAGTGGAAAGAATTGTGAATTGTCATTAATAGTAGTGCTGCTACTAAGTCGAAGAAATTGGCAAATTCCGTACTTTGCATGAATGATTAACAACTAAGCTGTACATGATAGTTAGGTAAATTGGGAGCCAAGAGAATTTTATTTCTGATAAATAGTGCCAGGTTTTATTATTCCACTGCCTCAAATTACCTTTGCTGTTCCAATATAACGAGCCCCATGTGTTGCAACCACAGTAGCCTATTCAGCCTATTCAAGAACAGATAACCTTACATCACTGAAATCAAAGTGTTTCAGCACAACATATTTCTGCATTGATACAGAAACCTTTCAAGTTCCTAATGTTAGCTAATTTAGAAAAACTACCTTAAGTCAGCTTAATAGTGAATTTTGTTCACAAAACCAAATTACTGACTCACAGGGATAAACACTAGTAATACAACAGACTAACATTTGCCTTTATTGCTTAAAAATGATATCACATAGTTGCACAGCGCTGTACAGTATCTCCATGCTAACATTTTTACTACATGTTAGGATGTATCTGCTGGTGTAACAGGTATAATCTGCGTTGTGTCTTCTGCTAGATGTTACGTGGGTCAGCCAGCGAGCGAGTTTCAAGCCGGAGTTCTCACTGCCCACTGCCAACCCCTAAGGCCAGCGCCATTACCAGTTGAGCTAAAAGCAAGTTGCCCTTAGCCTATCAGCAACAATGCTAGTTAACCAGGCCTCAGGGAGTGACATAACCGCTGTAACCACTCGACTACCTGCTACCCATTACCCCACAGGGTTTACGCAGGGCTCACACGAGCTTTACGCAGCTCTGCTACACTGGCTACAGATCTGTAAATAAAGAGGGAAGTTTCCCGTTCTGATGCTGATATATGTTATTTTAGTATGTTTTGGATGCTTACTTCATGGGCTAAATGTATACATGTATGGACATGGAGCCACTGCCTATTTAAAAAGTCTGATAACAAGCAATTTTGTTGGACTGCTAATTGTCCATTTTTACAGATCACTTCACAGTTGCAAGGGGGCAGTCAAAGAACCACATGTGACTTAAGTACATTCATAATCTTGCGCTACACTGAGAAGTTCACTGTAAAATGAAATGCTGTAATTGAGCCAAAATGGACTCTCATAAGCAGATTGCTGGATTCTCTGAAGTGAAGTTTTTAAACAGCGTTAACACAGGTCCCAGTTGTCAGTACTCAGTATTGTCAGTCCATGTGCTTTTGTTTTCCCTTGTGCTCCAGCCCTGCCACGTTCTCCGCCCTGTCTCCGCCCACTTGATCATCTCCACCTGCCTACCTGCACACCTGCTTCCCATCACCTCATCAGCCCAGCCCTATATCAACCCTGTCTTGTCTCTGTCTTGTTTGCCAGATTGTTACAGTGTTTCTGCTGGTCTTGGTCCCGCCTGTGTTTCCGTTTGGATTTTCTGGTATTTGCCTCGCCTGCTCTTCAACTTTGTCTTTGCCTGCTGTTCTGCCCTGATTGCCCGATCTGCCTGCCTTCATGGTTTGACCCTGCCTGTTCCTGTTTTGATCCTTGTTTTGTCCTTGGACTGCCTGCCTGGTTATTTGACCCTGCCTGTTTACGACTGCCTGCTTGTCTGACGATTCTGTTAATAAACGCCTGGAATCAGAGCACTCGTGGTCCGTGTTTTGAGTCCGTGCCTGAGCCCTGACACAGTATTTTCACTGTATGTGTTTTGATTAAGTTGGCTCGAAAACTCGCAACTCCTACTATTCTTGATTTTATGTACATAACTCCTTCTACAACCTTTTATGCTACAATTACAAACTGTGGTGAATACCTTTAGCTAGCATGGAATTGCACTGATTGTGCCTGTCTCAGTCTGCCCTCTGAAATCTCATGCCATATCTGTTCTCAGATCTTATGTTAAGAGTAAATCTGGACAAGCAAAAAACATAACTGGCTAAAAACAGAATTTGCAGCAGTGTGGTGTTATGATAAGGAGCAGGACTTGTAGCCGTAAAGTTGCTGGTTTCCCCCCTACATCAAGAATTGCCTCGATAAATATGCAGGTGTATTGACAGATAACATGTAAAACTGTAACCTGTGTAAGACACTCTGGATAAGAGCGTCTGCTAAATGACAATCATGTACTCTTACCGACGTAGCTATAATTAGACCACTAACTAGCTGGCACGTTAGCTAGCTAAGGCGTAAACTAGCATTAAGAAGATAGCCAATGAGTTAGCTAGTAAGATAACTAGTCAAAAAGTCATCTGGCTAACTAATGACGTAAGCAGCGCACGTGCGTTGGCTAACAACATAGCATTGTAGTTATCTAGCTAACAAGCACACTGGTTCAAGATAAACTACGTTGTGGCTGAAAACAGAGTCTGCTAGCTCTAGCACACTGCGTAAGGTGTAAAAAGGCTTTCATTAGCTAGCGACTTAGCAACTGATATAACTAGACGGAAAAAGAATTAGCTTTCAGGCTAACAAGATAATGATGTACGTTGTCCGTGAGTTGTCTAACTACCTAGCATACCAGTTAGCTACCTACCTAACAAACTAAACGGCTCACAATTTACTAACTTGCTGTCATTTACATGAAAAAGCATGGTAAAGTTGGTTTTAGATTGGGGATATTCGCTGGATATTTGGTTTTCCCTCACCTATATCCCGAAGACGGCACTTAAAAAGACAAAACTGGTATTATCTGCACAGTGTAGTCTGAACACTGTAAGAAGCTATGACTAGTTGCAGTTACAGATAATACCGGTTTTGTCTTTTTAAGAAGTGCCATCTTCGGGATATAGGCGAGGGAAAACCGAACAGCCCAATCTAAAACCAAGTTTACCACGTTACACAAAAAGCGTGTGAATGTCTGTGCCTGTCCATCTCAAATTGAAAATCTCACTTCAGCCGGCCGGCCGAAGTTGGTAACCCTGGTAACTACTAGCTATTACCGTGTTAGACTTTCTCAAGCTAACAAATTTTTCTTCCTAGTTTCTTCATATTCCATCCAATTTTCTGTATGCAGAATTTTCAGCAACACTTATGAAACTTTCCCAATGCCTTCAGGTAGTATAGGTTTTTTTGTTGCTTGTGCTTTCTGTGTCAACAGCTAAATATTTTGTGGTATTTTATTATATGTTTTATTTGCAATTTTGTATTGTCTTACTAATTGTAATGTCACTACAGGCCTGCTACAGACCACAGATAGACTGTCTCTCGACTGAAGTTTGTAAACATGCTAGGCTTTTTCAAGACTTAAGAGAGCCAAATTTATCATAAAACTTTCTTTCTAGTTTCTTATGTTTGCTTAGTATTTCTTCAGTGGATTTTGATATACTTGAATGAATCTGACACAACACATAATATTTTTATAATAATCATAAACCAAAATGGAATTTTCTTGCTGGGTGGTACTCTTTCAACCCAACTAGCAAACCCAGGATTGAAATGAACAAAACATAAACCTGCTGTAGGTAACTAGAAAGACACAAACTCACACTCCAGGGTTCTCCGACTAAAATATGCACTTCATTTTCTATGATTCCATGCATATTTCCCCCTTCTTTTAGACTCTGCACTTTATATTCCAACCTTCAATCCATGTAGATTTACACTGATTAATTTGAATATATTTACTTTATTCAGATTAATCAAATATAAATTCAGTGGTCACTGCATCACAGTCATTAAACCTTTAAAGAAAATACAGATGGTATGAAAGTAGGATTCCGAGTACCATTGCTTACTATCATGGACGCTTACCTAGCTCCATTTTGAATGAGGAGGAGAGGTCCTTGGTTATTGCAATGAAGTAGCTGGAGAGGCCCTGGTAGACCAGCAGGAGAATAGCACACAGGCTGTAGTGTAGACTATAGGCATGTTGTAAGCATTGCTCTGATACAATGCATGTCTTGCCCTGTAGAATTAAAAAAATAACAATATAATTAGTAGTTGACTGCAGACATCAGCACACAGAGAAGAAGAGCCTCCTCCACCATTTCTTTGAGCGATGCTGAAACTGATAATATCCAACCATCTGATCCAGCAAATCCACACCCTTCATGTGTTTCTGGTAGTCGGAAAGGCATGCTGGCACTACAACCACGGTCTGGTGGCACTCTTGCTTCCTTCTCTTCACTGACCCTTTCTCAGTGGGATCATGGTAATTAGACAGTACCATGACAGTCTTGGTGTCCTGCCAAATACAGAAAGTAAGGTCATCCTTTTGAGCCACTCTGAATTCATGTTTGTCCAATGAAACGTCTTTGGTCAGCAGTTTGTCTTTTGGGAGTCCATTTCTGTTTGCATGAACAGTGCCACAGGCATTCAGTCCATGGCTCTTCAAGTCCACAAAAAGCGGCACCCCTGAGTAGAAGCTGTCTAAAAAAATGGACGGATGAGCTCCATAGTAGGGTTTGGCTAGATCCATGACGACACAACGAGCAAGACCCTTCTCCTGTATTCCCTCACGCCCTGTGTAGACTTGAAAGTTTGAGACATAGCCAGTCGAGCTCTCTGCCATGACCCACACCTTCACACCCCATTTTGTTGGTTTGAGGGGTAGATACTGACGGAAGGCAAGTCTTCCCTTGAATTTCACCATGCTCTCATCTATTGTTACGAAGCCATTCACCTCATAGAGTGACTGGACTTGATTAGTGAGGTGGTTGAGAAACCATCTTAGTTTCCACAACTTGTCAGAATGATCCACGTCATGTGCTTGGTTATCTTGTAGGTGGAGATACCTGAAAATGCACATGTAAATGTGTAAGTTGCTCTGGGTGAAAGCATATAATTGTATGACCATTATCAATCATTTCTTACTGTTATCAGTATTATCATCATCATAGATCACTACTACTGCTATTGTTATTATTATTATTATTAACACTTTGTATTATCAGCATTATCATAATAATTACTATTTTTTTATTTCTAGTATTATTATTATCCGGCATCATCACTTCTTATTATCCTTGTCATTATTACAATTATCATCATTTATTATCATTATTGTTAGCCTACCTCCATATCATTGTAAATCTGTCCCTTGACATGGCTTTGGGGAAACTAGTCTTGAATAGCCACTTCTTTTATCGCCAGTAATCTCTCCTCGCTTGCAGCTGAAGAATGCCCATGGTAACACACAGTCCAATGAAAGTTTTCATCTCTTTCAGTGTAACAGGTGTCCACTTGCTGTTGCATGGCTTCTCACTCCTACAATGCTCTGCATATAAATTTGTCTCTGTCACAAGTCGCAACCACAGCACCTCGGTGAAAATTTCGGAAAACACCTGTAATGGCGTTGCATCATCAAGCAGGTCAATCTTTACTCCTGGCTTTCAGCAATACTGACTCATACGGCGTGGCAGATAGTCCCCCGTTTTCGAGTCATCTTGGAATCCAACGAACTCCTCCTCAAGATCCTCCTCGTCATAAAACATCCACTGAGCCTTGTCAA
Organism: Megalops cyprinoides; assembly: GCF_013368585.1. Classification (NCBI taxonomy): domain Eukaryota; kingdom Metazoa; phylum Chordata; class Actinopteri; order Elopiformes; family Megalopidae; genus Megalops; species Megalops cyprinoides. The sequence continues at coordinate 71,936,026 of NC_050583.1, forward strand.
GTGGGTCAGCAGGCACTCCGTTTGAGTCTAAATTATCAGTGTCACTGTCGTACTCATCCAAATTAATGCTGTAATCAGCTTCAATATCGCTCCCCTCGCTCAGATCATCAGCCATGATGATCATCATCCAACTTCAAAAACTTTATCAGAAGCTAATAGCGCTAAAAACCAAAACAAACATAATTTTCCATAATGCATTTCGCAGTCCCCATGTGTATGTCAGCGAATCACTATACATTTCATCGGCCACGTGTCTTGAAAATGATGACATTATATGAAAGTCGTACACGTCGCATCCGGCTTTAAAGATAGAAAGACTCTGATGTCGCAGCCGGTCTTACATTTACATTTACATTTATTCATTTAGCAGACGCTTTTTATCCAAAGCGACGTACATAGGTTACAGTTCTTTACAAAGTTATCCATTTATACAGCTGGATATTTACTGAGGCAATTGTGGGTTAAGTACCTTGCCTAAGGGTACAGCAGCAGTGTCCCAGCGGGGATCGAACCGGCAACCTTTCGGTTACGAGTCCTGCTCCTTCTTAAAGGGAGAACGACTTATACGGCGCATCCGGTCTTAATGGGTTAAACTGGCTGTTATCAAGCCCCTCCAAAAGAAACCTAACTGGGATCTGTCAGGGTTTTGGTTCCTGTTGCCTGCTGCTGATCTCCTGCTGATCTTCCTCCAGAGGGCCCTTCTTTCTGTCTGTGCCTTGTCTAATTTAGTTAAACGTGTTCACCTGTGTGTAGTTAGTCTAGTCATGTGTTTTGTGTTCTTTATACACCCTGCCTGTTCCTTTGTTCAGTGCTCAGTCTTGAGCTACCCTGCCTTGTGTGCTTTCCTGTGCCCCAGGTTTGCTTGTTTCTAGTCTCTAGGAAAGATTCTGTCTTTTAAAACCTCTACCTATCTACCTAACCATCTACCTATTTCTTGCATGATCTCTGCATCCGGATTCCTCCTGCTCAACTCAGCTCAGCAAGACTGAGCCATCAGGATCCAGCAGAGAATAACAAGCTGAAGTCCACACTGGCCTATCTGGCCACCCTATCTGACCTTGACTGCCCACTTTCCATAACAATGGTGGATGGGAATCCACTGGGCTCCAGTAAGGTACGGCAGTGTACTGTCCCCATTCACCTCCGGAATGCGCACCACCACGAAACCATTCAATTTCATCTCATTAACTCTCCCGAGCCGCCGCCCTCCTCTTCCTGTCGGGCCCCAAGACCACCTCCAGCTACATCCGTGAGGCCCTCACCATGGGTTTTATCCGTCCCCCTACCTCTCCAGCTGGAGCTGGATTCTTTTTTGTGAGTAAAAAAGATGGGAGTCTTCGTCCATGTATAGATTACAGGGGCCTCAACTGAAAAACAATAAAGAGCCACTATCCATTGCCACTAATGTCTACTGCCTTTGAGCTGTTATAGGGAGTGAACATTTTTACAAAGCTGGATTTCCGCAATGCCTACAGTCTTGTTCGGATCCAAGAAGGGGACGAGTTGAAGACTCCTCAACCTACTGGCCACTACGAGTACCTGGTCATGCCCTTTGGAATGGTCATTGTCCACCATGTAAGGCAGAATCTGTCTTATATCTAGGAGCGAAGCGGCTCAACTCGCAATAAGCAAAGAGGGCTCTTTTCTTCACCAGGTTTAACTTTGTTCTTTCGTACCGTCCAGGCTCCAAGAACCAGAAGCCTGACACCCTCTCCAGGTTTTTTGACCTCCCAGATCAAGATGAGGTTCCAGAGCCTATCCTGCCAAGTTCCCGAATTGTGGCTCCTTTGAGGTGGGGAGTCAAGACAACTGTGAGAGAGGCACAATGGAGAGAGCCAGATCCAGGTAATGGCTTGCCGGGTCGTCTTTTCGTCCCAAAAATTGTCCTGTCACAGGTTTTGCAGTGGGGTCACTCGTCATCCCTTTCTGAACACCCCGGAGCCATTTGGACATTAGAGTTCATCCAGAGACATTTCTGGTGGCCCTCCATGGAAAAGAATGTTTGTTCCTTTATGGCTGACTGTTCCATCTACGCCCAAAGTAAGGGCTCCAGGTCTAGACCTCAGGGTCTTCTCCATCCCCTACCCATTTCCCTCGACCCACATTTCCATGGACTTTAAAACGAGCCTACCCCGGTCTCAAGGCAACACAAACATCTTAGTGGTAATTGTTTGTTTTTCTAAAGCCTACTGATTTTTATCACTACCGAAGCTCCCCCCAGCCCAGGAAGCTGATGCTACACAACATTTTTTGCGTCTGCGTCATTCCCCAGGCTCGCAGTCTCCACTTCACTTCCTGGTTTTGGAAGGCTTTTTGCAGGATTCTGGATCCTGGGTCCAGCAGTCACAGCCAACCGATGGTGCAGACCTGCACCATCCTTTCATCCGGGCCAGAGGGTATGGCTATCCACCCGAGATATCCCGCTGCAAGTTGAGTCTCGCAAGCTGGCACCTTGCTTCATTGACTTGCGAATTCATCCCACTTGTTGTCACCAGTTGCCTCAACCTCCTCACATCATTGCGGGCCAACCAGCCTAAACAGTCTGCCATCTCTTGTACTGCCATTGGGTCCTTTGGGTTCTCCAATATCTGGTGGACTGGGAGGAGTGCTCCCTGCTAGGGACATTCTCGACCCAAGCCTCATCAGGGACTTCCACCAGCACCCTCCTGACCACCCTGGAGGAATGTCAGGGGCCGTTCCTCATAACTGCCTTTTGGGTCCTGTTGCCTGCTGCTTCCCCTGATCTTCCTCCAGAGGGCCATTTTTCCTGTCTGTGCCTTGTCTAATTTAGTTAAACGTATTCACCTGTGTGAAGTTAGTCTAGTCTAATGTTTTGTGTTCTTTATACACCCTGCCTTTTCCTTTGTTCAGTGCTCAGTCTTGAGCTTGACCTTGACCTTGTGTGCTTTCCTGTGCCCCAGGTTTGCTTGTTTCTAGTCTCTAGAAAAGATTCTTTGTCTGTTAAAACCTATCTGTGTTTTTTGCATGATCTCTCTGCTGATGATTCCTCCTGCTCAACTGTTACAGGATCCAAACAGCCCTTGAACTGTATATTTCAAAGCTTCCTTTTCTCTCAACAATCCTAGAAACTTTTCAGTCAGGTTTTAGATCCTCTCACAGCACAGAGACTGCTTATTAGAGTCATTTCAATAGTCAACAGCCTATTTTAATCTTCTAATTATGTCTCCATACTTGCACTTCTCCACTAGAGGGAGAAGTCGTATTCTCATTAATAGACTTGTGGCCACAGTGGTTGCCCCTTCTGCTAATTTAGATTATATCTATCTTATCTGCAATTCAAAATGTGACTTGATTTCTGCTAAAGGAGAGAATGCACAACCGAATGCTGTGTGTACAGTGTTAAACCATTTTAAGTAACAACGGTACAGAATCATGAACCATGCTTCAGCTTGTTAACCAAACAACAATAAAGGACAAGTACAAGTGCAGTGCTCACTGTTAGCTACATCTGTATATCCACATGCAGTGCTGGGCATATGATGTACTTATCGAAAAAAAAAATTAAATATAGATTGGTTATATGATTACTTTAAACGTTCAGTGGGTGGGTAGAGCCACAGAGACAGATTCAGAGCCTGGGAGAAGGACAGGCATGAATTTCACTGCAATAGGGAGAGAACAGGGACCTTGTGTGCCAGCCTCAAAATTGAACATAATCAGATCGCAAATGTCAGCCATTACCTATCAGAACAAGTGTAATTTTACACATCAGGTCAAGGAAGGAGAATCTTGGCAGGTACACCCACAGTCACCAGTACTGATTTAGAGGGATCATCTGGATGTATTCCATGTTGATCCTTATGAAGATTTAGAACAATGTATGGATTTACATAACAAACAATGAGTAAAAGTCATAAAACAACAACAAAAAGAAACTGAAGACAAGATATTTTGGCAATCAATGCCTTCTCATTTAGTTTAATGTGTATTAATTAGGGGTTTAACGGTACAGTGGGCCCACAGTTTGGTATGTATCGCGGTTTTTGGGTCATGGTAACGGCATGGTTTCGGTATCTTTATATTTAAGAAAAAAATAAAAACACATCACCCTTTAAACAATGAACTCTTTATTTAGCCTACAGACAAATAAAACTTTCCATTCAGAAAAATGGCAGCATGACAGACTAGTATGGCTGCTCGATTATGGCAAAAATAATCACAATTATTGTGGTCAATATTGAGATCACGATCATTTAACACGATTACTCATTGACTTTGGAAACATCATGCATTTATTGAACTTTTAACCCTTTCGCATAGTAACTTATGTTTATGCTATGTAGCGCGACTGTTACGTTACATGGTTTATGTTTTCATTAGCGTTATTAAGCTTCTCATTGTTTTCAGTTAGCATTTGCTATATTTTTTACCGTTAAATCGCTGTTCCCGTAATAATAAAATTAGCTAGAATTTTTCCAATCTAGTGTTCTAATCTCACTAGAGATGAAACAGTATGAAAATTTATACTGTTGAAAAACCTCCGGAGCGGTATCACTGCCTTCCACCATGTTTTCCCTGATGCAAAACAAACCCACGCTGCATGCTGTACCTGCGCACCTGCGTCGGGGAGACTTGCTAACTTTGGTTGATGCTAGGCAGTATTTAACGTGAGTTTTTCAAAGCGCGGTAATCAACCACTGTTTTAATGATAATTAAAATTTGAAACGGTAATACTAACCATGGGGAATTTTACCAGCAACTGTTTCATCCCTAAATCACACCGGTTTTAGCATACGTGCTAAACGGCAAATCACACCGGTGTGACCTTACGCGAGAATGTTTGTGTTTAGTTTCCCCTCTCTTCTCCAGCTCGTATTTGCATACAGAGCGCTGATTCTCTGACAGGCGCTGAAATTCTGACAGGCTCCAGAGATGTTCTGTGGATCTGAATGTACAACGTGCGTGTAGTCTGCAGCGCAATAAGCAAGTTTTGGAAATTATAGGAAAATGACAGGCATATTGTATTACCGCGGTTCATGTGTGCGTATTGAACCGTAGGGGGCATACCGAATGGTTCGACAAAATACCGTGTACCTTTGCATTCCTAGTATTAATGTGTATTAGTACCTATATGTCTGTAATGTGTATTGTATACCTCTCTGATAGGCTTTGATGACAACACGTGCTTCATGTTGTTCATTTCATCACTGGAAGATGGAAAACCAAACAAATAATCACTGACAGTACGTTTGTTCCCCAACTGGCATTACAATGTGCGAGTATTATTTTCATAAACACACTTTGCATCGTTGTTTTTGCATTGACACTTGCACTTGTGCTAAGAGGTGGTTGTTGAAGGCAATAACATTCGCTTGCAAAAGCACAAAATTAGTGCCCTTTCAGTGGACCACTCCTTAATTTGCTCTAGATATCCCCTCTCCTCTCAAACCATGCTGTGATTTTTGAAGAAGTCAATAAAACCTAGCATTAGCAAGGCATTCCTGTTTTTCACAGCTTGCATTCAGCAATTCACTTGGGCTTTAAAACTGCTGTTACTTGTGCAGGCACAAAAGTAGAGCCCAAAGATGGAAACTACACAGAGTTTATGTACAGAGTATTGACTGAAACTAAGTTATTAATGTCAGGAATCCTTCTCTTATAGTATCTGTATGGCTGTTTGAGAGAACATTTGAATCCTCAGCAACCTGCATAGTGGTTAGAGCATGCAGTCTGAAGTACAGCCGACCACCATAGCTATAGGACTAAGACAGGTATAACTTTTCCAGCATGCATCTTTTGGAGGAAGAGGATGTTGATGGATAAACTGGGCCATTATTTTTTGTCAAACATCTTAAAATCAGCATGTGCTTAATGAAATCACACATCTAAGCCAAGTTATTTTCAAAACCATTGAAGGTAATAACTCATTCAGCTCAACTCAATGTACCAGTTGGTAGCTGATAGAAAGAATGCATCTGCTATGTTATGCATCATATGCTGTGCTGGAAATGTATGTCTGGAAAACACAAAATGAAGAAGCATTGAGGAAATAGGTGATGTTTATGTGGTGTGAGCACACTGAGATGGTATTAGCTTACATCTGAAGAGAGCTGTTTAAGGTAGCTACTGCCGAACACCACACTCTCCAGGGCAGGGACGACAGATTCTTTGGTCTGTGACGGAGCACTTCGGTTCAGCCAGGTACTTTTCACTGGCCGGGGGAAGCTGGGAATGAAACAAACACACCTGAGTTGGGACAGAAATGACTTGAGTTTTCCTAGGCTTATTAAAACATAGTGGGCCGGCTGCAAGCTGGGAGCTGCTACCTCCAACAATATCAGCTGTAATAGCTATTATAATGCAAGACAATGAAATGTTAGAGAGATATATAGATATATACATGTAGAGTTTTTTAAGATTTGTTTTCATCATTTGTTTTTGACAAAAAACATCAACTTGCAAGCAATGTTGATTGTGACAAACTGATACAGATTTTAATAATGGTAACTTTCAATACTTTACCCATTAATGGAAAACTCTTTATGTTTATAAATCAACCAAGAAAGACAGAGAGCCCTGAACCTCTGCATACATGTGACCCTTACCATAACACAACTTTTTCTAATTTACATTAGCTGGTTCTGCAATAGTAGACTCCTGAAATACTTTAAAAAATTAGCATATTAGATCACGCAAAACTTACAAATTATTCTTGGACTGTCACAAACCAATCAATTTGCAGTACTAAACAAGTTTTAGTTTGTTCTAATGTGTTTTTTTAGTAACTTTAGTTTTTTTAGTTGTTTTCATTCAGTGAAACCTGTAAACAAAACACTGGGATAAGGACATCTTTATCTTCTGTAATTTGCAGCTAGCTTTGTTTTTGCTACTAATTTTATCCCCTGCATTAGCTTGTCCAACTAGTTACATAGTGAATTACTCTATATATGTCTTTTTCTGGTTTGAACTGATTATCAACATTATAACAAGTAATATACTGTACCTTGCTTTTTCTAAGCTGTATGGTAGCCTTCAGCAAATTCCACAAACCTTTTCGTATAGAAAATATTTTCCAGAGTAATAGTAATTTTATATCAGCGCATTCCACAAATTCATCGAGTTTACTGTTTTCATTCACATTATACTAGTAATGAAGGGAGTGCATGTGAGCACAGTGGTATTTCTGTACAGTGCAGCAGGTCATTTTGAGGTGATTCTACCACCTGACACGTGGCAGGAAGTGCAGCACAATATTTACCACAATAATATGGCATGGGGTGTACTTACCAAAACTCTAAGAGACATGCTACATTCATTGACAGCAGTGGTTGTTTTTAAACTGAAATTTCAAAATTTAAACTCAATGCAGTTATTCCTCTACCTGACATTATGAAACACAAATATGGAAATTAGTTGTCTTGCATGTTTTGTATAATTTTCTAATTAATTTTGTCTTCTGCATTAATGGCAATATTCCATACTGTAATGGCAAATAGTCGTTTATCAGCTACTAAACTACTGACAGCTAAGGACCGTAAGATTATGGTTCAGTCATACCTGCCTCACAGCCATAGCAAGAGAGAAAGGTTATTTTATATAACCTATTTTTATGTATAAAACTTTAAAAAAGGTTTATATAGGAAAAATTGGCTACTACAGTCAACGAAATACAGATCAGACATATGGATAAAGAACTTTTTATCACCTGATCTCTGCTGTGGGCTTGATGTTTAACATACTCCTCTTGTCCATATCGAATGCTTTTTACTTTGAAGGTAACAATTGCCCTATCAGCTGTCAGTTCTGCTCTCTGTGAGATCACATGGACCTCATCCATGTAGTGGAATTTTTTCCATTAATGCAGTAAAGTTCAATTATTTATAAATCACAGCTATTTTAGCTGAGGCTGTCTAAGCAGAAAGCCAGATGTTGAATTCTTCCTTTACAATCTCATGTAGGACCTGACACAAGTGTTCAGGAATGTGTAACACTGGTAGACCTCTAGCCTGACTAGGTTCCCTACCTGAACATTTCTACTCCTTCATCCTCACCACTTCATTCTACCCACAACATGACAGCAGTCTGTTATTCATCATTGAATCATGTAACAGAAACGTCAAAATTAAAATGTATTACCATTGCCCAACCCCAGTGGCTAAATTGTTGTTCCTGTTTTTAACATACTGTAGAGTATGATTTAATGAAAGCATACATCTTGTCATTACAAGAAATACATTTTGTGCAATCATATTACATTTAATGTTATCATCAGTGGAAGCTCCAAGTTAAAAAGGACGGGGATGAGGCTAAGAAAATATGTGTGAATTTCATGACACTCAACTCCCACTCACACCTTAAAATAGTTAAAATTTCCAATCAGAGCAGTGTTGTGTCAGTACTGGATTAATTAATATCATTTTAGATCAATTAATATTTTTTATTTTTTTACAAGAACAGCCTTGTTGAATAATCCATTGAATAATCTTCATGTGCTCTTTTTTAAAGAATACTTTCCTAAAGAACATACAGGTCATTACTGCATTGTTTAATATGACAGATCTCTGATGGAGAGACCAGTGTGCATAGTTCGAGGACTACATAGATGACTTGCATGTGACAATGGGATTTAATGTTTTTGGGAATTATTAACTAAAATAGGTGTAGCATAGGCTTAATAGGTTTATTTAGTTAGTTATTTAGATCTGTTTCATTACAAACTGATCGGTAATGGAGAATGCATAACAAGGATGCAGAACAAGTTTGGAATATCATTTACACACTATCCCTCACATAATTCATGGACCAGTCCTCTCTATGTGTGTGCACACATACATACATACATACACACACACACACATATATATACACACTGTATATTATATATGGACATATATATACAGTGTGCATATATATATGTGACACCTTATATATATATATATATATATATATATATATATATATATATATATATATATATATATATGGGAAAAATGGAATATAGAATAGAATATAATTAAATATGTATGATTAGAAAAGTAGAAACCCTTGCCAGAGCTCAATGAATACTGACACAGCTGCAAGTTTCCCTCAGACAAAAGATTCCTACATCATTAACCCAACAGGTGCCTGCATAACTCACAAAGGGAATTGGCATATGGAGTAATCAACTGACCTTATCAGTGGCTGATGTAGAGCAACCAAGGAGCCGTGCACAGTCACAGAGATGACTGACAGGTGAAAGTAATCAAACATGACGTTGACATGTTGATGGACACCGCGGTACAGGTTAAAGTGCAATCGAAGGGTGCGGCTACTGATCATTGGCATGGAGCTTAGATCCTCTGGCCTGGGCATATACAGAGAGACAGTATGGGATTGTTGCAGCCTCCAGTGCAATGAATTGAAACAATTAAAGCAGTTACACCAGTAGACTAATCACAAACTACCATCTGAACATTTGAAGAAAACATTATTTCACATCTAGTACCACTTTAGTTACCACAATAACATGCACAGAGAAAGAACAACTGCTGGTCATAATACTCATAAGGCTGTAGTATAGCAAGCTATGCTAAAGGAAAGTACTGTGTATGCCTTTTCCAGATCATTTTCATAGGCCAAGTTTATGATGTAAAGATAAGAATACAACTAAAATATTATTAAAATAAGGTCATTAGGTATGATACTGAATGATACAACAAATAATAATTAATAAATAATAAACATTCTTCTCTAAAAGGTCACAACTATCATGTCAAAGGCATCAATATTTACTAATTTACTATGAGATTTTCCCAGCAAGTATGACCTCTCCTCTGGATACATACGAATAATCCCCATCTGTGAAGTGCAAATCTAAAGAAAGCTGAAAGTCCATTTCATTGAGCAAATGTTCAACCTGCAACACAGAACATTGACACAAACACATCAGTAACAACTAGCTGTATAAATGGAGAAGGCATGTGGCAGTGTGACTATGGATGTATCCACCGTAAGCAGTATGTTTGCATGTTCTCCTGTTTAGTACAGATCGACTCAGACAATTTTTCTGAAGACCTGTGAGAGGTAAGTAAGAGGTAAGTTGCTTGCAAAATGCAAAATAACAATCCAAGCTAGGTGTCCAAGTTGTAAAAACTGGAAAGGAAACCATAGCGAGCTACAGACTCAGACAACTAGGTAGTTAGTTCTATAACTGACAATAAGGGTAGACAGGTATATGTTATATACTTGCCAGCATGTTTGTCCAAATATTGCCTTAGCTGGAGTAAATCCAGATCTAACACAAAAACAAGTTCATCTAGCAATGATCCACAACACTCTAAGCTGGGCATAGTATTTTAAGTCCATGACATCATGTGAATGTAACCTCAAAACTGCAGGAGCAGTAAGAGTTTAATTATTTTAGTGGGAAACAATAATCACAACCATAACCATAAGTAACCCTGATAGATAACAATGGTCTTGGCATGTTTTACATGCAGACTGATAATACAGTGTTACAAAAAATGTGACACCAATTCTCAAAAATTCTAGTGGTAGAGGTTATGAAATTTCATATGTCATGTGCTTGAAAAGAAAACCGGAGAAAACCAATTGAGACAACAACTGATTGAGATATGCATAGTAAATGAAAGCATATAATTATTCTGATATTGAAATCATGCATGTACATATGATACCTTCAGAATTGTAATGTAGCAGAGGTAATGGTGGAATGGGCACAAAAAGTCACACAGGGCTACGAGTCCTACCCTAACAAAAATAAAGAACTAAAATCTCTTTCCTTTTTCTATATTTCAGCACAGTGTTGAATGAAGATTGCTTATGCTTACCTTCTTTTCATCAAGTAGCAACTTTACTTTGAATATAGAGACATCATTGATAACAATTTCTTCATTCTTATAAAGGATCTGAAATGTTTTACTGCAGATGGTACCATTGTGGACTGTCGCAGAAGAAGCAAGATCTGACCCTGCAAAAAGAAAAAAAAAAAAAAAAAAAAAAGAACAACCAAAGACCATATCAAAGAGACCATATCAACTGCACTCATCCAGGTGAACTGGATCCCACAATCAGTATCAGTGCATGGGTATTGCATGTACCTTGCCCCACAGTCTGATGTTCATCAGTTGCTGTTGCGTTGGTGACAAACTTAAAATACATTATGTTGTGACTACAAAAAAAGAGAAACAGCAAAAAGAATGTTTGAGTAGATTTGGATTTTAATTTAATTAAAGAATTTAATAAAAAGAATATTTAAAGGTGTTAATACAGAAACAAAAGTCAACACTTCAATGAAAAACCTCACCAATAGATGAGTAACACTGTGCTAGTTAGCCAATTTATGAAATATGAAGGGGTCATAGCAATTCTTTTTAACCCTGTTCATATTACTCATTCATTATTTTGACTTCTAAAAACCAAAGAGGTGTGTCTAAAAACCAACCAGCATGTGTCTTTTGTCTTTTTATGACAGTCAATATTAATTGGATAATTAGCATTAATTTCAGGGCATGGTCACCATGGGGATGTGCATTCAACACACAAGAGTAGTGATTTATGTGCATAGGAAAAGAGGACATCACATGATAGTGGTTTCACTTTCTAAATGATACTTTTAAAAACCTAACCAGGACAAAACCTATGGCCAGGTATAGGTGAAGTGTCATGAATAGTATACCTGAACGATTCTGAATTTTAACCCCCCCCCCCCCCCCCCCCCAACACCAACACCACCGCCACCTTCCACAGAATGAGTTTTATTTCATATGTGAAGTTTCAAAGATTTGTCTCTGAAATTTCCTGTGCTCATATAATATAGTACACTAGATGAAAAATAATGCATCAAAAAATAAGCAAAATCAGCACTGCTGCGTCAGCAAGGAACCTACTGTATCTTGAGTGCTGGCTAAGTCTGGGTTCAAGCCCAGCCATGTCATCAGTCAAAAATGACCAAGAGACAACAGCAGCATAAAGAATGGCTCTGTTCTGCCTAGGACATGGGTACGTAGGTCGGTCAAAGTGTAGGGGGAATGTTAGTCTTCCTCACACGGGGTACCAGTTATGTAGGGGACATGCCTATCCCTACAGAGGCACCGGCCATTTTGCGAGGATAGTTAACATTCTTCAGTGAACATAATAATTACTAAAATGAGGTCTTTTAAGCCTATTAGAGCCCAGTTTGTCAATACAAAATTCAGACGAGATGACGATGTAATTAATAAAACAAGTTTATTTACACAATGCAGACAAACACTGATGAAACGACATAAACTAGAATATCTAAACAAACAGAACAGAAAATGAAGTAATGAATCAATCAGAGAAGGTTACTGTGAGACAGGACAAGACAGGAAGGGGAAACGTGATAATAAGGATGTGTGTGTTTCGGAGTGGTTATCAGCAGCTAAGTCAAACTACAGGAGATCATGAAGTGATAACCGTAGTCTGACATGCGCTGGCAAAACATAATTAGATGTGTGTCTAACCGTGAAAGTTACCTAACTTGACAAGTTTAGCTCAACTATTTGTCAATCTAAGTCAATCTAACCAGTCTCGTAATGGTAATTGTAACGGGGAAAAATTATCGTTGTACGAGTCGCGGATATGTCTAATCGCATCTCGTACAAGATCAAATCAGCTAAGCAATAAACGATGCCAGTATTAAATAATAATACTCATTGAGCTATTGAGGAGGGCCAGTCCATCAGACTTGAAGGGATGAAAGCTCATTTGTGGCAGGCCTACTGGGAGGCCGCAGTCCATTTTCCGTTGGAGGCTTCTGGGTTTGTCGCCCGAAGACAGATCCATTGCCTGACCATCATTGGGGAACAAATGCGGCGTCCAGGTCCATCACTAGAGGTCCGCTTATTCTGGCTTTCCTTGCCAGACACACATAAAAGAAGCGCTACATACTACCCGCAGCTAGGTCTTCTGGCATCCTTGCCAGGTACAAATTTCGTTGACACGGAATGACGAAGAGATCAGGTCATCTTCGCTGTCTTTTCGGCTCCAACCACTGCATCTGGGCATTTCGGTTTCTAAGGCTGTGTCATTCATTGTTGAAGGACTTGCTTCCAGAGCTGGTTATGGATTCATAACAGGTCGTACTGCAGAGTTGAGGATGAGTTCACGATGCATTGGCGGTGAGTTCAGGATAATTAAGTGCATCTGTTTCGGACTTCCCCCCCCTCCCAGAGCAAGGAGGGGTTCCGTAGCAGAGCTAGATGAGGTGTGATGCCATCTGCAACAGGGAGCCTGGGAGCCCGGGGACCCCCAGGGAACAGGGAGAACCGGGGAGCACTGCTTTTGCTGCACTTATATAGAGCCACTTCAATCGCTATAGTCCACATGGGAACACAGTTCGGTCACTGGTAGAAAACCTGCGCCTCTAATTGCCGCACCATCTGATTGGACGAGAGGAGCCCATGTAGATGCTATGTGACAAAGACCTGAGAATCTCCAGTGAACTGTGTGTGATCCCATAGGGGCTCACATTTCAGGTGTTAAGTGTCTCAGAGGTATTGCACGCATGGCTGTGCCAGGATGTTTGTGTTTATCTTAAACCAAGAGCAGTATCATGAAGCCTAACAATAAATGGCTTGATGTTCTTTTATGACCTGATAATCCGAAGATGCCAGAAGTAAGCATTGTAAGTAACTTGATTTTGGTTGTAGATATGTGTCCATATCTCCTACAAGAGTTTCCTTGTCTCACTGCTTTCTGACACCCTGAGATTTGTTAGATGCCTGCAAAACACTGAGATGATGTCTGTGGAGCAGCATATATCCTCAAATGAGCAGTGCCAAAAACAGCCACTGACTATATGCTATTGCATTAGAAGACTGACATCCTCTCATTTCAAGACTCCTGCATGAATGCAGACATTGTCATGTTGAGACAAGTCTAATGTACAATTTACAGTTCTAACCACGGCTTCATGAAGCTGAGAAGTGAATGCAATCAGCCAATATACTTACATACCAACAAGACTATAAAACTCACGCAGCACTACAGTGAGCCAAATCCCTATTGTAGGATGGGTGCAGCTTCACTGACGTCGTATGGGCAACCTGTAGCAGGGTGATGAGTCACAGGGTGCTGGAGAGCAGCGAGATGGGCAACCGCTGCTGATATACCAGAATTATACCATACAAAACAGAACTACTATGGGCTGATGGTCACTGTCGGCTGATGACACAATCTGATCAGTCCTGGGCCATAGAGCTCAACTTGTACTCAAATGAAGTGCCTTAACCACTGAGCTACTGATGAGCCAAAAAAATGTATTTTAAAATACGAATGTTCATACTCTATAAAATGACTACATTTCCAAATATTCATTAACAAACCCCTAATTCTACTTGTGTTTTGGAATGGAGGTACGATGCTGTGATAAGTGCAATGGGATACCTAGAAATGCAATGCTATAATAAAGCACTGCTGCAGAGCGTGTCATTGTAGAGTACTGGAATCATGGCTTTGGGTCAGTAATTACCTTGGTGCATAACTCTTGAATAAGTCAACAAAGAGATCACAAGATTTTTAATCTTGTTCAACCAATGCCTCAGCTGTGATGTAATTAAGTCCACGTTATGGAGATATTTGTGGGGAACATGAGTAAATCTGAAGATTTTATCTGTTGGATGCTGCTCGAGGGATTAAGGTTACAGTAAATGTAATGATAACTCAACACATGTACTGCACAAGAAAACAACTGCAGGAAATTTTCTGATGAACCTGCTTCCCAGTTTATCACAAAAGTTATAATTAGATTTGTCTATTTCTGCCAGCAATGCCACAGATGCTGGAGGGAAAGCGGCACATTTTCACCACGTGCCTATACCGATTGGAAACTTTTAGATATTAAGTGACTGTTAAGTATTAAATGAACCTGACTTCACCCAGCCATAGATTTATGAAAAAAGCATTGCACTAGACCAAATTAAATGCATTTATAGAATGTAAACAGTCAATTGATTAACAGGCTTAAATGCAGTCTGCTGGACTACTTTTTAAATTTGAAATGGTCTAGTTACTTCTGAATCATCACTCAGCCAACTTGAGTGCATGTAAGATGCATTTAATCAAAATGCAAAATCAATTCAAGTCCTTAAACAAAAAATAGACATCAATTTTGCAAACATCAGCCCCCTCCCTTGATGCTAATGAATGTTTGTCCACATATCATTTTTGACCCCTAAAAACAAACCAAAGTGGGCTAAGAGTACCACTTCTTTAGAAAAGCGAAGAACTGTTCGACACCAGGAGGGGTGGTGCGAGAGCAAATAAAACTGCTTGTGCATCTCTGTAGGACATTTCTGTTATCTCCCACATGCTGTGGGTGTTGTTGTAAAGGCACAGCCAGCAGTGTATCAGAAGGGGAGAGGAAAGCCTGTGGCTCAGACTGCATGTGGTACTGCTCCACAAAAAGTAATTTTTCACATCATTTGGGATGACAGTCTTTTAGCTTGAAAAAGCCAACTGTTCTTACTTCTTTTTCTTTTTCTCATTCCATTTGATTTTTTGTTATTTAACTCCCCCTAGAGCTTTTCAACTACACTTCTGAAACCTGGCCATTACCTTCAACTAGTATGGGATTGTGTTGTTTTGAGTTTTGTGTCAATAGAAAAAATACTTTTTGAGATATTTTAGATTTTACATTGAAAAACTTCCCATTGGCAAACATAAATAGTATGTTTAGAACGCAAATTTTCTATCAGCTGATGTCACAAAAGGACTGCTATAGGTGCCACAGACACAAACTGTCTCTCGCGCAAAAGTTGCCTGCTAAAGCAGCCACAGATACAGACCATCTCTGCAGCAAAACTTCTAACTGGGGGCTGTCAACTCTTATTCATCTGGTGTGACTGTCACTCTGTAAGCCTCAATCTCATACTCCCTTACAAGATCTCACACCAGATCTGGAACTAGAACTGGACTAGTAAGCAAAATAACGTAGACATATCCATGACAAGCACATGCATGTCTATGTGAGACAGTCTCAAATTGAAAATCTCACTCCAGCCAGCTCACCAAAGTTGGCAACTCTCTTAACATTACATTCTCTTAGTACACGGTCTTATCCAGAGCAACTTCCAGAACAATTACATAAGTGTATTCATTCAATCTGAATCAGGGACATTGTCAGACCAGACTAACAACACTCCCTGATGAGGGAATTTGGGCATAAAACTATTCACGCTCTACCCTAGGTTAACTTGTGCAACTTGGCTAGACAAGGGAAGCCAAGTATACTAATATACATCAGTGTAGGGCTGCCGCGATAACTACAATATTGCAATACCGCGGTATTGACAAGACAACTGCAGGGGATGGCAAGCAACTGCACAACCGCATGTGCGCACAAGAAACTATTTTTTTTTGTTTTTGCTCAACCGAAATGGTTTCTCATGAGCGCAAGAAACTTCGATTTTTTTTTCTCATGTCCCCTATTTTTTTTTTTTTGTTCATGTCCCTTTAGGGGCTCCGTAGATTTGCAGAAAGATTTAGGCTAAACAATTTGCCTTATTTATTTTCGTTTGACAATTTATATCTAGCCTAGGCTATAGGCTAGGCTTAATCCTTTTTTTCATAAAGGACAAAAGGCGTGTAGCCTGCCTTGCGTTCTTATTGCATCTCGTTGCCCTACTGTGTTCTGCATTTAACAATAAACAAGTACCGTAAAACTTCCAATAACAGCCGAGCCTCCAATAAGCGCAGGCCTCTTATAATCACGCAACCCTTTCAGTGAAATAAACGCCTGCCTCAAATAAACTCCGTGGGAAAATTATATTTATTTTTCGTGACTACAAAACGAAAGAGCAGTGGGTTAAAATGCTTACAGCAGTCCTATTTATTTTTGTGGCTAAAAAATGAAATAACACAAACAAATAATTTTTTACATTAGGCTAAACGAGGTCATTTTAGTGAATTCAATTTGCCTTATGCGTGTTCATCTGTTCACGAATTAGATTAAACATAAACAAACAAAACAAGCTGTCTTTCAGATCATGGTAGCCTAAATTTCCAGTGATACTGCTATTCTTGTAGACTGTGCTCTCCCATCATAGGTTGCAATGACAATGTTTAACTAACTTTATTAGTGATTCCTGTTTGAGTTGCTACCGAAGAGCACTGTATATTGTTTGTTAAGTAGGCTACTTGGGGGAAAAAAAAACATGGAGAATTTTCCTGGTCAGTTCCGCTACCAATAACTTGCAGAAGCCTGAGGGCTTTAGGTGAAATAAAGGCAGCTCCCTTATTATCGCCGAGTTTATCCAATAAACGGTGAAGTTAAGTAATTAAAGTAATTAAAGCAAATAAACGCCTGGCGTTTATTGGAAGTTTTAAGGTATTTAAATTGTTTTAAAACTGTGTCATCTTTGTCATTTAAAAAGCAACAATATACCTAATTGCCTAATGCCTAACAATAAAGCGTATATATATATATATATACAGTGCTGGCCAAAAGTATTGGCACCCCTGCAATTCTGTCAGATAATGCTCAATTTCTCCCAGAAAATGATTGCAATTACAAATGTTTTGGTAGTAATATCTTCATTTATTTTGCTTGCAATAAAAAAACACAAAAGATTAAGAAAAAAAAGTCAAATCAAGTATCAATTTACACAAAACTCCAAAAATGGGCCGGACAAAAGTATTGGCACCCTTTGAAAAATCATGTGATGCTTCTCTAATTTGTGTAATTAACAGCACCTGTTACTTACCTGTGACACATAACAGGTGGTGGCAATCACTAAATCACACTTGCAGCCAGTTAAAATGGATTAAAGTTGACTCAACCTCTGTCCTGTGTCCTTGTGTGTACCACATTGAGTATGGAGAAAAGAAAGAAGACCAAAGAACTGTCTGAGGACTTGAGAAGCAAAATTGTGAGGAAGCATGGGCAATCTCAAGGCTACAAGTCCATCTCCAAAGACCTGAATGTTCCTGTGTCTACCGTGCGCAGTGTCATCAATAGGTTTAAAGCCCATGGCACTGTGGCTAACCTCCCTAGATGTGGACGGAAAAGAAAAATTGACGAGAGATTTCAACGAAAGATTGTGCGGATGGTGGATAAAGAACCTCGACTAACATCCAGACAAGTTCAAGCTGTCCTGCAGTCCGAGGGTACAACAGTGTCAACCCGTACTATCCGTCGGTGTCTGAATGAAAAGGGACTCTATGGTAGGATACCCAGGAAGACTCCACTTCTGACCCAGAGACATAAAAAAGCCAGGCTGGAGTTTGCTAAAACTTACCTGAGAAAGCCAAAAACATTTTGGAAGAATGTTCTCTGGTCAGATGAGACAAAAGTAGAGCTTTTTGGGAAAAGGCATCAACATAGAGTTTACAGGAAAAAAAACGAGGCCTTCAAAGAAAAGAACACGGTCCCCACAGTCAAACATGGCGGAGGTTCCCTGATGTTTTGGGGTTGCTTTGCTGCCTCTGGCACTGGACTGCTTGACCGTGTGCATGGCATTATGAAGTCTGAAGACTACCAACAAATTTTGCAGCGTAATGTAGGGCCCAGTGTGAGAAAGCTGGGTCTCCCTCAGAGGTCATGGGTCTTCCAGCAGGACAATGACCCAAAGCACACTTCAAAAAGCACTAGAAAATGGTTTGAGGGAAAGCACTGGAGACTTCTAAAGTGGCCAGCAATGAGTCCAGACCTGAATCCCATAGAACACTTGTGGAGAGATCTGAAAATGGCAGTTTGGAGAAGGCACCCTTCAAATCTCAGGGAGCTGGAGCAGTTTGCCAAAGAATGGTCTAAAATTCCAGCAGAGCATTGTAAGAAACTCATTGATGGATACCGGAAGCGGTTGTTCGCAGTTATTTTGTCCAAAGGTTGTGCTACCAAGTATTAGGCTGAGGGTGCCAATACTTTTGTCCGGTCCATTTTTGGAGTTTTGTGTAAAATGATAATTGATTTAATTTTTTTTTCATTGTCTTTTGTGTTTTTTCATTGCAAGCAAAATAAATGAAGATATTACTACCAAAACATTTGTAATTGCAATCATTTTCTGGGAGAAATTGAGCATTATCTGACAGAATTGCAGGGGTGCCAATACTTTTGGCCAGCACTGTATATAACACTAAAATCAGTATAAACAAAGTAATTTGCAAAAAAAAAAAATAAAATAAATAAAAATAAAAATAAATGGCAGTAATACCGGTGTTGAGCCACCCTAAATCACCGCAGGGGAAATTCCTTCACTGTGACAGCCCTACATCAGTCACTACATCACAGTATCCAAAACATATTGCAATACTACACATGAAATAAACAGCAAGTACTACAAGTAGCAGGTTTTAGGGGGCAGGGATTGAGGAACCGATATGCAGTCTGAAGAGCTGGCTCTTCAGTCTGCTTCAGAAGATGATTCTGCTGTCCTGACCCCCATGGGGAGATTATTCCACCACTAAAGGACCAGTACAGGCAGGGATCGTGTTCGAAAGGAGTGACCCTAACTGGATGGGATAGTCAGTTGCCCATGGTAATGACCATGCTTGGCTTTTTCAAGCGAACTTAAAGTTTGTCCTTACATTTTCATCTCTAGTTCTTATTGCAGATGCAAATCTGAAGTCAAATTATTTTTTATTCATCTTTCTTAGGTAGCATGTTTGTCTTTTTTCCTTTTGGGTGTCAGGAAAACCTACTGAGCACCCTGAGTCACCTGGCTTGAAACTGTCAGATATGGCCATTGTTCAGTTGGGAGAAATGCTGCAGTCTCTCAAAATAAAAATAAAACATCTTAAACAGAGCAATGAAAGGAACTGGGCACAGGCTTTATCAATGGAGACAGGAAAGGGGAAATGACAAGTTTGCTGCAGGGACTACGGACCTGCAGAAACTGACCTGCAGGGTGCAGAAGGCTGGCCTCAAGCTTGTGAGGGACTCGTGTTGGGACTTTCATGCTGGCGCGGATCTGATAAAACCTGCATACAAGATAAGTGAAAAAAACCCACATGGTATACTTCATGTAGAAAAGGGGGTGTGAGAAAAATGATGCTACAGCCACTGTCATCTGAAAGCAATAATGCACAGTAAGAACCTCCTACTACAGAAGTATCTTCCAAACGTGAAACCTTGATCTGTAGAATGAGTGAGTAGTGTCTGCATTCATGTAAGAGAAAAAAAAAAACAAAGTGAAGCAATCCAGTGACAAGTAAGGGGCAACTCTCTGCCTGCAAGCCAAAACACCACATTAACATCTACTGCTAGCTAGCTAATTTATTTGTTCTCAGACATAGCATGCTGGACATTTCTTCTTATCACTAACTAGCTAGAAAGTCATGATAGGAAGGGGGCTGTCCAACAATGGATGCTGTAACCATACATTAACTTTTATACATTATACAGCCATACAGGTTATACAGCCAAACAGACTTTCTAATCTCAACAGATCAAGGCAAAATCCTATGTCAGTGGTCATGGTGTTTGACTGAGATTTCCACAAATACATTTAAAATGATACCAAACAAAAGTGGTGGTGCATTGAATTGCAAGCCAAAGACTCAAATTAACATTTTTTTTGGTGCTACCTCCTTACATTTCCTCATTGTTAGCTAATGAGTTAACAATAAAGTGAACAGCAACTCTTCAGCTGTATTTAATGAGACTACTACTTGCTTAAAAAGATATGCTGGAACTGTGCCAATTTATCTTATAAACCTAAAAGTAAAATGAATTTGCAAAATTATGGCTGGGACTGTATTTCCTAGAATGTCTTTTATGTCCTGGAATGTCTCCTGGGTGTTTATGTAATACTTCCCTTAAATTAATTACAAAACCATCAGTAGTGAAAGAGCACATAAAAATCTCCATCACTTTATATACTCAATAACTGTTTGTTTGTTTTTAATATTGAGTCTTTTATGAAAAAGCTGTTTAATTTCCAATCTCAGCAAGTCACAACAGAGGGAACCTAAAAGATCTGTGTCACGACGGAGGCTGGGACACAAACGCGGACCATGGGGTTTTCAGGTTCCAAGCGATTTATTTCGAAACGACAGGACACTTGTATACCAGAAGCAGGCAGGGTCCAAAAACAGAAAGGCAATCCGGGGATGAGACCAGGGTCGGGAACTGGAGCAGGCAGGGTAGGGAACCTGGCAGGCAGGCAGGCAATCAGGCAGTCAAGTTCAGGCGGCAGGCAGGAGTGAGATCGGGGCACAGGCAAGATCCGAGAACGGGCAAGGCAACAAGCAGAAAATATGGCGGGTACGAAACAGGTAGGGAAACGCTGTAACGAACTAGCAAACAAGACAGAGACAAGCAGGGCAGATATAGGGCTGGGCAGTTGAGGGGGATGGGAAACAGGTGTGCGGGAATGCAGGAGAGGGCAAAAGGCGGGTGGAGACAGGGCAGGGAGCAGGGCAGGGCTATAACACAAGGAAAAACAAAAGCACATAGACCGGGGGAAAACGAAAAACACAACAGCTAGGGGGCGGGAGTACTGACAATTTGTCAGTCTACCTTTGGGTTTCTCCCCATCTAACTTAGTATTCCTACACACTTTTGCAATATAAATACCTATTTATTGTGTCTACACAAAAGTCACAAAAATAATGGGGTACATATTGTTAAAATACCATATCAATATTGTGTGTGTCATCCATCAGCATCCAGCACTACTTTTTCCTGTCACTGGACACAGATTGTTGTAATTTGTACTTTACGCTTCCTAATACTTGTATCTTCAACCCTCTAAGATCATGTGCTGTTGAGGCAGCTCCTTGGCCCTGATCATAAAAGGCTAATGTGTCATGTGTAAAATGAAAGGTGATCAAAATGATTTAAAAGAAGAAAACAAATACCTTTATTTCCACCTTTATTATGACACCTATACAGTAACATATTAATTAGTATCTGATTATTATTGTTATTTTTCTGATTATAAGATATTTTCTAAGACTTGGTGTGGCTAGCTCCTACTATCTTATAACTGATGAGGACAAGCTTGGCTGGACTAAGATGAAAAATCCAGCATCTCACCAGACTTACTTTAGTTGTTACTGATGCTGGATTTATTCAGGGCGTAGTTACGTAGCTACCTGTATCACTGTAAATACTAACTAGATAGCTCATTTCAGCTAGATTTCTCATTAGTGTTAGCTAGTTTGTGATCTAGCTACTTTTCTTGTGCAAGCTTCCTTTAGCTAGGTAGCTAAATTAGCTAGCTGTTGTAATTTGGCTACCTAACAATCTGCTTGCTAGCTAACATTAAATAGCTATTTACCTCCATTGTGTGAGGACAGCTTGTCAGAAGCTCTTCTTGAAATCGCAAAACCAGAATAAAATTTGTGGGGTAGTAGATAGAAGGTAACCAAGCGGTTGCAGCGGTTGCAGCAGTTACGTCACTCCCTGAGACCTGGTTAACTAGCGTTGTTGCCGACAGGCTAGGGGCAATTCGCCTTTAGCTCAACTGGCAATGATGCTGGCTGTAAGGAGTTGGCAGTGAGCAGTGAGAACTCAGGTTTGAAACTCGCTCGCTCGCTGACCCACGTAACATCCATGCAAATACACAACACAGTTTATACCCGTTACATATGCAATTATGAGTAAGCAACCCATTGACCTATCAGAGATTTAGGTAGCATATCAGAGCCATCATAAGCTAATATTCTACAAATATATCTGGTAGATGGTTTTACTGATATTTTATATCACTTTTTCACTGTGTATTTGACTGTTTAATGTCTGTTTAGCTGAGGCAACTAATTCTGTACATAACATGTATAATTACACTGTAAAGAAATAAACATTTCTGATGCAAAACTGGTCATGGAAAAGGTCTGGACATTGGTGGAATACCCTGAATATTTGCAAGATTGTAAACATTCTTTCCAAAAGTCTTGTAATAATGCCATTTCTCTCTACTCTGAAATTTGAACTGATCCAAAAAACACCAATGTGTGTGAGGAGGGAATGAAATATAGTGCCTTGAAAGGTAGTGCACTACGAAGCCCACAATGATTTAAAGTTGGTTCTTTTGTAAGGCTGATGTTGACTATTTGAGTACTTCAGAAATTTTGCAATATAATATGCAACTCACCCTCTCTGAAACAGGTCTACATTGTAGAACTTAAGGAGCTCCAGAGAAAACTCCACAGTTGCCTGGACTTCACTCATGTTGTGATTCAAGTGCAGAACTCAACAATGTTTATTAAGTCCTCTGCATACCTGCGGATAGAAAGTTTCATTGTTACACACGACTCATGACAGCTGACAAGATAAGCAGGAGTGCACCTCCCCAGACCTTCCCAGTGCTGGATACTGTTACAATATTTTCAATATTTTAAACAAAATCTGAATGGAAACAAATTCTGATTGAATTCCTTGTTTATTCCTGATGTATATTTTTTACAACTTCTTGTTAAAACTAGGTAAAATGTATTGTTTCAATTGTATATGATGGAATCTCTTGTTATAGAGTAACAAGAATATTAAAGTAGATGACAAACCTCTTTTAAAAGCAGATGCCCACATACAGACTGCTTTTCAGTGCAAGCCATGAGTCACAGCTAAACAGGATTGACCAAGTTTACTTGTTCACTGCTCTACTATGCAGACAAATTCATTATAACTCAAGTGCATGGGCATAAACTCCACAATCTGATCATTCATCTATATCCTCAAAAATATTTTCTAAGTAAGAGCACTATATCCTCAGACTCCCTCTTGCAACTAGCAGAATGGTGTATATTATGTAATGACTTCTACTATCAGCTGCACCCCTATAGTTTTGGTATCATCCCTGCTCTTAACCTCTTTGTATCCTCTTTTGCAAGTAACTGCAGGTAAGAGTGTCTATTAAATGACCAAATGTACATATAAACAGGGTGTGAAAGCACTGTTTTTATCTCCTGGATGTTTTTGGTTAATGAAGCCACTACCCTAACCAAACTAATTTCTTGAGGAAATTGACTGTTACAAACCGAATAGGGAGGAAAACAACACATAGTTATCTAGAATTACTTATCTAATTTATTTAGCCTCTTCCCTGAGTTGAGTTTACCTTGTGGGAATGGGAATACATGGCTAAATCAAATGTAAGCAGATGAGCAAATGGCTAAAAGTACTAACAATTACTGTGCAGTGAGTCAAAATCATTCAATGGCTGCAGCAAGAAAAGTTGTACTAAAAAGGAAGACTTGTGCAAAAAAGTATGAAAAGGAAGCTCAATAAAGGTTATACAAGAGGTTTCTTGTTAATATAAACTCAATCATTCTCATAAAGCAGGCTGTCTGACTTAAAACAATGTAGAAAGAACAGAACTGCCATTAATTATTCAGTAATTATTTACTACTCAGGCAGAGTAAAGAATCAATTTTACACAGAAAAACTATCTGGACAGATTCTAGATTCCAAGACCTGCCAACAACTGAGGAACTCTGGCATTGCAAATAATAATAAATTCATCTGTTCTTACAATACATATGTATTTTCTCATCATCACAATGTTAGGATAGAAATATGAAAAAAGTAATTTAATGTGTAAACTGTAAAATTTACAGTTCCTGACAGTTTGCATTTCTGCAAGGTTGTGACAACAATTATGACACAGACAACAATTTGTCATTCAAATTTGGTAAAGGCAGCTCTGAAATTTGGGGATTATATCTACCACCCCTCTTCACTATCAGAATCACACAAGTCACCTGTCGGTCTAAGCACACACAGCACAATGTCACCATCTATTGGTAGTTTGCAAACTGTCTAATTGCAATCTCCACTCTAGATGAATATACAGTATACCCTCCCACATGGCAGGGGTTAGGGGCTCAGCCCCTCCACGACGTGGAAAAACCGCATGCAAAGCAAGCACCTTCAGCAGGGGGCGCTGTGGGCGCTACATCGAATCAAGACATACTTAATATCATAGCCTAGCCTACCTTAATAATAATAACAAAGTTATTGTATGGGCACTCACCATTAACATACATGGTTGACATAACTCTGCTACTGAAGACTTTTCTGTACAGTAATCTTGAACTAAAATTAGGCTTACAAAGTGCATTCCAGCTTCTCCCATCTGGACGAAGGTTTATAGTCCCACAGTGCAGAACAAAGCGGTATAAAAATAGCTTTGTTCCAGCAGCCTGTTTAACTATTTATTTATTTATTTTAGCACTTTTATCATATTTATTATGCTGTCTACTGTCTGAGTTGTTTGTAAAAAGAGTGTCAAGATGTATGAACTCGTCCACTGCAAACCAAATCTACCTTGAACCTTGATATATTTTATGCATTTATGATTTACTAAACTTTTTTATGTTTTCTTTACTCTTCCTCTGCAATGCGCATTGTCTGCAGTGCTATGCGGTTAACACACAAGGCCGCAAAGTTCCCAGAAAATTCCCATTTAATTGTTTGTTGCCAACCTGCGAAAAATCGAAGCCGTGATGTGGAAAGCCGCGATGTGGGAGGGTCAACTGTAAACACTGATGTCACTGAAACAATATTGAATTCAATATTGTTATCAACAGTGAATCAATATTGAAATATTCCTATAAATTTTGATACTGTCATATTTAAACTGATCATACCAAAGCTGATGTCTGAGTTTTATTAACAAAAATTTGTTACTTAACAAATGACCAGATGTGACACCTGCCAAACTCTCCTATAATTCCCATTTAAATCAGAAAAACAGCTTCTTTACAAACAACCAAATGTGGATAGATTGTGTAATGAATGTCTAACATCGATCATGTCTGGGACCTCCAAATGCAAAACTGCAAAATGCCAAAAAAAGACAAACAGAACAGAACACAAGAAGAAAGGTGATAACGGATACCAGTGAACGATACCACACATGCAACTGATGTAGCTGCAAACAATAACGTTTTTAATAAAAATAATAACTATAATAATGTAAATGTGGTTTAATAGCAATTATTAGTTATTATAATTTCTCATTTTTCTTCATTTTTTATTTGCAATGATGCAGCTGGAACGTAACTAACCCACTTTTACAACTGTAATGCACATACATCTGTACTTCATAGAGTCCTGGCGAAAAGTTCCAAACCTATGTGCTTACCTACTGGTAGTCCTGTTTTTGGGCTGGTTGCTTCTCATCTTTTACAAGCCAATCACATTGGTTACTGAAACAAAAAAATCAGAAGTGAAATGAATGAGTGCAACAGCAGAAAACTGAAAAACTGAAAAAAAAAAACACAATATTGACCCTTGTTTCATGCATTTAATAAAGTTATGCAACACCCAATGCCCCTGTGTGAAAAGTAAATTCCCCCTCATCCTCAATAGCTGGTTATGCCACATTTAGCTGCAATGACTGCAGCCAGATGCTTCCTGTAGTAGTTGATTAGGCTCTCACAGTGCCACGGAGGAATTTTGGCCATCTCTTCCATACAGAACTATCTTAATTCAGTGACATTTGTGGGTTTTGAGAATGAACTGTTTGTTTCAGGTCTTGCCACAACATCTCAATCAAGTTTAGGTTTGGACTTTAACTAGGACATTCCAAAACTTGAAATTTGTTGCTTTTCAGTCATTCTGATGTAGGCTTGCTTGTCTGTTTTAGATCATTGTCTTGCTGCATGACACTGCCATGCTTCAGCTTCAGTTCACGGATGGATGGTCTGACATTCTCCTTTATAATTCTCTAGTACAGAACAGAATTAATTATTCCTTCAATAATGGCAAGTTGCCCAGGTCATAAGGCAGCAAATATCCCCAACCCATCACACTTCCACCACCATGTTTGACTGTTGGTGGTTCTTTTCATGGAATGCAGTGTTTGGTTCCTTCAAGACATAATGAGACCCATGTCATCTAAACACTCTCCTAATTTCTCTCAATTTGGAGATTATGGCTCTGACTGTTCAGTGGAGCCTCAGAGACTTGAAACTTTTGTAAGGCTGAAAGGCAACATTTCATCAACATTTTTCTGAGGTCTTCAGAAATATCTTTTGATGATGTGCCTCTGGAACTTCATTCTGATGGAAGGGTTAAAGTCAATGAGATTTATATTGGGTCGACCCAAATCAGGCTTGATTGTATTTAAACAACTGTGCCTAATTATCACTGTAAATGGATTGTTTTAATTTTTT
The DNA here is from genome assembly GCF_013368585.1 of Megalops cyprinoides. Taxonomy (NCBI): domain Eukaryota; kingdom Metazoa; phylum Chordata; class Actinopteri; order Elopiformes; family Megalopidae; genus Megalops; species Megalops cyprinoides. The sequence continues at coordinate 71,963,074 of NC_050583.1, forward strand.
CTCTCAGGCTGCCTTTACATAGTGCTAGAACAATGAAAAAAAAATAATTGTCAAAAATGTGAAAAAAGTGAGAAAATCTGAAAGGGGGGAAACACCTTTTTCAACAGTACTGTAGGTTGTACCTTCTAGCATGTGCAACTAGGGCTGTGCTATATGACGATATATATCGTGTGACGACAGAAAAATGTCTATCGTTTCATATTATGCTCTATCGTTTATTTCGTTGTGTCACAAATCACACACTTTACGGCAATATTTTTCGTCATTTGGACGATGCTTTGCGTTCTTCCACATGGCACGGATGCAGGCAGGAAAGTGAACGTGACACAGAACTATAGTGAAAAGTGTTTTCTATTTACTTTAAGTAGAAAAATAATCAAATATGAGTAAGTACTTTTAATTTGTCGAGTATATAATTCAAAATGTAATAAGAAATAGGCCTTTCCATGTGGTCATTTTATATAAACTATTTATTCATTGAATTTACAGAAAATGTGCTATATCGTAATATGTATCGTTATCGGGATATGAAATGACCTATATCAGGATATGAAATTTTGGTCATATTGCACAGCCATATGTGCAACGTCAACTTTGAGGTACAGTGTAGGCCCAAGACTAACATCAGCTGCCACTTCAGATTTTTTTCCACCATTCAATAACATTAGTGAATTATAACAAGTTTAAAAATTATTCCATGAATAAAAATGAATATCACCTCAGTAAACAAGATGCTAGAGTTTGGTAGTTAAATGGCATTTTCTTCCAACAATGCCATTTAGTTTTGGTTATCCACTTGTGATCACTGGAGCTGTGATCCCCCTCTCTAAGGAATTTCATTAACATTTATCAGTCTTGGCTAAACTAGTAAAAAGACATGGCAATCATTTTTCAAGATCAATCAATTCAAAATTACATAGAAGGCTGCTTACTTATTGTTATCTACTGAGCTAAAACTCACTGTCATAGTAAATACACAATAAATATTAACTATCAGCCAATGTAATAGTAATATTCACTTGTTGGCTTTACATCACTGCCCAACTGAAATGTTAAATTTGCTCTGAATTCTCACCTTCCCAATCTGGCAAGTCACTGGCCAGTTTTACTTAACCCAGGGATTGAGTCAACTGTTAATTTTGAACCCTGGAGAATATTCTGCTGTATTTAAAGAAAGTAAACATTCAAAATTTCATTGATAGACTAATGATTCAAATGTAAAATTCAATATGTCAAATAGAAACTTGGTTTTCTGTTTTATTTTTTATTTTTACTGGACTTTGACTGTTATCAGTAATCTAGTTATACACATGGTAGTACACTGTTTATTGGTGTGGTTGCCCAAAGTTAGTTTAGCACTTAAGTATGTTACTGACCTTGTGTAATATTTTTTGATAACAACTCTTAGCATAGTAACCTTGTGTAATACTTTTTGATAACTACTCTTAGCATAGCAATGCACTTGGAAGTCACTCTGGGTAAGAGTGTCTGCTACATGATGTAATGTAATATCTGCAAGGAAGCCAATCAGAGACGGCTGGTGTCAAGTTACTGCTCTATCTCAGGCTCCAGCGCCAGACACAGAGGGAGGGGGGAGCAACTCCAGTAGTTTGTGTGTATGGCCAATAATGCAGGCAGGCAACCACACACCACATTTTCTTCAGGAAGTGTACGCAAATCTATTTATTATTTATTCTTCTTCCAGCTCTGTGCCTAAACCGTTCCCGCCACAGATACCAAACCAATGCCAAATCGACTGGGTCACTCACCATTGTTGTGCTTGTACTTTTATGAATTTGTAGTTTCATAGTTTTAACAATATAAAAAAACGCTCTAATTTTACCCCATTCAAAAGTATAGGTGCGAACAGAGGACTTCACTTCCGCGTTTGAAAAATAGCTTTTTTTTTTTAAACTGCCGTATCTCCATGAATTCAAGTTCTACAGACATAAAATATACATCAAAATAGAGGAAAACTGCAGATTCTCACAAAACTTGGGTTCAGTGCTGTCATGAACGGTTATCAAATTATGAGCTGAAATAGTCATAGAGTTTAACTGCTGCTCTAAGTCACGTGTACACATTCCTTCCTGTCTAAGGGAGCTTGCATCTCGACATTTACATATCTTAAACGGAGCCAATCAGAGACAGCTTGGGAGAAGTTACTGCTCTGTCTCAGGCTCCAGCACCAGACACAGAGGGAGGGGGCAGGGAGACAGCAACTCCAATGCAAACAGGCAACCACGCATCACATTTTCTTCTGGAAATGCACAAAAATCTAGTTCAACCTATTCCTGCCTGGAAGGGTTGTGGAGAGAAAAGAGATTTAAAGGTCAAGAAAGAATACATACATTTTTGAAAATAGTCAGACACACCCTGATTTCAAGCAACACGCCCTCAGTTTGGGCAAATTCCACCTCAAACATGCATCTCCCACATAGGAGCTTCAATGACCCATGTCTGAATGTAACAGAGGTGCGCAACTTTCCATGTAAGCACTTAAGCTGGGTTTACGCCCTGCTATCTCAAATCTGAATCTGCCCCTGTGGCTTTAAGATGTCCAGCTGTCATACAACATGCACGTTCCAACACTACGTTTGTATACAGCAAAGTTTATGCTTTCGTGCTCCAGCTCACAGAAATGTGGGCTGCTACTATTATGGGCCTTGAATCAGTAGGCCTAGGCGTGGAAGCCCCTCTGCTGGGAGCCGACTCTTCCACCTTGGCACACCTGTACTGAGGAGAGAGATGTGGCTTATCAGGGTCACGCTATAACAACTGTCAAGTTACATGAATCAATTACATATGTTAAACTCAAATCACAACACATTATATCCAACCTGCAATGTATGCAATAATTAAATGTAAATGCATATTAGTTGAGGTTGATGCCCTATTTCCTGCTATTTAGACTGTCCCTTGTCTTGTACATCTTTGGTCAGCACAAAGTCTGGTCTAACAGTTCTAACTGTACAATGACAAACAAATAATCTTTAGCATCGTGCTGTTGGTGTATTTGCCTTTGCCTGTCTTTTACGAACAACATTATTAAATATAGCTGCAAGCAGCAATGAAGGGGCCAAGCACCTCAGGGCCACCAGGTAGACAATTAATGAGAGCAACCCCTGACCAAGACACCAACCCATCACAGGCTGAACAGACACACTGACACCCACTCTTACACTCACACCTATGGGCAATATAGCATGTCCAATTGACATTACCTGAATGTATTTGCATTGTGGTAGAAAAACCAGAATACCCAGAGGAAAGCCACATGAACACAGGGACAAGGTACAAACTGAATGCAGACGCACCCCGAACTTGAAACCTCCATGTTAGGCAGTACTGCTACCCCTTTGCACCACCGCACTGCCCCCCACTACATATATGTCAAGCTTAAACATAAGCAGTGCCATAAAATGCAGTGTGCCTTCTTGGGACATTGCAATGAGAAGTGCCAACGCTGTTGGAGGAGTGCAATTTTTGGGTATTTGAAAAAAATCCAAAATCATGGGAAAAATGGCAGAGAACATACCATATTAGCTGAATATAATAAAATGTCCCTGATTCGAAAAGGACCCCTCATTTTTAACACTTTTTTTTGGCAAAAGACTTTTCGAAGATCAAATCTTATTTATTTAAAGGAATCATTTCATTTGATACCACCAGGCTTCTAAATAGCTTCATACCCGATCATGAACACTCTTGCTCCCGCCAACTGAACCATTAATCCCCCCATAGGACCAGACAGACACTATTCTGCACTAGTGCAATCCATTTCATGCTGCACCTGGCACTTTTTGTACAGACAAAAAAAAAAGATCATTTATTGACAATACATGCTGCTAATCCCCCCCAACTACACCATAAAGACATGCCTCCATAGAGTCATGCTGCTATTCCCCTCCAAATGTTTACAAAACTGAGCGTATTATGGATATATGTTGTTTTAATTCTCTTTGTAATTTATATACACTGTTGATATAGGAGAAACCGCATTTCATTCTTGATTGTATGCAATCTGCATGATAAAATGACAATAAAGGAAATCTCAATCTGAAATCAATTTAATAAAATACACTGAATAAAACAAGGTACTCTGATATATTTTCTACATCTGTTAGATGAAATTACCACATTTAAATAAAAAATAAAAATAAACTAGTCTACTGGGATTTCTACTACCACTCAACAATCTCAGATAAATGGCTCCATCTGCTGTTCTTAATTATAATGACAAGTGTAGTCCTCCCATGTAAGACAACCCCACTTTTCAGATGTAATTTCTGAAGTAGGAAAAAACTAATATTCAGGCCAATATGGAAAGTCCAAGTGTTTCTTCAGCAGTGTTTAGTGTATTAGTTGTGGCAATAGGTCAAAATGTGCAGGAGATGTGCCTACTTTAAGTGCTACAAACTGATTGTATCTTAGCAGCCATGCCATTTGGACACTGAACTATGTGTTCATTTTCCAGTTAGGACCTGATATGTAATGATGTAATGACCTACAAAAAAATGGTTGCAATATCTGCTTTTCTTTGTGTGGTCTGTGCCTTGTGATGTCCATTAGAACAAAATGTCATTAAAAACTAAGTACAAGGACACATGGGTGTTTAAACCTGTTTTTCAGTATAGCATAAGTATCGACTTTTATGCCAATGAACAAAAGCATTGCAGAGATCTGGCCACTCTTCCTTTATGGTGACTTCACGGGTGAATTTGAGGGTACACTGCGGCCACATTGTTCAACCTGGCAACTATCCTTTAACAACTGTTAAAGACAATGGTCCAAAGAGGTAATACACAAAACCTCATTGTGCCATAACTCTAGGAGGATGTGGTTAAATGTGTTTTTGACAAAATCAAAGATGGATGAAACACAAAATGGCTGATGTGGAGGTTTCATAAGTTCCAAGATAGGATCCTCAACTTTGATGAAGCACAAGAAATTTAGTTGAGATATCTGCTTTTCTGCCAGAGTAATAGGTATTTTAATGATTTTTAATGGTATAGCGCCCCCAAAAGGCCAAATTTCATGAAACTTGGTGCATACCCAGTGTTGCTAATACCAACAAAGTGCACCAAGTTTGGAATCACTCCAACAAGGCATTGCTGAGATATGACTCACTTCCTGTTTTTGGTCAGAACCCTCTGTAGATGACACAGACCAAATTTGGTGGTGATAGGATCAACGGTCTAGGATTAGTTCGCAAAAGTAGGTTTTTTCGAAAAATTGAAAATATCTTTTTTTTTTTCAAAAATCCTTTACAGTGGATGTGTCTATTCAATTCATCATGACCCAGGGATTCAGCGGAAATAAGGATCACAACTCTAGGACAAACGGTTCAAAAGTAATAAGCAAAAATGTATTCTGAAATTTGGCCTGTTGGTGGTGCTACAGGGATTGATGGATTGACTCCAAATTTGGTGCCTGGATACCTTGGACTGTGCTCTGTGAGGGTGCCAGATTCCACCAACATCCACCTAGGGCTTCTCTGGCCTGCCATAGAAAACCATTGAAAAAATGATAATACCAAGATGGCCAAAAAACAAAATGGCCAACACACAGGTTTCATGCTTTCCCAGCTAGGGTCCTTCACTGTGATGATGCACAAGAAATTTGGTTGAAACATCTGCTTTGGTTCCAAAGCTATAGGCATTTGAATTTTGTTTTCTCTGTTTTTCTGGTATAGCGCCCCTATATGGCCAAATTTCATGAAACTTGGTGGGAACCCAATATTCCCCTGGCAATAAAGTATACCAATTTTGGCATGACTCCACCCAAGCATTGCTGACATATGGCTTACTTCCTGTTTTGGTGTCTTCGGCATGGATTGGACGACAGCGGCCACATTGTTTGCCCTAGCAAAATTCTTTGAATAACTTTTGGTCACACCGATCTGTAGATGATATGTACCAACTTTGGTTGTGATAGGATCAACAGCCTAGGACTAGTTTGCAAAAGTAGGTTTTTCAAAAAATTCAAAATGGCAGAAAATCCAATATGGCAGACTTTTCAATTCATCATGACCCAGGTATTCAGAGAAAAAAAGATCACAACTCTAGGACAAACGGTTAAAAAGTTATAAGCAAAAATGTATTCTGAAATTTGGCCTGTTGGTGGCGCTACAGATATGGATGGATTGACCTCATATTTGAGGCCTGGGTACCTTGGACTGTCTTCTATCAATGTGCCAAATTTCATAAAAATCCACCAAGGGGTTCTATGGGCTGCCATAGACTCCCAGAGGAGAAAGTATAATAATAGTGAAAAATTCTAACAAGTACAATAGGTGCCTAGCACCTTCGGTGCTTGGCCCCTAATTATTGTTACTATTGACCTATTACTATTCTACTACTATACCTACTACTATTCTACTTACCTGAAGATGACTGAAGACAATTGTGGTTAAACAGCACACAACCCATCGAGTAGTACTGTAGCCACACTGCAGTTCTCTGTTCACTGCCGAGTAGTGCCCTAATGGGTCATAAAATGTGTTTTCGTTGAGGGTCCATAACTTTTCAATTATTATGGTCTTTTATCCAAATTTTGGATAAAGTTTTTTTTGAGTTTTTTTCCTGACACCATCTTGCTGTTCTGGCCTTTGCCAAGTCCAAGACAATGCAAGCAATTACTCATTCATCACAAGATGATATTTAGGTTTAGGAAGGTAGGAGGTGAGCAAAACAAAGCAGAACATGCATTATGTAAGGGGTGTGTCAGGCAGTGTGTCACGTTTTCACAAGTGGAAACTTCTACAGTTCATTTGGCTATACTGAGCACTTCAGCAAAGCAACGGTGTGCCTTGCCTATGGGCCAGCTGCCTTCATTTATGCAATTCCCTAGCCATGAAAATGTACATTTCATGAAAGGTTTTCAATCAATCACAGGTAATCCTCCACATTATATTCTACATTACTTTCATTCTTTTCAGCACATTAAATAATTAATGTGAAAACAATAGGGAACGTTTGCATTAAAAAGTTGCCTGGCAGCTTACCATGGCATGAATTTTATACATTGTTTCCTGAGTTGCAGCTGTGCAAATAATCTGTAAAAGGGTTAAGGGAAATTCATATTGTCATCTGACACAGGTAGGCCCATAGAAAACCGTAGACAAAGAACACTAATGTTACAGGAAGTACATATCATATCAATAGCACCTCAGCGGTAATACCCGACATAAACAATTACATTTTACAATGTCTGAGTCAGTGGCAGGCCCAGGTAGTCCGCTGAAGAGGCCGCTGTTTATTATGCAATATCAGCTGCATATTTGCCTTTGTGCAATGTTCAGTAATTGATTCTAATGAATCGAGTTATGCCAATAATAGAATCAGAACTTTTTAAATACATTTGTTAATTAAATAAAAAATGTATCACTTCTAACAGTGTTCTTGTATTTGGTCCTGATTTGGATACCAACTGGATTACATCTGATGGCCACTGGCTTAGACCTACATTGAATTACACTACATTACATTCATTTAGCAGACGCTCTTACGCAGAGCAACTTCCATCAGAAGAGAAAAGAAGCGTATCCATCCAAGTTATATAAGAAACAGCATTAGACCAAACTAACAACACTCCAAGACCAGCCAGTACATGTGAAACACATTCAAGCAAAACTACAATCTTTCTCCGTCTCCCAATACAGCTAAATCTGTTTAGAGACAATTGATGGTTGCTCGACAGACATTGCTGTGATATCACCAGCTTTCCACTGTTGCTACACAAAAAAGGAACGTCAAGCACCAATGCTGAGATATGTGGTGTCACCCTCTTGGGATGGGCTGAAAATGCACCTGACATTTGGACACTAACTTATTATTTATTTTGGAATCACTGATATTATTCTCAACAGTATCTTTTGCTAGCTAAGAGATACAGATAAATTAGGGTGACATTACCAAAGGTCAGACAGGATGGGGCAGCGAGCTAGCTGCCTAGCTAGTTGGATAATGATATAGACTTATGGAAATGAAATCATTTTGCTGATAATTGTTGGACAGATTAACACAATTAACTGGTGGCTAGACTGACTGAGACAGATGAACAACAATGTTGACCTGCAACCTAGCTAGTTAGCTAACATTAACATTTAGTCAATGGAAACTGCTGCCCTATCGTTTCCTTTCTGACTTGTCAACACGCACAAGTATCAAATAATATAGCTGACAAGTTTCTCCACAACTTTGCTTTGAGAGCCTGACAATATCACTCATGTTGCCAGAGGACAAGATCATCTTAGTAACTGCGAATGGCGTATCTGTGGTGACGGCACACCAGTGCCCTCAATAAGAGAATCAATATTACATTACATTACTTCATTTAGCAGCCACTCTTACCCAGAGTGATACAGCCGTCAACTTTTTCACAATTTGTTTCCTCTCAAGTACAAGTACTGACAGGTTGATTCAGTCTTTTTTAAACTACCTGTCAAATTATTATCTGATTGTACCTCCCCATTTGTCTAAGCTTATGGACTAATTAGCACACAATATGGCATGCTGAATTCAGACCAGCTACAACCACACACAAAGCAGACATTCATTAAATTTTGTTTGCAAATTTTTCACACACATACACATATATATATATATACATACATACACTCAGTGACCACTTTATTAGGTACGCCTGTACACCTGCTCATTGATGCAAATATCTAATCAGCCAATCATTTGGCAGCACCTCAATGCATAAAAATCACAAAGACATAGTTAGTAGGTTCAGTTGCTGTTCAGACCAAACATCAGAATGGGTAGGGAATCTGATTTAAGTGACTTTGACAGTGGGATGATTGTTGGTGCCAGACGGGGTGGTTTGAGTATCTCAGAAACTGCTGATCTCCTGGGATTTTCACACACAACAGTCTCTAGAGTGTATAGAGAATGGTGCGAAAAACAAAAAACATCCAGTGAGCGACAGTTCTGCGGGCAAAAACACCTTGTTAATGACAGAGGTCAAAGGACAATGGCCAGACTGGTCCAAGCTGACAGGAAGGCAACAGTAAACCAAATAACCACACGTTAAGTGCTATTCAGAAAAGCATTTCTGAACATATAACACATCGAACATTGAGGTGGATGGGCTACAGCATCAGAAGACCCCTCCGGGTACCACTCCTGTCAGCTAAGAACAGGAAACTGAGGCTACAGTGGGCACAGGCTCACCAAAACTGGACGGTAGATGATTGGAAAAACATCGCCTGGTCTGACAAATCTTGACTGCTGCTGCGACATGCAGATGGTAGGGTCAGAATTTGGCATAAACAACATGAATCCATGGATCCATCATGCCTTGTGTCAACGGTTCAGGGTGGAGGTGGTGGTGTAATGGTGTGGGGAACGTTTTTCTGGCACACATTAGGCACTTAAATACCAACTGAGCATCGTTTAAATGCCACAGCTTACCTGAGTATTGTTGCTGACCATGTGCATCCCTTTATGACCACTGTCAGGATCGGATATCGGGACACAAACGCGGACCACCGGGTAAACGGAACCAAGCGTTTAATCTCAATCAGCAGGCAGTTCGTAGTACAGGGACAGGCAGGGTTCAAAAACACGGGGAAGCAGTCCGGGGGCAGATCCAGGATCGGAAGTCGGGGCGGGCAGAGTCGGGAACCAGGCAGGCGAATGGCGTCAAACGGATCCAAGTCGGCAGGCAGAAACGAAGTTGGGAATCAGGCAGGAAAGGGCAACAGCAAACGACTCAAGGGAACTAATGCAGGGACGAGACAGGAAGAACTCACTGAAACAAACTAGCAACAAGACAGAGACACGCAGGGAAGATATAGGGCAGAGGTAACGAGCAATGGGATGCAGGTGAGCAGACAGGCAGGTGCCGGTAATGAGGGGATCAGGTGGGCGTAGACCAGGCAGGGAGCGGGGCGGGGCTGGAACACAGGGGAAACAAAAACACAGGTATGGGGAAAAAACAAAAAAAAAAACGCGGCTTAAGGGGGCGGAGCCCTGACAACCACGGTCTACCCATCTTCTAATGGCTACTTCCAGCAAGATAACACGCCATGCCACAAAGCACACATCATCTCAAACTGGTTCCAGGAACATGACATTGAGTTCAGTGTACTCCAATGGCCTCCACAGTCATCAGATCTCAGTCCAATAGAGCACCTTTGGGATGCAGTGGAACGGGATATTCGCAGCATGAATGTGCGGCCGACAACTCTGCAGCAACTGCATGATGTTATCATGTCAGCATGGAGCAGAATCTCTAAGGAACGTTTCCAGCACCTTGTTGAATCCATGCCATGTATATATATATACACACACACACATAACATATATAGTGGGTCTAAAACACACAAATTTCTTGTTTTTGGTGTTTTAAAGACTGAAACCAAGACAAATGAAGTCTGACTTATGTTAACCTTATTTACATACTGTAATCAACAATATCTAAGTGAAAATGAAATGTCTAAAAAATTCTGAATGTCTTGATTGCATATGTCTGCACGCCCTTAAATTAATGCTAGGTGGAAGCGTCTTTTGCTTTGATAACTGCAGTGAGACTGTTTGGATAAGTCTCCACCAACTTCTCACTTCTAGATGCTAATTTCTCCTATTCTTCTTTGCAGTAGTTTTAGTTCACAGCCCTCTTCAGGTAAGTCCAAAGATGATCAATGGGGGGTCAGGGTTCTATGACTGGGCCATTTCAGGGCTCTGACTAATCTTCCTTTTTTCAGCCATTCCATTGTGGATTTGGCTGTGTGCTTTGGGTCACTGTCATACTGAAAGGTGAAAATGTTCCCCATCTTCAGCTTTTTTTGTAGAGAGTAGCAGGGTTTTTTCTAAAATCTTTTCCTATTTTGCACTATTCATTTATTTAACCTTTACTTATCCAAGTGAATCCCATTGAGACAGAGATTTTTCAAGACAGACCTGATGCACATAAAATAAAAATAAAAACAAAATAAAAACATTCATGGACAAATAATCTCAAAAGAATTTACAATATGAATTAGTTAACAAATGACAATAGAAAAATGCAATATTGTGATGAAATGACACTTAAAGGAAATTTAAAACACATAAAATGCCAAATTAAAAGCACCAGCCATTTATCTATTCAATTCAATTCAATTCAATTTTATATGTATAGCACTTTTTACAACACAAGTTGTCACAAAGCAGCTTTACGACCCCCTGAGAGCAAGCCTAAGGCAACAGTGGCAAGGAAAAACTCCCTAAATTAACAGGAAGAAACCTTGAGCAGAACCCAATTCAGAGGGGGAACCCATCTGCTTCTGGCCGGCACTGGGCAAATAGAATTAGAGAGAGACTTAAAGTTGTACAATGTACTTTAAGACATTTGAGTTTGACAGACAGCAGTAATTAACAACAGAGTATTATAAAATATATTCTATAATGTCTGGTTCTTATCTTTATTTTCCCCTCCATCCTCACCAAAGCTCCTGTCCCTGCTTCAGAGAAACAGCCCCATAGCATGATGCTGCTACCACCATGCTTGACAGTAGGGACTATGTTCTTAGGTTCATGGGCTGTGTTGGCTTTGCATCAAACATATTGTTTGGAATTAAGTACATGGGCACACACATCTTACGATGGAAGCAATTCATAGGCTCCACACAAAAGATAACACACCAAGGTAATGCTATTTATTCAGACATTGTTACTTCATATAATTATTTTCAAATTATTCCTCTTTGTTCATGTTTCAAAATAAAAGCGCATGTGGGTTTATAATGTACATGGTCTGGCTGGGTGGGGGGGCATATATCTCAAGCTCAAACTTAAGTTTTTCCTTTGGAGTCTGAAATGAGGTCTGAAACAAATTCTGAAAATGCAGTTACAACTGAACACACTGATAAATCATCACTTAACTACAGACCCACCCTACCTCATGACTCAAGTTTTCCATCCACTGTTTCAAGTACTGCACAATGCCTGTTGGCTTGTCATCCTAGCAAACTGCATTACACTTTGTTCACTTAAGCTCATACAGAAATATGTTGACATGTTGTAACATTTTCATGTAAGTTGTTCTAACATGCAAACTCTGCCACATAGAAATTAGTGGCGCTTCAGGTCTTTAAACCAACCTCCACTTGACTGCAAGCTAAAGCTAACAGCGACCAAAGAAGCAAGACTTTGAATAGCAACCATGTTGACAGGACCTTTGAAGTAAGTTTCAGGACTGTTAGCTGTTTATGACACACAATGAAAACAATACAATTATTCAAATGTAACCAAAAATTTTACTAACCTCACTGTGTTTCTTAAATTGCAAGTAAAATCTTGCAATTAAATGGCAAGACTGAGGTGTTGATTTTTGTAGAGGTTTCGTGTAGGTTTGTGGTGTTGCCTTCTTTGGCATGTACACACTTGGTAGTACCATCTACAAATTGATTCCTTGTGCAATTACAATTATTATGCTGAAAGCACTCCTGTTCAATTATTCTTTTTTATCCTCACATTAAAATATATTCAATGCAACCATAAGATGAGTCATTCATTTGGCAACTGGCAGCCAAAACCTCAAAAGCATAACTATTTGTGAGTACGCCAACCCACATATTCAGACTGGGGAACAGGCATTATAAAATACATTCAGCTCATAGTATGATTTGTTTCACGATACACAATTATCTTAAAATGAGATTGCCCTGAGAGATAATGCTGAGGGGAATAAAAAAGCTTTCTTTTCTTGCATTTATTAACATATCAAACCCTTGCCATGCCAGTATTCATGATATTCCACAGGTTTCAGTGCTGTATCACTACTATAAAACAGATTAGTAACTAGCTGAAGGTAAGGTTAGCTACATAAGGAAGAGAGACTGCTTTTAATAACCTGTATGGAATAACCATGCCAATGAAAGCAGCACCTAGCTTGTTATGACAATATTGTTATTGTAATGTTCCTAACATTGCTAACTGCTGGCTTCGCTAGCTAGCCAGCAAATGAGCTAGCTCATTAACTGGCCCCTGAGACATCTTTGTTTATTTCATATTATTTGTACACAGTAAAGTTCAGTTGCTGGCTTACTAAAATAACTGTTGACTTCTCTATAGAGATGTTAAACATTTTCATTTTCAATAGCTTATCTTACCTCTTATATTAGTGATGTGGAATGGATCAGTTACAGTTTTTTTTTTTTTTTTTGTAAATAAGCAACAATGAGGATTCAAAGTTAACTTTTTGGTCCAAAAGCCAGGGTGGCTGGTAGATGAAAAAAAATCACCAGCCAGTTGGATTTTTCACAAATAATTTATTTCACTTTTAAAAACTACTAAAATTATACACAGCTGTTGTGCAACATCACAAATACTTTATTTATTTCAATTTATCTTAAATTCAAAAACAGATAAATTTAATTCAAATTGAGCACTTCTAATTGAACTTCTGCATCAGACAACATGCATCTGCATCAGTTGTCATTAAACAGTAAATTAAAAAAAAAACTCAGATGCATGAACATGTTCAGGTATACTTTTCATTTAATCTATCAACATTAAGTCATTCCTTTATTAGATGCCTATTTTTGATTCATTCTCATTATTCATTAACTCACTGATAATTCACATTAACCTTTCTTTATGTAGTAGTTTAATAAACCATAACTGTGTCTGACAATCTGGCAATCTAAAATTCCTCAAGCTTTCTCTGATTAACCAACTGCAAAGGAATTCATCAAATGCAAGATATTACAGAGAAAATCAAGGTACATTTTAATGGGGCCCTATGAGGCACACATCTGTATGGAAACATTAGCTTTGTACATTATTCGCTAGGGTCTAGCTAGCTACCTAGCCGGCAAAATAACATTACAGCTACAGCTGTCAGCTAAAACACAGCAGTGTTTGCTACTACCACTAGCTAGTTAGTTAGCTAGCCAGGCAGACATTCACTGACTACTCCTTCTCACACTCTAAGCACACTTCTCAAGAACCCTAAGCTGGTCTCTTCCTTTGTGATACTTGTCATGTTGCTCCTCGTCAGTTTGCTGCTCAGGTTCACGTTTCTTAAGAGGCTTAACATGTGTCTTAATGTGTCTTCACATTTTCAAAATGATAGTAGATATATGTGATGTGATAGATACAGTAAAGCAGTGTTTCTCAACCCTGTCCTGGAGGACCCCCTGCCCTGCATGTTTTAGATCTCTCCCTGCTCCAACACAGCTGATTCAAATGATCAACTCATTATGAGCTCCTGAAGCTGCTTAATAACAAACTGATCATTTGAATCAGCTGTGTTGGAGCAGGGAGAGATCTAAAACATGCAGGGCAGAGGGTCCTCCAGGAGAGGGTTGAGAAACACTGCAGTAAAGGGTAGGTAACTACCTCTCAGGCTTAAACCAGCAAGTCAGTTATTTGATCGAACTAAATCTTCCCGTAGAAGAATTCTCATTGTTTTTGGCAATACTGTCATACATAGTTTGTGATCAGAGAACAAGAGACTGTACGGAGATGACCAACACAAGATTTCACAACTGGAAAATGACAGAGTGGTCTTCACACTTCACACTGACAGCCTACAGTTACAAAAAGGAGTAAGACCGAAAGGGCCATGTAGTTTGGCATCTTAAGGGTTCTTTCACTAACATAGTAGGCCATGATCATTTTAATTCTTTATTTATGCAAAAAAAAAAAAAAAAAAAAAACCTGCCTGAGTGGCTAGTGATCCTGCAACTTTAACCCACCAAAGAGAAAATCACCCAACTTAGTGGGCTGGCAGGTGTAAATTTCAGACCCTGTGATATCAAAACAATCTATCAAAATTCCATTTACCGTCAATATTTCAGTGAATATTGTGATGACTGGATTGTAAACTGACCCATGGATAGTAAGTGAATTTTATAAAGTACATTTTGTCACAGTACTGCTGAAGAATATGGACAGAACAAGCAGGTGTAAAGCAAGGGAAAATGCCACTGCCATGAATTTTTGGGGAAAAGGTGTGTATTACATTATAGCCACTTTTAATCTAAGTCACAGGGTAACTTGATTTTGCTGCATTTCCTCAAGACCATAGAACATTTTGTCATTTTCAGATTTCCCAAAATTCAGTATTATGATAAATTGCCACATGACTAGCAGTGAAGCACAAATATTTGTTCATTCAAGTGGTTGGATACTTATTACATGGCTGCAGAGTCCAGGAAACAAGATATAATGCCATCATGTCTTTTGGATGTACTGTATTGTAAATATAGCATATCAGTACTGTACCTCAGTTATCCACTGTTTTGCAATGAGCACAAACATGTCCAAGCACATATTATTGTTATCCTTTACCTCTCTCTACAATAGTAAAGATGGCAGTTATTAAGTGAAGGTGTGTTTTCCATCACACGTTAAAGATAACTCAGTCAGACATTCAGTATGTTCAGAACCAGGGGGCTGGATGCACTGACTTCCACACCAGTAGATGTCACTGTAGCGTGGAAGGTTTGAGCAACTCTTTGGACACTGAATACGTTTTGAAATGCTTCACTGTGACAAAAGGAATCACATCTAGTCCTTAGGAGATGTAGCCCATTTTTAATCTATATAGAACCACTTCTATTTTTTTCTAAGCAAGTGCCTTAACAATGTGTACCTTCTTGTATGAGAGTGTAAGGGGGTGATTGGGCAGTTTAGCATTATCGATGAATATGCCAAGCCAAGACTGTCTTTTAAAGGTGATACAGGTTGGCTATTATTCAGATCAACTGACCATATTTAAACAGATGGCAATGAACAGAAGCAGCATCAAATTAACAGCTACATTAAATATTACACAGATACTAAAATGTGACCAAAATGAACAAATTCCTAGAACCAATAACAACATAAAGTAATACTAGTAATGACTTTTAAACAATGCCCTATCAATACAACACTCAAAGTTAGCAAATTCAGTTTCCTGTGGAGATGGATGAATGCATTCACCAGCAGTTCAGGGAAAGGCGATCTGATGGAGCAGTGCACCAACTGCACAAGCATAACTAATACAACTAACAACATCACTTTTACTGTACAACATGAATCACATGAAATGTTATCTTACGTGCAGACAAAGTTGTGACAAATATTAACATTCAATATGCACACTGCACAGAAGATTAAAGGTGTGAAGATTCATTACCCATGCAAATCGTTTCTAGACATTTTGGCTTGAAAAGGTATTCAAAACGAAGTTATATATTATAGGGAAGAAACTGTAATCATGAATGACACCTCTTTGAACTTCGAATAACAGGCTACTAAGTTTGCTAAATCTTGCTCAGAAGTCTCGCATCCTTTTATCAAATGATGCTGGTATGGTAAATGGTCAACATCACCATGGTTCAAAAGCAAGTTGAATCTCATACGATGAGTGACAGACTTCCTATCTAGCCAGTTGCTTTATTACCGTTTCTGTAATCGGTAGAAAATTAAGCAATGCCAATGAAATGCGTTTTCTTCGAGTTATTCTTCAACTAATAGCTAGTTATCACAAATGGATCTAGTGTAACATGTAACTATGGGAACATGAAAATAATTGGATAAGGTAATTCAATGACATACACTTGCTAGGTACCTCGTACAAAAAATAGCGCATGTAATTGCATGTTGTTGTAACTGCACGGCTTGTTTTCCTTATCGCAAAAAATTAAATGCACTTACTATATCGGGTGACGTTAAGTTGCACTAATGAAAGTGTTTAAATAATAAGTGCAGCTTTATTTAGCTTGTTAGCTAATTAGCTGACTAGATCCACTTCTCCCTTTGTCGCTACACAGCTACCAAACCAACCTTGCAGATAACCTATGTAAGTCGCTTTGGATAAAAGCGTCTGCTAAATGAATAAATGTAAATGTAAACTGGTTTACATGGAAATTGCTATATTATTTAGCAAGCCTTCCAGCTTTTGTAGAATTTAATGAGTTACTAGGTCTTTATTCGCATCAAATGACTTCTCAATGTGTCCTATTTCCAACAGAACACGAGCTACCAGCAGAGAACCCGTTAACGTTACCTATCCAGCTAGTTTTTGTGAGGTACCTGGTGAATGTACTAAGAATTGCTTAGCTGGTTGTCACATAATGTCCGTGTGGACATATGCTTTAATGCTAGACTTCAAAATCAGTTTAGCGCTCCATGGAAGAACCATTATAGAAGGTCCATTTCGTTGGTGGAAATCCTGACCACAGACAACTCTGTTGACTCGTAGCTAGCTGGGATACAGACACCTAGGTACCTACCGACTATGTAAAACATAATTTCAGTGCCAGTTGTATACGGGTAGCTATCTAACGTACTTAGCTAGCTAATCAGTGTTACCAAAGGAAAACACATTTGACGGTTACATACCTATTCCAAATCGTCGCCGATGACAAGGCCAAGACACCGGGCTGAATTGGTTGAGTGACTGGTTGTTGGTGTCTCTTCGTCCCGTCTCGTCCCTTTCACAGCCTACGGTTGTCCTTTTTGTATTTTAGAAGAAAGAATGTCGCAGTTTCACTTATACCAGTATATCTTACTAAACGCAATTTCTTCCGTAGATAAAATAAAACGGTCTTTGGTAATTTCGACGCACACATTAGTTATATACCTAGCTGACTGGATTGCTAATGTAAATGTAAAATGTAAATTTCGTGGATCAGGAGCAAGCTAGTCCTCCCACTCTCGCAGCAATAGTGGGTCCAATAGACATTGAAGGATACTGTACTGTAAAACAGTTGAACAGCTCGGCAGCTAGGTAACTTCCATCATTGGATGAGCACCATGACGGAGTTTGGAAGGGGGTAGATTATAAATTAAACACATCACTAACATATCTTATCGTAATAAAACATACGACACTAAAAAGTGTCGTAAAGGTTGGGGTCGAAAAATGACCGCCTTTACGAAAACCGGGTTGCGGTGCAAAGTTTTGGTCACTTTTTCCACTCTGTTTTTTTTTTATATATTTTAATCTATTTATTGTTACAGTGCTTGACTTACAAAGACCACATAAACAGATATGCTACTGCATATCAGTAATTGAAGTCATAACGGCTTAATTTCAGCGTGTTAATTTAATGTTTGTCCCCAATAAGCTTTATCGATAAAGTTTATTTTTTGTGTGTAGGATTTGGATAAAGGATCACATTTTGACGAAGATTAGCTGTCGCTGAGATGTTTATTTATGGTATCATTGTCAAGAAAACAGATATAAACAACAATGGAAATATTCTTAAATTAGAAATCAAATCAATTACGGCAATTCACACATAATTATAAATAGATTAAATTGCTTACGGTGGCTAATGTATTGATTGCTGAAACAAATCTGTCAGAGGAAGTCCAAAGAATAAACTCGGACCATTGCAACACCCCTTTAACAATTGCAACCCAGTGATTCTTGAGATGTGGGACAAAACATGTCCGCCAGATAAAACACAGTTTTTGGGTAAAAAAAAAAGTGCATAATATTATTCATACAAATAACCAAAAGATTAACCAGGACAATGTTAGCACAACAAAACATGATTTCGTGTTGTTTTATTGAAAGATCAAGTCTCAGTGGTAGACTTCTGCAGATTGAATGCAATGTGCAGATTCCAGTGCTTCAAAGTAACAGCTATTAAGCCTCCCCTCAACAGGCCCAATTTTGACTCCAATGAATGATCTAACTACAGGCCTTATCTCAAATGTCCTGTTCCTCTCACAAGTACTGGAGAAAACAAAGTCAAAGTCTTTTATTTGTCATTTGCACAGATCACACAGGGTAACTGAGCATTGAAATTCTTGAGGTAGGCCCTGCTAACATGTAACATTGAAGACTAGTGACGGCACGACATAGAAGGCACTGAGTGTGAGGCAGTAAGTTATAAAAAATTAAATTAACTAGTTCAAAAAATTAAGCTAAAAAAAGCTGAATAAAAAACAAACAATATGTGAATATCTATATCTACAAATGTGCAAATTGTGACATACAATTACAACAAACAATACAATACAGTATAGACAGCAGTGTGCAGCATATACATGATACAGGGCCAGTTAACATGTAGTGGGACAGGTGTTAAAGTGGCTCACCAGTGGGCAGAATAGACAGTAGTGAGTTAGTTAGTGGGGTGAATATTGACTGTTGAGGAGTCTTATTGCGTGGGGATAGAAACTGTTTTTCAGTCTGTTCGTGCGTGCTTGTATGCTCCTGAAGCGCCTGCTGGAAGGGAGTGTCTGGAACAGATTGTGTGCAGGGTGAGTGCAGTCCTTGGATATTTTATGGGCCTTCCTCAGACACCTTTTCCTGTAGGTGTCCTGAAGGGATGGGATTTTGGTGGCAATGATGAGCTCTGCTGATCCCACCACTCTTTCGCGGTGAGATACACGTGTTGTGTGCAGGAAGCGTTGTTTGTGCCATGTCCGGTTACGTCCCCTAAGTCCCGTTCTGCGATCGGGATTTTTAAACTTTATTATAACTTTATGGGACTATGGATGTATATGTGAATGGACGTTGTCCAAATGGACGTTAAGCGGCGCATGACTGTACAAGCCTTTGGCCTTTTCTTTAGTGGTTTTCACAATTTGTTTTCAGTGACTCTGCATTTGTAAATTTGTGTTCCCCTTAAAGCTTTTTAAACATCTCTCCAAATATGGGAGGCTGCTATAGTATTTCATATATCATTCCTATCGAATCAATATTGAACGGAATTGAATCGAATCGGGGCATCTGTGCCAATACCCAGCCCTAGTATCTTGGAGAGATGGGGAGTCTAAGTCCCATTGGCTAACCACTGGGTTATCTCAGAGAACAGTGCTTCCCCCCCTCTTCTCAATATACACTACCACACTGGGCCCAATCATTCAGGTGCATGGCTTCTCCACTGCTATGCTGACACCCAGCTCTACCTCTCATTCCAACCTGATGACCCCACGGTCTCAGCACAGATCTGCCTGTCTCTCAGTCATCTCAGCCTGGATGAAGGAGCGCCACCTTCAACTCAGCCTATCCAAGACAGAATCATCCCAGCCAGTCCATCAATTCTGCACAACATCACCGTACAGCTTAGTTCAATGACACTAATTCTGTCCAGGTCTGCAGGGAACCAGGGGCTAGTGATTGATGACCAGGTAAAATTTACCCACCACATCACGATGACTGCCAGATCATGCAGATTTGCACTGCACAAGATCAGGAAAATTAGGCCCTACCTATCTGAGTATGCTGCATAGCTCCTTGTCCACCCTCTTGTCATCTCAAGATTGGACTACTGTAATGCTCTCTTTGCTGGCTTACCTGCATGCACTCTTAAGCCCCTGCAGTTGATACAGAATGTGGTTGCATGTCTGGTTTTCAACCAACCGAAGAGAGCTCATGTTACACCTTTCTGTCTCACTCCATTGGCTCCCTGCAGCTGCCCGCATCATGTTCAAGTCCTTGATGCTTGCATCCAGGACAACCAACAAAAAGCACCTACCTACCTGAACTCACCACTACAAGCCTATGTTCCCTTCCTGACAACTACACTCTGCTACCGAATAGCATCTGGTGGTCCCGTCACATTGCGGCACAAAATTGCTTCCAGAACTTTCTCTGCCGTTGTCCCCCAATAGTGGAATGAACTTTCACACTTCATCCATCCCTCTTTGTCACCTTAAACACTATCACTTAAAGGAATTTAATAATCTGTTTCCCATTATACTATAAGAAATGTAATCTAATCACTCGTACACATCACATTGTACTCATTATCTCTACCAGCTGGCTTGTACCTTGACTGGCCAATTATTGAAACCCCGTCATGCAGCACTTCTAATACTGTTGACTCCTTATGGCTTTTTTGCTTGTATTGTACTCTACCTCACTTGTAAGTCGCTTTGGATAAAATAGTCTGCCAAATGAATAAATGTAAATGTAAATGGCTATGAGGTGACACCCGATCACATATATGAGTCAAACCCAATGAAGTCATACAACTATCTAAGAATGAAGCCTGTCTTAAAGACATAAAAATTGATCAATCACAACTTTCTCCTCTAAACTGTGACAAAACTGTGGTGTTAGTAGTTGGCCCTAATTCCACTAATTGCTATGTGGATATGCAAGCCTCTCTCTGAAAGGTCTTCATTTGCTCAAAAATGCAGCTGCTCGCATTCTAACTAGAATGAAGACATATGTGCACATAACCTCAGGTTCTCTTCACTGGCTACCTATTAAATTCTGAATTGACTATACCATACTTCTATTCACTTTTAAGGCCTTAATTGGGCTTGCCCTCTGTACCTCAGAGATCTCATTTTTCCATATAACCCCCCACGTACACTTTATTCATATCCTCATATTATCAAAAAGTATTGGCAGGTGGTTGAGCCTTCTCCTGTAAAGCTTCTCTTATATGGAATAATTTACCTGGTCATGTTTGGAATGCAGGAGCACCTGCCAGGGCTTCAAATAGCTTCTGCGGCATTGCTGTTTCCTGCTCAACTCACTGCAAAGAACAACATTACTGGGCCATCGCTGCACTGTCTACTTTCAGATGGATGATCACCACTCATAGCCTGCCCACCTCACTGTCAAGAGACTGTAACCACTGAGATTAACTGATGCCTTTTACGTGTATCCCTGTTAGAATTTTCACTATTTTCCAAGAATCTCTCAACCTCCTTTCACCGGGATCATGGAATAATTTCTCCCAATTGGCCTGGGTTTTTTTTCCAATGTTTTGATTCCCTCTGGAAAATCTACTATACTACTTGTAATGTCGGGTATACATGTCAGGAGTGACACAATGCCCAAACAGTTTGCCCTCCTAGGGATCTGCCTGCCACAAGAATGCCAGGACAAGGTGAGTAGGATAGCAACTCTTTATTTTTTCTAATTAAAAAACACAAATTTAACAAAACAATTCATAAAATTTGAGATGCCGCTATCCCTCTCCCAGCGAAGCCCTTCCCCCTATCCTTCTGTCCACCCGTCTGCCCTCCCCGGCTACAAACAGGCGGGAACGCTACCCAACCGCACACACCAAAAAAAGAAAAAAAGGAATCCCCACACACACGCACACACTTAGCCTCACTGCAAACACCCCGTGATCTGGCGTCCCCGCCCACCTGGACACCGGGAGAGAGAGGACTACTCAATTTCACCACCGGGGGGGGAAGTGCTGCCGCTGCGGGGGAGGCTCCTCACACGCACGCACACGCACGCACACCACACAAGACGTACAAAACGAAAACGAAAGTATAAGGGGGGACGTAGCTCAGCCTGTGCCACACTGCCGGGCTTCGCCTACGTCCCAAAAAAACAAAAAAAATGAAATTAACTCCAGACAAGGCCCCCGCGTCACTCCTGCGGGGGCTGGCGGCTCCGGCGGCGATCCACGTCTTCTCCCCGGTAGTAACTCCGCCGGCTCCGCGGGATCACACTGAGGGAGACACAGAGCAGCAGCCGGTCAGCCTCCCTCTCCACCCCGTGCTGATGACTTACGCACTCTCTTGAGGTTCCGCGGTGCCACCTCCCTTCCAGCTAGGGGATCCACCTCCCCAGCACGCGCTTCCACGGGGTGGGGGCTCTCTTCGACCCCGGCTGCGTCCGGAACCAAGTGATGTTTTCCCCGCTCCCACAGGGATTCGCCGCTGGAGCCCCTTCGGTTGCCGCTCCTCTGAGGCCGCCTACGACACACAACCACACTCGGCCCAACACACCAAAGCAAAAAAAGAAAGAAAATTTAACCAAACAAAACAAACTCAAAACCCGCTCTGGGTCGCGACTCCCAGAGCTCAAACTAAACGCAAAGGAAAAAAACAGCAAACCAAAAAACAAACCCGAAGACTCGGCCGTGCCGGCACGTTCAAAGGAAAAAAAGAAAAATCAAAAAACCTAACTTCACGCTAAA
Organism: Megalops cyprinoides; assembly: GCF_013368585.1. NCBI lineage: Eukaryota > Metazoa > Chordata > Actinopteri > Elopiformes > Megalopidae > Megalops > Megalops cyprinoides. Next base: position 71,985,917 of record NC_050583.1, read on the forward strand.
ACCCCCTGTGACAACCTCCGTCAGCGTCTCCCTCGTGCTACTCCCACTCACCTGCCTAAATAGTCCTGGCGAAATCACTACAGACAGGCAACAGGTGCGGAGCACACACCAGGCAGCGAACACCGTCATTAGCTAATTATTCAATCCCAAGCCCCCTCGCTCTCCCGGGGAGTGCAGCGCGATCATGTCAGGAGGAACTCCTGACATACACTGTGCGATTTTGGGCTGTCCCAGATGAAAGATGACCAACATGAAAGAAATGTGGCGATATCTTTGGTCGTGGCTCCAAAACGTTGGTCCTATGTCGCACTGTGAGAGAGGTTCAAAGACGGCAATTGTCACGGTCTTGCGACCAAAGATAGCCTGGGACAAAATTCTGACAGAGTCAGAAATTTAGGATGACCATCTCACAGTGCGACTGCTGCTATGACCTATGTCTATTAACCAACCAATAGGAATGCAGCATGAAATGACACACTGATCAACACGATACTGGTGCCAAACCCAAATGTAATAGATGGAGGTAAAACGTGCAAAAGGAAATGTTTTGGATTCAAACAAAGAAAATCTTGTTGAGTTGTAGCAGCAGAAGCCTTGTTTGTATGATGTGTCCTCCAGCTGTTATCACGACCATGCCAATAAGGACGTAGCATGGAAAAAATTAGGGAGGAATTGCAGCTCCCAGGTAATTAGCAAGCCAGCAAACACACACACACACACACACACACACACCGCAGTATATAGTGCAGTCATTTTTTTAAGTCTGTCATCCCACAAAACTTAGTTTACATTAATAATTTAATTTAATAATGTGAGACTCTATGTTATGCTTCACAGTTGGAGAAGTAATAACCCGTGCAGCGTTCTTGCGCACTCAGTATGGGAAGCTATTGCATCCAAAACTGAGTGGAAATGGGACAAAAGAACTTATCCCGTGACAGAAATGGATATTAAAGTACCTAGAGGTATGTGTGTATCTGTAAATTGATGAAATAATGCTGATTCTTCCACATTTCCACTATGTATTCCATTGCATTAAATTGTAATTATTGGACTAAATTTATTAACAGTTAACATCTCGACTATTACACAGTATTATTATCTTATTAGTGAATGTGAGTACAGTGTTTTTTTTTATTAAATTAAATGTTGTCCCATTTAAATCATTTAAGAAGGTAAGTAGTATAATGAAGTAGACCTAGCTCAATGAAAAGTTTATACAGAGTGCAAAAACAGGTTTAACATGGGTATAACCATCTTTTAACAGGTATCACAAATCTATTATAACATTTAACATAAGAGTTCACGCGTCTATATTTTGTCCTTCATCCAGCTAGATCAAGTTTCACTGCCTGAAATGACTGACAGCAATGCTGAGCAAGACCTAGAGAATGATGGCCTCAGGGACCTTTGTTCATCATCATCCTCAGCACAGTACCCACCAAACCCAGTGTCCTGTTCATCCTCACCCTCCCTGGACACGCAACATGGTTAAGCAGACAACATGGTCAGAGCCGGTTAAGCAGGCAAAGGGGCCAGCAAAGGAGCAAGACAAGGGAGAGGGAGGAGCTAAACCTTGAGAGAGAGAAAACTGAGATCCTCAAGCAAGTAGCAGCTAATAATTCCTTCAGCAACAATGAAGATTCTGATGACATATTTGGTAAGCAAGTATCCAGTGAGATGCGTCTCATAAAACATCCTGTTGAGAAAATGCAAGTGAGGCGGTCCATCACAAGGATTTTGTATGATGCTCAAGACAGAAGCATGTCAAAAACCCAACAGATGGCAACCTACTCCCAGGGTCCCGCATCACAGCCGATTTATCACACCTTCTCACAATTTGCTACACCACACCAGCTAACCTTTCTACTTACCACCAGCCTCCTGCCACTTCCACTCCTCCTCCACCTCATGGTAACTTCTTAGGAATGCTCACTGGAAATTCAGATCAGCAGAGTGAACTGATACTACTTATAAAAGTTTTTGTGTGTGTTCATGATTGCATTGTTCAGGTAAAAAAAAATATATAACTTTGACATTCTTAAATCATTGGCAGTCCAAATATTTTCATTTTCAAGCACTTTATTTGAATTTTTTTAAACTGTCATGAAGAACAATAAATGGTAAGTTTATATAGCTTGTTTCTGTTTTGATATAAAGCTACAGATATTTCAGGGTAGTGGCTAGCATTGTTTGCACAATGCAATGTTTTCTTTAACTGAAACTTGTTTCAATTGTCTAAATAAAGATTACTTTGTTCAACCATTCCACAGTTTCATTTACTTCCATTTATTGGAAATTATTTGGTCACAATGTTGAGTTTGTCATGCTGCTCCTTTGCAGTTCTGGTGGCATTTCGATCTCTGCCAGCAGGCACTGATAGAAGGGTGGTATCACTGCACCAGCTTCCAGGGATGATGTGGTGGTCTTCATCCTCTATGTCTACCAGAGCAGGGGGGATGTAGGTGTCTGTGGCCTGTACTCGTAGGTAGTTATGCAGGGACAAAGAAGCCAGGGTTATCCAGGACATTGCCTCTAGGTCTAGGGGAATCGAGGTAAGGAAGACTTGCCATCTGTTGGCAAGTATGCCAAACGCATTCTCGACAACACTTCTTACTCTTGACGGTCTGCAATTGTAGACGCGCTGCTCATGGTCGATATGTCTATAGAAGTATGGCTTCATTAAGTGTGTGTGGAGCGGAAAAGCCTCATCTGCAACAAACATGAAGGGCATGACTACATCTGTGCCTGGTAAACTTTGGGCTGGCGGAACATTTAAGAGGCCTATTGCCTCTTTCAGATCAGAGTGGGCATAAACACCTCCATCAGGCACTCTGCCCTGGGTACCAATATGAGCATACAGAAAACGGTAATGGGCGTGTACAACAGCCATCAGGACTGCAGAGAAACGAGACTTATAATTCCTGAAGGTGCTCCCACTGTTGCTTGGTGGAAGTATGGTGATGTGCTTGCCATCTATGGCACCAAGACAGCGGGGAAATTGCCATCTATTCTGAAAGCTGCTGGCCACCTCTCTCCACTCAAGCTCTGTAGTTGGTGTCTACACTAACACAGACAGACTGCATCCGAACAGTGACATCAATCCATTTATATTTATGTGATTTTTAAGTATGCAATGATAATGCCCCTCATGTTGCATTCTAGCTGCTTCAAAATAGATCTCACCTTCAGGTAATCATTCTTTAGGACACGGTGCAACATCTTACATGTCTCCTTAACAATTACACCAACAGTATTCTTTCCAATACGATACTGGAAGCTCAATGAAGAAAATGACTCCTGTCAAAATGGAGATTGATTGTAGGAAATGATTTCTGTGTGAGTATATGCGTTTTTTGAGCACACTGATAATGAAGTTAACATTATTACCAGTCGCTAAATATCTGAGTGTAATGGACAGTCTCTCTCTGGCACTGATTGCCCATCTCAGTTGGCAGTTTTTTTTTGGAAATACATGGAGCCACCAGTTGGAGCAGAAGATTGAACTGTACCACATCCATGCAGAGGAACTTCACTTTGAATTCACTTTGATCACCTGTCTAAACAATACAACAAGCACACTTTTAGTATGTTAGTGTCAGGAGTGACACTATGCCCAAACAGTTTGCCCTCCTAGGGATCCGCCCGCCACAAGAATGCCAGGACAAGGTGAGTAGGAGCAACTCTTTATTCTTTTTTTTTTTAAAAAAAAAAAAAAAACACAAATTTAACACAACACAATTCATAAAATCTGAGACGCCGCTACCCCTCTCCCAACGAAGCCCTTCCCCCTAGCCTTCTGTCCACCCCTGTCTGCCCTCCCCGGCTACAAACAGGCGGGAACACTACCCAGCCGCTCACACCAAAAAAAGGAAGAAAGGAAAAAAAGGAATCCCCACACACACACACACACACTTAGCCTCACTGCACACACCCGTGATCTGGCGTCCCTGCCCACCTGGACGCCGGGAGAGAGAGGACTACTCAATTTCTCTACCGAGGGGGAAGTGCTGCCGCTGCGGGGGAGGCTCCTCACACGCACGCACACGCACACCACACAAGACGTACAAAACGAAACGAAAATATAAGTGGGGACGTAGCTCAGCCCGCGTCACACTGCCGGGCTTCGCCTACGTCCCAAAAAACAAAAAAACTAAATAAACTCCAGGTTAATCCAAGTTAATAGCAGGTTTGTGCAAAACTGATAAAAAGCACTTATGTTCAGTCCGAATTTAGGCCTCACCACAGTACGGAAACTGCTCTCCTGAAAGTGCTCAACGACCTTCTACTCTCCTGGGACAATGGCTGTATCTCTCTTCTTGTACTGCTAGACCTAAGTGCAGCCTTTGATACCATCGATCATTGTATCATCCTTGACCGGCTCGAAAACCTGGTTGGCATAAGTGGACAGGCCCCATCTTCGTTTAGGTCTTATCAGAACGATATCAGTTTGTCTCCATTAACAATGAATCCTCCGCTCTTTCCAGAGTAAGATATGGTATACCTCAAGGATCTGTGCTTGGGCCTCTGCTCTTCTCATTATACATGTTGCCTCTTGGCGATATCATCCATAAACATGACATTAATTTCCACCGTTACGCGGATGACACTCAGTTATACATATCAGTCAAACCCGATGTCCCTCTGAATATTTCAAACATGGGGCTTGCCTAACAGATGTAAAGAATTGGATGGCCCGAAACTCTTCCTTAACCCGGACAAAACCGAAATATTGGTCATAGGCCAAAATTCAATAAGGAGAAAACTCACTCATTTTACACTGAACCTTGATGGTCTCCCTTGCCCCGAGTGCAGCCATCAAAGACCTTGGTGTTATTGATCCCGAGCTCTCTTTTTAAACTCACTGTAAGGGCTCAGGCAAGGACTCAGTCGCAGACCAAGAGAGCTTCAGGTTCCAGGCGGGTTTATTTATGACGGCAGGCAAGTTACGAAACAAAAGCAGGCAGGGTCGAAAACCGGAAGGCAGTCCGTGGACAAAAGCAGGGTCGGTAACAGAAGCAGGCAGGGTCAGGAACCAGGCAGGCAAACAATCAGGCAATGGGACAAATCGGCAGGCAGAAAACAAAGACGAAGGGCAGGCAGAGTCAAACACGGAGAAATCAGACATCCAAAAAACTGTGGGAACGAAACAGGTATGACAACGCTGAGACGAACTGGCAAACAAGACAGGAACAAGCAGGGTAGAAATAGGGCTGGGCTGATGAGGAGATGGGATGCAGGTGAGCAGGCAGGCAGGTGAAGGTAATGGAGCAATCAGGTGGGCGGGGACCAGGCGGGGAGCGGGGCGGGGCTGGAACACAAGGAAAAACAAAAAGCACATGGACAGGGAAAAACAAAAACACCACAGCTAGGGGGGCGGAGCCCTGACACTCACATAACTAACACCTCTAGGACTGCCTTCTTCCATCTGAGAAATATTGCTAAAATCAGGAAAATCGTATCAATTAACGACGCTGAAAAACTAATCCACGCCTTTGTAACATCCAGATTAGACTACTGTAATGCCCTCTTGTCAGGATGTGCAAACGTCTCATTAAAACCCCTTCAGTTGGTGCAAAATGCAGCTGCTCGAGTCTTAACCAAAACTAAATGCTTTGAGCACATCACCCCAGATCTGGCTTCTCTCCATTGGCTACCTATTAAATATCTGATCGTTTTTAAAATACTCTTACTCACATTTAAGGCTTTAAATGGGCTTGCCCCCCCATCTTAAGGACCTTCTTCACTCATATCTTCCGCAGAGAGCCCTTCGCTCCCAAAATGCCGGGCTTCTCATCATTCCAAGAGTGGGCAAAACTACTTTAGGCGGTAGAGCCTTTTCCTATCAAGCCCCTCTCCTGTGGAACAGCTTACCCACCGAGATTCGGGGAACAGACTCTCTCTCCACCTATACGTCTAGGCTCAAAACATATCTATATAGTAAATCCTTCAGCTGAGGGACATGGCCTGGTGCTGGCGTGGATCATAGAGTCTCTGGTGGACTAAGTGGTCATTGCTTTCATGGACCCTGTGCCGTGATCTGGTGTTGACTGTCTTAGGGTCGCCCTCATGACTATGCCGGTCCCTTGCCTCCTGTCCCCTAGGTATGCTGCCATAATGTTAGCCTGGTGGGGTTTTTCCTTGTTGCACACCTTTTTCTCTGCCCCTCCTCTCCTGCCTCTCTGTTCTACATCCCTGCCATTCTTATCATCCACTAACCACTGTTTTCTGTTTGCTTCCTATCCCTGCTCCGGGCTCCTGTCCAGAGCTGTAGCCCAAGCGTCTCATCCCGTTTTCCAGTCCTGCTACCTCGCTGCCCTGCCTATCAAAGCCAACTGCGTTCCAAGAACCGGACATCCTAGGAGACATTCTTATCATCACTCTGCTGTTAACTACTATTCTCTGTCAATCGTAAATGTCTTAAAGTACATTGCATAACTTGTCTCTAACTCTATCTGCCCAGTGCCGGCCAGAAGCAGATGGGCCCCCCCTCTGAGCCCGGTTCTGCTCAAGGTTTCTCCCTGATAGGGAGTTTTTCCTTGCCACTGTTGCCTTAGGCTTGCTCTCAGGGGGTCTCAGGCCTGGGAACAATATAAAGCTGCTTTGTGACAACTTGTGTTGTAAAAAGCGCTATACAAATAAAAATGAATTGAATTGAATTGAATCATGTTAGAAAAAAATGTTTTCATGTCTAGAAGGAGGGAATGCCCTAATTTTTGCGGGGTGGAAGACATAAAGCAAGGGTAGTCCAGTCAGAGAATGAATATAGACAGTGAATTTTTACATGTATTTACCACCGCTTCAATTAGATGATGATATAAACTGTGGTTTTGAAATAAATAGATTGCAGTGTTAGATGTCAGAATATATAAGCAATTGTGCAATGCAATGTAGCATACTGAACTGTGAATCTAAATGATCACAAATATGATATGATAAGCCTAGGCTACTATGTCAGCACATATCAGTGCACCTAACAGGACTGGACATAAAATTCCAGTAATAATAGTGAAATTTGAAACGATACGGAAATGCAATGCAGCTAGTCTAGACAGTAAATAATAATCATAAGCGTCATTTACGCTGGGGACATGTCCCCACCACTTTTTGTTGTGGTCCATTTCGTCCCCACCACTTTTTGAACACGTCGAACCTGTCATTGTCCCCAGCACTTTTCAAAACAAACTGACGCGTCGCCCATGATGACAACAGATAGGTTTAGAAACATGAGTGTACAAGCCAAGGCATGTGTGTGTTACTTTGGATAACTGGCAGCTGGCTGAGCTTTCTGATAAAACAGCAACTTAATTGGTCCACAACATCAAATGAGACACAAATGTATAATTTAATAGTTACAGCATACCCAAGATGCTACTAAGAGGCATTCTGCTCATAAATAGACCTACTGATCACAGTACATTCACAACCATACTTTCAGGCAAGCTAGCTTGCTAGTGACCTGGCTAAACTGGTGACCTGGTCTGCTTCATCGGGAGACGATGGACAATGTCAGTTAGCGCCAGTTAGTTAAATAACAGAAACATTAACAAGGTTAACAATCAATCAATTAACCATCACATGGTGGTTTTATGTGTGCTCATGTAGAGTACGTGACTGACCATAGGTGATGCTTTTTTGCATGCGCCTTGCAAATATATGCACTGCATATTAGACACACAATGCTTGTCTTGACATCTCTTCTGCCATCTCTAATGTCTGTGACAGTCATACACCTTGGTTCTGGCTCTTGTATGTCTCTCACCGATGCAGCAGAGGGTAGTGTTTGAGGTAAATGTTGGAGCAGTGCAACCATGGCTTTCCCCAGCTCTACCAGGAATAGCCTCCTCTTAAAGGTCTGGATCATAGTCAGTGTTGTCTTCAACTTCTGACGCATCTTTTTCTGATGCATTTTCATCCTGGACTTTCCCCTCCTCACCAGTGTCAGGATCAAAGATGTGGTCAGGAGCCTCACATACAGTACAGTATATTGTTCGGTCATTGTGGTCCCATAAACTGAATGGTGAGCAAGGCCCTAAGGAAGCTTTATATAACTGAGCTACAGAAAAGGTTCTGTATATTGTTGAAACACTGTTCTGATTGTGCAAATATCAAAATTCCCACAGCACATACTCATAATATTTCATGTGAAAGTTGTGGTTCCCGTAGGGGAAAGATTCTATCGGGTAAAGGTTCCAGAGTTGCTAGGGATACCCAAGAAGGGTGTGTGTGTATGTGTGTGCGCGCACACATGCACATATGGGGTTAGGGAGTGCGTCCATCTGATGGATGGACATGCTCCTGAATTCTCAATTTTTCTCTTTTTCTTCTACTTGTAGCCTCATCCATTAATATGGCCATTCTATGACTAAGATGGCGGCACGTGCACATCACGAGGCTCAGTGTCTTACCAGATTTAGCGAAATAGTGTTAATTTATCTGGAGCAGCGACAGGTAAAAGCAGGGCTGTGGTTTATGCATGTATGTGAATAAATCATGGTGCACCAATGCTACCATTGCTGAAACTTATTGCTCTGCTGATCTGGAATGCCTGATTATTAAGTGCAGACCCTTTTATCTACCACGAGAGTTTACATGCATCATTGCTGCCACAGTTTATGTACCACCGGATGCAAAGGCTAAAGTAGCCATGAAAGACCTAAGTGCCACTATTAGCAAGCTGCAGACATTGCATCCAGACGGGGCCTTTATTGTTGCTGGGGACTTCAATCACTGCAACCTATGTACCGTGCTTCCAAGATTTTACCAAAATGTCTCATGCAACACAAGGGGAAATAAAACCTTGGATCACATCTATGCAAATGTGGCTGATGCCTACAAAGCCACTCCCCTCTCCCACATGGGACATCTTTCATTGTTCCTGTTTCCCAAGTATAGCCCGGTCATTAAACATGTGAAACCCACAATGAGGACCATCAAAATCTGGTTGGAGGGTGCTGACTCTGCTCTTCAGCACCAATTCCAGCACACAGACTGGAGTATGTTTGCTGCCCATGCCACCACAGTCTCTCAGATTAACATTGACTCATATACCAAATCTGTCCTGGATCACATTAGCAGGTATGTGGACAGAGTGACAACACAAAAACAAATAAAAGCTTTCCCCAATCAAAAACCCTGGATGAACAGAGAGGTTCGCCTCCTGCTCAAAGCCAGTGCCACATGCACCTCCAGTGCATGTGGCAAGGCATACAGACCATCACAGACTTCAGACCATCCAATACTGTGCCCCCATCCAGTTCTGCCTCCCTCCCTGACGAGCTCATCCATTTCTATACTCGCTTTGACTGGGGACACAAGGTCACCCACAAAGCGGATCTCCCACATGGTGAACTGCCTCTATCACTTTCCATCTCTGATGTTTGCGCTACCCTGAGCAGGGTGAATGCACGCAAGGCAGCTGGCCCAGATAGAATACCTGGGGTGTGCTCAGAGTCGGCTGGCCGGGGTCCTCACAGACATTTTTAATCTGTCTCTGGCCCAGGCAGTTGTCCCCACAAGCTTCAAGACCGCCACCATTGTGCCAGTGCCGAAGCACTCCACTGCTACGGCCCTGAATGACTTCCGCTCCATTGCACTCACCCTCATCATTGCAAAGTGCTTTGAGAGACTGGTCTTATCACAACTGAAATCCTGTCTGCCCACTACCCTGGACCCCCATCAGTTTGCCTACCACACCAACAGGTCAACAGAGGACGCCAACTCCACAGCACTCCACTCTGCCCTGACCCACCTGGACAGTCCCAACTCTTACGTCAGAATGCTGTTCATTGACTTCAGCTCAGCATTCAACACTATGTTTCCCTCCAAGCTGATCTCCAAGCTTAGCCACCTTGGTATTAACATATCCCTCTGTAACTGGACTCTGGACTTTCTGACTACCAGACTCCAGTCTGTTAAGTCAGACAACCTCTCCTCCTCCACTCTCACCCTGAACACTGGCGTGCCACGAGGCTGTGTGCTGAGCCCTCTTCTGTACTCCCTCTTCACCCACGACTGCGTTCCCGTACATGGTTCTAACACCATGATCAAGTTTGCAGACAACACCATGGTTGTCTGCAGGCCTGATCAGAGGGGACAAGACGGCCTACAGGGACGAGGTCCAGCACCTGGCCACGTGGTACAACCTGGCCCTTAACACCCAGAAGACCAAGGAGATCATTGTAGCGAGCTAGGAGCCACGCACACGCCCCCATCTACATCAACAGACTTGTAGTGGAGCGTGTATCACGCTTCAAATTCATTGGCGTCCACATCTCGAACGATCTCACCTGGTCCCTGAACTCCTCCATTCTGATCAAAAAAGTGCAGCAGCGCCTTTACTTCCTGCCGAGCCTTAAGAAAGCTCACCTGTGTCCTAGGATACTGGTGGACTTTTACCGCTGTACCATTGAGAGCATACTTACCAACTGCATTTCAGTGTGGTACGGCAATTGTTCCGCATCAGACTGCAAAGCACTCCAGCGGGTGGTGAAAACTGCCCAATTGCCCACCATTGAGAACATTTATGACAAACACTGCCTGGGCAGGGCAAAGAGCATTATCAAGGATGCAACCCACCCTAGCCAGGGACTTTCTACTCTCCTCCCATCAGGCAGGCATTACAGGAGCCTCCGCTCCCGCACCAGCAGGCTCAGGAAGACTTTCTTCCCTGAGGCTGTGACCCTGCTGAATTCCACACCACAGGGCTAAGCATTATTGCACTAATTACTACACTGTCTCAGTACTTTTACTTTTATATTTGCACTGCTGTACATATAACCATCTGTACATATCTTGTCTATACTGTACATACAACTCTTATATATACACTCCCCTTTCCAACTCTGTCCACTATGTATAACACGTTAATATATTATACGTTTAATAATCTGTTAACAATGTACATACTGTAAAATATAACATTATTTATAGTGGAGTAATTACTCTTAACCACCCTCTCTGTAAATAATACTATTCTTTTGCACTTCTGGTTAGATGCAAACTGCATTTCATTGGCTTTGTACCTGTACCTGTACTGGCCAATGTGGACAATTTCATGGAGCTTTATCCTAATCAGATGAAATACACTAAAAATTTCAGATGTAAAAATTGTATACCGTTCAAATTTGACTGGAACACTATAGGAGGGTTTACTAACTTCCTTAGTGTATCAGATGTTCAGGCTGAACAGAACAAAGTCAATATAGTGAATTAAAACACACGGAGATGGGACTTGCAATGTAACGTCCTACTTATCTGAAATTGCTCCAAATAGCTTATAACAAAGCAATGAACAATATTTGTATTCATTACTGTCTAAACATAGATTAGCCTACATAATAATGATAGCTGATGTTCCTTAAAGTAGGAGTGGACAGTTTTACTATTTTAGTGAAAGCTGAAGCTATATTTTTTCAAGACAAGCCTGTATCTGATTTTTGTCATTGATGGCACTTCAGTATGGAGGACAAAAAATGAAATAAGAATGAATAAATAAATAAATAAATAAATGCAGAAATAAATGAAAAATAAATACATTTTGAAAAGGCTATTTCTGTATTTTTACATTTATTTATTAATACAAAAATACAAATTAATCATATCAAGTTTGACCGCAATTTCCTTCCATAATTCCAGCACAGATATTTACCTGGCAGAATTACTGAAAGGCGTGACAAACGCATTTGTGCTGAACGGCAAATTTTGTTTTAAACCTTTCGCGCGTACGGACACACTGGTGTGATTAGCCGTTTAGCACATATGCTAAAACTGGTGCGATTAGAACACTAAATTGGAGAAATTCTAGCTAATTTTAGCTTTGAGGAAACAGCGATTTAACTCTAAAAATATAGCAAATGCTAACTGAAATCTATAAGAAACTTAATAACGCAAATGAAAACATAACAAACCAACAAGGTAACATGCGTGCTACATACCATAACAAATAAGTTACATGCGAAAGGGTTAAAACGAAATTTGCCGTTCAGCACATCTGCGTTTGCCACGCCTTTCAGTAATTCAGCCAGGTAAATATCCGCGATGGAATTACGAAAGGAAGTTGTGGTCAAACTTGATATGTTTAATTTGCATTAAAACATTAATGTGTTAAATTTTCGCGATTAACCGCGAACGAACGTTAATGCGTTAACGTTGACAGCTCTATTTACATTTATTTAAATTATTAATACATTTATTAGCCATTCCATCTACCGAGGGAATTCACCGTTGTTTACATTCTGGCGGTCTACATGCCTCCACAGGCTAATGCTAAACAAACGCTAGCACAACTGCATGACGTCATCGTAAACAGTTATCTGATCACCCCGATGGGGCATTCATTGTCGCTGCAGACTTCAACCACGCCAATATAAAGTCAGTCCTCCCAAAATTCAGCCAAAATGTGAAATGCCCCACCAGGGGAGGTAACACATTGGACCAGGTTTATACACATGTACACACATTATACACAGGTTTATATACATCACAGGCGCATACAGGGCACAACCGTGCCCCCACCTGGGACTATCTGACCATCTGTCTCTGTTCCTGACCCCAGCTTACAGGCTATTAATAAAGAAGACAAAGCCAGCCTTCAGATCAATACAGGTATGGCCTGAGGGATCTGTCTCACAATTGCAGGACTATTTCGAGTGTACAGACTGGAGCCAGTTTGCACACCAAGCCAGGCGTGACTCAGAATTTGACTTGGAGGAATATGCCTTCATGGTGATGTCTTACATAAGACACTGCGTAGACCAGGTCACCATCACTAACAACATCAGAGTATTCCCAAACCAGAAGCTGTGGATGAACAACGACGCCCGAAACCTGCTAAAAGCACGGGATGCCGCATTTAGATCCGGTGACACTGCAGCATATAGTGAAGCTAGGTCAAACCTCAAGAGGGCCATCAAGACTGTCAAGCACAGATACAGACAACAGATTGAGGAACATTTCAGTAACACCACCAACCCCCGATACATATGGGAAGGAATCCGGTCCATCACAGACTACAAAGGGAAGAACACCTGCCCTTCATCCAGCGATGCTGCACTGGCAGAGAAGCTTAATAGCTTCTTCACTCGGTTTGACAGAGACAACAAAGCACCAGTGGTGAAGACCCTACCAATGTAGAAATAGCACCAACGCTGAACACACAAGTAGTGAGGTGGACCCTCCCCAGTGTCAATGCACGCAGAGCAGCTGGACCAGACGGCATTGCTGGGAGGGTCCTCAGAGACTGCGCCTGTCAGCTGGCAGAGGTCCTTGCTGACATCTTTAACCTCTCTCTGTCCCTTGCTGTGGTCCCCAAATGCTTCAAAACATCCACCATAATCCCAATACCCAAGAAGCAATAGGACTCGACAGTGATCCTTACAACTTATCAAAGAACCAGTATTCCATGGACATTGACATGTGGCCAGGAATCGGGGTTACCTCACATTTATATGTACCTGATTTCGACACCGGGGAAATGGACAAAGCAAAGCCTGAAGGCATACAAAAGCTGGGACATTCTAAAACGCTTAACGTGGTTTAATGTTCCAAAACTGTGATCAAAGATCACCAAATTTCTCTCAGACATCTCTTGTCTGAAACACTTCCTCCTGTCAGAAACATTTCTCCCTGTCAAAAAATCAAAACCGAAATCCTAGGAGTATGGTTGTTTTCGTTAAGTGTTTTCCTCTCCATTGATGCCCATTATAAGGAAAAAGCTTAACGTGGCTTAATGTCTCAAAACAGCGATCAATGATCACCAAATTTGTCTGACATCTCACATGTCATAAACACTATCTTCTATCAAAAAAGCAAAACTCTCCATTGACGCCCATTACAAGGAAAACGCTTCGTAGCTTAATTTTCCAAACAGCGATCAACTAACAAAAAAGCAAAACTGAGAGGACAGCGCTGAACGTAACGTCGGTCTAACTACCATTTTTCTTGGATTTTAGTTTTGCTTTTAGATAGGAGATGGTGTTTATGACATGTAAGATATTTGGTGATCATTGGACGCCATTTTGGAACATTAAGCCACGTTAAGTGTAGAGGATTGAGAAATTGCCTCTATTTATAGTTTAGTTTAATAACAGACACCCCCCAACTTTTTGTGGTTATCAGAACTATTTTAACAGTTTCTTTAATAGCTTATATGCACTGAGGATTTGCATCATCCAGACAGCAGATGGCACACTTTCTCCCTCTGTGGATCTACCAGAGAGACATAGCTTCAAGTACTAAGCCTGCGCAGTTAAGAAATAAAGTGGCGCTGGTTTGAACAAGATGCTAGTAAACGTTGTCTCTCTGTATTGATTCACGGGTACTGTAAACCAAGTTTTAAAAACATGATAGTTCATTTGAATACCATCGGAATTGCCAGAGAAGTGTTTTGTAGTGTTTTGGTGTGATTGCAATGTGTGTGGAATGTTTTGGGTCTGTTGTTGTTAATTAGCGACATGCCTCCTGTCTCGGATTACTGCTAGAATAGCAACGTCAGCTGTATTCTAAAACTTGCTCACTGTATCAAGCGTAGGGGGGAGAACGGGGTAACTTGTCACACGGGTAAGTTGTCACACTGTTCATACCTGCACCAGAGGGGGCGCTGTCTCAAAAAATCTAATAGCTACTTTGCGTGACAACATGTTCTATGGTACATTTCCTGTTCACAGTTGGTCAACGTCACTCTATTCTGAGGTGAGCACAATTTTCTTATTTTTCACCTTCAAAAGTAAAAAATTACACTTTACATTTTATGTAAAAAAAAGCTTTATTAGGTATGAATGCTCAAAATAATATTTTTGTACTGAGTAGAGGAGACATTAAAGTGTCTTTTGATACTTTAGCTGCAGTTCTATGTTGAGCTAACCTTGAGATTTAGTCAAGATTAGCACACATGTCAGTTTGGGGTGAGTTGTCTCAATGATTTTATATAAATAGGCACATAGAACATGCTCAAAAAACACTGTGATATTGTGATATTTTGAAGGAAGGAAGGAAAGAAGGAGTTGAAGGAAAGAAGGACAGAATAGAATAATAGAATAGATAAACTTTATTAATCCCCAGAGAGAGAAACGTCAGAGGGAAGGAAGGAAGGAAGGAAGATGGTTAGAAATTATGAAAGAAAGACGGAGAATGGCAGCACACCACCTGATATAATGTTAAAAGCATAAAGTGAGGCAGGTGAAGTTGCAAAATAAATCAATCAGGAGTACAGCAAGGGATTTTGGCATAAATTACCGTACTCTGATTCGGTATTGTCAAAAGTTTCCCACAGAAGACATAGAAAGTCAGGCATCCGTGCCAACAACAGTGGTTGGTTATAAAAAGCCACAGCAGGTCTTTTCACCTGATTTGGAAATGCAGCTTTTTCATTATATTGCTAGGTCGGCTGATATTTATTTTGGTGTGTCACCAAGTGAGGTTAGAAGACTTGCCTACCAGTTTGCTGTGGCACACCAGCTGAAGTTCACTCCAATGTGGGCAGAAAAAGAAAAGGCCAGCTCGGAGTGGTTTACAGCCTTCTTAAACAGCACCCAACGCTGTTGCTGAGAAAGCCAGAGGCAACTAGCCTTGCCAGGGCAAGTAGCTTTAACAGGGGAAATGTTAATGCTTTCTTCGACAATTTAGCAGAAGTGCTACAGAGACATCAGTTTGGACCAGGAGACGTATGGAATGTTAATGAAACTGGGGGGACCACTGTACATAAACCTGACAAAGTGGTGGCCAGACGTTCAAACAGGTGGGATCACTGACCTGCCAGGCCCCCGCACCAACCTGCCAGGCCCCAGCACCAACCCAGCCCTTCCTGCCACAAGCTCAGACGCAAACCTGCCAAGTTTATATGGTAGCATCAACTCACCCTTGCCCAGCAACATCAGTGCTGACAAAAGTCGACCAACTCCAGAAGACATCTGGCCCTATC
Source organism: Megalops cyprinoides (assembly GCF_013368585.1). Taxonomy (NCBI): domain Eukaryota; kingdom Metazoa; phylum Chordata; class Actinopteri; order Elopiformes; family Megalopidae; genus Megalops; species Megalops cyprinoides. The sequence continues at coordinate 72,001,836 of NC_050583.1, forward strand.
CAAAAGCTGGCCCCCGAAAAACAACTTCTAAAGGAAGAAAACGGCGCAAAACAGCAATTCTAACCGACACACCAGTGAAGCAGGCACTAGAAATGGAAAAGAATAAGGCACAATTTAGTAAAAGTCTGCTTCACAAGAAAGGGAAACAAAGCGGGGAGTCAAAATCTGAATCTGTAAACAAGAAGGCAGCTAAAAAGAGAAAAATTACAGACGAGTCATCATCAGATGAAGAGGAGTGATTCTGCCTCGTCTGTGTGGAGCCATTTTCAAACAGCCGCCCAAAGGAGATTTGGGTGCAGTGTGTGAGGTGCAACAAATAGGCCCATGATGCTTGCACCTCAGGCGAGGCAATTTATGTGTGCCAGAACTGTAACTCTGAAGATGAGTCTGATTAGTCAGATGTGGATGTTGTTTGTTGTTATTTACAGATGATTGTTTGTTGTTTTGAGTTATTTAATGATGTTGAATTTGGTTTTGTATTTGAAATAAAAAAATCTATATTCACAATTAAGTAGGCTAGTTATATTTTTATTTGTTGATAATCCAATGTGACAACTTACCCGCTGATGGGGCAAGTTGTCACAAGTGCGCACACTGTATTTAACTGTCTACAACTTTGTACTGAAATAAGATATGAAGATGTAATGAATACAAAATATGTACCCAAGACTTCATTCTTTCATTTGGTATGACATTTGTACCATTATGATGTATTGTGACCAGTCAATGCAAGAAAGAGTGAAAAGTGTGACAACATACCCCGCTCTCCTTTGAGAATGTCGACACTATACGGGGCTGTTTGATGACAGTGTGAGATTTGAGTTCATGTCACAAATGCATTACCAAGCAGAATATAATTCACATTATTAGAGAAATGCTATGCTATGCCCAGTTGTTTCATTTACTGCCTGATTGCATCCGCCATGTTAAGCACTTTGCTAGTGCAGGACCATTGAGTCAGTGAGTGAGTGCGTGTGCCATGAAACAGGTGTCGATCACATTTTTTTTGTTATTAGTAAACCACAATAGCAATTAAACTGTTCATTATCTGGCACTTTGTTTTGCTTTCCTTGTTGGTGAATATTTACATGCATTTTACAATGTATTATGTTTGAAAGCCAGTTGCATTGAAATATTTCTTTTGTGCCATGCTAAAATATAAGCATTGACAAAGCAGAAATATGATTGTGGACAAAATGAAGGAAACATGCATTTCTGTTGTTTTAATATTGCATTCCCAGGTTATTGAATAATGTTTTGTATTGGAATACTGAAATGTGTAAAAAGTACAAGGTAGAAAAAAAAGTACAAAGTGGAAATCAGATTGCTGAGGGAATGAAGGAAATAATATTTCTGTGCAGTTCAGAAATAAAGTGGCGCTGGTCTGAACAAGATGCTAGTAAACGTTGTCTCTCTCTATTGATTCACAGATTCACAGTGCTGTCCAGCCTGTGCATCACTTGCTGCAGGTCCAGATATCCCCTAGGTCTGGAGCTGGTAACATAAGCCTTTTCCTTATAATGGGCATCAATGGAGAGGAAAACGCTTAATGTAAGATAACGTCCATACTCATAGGATTTTGGTTTTGATTTTTTGACAGATGGAAGTGTTTATGACGAGAGATGTCCAAGAGAAATTTGGTGATCATTGATCGCTGTTTTGGAACATTAAGCCACATTAAGCGTTTTAGAATGTCTGCAAAAGCCTTGACGCTTGGTCATAGACTAGCCTACTTCAAGGTGGGATTTGTTGGCTAAATTAAAGTGATGAGGACACCAATGAATATTCTGGTTGTATGTGGTTTGTTCAAATATTTTTATTTTATTACGACTTTTATTTGGAAAACTGTAAGCTACACGTTTCGGTGCCTGGATTCCAGGTGTTTCTGCGAACTGCAGCGATCCATTTGCTTCTCTTTTCTGTAGCTTTTGGCTGTCTGTAAAAAGATAGCTCCAATTTCTTTTTGAATCTATTTGTACAGTCAATCGCACAACAGCTCTTTCCCAGTTTAGATGTGTTTTCGCGGCATTCTAGCTGAATGGTAACGCTGCCACTCATTAGCCTAAGTCTTTCTGCCTCTCAGTGGGTGGAACCCGTAGTGACTCCATGTACCGTGACGTCATGTGCATAACCCCAGTCAAGTCAAGGCAGTAGCAGTAGATCCAATCGCACCACCATAACCAATCCGGCTTTAGACTGAGGTATAGGACCACCCACTCAATTAACATACGGACACAGAAATAAATAAATGTAGAAAAACAGAAATAAATAAATGTAGAAATGCATAAGTATATAAATGAATAAATGTAGAAATACATAATTAATGAATAAATGTAGATATACAGAAATATCTACATTACTGCAACTTCGAATTAGGAAGGGCCAAAAACTGCTGTATGACCTGTGTTTTTATTAGTATATTTCAGTGTTGTCTATCAATATATTTATTCATGGATTGATTGCTCCTTCGCTAATAATTACCATCATTCAGGATATTCACTGTTGTAGCTAAATATTCGGTACAATTCAGGAAGGAAGGGCATTCAATGACATTTACATTTATTTATTTAGCAGACGCTTTTATCCAAAGTGACTTACAAAAGTGCATACAGCAAGTATAGCCACAGTACGGGGACAGGATGTGTACAGTTCCACAATGAGACAGTTCTCAGCTGAGAGCAAGGTCTGTTTGAGGACACAGTACTATCAGATTTGTACAATTACAGCCTATAGGGCAACTAATACGATACACCATCAAACGGCAAACTTCAACAACTTCAAACGGCGCAATGAGCGTCAGGGTAAAGGCGGCAACAAGAAACAATTTAAAAGGCACAATTTAAAAAGCACAGCAATTTACGACAGCACTGATTTGGGGGGGGCAGCAATTGTGGGCTGGGTCAGTCCAGGTAGAGTCTGAAGAGGTGCGTCTTCAGGCCCCGTCTGAAGGAATGGGGTGAAGGAGCTGTCCGTAGCGAGACAGGGAGTTCGTTCCACCACTGGGGAGCGATGTAGGTGAAACGCCGATGTCTGGCATAACGAGCACCTCCTGCCTTGACCATGCAAGGAGCGAGGTGTCCAGTTGCTGCTGAGCGCAGGGGTCAGGCTGGTGTGTAGGGCTGAATGAGTTCTTGGAGGTAGGCAGGGGCTGTCCTGTTGATTGCAGAGAAGGCGAGGGTCAGGGTCTTGAATCTGATCCTGGCAGCAACAGGAAGCCAGTGGAGGGATTTAAGCAGGGGAGTAACATGGGAGAATTTGGGGAGGTTGAAGATCAGTCGGGCAGCTGCATTCTGGATGAGCTGGAGAGGCTGGGTGGTACAGGCTGGGAGGCCTGCGAGGAGAGCGTTGCAGTAATCCAGTCGAGGGAGAACTGTGGCCTGGATAAGGAGCTGCGTCGCGTATGTTGTCAGGAACAGACGAGTCCTCCTGATGTTGTGGAGGAGGAATCGGCAGGCCCGTGACGTGCGAGCAATGTACTCCTTGAAGTCCAGGTTGCTGTCGAGGATGACGCCCAAGCTCTTTGCTGACTGAGAGGATGGTATTGTGGTGCCATCAACGGTGATGGAGAGGTCATGCAGGGGGGAAGGGCTGGCTGGGATGAAGAGCAGTTCCGTTTTTCTGAGATTCAGCTTTAGATGGTGGGATGACATCCATTTGGAGATGTCAGCCAGGCATGCAGAGATTCTTTCGTTGACCTGGGAGGTAGAGGGAGGGAAAGAGAAAAAGAGTTGTCATCAGCATAGCAGTGATAGGAGAAGCCATGTGATTTGATAACTGAGCCAAGAGAGTTGATATAAATTGAGAAGAGTAGGGGTCCCAGTACTGAACCCTGTGGAACTCCTGTAGTGAGGGGGGTGGGTGCAGAGGTGGAGCCTTTCCAGTAGATCTGGGAGGATCTACCAGTCAGGTAGGACTTGAACCAGGAGAGGGCGGTTCCAGAGATGCTCATCTCAGACAGCTTCGATATTAGTGTCTGGTGGTTGACTGTGTCGAAAGCAGCGGAGAGGTCGAGGAGGATGAGGACAGATGACAAGCCGGAGGCTCTAGCAGTGCGGAGAGCCTCTGTCACGGCCAGGAGTGCAGTTTCTGTTGAGTGGCCAGCTCTGAAACCTGACTGATGGGGTCCAAAAGGTTGTTCCTGAGAAGAAAAGGGGATAGTTGGTTAAGTACTGCACATTCCAGGGTTTTAGATAGAAATGAGAGGAGAGATACCGGTCGGTAGTTTGTAACATCGGATGGGTCGGTGGATGGTTTCTTAAGGAGAGGTATGACCAGAGCTTTCTTGAAGTCTGTGGGGACAGTACCAGAGATTAGTGAGGAATTGATAAATGAGGAAAGAAATGGGGCGATCTCACCAGATATGGATTGGAGCAGAGTAGAGGGGATGGGGTCCAGAGGGCAGGTTGTGGCATGGTGGTCTGTGATGACTTGGAGCACTTCCAAGTCTTTGAGCGGCATAAAGGAAGACAGCTGGTTGATGCATTTGCTCGTGGTGGTCAAGAGTGTTGTTGAAGGAGTGAAGGAGTCCCGGATGCTGGTCACCTTTTCCTCGAAGTAAACCCTGAAATCATTGGCAGAGAGAAGAGAGGGGGAGGGAGGAGGAGGGGGGGGTGGAAAAGGTGGAGAAAAGTTTTCGTGGGTTAGTTATATTAGCATTAATTTTGGACTGGAAGAAAGAGGACTTAGCTGATGTTGTTGCGGTTGTAAATGATGTTAGCAGAGAGTGATAGGCAGCCAGGTCCACGGAGGGTGATGGTCGCGATGGCAATGACATTATACTGTTTGTCATGGTTACATTTTTATTTTTTAGGTCTGTGTGTCTGGGTGGATTTAAAAGGCATGTGATCTGCCCTGCAGCTTAATGACACCATTTGTCATCTGCGTTCGAGGTACAGTATCTTAACTTGAGTGATAGAGCAATATTAAGTCGCCACCGTATGGCCAGAGAAGGAAACGCACTAAACGAACTGAACAAAATGTACTGAAAGAACATAAAGCTGCGTTTTAACCGAATGCTTTTAAGTAGGGCTAGAAGCCATGCCCCCTTTCCAGAAATCTCTTCAGCAACTTTCTAGCTATTCTGTCCTCGCTATTGCGTACTGAGCAAGGCTAGACAGATAGCACACAAATGAAAACTTCAGCAAACTGTCTTCCAGTGCTGACTGAGTTTTTACTGAATTTTCTCTTCGTAAAACTAAAAAATAACACAAACAAGATACAGTATTACAGTTTGCATACCGTTTCCCATTACGAACATATCTTTGTACACCTTTCAAAATATGAAAAGTGCTTCTAAACAATATACAAATTTAAACACCCCCCTGCATTACAGTTTTTCTTTTCACTTCAAACAGCATTCGTACAGGTAAATATTCATGGGTAGGTCTGTATTAACGTAAATTTCATGTAACAGTAAATAAACTGAACAGATAAACTAGCTCGGATAAACTAGCTCAGCTGGCTAGCAACATTGATGCTAACTCAAGAAATTTCTCCGTATAGCATGCAAGTTAACTTGCTTATCACAGGTTTCTTTATACAGTTAATAAAGTTTCAGAACCAGTAAGTTTTTATACTCACAGACATATCTACTCCCAGGTTCCGAACAACTGAAAAATACCGTGTCTATCTCGCACAGCTTTAACAAAGAAAGGAATAAATTCGCAGCTAAATACAACTTGACTTTATGTGCAATATACCGACCAGTATAGCAGTACTGTAACCACTAATTGAAAAGGTCAGAATACTAGCAACGTTGGTGTAATGAAAAATGCTTGCTGTGATGTGGCGCAAAACTAGCCTGTTCATTTTTCAGGCAAGTGATCAAACCTGCGTGAGGAATTTCAATTAAAACGCAGCTTAATAAACTTGAAGAAATGAACAAATCAGCGATACTAATAGCCATTCTCTGATACAGCAGATGCAATGTCATTGAAACCGTGGGGGGAATGTATATTAGACAAATTTACATTTTGAATGAATTTTTAATACATTAATAATGTTGATATTACGCGTCAATAAATTATTTCGTCTACTTTGTTTTGGGGGATGGGGGACTCCCAGTGAATGAGTCTTCGTGCTTAACAAAATTATTCCGTTCAATAAAGGTGTGTCAACATGCTCATCACCACTCTGCTCTGCTTGTGGTAGTACGATCGCCCAGTAACACTTAAGAGTCAAGAAACAACTTTTGAGCAATTTTTCATGAGTTCCACAAACTCTCAGACCTACTGGTGTATAATGTACGCCATCTGTCAGGAAACATATTGTTTGGGCTCTTGTAAAACGAAGCTTTTTGCTTCGGATATAAGTTTTGAACTAACCGAGCCCAAACATTTTAACATTGTAAGGCCTAGTCAGTGATGTCATATTTTTATTTGTTGTTAATGTAGACGTAGTACTACATTAAAATGTTTGAGCTCGGTTAGTTCAAAACTTGTAAAATGAAGCTTTTTGCTTCGGATATAAGCGTGGCTCTTTTTTCCTCAGTGCTTTTTTTAGTTTTAGCAAATGACATGTAGGTCTACTTAGGCTATTATACGCGTTAAAATGTGGGGTTCTATTACCTCCCTAAAGACGAAGTATACTTTGCGGCTGCATGATTGTTTGAATAGCATGGTGCAGTTTCACATAATGAATATTACAATTTAATTATTAATTTCTTCGACATTTGGTTTCACACGTGCTGTTTTGCCGCAGAGCAGGCTAATAATGGACATGATGTTTGGAACAATGTAGAGTAACTTTTAAAATGCAATAAAGCTATTTACAGATTCGTGTATGCTGCCCGACCGGATATGAAAATGAACGAATCAGTGAGTCAAAGATTCAAATCATTTTATTTAACTGAACGAAAGGAACCTAATCACTAAAAAAGAATCGTTCTGAACACCACTAATATACACTAATTGCATGTGACTTCATCACATGCAACATTGTTACATGAAGCAATTCAAACAATTTAAATTGCGCTCAATGCCCAATCACATTTAGATCTTGTACATAATGCCATGTGATGTTGCGTCCATCAAGTCTAAACTTGTCATGTGGTATTCATTTTTTAATTCATTGATACTTCACTGAATATAATTTTTGCATATAAAATTTGCATTAAAAGTTAAGCCTAGCTATATAGCCTAGCCTTGGCTGTATTGGCTCAGCTACCAATTATTTCAAACCCTGAACATGCTAGTTAACCTACCAAAGCTGGTTTCATTGTTAGCGAGCTAATACAGTACAAAAATGTTTTGCTCCAACATTTTATTTACCACTACTTGTAAATAAAATACTGTTATAAACTTTCATAAATGAGCATGATTTCTTCCTCCTGAGTGCACAGTGTATTGGCTTTGTCTGTCATCAGCTAAATACAAATTAATTCTAGATACAGTACTTAGATTGTCTGAACGAAATACCTCGGTAGTAAGGGTGTTCAAAAATGAATTACTGTCAGGAGCGGCACTGGCTCGCCTCTGAATCCCAACTGGTCTTTTACCCTTTTGGGATCCACCCACCACAAAGGACGCCAGGACAGAGTAAATCAAAGAGAAGCAAGACTTAAACAATTAATTTAAAAACAATGCACACGAACAGGGACACCAAGACTCACACCATTTCACCCCCGGCCTGGTTGGCTCCCCTCCCCAACCTGGTCTCCCCTCCTGGGACTCTTCCACCCCAGCTCGGAGACAACATACAGGTATGGGCAACCCCCACACAGCACACCACACACACCACTCGGACCGCTCAGGTCTTCTCCCACACCCACACATGTCATTAACCACTCCAGGTGCCCCCACTCTGGCCCCTCTCCTGCCCAACCCTGCTTTTTTTTGGGGGGGGGGGGTCCCCACTCAGCCAACTTAACAGGAAAGGTGGGATAATAACAGTGGGATGTAGCTCTCTGCCAGGCCTTACTACATAAAAACCAAAATAAAAATCAAAAAAAGGAAAGTACACAGAGGTGGAGGGCACGCTGTTGCTCTCACCGTCAGGCCTCCCAGCCATCAGCTCCTCCTCATCGACACCGCACAGTGAGGTCCAGAGCTCCACGGCACCGTACTGTGGGAAGGGGGACGGCAACTAATCAGTGTTACCCCGGCCCCCCGCTGCTACCGGTCACACACACCCACAATGCTCCCCTGGGGTGTGGACGTTCCTTACGACTATGGGGTGTCCACTCCCCGTCTCACGCTCAGCACGGGGGGGTCCGAGGCTGCTGTCTCTCCACCTGCCGTCTTCCTCTTCCCTGGCTCTTGTCGGTCTCGGCCCGTATCGCTCCGTCTCAGGAACCACCGGCAGGAAGGCCCGTGGTCCACTCCGTCCCGACACACAGCACAAGACAATACAAACCACACAGCCAAAAACCCCAAAGGACAAGGAAAAAGAAATAACTGATAAACTAACAAAAACAAAGTTCCCGGTCCGTGACCTCCAGGGACTTAAACCAAAACCAAAACAAGAGAAACCACAAAAAAGAAAACTCCAAATGATCCCCAAAATGGCCGGCTCCACAACGAAAAAGAACTAAATCAAGGAAGGGGGGAAAAAAGGGAAAAAAAACCAGTCTAAAACTCCCCACACATCGAGCCTTCCTCCCTGGCGTCCTTCGCAACTAAGCCGCGCAACCCTCCTAAATACATGCCCAGCGCCCTAATCAGGAAAAAGGAACAGTTGCGAGCCCGCACTCCAACTGCAGCCACTGCCCAAAAGCCAATTAAACAATCATTCCATTTGCCCAGGAATGCATGCTCCCGGCGCCTCACCAACCTACCTCCAGGGAATCCAGCCCAGTCAATTAACTCTGTCAGGATTCCTGACACCCAGAAACCCAGACAGTAACACAATGCAGTCAACTTTGTTGCAAGCAATTGTGTGTAAGTTGCTTCATGTACAGTATTCCATAATCTGTGAGTTTTTCTTATAGCTTTCTTATATAGTAACTGAAGTTTTTTTTCATTAAATCATTGTATTAGTATTATTTTAAAATGTCATGGGATTGCGCACATTTCAAATTCTCAAATTTTCAAAAACTTAGGAAGTACAGAACAAACCAGACAATAATGTAACAAACACTTGTATTCTCTTACAAAGCCTCAAACAGCTTGACAATGAATATTTTAGTTAAATCAAATTTTTGGATTGTGTGTTTGTTGACCTAGGATGTGATTAAGCTCCAGAAAGTGTACCCAGGTCATAAAAATTCAAAGGTAATTTACAGTGAACATTTAACTGTGTGTGTGTGTGTATGTGTCTGTGTGTGTGCGTGCATTGCATGTGCACACACACATTCATGTGTGTCCAGAGAGCCCTTTTGCAGCCTTGCACACTGTCATGAGATGTGCAGAAAGAAATTAACACATTGAGTGGGCATGTTCATTATCAACCTAATGCTACCAGTTAAAAACCAAAGGCACAAGAGCTGTCAACAACCAGGGATGGAGTCTTGTAGCCTAATGATACTAAAGAATTTCAGGTAACAAGCTCTCCATGGCTCTAGACAGTTTCCAAATGCTTTGTGAATGCTGCTTTTTATAATCAGAACCAAAGGTAAGCCATTAATCTCTGTTATCAGATAAATATTACAGTACAGAATTACAATACAGACTGGATGCATAAATGTCTGCTAACATCTGGAGTCTGCTGCAGAGATTTCTGGCCGCTGCCAAGACACAACCATGGTTTTTGTTGTGTAGGTAGGTGGGTAGGTTCTGAGTTGATCCATTTGCCATTTCATACCCATCAGTGATTTCAGGCCTTTAGTTGTCTGTATTTTTTGAATATTGGCTGTTGTCAGTTTTTGGTTGAACAGGTTAAGGTCCCATTTCTGCACTGACTGACCTGTTTGGCAAGAACTATTCTTCAGACCAGCAGGGGACTGTCCTGAGCACCTTCGTAGTTGGATCATGTTGGTCCTGATCTTTGCCTTTAGGTAGACAGAGTTGCTGTTCAACATCCTCCACCTTCTTTAATTTCATTGAGATTAACATAGGGTCCAGGGTCTAGTGTTGTACCAAGCTGTACTTCAAGCTTTTGTGTTGCAGCAGGGTCTTACTGGGTCTACAATAGAATATGCTCCATCTAGGGCTTGCTTTTCTCCACTTTACAGCCTCACACAGATTGTGCTGTTCAGGAGTCCCAGGCTCCTGAACAGCACAGGCCATATTAGCAAATGAGAGGCAGTCATTATTATTTTGAAAGTAATGTAACCCACGGAAGGCATAATTGCCACCAATAGTTAAGACCAGACTATACTACTCCCAGTTATATGGGTGGGAGACCCTTTTAACAATAATGACCAGATTCCCCGACCACAGGGTGTTCCGTTGAAAGAACTAACAGAGGTTTAGATATCAAAAGATATGACATTTTTATTATACAGAATCACTAAAAACAGACTAAAATATGACACAGTAGTAGGCTATAAGTTAAATAGAGAGTGATGCCACAAATTTACACTTAATTGTTTCCACCCCAACAACCTTGGAATCTCTGATTTTACAGTCAAAGAACCTTTGTCCCACAATGATGGTATAGGCAAAGTACAATCTAGGCCATACGATTATCCATGTTTAGTGCATACTACTGGCTAGGGTAAACGAAACAAACAAGAAAAAAATATATAATGCAAACAAAAAAACAATGAGAAACAAACCCAACTACAAAATAAATCTAACAAAAACATTTCAAGTAAGAGCAAACAAAGGAAAAATAAGTATCAATTCATCTAATACTAAAAAAACAAAACAAAACCCACAACCAGTAGAAATGTAGGCCTACACAAGATGCGCCAAAGGATGTCGGCCTGCCGAGCCACCATGCGCCCAGAAGGACAAGAATGGAATGCCCCCCTCCCCACAGACTCAGGCTAAGATATAATATTGCACATCTCCGATAAGTAAATCCAGCTCTAGTCACAGTAGTTTTAATTGGGCAGGTACAAAACCCAAGCACAAATAGTCACAACTACTCACAGTACACTACCTCTATATCCAATTAATTCACTAGCTCACACAATAAATTAAGAATATTACTACTCACCAAGTCTATACTCAAACTTACTGCACCACCCCACAAATGCTATATATCTAGTTCATCACAACTATTTTGCTTTAGGCTACTGCACCACCCCACAAATTATAATCACTGTTCACAAAGAGTTACTGTTTTTGTAATAAGTAAATATATTGCACCACCACGCTGTCAATAACACTAGTCGCAAAGAGAGACCTACATATACAACTAGGAAGCTCTATTAGGCCTACGCACGCAGCGCAGGTTTGTCGGGATACGCTTCACAAATCCCCCACCCCCCCACCCCCGCACAATTAATCGCATCAGTTGAACCATAGCATCCTAGCCAACAATACACTGCATAAAATTTAAAGAAACTATACGTGTTGTGGTGGAAGAGCAGTACACATGTAATTCATAAGCATTGCCAGTGGGTTATTTTAGTTTATAAACATTGCCAGTGGGTTATTTCATGTTAGAGTTATTTTAAGTTAAAGCGATAACCGGTTATAGTTTTATCAGTAGTATGTGGCCTTGGAATACTGGTGTAAAGCAGGTCAGATGTGTGTTTTTAATAGGCTAGAAATGTGTGGCCTTGGAAATAATGGTGGACAGCCAAGGCAGATATGGATATGGAACAATAAGTTTCTGTATTGAGACTGAGTCAGGGTGCATGTGACAGAGAAGCTGAAATAACGTTACTTCTCTTGGTGCAGCTGCAAATCTACACCTGACCTTCATTTCTCCGGATATCTTTTGTTAGGGATTTGCCTAATACCCCCTCCCCTTGCCTCTGACCACTCTGAAAAAGTCTTCATCTTTTTCAGCAATGACGTATGTGTATAACAGGAGGAGCTGGGGAAAAGTATAAAAAAAGTACATTCAGGAGGTGCTTTGAATTTGCTCCACGCGGACCAGCCCGGTTGACTGTATGAGATTTGAAACATATGCAATAAACCTAATTACATCAAGCTCTGAAGACTATACTTGTCATATGTTAGGGTATTGAAATTCACTTTCTGCAATTATTACAAAAAGGTATAAACAAATTACGTAACTCATCCATTAGGGAATTGCAGAACAAGTGTGGAGAGAACCCTCCACTCTCAATCACTCAAACAGCAAACATGTACCTATTTGATAAAGTGCAGTTAGCATTAGTATACACAGTGATGGGAATACCACTATGCTAACCGCCCCACCAAACGCCAGTGATGTGCGGTCAGGGTCGGCAGTGCCTCACCTTATCATAGCTAGTATTTTAATTTATTTTATATTTTATTTATTTATACACACATATATATATATATTATTTTTTTTCCCCTGAACTTTAATGTGTTTAAATGTCGTAAAAATGAAAATAAAAATGTGTATGCTGCATGTCCTGGCATCAGAAGAACTTGCTTCCAAGTTCCAAGAACTTGCTTCTAGCATAATTCTGGCTCAGGCTGAGGAAGAGTCTCCTTGTGCCTCTGTCCACCTTGAGAATAACAGCAAATGGTTATGTAGTTTTGCGCATGCGTACTGTGGTCTTACAGTGTCTTCAATGATCAACCTTGAGGCACTGTCCTATGCTGCTTCTCAGGTCTTTTTTTTTATATTGACAGTTTAGGTGTATCTCACTTGCCGTACAATGACATCCCCTGCTGTTTGATCAAAAAGTGCGCTAATTGTAAGCAAACAGTCTGTCGTTTCGCTTGTCACGCTCAATATGGATTCCATCACTTACCTTAAACGATTTACTACACTGACATTTGAAGAGAAAAAAAAATGTAATTTCTAATGGAAGGCCAACACCTGAACTGAAAGCTTTAACCCAAAGAGCTTTAACCGTCGTCCAGAGGGACAGACGTATGGACTTTATCTACAAATAAAGTAAGAGTGTCTTTTGTTTCCCCGGCTTTGTACATGGTTTGCGAAAATGCGATGGTTAATTATTGGCTATGTAGGCCTACATTTTAGTTCAGTGGTTAAGAATGGTGTACTGACACGAAGTTCTACTTGCCATTAATTTTTCGAATCCTCTTGGATAGTGTTCTCTCTGTATATATAGCCTATTTCTCTCTTAAAGATGTCGGAGTAATTCTCTCTCTTTCTCTCTCTCTCTCTCTCTCTCTCTCTCTCTCTCTCTCTCTCTTTGTTTGGGTCAATAATGAACATTTTGGTGTGTTGCTGCTATGGTGTCGTTTTGTCTTTAAAGCAAGCTATGTTATTCTTTTGTAAACTTTTGATAAATCTGCTGCATTAATTGACTACATGCTTATAATAATACACTGCCTCACCATCCATGGACCTCACTGCACGTTACTGCCAAACAACTCCTTGCCCACTATACTAAAACTTACGTACTAAAAAAGGGCTTAAAACAGCTACACTACCGCCAGTTGGTTTGCGTTGGATTTGCATTTCAGCACACACGGCAACAACCATAAACACTCTAACCTAACCCATGCCGCTGAGGGCGGAACTATCTAGAGCAGCCATTCCCAAACTCAAGAGTGCCGCGGCCCACTTAAAAATCAGAAAATCCCGTGCGGCCCACCAAATCTTAAATCTTCACTCTAATCAAAATACAAGACTAAGTCAAGTATTTCCCTGAAAATTTTATTCAAAAAACATAACAAACAACACAGGCTGTTGGCTATAAAGTGCTTAATAATAATTTTTCAACACCACATAGAAGAACTGATGTGCAAATGCTGGTTAGAACACACTTATCATGGGCCTGAAATTTCACAGTATCCAATCCAAATATGAAGAAAAAAATGGGCAAAATATGTGACATTAAATCTGGCCAATATTCGTTTATCTTTCAACACATGCACTATGGTGTGCTGATTACAATCCATCGTATCTGGATGCTGTGTGGTATTTGTGCATTTAAACGCACAAAAGCGCTCACTCACAAGCACAACACAAGATTTATTTTAGTCTCTCTGAAACCACCAGCAAACAGTTAATTTCAAACCACTGGGTATGACTCACATGTTGGGTAACATTTTATTTGTGTCACCTGTAACTCACCTAATGAGATGGATGATGTGACTCTTCTGTCCCACAGCTCGAACTTTCTTATTGTGGCTTTGATCTTACTCTGGACTTGAAACACGGTCACTGCTTTTCCCTGGAGCGACAGACTGAGTCCGTTTACATAGCCAAAAATATCAGCCAAATACACCAACTTAGAAAGCCACTCAAAGTCACAGAATCAATCTGACAGTTCAAACCTGGTGTCAACAAAAAACGTCCTCACTTCATCACGCAGTTCAAAAAGTCAGGTGAGCACTTTGCCACGTGAAAGCCAGCGGACTTCAGTGTGCAGGAGAAGCTGCTGGTGTTCGCTTCCCATCTCCGCGCACAGTATGCCAAACAGGCGCAACTGCAGTGGGCAACTTTTGATGAAATTTACAGTCTTCACAGCTTCATCCAAAACCATCTTCAAATCTGCAGGCATAGTCTTTGTGGCAGTGCCTCTTGGTGGATGCTGCAGTGGACAGCTGTAACCAGCGGGGCCACATCCTTGACATGCTTCACAACTCCAGTCAGTTTTCCCACCATGGCCCTGGCTCCATTGGTGCTCACCCACACATTTTGTCCATTCTATTTCATTGGAAACCATAAATTCATTCAGAGTTTCAAAAATGGCTTCTCCCGTAGAGTGTGATGGTAAAGGCTTGCAAAACAGAAAATCTTCATGTATTTCTCCGTTATATTCATATCTGACAAAAGCAAGCAAATTTGCATAGCTTGCGATGTCTGTGAACTCATCAATCTGGAGAGCATAAAAATGGCTCGCTCGTATTCTGCTCACTAGCTGCTTTAACACATCTTTAGCCATGTCATCAATACGGCGCTTCACTGTGTTCTTAGACAAAGAGATCACATTTAGTCTTGGCTCGCAAAACAGAAAAGCAGTTGTTTGGCTGCTTTTTCGCCAACCATCACACCAACCATCTCTTTGGCAGCAGGTAAATTCAGATCCTCCCCGATGGTGTGTGGCTTTCCAGTCTTTGCTATTAGCTTTGCCACTCTGTAAGATGCCTCCACTGCCTTGGCATTTTCACTCCCAGTGACACACGTTGTTTCAATTGCTTTCTTGTGGCTCACATACTCTTTTTGCTTGTTTTCAAAAAACTCCCGCGGCTTGGATGAATACTGTCCGTGTTTAGTTTGTAGATGGCGGTGCAGTTTACATGTTTTCAGGGCCTCGTTTGCTAGCACCTCCATGCAGAGCACACAGACAGGCCGGGGGTTGTCTTCGGGTCCCACACTTGTAAATCCCAGCGACAGATACTCACTTGAGTACTTTCTCCGTCTCCTTTTTTTTTCTTTTGTAGATTCATCTTGAGTTTCTGATGAATCTGCAGTTAAATCTTCATCGCCAGCTTTCCGTTTGCCGAGCAACCACCGATCCATGTTACATGTCTTCCCACCACTAATCACGCATACCGTCACCTGTGATTCCCCCTCATTGAACTATATAACATATGTTCCGGTGATGTGTTGAAGACTGCTACCCAATCATGCGCAAAGTGTAGGTTAAGGCCAATGTGTGACCCACCTGCCACCGGGACATGAACTTCAATACAAGAGCAGTAAATATAGGTCAGAGTAATGAGGAATATCACGGACTCTAACCACCCCGTTTTATCAGTTTTGATCACTTCTTGATATAAAATGTAATTGTACATACTTGTAATTTCAAACGAAATTTCTTGTTATGTACTTAATGTAGACAACCTCTGGTGGCCCACCTGCAGTACCTTCGCAGCCCACAGTTTGGGAATCACTGATCTAGAGGCAAAACAGCAGTTAGTGTTGCAGAGGGGAAAACCTAAAACACAAGAACACAACAATCAACACCATATCGTCGCACGCATTATAAATGCGAAAATTATGGTAAATACGGTAAATGCTTGTGCTAGCTGTATTAGCATCCCGATTCCTTGTCGCCTGCATAGGTTTCACCATGCCGTCTCACCAGGTGAGTGGTACGATTTGTCATCCTACCGCTGTACTTAATCGCTGTTCTACACCTTACAAATGGCCAGACTTTTGTCCTGTTTTCCTTCCTTCTTATAAAATCCAAATGTCTTCCAAACTTTAGATTTTAGATTTGATGGTACCCTGTAAACCGTGCTGAACGGCAAATTTCGTTTTAAACCTTTCACATGTAACTTATTTGTTATGGTATGTAGCGCGTGTTACCTTTTATGGTTCGTTATGTTTTCATTTGCGTTGTTTCTTATAGATTTCAGTTAGCATTTGCTATATTTTTAGAGTTAAATCGCTATTTCTTCAAAGCTAAATTTAGCTAGAATTTCTCCAATCTAGTGTTCTAATCCTGTGTTTCCCAACCCTGCTCCTGGAGGCACACTGTCCTGCATATCTTCTATGTATCCTTCCTGCTTGACTAAATCAGGTGTGCTCAGCTAATCAAAAGTGCCACTGATGAGTTCAGTCAGGTAGGTAGAGCAGGGATAGATAGAAGATATGCAGGACGGTGTGCCTTCAGGAGCAGGGTTGGGAAACGCTGTTCTAATCGCACCAGTTTTAGCATATGCGCTAAAAAGCTAATCACACTGGTGTGACCGTACGCGCGAAAGGGTTAAAACGAAATTTGCCGTTCAGCACATCGGCATTTGCCACGCCTTTCAGTAATTCAGCCAGGTAAATATCTGCGCTGGAATTACGAAAGGAAGTTGCGGTCAAACTTGATAATATGATTAATTTGCGTTAATTTTAGAGTCCGTTGCAGTCCAATTTTTAAACTTCGGGTGTTGGAGCCATAAGTTCGAAAACACGCAACGACCCATTTCTGCTGGCAGCACTGGGCTAGCTACGTCTGTCAACTTAGTAACAGCAGGCTGCGGTCCAGACCAACATTGCGAGTTTCATTGTTAAAGGAAAAGCTTGCTCAGTGTGAAACACTAACTGCAGGCAAGCTAGTTCTTACGGATTCTTACGGAACAGTTGGATTAAAGTTTACTAATTATTATAGCTACATGGAAGCTAACGTTACCATGCACAGACGTGTCTATGTACAAACTGCTCTAATTACACATCATCGTCATGGGCGTGCAGCCATGGCCTTACTGCATATTTACATGACATGACACTGATAAAGTTAATCTGATTCAAGTTAATTTTTTCTGCTATTGTTAATTTGCTAAACAGACCAAGTCCTTGCAGTTGATAATCTAACGCAGCTTGCTGTAACATGTACAGTTAACTACAGCTATGCTGTAGTTAACTGTACATGCAGTTTCTTCAATTTTTTTTTCCATTTTTTCCAATTTATCCAATTTATTTCCATTATGGCTCTAACATTAACGTTACAACTGCGGTCTTCACGGTACATTATACAGGTTGTAGCCATTGCATCAGATTGTCATGAGAAACAACAACAAAAAACATTATAAAACAAATTTTACCTGGACTTCCTCTCATGGAGTGTGTTGTCTGCTTCACACATGTGAGATGTTTACTTCCTAGTTTCGGACGCCCGTTCAGCGAATAACGTGACTGGCCTACTCAAATTGACAAGGTAACACGAGCTTTGATTGGATATCACTCCAGCACATTTATGTGACCAGCTAGCGAAATCATATCAACTTTTTAATTTGCTTTTCTTCATATATTACTTCATATTACTTCTTCATATATTACTATTTTAAAATGTTTTTGTGCATTTGTGCAGTCTGTCAAATTCTGCTATGAGCTAACCTATGAGCAAAAAGACTTTTTCAAGACTTTCACACAAAATTCCATACTTTTTAAGACTTTCAAGACCTGCGCAAGCACCCCGTTAAAGATTCACATTCTCTGTAGTAATATATTTAGCTAAGCTAATCGTGCACAAACCTACCCCAATACTAAGTCAGCTGCCTGCTGCCTGCATCCTTAGAAGTGAGTTCCTAACGGAAAAGGAAGCTCAAAAGGCAACGAAATCGGAACATACTTTGAAGGCAGGATGACACCATAGATTGTTCGCGTCCCTGGAGTGAAAATTAGTTTAACCAGGGATGCAAACTCATCAGGGGTGAAAAAGGTGACAAAGATGCAAACCCTCAAGGGGGGTCTGGGGGCATGCCCCCCCCCCCCTCCCTGCAACTGCTGTTTGGTCAATTAAAAGACAGGACTTAGATATGACGTTTATAAATTGATTTCACAACAACTACAACTAAAAGAAAAACTGTCACAAGGTCAATTCAGCTTCTGTCATTTTCAGTAGGCTTGTCAGGACTCAGGCAGGGACTCAGGCACAGACGGGGTGGAGGATGCACAAGCGATTTCTTTAAGTCCTCAGGGAGAATCCAGGAAAACAGGGTCAAAAACAGGCAATGTCAAAAAACCAGGAAAGTGCAGTGGACGGTACAGAATCAGATCCAAAAACTTGTAGTTGGGAAACAGACAAGATGGAAGGAAGGAAGGAAGGAAGGAAGGAAGGAAGGAAGGAAAATGGTTGCAAAACAGATAAACCGAGACAAACTGACAATGAGCTAGGAAACAGACGGGGTATAAATGCACAAGCTAACAAGCAAACGAGACACAGGTGAACAAGTGGGCAGGTGAAACAGATGAGCAATCAAGCCACAGGTGGAGAAACAAGGGGCGAGGCAGGCAAACGAGAGGACAGAAAACAAAAGCATATGGCCGGGAAAACAAAAACAAACCGGCTGCTATGCCGCAGCACTGACAGAGCTTGGCATTTGCCCCCTTCTGAAGTGACATAATTAGGCTACTGTAACAAGCACTCCATTTGACTACATCGTAAGTAACATAGGTCCATTTTAGCTAAATGTCTACATGGTTGTCTCATGAATTCCTCATGTTCCAAAACAAATCCAAAAGCAAATTGTCTGATTACATCGTGGTTATGTCAGTATTAGCTTTGCTAATATTATCTTAGCATAAAGAAAATGGAACCATCAGGGGCATGTAATGTTATAATGTTAACATTATGTTGGCACTTTAGCTGAGGAGCTCAACTTATGTTGTAATCGTCTGCAAAATAGTAACGTTAGTAACGTTAAACGAGTAGGTCCAGAGCCCTAATGTCAGAAACGTTATACAAGTGGAATTTGGAATAACAAGTACGCTACGTTAGACTCCATGAAAATAATGTTAACACCACATCCAAATTGTGATGGCTAGCGTTCACTAAATCAAAACAATTCAACCTTATCAGGCTACTTAACCGTCCCAAGGTTTACATATTGTCATATAAGCCAATTAAGGTTATCATAATGCTACTGTAAGAGATTCTTACCTTAACCCTTTCGCACGTAACTTATTTTTATGCTATGTGGCGTGCAAGTTACGTTACATGGTTCGTTATGTTTTCATTAGTGTTATTAAGATTCTCATAGTTTTCAGGTAGCATTTGCTATATTTTTAATGTTAAATTGCGGTTTCCTCAAAGCTAACATTAGCTAGAATTTTTCCAATCTAGTGTTCTAATCACACTGGTGTGACCGTACGCACGTAAGGGTTAAGGCATGTGGGCAGTCAAAAATTGACCTCCCACAGGCAGCCCTCTTCAGTCTTCACTCAGGTGCATTGCACATGCCAAGCACAGAAGCCAGTCGCTTTTTTTTGACAACTCAGAAGGCGTGGTTCTCATTTCATTCCCCGTGACTCTGTCCTCGCATACCTATTTCAAAATCTACACAATTTTACATTTACATTTATTCATTTGGCATACGCTTTTATCCAAAGCGACTTACATAGGTTACAGTTCTTTACAATGTTATTCATTTATACAGCTGGATATTTACTGAGGCAACTGTAGGTTAAGTACCTTGCCCAAGGGTACAGCAGTAGTGTCCCAGCGGGGATTACTAGCAAGCTAGCTAGCTAGTTCATGGAAAGCTCACCAAGGCTTAAAAACATGACATACATTATTCCAGTGTATTAAATAATTACAATGTATTTTTTTAGATATAACTGCAACAAATTATTGAGTTCACTGTATACGGACATTTATAATGAGCTCCTCTGCTACCACCGCATCTACCTCTGTGGTGTTTTCAGCTGCCATTTATTTAATGGAAGTTGAGAAGCTTGAGGTAATTGCAAAGATTTAAGGGATACCCTACCTGGTGAAGGTTACATCGGATGCTGCCTTCAAATTTAACTGAAATAAGGCACCTTAGGGCACAAAGGCACGAAGGGCGCATTTTATGATAACTTCGATTTGGGACATGCCTATGATGGAAAATTGTGAATATCGTGAAAATGCTCCCTTCAAATGCTGTCTTCTAAGCTTATCAAAGCTTGCAAATGCTTTTTGTAGCCAGCTAAGAGTCTTTCTGTTCTTGACTTAGGAATTTTCACCCACTCTTCCTTGCAGATCGCTTCTAGTTCTGAGATGTTCTTGGGTCATCTTGCATGCACAGCATGTTTAAGATCTACCCACTGTAGGACAGCCAGTCACAACCAATGAGGGAAGTGGTGGCTGATGAAGGCAGATGTGTGCGTTGCGTCTTTGGAAGTAATAATATTAAAGTCTGCCTATCTAATAACTAAATCTGACTCCACTTCATGCCAACCTATGTTTTGTTCCCCAATTCCCAACTCTAATTAGCAACCCAGGAATTCTCAGTTCGCTTTGGCTTGTAGGTGATCAGGCTACATAGTCCACAACGTAGGATACCGTCCCAGCACATTTAATATAACTCGCTGCCCTGTTATACTCTAAATCATAGAATATACGTTAGGTGGCCCACCTAGGGACTGCAGATTCGTCAGAATAGTGCATACTTAAGACTGACTATGAGCGTAAGTATCAGTGGGTTTCGAGTGGTACAGCAAGAACATACGGAAAACCTCGAATCCTGCTATGTGCGTCATTAGAAATGGCCAAATGAGAAATCACAAACAAAGGCTAAGGCTAATATCTTTATTAATCCGAATTGTCCCAACCAAAAGTATCCCAACCAGTTGAAGTTTCAAGATTACAACAGGCAGTATGGTAGAGTGAAAATGATGGCAAATATACACAGCCTTCCTATGCGGAGTCACGTGGCTATACGCTTGGTGCGCAGGAGTCCGTGCTGACGGTGCTCCCTGAGTGCACAAATGTTTCCCTTTATATACCCGAACATCAAAGAGTTGATTGGCACATGTGACGGGGTCTTGGGAAGGTCCAAAATAGGTTTTGTCCTTATCTGGTGGTGTTTATTCTTGTCCTATTATCTGGAGCCAATTTTCAGACCAATGGTTAGGAGACCCCTTACTGTTATAGAACTATCACCCCTTTGCTACTTGCATTGTATGGATCAAAATGAGACCAAACAAGACATGTGTACCTTGAACCAAACAGAATATACAGATATAATAGTTGATCGCTGAGGATTGGGATTTCACCACTGGTCAGGAGGAATGGTAAATGGACTGCATTTATATAGCGCTTTTCTACTCATTTTGAGTACTCAAAGCACTTTACAGTTATATGCCTCACATCTACCTACCAGTGGCAGAGGCTGCTATATACAGGCTTACCAACTAGCCACTGGGAGCTGTTGGGGGTTCAGTGTCTTGCTCAAGGACACTTCGACACTCTGCCAGGACGAGCCAGATTCAAACCAGGGACCTTCCAATCCCCAGTCAACTGCTCTACCTCCTGAGCCACTGTCGCCCCCGAAATCCAAATCCTTCAGGGTTCCTGAAGGATTTGGGGTCATCAAGATCCCGTGCCCTCTGACTCTCCCTACCCCCTGGTGACCCACCTGTCATACAGTTCCTTGGTGTGGAGGAGCGGGGATACATTCCTCAGCCGGGTGGCTGTCGTTTATGGCCCAAGATTCTTACTTGAGCAACAGTCCTTTATTTAGTGTGCCACAGTCCATATGTTATCAGGCGTCTCCCGTTCCCACCTAACACCACAGATTTTCAATGATGCTCAAGTCAGGGGACTGTGAGGGCCATTCCAAAAGCTTCAGCTTGTGTTTCTTGAAGTCGTTCATGGTGGGTTTTGAGGTATGTTTTGTATCATTGTCCTGTTGTAGAAGCCAGCCTCTTTTCAGCTTCAGTTTCTGCCACTGGCTGCCACACAACCCCAAAGCATAATAGATCCACATGTATGCTTAACAGTTGACAAGGTGTTCTTTTCTTCAAATGCTGCTCCTTTCTCTCCAAACATACCTTTGGTGATTGCGGCCATAGTGTTCCATATTTACTTCAGCGGTCCACAGCACAATATTTCAATATGCCAATATGCCTCTTGCATACTTCAGGCATGGACTTTTGTGATGAGGTTGCAGGTAAGGTTTCCTTCTGATGACTCTTCCGTGCAAATCATGGTTGTGCAAGCAACACTGCACAGTGGAATGGTGCATCACCACTCCTGTGTCAGCTAAACCTTCCTGCAGGTCCTTTGCAGTCATATGGGGGTTTTGCCTTACCTTTCAGCCCAGCATATGAGCAGTTCTATCTGAGTGTTTTCTTGGTCTTCCAGACATTGTCTTGGTCTTCCAGACATTGTCTTGGTATTCCAGACATTGTCAGACAGGGGAAAGTGTGAGTTGGAAGCGCTTTGATATCTTTTTATAGCCTTCCCCTGCTTTGTAGGCACCAATAATCGTCAGTCAGTTGCTTAGATGAACTTAGATGGTTGTCCAGTGTTGGCACAAGGTTTGACGTGTCAGAGAATTTATTAAGCTCTGGAATTGTCACCAGCTGACAGTCCCTAATAACAATTCTTGACCTGCCTAATGAGTCCAAATGAGTCAATTAAGGCCTAATCAGTTCTGAGACTTTATAACTGGAAGGATGCTGAAACTTTTGCACATGCCGCAATTACTATTTTTAAAAATAGTATCCTGCAGAGGTTGTGTTTACTTCTTTTCATGTCAGAAATCAACAAAATATGTAATTTGGCCAGGGGTGGCCAAACTTTTGTATACAACTTTATGCATACTTTGCGTGATGGAACAATTCAGTTAATTACATTACTGTGTAAATTGAAAATGCCATAAACACTGATCACATTTCTTTTAAATGATGAAACTTTCTCATACTGTACTTTTCAATGAGCTGATTATAGTGTTTCCTTCCAAGCAGCCCAAAAGTATGTAAGCCAGGCTTTTCAGTGTTTCTTGTGTTTCACTTTTTCTTGCATTTATTCATGTCTTGTTTTTCTACCTGCATTATAAATGGTCCTCTCCTACACCTGCATCTGCCTCTGAGACAATCAATCACCATTTTGGCATTACACTTGCTTGACTTACTGTTCTTGGAATTTTATATCAATGCTACAGGCATCTCACGAGACTGTTATATAATATTTTGTTAAGGGTATTTAAACACAGGAATAAATGAACATACAGTGCATGAATGCACATCTTTACAGAAGCGCATAATCATCATGCACAGGTTTAATTAGGTATGTCTAATGCAGCTGTGGCATTTTTACAAAGCAAAAAAAAAAAAAATGGTGCAGAGTGCACTTCAATAGGCAGTTTAAATTACTTGTGTGGAAGGAAAGACCAGCCCAGGATACAGCCACAATTGTGTTTGAGCTTGTGTTAATTCGAATGCTTGTTAATAACATGAACTGTTCAAATGCTGCTGTTATCAGGGCAAATCATTTTAGGTTATGCTTGTGTGGTAATGGGACTGGGGTGTCATAATTTTTCTGTTAACTGATGTCATTTGCAACTGCATGTGAGCGTAATCAATATGAATTTATGTAGAGCAGAACTGACACTCATTTGGGAAATACCCCATGGTGTGCTAACATGGTCTGGTGGCACAGAGAGACAAAAAGTAGCATCTCCTAACATTTCTCTAAATTTGAGAGGAAATCACTACAATTTTTCAACTTGTCATCCATTCACAGTTGTCTCCACCAAAGAACAATGCAGTACTTCAGTACTACAAAAGCATTAAATTATTAGATGAGATAGACCACCTCATAATCATGTCATAATCAGTCATTTTCACAAAGCTGTACTTAAAGTATTTAATAGTACACCAGCTTCATGCTTAGTAGACACATTTTGTTTTCTGCTGATGTGCTACTCCTGGTCACGTATCAGGTCAAGGGACAAAAAAACATTTCCATCTCAGCCCTGTGAAAATGACCACTAAGCAAAAGAATAAAAATCTGCTGAAGCAGCAACTTGTAGTTACAGGGTCCAATTAGAATAATGCACATATAAAAGACAGACAGTTATCCATATAGGCACAAGTCAGATTTGTGTCCTAGTGGCAAGCAGCATGTGGGGAATGAGAATGATTTATGGGCTCCAGTTGCCTGTATTCTGTGTGCTGATAGCATCTGTGGGGGGCCAGGACAGCCATGGGGCTGGGGTGGTGGAGGGCTCCTGCAGGCTTGTTTGTGATCCACTCCCCTCCCTGGCAAGTGGCCATGCATTAGGGGTACACGGGCTGGTCATACCCCTCTCATCTAAAGGGAGTAAGGGGATTCCAGGCATTGCAGGGCCTCCAGGAAAGGCTGGGCCACCTGGTCCCCCAGGACCTCGAGGACAGGCCTCCTCTACACGGAGTCCAGTGGCCTTTTATGTGGCACTCAAGGAGGAATTCTCCACAGATGAAATACTAAAGTTTACAGATGTGGTGACTAACTTGGGTCAGGCATATGAGCCCTCCAGTGGTAAGTTTACCTGTCCAACGACTGGTGTCTATTTCTTCAGCTTCCATATAGTGAAGACTGGCCGAAGGCTGTGGGCTGACCTTATGGTGAATAAGGAGGTGAGTGAAAACTATAGAAAATGACATGTTGTCTGATCTGAAATTTGTTATACATTACTTCAAAGCCTGAATTTAGCTCTGTCTTTAATCCCTCTTTCTAATCCTATAAAACAGTACATTACTTTTGAACCTTTGAAATATAAGATCAGAGAACTTTTTTAACTATGAAAATGATCAGGTTCTACAGCACATGAAATTTATTGATAGTCAGTTATATTCTTTTAGTACTATATTTGGTTTATACAGAATGCCCTCCATTCATTATTTCCTTATTCACACTGCTGATTAAATAGGAACAAAATTCATGACATAACATATATGTGTATATTGTGGATATTTTTTTCTACCTAAAATGTTTTTCTATATTTAAATCATTATATCATTGCACGGAGCAAGTCATATTGGTCACCAATAATGCATTTTATTCCAGAAAACATTAGGGTCACATTTATTTGCACCTTTGAAATTATTCTGTTAAATAAATTTGTATTCTATTAAATAAAATCAAATGGCAACAAATCGACATTATACTTTACCAAAGTTGAGTGGAAGCTTCTGGAACTGCGTAGGGACATGTAATATACAATACAATTAATATACAAATGTTGAGTTTTGTCCACACTTTGGTGTCAATTTGCATTGTTTGGGCCAAAAAACGTAGTTACTTTTTATGCAACTTTCTGTCTTATCACTAGTCGTATTTATTTGTTGTAAATTATTGGCCTGTTACTATATACTGTTGCCATAAGCTCCTAGTCTTACAGAACCAAAAAGGTGGTTCATAGTACTCATTATTAAACCCACTTAACTGGAACAATCAAATGTATGGAAATCAGAATTGTTACCTGCATTATTCATTAAAGGTGTTAATTTGTGACAGATTGAAAGGCCTCTTTACTGCTGCAGTTCTGTAGTCCTCAAGAACAGCATTGGCAACATCCAATGTAAAATTGGTCACCTTAATTGCTATTGCAGTTGTAAATGTGATATTTTATTCATTTATTATGTTTTGGGAGGTTGAAACCAGAGGCGACTGTTTCAAGACTACACGGAAGCCCAGCCTCCTCTAAAATGTCACAAAAAAGTTTGTCAATTAAATATGTAATATAAATGTTCACAGCTAGTTTGTTCAGCAGTAATTTCTTGCAGGTCGTCATAATTTAACGTGTTTTTTCTCATAGAAGCCGTGAAAGCACAACCCATTTAAACCCATTGACGCCATGCATCTCTGGGGTTCAATGGCACTTCAGAGCTAGACATTTATTGGACAATATGCTTTTAAAACGTCATTTCCGGATGCACGGCTTCCCTGGGAGTCAATAAGGCTGTTGAGAGCGATTTTTGCATTGGAAAAAATATCTGCACGTTTATTGGACAGTAGGATTGATTTTGTGCTGCCCAGACGCCGGGCTGCTGTATATGATGATTGGAGGAACTCTCAAAGGGGTTGGACCTCGTTTAAATGTCATGGCAATGAACATGACTGACAGCGTTTTAGAATTCTTCACCGGCATCGAAGGAATTCAAGCTCAGTCTGTGCGGAGTGTTAGCAGGTGAAGTCGTGAGACATAAGCTTCCGCTCATTTTCTCTGTTATTTGCTAAACTGTTTCTATTTGTACATACTGTAAATAAAATGGTAAATATAGAGTTCTTGAGTTTGTTACTTGCTTTCGTTTCACTTTAGTAAAGGTTGTGTCAGGGCTCAGGCAAGGACTCAGGCGCGGACCACGAGAACTCCAGAATCCAGGCGTTTATAAACAGAATCGTAAAACAAGCGGGCAGTCCAAAACAGGCAGGGTCAAAATATCAGGAAGGCAGTCCAAACACAGTCAGGAATCAAAGCCGGGGACAGGCAGGGTCAAACCAGGTAGTCAGGACGATCAGGTGAACAAGGCAGGACAGCAGGCAGGAGCAAGGTCGAAGAGCAGGCAGGGTCAATTCAGGGAACAGCGATCAGGCAGAAAACACAGCGGGAACGAGACAGGCAAAAACACACTGCAACGAACTGGCAACAAGACAGAGACAAGCAGGGTAGATATAGGGCTGGGCTGATGAGGAGATGGGAAGCAGGTGTGTAAGCAGGCAGGAGGGGATGATCGGGTGGGCGGAGACAGGGCGGAGAGTCAGGCAGGGCTAGAACACAAGGAAAACAAAAGCATATGGACAGGGAAAAACAAAACACAATAGCTAGGGGGCGGGAGCACTGACAGGTTGTTTTAAGCTAGGTCATAGAAGGAAAATCTAGCCAGCTGGCTAGCTAGCAGGTGCAAAATGGCAGATGTCGCTCATGTTGTCAACCTGATTTTGGCGAAGTCCTTTGATGGTCTTCCTTACGAGGAGAGACTGAGAATTAAGCGTCAGGGCAGATCAACACCCAACATTAATTTAGTTCAAAAGTCAGGGAGCAAAAACCAATCATTTCAGCTCTCCTGGTGTGACAAAGTGAACTGGCTGACTGGAAGTGCTTTCTCTTAGTCCGGCGTTTCCCAAACCTCTCCTGGAGGACCCCTTGTCCTGCATGTTTTAGATCTCTCCCTGCTCCAATGCAGCTGATTAAAATGATCAAGTCATTATGAACTCCTGAACCTGCTTAATAACAAACTGATCATTTGAATCAGGAGGTGTTGGAGCAGGGAGAGATCTAAAACATGTAGGACAAGGGGTCCTCCAGGAGAGGTTTGGGAAACGCTGTACTAAGAGAATGTACTGTTGGCCATGTCTCTTAATGAAACCGTCTCAGGAACGTATTGTTTGGTCAAAAGTAGGTTTTGGGGATTTGGCTAACCTTGATAGGGCATACAAAAGACAGGAGAAAAGCAAGGAACACTTCAGTTCATTTGGACGGTTAAGCTTACTTGGCAGGGTCAGAATAGAACATACAATTGATGATGGTCTATGCATTCAAGTGGCAAAGCAAAATGAAACAGTGAAAAAAACAGGGCTTATCTGAACCGCCTAATTAATGTAAGGCCTAAACTGTGCTTCCCCTATTTCAAAGACCACTAGCCGCCACTGGTTCAGACTGTTAATTATATAATATGATATGCTTCTATTGTAGGTTGTGGCCAGTGCTACAGCCTTGGATGTGATGCACACAGACACAGCAGCCAACAGTGCAGTGCTGAAGCTGAAGACGGGGGACCAGGTTTATGTTAAACTGGATGGGAGTGACAAAACCCTGCAGGACACCAATAACAGATACAGCACCTTTTCAGGCTACCTGGTGAATGAGAACTGAGACTTAAATGGAGCGTAATGCAACACTTCTATTAGTGCCTCAGCCACCTATTCAGCATCTTTATTGCTCATGTAGCATCTACACTGCTGTATGTGAACTGGAATTGTGCAATATAAAATTGCTAAGAGACTGATACAGCAATTACATAAAATCATTTATTCTAACCCATTGTTCAGTATTCGTTGATATTCTACCCGTAAATGAAATTTTAATTCATCATTTTAATATTACTGTGCGTCTATTGGGACTATTTGTGATTAACAATGTGATTGAGGTAATGAATTGCATTTTGTGATTAATAAATCTGGCATACAAATATTCTGAATCTTCTTTACCTGCAAGAGCAGGAAAATTGTAATTTAATTGTTTTTTTATGTTTTATTTAATTGCATTTTACCTCCCATACATCCCTGCAAAAAATCTGTCATCATGTATCAAATAAAAGACAGGTGGCATTTTAGAGGGGTCCATTGAGTCTTTTTATGTTGTTTTGGGGGATGCACAATGTGTTGCCAATGCCGTAGTTGTTTTCCCAGTATATTCAATTCCATTCAATTCAATTTTATTTGTATAGCGCTTTTTACAACACAAGTTGTCACAAAGCAGCTTTACATTGTTCCCAGGCCTGAGACCCCCTGAGAGTAAGCCTAAGACAACAGTAGCTAGGAAAAACCCCCTAATTAACAGGAAGAAACCTTGAGCAGAACCCAGCTCAGAGGGGGAACCCATGAGTGAAAAATATAAAGGCAAGGGAGGAGCAGAGGGGGAAAAGAGATTCCTGTGTGCAATAATAAAATAATCCCAGTAGATAAGCACTATGGCGGCATACACAGGGGACAAGAGGCAAAGGGCCAGCACAATCATGAGGGCACTCCTAAGGCAGTCAACACCAGACCACAGCCGGATCAGCTGAACACAGAGTAACCAGGCCATGATGTAGTGACAGCAATGACCACTTAGTCCACCAGAGACTCTACGATCAATGCCAGCACTGTGCTGTGTCCCTCAACTAAAAGATTTGAAATACAGGTAAGTTTTTAGCCTAGAGTTAAAGGTGGAGAGTGTGCCCCGCTCCCCGCCCGGTCTCCGCCCGCCTGATTGTCTCATCGCCTTCACCTGTCTGCCTGCACACCTGCTTCCCATCCCTTCGTCAGCCCTGCCCTATATCTTCCCTGAGTGTCCCTGTCCTGTTGCTAGTTCGTAGCAGTGTGCTGTTCCCGTGTTTCGACCTGCCTGTTCTTCGGCCTGATTCCTGCCTGCCACTCTGCCCTGATTGCCCAATATTCTGCCTGCCTGGTGCTCGACCCTGCCTGTTCCTGTTTCCTGATCCTGGATCTGCCCACGGACTGCCTTTCTGGTTTCAACTCTCCCTGTTTACTGTTTGTGATCTTGCATAGTGATTTAATAAACCTGTCTGGAACTCGAAACTCCCGTGGTCTGTGACTGTAGAGTTCATTTTTGAGAATACTGTTACAGACAGGCCATTTCCTGTGAGATCTGAAATGACCCTTGAGAGTGCCAGGAGATCTTATTAGTCCCCAGATGAGCCTGTTATTATTATTGATACCTGTTTGTCAGATTTATTTGAGTAAATTTCCTTGTTAGTATTAGTGGGTCCCTAAAACACTTCGGCTTGCTTGGTACAATATGAAAAGAGGGTTGGCGTTGCTTAATTAATGAGTGGTTTGACCCTATCACCCGGGGCGATCCATGGAATGAGGCTATTTCCGGTGGGGTTGCGCATGCACCGGTGTGGCTGCCACTGTGGACCAATGTGGACTGCTGAAGCTGGCCTCCCGCGGGAAAGCTGAATACTCTACCGCAACGTTTTGGCGCGATCTCCTTTCCTATATGTTAAGTCCTGGGAAGGCGACCAACCGAAGAACGCTCACAAGCAAGCACAACAGAAGTGAACTAGGACCTTTTAGATATTAAAACTGAACAACGCAAACGCAAGAAAGCCAGTGAACGCTACTCTCTCTTCGCTACACCGAGGCCGGGCTGTCCGTCGCGGGGCGACTGGTGCGGGCTGGCCACGGAAAGGGCGAAGCTTTGGCGTCCGTGTCTGAAACCGTAGGTAACGTCAGTCTTATATTTCTTTCTGTTGTATTTAAGCAAGCCGAATGTGTACTAGCTGCACGCCGCCCTGAGAGGTTTCGGGGATAGAGCGATAACCCCTTAAGACAACGACATTGCCTGGCGTATCTGTAGGAAGGTAGACCGCCAAGGCTGACAGGCTTGCAACATCCCTGCTCAGGGAGGGCGTGACAGAGTGGGGGCTCGTCTCGGGATGCTGAATTACGTACAGCGTTATCTAGCTACATTCGGATTTATTACTATAACTGGCGTGTTTGTGTTTGTTCGCTGTACTTATAAGGTTCGTCGGCAAAATCATTATTAAAATCTAGTTGGATTTGTAGTGCCCTAGTTAGTTTCGGATAAGCAATTCTTTGTGCTGGGTAACGTACACGGGGCTGTTTGAGCCTGTTAAAGGGCTGCGCATTGCAAGGGTAGGTAGTTAGTTTAGTATGGGTGCGTAGACCCAAGCGCGAATTAGTCGTGCTGTACCGCTCCGAGCAGCAAAGAATTGTGAGTCCGGTGGGGTAGCTAGGTTGGGTAAAGCTTAGCTTAGTTTAGTTAAAGGTAATATTGTAGACTAGCCGTAGCTTATGTTAGGCTAGGTATAACTTGGCTAAACGTTTCTTTTTTTTTCTAACTAGTGAGATGATGTGGTAGTTTGCAAACTGTTTTGGTGATAATTGTATGCCTGTGCCAGTTGTTGTAGCCATGTGGTACGGTCTGTAAGAGCGGTGTGACAGTGTTCTGTGGGTGGCACTCCAGAACCTGGCCTGGGGTGTTTATAGCCTGCTTGAAGAGTGGGTCTTCCCCCTGTTTGTGAACCTGGTGATTTAGAGAATGCACACGTGGTTCCTGTTTTCTTTTTGAGGTGAATGCCCTCTGGTGGTGATTGCAATTGGCACATGTGCTTATCTAATATAAACTGTATTCTTGGTATATTTTTCTAGTGCTTTGTGTTCCGGCTGTTGCTGTAACTAGTTTGGTGTTGTGGGCAGTGTTATATAGAGAAGTAGTGCCATGTCTAGCGGTGGTACAATGAGTGGGAGGAGTACATCCCCTGTTAGTGAGTTTGAGCTGCCCACTGTTGCTCAGTTTAGGAGTTATACTAGGGCGCAACTAGCCGCACTGGCTGAGCGGGATGGCATGGAGGTGCCGTCCACTATGACCAAAAAGGAGTTGGTTGCACTAGTGAAGGAGTTGTTCAGTTTGGAGGATCTGTGGGCAGAGCAGAAAGAAGAGAAGGAGCGACAGGAGAGGTTAGCAAAGGAGGAGCGTGAGCGCCAGTTTGAACTTGAGAGGAGGGAGAGTGAGCAGAAGTTTGAGTTGGAGAAGATGAGATTGGAGGTTGAGAGAGTAGCTAGGGAAAAGGGTGTGCTGACTGAACCCAGTTTTAACCTCAGTTCTGCTGAGAAGCTCCTGCCTCAGTTTAATGAGGAAGAGGTTGATGTGTTCTTTGAAGCCTTCGAGCGAGTGGCAACTGAGTTAGCTTGGCCGCGTTCAAAATGGCCGCTGCTGGTGCAGCGGGCCCTCATTGGTAAGGCACAACATGCATTTGCTGTGTTAGACGGCTCTGTCGCCCTCAATTATGATGCCGTGAAGGAGGCTGTGCTAACCGCCTATGGCAGTGTTCCCGATGAATACCGTCTGAAGTTTCGGTCCCACCGGCGTAAGGGTGGTGAGTCTCACCTTGACTTGTACCGTAGGCAGCAGATTCTTATGTCGCGTTGGCTAACTGCCTGTAAGGCTGATACAGTGGAGGCCCTGACAGAGCTCATTCTGATGGAGCAATTTAGAAGCTGCGTGTCACGTGATATAGATGTTTATATTGCTGAGCGTGGTGTTCAAACTGTGAAGGAGGCGGCTGAGCTTGCAGACACTTGGGAGGTTATCCATTATGGTGGAATTGGGCGGGGACACCATGATAGGGGTCAGGATAGGCGGAAGTTTTTTGGGAGTTCTAGGCCTGAGGTGAAGCGGTTTGGTAGTGACCAGCCTGGCCAGGGCGGAGGTTCTGATGGGGGTAGGGCCCCCCGAAGTAATGCCCACCAGGGAGTCAGTGGCCAGTGGCTCCCTGAGCGTTCTTTTGGGAATGGTCGTGGGGGACCTGGTTCCCGCCAGGACATTATTTGTCACAAGTGTCGGCGGCCAGGGCATATTCGAAGTAATTGCCCAGCCCTCAGAGACAGAGCAAACCGTGACCAAGTTGTTGCTCTGGTATCAGCTAGGACACAGGGGCTTGGAGCTGACGATCAGGTGCCTGGTGGCATCACAAAAGAGCCTTTGGTAGGTTGTACCCGTTTTGTTTCCCTAGGTTCTGTAGCTTTGACCTGTAGTAGCCCTGAAGTTCCTATACAGATTTTGAGAGACACAGGAGCGAGTCAGTCCCTGCTGGCTGCTGGTGTTCTTGATTTGCCACCCCCAGCACCGGGGAGTCCAGTTGTACTTCTGGCTGGCTTGGGGGGGGAGTTTGGGCCCTATCCGTTGAGAGAGGTCTACTTGCGGTCAGAGTTAGTCAATGGTCCTGTGAAGGTGGCTGTTGTTGACTCTCTCCCTGTACAAGGTGTGTCGTTGCTGTTAGGTAATGACCTGGCTGGTGATAGAGTTACAGAACCTCCAGTTCTTTCCCCTGAAGCCTGCAATGTTGTGGATACTGAAAAGTTGGCTAGAGAGTTCCCTGAAGTATTCACTGCATGTGTGGTGACGCGTGCTCAAGCAAAGGCCCGTGCTTGTCCCACTCCTTGTGAGGAACCAGATGATCAGGTGGATTTGTCTGATACTTTTATGGCCCACCTAAAGCAAACACAGGAGGATCCCCGCCTGGGTCGGGAGGCCCTGGTGGAGGCCCAGTTAGCGGACCCTGATTTGGCTCCCTGTTTCCGTCTGGTGGAGGAACCAGATGGCGGTGCTGTGTTGTCCGAGGGCTATTATTTGCGGGACGATGTCCTTATGAGGTGTTGGCGGCCACCAAGGGAGCCTGCCGAGGAGTGGAATGTGTTGCATCAGGTGGTGTTGCCTTGCGGATATCGAGAGGGTGTGCTTAAAATGGGTCATGCTGGACCCATAGCTGGTCATGTTGGTGTGAATCGAACATTTGAACGAATCAGACGCCATTTTTGGTGGCCAGGCATGAGGAAGAGTGTACTTGAGTATTGCAGGTCATGTGAACCCTGTCAGCGTGCAGGTAAGGCTCAGCATATGCCACCACCTGTGCCTCTTAAGCCACTCCCCCTTTTCTCTGCCCCCTTCACAAGAGTGATGGTTGACTGTGTGGGGCCCCTGCCGAAGACTAAGAAGGGCAATGAGTATCTCGTAACAATTCTAGATGTTACTACCCGATTTCCTGAAGCAGTCCCACTCAGGAACATCCGGGCTCAGACGGTAATTGAAACTCTCATGCAGTTTTTTTCCAGATATGGCCTTCCTCGGGAAATTCAGTCCGATCGTGGGTCGAACTTTACTTCTACTGTCTTTCAGGGTGTTATGAATAAGCTAGGCATTAAGCAAGTTACATCCTCAGCTTATTACCCACAGTCTCAAGGAGCCATTGAGCGCTTCCATCGGACCCTGAAAGAGATGGTGCGGGCGTATAGTGATCAATTCCCGGGGGAATGGGATACTGCAATGCCTTTCCTAATGTTTGCGGTTAGGGATAGCGTAAACGAATCCATCGGTTTTACACCTTTTCAGTTAGTTTACGGTCATGAGGTGCGTGGGCCCTTGCGCTTACTAAAGGAACGATTAGTGGGTGAAAGTGTTCCGGAGGATCCCCTTACATATGTTGCACATTTTACTGACCGGCTCCAGGCTGCTTACGAGATTGCCCAGCAGAAGCTTGCGGGGTCAAAGGTCAAAATGAAACATCAATATGACAAGCGAGCCCAGCCACGCAGCTTTACAGCTGGGGATCGGGTGTTAGTCCTGTTGCCAGCAGGGGGTGGAAAACTGGGTGTACGATTCGAGGGGCCTTATTCAGTTGTAAGGCAGGCTGGACCCTGTAGTTATGTCATCAGCACTCCTGATCGCCGTGTGAAGACGCGACTGTGTCACGTGAATTTGCTCAAACTATTTGTGGGACGGGAGACTGTGGCTCCAGTGTGTTTTAACAGGGTACAGGGTGTGGAAGATGGTGATATGGAGGCAGGCTTCATTCCTCGTGAGCCAATTAGTGCTCGCCTTCAGAACACTGAGGCTCGGCGAGACCTCCGGAATCAGTTAACTCATTTGACCGTGTCCCAAGCAGAGGATGTTGTGGGTTTGGTTGAGTCTTACCCGGAGCTGTTCAAAGACACACCGGGGTTGACAAAGTTGGCAATTCACGACGTTGACACTGGGATGGCCACCCCAATAAAACAGCATGCGTATCGCCTGGCCCCCCACAAACGTGTTTTGGTGCAGCAGGAGCTAGACTACATGCTCGAGATTGGTGCTATTGAGCCCACAGTGAGTGAATGGAGCTCCCCAGTTGTTTTGGTAATGAAGGAAGGTGGCGCGCCCCGTCTGTGTATTGACTACAGAAAGGTCAACGCTGTAACACGTACAGATGCATATCCCATTCCTCGAATGGAGGACTGTATCGACCGTATTGGTAGGGCTCAGTGGGTGTCCAAATTTGACCTCCTTAAGGGCTACTGGCAGGTGCCCCTTACTGAACGTGCTAAGGAGGTGTCTGCTTTCACTACCCACAATGCCTTGTATGCATGCCGGGTCTTGCCATTTGGCATGAAAAATGCCCCTGCCTCCTTTCAGAGGTTAATGAATCAGGTGACCAGGGGCCTGGACCACGTGGTCACCTATATTGATGATGTGGTTGTGTTTGGCGACTCATGGGAGAGCCATGTCGAGCATATTCGAGTGCTCTTTACCCGTCTTGCTGAGGCCTCTTTGGTGGTAAATCTACCCAAGTGCGAGTTTGGGCAGGGTCAGGTTACGTACTTAGGCCACCGGGTGGGGCGTGGTGAGGTACTCCCACGGTCAGCAAAGGTTAAGGCTATCTTGGATTTTCCAGCTCCACAGAATCGCCGACAACTAATGAGAATTTTAGGGATGTGTGGGTTTTACCGTAAGTTTGTTCCTAATTTTGCTACCGTGACCGCTCCACTCACTGACTTGTTGCAGAAGGGGGTCAAGTGGGTGTGGTCCCCCGAGTGTCAGTCAGCTTTGGACACTGTGAAGGCCATACTCTCATGTGAACCAGTATTAGCGGCGCCAGATTTCTCCCAGCCTTTCTGCCTTGCGGTGGATGCCTCTGATGTAGGAGTAGGTGGTGTCCTTCTTCAGGCGGGAAGCGATGGTGTCGAGAGGCCAGTGGCTTACTTTTCATAAAAGTTGAATCGCCACCAGCGAAACTACTCCACTATTGAGAAGGAGGCTTTGGCTTTGGTACTGGCGGTACAACATTTTGAGGTGTATGTGTCCAGTGTAGCGGGTGATGTGGTGGTCTATTCCGATCATAATCCACTCACATTCCTTGCCAAGTTTCAGAGCTCGAATGCGCGAGTCTTTAGATGGAGTTTGATCTTACAGCCATATGGTCTGAAGGTGAAACATATTGCTGGTAGAGATAATGTTATTGCGGACGCTCTCTCCAGGAGTGGAATATGAGTTGAGATGGCAGCCTCTCTAGGGTTTTCTAGCCGCTCTGGTTGATGTGAGTCACCGCTAGGTGCTCAATAGGTGCAGTGTTGGCCTGGGGTTTTGCTGCTATGGGCCTATGTGCAGATTTGGTGTCTGCAAACTTTTCTTGATTTTCAATGACTGTTTAGATGTAGTTTTATTACTTAGATGTGCTGTGTTTGTTCCTCAAAGTGGTGGTAGATGGAAATGTCCGTCCTACATTTTACCAAAAATGAAAAAAAAAAAACAGGGAAAAAAAAAAAAATGAAAAAAAAAAATTGTAGTTGTTTTTTTTTTTTGATAATTTTTGGCTTATGGGGGGGGTACTGTTACGGACAGGCCATTTCCTGTGAGGTCTGAAATGACCCTTGAGAGTGCCAGGAGATCTTATTAGTCCCCAGATGAGCCTGTTATTATTATTGATACCTGTTTGTCAGATTTATTTGAGTAAATTTCCTTGTTAGTATTAGTGGGTCCCTAAAACACTTCGGCTTGCTTGGTACAATATGAAAAGAGGGTTGGCGTTGCTTAATTAATGAGTGGTTTGACCCTATCACCCGGGGCGATCCATGGAATGAGGCTATTTCCGGTGGGGTTGCGCATGCACCGGTGTGGCTGCCACTGTGGACCAATGTGGACTGCTGAAGCTGGCCTCCCGCGGGAAAGCTGAATACTCTACCGCAACGTTTTGGCGCGATCTCCTTTCCTATATGTTAAGTCCTGGGAAGGCGACCAACCGAAGAACGCTCACAAGCAAGCACAACAGAAGTGAACTAGGACCTTTTAGATATTAAAACTGAACAACGCAAACGCAAGAAAGCCAGTGAACGCTACTCTCTCTTCGCTACACCGAGGCCGGGCTGTCCGTCGCGGGGCGACTGGTGCGGGCTGGCCACGGAAAGGGCGAAGCTTTGGCGTCCGTGTCTGAAACCGTAGGTAACGTCAGTCTTATATTTCTTTCTGTTGTATTTAAGCAAGCCGAATGTGTACTAGCTGCACGCCGCCCTGAGAGGTTTCGGGGATAGAGCGATAACCCCTTAAGACAACGACATTGCCTGGCGTATCTGTAGGAAGGTAGACCGCCAAGGCTGACAGGCTTGCAACATCCCTGCTCAGGGAGGGCGTGACAATAGGGGTGAAGAAAGTCCTTAAGATGGGGAGGGGCAAGCCCATTTAAAGATTTAAATGTAAGGAAGTATTTTGAAATCAATGCGGTATTTGATAGGTAGCCAGTGGAGAGAGGCTAATACTGGGTTGATGTGCTCAAAGCGCTTTGTTCTGGTTAGAATACAGACAACTGCATTTTGAACCAACTGAAGGGCCTTTAGGGAGGCATATGATTTGATATTTCCAGGGAGACATCAGGTTTGGCCGATATGTATAATTGGGTATCATCTGCATAGCAGTGGAAATTGATGCCATGGTTACGAATGATATTTCCAAGAGACACCATGTATCAAGAATAGAGCAACGGTCCAAGCGCGGATCCTTGTGGTATTCCGTGTCTTACTCTGGAGTGGTTGGAAGACTCATTGTTAATACAGACAAAGCGATGTCGCTCTGACAGATAAGACCGGAACCAGGATAGAGCCTTTCCACTTATGACTATCAGTTTTTCAAGTTGGTCTAAGAGAATAAGATGTAGGGATATGGACACATATCTACAACCAAAATAAATTTATTTACAATGCTACCCCCTACAAAGATGATCAATAGTATCGAAGGCTGCACTTAGGAGCACAATTAGGGAGATACAGCCATTGTCAGAGGAGAGAAGTAGGTCATTAAACACTTTTAGGAGAGCGATTTCTGTGCTGTGATGCGGTCTAAACCCAGACTGAAAGACTTCCAGAATATTATTGGACTGTAAAAAGGAGCAAAGTTGCTTTGTTACAACTTTTTCTAAGATTTTCGAAAAGGAATGGGAGATTTGAGATGGGCCTGTAGTTCGACAGGTCATTCGGGTCTAGAGTGGACTTGTTCAGAATAGGCTTGATGACTGCTAATTTGAAGGACTGAGGTACATGTCTGGATGTAAGGGAGGCATTGATAAGATTTAATAATGGTGTGCCAATTTCAGGTAGCAGCTGTTTTAAGAATCTTGTCGGAATGGGGTCTAACAGGCAGGTGGCATTTTTAGCTGAATTAATTAGGGAGGAGAAGTCACTAAATACAATGGGTGTGAAAGAGTTTAGGCATGTGGGTGGCCTATTGGACATTTCTACATTATCTGAGGCTGGACAGGCCAGGCTGGAGGCAGAAGTAGAGGAGAGTTTTTGAATTGTGTCACATACTGTATCTTTATGATTTTGCTGTCAAAAAAGTTCATGAAGTCATCGCTACTATGAAATACTGGAATGCAGGGGTTGGCTGATGCAGGGCTCTTAGTTTGGTGACAGAGCTGAACAAATACCTGGGATTGTCCTTATTTTTCTCTATTAAGGTAGAAAAATATGCAGATCTGGCAGCTGTGAACGTATGCTTGTAGTTTAGAAGACTTTCTGTCCAAGCCAGGAGAAAGACCTGTAATTTGGTGGACTGCCATTTTCTTTCAGGTTTCCATGCAGTTTGTTTGATAGGACGGATCTGGACATGGATCTTGTGTTACGCACTGCTCCCCTTGCTCCCGTCTCCTCCTTGTTTTGCAGATGCTAGGTGACAGGTGGATGCAGCGAGGTGGGCGGAGCCAAAAGTTTAAATGATTGCGGCAGAGAGCTGCCATCTCTCTCTCGAGGGGGACGCACCACTCCAGCTCCAGTGTTTTGTTTTGTTTTGGATTTGTTGTTTTGTTATTTCCTTTAGGTTTTCTTTTTTTTCCCTTTGTTCTTGTATCAGTGGTTCGTAAGTGTAGCTGTATGTTTTTCTTTTCTTTACAGTATGGAATGGGACCTGGCGCTCTTTGAACGCGCAGCCGCCCATCAGGAACAGTGGGGCGCTCCTGCCGTCCATAGCACTGGGGTCGCACTGTGGGTAGGTGCGAGGAACCCCTTTACCTCCCCGCCAGGGTTACGGTTTTCCTTTGGTCTGGTTCTGTTTTTCCTTGGTTATGTTTTCTGTTGACTAAACTGTTGAATTGCTTAATTGCTGGTTACGGTTCCTTGCAACAACGTGCTGGGTTTTATTATTAGGTTGGCCGTAACAGGTTGCAACGGCATATAGAATATTATGTAGTGTGGACTCAATATTTTCAGTGAGTTTATTTATTTTAGCCGAACTAGTGTTTGTGCATAAGTTTAAATATTCTTCATTGTGCAGACTGTACGATGCAGGGAGCTCATCAATAAAACCTTTAGTAGTAGCAGAAGAGAGCGCCTAAGAGAAAATATGGAATCTGAATTCATATAACAAACTAAAGGAAGGTTGAAAGTCACAAGGTAATAGTCCGACAGTACAGGATTCTGTGGCATAGTTACTACATTGTTCATTTCAGTGCCATAAGAGAGGGCCACATCCAGCGTATGGTTGCAGCAATGTGTGGGTTTATCCACAAACTGAGAAAATCCAATGGAGTCAATAATTGACTAAATGCTGTTCTGAATGGATCATGGTCATTGTCCATATGAATGTTGAAATTGCCTACTACCACAACCTGTTCTGTGTTGACAACCAGGCTGGATATAAAGTCTACCAATTCGGATAAGAAAACAGTAAGGGCCAGGTGGCCTGTACACTATTACAAGGGTAAACAGTAGCAGAGATGCAGTCTCGTCAGGATGTGCAAAGCTAAGTACTAGCAATTCAAATGAATTAAAGTTATAGCCAGATTTAAAAGTGGCACAAAGATTAGAGCTACAGTATGTACTGCAGCAACACCACCACCTCTACCAGTTGATCGAGGGACCTGGCAGTTACTGTAACTGGGAGGTGTTCATTCATTTAAAGCAATAAATAAAATAAAATTTGGTTTAAGCCAAGTTTCAGTCAGACATAGGATATCAAATTTATGGTCAGTAATCAATTCATTCATTTGGCATTGCTTTAGGTGTTAATGATCTTATATTTATTAAACCAATCCTAAGGACCATTTGTTTGCAGGTATTAATTTCACCAGATTTATTTTTTATCAAGTTGTCAGGTCAAATGCACCTAATAGATTTCTTTAAACAGTATGGGACAAAAGATTGGGGTACAAACACCGTCTCTATGGAAGTAAATTTAAGTGGTGGTTCAAGAGAAGAAGCACAGATCTGTTTAAGACAGAAAGTCTGCTGCCTGGCCTTGGCCATGATGAGCCAAGGTTTTGAAATGTTGAGGCTATAGGCCAAGTTCCTAGAGGTAAGCACTGCACCCTCCCTCGAGGGGTGGATGCCAACTCTTTTTAAAAGACCAGGCCTCCCCCAAAAAGTGTGCCGATTGTCTATGACAGTGGTTCCGGTGTGCCGTGAGGCAAAGTGAAGTGTGCTGAGGTATTTTGTGTGTGTGTGTGTGTGTGTGTCTGTGTGCACTTATACTCTGTGAAAAGACTGATGTTTTATATTGTGCTATTAACCCTTTCGCACTTAACTTATTTTTATGCTATGTTACGTTATGTTACATGGTTTGTTATGTTTTCATTAGCGTTATTAAGCTTCTCATAGTTTTCAGTTAGCATTTGCTATATCTTTCAACATTAAATCACTGTTTCCTCAAAGCTAAAATTAGCTAGAATTTTTCCAATCTAGTGTTCTAATCGCACCGGTTTTAGCATATGCGCTAAACGGCAAATCACACCGGTGTGACCATATGGGCGAAAGGGTTAATGGAGTAATGTTTTGTTTTATTTTCTTTTATTTTAGCATGTTGCTGTTCATGACGCTGCACTATGTTAGACAATGCATTTTTAATAAATTATTCAATTGCCTGTCTGATTTTACTATCTGTTTGATAATTATTTGACAGTCTGCCGTAGTGCAATATGGGTCAAATCTCGCTAATGACATTATAGCCTATCATAAAATGTGTGACAGTCTTCATAATTGATAACCAACTTTATGTTGGTGTGCCTTGATGTTCTGATTTGACCTTTGATGTGCCTTAGCCCCAAAAAGGTTGAAAACCTCTGGTCTATGAAGCCTACGTTATTGGAGGGACACCTCTCAGTCAGCCAACGATTTATGCTGCAGCTGTAGATCTCATCACTGCGCTGTATAGGGATGGGACCGGAGAAAGTTACCGACTCCGACATATGTTTTGTGAGCTTAGACACCAATTTAATTGTTAACTTACTTATTTCTATTTCTGTCTCATACGGACATCGTTAGTGCCGACATGAATAATAATTTTAGAGAATTTACTTTTACTTTTACCTTTAGCCAGCACTTTCAAATTTGCTTCAGTGTTGGATGCTCTGGCCCCGAGAATGCAATTAACCTTGGTTGTTGGAGTCTCTACATTCACGTTTCTCAAAATAGAATCACCAATTATCAGGGATCTTTTAACAGGTTTCTCAGCAGGTGTGTTACTGAGGGGGGAGAACCTGTTTGAAATGTGAATCAGGGGTTGGTGGTGCACCAGAGGCTTATGTTTTATTTTCCCAAACTATAACCCACTTGCCTTGTTGTGAAGGCTCTGTCGGAGGAAACACACATACCACTAAAAACAATCAAGAAAAATGTGTACATCAGTTACCACCCCTAACACTACATTATCCCAACAGCAGTTAGGTAACAGCAGCTAAAAAGTTAACATATTTTTTCTTTTAACAAGGGCAGGCTAGATACATTAGCATGATTGATACCCTTGACAAACACAATAATCTTCACGTGTTGCTCTCTAAAGAGCATTTCAAAATCGAAGTGCAGTTCTTTAATTCGGTGTTGCAATGCAGTAACGCAACAGGATTATGACTGCGTACTCGGAGCATAAAATGAATACCATGCATATTAATTAAAGGAAAACATGCCAGTAATAAAAAATGGGTCCAAAATATCATTTAATGTAAAATAATGTTCAATCTTCATTACTCACTGCATTTATAGACTGTTTTCTGCCTGTATATTAAATGTTTTAAATCTCAGTTTTATTATATTTAAAAATATAATAAAATACTATTATACAGCATGTTTACAAAATGGTGAATGTGAAGATAAATTTGAAGAATCTGAAGAAGAAATTGATTATAGTTATTGACTGTAGATTGAAGTTATATTTCCCAGATACAAGGGTGTCAGTGAGTTCCACATTTAATACAGAAACTGGGTACAACAGCATTGAATCTGTTCAATGATGCTGGTGTGATACAGTATAATCTCATTACTCATTTATACTTAAACAGTCAAAACTGGGTATTTGCGAATTGCACCTGTGCTTTTAAACAGATTTCTTCCCATTCTTCTTTAGTAATCTCATCATTCAGGTCTTCACACCATGCAATTCTTTTGTTTTCTGATGAGACATGTGAGCAGGTTACAATTATTTGATAAAATCGGGAGGTCTGCCCACACTCATATTGAAAACTATAAGCAATCTTTTCCATCAAGGTAAGATTGGGAGGAAGTAGAGTGTTCTGTGTCTTTAATATGAAGTTTTTTAGTGAAGATATTTAAAAAAGTGTTTTGGAAGGATTTCAAATTTTTTGAAGTCTTCAAAAGACATGGGTACACCAGTGTCGTATACATCTGCAATTTTACAAATTCCTTTGTTTGCCCAGATTTTAACTCATGTCTTTAGTGCCAGGTATAAAGCTGCTATTACCCCAAATAGGTGAGAATTGGGACAGGCATGGAATTTCACCTAGATGTTTCTGTACTTCATGCCAGATTCTTAATGTATTTTTGACAAATGGATTGTATGTAGATTTTTTTCAGTTCTATAAATTTTGCGCGTATGCATTCATTGCAATATTGGGGGACTTCAATCATGCCACGATCACCTCCCACCTGGACTGTCCTACCAGGGAAAATAAGACACTTGATCTGTTGTATGCCAATGTCAAATTGGCTTACAGTGCTTCACCTCTACCACCACTTGGCAGGTCAGATCACAATCTGGTGTTTCTCCAGCCTTTTTACAAACCCTGTGTACTGAGCCTGCAACCACCTGCTCATTTAGGAAGTAGTCACCAGAAGCTAGTGAGTCTCTAAGGGATTGTTTTAAGTGCACGGATTGAAATATACTGCTGGAGACACAGGGGAACAGCATGGACACTGGCATTGACAGAATGGTTGATTGCACTACTGACTACATTAATTTCTGTAGAGACACTGTTATACCAGCAAGGACTGTACGCTGTTTCCCCAACAACAAACCCTGGATTACCAGTGACATCAAGGCACTCCTCAACCAGAAAAAGGTGGCCTTTAAGGATGGAAATAGGGAGAAGCTCAAGCATGTGCAACATGAGCTGAAGAGGAGATTAAAGCAGGCAAAGGAGGACTATAGAAGGAAAGTAGAGAGCAAGCTGCAGCACAACAACACCTGTGGAGGGGAATGAGGACTGTGACGGAGAAAAAATTCTCCGCACAAATTGGCGCATCCGCCTCGCTATGAGGAAGCGGGGGGCTGCGACAATACATGTGTTTTGTGC
This sequence comes from Megalops cyprinoides, assembly GCF_013368585.1. Classification (NCBI taxonomy): domain Eukaryota; kingdom Metazoa; phylum Chordata; class Actinopteri; order Elopiformes; family Megalopidae; genus Megalops; species Megalops cyprinoides. The sequence goes on from NC_050583.1 coordinate 72,045,003, forward strand.
AATGTTTAAATATACACGGACTCGGTTTAAAAGGCTTCGGTTTATTTCTGCAGCTAGTGAGATGTGTTCAGTCCTGCAAGAGGAAAGAAGACTGTTACCATTATGTACAGGGTTGCTACAGCCATATATGTTTGGATTGTTTGTTTGTTGTTTGGATTTGTTAAAACTTTAAAGTAGCGAACACAAGAGTTGTTTCGGGTGTACACGAAACAGGCGATCGGGTTTGCTAATTTGACAGACAGCAATTATAATTGTCACTTTGGAACAAATGTGATAAATACAATTAAGTTTGAAATGACTCACCTGTGGGTTAGAGCTGCTACCAGGAACAGGCAAAAGGAGTGCGTACACGGAGCAGGGGAATTATATAGTATTATGGGTAGCGTAGTTCCCATGTGTTGAAACGTGGAAGGGGGAGAATGTGCTGCCAATGTAAATTTTATGCAGCAATCTGTTTATTTGGAACAAAACATGTGGGTTTGTCAATGGAACGTGTGTATTTCATTGTGGGATGAATTGTTGTTATAACTTTGTCATTTTATTTCTGTAAATTGATTTTAATATTTTGACCCAGGTAATGGGTTAGTCCAGGGCGGGGCTCAGGCTATTTAAGCACCCAAGTTCTGTCATTTGGGGAAGAAGGCTGTAGGAGAGTATAAACTCTGTGAGCCTATGAAGGAAGGAGGCACCTGGGAATAATTGCCCGGTGTTGTTTGTTTATTATTGTAAATAGTTTAGCTTTTGTTTATTGTATAGCACAATTAAACGTCTTGTCTTCGTTCACCCCAATCTCTGTTGTCGTCACCTGTTTGCCGCTTGCCGTCCCGTCACAAGGACCATCACTGGCTACAAGAAAAAGAATAGCCCCCACACCCCCATCACTGCAGCTACACCCCCTCCCACACTTGGGCACCCTCCCCTGTCCTTCACAGCAGATGAGGTGAGGACGGAGCTGGGTAGACTGCACCCTGGGAAGACAGCCAGCCCAGATGGTGTCCGAGGCTGAGATGGAGTCCGAGGCTGCTTAAGGACTGCACTGCCCAACTGAGTGAGCCTCTCCAAAGGATCTTCAACCTGAGTGTACAGATGGGGAGGGTCCCAGTTCTGTGGAAAACATCATGTCTCGTATCGGTACCCAAAGCAGGGCGCCCAGGCGAGCTAAACAATTACAGACTGGTGGCCCTCACATCACACATCCTGAAGACCCTGGAGTGGCTGCTTCTTTGCCTACTGAGACCCCATGTCGAACATGCACCATATCCCCTGCAGTTTGCGTACAAGGAACACATTGGAGTGGATGATGCGGTCCTCTACAGGCTCCACCGGTCCTACTCTCACTTGGATGAGCCAGGTGGTTATGTGATGATCATGTCATTCTTTGACTTTTCGAGCGCATTTAACACCATCCAACCCCCCATACTTGGAGACAAGCTCAAAGGGATGGGGGTAGATCCTTCCTATGTTTCCTGGATCACAGACTACCTGATAGGAAGACTACAGTTCGTCAGGCTGGGGAACTGTGTCTCTGGGACAGCAGTGAGCAGCACTGGGGCTCCACAGGAGACTGTTTCGGCTCCCTTCCTGTTCACATTGTACACAGGGGACTTTAAGTACAACTCTGAGTCCTGCCACATCCAGAAGTATTCTGATGATACTGCTATTGTGGCGTGTATCAGGAATGGGCAGGAAGGGGAGTACATGGGGCTGACGAAGGCCTTCAGTGACTGGAGTCACTTGACACCCGCAGGTCATTTGACATCTGCAGGTCGGTAGTGGCAAGTGTCCTCTTTTATGCTGCGGTCTGCTGGGGAGGCAACATGAAAAATAAGGACACTAGGCGGTTGGACAAGCTGGTGAAAAAGGCTGGCTCAGCACTTGGCAGGAGGTTGGACTCACTGGGGACTGTGGTGGAGAGATGCACCAAGTAAGGTGGAGTAAGGTGCAGGCCATCCTGGACAATGACAATCACCCCCTCCACAGCATCCTGACAGGCCAGAGAAGCAGCTGCAGCGGAAGGCTCACCTCGCTGCGCTGCAGGACTGAACGGTGCAGGAGGTCCTTTGTCCCCACTGCCATCAGGCTGTACAACACTTTAGCCAATGGCCAATAGCCAAGAGCTAATAGCTAATGGCTCTCTCTCTCTCCCTCTCTTTTTCTCTGTCTCTCTCTCCCCCTCCCTCCATACCCACCACCCTCACCCACAGGACTCTGCAATAATGTTTGTATTATCTGTGCAATAATAGTTGTATTTTATTGTATTGTATTGTACTGGATTGTAGTATATCGTCTATGCAATAATGTTTGTATTGTCTTGTACTGTATTGTATGCTCGGTTTGTCTCTGATCTACCTCACGTGAGCTACTGGACACCTGAATTTCCCCAAGGGATGAATAAAGTATCTATCTATCTATCTATAAATATACATTAAGTGGTAAATGAGAAGTTGTATATTGCTATATTGTATTTTACCCATGGTATTGTTGGTTCTTTTGAAAACCAAAATGAGGCTGCTGAGAGTTGAGAAGCCCAGTAATTCCACTGCAGGTTTTGGAGTCTTAACCCCCCTCTTTCATAGGGTAGATACAGCAGGGATAAGTAAATAAAATAGATGTTTCATCTTTGTAAAGAAATGTACAGGAGGTCCAAGTGGTATGGACTGAAAGAGACAGAGGAACTTTGGGAGTACATTTATTTTAAGAATATTAATATGGCCTTACATAGAGACTGGCAATACTGTCCACCAATTAGAACATAAGAACATATTATGACAAGAACAGGCCATTTGGCCCAACTAAGCTTGCCATTACAATTATAGATTCAGACACCAAGGCAATCATAGGATTGTAGTTTGCAGGGACTAGTCTCTTAATGTTCAGAGTGATTTTTATGCGAGGATATGTGAAATTCTCCACAACATTCTTGAACTGCGTTTGTAACGGTAGAGTCACCCTTTTAGAGCTTTTGAGAAAAAGGATGGTAGATTTTGACTCATTGAGTTTGTAGCAGGAAAAAGCTCCGTAAGTTCTTATAAGTTCTAGCTTATAAGTTAGGTACAGAGCACTTTAAGTCTGATATTAATAATACGATATAATCAGCAAATTAACCAATTTTGTTTTCAAAATCATTTATCTTAAATACCCACTATATTTTGATTATTCCTAATAGCGATGGCCAGAGGCTCTATTGCTAGTACAAATAACAGTGGTGACAAGGTGCAACCTTGCCCCTGGCAAGACTGAAAGGCTTTAATATAATAGTATTGGTCATTACTGCTACTGGGTTGTTATATAGTATTTTAATCCAATCACAGAAATAGCTTCCAAATCCAAAGCAGGAAAGCACTTCCAGAAGATAGCAATGCTCCATCCTATCAAAGGCCTTCTCAGCATCCAGTGATAATATTGCTGTGTCTGGTGTCTTTTTATTTGCATATATAATATTTAACACTCTTCTTATGTTATGGAAAGCCTGACATCCCCTGACAAAGCCATTCTGGTCAGGCATAGAAAGTGAGGCAGATATTTCTCAAGTCTTTGTGCAAAGACCTTTGAATGAATTTGGCATCAGAGTTCATCAATGAGATTGGACGATAGGACTCACACTTTGTAGGTGGTTTCTCGGGTTTTAATATCAATGTTAGAAGGGCGTTTTGCAGCGTGGTTTAGAGTTGGCCTGTGTTAATACATTCCTCAAACATATTCAATAATGGAGGTAACAATTTATCCTTAATGATTTTATAAATGTCTATGGGTAGACCATCTGGGCCAGGAGTTTTCCTGCCTTTCATATTGATAATGGCGTCAGACAGTTCCAAAATGTGGATTGGGGAATCAAGATCAGTTTTGCCTTCTTCTCCTAGAGTAGGAATCTGTAGGTGGTCTAAAAATGATGAAGACTTTCAGTAGCTGTTGGGCAATCTGATGAGTATAGCTCGGAATAATATACTTAAAAGAAGTTTTTGATTTCCTGTGGATTTGTTACTTTGTCTCCATGTGTGGTTTCAATTTCATTGATTAATCTTTCATTTTGTTGAGTTCTAATGCGCCAGGCTAATAATTTCCCCACCGTCTCTCCCTCTCCATAATATGTTTGCCTTAGTCTCATTAGCCCAGCAAGAGCCTTATCAGTGGACAACTCATGGTATGTTGCTCTCAATATGGCTAGTTTCTGTCTCATCTCCCTTGTATTATGTAAATAAATGTCCCTTTCAAGTTCCCTTATATCTCCTTCAAGCTCCATCATTTGCAAGCAATGTTTATTTGATCTGTTCCTGGAAAAGCTCATCATTTGACCTCTAATCTAGTCCATGCAGAAGTTTCAGATGTATTCAATTGAAAGTAGTTTTCAATATGTGTTCCAAAAAAAATCTAGGACGTTTGGATCATGCAGCCGCTGTGGTCTTAATCTCCATAGTATGGGCCCTTTGGTGGCTGCTGTAACTGAGTAAGTCATTGCAATTAGGGTTTGATCTGAAATGACAATGCTGTTGTACACATAGTCGGTTACACTGGAGGTAAGACATCTAGAAAATATAGCTTCAAGCAGCGATGAGAGGGCCAAGCAGTCCAGCAGGGCAGACTCGCCATGGCAACTGGATCTGATCATGTTAAAAGCATGGCTGTAAGCACTGATAGCAAGTTTTATGTCAATTGACCAAAGATTGGGTGTAACCGAGATACGAGCTCATGTCCTGTTTGGGTCGTTTGCCTTTGATTTGGCTGTAATGGATGAATGTTTTTGAAAATTAAAAATGCATCAGAGAACCTTTTGTAGGCAATAATTAGCAAAACTTGGTTTAATTTTGTGGAAATTGCACAAGCTATGACCAAAATTATGAACAACATCATCATGTATAACATGTATAACATCATCATTGTTTGGCATTTTTTCCAACAATGCCATTTTTTGAATACTAGATCACAAAAGATAACAGAAAAAAATCATGACTTCGATTAATATAACTAATTGAGTCTATTGTAAACTTTGGCCATGATTTACAATTTTTCATTATCACATCATAAATCCCAAAATTGTTACAAATGCACAACTGTTGCTGAGTAATAACACTTGACCTTCAAAATTTGTTGGGGTGTCAAAATCTCTAGAATCAAGAAAGATGAAATGATTATTGTTTGTTTGTTTGTATTGTATTGTTATTAAGACAAACTATCAAATGTTCCTTTTACTTTACCACTATGTGGTGCTATGCATATCTGAAGATCAACCAGTAGCAAATTGGGTGAAAATTGGACAAAATTTGTGGTCTGTGAAAATTTTTTTCATAAAACTTTTTCATAAAATCCAATATGGCGGAAAATATGGTGGAAATTGACGTCATGGGGTGTGTTGAACTCGGCTTGATCCAAGGAATCCAAGGGTACCTCAAAATTTCAAAACTTTTTACCATACGGTTCTAGGGGCTGCCATAGACACACTAGCCAGAAGAAGAATAATAAAAGGTAGAAACACAATGGGTGCCTATGCATCTTTGCTGCTTGGCCCCCAGTTAGAAAGTAGTCAATTCAAGAATATGTCTGATGGGTGTTCTACATTACATCTGTATTTGTCTAATTATCCACAGGAACTGTCCCAGGGTGTGTCAATACAGGGCAAAGTGTTACAACCATACCAAGGCAGATGACACCAGGTTTTCTGCAAGAACTATCCTAGAACAAAGGGGTCATCAACACATCAATGCCTGTAGTCCACTGCTTCTGTCTAAACCCAATCAACAACTGTTGAGGTGTGGCGTAACCACACCTAGTTATTTCTGTGAGTGCTCATCTGAGCCTAGGCGGTCTTAGTTCGGGTCTCATCTCACTCACCACACTGTCTGTTCCACAAAGTAGAACCTAACATGGGTAAGAAAATGGCATGAGTATAGTTAAAATCCCCTCCCATCAGTATGTTACTATGTAGTGAAGAAAGTGTTAAAAATAAATTGTTATAGAAATTTGCATTGTCATTGTTGGGACCATACACACTTACTAGAGTTAAGTTCTGACTTAGCAAGGAACCATGGATAATAATGAAACTACCTCCAGGGTCTAAAGTGATTTTATGTTTGCTAAATGGTAAACAGTTGTGTATAAGCACTGCAACTCCCCTTGCTTGTGAGGAGAAAGAACCTGAGAGCACCTGACCAGGCCATGGCTGTATCCGAATACTCATACTGCCTTACTATTTAGTACGCAAAAAGCAGTACGTCACAATCCGTAGGTTGTCCAAATACTCAGTAGGCATTTAATAGTAGTCAAACGGTACCCAGATGACCTACTACATCCGTTGAAATTTTGAAATGTGCCAACATACTACACTACACTATCCCATAAGTCAGCTGGAGCCTGAATAACCGAAGAAGAAGAAGAAGAATTCCCCGGGAAGAAGAGAAAGAAGATGGCGGACCAAAGCAAAGCCGGCTGTTGCAGCGTCCAAGGAGTGTCTCTGGCGATGTACAAATGTAAGTATCAGGAACAGTTTAAACATTTCAGCCGTTGCAAAATAGGTTATGTAATCAAAACTAAATTAATTTAGTTAAATAATTTATGTATCATCTCCTAGTATGAGGAGCCTAAATTAACTTAACGTTTTTGTGAACTACAAGCTGAGGTAAATTTACACTTGTTAGCTAATGCTTTTTTCAAATTTTCGTGCACGTGGGTATACATCATCTGTAAACATCCAGGTCAAAGGACAGGTAAGATGGCGGCAGAGTACGTCCAAATTGTGTGCTTACTACTCGCTTGCATACCCATACAATGTACTACAGTAACGGTTGAGTAGTAGGTTCTTAACCGACATTAGTGCATACTGAGTATTCGGATGCAGCCCATCTTCTCCTTAGGTGTATAGTCTCACAAGAGAGAAGATGTGTCTCTTGAATAAATACCAGTTTTAGCTGAAATTGTTTAAGTGTGGTCATTGCCTGATTTAATTTAACTAACTTCCTAAGACCCCTGACATTCCAAGAAATCACATTAAATTCAGAAATCCCGGTCAGATTTAGCTTATCAACCCTGACAATGCAGCCTGTGCCTTGCCATTTGTGTGAATGTGTACATGAAAAGTCAGTAAACAAAACATTAACAAAACACCCAACAAGTCTCTGCACTTGATACCACTTGATACAGCTACATTTGACACAGTAGACCATAGTATCCTTATCTCTCACCTTAAGCATGGTGTCAGCATTAAACGTACTGCTTTACTTCCGGCTGACGTTCAACATGTGAGGCTGCGAAGTCCTGAGCTCTGCATGCAACTTTTATTTAAACAGTCATTTAAGCGTGCAATATACAAAAATTTATTAATATACCATTTTTTAGCGGTGTAACAATGTTAGTGAAGTAGTTTGGGCAAGTGGAGAACATAACATAAGTGTATATTGATATATACACACGGTAATCTCATCCTTTAATAATGGCTAATGACAAGACCAAAAAAGAGTGGCCATGCTAGTGTTGTGGCTACTGCTAGCAATGAGGCAGCTAGAGCCGTTGATGCACTTCCCCCGAATTCCCCGAGAAGATTATGACGGCGACTGAATTGTTGAGTACAAAAATAGATACTCAAACAGCTGCCCTTCGTCAAGATATAGTCTCCATCCATCAAGAGCTGCATACGACCGTCAGCCCTCTCCATTCTGCTAGCATGCAAAATACTAAGTGCATTCACGACTTAGAACATTCTGCCACGGAATGGAGCTCATCGGTCATGGCCCTGGAAACTACAGTGAAATGCCTACTGTCAAAGGTGTGTAGTCTGAATGAAAAATGCTTGGACTTGGAAGGCCGTAGCCGTCACCAGAACATCCGCCTAGTTGGAATTGAGAAAGGTAAAGAAGGGAGCAGCCCACGGCGGTTCTGTGCGACTGTGTTGAAGGAGATATTGGACCTCGGGGACATTCCACGCTCTGACCGCAGACATCTCACACTAGTGCCAAAACCCAAAGAAGGAGAGAAGCCCAGACCATTTATAATTCCAGTGCATCATGGAGAAGTCAAGGATCGCATTCTCCGCCTTTCTAGTCAGAAGAAGCAGCTATTCTATAAGGAAAAACGCATATACATCTTTCCCAATTTCGCTCCAGAGGTCGCCAAGAAGTGAACTGCTTTTACAGATGTGAAGCGGCTTCTTAAAAATATTCCAGACGTCAAATTCAGCCTCCACTTTCCAGCTAAACTCTGAATCACATTTAAAGGAGAGGAAAAATCCTTTGAGGATCCTGAACTGGCCATGTCTTACGTACAGGAGAACATTCTACCACCATCGTGACCATGATCAGGTAATGGCTGTTCAAGATCAAGGCAATAGCCTAAACAATTCATAGCAGGGCACGGCCCTAACATGTGTTTGATATGTAACATGTTGTGGTTCAACCAGTTCACTCTTTTTGAAAGTTGATTTGTCTGGATTAGACATTTAAAAATGTCAACATTTAAAATTGAAAAAATGTTAACATATGGGAAAATGATTGTTGCCTACTGTTTCATAATTGTTGAGCATTGAGGCTTTACGTTCACAAGTATGGTTTATGTATAGCGGCATTTAGTAGGTGAAACCAAACAGTTGTATGTTGTAGGCCACTCATAATGATAAAATCCTGCTCACACAATGCATTTTACAATTTTGTATCGGTTCAAACAATATACAAGATTTTACACAGTATTACTCAGTATCACATAGTGTTATACAATTTTTTTGTTCTCCTTCTCTGTTTCACTTATCATAATAGTGCCTAATTTTCTTGCACTACTTTATTATTTGCATGCCACATGGAATGTTGTACTTCTTATATCAGATAGCCTACTGTGTTATTTAGTAACATATAGTGTGTACATGTCTCTCTTCCCCCTTAAAAATCATTTTAGTGCCTAAGTTTACTACACTACCATGCTACTTTTACAGCACATGGTATTTTGCACTGCTTACTTATCTTTTTTTGACCCTTGTTGTCTGCTGAGCTTTGGGTTGGGTAAGGTTTAGCTAGAGACCCAAGCTAGTGAATTTGGGCACTTTGCCCTGGGGTTTATGCACTTTGTTTGGGGTGCTGCTGGAGGGTGGGGGTAAGTATCTTTTTCTTGTTGAATGTTGTATTTTTGTTTTCTCAGCTGTTTTTTTGCTCCATCCACTTTAACTTGTTTTTTCTTTTTACGGTGTAGGGGGAAGTTAGTCTTCCTCACACGGGCAATGCCAATTATGTAGGGACAATGCCTATGATTAGAGAGGGGTACCACTTACGTGTAAGGAATATCCTTCCATGAGGTACCAATTATGTTGGTGATAATTAAATTAAACACATGAAGGCACCACACAGAAAATGGCATCTACCATACTGGTTAAAATAAAATATCAGTCTCAAATTCGTTTCGTATATCAGTCTCATAAAATAAACTATTAATTTGGAACTTCAATTAATAATTAAATTAATAATCGTAATCGAAATTACCACATCAATAGTTAATCGTAATCAAATCACAATATTATCTATTTAGCTAACTAAACAAATAACACTGATGATTTAACTAAGAGATGAAGGCATTTAGAATTCTGATCAGCAGAGGTTGGCGATATTCATTCCACGTGTAATATTACAACAGACAACCTTGGAAAAATAATGCATTTATTGAAATATAAAACCGAAGTAGTAATGTAGTACATTTATATACAATATGAGTGAGGCATTTGTATGTATTTACACATGTATGTAGGTATGAGTGAACGTCTTGCGCAAATGTGTGAGCGTGTCATAGGGTGTGTGTTCCTTTGTTCTGGGTCATGCGTGTGCTGCAAGTGCACGTGTGCTGCGTGTTCTCGCTGAACACACATGTTCAAAGAGAACAAAGGAACATGCGTGTGGCGGTGAGTTTGAGTTGCCTGTGTGCATGTGTGAGCAAACATAATGTCTGTCTGGTACAGGATATGTTCGGACGATTGATAACCGTGGGGTTTTTCTGTGTGGAATAAAAGAAGGTACCAGGGGTTAGTAAGACGATACGCATGCAAAGACCCTATGTGTCTGAGTGGTGTCTTAATTATCGCTGCGCGGTGAATAGTGTGTGACAAATCAACTAGCATCAACAAAACATAGCTAGCTACATTACTGGTAATGTTTTGAAACACACGGATATACAAACATTCAGGAATGTAGCTAACAGCTGTTGTTTAGCTATACAATGTCCTATGCCCAGGGTTAACAGCCTACTGTAGCTCATGAAATGAGGTCCAAATCTTGTGGTTTCGTGGGTGGTTTCACTGGCAATTCCGTCGTCGGGGAGCCAGGGCTGGTCTGGATCAGTTCAGACGCTGATGAGGGTTTCTTTCTGCCTGGGTAATGCGTTGAGGTGGATCCGGTCACACCTTTGTCTCCGGCTGGTAACAAGTTCGCGCTGCTCTGATTGCTGGCGCTGAAACTCGGCTCTTATGTTATTGACCTCCGCTAGCAATGCGTCGCTAGCTTGGAGAATCTAAGCCAGGACAGGGCCTTTAGCTCGGCTGTCCATGTCCCGTCTGCGTGGTGCGGCCTTCGGGAGAGTGTGAGGCAAGCGTCCGTCTTCTGCAGACGTGTGAAGGAAGAAAGGAATGCACTCAGTTTTTACTAGCATCACTGCAGTGGGGGCATTTACTGTAGCTGTCCTTGGTTGGGTGAGAGGTTGTAAAACTGTCAGGTTGAGATGGTTGGGTGAGAGGTTGTAAAACATCACTTCCCATGAGGTTGTGTTTCACATGCGATTTATGCATTACTGTCCGTAAAAGTTGAACAAATAAAATGAACAAATCTATCTGTGGACGGCACTGTACCTACAACACGGGGTCCTCGCCAGAGTCAGAGTCCACCTGGTATTACAATTGATAGACACAAAGTTATGCCCGTTTAATGTCATGTATTTAGGTAACCATAGCTAATTCAGGCACACCCTCTAGGTGGAGCGGTCAACTACCTTTATTAAATAAAATGTGAAGGGACTTAATCATCCTATTAAATATTCCAGGGTACTTGTCCATCTTAAGAATTTGAAAACAGATATAGCCTTCTTTGCTGAGACACGTATGCATAGCTTGCATAGCTCAGACTATATTAGCATGAAGAGGGGTTGGGCTGGACAGGTATACCACTCACGCTTTCAGAGTAAGGCCAGGGGGGCTGTGATTTTGATTCGCAAATCAATACCATTTGTAGCATCTGAAACCATTTTGGATCCTAATGAACACTTTGTTATCATGGGGGGTAAACTTCATAACATACCTGTGACACTTGCTTGTCTTTATGCTTAAAGAGTTTCCTGTGCGATATCTGACCCATGGCAATTTCTGTACCCTACTAAGAGAGAATATTCTTTCTTTTCACCTGTCCACCAGACTTTTTCATGCATAGATTATTTTTTCTTGCACTTGTACAGTCGTGCAATTATAATAGTATAGTGATATCTGACCACGCTCCTTTAACACTGGAATTGACCTTCCCCAACCGCAGATCCAATAGATTCTGATGGAGACTTAACTCACTCCTTTTGTCTGATGAGTCTTTTATTACCTTCATTAATATACATATCGACATATTTCTGGAAGCCAACTCGAACAATGAGACCTCCCCATCTCTGCTATGGGAGACCCCTAAAGCCTATTTGACGGGGCAGATTATCTCTTATAATGCCTCTGTCCATAAATCGAGGATGGCTCAATAGCTAAATACAAATACAACTATCGAAGCTTATCTCAGAAGCAGATAAAGTATATGCTATTGCCCAACTCCAGAGCTGTATAAAGAATGGATGATGCATGAGGTTGAATTCGACATGCTCTCGACTGGGCAGGCAGAATGGGCTCTACTAGGCAAAGCACATATCTTATGAACATGGAGAGAAGCCAAGTAGAGCTCTTGCACACAGTCTGAGACATACATTTGCCACTTATGTCATTGACCAGATTAGCTCAGAGACAGGCTTACTATGGGACCCTTTGGATATCAACAGAAAGTTCTGTGACTTTTACTCTAATCTATATACATGACACACTATATCTATGACACACATTCACCATACTTTCCTCTTCAGCGTGGGACTAGACAGGGGTGCCCTCTATCTCTATTGCTTTTTGCATTGGTAATGGAGCCCCTAGTAGCCTCCATTAGGCAATGTATGGATATTAAGGGCGTCTTTAGAGCAAACCAGGAACACAAAATCTCATTGTATGCTGACAATATCCTGCTCTATATAACTGACCCTCTCTCATCAATCCCACATATTCTCAATATTCTTTAAGAATTTGGTATATTTTCGGGCTATAAACTCAACCTTGACAAAAGTGAGCTCTTACCCATCACTACAGCTGCCAGTCAAATCTCTTTACATTCATTACCATACAAAGTAACAAATAATAAGTTTAGTTATCTTGGTGTGTCTGTTACTAAGTCTCACTCTCAACTATTAAAGGCCAATTTTACTCCACTTCTGGAACGTACCCAACAGGACCTTACCTGCTGGTCCACTATGCCCTTATCACTAGCCAGACGAATTGATACAATTAAAATGAACATCCTTCCAAAATTCTTACATTTATTTCAGTGCATTCCACACTTCCTCCCTAAAGCATTCTTTAAAAAGCTTGATAGTCTTATTTCATCATTTATTTGGAACAGTAAAAGTAGAGTTACAATTCCAACTCTCTGACACCTGACGCATGTGGCAAGGACTACGGACAATATCGAACTATAAAGGCAGTGTTTCCTTTATGGTAAGTGCTGACGCTTCTCTCGCTAACAGCCTTAACTCCTTCTTTGCGCGGTTTGATGCTAATGATGCTAACATTAGCATAGACTAGAGACTAGCGCCTGGGAATTGAGCCCTGCTGCAGGGGGGAGAGCATGCACTCACTGTCTCAGAGCATGACGTCAGGAGAAAAACACTAAGTAAACACTAAGAAGGCAGCAGGTCCTGATGGCATTCCTGCGTGCGTGCTAAAAACTTGCGCAGATCTGCTAACCCCTGTGTTAACGACCATCTTCAACCTTTCCCTGGCCCAGTCCGTAGTACCCACATGTTTCAAAAGATCTGTCATTGTTCCTGTGCCCAAAAAGCCCTCCCCAACGAACTTAAACAACTACCGCTCTGTAGCCCTCACATCAGAAATAATGAAGTGCTTTGAGAGGATTATGGAGGACTACATCTGCTCCTCTCTGCCACGCACTCTGGACCCCATCCCCCCTCCCACTCAGAGTCCACAACATTGGTTAAGCTAGCTGATCCTTATGAAAGATGCATCTGAAAATTGAATCTCATTAAGCAACTAAGGAAAAACACCATGGGACTGTCGTCCGACACAATATTGTAACATAACATCACTAACACCTCAGCTATAATACTAAAATGGTAACTCTGGAGTATAGAAAGCTAAAATCCTGACTTAAATATATGTGTCCAGATGTAAAAAATATATATTGTGTACAAAGATTAAGAATCATCACATCTGGCCATCTGGACAGACCTTAAAGATCTGTGAAGAGAAACTATGGGAGGTTGACAGTTAGCTGATCAGATAAGCAGTTGGATTTGTTTGTTTAACTAGTGAACTAATTCTGCTCTGTAGGCTAGTTATGAAATTAAAAATCTATTGTATCTGCGATAGATTTTTAATCCTGTGGCAATGGATTTGGGAAGATCAATGCAGACAGGCTACAGAGAAACACACGCAAGGTTCTTTTTTATTCCTGACACTGAGAAAGGAACAGATCACAGATCTCAATTTTAAGAGTGGAGAGAGAGCCCAAGCAGAAGTGCAGAAATAAAACCGCATCATCACCCTGTCCTTGCTTTCTTTGTGTGCAGTGGAAATAAGTAATTCTTCGGACCTTTTTAAGTAGGTCTTTTTATGTTTCAGATTGTTAAATTAAAACTGGCTGTAGATGGCATACCAATTTTAATGCAGATCTCTTTAAGTTGTAGTTCTCCTTGTTCTCTGTTTCATGCACAGAATGAATGGTGATTCCATGTGAACAGAGATGATTTCCAGGTTGAAAATATTTAGATGGGGTAAGCTGTCCCTTCATTTTTATTCTTTATGGACACAAGATGGCCGTGTGGGGTGGGTTTATTTGTGCATTGGGATGAGTGTTTATACTTGTAACTGTGCCTTTTCTATATATCTTACTTAAGGTTACATGAATTACATAAACATTTTGGGCTGGTCCCTTGGGCAAAGTGCAATATATATTTGGGCAACCCGTGTTTGGTTATGTGGCCTTCCTATGGTTTGAACATGTATTGAACTGGTTGATGGTGTATTCTATGTTGTTGGTCGGTGTGTGTGTGTGTGTTTATTTCATATATTATCTTTTCATCCTTGAGTGTTGGCAAAGTTGATGAATTGCTGTGCCTATTTATTCTTTGCAATTAGAATAAGGGTGTTGGCCCATTTTGAATTGTAACTGTGACCCAAGCCCTGGCCAATAAGGTTTAAGCTTTACAGTTTATACATTCTAGCCTTAGCTCTAAGAGCTATTATTGCCTGTCTTGATTCATTGCCCATCCTGATTAGCGTTTTTTATTTATTAATGTATCAATAAACATTTTTGTACCTTTCTAAACATCAGTGTCCATCTGAGGTGCCTCCTCAGGTGGTGGTTCTTCAGCACCAACAATTGATGAAGTGGATTAAACATTTCAGGTGCAGGGCTTTTTAGTGAGCCTGCTAATAGGGTTCTCTCACCCCTTACTGTGAAGGTGGCGTAGTCAATATAAACTCCTTAACTGTGGTGGTTCTACACCTACTTAGGGCCACACATGTAACTATGTACATAAAGTTTTAAGACAAAATGTCATGTAGCTTTGTACTTTGCCTGCCTGCCTGACTGATTCTGCAGTGTCAGTCGTGGAGGGGAATGGGGGCAGTTTCTAACCTCCTCAACATCACATTTCATCTGGTATTCAAAATAACTTTTTTAAAATGTTTAAATCATCTATAAGACAAAGATCTTCACCCCAATTAACCCCAGTAAACACAATCTCAGTCAAGATTAAGAGGATGTCTCAATCATCCTTGCCCAAAGGTACAGCAGCAGTGCCCCAGTGAGGAACTGAACCAGCAACCTTTTGGTTATGTGCCCTGCTTCTTACCACTATACTACACTGATGCCTCATTTATGATTATGTATGTATCACACTATTTTGTAAATGCTGACAGGTATCAAACAAGAAAGCTGACAGGAGAGGTTAATGTCAGGGTAACTGCAGGTCTATGAGAAGAGCGAGACACCACACAGTTTACGAGCATGGAGAAAGCTTGATTAGACTGTTGAATTTCAACAAAAAGTTTCCAAAGAGTGTATTTCATCAGGTGTGGAAGGAGTGTCTGGTGTTTTACTATATCAGGTTAGTTTTACTGTCAATGTTGTTCCAGGCTAACAGATTCACTCAGCGAGAACATGACCAAACATCATGCTGCAGAAGAGAAGTGGAGAAAAAGCAGCTCCCCTGCCAATCTACTCAACTATCAAGCTCTCCTCTCTGCATTTTCATCAAGTATAACACCTGCAAAGACTTCCGTTTATGAATCCAATATTCAAAACTTGCTATCTTATCCACATAGACTGTTTTTGACCTTATCTTGCCTCCTCAATCCTCCCTTTCTCCCACTATCCTCTGATCCTTCTGCAGATCCCTTCAGCCAGAGGATTACAGACATTTGAAACCCCCTCCAGTCACCACACTTCCCCTAAATTCTCTCCACTTTCAGATGTCAGTGTCACTCAATTCCTTATAACACACCAAACTACCACCTGTGTCCACACCTTTCCTGCAGACCACCATTCCCAGCCTTCTCCCATCCATCTCCTCTCTGATGAATTTGTCACTCTCTACAGGCTGTGTGCCTACAGCCTTCATGGAGCCATGAGTCATTATTGTCCGGTCTCTCTCTTTCCCTTTCTCTCTAAATCACTAGAATATGCAATGGCTAATCAACTGTCGTCCTTCCTCTCAGAGAACAAGCTTCTTGAGCCCTTCCAATCTGGCTTCAGGGCCGGTCATATGGACTGGCTCATTCTCCATCACTGCAGCTCTTCAATCAGCTAGACCATCCTCCTACTCCTCAGTCTTGATTCTTCTGGACCTTTCTACAGACATTGATACAGTGGACCACAACCTACTTCTGTCTACCCGAGCTACATTGGGGATTCTCCTCCATCTGACACACAAGTGTCTGGCTAAGACTGAAATCCCCCTGAGATCCCCATCCCCTCCAGGTCCTCCCTGTTTCAACATCTCTCCCTCAGCCTAGACTCTACAAGCTCTTTCACCAACTGTCCTTCTCTTAGGCTGCAGCAGTGAGCCAGGCGTGCAGGTTCTTTTTGTACAGCATCCACGCAGCTTCTACTTCAGCCTGGTCATCTCACACTTCGACTGCTGTAACTTCCTCCTTGCTTGCCTTCCTCCCTGTGCCATCAAATCCCTGAAGGTAATACATAAATGCAGCTGCACAACTTCCTTGGTACTACAGGACAGTAAGACAGCCCCCTCATACATCCAGTTCAAACTGTATATCTCTACACTCTGCAACCATAGGGCAACTGACTGTCCCTTCCTGATGGGGTTACTCCTCTCAGTCACAGTACCTGTATGTCCTGGTCCCCCAGTAGTGGACTGAACTTCCCACGGGGGTCAGGACAGCAGAAACACTGGCCATCTTCTGATGTAAACTGAAGACCCACCTCATCAGACTGCATTTCAGCTCTACCTCAGTCCCCACCCCCTAACACCAGATACTTTTATTATTTGTTACTTACTTTACTTGTAGTATCACAATGTGTTATGGATATTGTGATATAGTGATATAGTGTGTGATACATGGTACTGTATTTACATTTACATTTGCACTTTGCGCACCATGGCGTCCCTCACGCATTCTCCTGCCGTACTTCCCCCATCCCAGGGTGCCCCACTCACCAGTGCTTCACCCATCTCTGGGGTCCCTCACACCATGCTTCACCCATATCTCACACACCAGGGTCAACCATACCTGGGGGTCCCTCATACGGCTCACACACCAGGCACACGTCCGATGGCCTCGCGACAAGCCATCCCACTGCTAACACCATTTGTAGCGAAGGGCAAGAGCAGTCACCCCACCCGGCCTCGAACCTGGGTCTACCAAACATGCGAGGGTTCAAGGCCGGGTGGGGTAACTGCTCTCGCCCTTTGCTACACACACACACACACACACACACACACACACACACACACACACACACACACACACACACACACACACACACACACACACAAACACAAACACAAAGAATACTTAATAGAAGAATAAATACCTGGTTCTGCATCTGTGCTGCTTTCAACTTCAGCCTGTTGAAAATTTCCTCCCTCTGTCATTTAGCTGGTGCAAGCTCCTGAACTGGGGGTCCAACGCAGTGTTTTCTAGCAGAAACTTGTTTTGCTCCCCTTGGCATCGGTCTGTCAAGTCCTTCAGTATGGCTCTCTTCATTTGAGCAATGGTGGTGGAGTCCTCATCGCACTCTGCCATGCTCTGTTCTATTGTGTTCTTGAGGGGCACAATGAGAGAGACTGTAGGTCGAGACTTGTCGCACAGTACGGTGGTTGCTTTTTTTAGCGGTGTGAGAAGCCTTATTATGTCCTCGGCGTCTGTGGCTAGGTCCAGAGTGTCTGTGTCACGTGTGTTACGCCTGACTTCATTACTCAGTAGTGCTGCAGCAACTGCTTGCTGTTACTCCAGGTAGCGCTCAAGCATGTCAAGTGCGCTGTTCCATTATGTGGCCAAATCCATGATCAGTTTATATACTGGCAAGTTTAACATTCTTTGTTTGGTGGCCAGCACAGCTGTGGTAATTGAACTGCGGTGAAGAAACGCTGCTACATGCCTCACTCGACCAAGCATAAAGCTGGCGCGGCCTACGTTCAAACCTGCTTGTGATGCAAGGTTTAAAGTGTGTGCAAAACACTTTATATGTGGGGACAGTCCGGGCTTTCTCACTGCTACATCCATATTCCGTGCATTGTCTGTAATGACAGCAATGCCGTGTTGATTATTGGTATTCGTCACATCGAAATACCAATACCCACTCCAAAACAGCAGATTTCAACACCTCAGCTACGTTGAGTCCGGTGTGTGATGAGAAAAGAGGCCGCATCTGTAGGACAAAACTTTTCATTTCCCATTCACTGGTTATAACATGAGTTGTGACTGCAATATAGCTCTGAGTAGCTTGCAAAGTCCATCAGTCTGTGGTTATTGAGATGTGGTTATTGAAATGTAAATGTAAATGCACTCTGCTTCTTTGAGGCTCTGTGTAACTTTTATCTTTTGGTACAGAGCTGGTAGCACTGTGCAACTAAAGTATGGCCGTGATGAATTTAGCTCCAGCGTGTTTACTAACCTCCGAAATCCATCATTGTCGACCACAGAAAATGGCATCCGCAATCTCAATTTCAAATTCTTCATTTTGTTGTTTGTTGCCATGTTCATCTACTTCATCTGCCATTTTCTTGTTGAGTCGGTCGTGCACGCAAAGGAAGACAGGAGTCTGTCTTCTTGACTAGTATGATTGTGCCCTCTGCTGTTCAAACAAAAACAATACAATTTTCAACAAGGAGAGATAGTAGAACGCAGCTATACTAGTGAAATAACCATGTAATATCCTGGTAGATTTTGTCACAGTCCCATGACAGCATTGAGGCATTTTATATCGCAATATCGTGAAATGAGATATATCATCTCATCCCTAGTTGTTATGTCTGTGTTGCAGACTTTGTAAATGGAAGGTTGTAAAAGACAACTGCAATATTGTATCAATCAAGGTCACTCTGTGTAGCCGCTCACTACTTTCATCTGTTGCTATTGTAGTGAAGTTTACCATAGATATGACACTATGTAAGAATATATGGAGATGTGTGCATCTTATTTTTAATGGATAACACTGCAGGATCAACACTGTTATGGCTGCAGGGCTAGTGTCATGGTGGTAACTCTACTCAGTTCTGCCAACAAATTGTGTTTTGAAAAGGGAACAGCATGTTACTTGTGTCTTTCTCGTGACTGTTTCTAGAACACTGCTGTCAGAAGTACTTGTGATTTTGGCACCCTCACATCTTTTGGTCTGCCTAGTAGTATGTATCAGTATTACTGTGTCCATCAAATTAATTTCCAAGAAGTCACCAGAAAGTAATTTGAACACTGGAAGATTTCAGATTACCTGATGCAAGAAGAATCTTGTCAGCCATTTGTCTCCTCAGACGTGCAATGGTCTTACAAGTTGGATCAATATTAATTATGTCTGGGATTGTAGGCAATTGCTCTATGGTCTCTCTTGCCATCTGAAGTGAAGTAAGGCACAGTACTAGAACTGTATACATGAAACATAAGATGAGGTAAATACTGATGGAAAATAAGTGGCAGGCCATGCTTTTGTCATGCTCACATTATCTGCTGGAACAATAATGCAGTGACCTTAATGTTAGACAAAATAACATTTGGCTTCTATTCATACATATCATAATTTACATCACCTGCATAACAAATACCCCACAGCTAGTACCATTTTCCTGGACTGTGTGGGCAATGGTGCTGGGTTTCCAATGTATTCAACAAATCCAATTGCACCATCATAATTGTCAAAATACACATGTGAAATTTGTGATACATGTAACATACATTAAAGTTACAGAAACTTGTGTCACAATCACACCAAAACTTTTGAGTGGTTGTTGCTCCTCTCCCAGTAAATTAGAATGGCATTCATTGTTTAAGTACAGGGCTAGGCATTTTTTATGAGAAGTAAATTATACTTTTTGTGCCATGGTGCAGCAATGTTCATAAGTTGTACTTACATTCTTTAAACTATGCCAGGTAACTTGCTGGCTTTCACCAAACAAGATTACACCCATGGTATAATGGTCCAGTTGGTACAGTTGGTTTGTATTTTCCCTCTTATTCATAGTGACACAAATGTAGCAGTCAATTGTCTGAAACACAAGAAACACATTCCTAATCCTTAAGATATCTGTGTTTTTAAATTTATTTTTAAAGTTATTCTTAGCTGCGTAAATTCAAAGTTGTGTAGGAAAGTGTAAAGAATGTGCAATTGTACCAACCTCGCCATTAAGAAGATTGTGAGGCCTTAGGGTAATGAAGTCATTGTGTCTCAGAGACATGCTGGTAGAATTGTCAGCAGACTTAACCACAGCAACAATCACTTCACATCCACTCCTTTTCCACAGAGCATTTGCCCTAAAATAACACAAAATAGTTTTAAAAACTCAAAATTAATGAGCAAGACTTTGGGTGTGTTATTTTAAATCTGTAGAATACACTGTAATTTATGTATAATTGATAAAACATGGTGGGAAATGTCACTTACATCTGCATGTGAATTCATGGGATGTGCACAGAATGTGGGTTCGTCTTTTCACCACTTGTGGCATGGCTATTTGACTTTCTCTCTCCCTTTTTCTTTCCAGAAATTGGCATTGTGCTGGGGATGGAACAGACGTCAGATTTCCTCACTTCTGAGCCTGTGGTTTTGTGACTGGTCTTGTTCCCCTTTCTCTTTCTAGGGACAGGCATTGTGTCCGGAATGGAAAATTATTTGGACTGTCTAACCTTTGACCTAGGGGTGGGTGATCTTCCAAAAAAATCATATCACAATCTTTTTAACACACAATCACGATCCACAATCTGAATTGCGATCTTTCTTCCCAATTTTGAAATGTACTGTCGAGAATATCCAGATTCGAACAAGCCTATGGACTTATCTATTTGCACCATTTAAAACACAATATTACATTAAAGACACTGTTTTCAAAATGTTCATTAAAATCTGAGTTAAACTTTATTTTAAATATTAAACAAAGCTGTAATCAACAGTCAATACATAAAACAACCATTAAATAACACTGATTTTTCAAGTACTCAAACTCAGGTAGAAAAATTGTTGTAGTAAAATGTAAACTAAAAAGGGCGTAGAAAAATTTACACAAAAGTGCACTTTTCAAAATCTAACACTTTCACACTTGAACATTCTAAGAAAAATAAACATTCAGTTTCACAGTTTCAACTTCAAGTTGTAATCAGCAGCCAATAGATAACATAATCACCATAAAATAACAGACTTTTCAAGTACTCAGAACTCAAATAGAAAAAGTAGTTAAATGTAAATAACACAAAAGTCACTTGTCGTTGCAAAAAAATCGCTGTGCTTTGTTTGTGAAGCAATCATCTGTTGGCATTCGCTACACATATGGGGAAAATATTTGTGACTTGGCAGATCATACCGTGCATCTAAAGTGTGCATCAGTGTCTTAAATCCCACGTTGTCCACAGCTTTGAACGACACCATATCCTTAGCTAGATAGAATGTGACCGCCTCAGTCACCTCTTTCCATTGTTTGCTGCTTTTATCATATTTTTTCAACTGCTCTAATGTGTCGGTCAATGATAACTGTCTATGTTTCGGGACATATAGATGAGTGGGGTTGTATTGACCTGAGTGAAACACTCTTGGTATGTTCCTTCGGATGCTTCCTTTTAAGGTGGTTGAATAGATTTGTCGTACCAGCCATGCATCGCTTAACGTCCACGATACGTTCTGTGAAATAGGACGTTATGTGATTTGGACGTTGTGCGAACACCATACTATATACAGTATATGGTATACTATGTACTGTAACATTATACGCCTGGCAGCGCAATCGCTTTATTTCCATGAGACATGAGATACACGTGTTGTGTGCGGGAAGTGTTGCCTTCACTACGTCCGGTTACATCCACTACATCCCATTCTGCGATCGGGATTTTAAACTTTATTGTAACCTTATGGGATTACTGGATGTATATGTGAACATACATTGTCCGAATGGATGTTAAGCGGCGCATGACTGTATTACCTCCGGAAGTGCCGACCATTGCCCGACAAAGTTTACAGATAACTTTGTTTTGAGAAATATCTGACTGTGCATAGCCAAACCACTGCCACACTACTGAGTTGAGTTGAGTCCTTTTTCAGCATCAGCCCCTCATCTGCCATGCTGCTAGCTCACCTTGAATTGTTTTTCAAATAAATCATGCATGAAAGACACCCTAATGATAGAGACACGTGATATAATTTGGCCAATCAGCACAGCCATCCAGTAGGCAATCATTCTGTTGGTTTGTGAATGTGACATGGATCCACAATTATTACTGGCCATCAACATTTTATGTGAAGTTTGGAAACATTAGTAGGAGGACATAAAAGGTCATGATCTCTACGATTCGCTTGAAAAGTAGATCGTAGATGTCTTCAAGCTCGATCATGATATAAAATTGTCAGATCTCCCACCCCTACTTTGACCGTGTACGTTCTTCCTTTTTGGCCCTTGGCCCTGCCTTTTTGGAGAATTTTATGTCCTTTGTTTTCAGAGGCTTGGAAAGAGGGCGATCTGGAAAGCCTTGCTGCGTGATGTGCTCAATATACCTCCCTTGCAGAGATGTGTACATGGCTCTTATGAAATTTCCTGGTCGCATTCTCCTTTTCTTCATCAAGACGTTGTGTTTGACAATGGCAACCCACCCCTCAACATGGCAATTGGTCTCTCTGGTTTTTTCACATGACTCTCCACCCTCCTTCTCCTCCTCCTCCTCCTCAATGTCTGCTGCATATCTCCTAAGATTTCCCTGCATTACCCCACTCCACATTGGCAATATGGCCATGTAGTTGTCAAAAAGTGTTTGGATGATACTGGGACAGTAGTAATTGTTGTCCTCAAGGGACCCCGCTTGTTCTTCATTGACTACTCACTTGGCATCCTGACACACTTCCCGGAAAACCACTGAAAACGGAGACCTGCCCATGATGGTCTTTGAGTGCTGATTCATATCTCCTTTTTCTCCAATGTGGGCTCTGTCCTCAGACATCTCTTCTGGATATGTAAGATGTCCTATTACTCTCTCCAGTGCTTGCACACTTGTTTGTACAGTTACTGTGTTGGTCTTGGTAAGCACGATGATGCAAAGAGAGCGAAAAATTGCAGTGGCTTCATCCAGAGACTGACAGTTTTGCAAAAGTGCAAACACAAATGTAGCAAACTCCCTCTGACCTTTGTCTTTGGTGTGCCTGCCAAAAGCCTCTCCATCCAATTCTTCTTGCCCTGGCAAATGGCAAAGCATCTTTCTTGGTAGGCTATGATGTTCTCCTTGTTGAAGGCAAGAAAAACAGCTTGCAATAAAGCCCAGCTGTAGTTTCCACTTGCTGTAGCTGTAGTTTTCAAGTTTGTCTGATTTTTGTCTGGTTTTTCCTGAGCAGCTGGATGCCTTCCTCAACATTTACAGTTTTATCGAGGGAATTTGAAGCACTTTCAACTGGGTGAAACTCACTGTGATGCCTTGTGTCACTGTCTGGTGAACTAAATCTGTTACCTTTTCACTCTCACTGAATGTTTCTACAATTTCAGCAATGTCACCCTCTTCACTGTCTGATCTCTCAATATCATTGACTGTTGTGTTTTTCAGTGCCATGCTGGTTCAGCACCCATGTCATCACTCTGATTACTGTCCTCACTCTGATTACTGTCCTCAATGCCTTTCCCTTCAGTATCTGCCACTTTTTCTTCCAAAGATTCTCTTGCTGTTGCACCACCCTCAGTGTCCGAAGGTGTTCCTTCTATCACACAAATATAACTCTTTTCAGTGTCTGATTTTCCATTATCACTGGCTGATGGTTTATCTAATGCTTTCTTTGTTCCACTACTCTCAACAGGCCTGGATGTTCTCTCCACTCTAAGTACCTCTCCTGCACTAATCTTCTGTGACTTCTCAGTACCATAGTAATCCTCATATTTTAAAGATTTTCTTTCTGTCCAAGTGGTTTTGCTTACCATAGATCTAGCTCTCTTTGTTCCGGCACTGGCTTCTGCATTTTGTACTAAAGTATAATTTTCTTTTGTTTTTAATTCAGGTTTGTCCATTGGACATTTATTTCCTGCATCTTTCTGTAATGACACAACACTTGATTTGTTCACTCCCTTACTGTCCCTTCTTGATCACTTTCATCCCTTTCTGCTCTTGCCTTAATTTCAATATCCTGTCCGTCATTTGAACTTGTGTCACTATCTTCAACGTCAGTTACTCTGTCAGTACTCCGGCCCCCTAGCTGTTGTGTTTATGTTCTCCCCATCTGTCATTTTGGTCCATGTGCTTTTGTTTATTGTTTTTCCTTGTGTTTTAGCCCTGCCCTGCTCTCCTCCCTGTCTCCGCCCACCTGATTACTGAGATCATGTTCACCTGCCTGCTTGCAAACCTGCTTCCCATCTCCTCGTCAGCCCTGCCCTATATCTTCCCTGCTTGCCTCTGTCTTGGTTGCCAGTTTGTTGCAGTGTTTTGTGCTGGTTTCATTTCCGCCGTGGTTCTGCCTGCAAGTCCTGCTGTTTTTGATCCTGCCTGTACCTCGACCTTGTTTCTGCCCGCCGCCTTGCTCCGTTTGCCTGATTGCCTGCCTGCCTGTTACCGACTCTGCCTGTTCTGGTTTTGCGATTTCGCCTGATGTTCTTAATAAAGCCCTTTGAAACTTGAAGCTCTCGTGTCTGCGCTTGAGTCCTTGCCTGAGCCCTGACATACACTCACATTTGCAGCATCATCTGAAGGGTCATTGGCTTTGAACTTACTATGTTGTCTTACTCTGTCTCTAAGCCCCTTCCTATTGTAATTCCAAATGACCCACAGCCAATGTCTATTTGACTTTTGTGTCCGCTCCAAAAAGTGAAAGAGAGTAGACCAAACCTCTGAATTGTATGAAGTGGTCTTTTCTTAAGATGGCATGTAAAAAGAAATACAGAGACCATTGTAGCTACGTTGCAGTCAATCAATAGGAATACTCACACTGTCCTTGGCTGTTTTGCTGTCCTCGTCTTGCTCATCAGAGCTATAATAATCACTTTCTGTGTGTTCTTCCTGACCAGAGGTGGCACTAAACTCCTCCTGCATCTCTCTCACAACTGTCTACCTCCATCAGCAAAACAGCCAAGGACAGTGTGAATATTCCTATTGATTGACTGCAACGTAGCTACAATGGTCTCTGTATTTCTTTTTATCCAGTAGGCAATCATTACTTACATCTTTTTACATGCTTAAGATGGCATGTAAAAAGAAATACAGAGACCATTGTAGCTACGTTGCAGTCAATCAATAGGAATACTCACACTGTCCTTGGCTGTTTTGCTGATGGAGGTAGACAGTTGTGAGAGAGATGCAGGAGGAGTTTAGTGCCACCTCTGGTCAGGAAGAACACACAGAAAGTGATTATTATAGCTCTGATGAGCAAGACGAGGACAGCAACACTGATGACAGTAATACTGACAACTTACATGATTTTGAGGGCATGGGCAGCAGCATCCAACACACCTCTCAGTCATCTCTCCAGTCTTCTCTCTGTGCTTAGAAAGCACTTGCCCAGTGCCAATCTCCCAAAAGATGGCTGCACACTCCTGTCAACTCCAACCAGAACAGAGGTGCAATCAAAAGCAGGAGGCTCAATGCACTATTTTGGAGTAGCTAATGGTATAAAATCAAGGATTATGGACAGTCTAACACTAAAGAGCATTCATACACTCCATCTCCAAATTAATGTTGATGGAATGCTGCTTTTCAAGAGCAGCAACGAACAATTTTGGCCAATATTGGCACTGATTCAGGAAGACCCCAACCAAATTCCTTTTGTTGTTGCACTTAACTCTGGACACTCAAAACCATCAGATGCAAATGAGTACCTCTCTGATTTTGTCATGGAGATGGAAAGGATTGCATCTGACGGTGTTGTGCACCAGTCTACATTATAAAAAGTGGAAATTTCGGCATTTCTCTGTGACACCCCAACAAGAGCATTTATTAAGAACATAAAATCCCACAACTCCTATTATGGACGTGAGAGATGTGCTTTGATGTGCTTTGTGTTTGGTCCAACAATAGAATAAACTACCCTGAAAGAAATGCAGCCCCTCAAACAGATGAGAGCTTTAAAGCCCAACTACACAGTGACCATCACAGGGATGGTGAGAGTGCTCTCATTAGAATTAACATTGGAATGGTCTCACAATTTATGTTGGATTTCATGCATCTGGTATGTTTGGGAGTTATGAGGAAGTTCATTTGACTGTGGCCAAATAACGAGGCCCTCTTCCATCAAGGATTGGCAACCAGTCAGTAACTGCCATCTCAGACAAACTGGTCCGACTTGGAAAAAAATCGCCCAAAGAATTTGGTAGAAAGTGAAGATCACTGACAGAAGTTGATCGCTGGAAAGCCACTGAATTTTGATCGTTTCTCCTTTATACTGGTCCCATTGCACTCAAAAACACACTGCCTGATGCTATGTACAACTACTTTCTCCTGCTGCATGTTGGCATAACCATTCTATGTGGTACACATTTATCTGAACACACTATTATGATTATGCAGAGAAGGTTCTTACTGTTTTTGTCCAAAACATTTGTCATTTATGGTGATTTTGCAGTTTATAAAGTCCATGGTTTGATTCTCCTAGCAAATGATGTGAGAAAATTTGGCCCCTTTCTAAACATTTCTGCCGTCCCATTTGAAAAGTATTTGTATCAATTGAAACGAAAGATCAGAAAGCTAAACCAGCCATTGCAACAAATTGTGAAACGACTCACTGAACAAGCCATAAACATCAGCAGTGTCAGACAAAGTCAGTGTACAAATGTCCTTTGTGCTAAGGCACCATCAATGCACTGTCCAGTCTTGCGAAGTCCACTCTCCCACTGTACTGGCAACTTATTCTGGGCATTGCATTTGTGCAAATGGTGCTACTGATACACATAATTTATTATTAATTATACATTTATTATAACAGGAATTTAAGTTTTTGTTGTTCGCTATGTAATGTTAGGTCACCAGTTCACCCCACTATACCTATCAGTATTATTTAGCTACAGCTTAGCTAGCTACTAACCAGATAATAACCTACTAACCAGCGTTATTAATCATCATAAGAGACCAATTTTGGCAGTACAGCTATAACTAACTATCTCTTTAATGATCGTTGGACTCAAAATAACATGTATTTATTATCCGCAATATACAGGCAGCGCTGGGCAAGCTACTTGGAAAGTGTAGTGAGCTAAGCTACCAGTTATTCTACATTAAATGACGCTTCACTACACTGAAGCTACCCCCAGAGAAATGTAGCAAGCTAAGTTAAACCAACATGGCAAAAGTAGTTTACTACATCAGAAGCTACTTTTTAATTTTTTTTTAAATTGAACCAACTCCATGCCAAGTCAATGCTATCTCTCAGTGATCAATATAACTGTCAGTCAAACAGATACGCAGGTAAAAATTGTTCAGTTCAGTTGTTTATTAAACAATCACCCATGATCGTTACTCTGACTGCTCCAAAACAAATTTGACGAAAAAAAAGCATTCCACATAATAACAAAATGCAGGTGTCGAGAGTGTGTGAATGTTCATCTATGTTTGTTTGTTTGTGTGTGTGTGTGTGCCCACGCACACCTGTGTTTGCATGGGTATGCTCAATTTAGATTTGGGCACATTTGCAGGATAAAATGTAAGTTAAGTCAAAACTCAATAACTCAACTCAAACTTCAGGAGCAAAAGAATAAAGACCTGCTCCAAACAGTAACAACATGGCAAAAAACGTCTTCTAAATGACATTTGGTGTGTGTGTGTGTGTGTGTGTGTGTGTGTGTGTGTGTGTGTGTGTGTGTGTGTGCGTTGGTGTACCTGGGATAGCAGGACCAATTTCAAGAGATTTCAAAGTGCAAGGAGGACCCTCTCGTTTAGGCGGACACTATGCTGTCCCGTTTTCAGCATGTTCTAAACGGTTTTCTTGAAAGGCCTTATATACCAAAAACATGACATATGTTATATCTCAGTGTATAAATTTAGTCGCCCATCGGTAGGAGGTGGTGCTGCAGTTCACCATACACTTGGCGCCAAAATCATACACCTCCTGCGAAAGAAATTATACACACATTTGCATTGGGGCATTTTGATTGGCTGGATGGGAAAGCAGCACTACACTCACTGATCACATTTCTGGGACATCAGGATTTCCATGGATGTGAATAGCAGGTAAGAACTCAAAGTCGCTTTATATTTCAATTATCTTAGAATGTCAAGTAGATAAATATGGATTGCATTCACAATAGCTGAGCTCTCAATTTTGGCATGACTCAGACAAAGGCTGGTTGAATGTCATTTTAAAATTAAGAAAACTGCTAAAGAAATGCACATTGATTGATTGGTTTAACAGTAGCTAATTACTTGTACTGCATATCACAGAGACAACGCACAGAGAAATTTTTTGCATGCATTGTATTTCCAAGGTAAACACAGCATTTCAATTTTGCAGGATTTCTTCTCGAATCCAAGTTCAACTGCAGGAGATGGCGGCATGGGCTGGGAAGTGTTGCAGTGGAAAAAGGCTATATGTGTGCTTGTTTTACATTTACATTTTACATTTTATTCATTTGGCAGACGCTTTTATCCAAAGCGACTTACATAGGTTATAGTTCTTTACAATGTTATCCATTTATACAGCCGGATAAATTTTTTGAATAAATTAAAAGTTTTGAATAAATTAAATCTAATTTCCTTTTCTAAAATATATATATTTGTGTGTGTATGTATTTCTATATTTATTCCATGTTTTTGTGCATCTTTGTCATAGTGTAAGATCCATAAGCCGGTTTTCGAATCAGTTAGTATTGACAGCTGTTATGGATATGCCACTCACCCGTGACATCTTTCAGATGGCAAGGCCTAAAATGCAAACGTAAGTGTGTTATGTGAAGTCCCAAGACATACATATAGTGGAGGGGATATAAGAAAGCATAAATATATATATATAGCACCTCTGCCCTCATTTGTTTGTGTACATTTCTCAGCATGCCATGAGTTGTTTTATTGCATAGCTGGGTCAGTTTAGGACCGTGTAATCTGTTAAAACCTGTATCAAACACAGGGAATATTAAAAAAATAATCTGAAAGGTCTAATAAAAAAATCAGAATTGAGCAATAAATCAGAATTGTGCATTTGGAGAAAACAGTCTAAGATTGATGCCTATGTAGTAATGAGTAATTTTGTCTACTCTACTGATAAAACTGCCATCGGCCCCCGAGTCGATCAAGACGGAGACAGCGTGGCTCTGACCTCCGACAAGCAGGGTGGCTGAAAGCAAAGGACGGGTCTGAGGGGAATGGCGTAAAGGGGTGACGCTCACTTGGAATCCCCTCGCTACGGGTGAGCGTTGGCCCTTAGCCGGGCAGGTCACCACGAAATGGCCAGGTTGCCCGCAGTACAGGCAGGACTGGGTGCTGATCCTCTGCTGACGCTCCGCAGGGGACAGGCGGGCGCGGTTGACCTGCATCGGCTCTGGAGCATCCGGGAATGGTGGTGCAGGGCCCCTGGCCACCGTCACGAGGGGCTGATGACGGACAGGGCTGGGCAGGCTGCTGGTTGCTCTCTCCCGGCGTCGCTGCGACAGGCGCTGATCTACGTGGATGGCCAGGTCCGCCAAAGTATCGAAGCTGGCAGGCAGCTCCCGAGTGGCCAGCTCGTCTTTGCTGGGCTCCGCAAGACCGTGGAGGAAGGTGTCGAACTGTGCCTCCGCGTTCCACCCGCTGGTGGCGGCTAGGGTGCGAAAGTCAATGGCGTAATCGGACACTGACCGGCCCCCCTGGCGGATCAGCAGCATCTCCCTCGCTGCCTCGCGGCCCTGCCGGGAGCGGTCGAACACCCTCCTCATCTCCTCAGCAAAGGCTGTGTAGGACTGACAGAAGGGAGCACCGGCGTCCCAGACTGCGGTACCCCACTCCCTAGCACGGCCTGTCAGCAGGGTGATGACGTAGGCGATCCTCGCCCGGTCCGTGGGGAACGTGGAGGGTTGCAGTTCGAACACCAAGGAACACTGAGAGAGAAACGAGCGGCAGGTACCAGGATTCCCCGCATATGACTCGGGGGGTGGCAGCCGGGGCTCCCGACTGGGAGACGCGGGCGGGACTGGCGGAGAGGCAGCAACGGGCGGAAAAGGGCGATTTTCCTGACTCAGCTGCAACTGCTGCAACTGAGCAGTGACCCCGACGAGGATGGTGGCGAAGCCGTTAAGGGACCGGCTGATGGAGTCCAGCTGGCTCTGGTGCCCCCCCAACAGAGCACCTTGAAGCTCCAGGGCTGCCCTCAGCTGTGGAAGGTCCGCTGTGTCCATGCTGGCTAGTTCGTTCTGTTAGCGCCGGTGATCGGGACACAAGCGCAGACCGCGGGATGTTCCGGTTCCAGGCGATAATAAGAAAGGGACAGGCAGTTCGTAAATCCAGGGACAGGCAGGGTTCAAAACAACGAGAGGCAATCCGGGGGCAAATCCAAAGTCGGGAGTCAGGGAGAACAGGGTCAGGAATCAGGCGGGTGAGTGGTAGCGATCAGATCCAAACGGCAGGCAGGAATCGTGGTCAGGAAACAGGCAGGATCGGCAATGAAGAAGTAACTCACAAAAACAAAGCGCGGGGACGAGACAGGTGAAACACACTGAAACAAACTAGCAAAACAAAAGCACAAGGACAGGGAAAACAAAAACACTGCGGCTTAAGGGGGCGGAGCCCTGACAGATACATATGGTCTCCAAGTTCCATAAATTCCATAAGAAAACTAATTGGAAATTAGTCAGCATAGGAAAGTGATCATATGTAGAAAAATGCTGTACTATGTCTATTTTTGTTGTCTGAAATCATGTATGTAAAGTATGCTGTGGTGTATGGCATAAAGTCTGTCTCCAGAAATCCTCAGAAGACTGGGATATATCAGATGTAAGTGTACATTTGAGTATAATATACTTAACTTTTATGTGATAACTTGTACCAGTTTCTGTATCCATTTACCTTCTTTCCACACACACTCCTGTAATAGATTTCTTTTTATGTGTATTTTATAGACTGAATAAGTCAGAGGGGAGGTGTGAAGGGCATTCAAGGAAAATCTCTTGACCAGATTGGTGGTATGTATCTTTGACAACTAGTTCAGTTTATTGTGCTTGTACTGTAGCACAGTAAAAGTAAATGAGTTTTCAACTTATTTTTAAAGCAGTGGTTAGGGATGCTCTGATATCAGAGGCTGTTCCAGAGTTTAGGGCCAAGTACAGAAAATGCGCAGTCCCCTTGTGAACTCCTTGCAGACCATGGATACTTTAGAAGAACTGGAGGTACTGGCTAGGATTATCGTGACATTTGACATTCCTTTCATGGACAAATGCAGATTCCATTTATACCCAGACAATTCCCAGTTCTTAGCTCAGTTGATATGTTAGAAAACATGGGTGCATTCTGTTGGCAAAATTCAACCAGATAAAGTACAAGAACACCTCCTCTGACCATTAACTTGATTTTGAGATAGTAGTTCAATAACATTTACTTAAAATGTAAAGAAAACCTTGATGGGACAAATATTATAAACATGTATGAACGTTTCTTTATAGTTTGTTTTCCCTCTTGCACCCATGCTGTGTGGTTAGTAACTTTGTATGTCTGTAGTTCAATACTTTGCAATATGTTTTTTAGATGATATGGAAAACTTGGCCTGTGCAACCTCTGGATCACATCGTCTCCCTGATGAGACTGTGACTCAAGGTATTGTAGTGAAATCTCATGCCCACAACCACAGTCACATTTTCAGATAATCAGTATACCCTTAACTTGATAGAGATAATTATCCAAGTAGTGTTTTGACCTGGCTTGAGCAGTCCATAACTTGAAAGGGAGATGAACTCAGGTAAAGTCAGTCACCCAACACAGCCCTTGCCATGAGCAGGGGCTTTTCACAGTAGGTTTGCCTGAGTGTATGGAAATTGTTGATGTCATAGTCATTACAGTCAGGAACTGTTGTCCAGTAATGTCATGGTTACACATCCATATTTTTAGATGCTCTGTTAGCAGCCTAATACATTTTTGTTTGTCATGTGTCTTTTCTCTTATACCTGTGCTGTATGGTTAGTATTTTGAGAAAAGTGACCAGCTTTGTATGTCTGTAGTTTAATACTATGCCATATGTTTTTTAGATGACACAGAAAACTTGGCCTGTGCAACCTCTGGATCACATCATCTCTCTGATGACACTGTGACTCAAGGTATTGTTGTAGTGAAATCTCATGCCCACAACCACAGTCACATTTTCAGATGTTCAGTATACCCTTAATTTGATAGAGGTTGTTATCCAGTTAGGTTTGCTTGAGCGTATAGAGAAGTTTGATGGAATTTTTTTTGTAACCAGGCAGTGTTGTCAAATGTCATATTAATTAAAAGTCAATTAAAAGTGTTCAAAAGTGTTAAACTTGATTTTAGCAGATCTGAAGTCATTCTATTTTGATCCTCATTTTGCCTGTACCAACTCCAAATTACGTGGAGCTGGCAAAATTGCAAACTTAGTGAAATCCCTGGAAGTGCTTATTTCCCTTTTTAATTATTCAGACTGCAGTGTTTCATCCATGAGGAGGTGGTGTGCGAAGAGGCCGTGGTCTCAGGAGGAGATACAAGCTGTGATGAAACATAGGAGGTCTTACATTAAGAATGGTCTTTTTGCCACCAAAGACGAGTGTCTGCGGTGCAAAGAAAAGGAATACCCTGTCTTAGAGAACCAATAAATCCAAAACATTCGAGATTTGGTTCGAAACAGAGGCTTGGCCTTTAAAAGACAGTCAGTTGTTAAACGTTAAATGTCCTTTTTAAAAAAATTCCTCTTTTGTTTATGGATGGCCTCAGCCTTGTGTTTTTCCAGGAAAGGTTTCAGCACATTTCTTTACATTTCCTACACTTTACAATTTTACACTTTTACTAAAATGACTGATATGCTAAAGTAAAACACAAGCCAAACAGCCAAACATGGTGAAGTCAATGTCAGGTGCTGTATGATCACATCAATTGGTCAGCCAAATTAAAAGCTAAATCATCATTAAAGTAGCCAAACAAAATATAAATGCAAGGCAAAATCAATCTTAGGAATTGCTTTAGGCAGTGCCAAGAGTTTATTGAGGTGGTTTCATAACAGCTTTATCTAAAGATTCTTCTTGAAGACCAGGAAGGATTGAGCTGGTGTAGCAGTCAGTAAGATTCCACTAAAAGGGACAACAAATGTAAAAGTTTAGGACCTGCTCCCCATTCTTTGTATGTTGCTTAACAAATACGAGCTAATGTAACATATCCAAGATCAGTCAATTTAGGATCAGAAGCTGTGGCTAACTTGGTTCTGTGTGCTAACTTGGTGCAACCACGATTATAATAACGGGATTAGGTTGCCAGAGAGAATTGCAAGGTGTTATATTGAGACTATTGTACTACTTCAGAGTCCTGACCAGTGCATGACGTGTGTGGATTGATGACGCATGGTGCAGCCACCAAAAAAATGCCATTGCCAACAATGGAGTTGGAGTCAGCCAGCGTTGCAACGCAGAGTAAAGGACAATGATCCATGTATCACAGTGACAGAGCTTTCAGGCAAGTCTAAAGTTTTAAAGAAGTTCCTAAGAGTCGAGAGTGATGGTGTAAAACTCTGTATGCTGTTTGTAAGACATGTAAAGTAGTTGTCAAAGACACCAAAACACCCCCCCTTCCCCCAATTTCAAGCACTTTGGCTCAAGCACTCTATCTCTCAATATTCTAAATTGGTCTTTTGTTTTACATGTAAGATCCTGTGAGGCTTAAAATAACAATTACCATGATACTCAATTCCTTTAGTGCCCAGACTGCGCTGTAATCACTTACCTTTGGGCAGAAGAGGGGACAAACACACACTACGTCACAATTACAGTCCATTACATTCTTGGTTGGAAGATGGGGCGGCAGTGTAGCATAGTGGTTAAGGAGAAGGACTTGTAATCGAAAGGTTGCTGGTTTGATCCCCGCTGGGACACTGCTGCTGTACCCTTGGGCAAGGTACTTAACCCACAATTGCCTCAGTAAATATCCAGCTGTATCAATGGATAACATTGTAAAAAAGAACTGTAACCTATGTAAGTCGCTTTGGATAAAAGCGTCTGCTTTTATCCAAAGCTTTTATCTGCGTCTGCTAAATGAATAAATGTAAATTTAAATGAAAGATGTTGAACCGGGTCCTGGCCACAAGGGAGATTGTGGGTGTCAAAACCCATGACAACATCAGAAGGACTGTGGAGTCAATCCTTCAGGTATCTCTCTCTCTCTCTTGCTCTCAGTATTCTCCTGTGCTATGTATGTATGATGTATGCATATTCTTACCTGTGTTACTCTATATTTATTGTCTTGTCCTAGTAATATAGTACTATTCTACATAGTATCTTTTATATTTATTGTAAAGTGCTCTGATTTCTAGATAAAGCACTTTATAAGTAAAATTAAATTATTGTTAATCATTATTATGTATTACAATTATCTTATGTTTGGGTTGCTAATCTTTCATGTTTGTACTGGTTTTTTAACCTAACATATAGGAATTTGGCATCCTGAGCAAGGACATTGTCTTTGTGACAGATAATGGCTCAAATGTGGTGGCAGCATCTAAGGATTACATCAGACTTTCCTGTGCCGGCCATAACATAAACTTGATTTTAAAACGTGTTTGACCACTTGGATGAGGAGAACCCACAGTACAGTATCATCATCAACCTGTTGGATGCAAAGACCCTTGTCAAAAGAGCAGGGTAAGATATTTTATAGTCCTGTCATGCCTGCATGGTAAGGCTGCTTAAATAATTATAAAATATAATAAATAAAATCAACATGAAAAATCAACTGCTGTAATTAATAAATTGCAAAGGCTGCATTTTTTGTTCATCAGGCTATTTTTACTGAACTATTTCAACTGTAAATCTTTTTTTTAAACTGACACATTTAATATTTCAAAAATCTCAGTCAACAAATTGAAATTTTCATCACTTAGCCCTGCTTTGCTTAGTGTGCACTAGGGGTGGGGAAAAAATCGATTCATGATATATCGCGATTTTTTATAGCACGATACTAAATATCGATACTTCTTCCCAGAATCAATACTTTCTGTGACGTCATATGCGTAATAGTGGCACTGCACTGCTGTATTGCTTTCACTGACAAATGTGAGCCAAGAGTGGCCGAGAATTCCACCAGGCCTGTAAATGCTAAATGCTTGGGCTGCTGAATACTGTGACATGAATAAAAATAGTGCCAGAAAAATCGCAATAATCAATACTATTGAATCGCAATACTTGTAGAATCGCAATATATCGGAATCACAATACGAATCGAATCGGCACCAAAGTATTGTGATAATATCGTATCGTGACAAAAGTATATCGTCCCAGCCCTAGTGTGCACTGTCTCTTCCTTGAATTTCAGATGACAAAAGGCACTGGACAGATCACTGAAACAAGCAGTGGAGACAAGGTGGAATACCAGACTTGTAATGCTCCATGAGGTCCTGCTTCACCGAAACAAGCTCCGTTATGTCAACAACATAGATCCAGACCTTCCTGAAGACATCATCCACCTCCTGGAACCTTTTGATGAGGCTATCAGGCACCTCTCCACTGCTCAGACACCTACTCTCCACCTCGTCCTTCCAACCAAGGCAACCCAGGGGTTTGTTGCTTGAGGATGGAGACGGCCTGATTGTGAAAGAGGTAATATGATACAGTGCTGATTTGAATTGTTTTGTTGGTGGTCATTCAAGTAGCTAACAGCAGCTGGGCCCTATCCAATAGTAATGTTGCATATACCATCTGATTTTTTTTCCTCCTAGCTGAAAGGGAAGTTAGCCCAGGCGGTGGAGTTGAAATTCAATATCCACCTTTACCACAAGATAGCCACAGCTCTCTGTCCTAGACTGAGGTATTTCTTAAGGAAAACTCTCAATGCTGAGGAGTATAAGGAGGCTATCAACACTCTGGCAGAGTTGAGAGAGAAAGAAAGACTCTCGCAGAAGACTCTCACAAAAAGAGCAGGGACAGAGGAGATAGTCCATGTCGAACAGGGTAATTCAAAGCACTAGCACTAAGTACGGACAGAGCACTCGCAGGAAAAATCTAATTTCCCAAAAGTCCCATGAATATTAGGACAAATAGGTAGGTATTTTACACTATACAAAGAATTATAATGCAAACTTTGTTCTGTCTTTTTTCCTCAAAACGATCCACCCCCAGTGGCCACAGAGGTGCACAACTTCTTCGCAAGTTGTGTGCAGGTGGAGGAGGAGAGGGAGGAGGACAGTGGTGACACTATTAAGGAGTCATGAGCCGCCAAGTGGTGCTAAAATATATGAACGAACCTACGAAGACAACGGGCTCCCAGTCCCTTCTCAGCCTCTGGCAGGAGATGTCAGGTGGACTAGTGCTGCTGGCAATCCCAGCAACAAGTACCCCGTCAGAGAGGAGTTTCAGTGTTGCTGGGAGACTCATTGAGGAGAGGTGTAGCACCCTCAATCCAGAAAATGTGGACACGCTTTTGTTCCTGCATAACAACATATAAACTCCCTGGACTCATTGTGCAAGTGTTAGCTGGTTCTGATAGATAGCCCTAAGTTTCCTGGCAGTGTTTTCAATGTTTGGACAAAGCCTTCTATATTTTTCAGGCCCACCCTCTGGAGCATGTTGAGGGTACAGTATTTCTGCACGTATTTAAATTTTTGTTTGGGAGGTTGAAAAGTTCCTCATAAAAATGTCTAACTGGTTTGCCATGTAAAGTAAAAATAAAAATGTGTTATATAGTCTGTATTGCCCTGGCCCCTGACTCCTCAGTCTTTGACGCTGCTTTCTTGCAAGGTGCAATTTTTTTGTCACCATATTAAGAGTGTAACAGTAGGGCCGTATAATCATACAACTGTGATACTTGCTATGGCAAATGTAAAAATAATTTGTCAATGGTATATAAACACATCAAAATACAACATGAGATGCCATGTTTGGCTTTATATTCAACTAAGGCATGGTGTGATCCATGTACTGTATTTTTTTTTATTTTTTTAATCTGACTGGCCCTCCCAAAGAGTTAGAAACAGGCATCTAGCAGCTGGCCCTCATTAGAAAAAGTATAGGGACCCCTGGCCAATGTGTTATTTATGTTTTTGTGCCCTTTAGTGAAGGCATTTTTGGTCTTTGGATTAAGGCAATGTATCCCTAATGCCATATTACCACAGATGAACCAGTGTTCTTGGTACTGCCAATGTACTGGCCAAATGGAGTGAATAAAAAACTGCAGTAGAACACAAAGTAATCTAAGAAAAGGATGACGAGAACATCAAATAAACCAACAAAAAAAACAACATAATATGGGAACAGGATGGGACGGGAGTCATTCTTCCGGCATTGGGACAGGGCAGGAATTTTTTTTCATTCTGTCATTGGATTGGGACGGGACAGGAGTATTTTTGTGGGAGTGGGATGGGACAGGACTGAAAATCTGCTCCCATGTCACCCTCTAGTCTGTGTCATTAAGCCCTGTGTACCTTGGTTTTTAGGGGACAGGGATTATGGCATGTATGAAACTACCATCATTGTGTGGCAGTCATGATAATCCATATGCTGTCTTCACGTTAACTAAAACACCATACATCTGGCTACATTCTGGATTAGCTGCAGATAGTTGGCCAACTGAACATCTGAACAATCAGCATATAATGTATTGCAGTAGGCTAGTATTGAGATATCAAGAGCATGGGCATGAAATTATTCAGCGTAAAATGACAGATATCGATAATTTTTCTGATGTACAACAGAAGCTATCATGAGCTACTTTATGGTTGCTTCCATATAAACATTAATTTATGTCAATTAAAAGAAGGTACTGGGGTTAGTAAGACGATATGCATGCAAAGACCCTACGTCTCTGTGTGGTATTTTAACTAACGCTGTGTGGTGAATAGCGTGTGACAAATGATCCCTCCGCGAGCTAACTCATCAGCAGCACTCGGTAAACTCCATGACGCTATCAGCGTGCTGGAAACAGCTCACCCTGACACTGTTTTCATCGTCGCAGGAGACTTCAACCACTGCAATCTACGGACTGTGCTTCCGAAATATTTCCAACATGTAAAGATTCACACACGAGATCAGAACACGTTGGATCATGTTAACAGCAACATTCGTGAGGCATACAAAGCTGCCCCCCGCCCCTACATTGGACTCTCAGACCACATCTCCCTGTTCTTTTACCTGGCTTACAGACAAAGACTCAAGTTAACGAACCCAGCGGTTAAACAGGTTAAACGCTGGTCTCCAGAGACTGAGAGCATCTTACAGGACTGTTTTGCACAGACAGACTGGGATGTGTTTAGAGCTGCAGCCACACTGGAGGATTCTTCTATTGACATAAACGAGTATGCTGAGTATGTGACTGGGTACATCAGCACCTGTGTTGACCACATTATACCCACCATACAAATCAAGAAGTTTCCAAACCAGAAGCCTTGGATTAACAGTCAGGTATGCCACATGCTGCATGCTCGATCCCTCGCATTCAGATCAGGTGACGAGGAGGAGTACAAGGCAGCAAAGTACAGACTGAGGAAAACCATCAGGGAGGCTAAAAAGCAGTACAGAGAGAGGATGGACGGCTTCTACTCTACTGCTGATGCTGGATGGATGTGGCAAGGCCTGCAGCACATCACAGACTGCAAAGGCACCACCAAAGAGATCACCAACCCCCCCCCCCCCCCCCCACCCTGCCGGAACAACTAAACCAATTTCACGCCCGCTCCAGCAGCAATACTCAGAAGAGGTGCTCCAATACCCAGACCATGCAACCCCCCCCCCCCCCCCCCCCCCACTAACTGTCTCAGCAACTGATGTACACAGAGTCCTGAGAAGAATAAACCCCCGCAAGGCAGCAGGCCCAGATAACATACCTGGGAGGGCTCTCGAAGCATGTGCCACAGAGCTGGCTGATGTTCTGGCCTCCATTTTCAACCTGTCCCTCTCACAAGCCACAGTCCCCACGTGTTTCAAAACCACCACCATCATCCCAGTTCCCAAGAGGAGCCCAGTGACTTGCCTGAATGACTACAGGCCAGTTGCATTCACTCCAATCATCACAAAGTGTTTTGAGAGAATGGTTCTGGCCCACATCCAGAGCAGCATACCTGGAACACTGGACCCCCTGCAGTACACCTACCGCGCTAAGAGATCTACCTCGGACACCATCTCTGCAGCCATTCACATAGCCCCATGCTCTACACACTGTTTACACATGACTATGTCACCTCTCACAAGGACAACACCGTCCTGAAATTTGCTGACGACACCACTGTCATTGGACTTATTACTGGAGGTGACGAGACAGCATACAGGGATGAGGTGGCAAATCTGGTGACATGGTGTGAGGAGAACAACCTCACCCTCAACACAGACAAGACCAGGGAAATGATCGTGGACATGAGAAAGGAGAAGAAAACTCATCAGCCACTGATCATCCATAGGCTTGAGGTTGAGAGGGTGAGCAGTTTCAAATTCCTGGGCGTCTACATCTGTGATGACCTCACTTGGACACTTAACACTACCCAGCTGGTCAAAAAGGCACAACAGCGGCTGTATTTCCTGAGAAGGCTGAGGAAATTTGGCATGTCACCACAGATCCTCAGCAACTTCTACAGCTGCATCATTGAAAGCATCTTGACCAACTGCATCACGGTGTGGTATGGGAGTACCACTGAAATGGACCGTAAGCGGTAAAAACTGCTGAAAGGATTGTTAAGACACCGCAGGACATCTGTCATCAAAGAGTCCACAAAAGAGCCTGCTCCATTGTCAGGGACTACACCCACCCCCAGTGCGAACTGTTCACACTTCTACCCTCTGGCAAGAGGTACAGAAGTGTGAAATGCAGAACATCCAGACTCAGGAACAGCTTCTATCCAACAGCCATCAGACTCTTGAATGGGTCAAATACACAAATACACACCTCCC
Organism: Megalops cyprinoides; assembly: GCF_013368585.1. NCBI lineage: Eukaryota > Metazoa > Chordata > Actinopteri > Elopiformes > Megalopidae > Megalops > Megalops cyprinoides. The sequence goes on from NC_050583.1 coordinate 72,084,921, forward strand.
CGGCCTAGCCCATGCATACATTCACACATACACACCCACACCGCAATCAACTGTGCAATGGAATGGAACTGACATTGCATCAACATTGCACATCCTACACTGCACTGATGTCCTTTTTGAACATTTAATGTATATATCCTTTATTTATTTTTTCTCTGACCTTTTTTATATATTTTCTTTCTTAATATTCTTGTGTTTTCTTGTGTTTTACTCTTAACGGCATTCATAAGTGGAAGGCAAAGGAAGAATTTCATTGTACAGGGAACTTGTTTCTTTACTGTGCATATGACAATAAACTTTGAACTTTGAAATCAGTTAGGAACCACGAAACATGGCTAGTTACATTACTCGTACATTACTACTGATTTGAAACACACGGATGTACAACATTCATCGATGTAGCTAACAATCGGGTGTTTAGCTATGCAAAGTCCTATGCCCAGGGTTAGCAGCCTACTGTAGCTCATGAAATGAGGTTCCAATCTTACATTTACATTTATTTATTTAGCAGACGCTTTTATCCAAAGCGACTTACAAAAGTGCATACAGCAAGTATAGCGACAGTACGGGGACAGGATGTGTACAGTTCCACAATGAGACAGTTCTCAGCTGAGAGCAAGGTCTGTTTGAGGACACAGTACTATTAGATTTGTACAATTACAGCCTATAGGGCAACTAATACGATACACTTTCAAACGGCGGACTTCAACAACTTCAAACAGCGCAATGAGCGTCAGGGTAAAGGCGGCAACAAGAAACAATTTAAAAAGCACAATTTAAAAAGCACAGCAATTTACAACAGCACTGATGGGGGGGGGGGGGGGGGTCGGGGGGGGCAGCAATTGTGTGCTGGGTCAGTCCAGGTAGAGTGCGATTCCGTGGATGGTTTCGCTGGCGGTTCCGTCGTCGGGGAGCCAGGGCTGGTCTGGTTCGGTCTGGATGAGGGTTTCTTTCGGGAGACGCGTTAAGGTGGATCCGGTCACACCTTTGTCTCCGGCTAGTAACAAGTTCGCGCTGCTCTGATCGCTGGCGCTGAAACTTGGCTCTTGCATTATTGATCTCCGCTAGCAATTCGTCGCTAGCTTGGAGAATCTGCTTTCCATGTCCCGTCCGCGTGGTGCGGCCTTCGGGAGAGAGTGAGTGATGCGTCCATCTTCTTCGGACACACGCAGCAAGAGAGTATGTCGGTCTTCTTCGGACATACACAACAAGAGAGTAAGAAGCAAGAGAGGGAGCGGTACATCCGTCTTCTTTGGACGTACAAAAGCAAGAGAGGGAGTAAAGGAATGCACCCGTTTTTTTACTTGCATCGCTGCAGGGGGACATTTCCTGTTTACTGTAGCTGTTTTTTTGGTTGGGTGAGAGGTCATAAAATTGCAGCATCACTTCCGTGAAATCGCATTTCACATTAAATGCGATTTACACATTACTGTCCATAAAAGTTGAACAAATAAAATGAACGAATCTATCTGTGGACGGCACTGTACCTACAACAGTGAGGCTGAAGAGGCATATCCACAGACACAAACAGAAATGGGTAAATGCACCTAAGCATACAAACATCAAAAGTCCACATAAGAAGTGTAGCATATGATGCACTCAAAAATTAGAAGATTTAGACATGAGACATTTAGACATTTAGCATGATTTAGACACCTGTGGCAATGGGTCTGATTGAAACACCTGAATTCAATAACTAACAGGTGTGGCCAAATACCTTTGTCCATATAGTGTAATCATGATTACGATTTTTGCCATAATCGAGCAGCCCTATCAGAGCGAGTGGGGCTGGGTTTGGCGCAGACGCAGAAGGAGAGTGGGGGCGGGGTTGCGCGGAGAGTGTGAGAGAGGAGAGATGCAAACACTGGCACTGCTTTACAGAAGAAACGGGTTATGTAACGCAACATCAAACTATGTCGATATAAACGATATCATCTCATCCCATATCTTATTTGAAAATATATCAATATACCTTAAAAAGTCAATTTACCGCCCAATGCCTTTCTCGTCCAGGCCTGGGACCGGCAATGGCAGAGTTACAAAAGGAAATAAACTACAATAACCAAAACAAACAGACAAAGTTAAACATACTGGAATACATGATAAATTAGGAAAATGGTGATAGCAGGATCACAATGACACAAAAGTGGGAATGCAAATCATAGATAAATCTGAGTTACAGTTTCAGCTGTGAGCAAAATTATAGGAGATCATAACATGATTCAACATTAGCTGACAAAACATTAATCAAATGTGAATTTGTCCATTATGTTTACCACTAAAGAACCAGGTCTGTTTAATTAGGAGAAGAAACCCATGGTTGTAGTAGTGGAGGGTTGTCCACAAAATGTAAGTTCAAACACCTGATGAGGCATGTATTGGAAAAGTGGTTTTTCAGTGTTTGAGTTCTATTTTCAAGATGTTGAGGTAAGAATCGCTATAAAATGGCATTTTAAAAACAGCCTATTAGGTACCCACACTGACAGCTCTCCACAGAACCCAAGGGTGGTCCCCTCTCCTGTCCTGCCTCCAACCACAAATGCCTGCGGTAAGCATTTGGTACTAACTGAATATATATACTGGTATTACACAATCAACAAACAAAATTATTAAACTATGCAGTTATCCTTTCAAAATGAAGATGAATACTTTTTTGAAAACATTCTAATTTAATGCTCATAATTGCGGATATTTATCATTTTCAAATCATTGTTGAAAGGCTCAACTGACATATTCCATGTCACTGTTTGTCACTTTGCTTAAATAATTCTGCCATAGCAGTATGCACAGGAGAAAATCATTGTGACTTACATCTGTCAACGCATCATTGTTAGCAGTGCGCCCTTGATGAGCCTGCTGGTACTAGCCGTATTGTGTTCTTGGGGGTATGGTAACCATTATTTTCAAAGAGGTCCATGGAAAAAAGCAGATAGCTATATTAGCCTAATATGGGTGGAGTTTGGACCCTACCTGTGCAGCAAAGAAATAATTTTATTATAATAATAATAATTTTAAAATGTGAAGGCAGCTCTAGTTTCCTACCTCTAGTTTCTTCAGTTTAGCTGACTCTATAACCACCTTGTGCCCACAAACTTCTTTCCATATGCAAAATTTATGAGTATATTTTATCTCCCTGGTGCAATAAATAATTTAGCCTAGTAAGCCAATGAAATCCTTTGAGCATTGCAACAACACACAATTAACCTCTAAGTAGATCTCACTAACACAATCACAATTGTTCATCTGTCAGTGAGGTAGATAGCTTATGTGGTTATGTAATGATTTCCTAGTTGATTTATCGGTGATGCATATGAGTGGTTTGGCATTCAACAACATGCATTCAGGACAGCTAAACCCTAGCAACCAGGTAAAATAACTTTTCCTTGAGTTAGTTATCAATAGGGGGCGGGTGGGTTATGTCCGATGCCGACTGTAATTTGCTACTCTTGCACATTTTTATTAATCAACATCATCATTTTTATAATCATATTGGACAATATTCTACATAATTTGGTTCTTAGCTGAAAGACTTGTTTCTGTTTTTGAAGGTACTGCTACCCCATCCCTTTGCTTGAGCCAGCAGCTCACTCCCCCTCCCCTTTGTATTCATTGAAGCACTGGGCTATATGCAGTGTCATTTCGGTAGTGGTGAATAGCTCAAGTTTCTTTACTTCTGCACAAATATCACTTCTGGTTACTTTTCACGCTGATCAATAAATCATGAAATTAAAGTTGATTTCAGGTGTAGATAAGTTTACTTACGTGAAACATGATTATTAATTGTTGACTTTAATTTGGCAAGTGATTGCATTAAAAATCTTGATTGATGAGTAGGTAGTCATTTAATTAGTCACCTAATTAAATCATTGTTTTCATTATATTGCAGAGAAAACATGCTGGAGTGTATGAAATGATTCCACCAAAATGAGTTTGGATAGATGGTCCAATATCAGGAACACAATGTAAACAACAAAGCCTGACATCATACAGTATATCACAGCTCACAGAAAAAAGTGAATGCTCAAATATGAGGATTCTATTGATGATATACTGTCAGGGCTCCGCCCCCTTAAGCCGAAGTGTTTTTGTTTTCCCTGTCCTTGTGCTTTTGTTTTCCTTGTGTTCCTGCCCCGCCCGGCTCCCCGCCGGGTCCCCGCCCACCTGATTCCCTTATTGCCTGCACCTGCCTGCCTGCTCACCTGCTTCCCATCCCCTCGTTACCCCTGCCCTATATCTTCCCTACGTGTCTCTGTCTCGTTGCTAGTTCGTTGCAGTGAGTTTTTCCTGTCTCGTCCCCGCTCTAGTAACCTGAAGCCTGATCGCTGTTTTTGGAATCCTGCCTGTTTTTCGACTTCGTCCTTCGCCTGCCGTTTTGGTCCCGTCTGCCTGTTCTGCCCTCCTGGTTACCGACTCTGCCTGCCCCGACTCCCGATCCTGGATCTGCCCCCGGACTGCCTTCCCGTGTTTTTGAACCCTGCCTGACCCTGTACTACGAACTGCCTGACGATTTTCATTAAACGCTTGGTTTCGTTTACCCGGTGGTCCGCGCTTGTGTCCCGATCCCCGTTCTTGACAATATACAGTCCTTTTCTTCTTGGGAACAGCCTGCCTTTTGGACACTGATCGACGGTATAAGTGCTAGGAGAAGTTTCATGGGTTGAAAAAGTCTAATGAATAGAATTGCACAAGAATTCCACAAATGAAATAAAAGCAACTTGTGCACAGCTGCAGATATCTGGACAGCTCATGATTACAGCTCTTCAGGATAATATGCCACTGGATTGACCAGAACCATATGCAGAGGTTCTCTGCAGTTCTTGCTTGTGCCAGGATTATGGTCTGTCGCAAATAATATTCCATTGCAACAAGGTTTATCTGGCATTCAAAATGAGGCACAAAGTTCAGTCCACAGCCACTGATAATGGAAGCAACTTTTCAAGGCCTTGAAGATGATGACATTCAAGATGACAGTGACACAGCTAGATTTGAGGATGCAAATACCATGCTTGAGAAGGAAAGTATTGACTAGGAGATACAGCTCTTTCTGCCATCTCACCAGTGATAATGCTGGTGCGTTAATGGGACTTAAAAATCAAAAACAGCTTTTAGCTTTGTGTGAGTGTCTTATAAAATTGCACCCGTCTTTTTTCAGTGTGCCTCTAGAATGCAAAGGTCATCCTGGTAAAAATGTACAAAGAATAAAAACTAGGAGGCAGGAGAAATATAAGGTCAGAGTTTTTATTTCTTTGGCATGTAACTAACAGAATAAACAGGCTGTAAAAATTTAACACAAGTGATCTGTAATATCTGGACAATCCAATATACTGTTTAGTCTTTTGAAAGCTCCCCCCATTTGTAGTTGTATAAACGTCCTAACTGTTGCTGTTGGTAGTGCACTGGCTATTTTTTAAAGTGTTGGTTACCATGGACCACATGTCAGTTACTGGGGAGCTTTCCCTGCACCTTGAGGGAGAAGTCAACTGTGGGGCACCCTTGGGTGATACAGCCCAGAGAGATTATATCCACATGTGGGGAGAAAAACTGAGGTAGGGAGAGTGGAGTCACCCCACCGCTGGCTTCAATCAGCACAGAGGGAAACTGTTGCTTCAAGGAGAGAGCTGCCATGTGTAGTGCCTGAAAGTGAAAAAAGATATATATATACGCGCTACAACAACATAAATGAGAATAATGCAAATGATCATTAAACATCAATTCTCATATTGAGAAACATCAAAATTAGGGCCATCAACAGTAACACGTGATTAATTTCAAACAGATAAAGTGGTAAATTTTCACTAACATGTTTAACACAAATGAGTTATGTTGACCCTTCTGCACACCTGCAGTTGGTTTAAATAAGGTCTCTAAGGATTGCTGGCTGTATATTAGCTACTCAGATTGTGATGGAGAAAAAAATGAAACTGCATTGTTGAATGGCTACTCAGATTGTGGCTGAGATTGCTTGATGGTGAGAGCAGAGGTACAAAAGTGTCTGGATTGGCTGAATCCTGAGCATGTCAGGGAACCACCAAAGATTAGCATAAACTGGACTTCTAAGGATTTGTTGATGATATTGGAGTGGTAAGAAAAGTGGAGGATGGAACTGCTGGCACATCTGTTGTCATGGTTTACCTGGAGAGAGGAATGTTGGGATCTGTGCATTGAAAGTGATTGGTGGGCTGGACATGGCAAGACTGCTGTAACCAGAAATGAGTTTATGGAAAAACCAAAACCAAAACCAATAGAAGGCGTGGCATTTGTGAACAGTCACAAATGTTTAGGCAAAGACACACACTCTCCAAGATGGTGGCGGTGTGTGTAGAACGGTGGCTCAGTGTCTCTTCAGGTTTCTATTAGGAGCTATTATATATGTAGTATATGTAGTATTTTTCAGTTTGGTTATTCAAAAACAACCTTGCGAACACCTCATACAGCCAACAATCACTCCTGGATATAAAACTTCGAAGCACAGGCATTTGCACTGGACATGGTATTCGAATCTCATCAGCTACCACCTGAGATAGCCAGGAAACCGCGACTGAGTGAACATGCCAGTCCGACATGAAGTGCCTGGCGCCAGCGTGGAGACCATAAACAAAGACGAGGTCAGTGAGGAGGATTGCAGGCTAGGCTAAAGCTCAACCCTCACCGAGCAGCGCTACCCATCATCTTCCTTGCTCCTCTCCTCTTCCGAGCTGCACGGACACAGTTGTTGTTAAGACCCACTGTTCTGCAAATCTGGAATATCTTCTTATTAAGTGCAGGCCTTTCTATCTGCCCCGTGAATTCACATGTACCATAATTGCTGCTGTATATGTACCCCCTGACCCTAACGCTAATATAACCATGGAAGGTCTCAGCGCAGCGATTAGCAAGCTCCAAACAAAACATCCGGATGGAGCCTTTGTTATAGCTGGCGACTTTAACAACGCCAACTTTAAGACTGTACTCCGGAAATTCCATCAAAATGTCTCTTGTCCCATCAGAGGAGACAATACCCTGGATCATGTTTACACCAATGTTACAGAAGATTACAAAGCCATTTGACAATCTAATCACCTATCTCTGTTTCTCCTTCCCAAGTACACCCCCATCATCAAAAGTGTCAAACCCACAGTGAAGACTGTTAAAGTGTGGCAGGAGGGGGCAGAATCCTCGTGAAGGAGAGCCTTAACCACCTCTGCCTGAGCGCTAATTGTCAGTTGTGTAGTAATAATCGGTTAATTATGTGCACATGTTGGCACTTTGTTTGAGGAGCCAGCTGATTGGATAATAAGCCACATCTTGCTGATTGAGGCCTGATTAAATACAGGTGTGGCTGTAGAGCAGGAGGAGGCTCACTTTGTACCTGCTACTGGTTTGCATAGGCTGGTTTCTTTGTTTGGTTTTAAAATAAATTACTGGTTTTGAAAACTTTTGTTCTTTTGGGCTCAGTTATTGGAGAAGTATTGACCAGCTTCTCTACACTCCTCACTCCAGCAACAGTTCAGCACACAGACTGGAATGTGTTTGCCTCTTAGGCCACCGTGGACTCACACACTGACATTGAAACCTATACAAACTCTTTCCTGGACTACATTAACAGTTGTGTCAACTCGGTCACCACCTACAAAACACTGGGACTGTTCTAGGACGCCAACACCACCCTGACTGCTCCTCGCACATGGAACTCACATTTGTTTTTAGCACATTGCACAACATTGCATCTTCTTCTCTTGCACATTTCTGTTTTGCACAGTAGTATCACTATACTGAACAGTGTCACTATACTGAATCATTGCCTGCCACTGCACCACATTTGATCTCTCTGCATTAAGTTATTACCGCTCTTACCTCACTCCTATATCTCATATCTTGCGCTTTGTACATACCAGTTTTATATACCATTGCTATTTATTTATACTTGCTATTTATATATGTTTTTTGCTCTTCTGGTTAGATGCTAACTGCATTTCATTGGCTCTGTACCTGTACACTGCACAATGACAGTAAAGTTGAACCTAATCTAATCTAATGTAAAATAAATTGCTGTAGAAAAATATGATGCCATTCTTTGTGAGCAGCATGTGCTGCTCAATCCTGCAGATGTCATCCAAGATTATCACGTCAGAAAGTGACGGAACACTGTGATGGAAGTCATAGGATGTGATGAAGTCAGCTTTCCAGGTTGCAGACTGATAGTGTCATAGGCCTCCTGCAATAGCAAGGTTGTTGGTGGGGGTCAACGCAGAATACATGTGGGTGGCAGTGCAGCATAGTGGTTAAGGAACATGAATCATTACCAAAGGATCTCTGTAAATGGAGCTAGATTGAGGAGGACAGTGGCAGTGAGTATGTCTTCTGCAGGAGATGGAGATGGGAATTGTGAGTATTGTGTGTTTTAGTATTCCCCTTGATGTTCCCCCTCGATGGACTCCCACAGACAGACTCCCTTGTCTTTGCCCAACCGAGGCTGTTACTATACCATTACCTCTGCTACTTAAATACTACAGGTAATTAATAACACAGCTGTGGAGGAACTCTTTTAATCAGCTGCTCAGTCAGCCTCCACCTAAATAACACTGAGTGTTGTTAGGAAAACAATAACACAAAAATGGCAGTAAGTACTAAACAAGGAGTGAAGAAACTAATAGAATTTACCAAAATAAATAAAAAGCTAAAAGCTATAGTGATGAAACACAAGCTAACACAAGTATTAACTTAAAGTAATGCTGCCGATACTAATTGGGTATTGACAATAAAACTAACCTGATCCAACAGACACTCCAGATGCTCTTTCCTCTTTTTTGGTGTCCCTGCGGTGGAATCAAACTGTTGTACAATTTGCAAAAAGCAGTCTATGCAAATACACATACTAGGAAACATACAAGCTTATACATTCACTCGAGGGGAGTAACTGGGGACAAGTGAAGGTTCCTTTTTCGCAGTGGGATACTCATGACCATTTGACTTACTGCCATTGTGAAGGGAAGTGCTTAGGGCAAGTGAACAAAAATGCAGATTAGGATGCAGCCTAATGCATCTACCCTCTGTTGCAAAGAAGGACAAACAACCTGGACACGTGTCTCAGTAACATTAAATTTATAGTGAAGAGATCATGTACAATTTAATGGTTACAACAAAGAGAGTTGAAGAATTATTGTAGTTACATGTAGTCCATAGGTATGAAAAGCCATGGGAGGAAATCAGAGCTAGGTCTAGATACAGTATACCATATAACATATTGTATGGTATGGTAACATATGGCCCATATGTGACATATGACGCCCTGAAAGAGCATCCAGACAGGTAGGATTGAACCCAAAGAACAGTGTCCGCAATCCCCCAACACAGCCAGGGTAGACAGAAGTATGGTGTCACTGTATCAAAGTCTGCAGAAAGTCTGCAGGAGTGGGAGGATGCTCTGGCTGAATGAATAGAGTCAGTGTGGAATGACCAGCCCTGAAGCCAGAATGAAAAGGGTGAAGAAATTTGTTCCAGGAGTTGGTTAGCCAAAGCTCATTCAAGTGTATTAGACAAAAGGGAAGGAGAGAGACCAGTCAATAGTTCTGGACAGCAGACAGGTCCAGAGTCATTTTCTTCAGCACTCACGCCTCATTGAAGAGTGCAGGCACACAGCCTGTGGGGAGTGACAAATTCATCAGACCGGAGATTAATGGTAGAAGGCTTTTAACGACTGTCTGCAGAAGAGGTGAGGGAATGGGATCCAGGGCACACATGGTAGGTTGATGTGATGTAAGGAGGTGAGCGATATCAACATCTGAAAGTGGAGAGAATTCAGAGAGAGAAGAGGTGGTGAGTGGGATGGAGGAAAAAAGAGGAAGCGGTGAGAGTTGAGGCCTGAACGGACTGGAGGGAGTTTCGAATGTTCTTTTGGTTGAAATGATCTATGAAGTCATCTGCAGAGCGATCAGAGGTGGGATGTTGAAAATAAGCTGAAAATAATTTCTAATTTCTGGTCATTTACCAAATTAATTACTGGTGCATTCACTCACCTTTGATGAGCTCTCTCTAGTTAACTGCCCTTATACACTCACGTGTCAGTTTATAAGGTACACCACCCTGTTCATGAAAATCACTCCTGGAGACAGTGAGTCACGTGGCCGTAGCTCGCTATATAAAGCAGGCAGACAGGCATTCCAGTTACTGTTTGACTAAGTGTTAGAATGGACAACATGGTATGATCCTCGGTGCTAGATGTGTCCATTCCAGTACCTCAGAAATGGCCACCATCCTGGGCTTTTCACATATGACAGTGTTTACAGACTACAGAGAACAGTACAGTAAATAATAAACATCCAGTCAACAGCACTCCTCTGGGTGAAAACAGCTCACTGATGAGAGTGGTCAAAGGAGAATGGCAAGAATCGTGCAGGCCAACAGGCGGACCACAAACAGGCAAGTAATGGCCCTGTACAACAACAGTGTGTAGAACAACATCTCAAAAAGCATATTTCCTTGGTTGTTGTCACAGATGGGCTATAGCAGCAGATAACCACACCAGGTTCTACTCCTGTGAGCTAAAAACAAGGAGTAGCTTCATTGGGCAGTAAAATCAGTAATCAGTAATCAGTAAAACTGGACAATTGCGGAGTGGAAAAACATCACTTGGTCAGAAGATTCCTGCTGTGTTGCGTGTTGAGCCAAAATTTGGTGTAGGCAGTATGAGTCTATGGACCTATCCTGCCTAGCATTACTAGTACAGGCAGGGGACTGAGGTGTAATGTTTAGGTCCCCTGATACAAATTGAACAATGTTTGAAGGCCACAGCATTGTTGCTGAAGCTGTCCCTTCATAGCTACAGTTTACCCTCACTTACACTGATACTTCCAGCAGGATAATGCAGTGCATAGTGCATGTCATGAAGCACAAATTGTCTCACAAGGATTCCAAGAACATGACTGCAAGCTCACTTTACATGGGTGGCCTGAGGTCCCCAGACCTCAAAACAATAAAGTATTTTGGTATTACATAGATCTATGATGTTAACAGAATGTACCACCTTTCAACCTTGCAATTGTGTGATGCCATCGCATCAGTCTTGACCAACATTGCTGTGGAACATTTCCGACATCTTGCAGAATCCATGCCCCAAAGAATTCAGGCTGCTCTGGAGGCAAAAGGGAGTCCAACCCAGAATTAGACTGATGTACCTTATAAACTGGCCACTGAGTGTATAGCAGTTGGTCAGTAAGGACTAGTACTCCTGAAAACAAAACTTAATTGGAGGAAGTTTGTGCAGTTATGCTTATTGAATCCAGTCTATGGCATTTCTCTATGGCAAATCCAACAATTTGTTTCTAACAATTATTTTTTTTTCAAAAATCCTTACAGCAACAATCTTACAACAATATTCCTAGGACACTAATTATAGCTAGTAGGCACTTTAAGTAACAGCCTGGCTACTCTTGGCTGTTTCATCAACAAATAAAAATAATTTTGCAAATAATTCTGCTCTCATCACCTATGCTACCCATCAAAAGGAATAAACAGCTACTGTATGTATTGAAAAACGACTAATTACCTAAGCCGCTCACCATGTACTCATCTCTGATCAACAACACTCAAATACATACCGCTAACAGGGAATGCTACCTTTGACAACCACTAATAGAACTTGCTACCTACACTAACTTTGAAACTAACTCAAACTTCAAAAAATCTCCCTGCTACTCGAGCACACCAACACTCCTTACACTTATCCTACCAAATACTCACCACTAATGAAGCTCATTAACTCCACACCAACATACAAACTAGTGTCCTTACTAGGCACAAACTAGCGTCTTTACAACTGACCTTATACTTATCCTACCATCGAACAAAAGCCATTCTACTAACTTCTTCTAAGTTCAACAACAACTCAAACTTCAACAAGCTTCCCAACTACTAAAGCACACCAACAGACTTGTGGTAGCATACTTACACTTAGCCTACCAAATACTCACTGCTAAAAATGCTAAAGCTAGCTAACGCCACACCAACACACAAACACTTAAGCATTCTTACTACTGACCTTATACTCATCCAAGAGCCATTCTAATAACATGTTCATTATATCAAAACAAAAAGAAAAGCACACACCGGACATTATACACTTTCTTTCTGACTCCAGCTGGCACTATTCCTCCTGCACCAAATCCACCTACTCTACTTCTTTGCTCTGCAGCCTCCGCCATCTCCTTAATTGCCTGACATAAGCTCTGCCCACAAATTCCCAACTCAATAAATAGTTGATCGCGCTACAAAACCTCTACAACCTACCTCTATCAGATGCACGCCTGCCCTCCATCCTTGCTGCTCTACCTCTGCTGCTAACTCCATGTACCTGAGCTTCTTCCTCTCATAAGCCTCGTCCACTGCATCCTCCCATCGCACCGTCAGCTCTATAAAATGTACGACGCGCAGAGTAGCGACCATAAAACTATATCTGTAAGCCCTAATTGGAGGGAGGCGCAGCCTGGCCTGCCACCTCTCTCCACCTATAACCCACTGTGATACCTTAATCACTACCTCCATTACCACAATAATTACTAATGGGGAAATAGTACACCCTGCCATGATCCCTATCTCTAGTCTCTGCCGCGCTGTTGTAAAGTCTACTGTACTTAAACACATTCTAACATCTTGGATATATGTTTTCAATAAATTCACTATCGCTCTTGGAACTATAAAAAAAGTCAAAAGCCTATCAAATAAGACTATGTGGAGACTGTGTAAAGATCCTCCAAAAATATGTAAGTACAACACTTTTTTATACTCAGTAGGGGACTCCGTTCCACCCTGGAGCTAAAGAAGCTTTTTCACACCCGACTACTGCTTCCACTTCCCTCCACTTCGGTGGCCTACCATTTATCTCTCCTAGAGGTAGTATATCTGGTGGGAGGCCCATTTCCCTATTCTTTCCTGTATCTGAGTATGTGTTTCTTATATATTCCCCAAATTCTTCCTTTGAATCATTAAGCTGTCCACTCCTTTCCTGGCTAAACATTCCTTTAACAAATGTAAATGCATCTCTATAAAATTCTACCCTAGCTCACTCCTTCTTCCTTCTCTTCCTTCTAAGGTGTTCTGCCCTACTCTTTTCTACACTCTCCCAGTTCATCCACTGTCCCTGCTCTGCCTGAGCCATAGCCTTAGAGCACCTCACTGCTTCCTCCTGCTGCCATATCTGCTCTACAGCTAATCTCCTCCTGTCTGTAAAACCTGACTTATTTCACAGTGGCTCTCCTGTGCTAAGGCCTAGACGCCCTCTCCCTTGCTTCACCCAAGGGGGTGAGTGTATTGCATATGCACAGCTTTGCAAAAATTAGAATATTCCCAGTAGTTAAACAAAAGCAAGATGCCTGAAATAATTTAATTGGCAGATATGATTGAAGGAACAGCATTTTTTGGTGTACTGGTGTCAACATCAATAATATACTAGAAAAATGCAAAGGACTTCAGCATGACCTACTCACAACAAAGTGTGCTAGTGGTGAAAAATTTGTGGGATTTCACCTGTGGGGTGAAGTTGTCTAGCATGACGATGTCAGCTCCAGCGATGGCTGCTTCTCTAGCCTCCTCATAATTCCCACACTCAACCTCAATCTTACTGCTGAAGCCACACACTGAGCGTGCATCCCTTATTGCCTAGGGGAGGGACAGGGAGAAAAAGAAATTGGTGCAGGCAACCAAACATTCAAATGTAACATTACGCATCTAATATTACATTCTTTCTCAACAGCTTTGAATGTTTTTTTTTTTTCAAATTAGTCAATTGGTTGTAAATTTATGGAATCTCTATCCAGGCTAAGGAAATTGGTTCTGAGTGGCTCAGTTTTGAAGGTGTTCACTTTGAGTGCAGACTGAGCCGTACTGACTACTTTCAAAAGTGGCCTTGACATTTGCAGACAATAACTGTGATCCCACAGCATCATAAGAAATTTGCTTCCTTCAGCTAGAAATGTGGGTAGGTAGATCAGCCAGGACTTCCCCTTTCAACACTTTCAGGCACCCTGTAATTCGATAGATGCCCACAAGTTTCTCAAATGACATCAAGTAGAGTGGTGCTCAACCTTCAATGAGCACCCTTTCCACTGTAATGTGCACTGTGTGGAAAAACAGCTGTTGGCTGCATGCAAGTGTATCAAAAGATTGCATTGGTCATGTTTCGCGTTTCTGCATAGTGCAGCAGTTGTTGCACTGACATAAACCTAATATACAACTGGTGATTCAAAACAGAGTTACATAAGGGGGGAAAAGCATAAAAGGACAGAAAGAAAACCTCAGTGAATTATTCCCTTCTGGAATGGATAACATGGACAAAAAGATGGTAAGTACACAGAAATTACTAATATGCATGGGCACATGCTTACCTGTGCAATACTTCCTGATGCCAACACATGATTATCTTTCAGCATGACCATTCCACTGAGATCATGTCTGTGCATCGACACACCTCCCACAAGCATGGAATACTTCTCTACAAGTCGAAAGCCAGGTGTGGTTTTGCGGGTGCCACTTAGTTGACCTTCCCAACATGCAGTCTTAGCTGTATCCAGGAGTTGCTGACAACGAGTAGCAATCCCAGAGGTTCGAGCCAAGCAGTTGAGGGCTGGTCTCTCTCCCAGCAAGACACACCTTGCCGGGCCTCTCACCACTGCTGTCTGGGTCACTGATTCCATACCTGATGGAGATGAAAATTGATCATTCTCAGACTAATCTTCATTATGGGGGTTGAACACAATGTGTATAGTGTATTGAGACAAGTTTCTGCCAATAATCTAAACTGTTAAATCCTATTTTGAGCATCTAGTTGGGAACCATATTTAGTTTCATCTGCTTTTAAACAGTCAAATTGTAATGAATTCTTCAACCGCAGTTGATTTCATTCCAAAGAATCAGTTGTTACAGCCTATGTTCAGCATCTGTAACTTACAATAGTACAAAGAAGACTGAGGAAAGCACATTGTGTTCAGAAGATTAAAGGATAAACAACAGGGCATGTGGCTTGAACCAACAGAGGAAACATGAGTTGCATTTATTTGGAATAGAGGAACTTTTGTGCAAAATAATAAGGGCAACTAGTTGTAACTTGGTGTCATATTCATACCAGTAATTTGGCAGAGATATTTTGTAGATATATTTTAACAAATTTACATGAACTAACTCATGAGGAATACATAATTTGTGTCTGTGAGTACTACGACTACACTAAAAGCCTTCTAAGCAGTGGACCTACGCAAGCATGTAAGTATTCACCTGTGAGTAAGCTGGCCTTTTTGTATGCTGAAAGCATACAAAGACTCCACAAAAGGATGGAGATGTGCAAGTTACCATGCTAAACTATGCAATCAGGGGAGAGGTAGAGATTATCTACAAATCATTCACATTTTGACAGTGAGGATTTAGAATTTGAGCCAGTGTTGCACAGTTTTAACAACTACCTCCTTTCCCAGATGAAACACAACACATTTAGAAGGCATGTTTTCATCCAAGTCCTGCATGGTGGTGACTCAGTTGAAGCTTTTAGCAAGGGACTCCATGGACTGATAAAGCACTGTAACTTTGGGTAAATTAACATCCATGTCCAAATCATTATTGGTCTGAGAGATAAACCACTATATGGAAGTTGCAATTACAACCAGGACTAACATTAGCTCAATCTGTTGACATAATTAGCTTGCGTTTGTGTGCTTAGAGTCAGGATGGACCACAGGTCACTTTGCATGTACATGAAATGCAATGCGGAATAAGTGAAATGCATGCATCACAAATAAAGGCGTTTTAAAGGTTAAAGGGGACATTCAAATGGAACAACATGCAGCACAAAGGAAAAATGTAGACGATCGAACAGGAACCACAGTCAGAGTGACAAAGGCTGAATGCAGGAAATGTTGGAGAAACTGACATTTTGCTGTACATCACTCTACAGATATACAGTATGGGAAAACTGAGGAGGCTGAGAAACCTACAGTAGATATGCACAGGTGCACAGATATTCACAGATAGAGGGGATAGAGAGATACAGTGTCAGTGCTCCCGCCCCCTAGCTATTGTGTTTTGTTTTTCCCTGTCCATGTGCTTTTGTTTTCCTTGTGTTCTAGCCCTGCCCCACTCTCCGCCCTGTCTCCGCCCACCCGATCATCCCCTCCTGCCTGCTTACACACCTGCTTCCCATCTCCTCATCAGCCCAGCCCTATATCTACCCTGCTTGTCTCTGTCTTGTTGCCAGTTCGTTGCAGTGTGCCTTTACCTGTCTCGTTCCCGCCGTGTTTTTCTGCCTGATTGCTGTTCCCCGAATCGACTCTGCCTGCTCTTCGACCTTGCGCCTGCCTGCTGTCCTGCCCTGTTCACCTGATCTTCCTGACTACCTGGTTTGACCCTGCCTGTCCCCGGCTTTGATTCCTGACTGTGTTTGGACTGCCTTCCTGGTATTTTGACCCAGCCTGTTTTGGACTGCCTGTTTGTTCTTCGAGTCTGTTTATAAACGCCTGGTTTCTGGAGTTCTCGTGGTCCGCGCCTGAGTCCTTGCCTGTGACCTGACATACAGAGAATTATTTACAATACTGCTATTCTTTTTCTTTTTGTTTAATTAGTAGTTGTGCATAAAACTTACATCAGTACACTCATTTGAAATAGAAGACATCGACACTAAGGTAAAAGATCAAACTTCTGTTGTGTCATTCATGAATTATTTCCCTGTGCCTCAGGGTTCTGTCAATCAAAGTTTTGGGCAGTTCACAAAAAAGACTTTAGAGAGCACTGAGCCCCCAAGAAAGCAAAACATTGTGGACACAGTGCTAAACCTAAGAAAACATCAAATATTGTGCACGAAAGAACAGTGAACAGGAAGAATACCCTACGAAAATTCAGACAATGCAAAGGTTTAACTTTGCTAAAACTTGTACAACAGGTCAGCAGCCTCACACTAGGAAAGTAACATAATGTACAGGAAAGTGACAGAGTATGATGATTTTGTCACTGATGCCATTCTAAAGGAACAGGAAACCAGAATGAGAGCAGACCTTTTAAGTTCAAGGTTGGTCTTCCAAAGCATACAGTGAGGGTAAACTAGATACCGGTGTCCAAGTAAACATTATACCTGTGTAGTTAAATGTACATATGTACATCCCTAAAATAAATATACAAATAATAATAAATTTGGGGTAATATTATGTATAAATGTGCCATAGACTTTATTTCCTCTGACTTCTCAAAATGAGGAGCTGTAATTGGCCAGATCATATGTTGCCATGGGGATGTTCTTTTTTTCTGTGCGGGAAAAAAATCAGGGAGAGAGAGTGGCAACTCTTGTGTGCAAACTTAAAAAAATTAAGTACAAATTAAGTACTTGCTAAGTTCACAGTTGAAAACTTAGTATAGTTGACACTTAAGATGTTCAAATAGTGTATGTAGCAGAGCTGAAGTGATTAGCTCGTGTGAGTCCTGCGTAAAGCCTTAGGTAGCGGGTAGCAGGTAGCCGAGTGGTTGCAGCGGCTACGTCACTCCCCCTGAGACCTGGTTAAGTAGCGTTGTCGCCGACAGGCTAACGGCAATTTGCCTTTAGCTCAACTGGCAACGACGCTGGCTTTAAGGGGTTGGCAGCGAGCAGTAAGAACCTCGGTTCGAAACTCGCTCGCTCGCCGACCCACGTAACATCACGTTAAAAACACAACGCAAGAGACCACCCGTTACATGTAGTTTGCATGAAGTGTATGTGGTTAGATTGCAAATGTTTTTATTTTGGACATGTTTGGACTGACTGTATTACAAAGTGGCTAATGTTTTACCCTGAAGCATAGATGTTTGCTAGCAACACGCCATCGTTGACTAGCCATGCTATGGACTTTGTTTGGGAAGGCTACACCAGGACAGCGCAGTTAGCTAACACACAAACCCCTACCTGCTAATGGGTAACTGGGACCACTGACGTTGCTCGGGACTGTATCAGGCTGAGTGAGTAGAAAACCAAAATCGAGGGGTAATGGCAACGGATTATTTTTCTTTGGAAGTAATGTGTACCAACGGTACAGGCCCCAACATTAAATCTCTGGTTAACCATTTTCATTTTTATGGACAGTGATTGTTTTTTGTGTGTTGAAAATCATTTCATAAGAGCGAATATTTCTCGTCAAATGGGTTTGCATGTTTGAATGGGTTTGCAGCTTTCTAGATGGGCTAGGTAACGCTACCATATATTTCCCCCCTTTTTTTCTTTTCTTTGAAGTCTGAAAAAGAAAATGAACAGTGATTCGCCTCGTTTGTTGGGAATTTGCTTGGGTGTATTGCAAACTGTATTAAGATAGAGAGACACACATTGCAAGGTTTTGTTTGGAAATTATTCCTAATTAGTTCCTGATGAATTGGATACATTATTTAGTGCAGTTCACTCAGGTGGAGGCACCGCACCGCACAGTCATTATAAAATAGCTTCATAAAGGTTTTTCCCTTCCCCCATTTTTATTATTTTTTACTTTAACTAACAACTAAATGGTTAAGCACACACCCACAATAAAAAAGTGCCACCCCACAGGCCATGTTGGTGAGCCCCTGGATGTGACAGGGACTTGTCACACGACATCTGAGTACAAAAACTCCACAGGCCCATTTGAGTTTTACATTATCAGTGCTCAAGCCCTGTCTGTGTCAAATTTAAGAGCCTGTCTGGATATGGATCTCATAAAGCTAGTCCTCTACAGTCACACAGCAAGTCAAGACCAGTAAAACTGTGGAGAAGTTCTGAGACCTTTTCCAGTGTACTGGACAACTTCCAGGTTAATGCATGACACACGTTGACCCCAAGACCACATCAGTTGTGTACCTACCTAAAGGAATCTATTCATACTGCATAGATATCTGAAGCAGAAGCTGGATCACACAGAAAAGGATGGTGTCATCAAAAAAAGTCACACATCCTACTAACTGTGTAAATGCACTGGTGTTTGTGGAGAAAGTTGTATCTAGACTCCACAGACTTTAATAAAACTATCAAAAAACACTGCCCACTCCCCACACTGGATGATATCCCCCCACATCTACAGTTCCCTACAAAAGTATGTTAACAGTAAAATGGAATGTGTATTTTTTGCCATTAATTTAAGGTGTTTGGATTTGAAATGAAAAGTTGAATGTGAAATAAAAGTAGAAACTATCAACTTTTATTTAATGGTCTTCACATGCACATACATTTACCATTTTAGAGAAATGGCTGTTGAAACTAAATGTTTTTGTTGAGCGCCCCCATTTTCAGGTATGCAAAGTAAATTAACAAATGACAGGTGCAAGTCATTGCTCAGTTGTTTGCTTTTGCATGGATTGTTCACACATAAAAGGCCAGCGTCTCTCTAGCCTTGATTTCCTGCCTAGCTTTTCATCTGTGGAGATAAATTTTGCATTTAGAGCAAGAAGGCATACAACAGCATGAAAACCAGAAAACTAACTATGTCTGAAAAACAGCTAATCTGTAAGATGAGAGAACAAAAAAGTCATTAAGAACCATAGCACAGGAAATGGCTATATCAAGTACAGCAGTTTGGAAAGTTCTGGGGGAAAAAAAGAAAGCACTGGTGGACTTCAAAATAAACACAGGGCAGATGTCCACAGAAAACAACTGCAGCTGATGACAGAAATATCTTAAGAGTTGTGAAGAAAAACCCTAAAACAATGGTCAGTGACACCATTGCCCATCTACAGAGTGCAGAGGTGAAAGTATCATAATCCATTGCTTGAAGAAGACTTCGACAGCAGAATTATAGAGGGTATGCTGCAAGATGCAAACCTCATATCAGCAGCAAGGATCGAAAGGCTAAATTAGAATTCGCCAAAAAATACAGAGATGAGCCAGATGCGTTCTGGAGCAAAGTTTTATGGACAGATGAGACCACAATAAACCTTAACCAAAGAGATGGAAAGCCAGAAGTGTGGAGAAAGATAGGAACTGCCCATGATCCAAACCATTCCACCTGTGAAACATGCTTCTGGAACTGGCTCACTTGTCTTTATTGATGATGTAACAGATGATGGCAGCAGCAGGATGAAGTGTACAGACAGATTTTGTCTGGCTATGTACAAAGTAATTCCTCCAATCTCATTGGCCAGCGCTTCATCCTGCAACAAGACAATGACCCCAAACACACTGCCCGTGCAACCAAAGCTTTTATCAATGCAAAAAGTGGAAAGCTTTAGACTGCCAGCCAGGTCTAAATCCAACTGAACATGCATTTTACTTGCTGAAGAGGAGACTGAGCCCCCATAACAAACAACAACTGAATGCAACTGCAGTGAAGGCCTGGAAAAGCATTTCCAAAGAAGATACCACATGTTTGGTAATGTCAATGGGCCATAGACCTGATGCAATCATTGCATCCAAGGGCTATGCAACCAAAAATTAGACCTTATTACTTTGATTTGTTTTGAAATGTGTCTGTTAACTTACTTTTGCACATCTAAAAAAAGGGGAGGGACTCAACATTAAAATGGCTCTTTCTATAAAAAGATAAAAACTTATGTGCATGTAAATAGCATGAAATAAAAGCTAAAAACTTTAGTCATTTTTTGATCTCAAATGCAAATCCCTAAAATAGCAAAAATATCAGATTCCACTCTACTGTCTATCTCCCAGACAACACACTCCTGTCGATTCCTTCTCTTCAACATCAGGAGGATTCTCCCTTTTCTGGCCACCAACTCCACCCAGCTGCTTGTCCAGGCCACTGTGCTCTCCCGACTGGACTATTGCAATACCCTCCTTGCAGGCCTCTCAGCCAGCACCATTCAGCCGCTGCAGCTTATCCAAAATGCAGCTGCTAGGCTGATCTACAACCTCCCAAAGTTCTCCCGCATCATCCCTTTACTGAGATCCCTCCACTGGCTCCTGATCACAGCCAGGATCCGCTTCAAAACCTTGACTCTCACCTTTCCTGCTGCAAAAAAGACTGTCCGGACCTACCTCCAGGACCTCATCCTACCCTATGCACCTGCTCGACAACTTCGCTCTGCTACATCCGGACGCCTCGCTCCTCCCACCAACAGAATGAAAGGCCAACGCTCCTCTCAACGTCGCTTTTCCATCATTGCCAGTGGTGGAATGAACTCCCCCCACCCCCCTGAGAACAGCTCCTTCTCTCCAACCCTTCAGACGTGAGCTGAAGACACACTTCTTCAGACTCTACCTGGACTGACACCCTTGCCATTTTGACCTTGTAGATCTAAGATTCTTGGCTCGTACTTGTAGCACTATCTGTTACATTGTATTTGTAGCATTTTTGCCTAGGTAGTATAGCGGTAATTTATTGTCCCAGTGAGTATTTGAGTATTTGATATGTCACCTTAGATCAGACTAGGGCTGGGCGATATGGACCAAAAATCATATCTTGGTATTTTTAGGCTGAATGGTGATACACAATATATATTGTGGTATTTTCTACGAAGTGGGATAAATGTTCAGTTGTAAGTCAAAGCCACATGTGAGATGTCACAAGCACTTTTATTAAAACAGACTGTGATCAAAATAAAATGCAAAGACAGGGTTTCCTTCCCTGTTTGAAAATATACAGCTGCAAAACATGTAAATGAAAAAGTATATCGGCAGTGTAGACCGGCGCTGTGTCTCCCTCCGTGTTGCAGGAGATCTTGTGTCAGCAAGAGGGGCCCGGTTTGCGCGCAGATGTAGCAAGGTGAAGCAAGCAAAATTGAGATGGCGAATCCCCAACTTTATGCAAATAAGAACCACGTGAGAACCAATCAGTTCAGCGTGCGATGTGTTTGGTACGTGACGTTCTCTAGAAAGGCGAGAATAAGTGAACTGTTCTAGAATGTGTGCACAGTATAATGTAATTGGCTTAAGGAAATGTATGTTTTAAAGTGGGAGTTAGGCTATAGCGGGTGATAGCAAAAGCACATACGTGAATTTTATACGTGAATTTTATTCACGGTGTTGTACAACATACCAATGTGCACAACATAATTTAATTGGCTTAACAAAATCATTGTATTCAGAACATAAACAGCAAAAAAAGGGGAGTAATGAAATTGGTGGAAAGCATACACAACACAATGTCTATGCCATTTCATCACAGTTGACTCCACAAGCTAGCTGAATCACTTGCTACAATAGCTGGTTAGCTGGCTTCCTGGCTACAATAGCTTGCTAGCTAGCTAGCTTGCCAGCCAGCTACGTCACCACACCACAACTACACTTGCTACTAACAGGATAACCAAACTTGCTTGCTGTTTTCACGACCACGCCCCCAGAGCGAAAAGTCGTAGGGTGAAATTCCCGAGGTGTTGCGCTATGTGGAAGCCTAGCGTGAGAAAGGAGAGATGCAAACGCTGGCACGGCTTTATGGAAGAAACAGGTTATGTAATGCAACATCAAACTATAGCGATATAAACGGTATTGTCTCATTCTATATCTCGTTTGAAAATATATCGATATACCTTAAAAAGTCGATATACCACCCAGCCCTAGATTAGATTAGTTCTGTCACGCTACACTGACCTTGTGCTCAGCTTCAGCACTATCTGCATTGTATGACCTGCACACATCTTGTCCTTGTGCCTGTGGTTTGCCTACTATATGCACTTTTATATGTTGCTTTGGATAAAAGCGTCTGCTAAATGAATAAATGTAAATGTAACGTACTTTTGGAGAACACTGTAGATGGAGGGCAATTCGTAAGTGTACTAGATGCCAGGTCAGACTTTTGGACTATAAAGCTAGATGAAGATTGATGCAAGTTAAGTTGGCCACTACCACTTTCTTAGATTACCCTTTGGCATCATCTTAGCACAAGATGAATTCCAAAGGAAGACTGAAGAGACCTATGAACGCCTTTATGGAATTGCAGATGACAACTGTTGATGACATTCTGGTGTATGACTGGACCAAAGAAGAGAAAACATTTGCATGATGCTGGAGAGGAGAAGAAAGTGGGGAATATACCTAAAATGTAATCTGTGTACCAGAAGTGAGTTCCTTTGGACACATGCTCATATGCAATGGTACAAAGTCATGAAAAAGTGGAGGCAATGGAAGAGAAGGAGCTGCCAAAGAGCAAGGTATAACTGGAGGCCTTTCTAGGAATGATCAACTGTCTTGCCAGATTTTTCCCCTAGACTGTCAATGGATAAATGCACCCCTACACCAGCAGTTGAAGGAGAGCAGTGAGTTTGTGTAGGATGACACAAATGACAGCAGATGAAACAACTCACCAAAAGGTAGCCAGAGCCTGTCTTCACCTACTTTGACCCAAACAAGGAGCTGAGGCTGAGGTTGATGCTTCTATGAGTGGGTTAAGAGCAAAGCTCCTACAGGAAGGTAAGCCCACATTACATGCTGCATGTCTCTTACAACCACTGAAGAAAAATATTCCCTAACAGAGAAATAACTATGCTATGTCTTTTTCCATTCTCTGTCCTCTGTTTTCATCAAAACATGTATGGCTGCAGAGTGGTGGTACAGTCCACAAGCCTTTACAGTCATTACTCAAGAAACCCCTGACAGCTGCACCACCATGCTTACAGAATATGATCTTACAGACACAACGTTGTTATTATACACATTCCAGGAAAAGACATTCCAGTGGCAGATACCATTTCCAGGAAGTCCACGGTAAACAGCCACAATACTCTGAGTGAAAGTATGGAGGCACAAAACACTTAGGAGCATCTTACCAATGAATGATGACAAGCTCAGCAAGATGAAAGCAGCTGCAACAAGCAATACACAACTTACCACACTGAAGCAAATCAGGGTGGCTTGATGAAAGGAAGGGTGGGCCCCCAGTGTAGCTGAGTACTGGAACTAACAAGACAAGATAGTGACAACAAGAAGACAGGGTGACAGAATACCTCTAAAAGGTGAGAAAATCATTATTCCACACACACCCAGGGCAGACACACTTGCACCCATTCACACAGGGCACTTGGGCATGGCAATGTGCAAACAAAGGGCAAGAGACATTTTGTTTTACTCAATGGGCAAAGAGATCAAGGTCCATTTAGAGATATGCCCTATCTGCCTTGAATGCAGAAACTCAAATCCAAAAAAGCCAATGATAACACTCCAGATCACCAGCGCAGCTTCTGATGAGCAAAAGGTTGCATTCGCTCTGACCAACCACAGGTGAGGAGTTGTAGCCTCAGTTTATTTCTGTGCCCAGAGAGAGACAAGTCAGCACAGATAACAGTGTTACAACAACCAGCATAACAGACTGCTGTCAGAACGGCAGGCTGGAACCATGGTTCACTTCCAGTAGGATAACACACAGTGAAAACTTGCCAGTCACTCAGCCTACAGGTAGTGAGATGTCTTCCTTCATCCACACTAGCAATGGACATACTTACGCTACAATGACTGCCATCTCATACAAACAAGGAAGCTGAGCAAAACAGAGAGGAGCATGTTACGACCATGGTCGTTTGTGGGTGTGTATTTATTCGTTTTCCAGATGTATTTATTTTTGTTCCGGCTGCGTGCGTTGCGTCGTTTTACGTTTTCCCAAGGTCCGTCTCATCCCCTCCCCAAGGTGTGTCCTTCCTTTGCTGTCTCTTCCCCTCTCCCGTGATTGGAGCCTTCCCTCATTTCCTGGTCGGCCCACTCCCTTCAAAGAGGCTCAGCCCGCGCAAGAAGGAGACCACTTGTTGCTCCCCGATGTTCGCTGTCTTATTCGCTTATGTATTTGTAGTTGCTATTTGTACTTCGTCGTGTGTATGCTTAGGTCCTCGTTCATGTGTATTTGTGAGTATTGCTTTTGGTTTAACATAACACTATTATCGGGTGTGGGAAGTAGGGAAAATTTGAAAAATTTTCTTTTCAACCTCTTTTTTTCACACTGGTTTCGTTAGGAAGGGAGAAAGGGAAGTTTTACTGTATTTTTTGTGTTAGGTCAGTTATTTTCCCTCCCTTCCATCCCCTTTATTTATGTTATACTTTTTTATGTTTATGTAATAAATTTTGTTACGCTTTCCCTATCGCGACTTTGGCCTCCCCTTTTATCCCTGTTATTGTCTGACCCTAGACCAGGCTGTAACAAACAAAATGTTGAACCAGACAGCAGAGAAACTTTACTAACAGAGGGAACAAGCATTTGCTTCACGTGGTGAAACCGCTCAGGGTGAAAAAACTTGACCACCTTGACCTGTGACAAGTGTAGTTTGTAGGTGAACTACAGCCCTAGGACACCATCTATATAAAACCAAAAAAAGCTTATGCGCAAAGAACCTGCCCCCCCCCCCCCCCACTTAAAAAAACAAAGCAAAAGACTTTTAATGTTGTTCATGTGGAAAAAGTGTGAAAGAAACCTTTGTACCTGCAAAAAAGAAACCTGATCCTGTGAAAATAAAACATTGTTACAGCAATTACAAATGTTACAAGATTGTTGAAAATAAGTGAATGAGTAAGAAACAAATGATTGTTTACTTACTTGAAAACTGCATTTAGCTACTGTAAGTCCAAGAAATATTGTCAGCATTAAACAACCTCAGATTTTCTTATGAAATGTAGCACGATACAGGCACACTCTAGTGGGAGAGCTAGGTCATCATTTGTCAGTTACACTGAATTAAGCAAAAGATTTCATTTGCCCAAAACGAATATAAAAAAGCTTAATTATATGAATACTCCTTTAAAGAGGAAAATTATTACAACTGGAGTTGCGTTGTATGGGTAGCTAGGACAATCTGATTTACAGGCATTGCATAGGGATCACATGTATTTGGTCAACATCATTCTGGTTAAGAAAAATTATGTCCATATAGCTACCTAGCCTTCTCATAGTGTTGGCTGCTGTTTGCTATGTGTACCACTGCTCTTAAGACTTCAATGAATTTTGAGAGCCTTGCTCTTTAATTCAGTCTGGATAAGAGCAATTGCTAACTGAAAATCCTCTTATAGCAATAAAAAATAAACTCAACCTGTTAATCTTCATTTTCATTTTATGTTGTAAGGTTCCCAGCTGTGTGTTCTTGCTGTGTATGTTGATCCCATGTTTAATTCAATCTGGTTAGTTTTTTTTGGTTAAAACGCATCACATAATCCACCAAAAAGAAGTTATCAGCACAGAGGAAGGGCAGGGGTATGAGGACAATGGATTTTCCAGTTCTGTTTTGTTCATTTTTTACTTGTTTATGCATCACCACAAGTGCTTCGAGAAGCTGGTACTAAGGCACATGAAGGCCCATCTCCTGGACCAACTCGACCCACTGCAGTTTGCCTACCGCTCCAGCCAAACAACTGATGATGCGATCTCTACTGCCCTCCACATCACTCTTTCCCACCTGGACAGAAAGGACAATTATGCCAGAATGCTGTTCATAGACTTTAGCTCAGCATTCAACACAATAATTCTGCAGAGGCTGGTAGGGAATTTGAGCCTAGTGGGCGTGAATACCTCCCTCTGTAACTGGATCCTGGACTTCCTGACTGACACAGGCCCCAGTCTGTCAGTACAGGGAAGAACACCACCAGGGTCATCAATCTGAGTACTGGCGCCCCCCAGGGCTGTGTGCTGAGCCCACTGTTGTTCACTCTGCTGACACACAACTGTGCTGCCCAGCACAGCTCTAACTAGGGATAGACACGAGATTCACAAGTGACAGCAATGATCGTTCATGACAACACAATAAATGCGTGAATGAACATTTACCTAATATATTATACAGTGCCATGCAAAAGTTTGGGCACCCCTGGTCAAAATTTCTGTTACTGTGAATAGTTAAGTGAGTAAAATATGAACTGATCTCCAACAGGCATAAAGATAAAGATGACACATTCTTTTCAATATTTTAAGCAAAATGAGTGTATTATTTTTGTTTTATACAATTTTAGAGTGGAAAAAAGGAAAGGAGCACCATGCAAATGTTTGGGCACCAACAGAGATCTGAGCTCTCAGATAACTTTTACCAAGGTCTCAGACCTTAATTAGGTTGTTAGGGCTATGGCTTGTTCACAGTCATCGCTAGGAAAGGCCAAGTGATGCAAATTTCAAAGCTTTATAAATACTCTGACTCCTCAAACCTTGTCCCAACAATCAGCAGCCATGGGCTCCTCTAAGCAGCTGCGTTTGCAGCTGCATTTAGTTTGAACCACATTTTGTATTTACATTCCCACACACACTCTGCAATAGCCCTGTGACTGTTAGAGATAACCGGCCACATACAGGGTTCAAAGGGATGTCCCCGACCTAGTGGGTGTCCCCAGGACATCCGGGTGTGATATGCACTTCCCAATGGGAATGTTCACACCTGCCATTTGGTATACCACGGACAAGGTACTTAAACCATCACTTGTGGCCATTATGTTGAAGATCTCGGTCGGAACGCATTGTCGCTGCTCCTACGCGAGTCTCCCTTTGTGCATCGAAATAAATCTTTTCAATTGAAAAGTGGTCATCAGTGTGTTACTTTGCTGGTCCCGACTTCCACGAAGGAAGAAAATTCTTAACAGAGCAGAAGTATTGACCTTGGACCATTGCTTTTAGAGTAAGATCACAATTTTCTAGTTGCACCATTTTTCAGGGAAACTGCTGTTTGCTTTCTCACCCAATGTTTGTCCTTCAGTATAGATCCATTCCACAACGCAGCCAAGCTCCATGAAGACTGCACTGAAGAAAGGACATCCTGCCAGTACGCTGCCCGGTGATTTACAAAGGAGAGTGGCCCTGACCTCCTGTGATCCCACACATACCCCAGCAAAATCAAAGTTTGGTGTATCTTCTGCAAGCCACTCCCGTGCCAGATGGACCAGGGTTCGTGGAGGGATGACTTGTGACAGGTCAAGGGTCTGGGACGTCATTTCTGGATGCAAGGCACAGTTAGGATGAAGGATGTTGTAATTTCTGTCCAGTGAGAAAATATGCAGTATTGCAAGTTAAAACAGAGTCCACCATTTTAATTTACAGGCATAATGTTTACATTTACATTTACATTTATTTATTTAGCAGACGCTTTTATCCAAAGCGACTTACAAAAGTGCATACAGTAGGTACAGCGACAGTACGGGGACAGGGTGTGTACAGTTCCACAATGAGACAGTTCTCAGCTGAGAGCAAGGTCTGTTTGAGGACGCAGTACTATCAGATTTTTACAATTACAGCCTAAAGGGCAACTAGTACGATACACTTTCGAACGGCAAACTTCAACAACTTCAAACGGCACAATGAGGCACAATGATCCAAAAAATGAAATATCCACTGTTAAGTTTATGGAGCCTGTAGAGTAATGCTCCTAAAAATTTTTAATTCAAATAATTAACTTTGAACGATGATACCAGAACTGCCACTTCAAGTGCTTGAGTTTTAAGCAGTTTTTTTTTTTTAATTTGTAATTTGTTATATAGTAAAATCATGGATTAAGGTAGTATGACTTGTTGAATATACATATTGACTATGAATATCAATAGAAAGCACTTGGAAAGCATGAAAGATGTAAGTCTTGTAATGCAAGAAATAAGGCAACTAAAGGGGTAAAATCTGTTGACAGTTTTTGGTCTTAATGTAAGTAGATTTTAAATAGCATATTTGTTTCTAAAACACTCTGAAATGTTTACCAATTATAAATGTATTAACACCCAAACAATCCTTTAAAAAAGTATTGCAATATTATCTACAATGGCTGTTTGTATGAGATAATTAGGTATCAATATTACAGCAGGCTGTCTAGCTAACATCCTTAAGTAAGGACACTTGCAGTAAAAATTATTTTAAAGAAAACAGATTAAATGTACATCCAGGTCTAACTATGTAAATCTGTTCAGACATTTTTTGTACAGAATACTCTGAATTTTTTCAAAATGCTGCCTAGTAGAGATAGAGCACACCAATAGACCGATCAGGCTGATATTTTCATTTTTCACCAAATTGGTGTTTATCCCAATGAACCACACTTACACATCAAATATACTTCCTTTGCCATTTAATATATTAAACTTACACTATATGGACAAAAGTATTCGGATGCCTGACCATTACATTGTAATGACATTGTATTCAAATACATATACTCTAATATGGAGTTGGTCCCCCTTTTGCAGCTATAACAGCTTCCACTCTTCTTGGAAGGCTTTTCACAAGATTTTGGAGTGTTTCTCTGGGAATTTGTGCCCATTCATTCTGTAGAGCATTTATAAGGTCAGGGACTGATACTGGATGAGAAGGCCTGGCTCGCAATCTCCTTTCCAGTTCATCCCAAAGGTGCTCGATGGGGTTGAGGTCAGGGCTCTGTGCGGGCCAGTCAAGTTCTTCCACACCAAACTCATCAAACCATGTCTTTATAGTCCTTGCTTTGTGCACTGGGGCACAGTCATGTTGGAATAGAAAAGGGCCTTCCCCAAACTGTTGCCACAAAGTTGGAAGAATAGCATTGTCCAAAATGTCTTGATATGCTGAAGCATTAAGATTGCCCTTCACTGGAGATAAGGGGCCTAGCCCAACCCCTGAAAAGCAGGTGTGGCCAAATACTTTTGTCCATATAGTGTATATCGCTTTTTACTCATTTTGAGAATCATGGGGGGGTGAAGGTGTGGGGGGGTGCATCCATTTACACCAATTAAACCAGTTTTCAGCAGCAACTGTACTTGGCCTCTAGGCTAACTGTTTTGCAAAATTATTCAAGTGACCCTTATAGCTGGGATTAGGTCAAAATACACATTAAATGTGGTTCACACTTCAAATATGTGTTAAGATGTGTAAATATTACCATTAAAATCATGGAAAATTACTGAAAGTCACTAACAATGGAAAACCCCTAAAAGGGTAAAAGTCACAGGAATATCTGTGACCTTTATGCCAGACACGCAGCTTTAATCGATCTGGCAGGAGCAGGCGCTGTTGACTTTAGGACCAAAGGGGGTGGGGCTCAAGCTCAAGACAGAAGCAAATCATTAAAATAAAACTTTGTTTAGTTGCTTAGCTTTTATATTTATTTGTTTTTGCAAACTGAAACGCATGTTTTTATGAAAGGTAATTATTTCACATTTACACTAAATGTGCTAGTTGCACAATAGTTGCAGGTTGAAGCCACGTGCATTTTTCGAGTATATTTTTAAAAAGGGATGGTTTAAAAGTTACCTCTTGTCAGTTGTTACAGCTCTGTACATGAGATGCTGCTATAGTTTAATACATTTTATGTTGTTTATGTGTGACAGGTATTTTTCCTGACATAAACAACTAAATATGCCAGTTGCACAATTGTAGGGGATAGCGAAAAAAACATCGTCTTGCTCAACTACCATTACTTGACCGCGAGGTACTTGTAGTCTGGAGAAATCATAAAATCCGTTTCGACATAACACCAATCACAGGCATAAATTCCAACGAAGACAAATGAATGAATTCCAAAATGTTTGGCAGACTGATTTTACACACAAGTGCACAAAATCATTCGTGGGCTTAGTAGCGAATGAACAGTGAAACTGGCCCCCTGACTTTACGCATTCGATTTAACACGTAGAAATAATGCTTGCTACAATGGCACAAATCCTTTGACAGACTAGCTCTCAAATCTTCGACCGACACAACACAACAACGGCGAAATAGACAATTCTTTAACAAGTTGGTAGGTAGCCCATCATTACATAAATAGTGCAGTAAGGTAGCTGGCTAGGTGTCCATCGATACTGTTTCTTGAAAACACAGAGCTACTACTGCTTAACAGTGGTCAGCGTCATGTCATTTTCTATAGCAACATGCCAAATTGTTTGCCCTTACCCAGTTTAATGGCTGTCCACGGAATTAAGTATGTAGGACGCAGTAGATTCCAGATTTGATTCGTTCCCAAAACGCACTAGTCTCTCCGAATTGTTCAATATATCCTATTAGATTCCACAGCGCTGTGGGCGGTACTGCAGATTTGAGCGAAAAAGAGACTGACCTTCCGTTTGCTCACTAGATTTGGTTCTCAAAACGTTGTGGGTGGGAACTTGCAAATAGCGTTTCCCATTTTTTTTTTAAAATTGACAGTTTATCGTTCTCGCAATGTTTTATTATACCTCTTGTTTTATGACAAGGTTCGTGATAACGTTCTCTGAATGCTGAAGAGGGCTCCTTTAGGCATGGGTGTTTGTCTATCAGGGCTTTCTTAACACTGTTGTATTCCGTTTTTTGGTATGCCTTGAATATGTAGATAGCCACTGACTGCTTAGATGACAAGAATGTCTGGCTTCATTTCTATTGAGATTGTCAAAAGGGATCCATACATTTCCTTCCTTGCATTCAATGTCAGAGGAAAAAGTGGGTATGAAAAATGGATTGGGCCACTGTCATGAATGAGTGCAGTCTCCTGACTGAGCAAGAAGACAAGCTAGTGTTCCCTAGAGAGGAGAGGCATTGGAATCAGGAGTAATCTTCTGACCTTTAGTTTTGCGCTCCTTTCAGGAGATTCAGATATGATGGTTGAGTTACACAGCTCATTCTGGAAAGCTAGATCTTCAAATTTCAGAAGTATGATACGTTGCAAATTGAGCTCACCCTGTATATTACAATACATACACCTACTGCCTCAGACACACTGAGTGAGGATTACACGAAACAAAATGGTGTTATGAAGCACTGAAATGAAAACAAAAAGGAAGCGTTAGTTTATCATATACTGTCCTAAAATGGGGTGACTATATTTAATTATATATGTCTGAATTTCTACTGTGATTTTGTGTGAGTGTGCATGTGCATATGCTTTCCTCCAAGGGAATACAGGTGTAAAGTGTAAATGATCTTCTCCGTCTTGATACAGATCACTTTCAAGTTAAACTATGAAGGAGCTAACCCATGCAAAAACCATTGATATGTTTATTTGACTGAGACACGTAAATCATGAACAGACAGTCCCCTAAATACCCTACCTTCATTAAAATCAACACTACTATACCTCAAGCTCCTATCACTCAATACAAACACCTGCACCCATGAAAGTAATGCATACACAAACAGAAAGTTATGTCACCTGGAACAAAAAAAGAAGTAGTGACAGATTATATGATCTGCAGATAACTGAAGGACCAGCTTGATGCACATAGACAGCTCACCTATATTTTAGGTAATCACATCTTGCATTCTAGTATTTTCTTGTATTTTCGTCTTGATGGAGGACTGCAAGATGTCAGGAAAGGCTTTTGATACATTCCCCACCTTCACAGGTGGTTTGAAAATAATTAGCATTTCAAGCTGGTAAGGAAGTGAGAGCTGATGTTGTATGGATAGGGATAGTAAGCAGTATGTTTCTGAAATTTTTCACATGTCACACTACCTTTTCAAAAAATTTGTGTTAGTCAAAAGCAGAGAGTCAAACACAGCAAATGAGGTGCAGATATTATTCTAAATAATGGTAATGCTTTTATCAGAACTTGAAACCTGGAATATCTCCTGCAGCAAAGGCCTGTGGTCTAAGATTTTGGACCCCAGATAGAACATAAGTCTAACATAACATAAGAACATAAGAGATTCATAAGTCTGAAGAGGACAAAAGTTCAACAATACACATTATCTCCATGAGTATACCACATGCTTTATTTATTTTACCCTAATACTTGCAGAGAAATGTCTGAATCACACCATTCAACTCATCTGTTGTAAAATGGTTGAATGGAATGGTTATATTCTTCAGTTCTTCATTACCCCTGTTCCTGAGGCGGATGTAACAAGCACTATAGAGGGGGAATGTAGGTGGTTTTGAGGTCAGTCTGCCAGGCAGGGAGAAGAGCAGAAGCCTAGAGTTATGTAGACTAGGGAGACAATCAATATGGACTTGGCAGGGGTGATAGAGAAGTTGAAAGGCACAGTGGTAAACAGGTTCGAGAAGATGGGAGATGGTTTTGACCTGCCAGTCTGAAAACCCAGATAAGCCAGGTGATCATCCAGATGAGGAGAGCTCAACCTCAGAAGCAATCCTTGGAGCACAGAAAATATAAGGAATGTAAGGTTCTGTGATCTGGTGGCCATTCACACAAGGGACAGAGGAACAAGGAAGAGGGCA
Source organism: Megalops cyprinoides (assembly GCF_013368585.1). Taxonomy (NCBI): domain Eukaryota; kingdom Metazoa; phylum Chordata; class Actinopteri; order Elopiformes; family Megalopidae; genus Megalops; species Megalops cyprinoides. The sequence continues at coordinate 72,117,870 of NC_050583.1, forward strand.
AAGCCAGCTAGCTACATTCTTGCAAGCAAGGAGCACTTTGATTATATGAACAAATCAAGAAGCCAAAAGGTCAGATATGAAGCCTGTAAAGACAGGTGTCAGCCTGGATGCCTGCATAGTCTGCAAGTGAGCATCTGGGGATGAAATTGACCACAGTGTGGATTGGGTAGCTTGTGATTGTTTCAGCAAATAGTTCCATGAAACGTGGAGAGGAAAATTAGCTTGTGGATAAGCTGAAGGCTGTTCCCTGGAGCAATAAGGACATACACAATCACAGCCATTCAGTTAGTTAAGGCTATCAGACTTATATCATGACATTTCTCAGAACTTTGAACTCCTTTATCAAGCTTTAACTCACAAGCACTCAGTATCACTTGATCCCATTCATGCAGCTTCGATAGCACATGAAATTAAACAGGCTATACACGTGAAATTAAACAGTCCTATACTTCCACTCAGTCCTCAAACCATAGTACTGGATAGATCACTATAATCTACAACCTTGGGACAACTGACTGTCCCCTTTTGAGTCACTCCTTTCAGTCACAATGCCTGCCAGTACTGGTCTCCCAGTGGTGAAATAAACTTCCCACGGGGGTCAGGACAGCAGAATCAGTGGCCATCTTCCAACACAGACTCGAGACCCACTTATTCAGACTGCATCTCGATTCCACCTCTATCCCTACCCCCTAACATCTACAGCTTGTATTACTTGCTGCGTATTTACTTGTAGTATCACAAGTATGTTAAGGATACTGTGATCTAGTGACATTGAGGCCTATGGTAGTATGTATGGTAGTACAGTAGTAGTATGGTATGTATATACTTCACCTCCTGTTTTGTAGGCTGTTAGCACAAATGAATCTGTTGTTGGTGCTTGAATGGTGTTGTGATCACACTCACTGGCCTGACACTGTTGCTGATTTAACCTGGATACACTTCTGTTCTCTTGTGCTGGATGTCACTCTGGATAAGAGCATCTGTTAACTGAATGTAATGTCAGGGCTCCGCCCCCTTAAGCCGCGGTGTTTTTGTTTTCCCTGTCCTTGTGCTTTTGTTTTCCTTGTGTTCCCTCTCCGCCCTGGTCCCCGCCCACCTGATTCCCTCATTGCCTGCACCTGCCTGCCTGCTCACCTGCTTCCCATCTCCTCGTTACCCCAGCCCTATATCTTCCCTGCGTGTCTCTGTCTTGTTGCTAGTTCATTTCAGTCTGTTTCACCTGTCTCGTCCCCGCGCTTTATTTCTCGAGAGTTGTTGCTACATTGCCGATCCTGCCTGTTTCCTGACCACGATTCCTGCCTGCTGTTTTGGATCTGATCGCTGCCTCTCACCTGCCTGATTCCTGACCCTGTTCTCCCTGACTCCTGATTTTGGATTTGCCCCCGGATTGCTTCTCTGTGTTTCGAACCCTGCCTGTCCCTGGATTTACGAACTGCCTGTCCCTTTCTATTATCGCCTGGAACGGGAACATCCCGCGGTCCGCGTCTGTGTCCCGATCACCGGCGCTAACATGTAATGTGATGACAAACTAAGGCAAACTTGTAACAAACTAAGGCATCAATACTTTGTTGTGTATGTCACTGGGGCTGAGGAAGATGAACATTTCAAAGGTGTGTTCATTCACAACCTTTTCCCATAAACATACTTGTCAGGGCTCCCGCCCCCTAGCTGTTGTGTTTTTGTTTTTCCCTGTCCATGTGCCTTTGTTTTCCTTGTGTTCTAGCCCTGCCCCGCTCTCCGCCCTGTCTCCGCCCACCTGATTGTCTCCACCCGCCTGCCTGCACACCTGCTTCCCATCTCCTAATCAGCCCAGCCCTATATCTACCCTGCTTGTCTCTGTGTTGTTTGCCAGATCGTTTCAGTGTTTCTGCCTGTCTCGTTTCCCGCCTGTTTACCCTGTTTGGATTTTGCTGGTTTTTGCCTCGCCTGTTCCTCGACTTCGTTTTTGCCTGCCCTTCTGTCCTGATTGCCTGATCTGCCTGCCTTCAAGGTTTGACCCTGCCTGTTTCGGTTTTTGATCCCTGTTTTGCCCTTGGACTGCTTACCTGGTATTTTGACCCTGCCTGTTTTTGGACTGCCTGCTTGTTTGAGGATTCTGCTAATAAACGCCTGTAATTGGAGCACTCGTGGTCCGCGTCTGAGTCCGTGCCTGAGTCCTGACAGTACGATCTGGCCAGTATGGACTCAGCGGACCTTCCCCAGATGAAGGTGGCATTGGAGCAGCAAGGTGCGTTGCTGGGGAGCCATCAGAGCCAGCTGGAAGCCATCAGCAGTTCCCTGGAGAGGTTCGCTACCAACATGGCTACTGTCACTGCTCAGCTACAGCAGCTGCAGCTGAGCCAGGAGAACTGCCCCGCACCTCCCGCAGCAGCCTCCTCATCTGTCACACCTGTACCATTGAGCTGGGAACCCCAATTGCCACCCCCTGAATCGTATGCAGGGGATCCAGGAACCTGCAGATCGTTCCTCTCCCAGTGCTCCCTTGTGTTTGAGCTCCAGTCCTCCACGTTTCCCACAGACCGGGCGAAGATCGCATATGTCATCACCCTGCTGACAGGCCGTGCCAGGGAATGGGGCACCGCGGTCTGGGATGCCCGCGTTCCTTTCTGTCACTCATTCGGAGCCTTCGCCGAGGAGATGAAGAGGGTGTTTGACCGCTCCAGGCACGGTCATGAGGCCGCCAGGGAGATGCTGCTGATCCGCCAAGGGCGCCGGTCGGTCTCCGATCTCGCCATTGATTTCCGCACCCTGGCCGCCACTAGTGGGTGGAATATGGAGGCGCAATATGACGCTTTCCTCCACAGTCTTTCGGAGCCCATCAAGGATGAGCTGGCCACCCGGGAACTGCCAGCTAGCTTTGACGCCTTGGTGGACCTGGCCATCCGAGTTGATCAGCGCCTGTCGCAGCGACGCCGGGAGAGAGGGGCCAGTGGACCGCTCAGCCTCACCCGAGAACATCCGCCCGCGCCGGCCACACGGAACCCTGCACGTCCGCCACCTGCCTCCCCAGAGCCGATGCGGGTTGTCCGCACTTGTCTGTCTTCCGTCGAGCGTCAGAGGAGGATCAGCACCCGATCCTGCCTGTACTGCGGACAGCCTGGTCACTTCATCGCAACCTGCCCGGCAAAAGACCAGAACTCACCCACAGCCAGAGGGTTACAGGTGAGCGTCACCCCCTTACACCAGTCCCTTGAAGTCCGTCCTCTGTTCTCGGCCACGCTGCTCATCGGGGGTCAGCCTCACGTAGTCTCCGTCCTGATTGACTCAGGAGCCGACGGGAGCTTCATCGATGCCAACCTGGCGGCCCAGCTGAAACTGCCCCGTGTCCCGCTGCACTCGCCACTGGAAGCCCACGCCATCACTGGGGCCCCGCTGGTCCGGATCACCCACGCCACTCCTCCGGTGGGTTTCCTCGTCTCTGGTAACCATCGCGAGGAGATCGTGTTGCATATTATTAACACCCCACAAGCCTCCGTGGTCCTGGGTCACCCCTGGCTAGTCCAGCACAACCCCCACATTGATTGGGTGGGCAATACGATCCTGGGCTGGAGCCCGTACTGCCACTCCCACTGCCTTCGGGATGCCTTGGTTCCTGTATCGCCGGTCTCTCCTGCCCCCGAGGACTTCCCAGACCTGTCGGCGGTGCCTCCTGAATACCTGGACCTGAAACCTGCGTTCAGCAAGTCCCGCGCCACGTCGCTACCTCCGCACCGTCCATACGACTGTGCCATCGACCTTCTGCCCGGCTCGTCACCTCCAAGGGGGCGTCTGTACTCCCTGTCACCCCCGGAGACCGAGGCCATGAACCGGTACATCCGGGAGTCCCTTGCTGCAGGCATCATCCGTCCATCCTCCTCACCCGCAGGGGCTGGGTTCTTCTTCGTGGGTAAGAAGGACGGCTCCCTCCGTCCCTGTATTGATTATCGGGGCCTCAACGCCATAACAGTTAAGAACCGCTACCCCCTGCTGCTTCTGTCCTCTGCGTTTGAGTCGTTACAGGGGGCCACCGTCTTCACCAAACTGGACCTCCGCAACGCTTACCACCTGGTCCGGATTCGTGAGGGAGATGAGTGGAAGACGGCCTTCAACACTCCATCTGGGCACTATGAATATCTGGTCATGCCGTTCGGTTTGACTAATGCCCCAGCTGTCTTCCAGGCCCTGGTCAACGACATCCTCCGAGACCTGCTCAACCGGTTTGTGTTTGTCTATCTGGATGACATCCTCATCTTCTCACGCTCCCTGCCTGAACACATCCAGCACGTCTGTCGCGTTCTCCAGCGCCTGCTGGAGAACCACCTGTACGTCAAGGCGGAGAAGTGCGAATTCCATCAAAGCACTATCTCCTTCCTGGGCTTTGTCGTCACGGCAGGGAGCATCCAGATGGACCGGCAGAAAGTCCGAGCGGTGGAGGAGTGGTCTCGTCCCACCTCCCGCCGGGAGTTGCAGCGCTTCCTTGGATTCGCCAACTTCTACCACCGCTTCATCCGGGATTACAGCACGGTAGCAGCTCCCCTCACCGCTCTGACATCGGTCAACAAGGCCTTCTCCTGGTCCCCGGCAGCCGAAGAGGCCTTCCGCGACCTGAAAACCCGCTTCACCTCTGCGCCTATCCTGACTCAGCCAGACCCTGCCCGGCAGTTTGTTGTGGAGGTGGACGCCTCGGACGTGGGAGTGGGGGCCGTCCTGTCACAGCGCTCGGCCACCGACAGCAAACTCCACCCCTGCGCTTACTTCTCCCATCGCCTTTCGCCTACTGAGCGCAATTATGACATCGGCGACCGGGAGCTGCTAGCTGTCAAGCTGGCGCTGGAGGAGTGGAGGCACTGGCTGGAGGGGGCGAGCATGCCGTTCCTGGTGTGGACCGACCATAAGAACTTGGAATACCTCAGGTCGGCCAAACGTCTGAACCCTAGACAAGCCCGCTGGTCCTTGTTCTTCTCCCGGTTTAATTTCACCTTGTCCTACCGCCCGGGAACCAAGAACGGTAAGCCGGATGCCCTCTCTCGCCAGTTCGTGCCCGCCGGGGACACCCAGGAGCCCAGCACCATCCTGCCCGCTCGATGCGTTGTCGCAGCGGCGCGCTAGGACATCGAGACGACCGTCCGCACCGCCCTCCAGGCCAAGCCGGGCCCGAGCTCCTGCCCTCCTAACCGTCTTTTTGTTCCCCAGTCTGTTCGTTCCCAGGTCCTGCAGTGGGGGCACTCATCCAGACTCTCCTGCCATCCCGGTGCCCGTCGCACGGTAGCGTTCATCCGCCAGCGGTTCTGGTGGCCCACCATGGAGGACGATGTCCGGAACTTCGTCACCGCCTGCTCGGTCTGTGCCCAGAACAAAACGTCCAACCAACTGCCCGCCGGCCTGCTGCAACCCCTGCCTGTTCCCAGACGACCCTGGTCCCACATAGCCCTGGACTTTGTCACCGGCCTGCCCCTGTCTGATGGTAACACCACCATCCTTACCATTGTGGATCGGTTTTCGAAGTCAGTACATTTCATACCGCTGCCCAAGTTACCCTCCGCCAAGGAGACTGCCCAGCTACTCATACATCATGTGTTCCGGCTGCATGGTCTGCCCATCGACGTGGTGTCCGACCGGGGTCCGCAGTTTACCTCTCATTTCTGGAGGGCGTTTTGCAGGCTACTGGGTGCCACCGTCAACCTGTCGTCCGGTTTCCATCCCCAGTCCAACGGCCAGACCGAGCGGGCGAACCAGCAGTTGGAGACGGTGCTGCGATGCCTGACGTCCCAGGAACCGTCAGCGTGGAGCCAGCACCTTCCCTGGGTGGAGTATGCCGTTAACTCCTTGCCCTCTGCATCTACAGGGCTTTCCCCGTTCCAGTGTTGTGTGGGTTACCAACCTCCCCTGTTCCCGGCCCAGGAGGAGGAAGTCGGCGTACCCTCAGCGGCGGCATTTATCCGACGCTGCCGCCGCACCTGGAGACGCGCTCGGCACATGCTGCTGCGCTCTGTGGCTCAGGCTAAACGGTTTGCCGACCGCCACCGCTCCAAGGCCCCTCGCTATCGCCAGGGTCAGCGAGTGTGGCTCTCCACCCGCGACCTGCCCCTTAAGGTGGACTCCCGCAAGCTGGCTCCCTGCTTCATTGGTCCCTTTCCCATCGCTAAGGTGATCAGCCCCGCAGCGGTCCGGCTGAAACTCCCGCTCTCTCTTCGCCGCATCCACCCGACCTTCCACGTCTCCAGGATCAAGCCCGTCGTCCGCAGCCCTCTCTGCCCAGCTCCCCGGACTCCTCCGCCTCCCCGCCTGATCGGTGGAGCCCAAGCCTACACTGTTCGCCGTCTGCTGGGGGTTCGGCGTCGAGGGCGCGGTCTCCAGTACCTGGTGGACTGGGAGGGCTACGGACCCGAGGAGAGATGCTGGGTCCCAGCCAGGGACATCCTGGACCCCGCCTTGATCCGGGACTTCCACCGCCGGAACCCAGGCTCGCCTGCTGTGACGCCTGGTGGCGTCCGTAGGGGGGGGGGGTACTGTCAGGGCTCCCGCCCCCTAGCTGTTGTGTTTTTGTTTTTCCCTGTCCATGTGCCTTTGTTTTCCTTGTGTTCTAGCCCTGCCCCGCTCTCCGCCCTGTCTCCGCCCACCTGATTGTCTCCACCCGCCTGCCTGCACACCTGCTTCCCATCTCCTAATCAGCCCAGCCCTATATCTACCCTGCTTGTCTCTGTGTTATTTGCCAGATCGTTTCAGTGTTTCTGCCTGTCTCGTTTCCCGCCTGTTTACCCTGTTTGGATTTTGCTGGTTTTTGCCTCGCCTGTTCCTCGACTTCGTTTTTGCCTGCCCTTCTGTCCTGATTGCCTGATCTGCCTGCCTTCAAGGTTTGACCCTGCCTGTTTCGGTTTTTGATCCCTGTTTTGCCCTTGGACTGCTTACCTGGTATTTTGACCCTGCCTGTTTTTGGACTGCCTGCTTGTTTGAGGATTCTGCTAATAAACGCCTGTAATTGGAGCACTCGTGGACCTGTATTCATTTGAAGTCTGTGAGCAGAACTGTGGTTACAAGGCCATCTAGACAAATGAATAAAAGTATTTGCATACCTTAAGTGAGAGGATCTGTGCTATCTTATGCTGCACTGAGTGAGCTGGTTTAGAGATCTGGACCAAAATCTTACAGTGCACAGGACAAAGGGGGTCATTGACCCCTTCTCACCTCTTTCTCAGTCAACTAACCAGTTAACCCCTAAGTGCATGTGCTGATCAATACTCTCTTTTATGTTCTAAAACATTCTAAAAGTTCTCAAACATTTTCCCAATTTTTCCCTTTAACCCCATTGAGATTCTTGAATGACTGATGTTGTTATAACTCATTGAATAAAGAACATTACATGTATGCACACAGGGGCAAAGATGAGCTCTCTACAGAATAACACAAACCTGAAAATAGGACCTTGGGTGTGTCAGGTAATTTGGCATCTTATTTCAAATTAATGTTTCTTAAATTATTTAGCACTTTAAGAATTAATGGTGACTCGCTTAGCTTGTAATTGATATTTAACATGGTTACTATAAAAATACAAATATTGCCTGGTGTGATCATTGTCTTTAACTTGATGTTCTCACATTCTCCAGCAAATGTAGCAGTTTGGTAGGTGGTAACACCACAAAAAAATCACAAAAACAAAGGAAAATGATGCAAATTTCCAAGGACTTTTATTTTGAGAAATCTGAAAACAATGTTGGGGAAAAACAGGTGTTTCAGGAATGAGACAATTACAAAAACCTAGATCCATTCAGGTTCCTGTTTGCACTGAATCACATTTGTTCTCTCCTCTAAAATGTCAGACAACAAAGCTGTTTAGAGTTCAGGAAAAAGTTTGGGACTGGATGTACTTGGCACTATGGTGCAGTAAACGGGACATCATTGCTGTAGGAGATCTTTGACCACCACGTCTCAGCAGCTGTCTATTGTATGTTGCAAGTGGTGGGTACATGAGAAATGACATAAGCCTTCTCTGTTAAATCAGGAAACCTGGGCCATTCTAACACCCCTCAGCTGTTTGTCACCTACTTGTTCGCCTCACTGAAGTGTCTTTAAATACACCCCGATTCTTTGAACAATATCAGGTGCGTTTCATTTTGAACTCACATTGCACAAGGTACATGCCATGTAATGGCTTTCCAGGACCAGCCCCCCTCTGACACAACAGTATGTAGAGTGATACAATTTTTATATCAATGGATGACAAGCCACTCATTCTCAAACTTTTAATGACCTGTTGTCTAACACATCACTGTCACAAGACAGTTCCATATCAGCACAAATCCTCTCATAATCCTATATGCCACTGGGATACAGATTATATATGCACAAATTATAAAAATAGGTAGACATTTGTGTAATTGAATAATAATTATGACTGAAAGTGCTCGTAGTGATACTGCAGTAATAGCAATTATTTGTATTGCAAGTATTTTCAGTTTCATACAAGTAATAATGAACAACATATATCATGTTCTTCTAGGCAGCTAGTGGCTGGCAAATAACCTTAATTTTGGAGAAATTAACATTTAATCAAATTGCACTAAAGTGGACAGTGAGCAATTTAGCTAATGTTAACATTTTGAAAAAACTGATGACCAGAATTTGCAACCTAGATAAACTGTGCATTTACATGTGAGAAATTAGCCATCTATGCAATCTGAGAGTAAAATTTAACATTAAAATATGTCAATTAGCAATGCAAAGAAATAATCTAGCTTGTTATTAAGGAATGGGTAGTTAGCCATGACTAGATTTGTGTAGTTGCAAGTAAGCCAACCTGCTTCTACTGGCCAGTTAACTAATGAACATCCAGGCTGATGAGAAGTTTTAATAATTAATAAGGTGTTAGCTTGTCACTACTCAGCGTTCATAGGGGTCGTATCTCTGAAGGTAATTTTAAATGAAATTATACCACTAGCTCAATATAGTGATGTATCTCACCATCTCCAAAGAGATTCAGTCTTTCTCTGGCTACAGGTTTATCTCCTCTGAGCATGGGGGTGGCAGTGTAGCATAGTGGTTAAGGAGTAGGACTTGTAACTGAAAGGTTGGTGGTTCAATTTCCCACTGGGGCACTGCTGCTGTACCCTTGGGCAAGGTCATTAACGCACAACTGCCTCGGTAAATATCCAGCTGTATAAATGGATAACATTGTAAAAAATAAGATAATAATAATCTATAACTGATTTAAGTTGCTCTGGAAAAGAGTGTCTGCTAAATGCCAATAATGTAACATAATAATGTAGCTTTGCCATGGCAAAACTGACATGATAGTGATCTATTCTTTTGTCAACACAATGTAACTTTGAACAGTAATTTTTTAAACTTCTTGTTCTGATTGGCTAAGAATATACTGGTTAAACAGAATACATGCTTTGGAAATATATTAGATGGGCTGGGTTTTCATTGTTAGTAGTACCAGGTTAACTCAAGCATAACTTCATCACTTAACCAATCAAAGGTGCCAGAATACAGTTTAGGAGTAGTTCTGGCCCAGATTAAACTCTGGATCTACTTTAAAGCTTTATCTTACATTTAGAAAGTAGGAAGCTCACAATTTTAAAATGGTAAACCAATAGTATTGTTAAAAATCATACATTTCATTGTGCATCCTTGTATCCTTTTTAACACGGCCCTCTTTTGGAGTCACCAAATGGTGATAATATGAGGCTTCTTTCACCACGACAACCACTGCAGCCCTGCAGGAGAGCTAAGGCGTAATACCATCTTCTGATACACTTGGATGCCTACTGTGGATGCCTATTTTTCACATCACAAATTACTCGGCATGCCACAATTAGCTAAGCACCTACTGGAGGATGGGCACAGTTTAACTGACATCATCCACGCAAATTGCAGGCATGTGATGAGTTGCTGGGTGCCTGCGAGTGGCAAAATGAGCAACCCTTGCCAGCATACCCAGCCTTATTAATAGCAGAATGAAGCCAGTTTGTTCCACCATTGGGGGCTTATGGTCATCGTCAGCTGATTACATTGTTGGCATCAAAACCAGAATCTAGAGTGTCCCCCCTACAAAAATTATACATACTGACCTACTGCATGAGAATAGCACATTCACCAAGGAATGTGTGCAAGGAAAAGTCCAATGTAAATAATTAATGACAATAATATAAGTAAACAGTTGATATAAGTATTTCTCAAACTCACACTTTTTAATGATTTCATTATACAAAACCTATATATAGGCTCTACTGTTTTCAAGTTTCTACTTTGTAAATCAAACCTGACCAAGCAAATAACTAGATAAACAATAATGACTACCACAGTTTGCATGAACACAAGATAAATGAGACTATGCCCTTCTGAAAAAGAAGCTGCTGGGTATCTAGCAAATTGTCCTGTTCTGATGCATCTGCTTCATTTATTCACAAGCCAGCTTCCCGTCAAAGGAAGAGAGAGCTATGGCAAAGGCTTGCAGTGCACAGAGTGGGAAACTGTAGTCCATGGAGAACACATCTTCTGCCACACGTCCAAACTGCATCACAATGTAGTCCACTGAGAAAATGAGGAGAAAAAGGAGAAATGGATGTAAAAAGGAAAGTCAAATGGAAATCATTTATGACAATAATAGTTACCCAACCTCAGCACCACGAGTACTAAGCACTATCAGATAATCATTTTGTTTCATTCAATAAAAATTCAAAGGAAATTGCCATGCTACTCAACAAAGAAATTCATGCTAGAGCGCAAGGTTGCTTTGAAACTGTGGGCATTAGTTCTTGCACTGTTGTGCCCAAAGTCATTGAATGTACCTGTGAATAAGCTGGTTTTGCTTCAACGTTTCCTTCCATTGCTTCATCATTTCCCTGTGAATTTTCTGTTTCAAGCTCATGTTGATCATCTGCGTTAGTAAATTCTCAATTTTTTTTTGTAACAATGACCATATTTCATTAAAAGTCAATCTGTGTCACACTCACATTCCCCCCAAAATGTGTAGGAGGGTGAAAATCACAAAAACAAAGAAAAAAACAGCACAAATATCAGATTACTTTTATTTTGTTAAAAAAAAAGAAAGTAATTTTGGGGAAAAAGGATGTATGAATGCAGAAATAAAGATAAAACTGAATCACATTTGTTCCCTCCTGTAAAAAGTGAGACAACTTAACTGTTTAGCAGCTAAGGAAAAGTTAGTTTTGGACTGGAACTACTCAACACCATGATGAAGTAAAGAGGAAATCATTGTGATAGGAGATCTCTGACCAGCAGAAGTTATACAGATCTCAACAGTTGTCTAATGTTGCCAGTGATGGGTTCTTGAGAAGTCACAGAAACATCCTCTGTGGAATCAGGAAGCCGGGGCTGCTCTAACACTCCTCAGTTTGCCACCTGCTTACCTGCTGCTCTGAAGTGTCAGATTTGATTCTTTAAATACACCCGATTGCCTTGATCAACATCAGGTGTGTCTCATTTCAAATTCACATTGTAAAAGCGAAGGAGCTTACACAGCTCTATGGTGCTCTATGGAGGAAGGAGGAGTGTACTCTATTACCTTTAACTAGCTGCTGTTCATTAGTTGAAAATAAATTAGACTAGTGTATGAGATATGGATTGATGCTATGGATTGATGGACTATTGCATTATAGCCAGGAGGATACTGGTTTGGATTGTAGTAAATGGTGATGAAGAATCAATGAATGATGCACTAATTGTAAGTCGCTTTGGTTTAAAAGCGTCTGGGAAATACCAAATTGTAAATTGTAAATTGTAATGCTCCAGCATGTGTTTTTGGTTATTCAGGGTACCTTGGTATTAGGTGACAGAGAGGTTACAATGGCATCCTCTGTGCTATGTCCACTTCTATATGCATCTTGATATGGATCCACCCTATCATCAACATATGTTAAAAGTTTTTGAACAATTTGCTCAAGTGCCTTCATCAGTTCTAAAGTAACTGGTCTGTAATCATGTCATATCCCTCATAAAAAGACTTCAATTTATTAGTGAATTTGACAGCATCCTTCATGTAAATGGGTTTACAGAATGTTGCCTGCCATGCTGTTCATGGTTTGCTAGATCCTCCTTGGATTGTCAGATGTGAAGGCATTGTCAAGCTGCTTTCTATGGATTTTTGAGTTGATCTGTTTGACTGTTCTTTACTGCTAGCCCTTATTTTTAAAGGTCCTTTTCTTTGGGGCACAGTTTAATGTCCTTATTTCCTTACTGTCCTTGTTATTGAGGTATACCGTACATTAATTGATGTACTCTGTGGTTACAGTAGTTAAATTATCAATGTTGTCCTGATGGAGTGCATCCCCTTGTGTACAGTGAAAACAGCCTTTTAGTGTCCTCTGTACACACTTTCAGTCTTCCCCACCAGTTTACTGCTTTTCAACTTGCCTCACGGTATTGACATTAACTTGAACTGATATTACACTGGCAGCAAGTGCCGCTTTTCCATTTGGAGGTATATACACGACCCACAGTATTGCACATCCAACATCTCTAGGCAGGTAGAACACAAGCTGTGACACAATGCTTCCAATATCACTAGTACATATTCTATCCTTGATCATGTGAAGACCACACAAACAATCATTAATATAAATGCAAAGCTCTACTTGTGCCTGAGCTTTCACTATTAGATCACACCACAGTAAAGTCTTCAATACCATATTAGGAGTCTGGAGTATAACAGAGTATAACTAAGTTTCCTTAACACGTGTAAGAGAGGAGTCTATATTCAAAACAGTATCTTGCATTAACCTGTATATCATCATTTTTCTTGTTTTTTGAGCAACACATCAGCCATTTGAGTGCAGGTCTTATTAACACCAGTTGACAGTTGCCACATTGTAAATAATGCAGTAGAAAATACAGTTTTAAAAAATCCTTGCAACACTGTTTACAGCTATGATTTCTATATTGGATTAAAGGGAATGAATACACACATTACTTGAACACACTACTACAAGCCTATTTTCCGTTCTGACCACTGTGCTCTGTTACCTAATGGCGTCTAGTGGTCCTCTCACATCGCGGCATAAAATCACAATCCAGAACCTTCTCTGCCGTTGCCCCCCGATAGTGGAATGAACTTCCTCACTTCATCCTTCTGCCAAGTCCCTCACTACTAGTTTTAAGAAACATCTGAAGACACAGCTCTTCCGTACTCACCTGATCACCTGAATCACTACCGCCTAAAAGGAAAAAAATAATCAACTTTAATGTTTTAATGAACTTGTGTCTCTACCAGCTAGCTCGTACCTTGTCTGGCCAACTATTGAAACGTGGTCATGCAGCACTTCTAATGTTGTATGCAGTGTTGTTCATTGAACGTGCTCATTTTTTCAGTGAACTTGAACGTATCTGTTTGCAACTAAAGAACGTGAACTTGAGCTTGTCCAGGTTTGCATGAGATTCGGAATCCTTGGGTGTGTTAAAGTTACTGCTTGATGAATAAACACGGATGGCATTATTCCATACTTGAGATGTTTTTATTGGTGCAACTCATCAGATGCCTCAACCAACTGCCCATATCCCGCGTAACAATCACTGCACATGTAGACGTACACATAAAACAGTCCCTGGAGCAGCTCATTTAAAAAATGGAAGAAATGAACTATGAATGTGAACTTGTTCATTTTAATCTGTGTGCACTGAACTTTGAGCTAGCTCTTGTGAAGTGTGAACTTGCACTGGTTGTATGGCTTTTGCTTCTTTTGTACTCTGCCTTGTACTCTGTATTGTCTTGCCTTCTGGAACATACTTGGAACATACTTGCTCAATTGAACATTGTCGGCATATAGTAGGAATCCCTGCTCCCTTCAAGACAGACGTTTTTTTTTTTGTTTGTTTGTTTTTTTTTCCACATGGAATGCATTTTAATTTGACTATTTTCTGGACAATCCTAGCATGTTTCATTCATAAAATAGAATTTTGTATTTACTTTTTTAAGAAACATTTAAAATATTACATCACCTCTTTACATGAAAAGTAAGCCTAAATATAGAAGTTACCCTAAATATGCATTACGTAAGCATCAAAATATAATTTATTTGTATCATTTACATTTATTCATTTTATTTATTTATTCATTTTCATGAATATATGAATCTATGAATCTATGAATCTAATCATGAGTATCATGATTAGATTCTGTACTCTGGCTGCTTGTATGATGTGTAGATACTTTATTGTATTTATCTGATGCCTGCTAATGTTATTGCAAATACAAAAATGACTGTTACACGAGTTGCTGTGTACATCATCCTTGAAAAACATAAGGGAAGAGATTTTTTTTGTCTTAATCTAGGTATTTTTTGCACAGTGACTCAAGCAGTAACAATGCACATAATCAGTAAATTTTATGTAGCAACTAATGTTGAAGTACATATAGTAACCTAATACGTACACTGGTTATTTCCTTTATTCCACTGAGGACTATATATTTGGCTTTTTTGAAATAAAATTTTAGTCTTCAGCAATTTGCCTAGTGGTGAGTGCATATCATGTTAAGTAACCCAATGTACCTAAAGTATCACAGCATATATCAAATCAGTATGCTGAAAAGCCTTAGCAGTGCACAGGCTGAGTTTAATGCAGGTAATTTTTTACCTGTATTAAACTTGAACATAAAAGTAGTTGAATTTCAGATGTTTCTACATGGATAGCAATTTGATCTTAAAATAACATCTAACCAGAATACACTGAAATAAAACAGTTTTCTCTGTTTTCTCCATCTGTACTCAAAACAGGTGGCAAGTGAGACATTGGTTGGAGGGACTGACAGTGATACACTTGCTGGCCATTTCTAAACATGTTGCCTAAGTGTTTGGTTTCTTTTCTGTTTGATGTGACCAATACAAACAGAGAAGATGTGTCTTCAGGTACAAGAGCATCAGATGCATTATTATCAAGTAAGAGGGTGTCCTTGCTCAATATGGGGTTTTTCTTGCTTGGACAATAGGACTAATGTGACTTAGCAAGTCAGCCTAGTTAGTCTAACTTATCTAGTTAATTAGCCTATCCTATGGTATGTGTTAGCCATCTGTCCAAAGCCCTTGGGACAGACTCATTAACTCATCAAACACACACACCTTTATCCTTAGTTACTATCATTGTTAAACTTGCTACATTTGTATTTGAGAATCTCTTATTCTTGTAGTGTTGTAAGCATAGTTCTTATTGTTCTGCCATGAAACATCACCAATTTTCACACTTCTTATATGCAAACATTAGACACAGTTGCGGAACTGTGAGATGTCCCCATTGGGGAGACACTGCTGGATCTAATGCAAACTTGCAAAAGTAGTGTGTTGCAACTAATGCAAAACTTGTTTTTCATAGGTTTTGCACAACTTGATATAGTTTTACAAAGTCCAGTTGACAAAGACACTCTTGACCCAAGATATTATCTACAGCAAACAATCTGTATGTCTTCATTTTAGCTTACTCTCCCCAGCACTTACTTTTGGTGCAATTCTTTAATCTTTTTTCTTTTTTTGTCTAACTCACCATTGTCCGGGTGAACAATCTGAAAGTTTTTGACTGAAGCATGTGTAACACGGCCATGGAAGTTGAGCACATAAGACTGTGTCTGTTCATTCCAGCTCGGGGACTTGTTTATCAGGCATACAAGGTTATCAGTATTCCCATTCTCATGTCGACAGAGTAGAGTCTCCAGCTCCTGAAAGAGAGAGGTGGGACAAGAGATGGAGGGGAAAACAACAGTGGTTAAACTTGTGCGGTAGTGTCACACTAGTAGTGATGATGAATCATGTAATAGAAGGATGAAGTTTAAAGATGGACAAATTTTGTAAATTTATGTAAAAAAATTTCTGTAAATCCTACATAACACTCTGGCATTCAGATTTGAAACAATATGCCTAAGGTGAAATTGATCTTAAAATTAAAAATCACAGCTCTATAGTTTTCATCCTAATGCATGTAAGAATCAGATTTATTTCCCAGTCTCGCCTATAATTTTGATGATAGAGTTGAAATATTGAGATTCACATTTTTGGGGCGAATGCTGACTCTCTCATCATTCTCCCTCATGCCTGGAATAATCACGGTCATCTTCCTGGGACCCTTAAACCCCAGCACATTCTTCTCCTGACAGAATGAAATGACAGGGGGAGAGAGAGAGGGACAGAGAAAGAAAAAGATACTCTGAAATGTCTTGAGGTACACCTAAACCCACAAAGTTTGCATATGGTATTTTCATGTTGAAAACAGGGAGTTTGAGTTGCTATGGAAAAGCATAAATATAATTAATGCATCACCCTCTTTGTACTAAACATTCAAGAGCAAAGGAGAATGTCGGATTAGAATGTTTAAAATGTTGCTGAGGGTTGCAAGGAAGGAAACAGATGATGTCTCACACTTGGATTTCTCATAATTGCTGCATAGTTGCAGAAAAAGACAAAAATTGGTTTATATTTTCAGGACATCTGTAACCATTTTACTCAAATATTCAACTTATACAGTTTTACAACTTATACAGATTCCTTCCTTATTAAAATTACACATACCTCTTTAATTAAAAATGACTTCCAAAGTTTACTACCACTTAGTAAGAAATTCCTACATGTACATACTACACTACCATATTATCAAGATGGCAGAAAAGCCAACTTACTATTCCTCTTATTGTCTTATTATTCCATAAAATTTCCTGTACAGAATTCCTCCTACAGCTTTTAAGCTATACTTATGAAATTTTGCCAATACCTTCACCTAGTATGGGATTGCGTTGCTCTTTTTTTGTCAATACCTAAAACAAGTTTTGAAATTTTATTGATTTTAAATTTTCTCATTGACTCGCATGGATAAAATGTTCAGAATCTGAACATTTCTCTCATGTTTAGCTGATGTCACAAAAGGACTGCTACAGTGGCCACAGATAGTCCATTCCTGGATCAAATCTTACCTGCTACAGCTGCCACAGACACAGATTGTGTGAGAGCAAAGTCTCTAACTCAGGGTTGCCAGCTCTCACTTATCTGGTGTGACTCTCTTTCAGCCTCATTCTCACACACTCTTATGAAATATCACACCAAATCTGTTCGTTGATCTTTTGTTAACAACAGAACTGGAGTACCAAGCAAGGTAACTAAGTGAAAATAGAATCTGCTAGCTAGTCCATTACCAGCTTAACTAGCTCCCTAATTAGTTCAATAGCTAGCTAGTGTGTTAGCTGGCTTGGTGTAAAATGGCTTCAAGTAGCTAGCTAGGATCTTAGCTAGTGAAATAACTAGCTGAAAAAGAATTAACTAGCTGGTTAGCAATGATGTAGGTAGGTCTAATGATGTAGGTAGCCTGTGAGTTGCCTACCTACTTACAATGCTAGTTAGCTAGCTAACAAGCTGACAGGTTCAAAATGAACTAACTTATAGACCTATCCATGAAAAGCATGTGAATGTCTGCACAGGACTATTAAATTGAAAATCTCACTCCAGTCAGCTCATCAAAGCTGGAAATGTAACTACTAGCTACTTCCATTCTAGGCCTTTTCAAGCCAATTTGTAGTTTGTCCTCAAACTTTCCTTTTGAGTTTCTTCTGTTTAGCTGGTAGCAGTTAGCATAGTCAAAAGAGTCAGGGAAATCATGCTGCTGTTGAAATCATCATTCAAGAGAACATTCTTCAAAGGTGAATGAAAGGTATTATGGATTTTTATATATGTATTATCATATCAAGTATGTAAATCTGAAGGAGGGGATATGGCATCTGTATATAAACTGAGGGGGAAATCTGGTATTAATATTGAATATCTGATTTAAATGGTTACAGAGGCAAGTTATTTGGTGTTAGATAAGTTGACTGTGAATTTCCACACACATAACAGATTGCTGCAAGCTCCTGGCGAAGTGACTCTGTTTCTTTGATGAAAGGCTTCTTCTCTGGATTCTCCCCACCATCATACACTGTGAACCTTGTGCCGAGCACATTGGAGCTAAGGGAGAGATAAATAATTTAAGAAGAGCAAAGTATGGAAGACAGCATGGCAAACAGATTACAGTAACTATTCAGCACAGAGAAAAGCACTGAAGCACAGGTGCCTGCTTTATTGTGATTTCTTGGTTTACGTCTGTAAAGCAATACAAGCATAAAGATAAATATACGAGAAAGACTGACCGTAATTTGCCTATATAGCTGTCTGTGTCCCTGGACAGGTCTGTTGGATCAATTGAGATGAGGTAGTTGGACGTTTTGCATTTTTTCCTCTTCCTGCCTGCCATCAAAAACACCTAAGAAAGTGGAGTAATAGGCGGATAGGGTTAAATAAGTGCAAAAATGTGGTGAACCCAAAAAATGTGTACAAGAAATCAGACATATAAAATGCACCCAAATGAAAAAAATCTAGTGAATCATAATCTCACGAAGAAGAGGTGCATGTACATTAACAGAAATGTGCTCATGAATTCTGTCAACCCATTAGCATCACAGGAGTGTTGTGTTCTCAGATGAACAGTTTTTCTCATTTCACTAAATACAACTACAATATACAAATAAAACACTAGGTATTAACTGAGGCAATTCAGCAAGTTCCTTGCTCAAACATACTGTACAAAAGCAGTGCCCCACCCAGAAAATGATACTATGACATTTGTGTTACAAAACGAAACTTGTAACTACTATGCCCAGATGAGTTTCAGCAAATTTAAATTTGGTATTAAATAAAAATTTGATTGTACTGTATATGTCTTGGCAAGTACCACTACTTAAATGGCGGCGCGTGCAGACGCAGCGGCTCCTCTCTGTCCCGATAGAACGGCGTTTTCGTGTTTATTCTCGTGCAAGTCGGCGTGTTTTTGTCAGCGTACGTTATGTTTGTTCAACACAAGGCGAACTTACAACCGGAAGGATTTGCTAGTCATCGGCAGATCTGGAATCTGGAAATTAAACACCACGTATTCTGAGGAACTCCAGAGACATGGTTTACTCCGCTGGCCTACCACACCACCGGCCTCGACTGCGACTCCCCACTCGGAGAGGAGGCGGCGCAAGCGGTGTGTGAGAAAGCCGAAGAGGGGAAAGCGCGGAGGTACCCGAGCCAGGCTAGCAGCTAGCCCATACAAACCGACTATTCCAACCATCCTCCTCGCCAATGTACGCTCCTTAGACAACAAAATGGACCACATACGGCTTCTGAGATCTTCGCAGCGAGCCGTGAGAGAGTGCTGTGTGTCTGTATTCACTGAAACGTGGCTCAACAACAGCGTACCGGACTCCGCCATTCAACTCGACCAGCTAACATGCTATCGAGCGGATAGAGCGCTGTTTGAGAACGGTAAAACCCGCGGTGGCGGGGTCTGTGTTTACATCAGTGATGCATGGTGTCGAGATGCCACAGTGGTCTGCAGACATTGTTCACCCCTGGCGGAGTTTATGATTATCAAGTGCCGTCCATTCTACTTGCCGAGGGAATTCACAGCCATCCTGCTAGTGGCTGTTTACATTCCCCCTAGCTCTAACAACAGCGACAAGAGCGGGGCAATCAGTGAGCTCTACCAGGCTATCAGCGATCAACAGACAGCCCACCCAGAGGGATTTCTCATCTTAGCTGGAGATTCCAATAATGCAGACCTTAAGACTGTGTTTCCAAATATACATCAACACATCAACTTTCCAACACGGGGAAATAACACTTTGGACCTGGTCTACACAACACATAAAGGAGCATATAGAGCCTCACCCCTCCCCCACCTTGGCCTCTCTGACCACATCACTGTTATGCTAATAGATAGATAGATAGATAGATAGATAGATAGATAGATAGATATGTACTTTATTAATCCCAGTGGGAAATTAAGTTATCCAGCTGCTCGCTGACATACAGTACATTCATAATAAAAACCATAATACAACCATTAAAAGTGCGGAAGTGCAAAAAGAATAAATAAATAAATAAACAGATAAAAACAGTGAACAGTACATGGGTAAAGGACACAGTGCATGGGTAAAAAGACTAAAAAGTTAAATGACTAAAAGACTACACAGTGCTCCTCCTTTCCCCTCCTCTCCCACGTGTGGTGTTGTACAGTCTTATGGCTCTGGGAAGAAATGACCTGCGGCATCTTTCGGAGGAGCAGTTCAGTGAGATCAGCCTCTCACTGAAGCTGCTCCTCTGCCCCACCACCAGCTTGTGGAGTGGGTGGCTGCTGTCGTCCATGACAGAGAGCAGTTTGAGGAGTGCTCTCCTGTCTGCCACCGATGCCACAGAGTCCAGCTCCGCACCAATGATGGAGGAGGCCTTCCTGACCAGTTTCTCCAGTCTCTGTGTGTCCTTCTGTATGGCGCTCCCCCCCAACACACCACCCCGTAGAAAAGTGCACTGGCCACCACCAACTGATAAAACATCTGCAACATTTTTTTGCAGACGCTAAAAGATGCCAGTCGTCTGAGAAAGTACAGCCTGCTCTGCACCTTCCTGTACACAGAGTCACAGTTGGCAGACCAGTCCAGTTTATTGTCCAGCTGCAGGCCCAGGTACTTATAGGAGGTGACCACCTCAATCTCCTCACCACAGATGTCAACAGCCAGAGGAGATGTGCAGTGCCTCCTAAAGTCCAGTACCATCTCCTTTGTTTTTGAGGTGTTGAGCTGCAGGTGGTTCAGGTGACTCCAGGTGGTAAAGTCCTTCACAAGGGCCCTGTACTCCCCCTCATCACTCCCCCTGATGCACCCGACGATGGCGGTGTCGTCAGAAAACTTCTGCACGTGACACAGTTCGGTGTTGTGCATGAAGTCTGCTGTGTACAGGGTGAGGAGGAGGGGGGCGAGCACAGTCCCTTGTGGCGCCCCCGTGCTGCTGGTCACCATGTCTGATGTTACAGACCCCAACCTGACAAATTGAGGTCTGTCAGTGAGGTAGTCTGTGATCCAGGACACGAGGGGTGGGTCGACCTGCATGGTGGTGAGTTTTTCCTTCAGGCGTAGAGGCTGTATGGTGTTGAAGGCGCTTGAGAAATCTATGAATAGAATTCTCACAGTGCCACTCTCTCTGTCCAGGAATGTGTGGGTACGGTGCAGGAGGTACAGCACCGCGTCCTCAACTCCCACATTCTTCCTGTAACCAAATTGAAGAGGGTCCTGGGCTTGCTGCACCTGTTGTGTTAGGGCATTCATCACCAGCCGCTCCAAAGTCTTCATCAAATGAGAAGTGAGGGCAACAGGTCTGAAGTCCTTCAGGTCACTGGGCCGTCCCTTCTTTGGTATCAGAATGATACACGATGTTTTCCAGAGGGTGGGGACCTTCCCCTGGTGCAGGCTCTGGTTGAAGATGTGCTGCAGGGGCTCGGTCAGCTCTGAAGCGCAGGCCCTCAGCAGCCTCGGACACAGCCTGTCCGGACCAGCTGCCTTCCTGGGGCGGAGTCTCCTCAGCTCCTGCCTGACCTGGTCCATGGTGAAGGAGATGGAGGAAGTGGAGGAGTCAGGGGGGTTGGAGAGGGGTGGAGGAGGAGGAGGAGGAGAAGGAGGAGGGGGGCTAGATAGGGAGGCTGGGGATGTGGGGGGGGTTAGTGGGTGGGCAGGTGTTGAGTCAAACCGATTGAAGAAGATGTTGAATTCGTTTGTTCTCTCTACACCCCCCTCCACCACCCCTGTTGTGTTCTTTTTGCACCCAGTGATGGTTTTCATGCCATCCCACACCTCTCTGATGTTGTTCAGCCTCAGCTTCCCCTCCAGTTTCTTTTTGTAGGCCTCCCTGGCCTCCTTTAAGCAGATTTTCAATTCCTTCTGCACTCTCTTTACCTCCTCAGTGTCTCTGTTCATGAATGCCCTCTTTTTCCTGTTGAGGACTGCCTTCACCTTGCCAGTGATCCACGGCTTGTTGTTGGCAAAGCATCGTATTTCCCTGGCAGGCACAGCAATGTCAGTACAGAAGTTGACATAGTCAGTCAGACACTGTGTAGCTTCCTCTAGGTCGTCACCATGAGGGTCAAGCAACACACTCCAGTCAGTGCAGCTGAAGCAGTCTCTGAGAGCCTCCTCAGCCTCTGGTGTCCACCTCCTGACAGTTCGTGTAGTGATGGGCTGCCTCCTCACCAGTGGTGTGTACCTGGGCTGCAGATGGACGAGGTTGTGGTCAGACTTCCCTAGGGGCGGGAGGGGCGTGGCCGAGTAGGCATCCCTCATGTTGGTGTACAGCAGGTCGATGGTCCTGTTCTTCCGGGTGGGACAGTCCACGTACTGGTGCATGGCCGGCAGGGTGGAGTCCAGGGTGATGTGATTGAAGTCCCCTGAGATGATGACCAGAGCCTCTGGGTGTTGCGTCTATAACCCTGCAGTGATGGAGTGTACTGCATCAAGCGCCGCATTCGCGTTAGCCCTCGGAGGAATGTAAACACAGATCACAATGACCTGCGTGAACTCCCTCAGTACGTAGTATGGTCTTACGCTAACGGCTAGCAGCTCACAGTCACGGCAGCACATGACGGATTTAATACGGCAATGATTGGGATTACTCCATCTGTTGTTCACGTACAGCACGAGGCCCCCACCTTTACTCTTCCCGCTGGCGTTGGTGTCTCTATCTGCCCTCACCGTAGTGAAGCCGGGTAGCTCCACGTTAGCATCAGGTATGTGGGCAGTTAGCCAAGTCTCTGTGAGGATTATTAAGCAGCTCTCCCGATAAGTCTGTTGGTTCTTAATCAATGCCCCCAGCTCGTCCATCTTGTTGGGCAAAGCATTTACATTCCCCATCAACACCGAGGGGATCGGTGGCTTGTATCTCAGCTGTTGTTGTTTTCTAGCTGTAGCCTTAGCCCTGCGCTTCACCCCGGCACGGCTTCCCCGGTACCTCCTCCTTATCTCTCGAGGTATAAAGTGGCAAAAGTCCGTTTTGATCTTCTTCAAAGCCAAAAGACTACTTCTAGAGTAGACCGTTACCTTCTTCAGGTTGTCAGCAGAACATCCACAGTTACCATAACATACATTCGTATTCGCATTCGCACACCAAGCAGCGGACCGGCAGCCGGCTTGCACTAGCGCCATGACAGCGTACAGACAGCTAGCATACAGACCACGGGTGAAAGTCACCAAACCGGTTCAGAGGCAGATCAGAGTGTGGCCAGAGGGCGCAGGACTGCTTTGCCACCACGGACTGGGACATGTTCAGACAGGCAGCCACCTACAACCAACACATCAACATTGAGGAGTACACAGAGACAGTTACAGCCTACATCACCAAATGCATTGATGATGTCACTGAAACCAAAACCATCACCACCCGGGCTAACCAGAAGCCATGGCTGACAGGAGAGGTCCACAGGCTATTGAGGGCCCGAAATGCTGCCTTCAGAGCCGGTGATGATGCTGCACTGAAAACAGCCAGAGCCAACCTGTCCCGCGGCATCAGGAAAGCCAAAAAACAGTTCACACAGAAGTTAGCACAGAACTTCAGTGACAGCAGAGACACAAGGAGCCTGTGGCAGGGGATCCAGACCATCACAGACTACAAGCCCCCACCACGGACCTGCGACAGCAACATCCCTCTGCTAAACAACCTCAATAACTTCTTCGCGCGCTTTGAAGCAGACAACTCCTCACCTGCTCACAAATCACCACCCCCTCCTGATTACCAGGTCTTGTGCCTATCTCCAGCCAGCGTGAAGAGCTCCCTCTCCAGAATCAATGCCCGCAAAGCTGCTGGGCCCGACAACATACCTGGCCGTGTGCTGAAGGACTGTGCAGAGGAGCTCAAAGATGTCTTTACAGACATCTTCAACACCTCCCTGAGCCAGGCAGTTGTCCCTACCTGCTTCAAAGCAACCACAATAATACCTGTGCCAAAGAAGCCATCTCCATCCAGCTTCAATGACTACCGCCCTGTTGCACTGACGCCCATCTTAATGAAGTGCTTCGAACGGCTAGTCATGCAGCACATCAAATCCATCCTCCCTCCCTCCCTGGACCCATTCCAGTTTGCATATCGAGCCAACCGGTCCACAGACGACGCGATCTCCACTGCTATACACTCAGCCCTCACCCATCTGGAAAAGAAGGACTCATATGTGAGAATGCTGTTCATAGACTTCAGCTCAGCATTCAACACAATCATCCCCATGCAGTTAATTCAGAAACTGGTTCATCTGGGCCTTAACACTTCCCTATGCAACTGGTTACTGGACTTCCTCACTGGAAGACCACAGGCAGTTCGGGTCGGCAACCACATATCCAGCAACATCATACTGAACACTGGAGCCCCTCAGGGATGTGTGCTTAGCCCCCTTCTCTTCACGCTGCTGACCCATGACTGCACACCAAAGTACAGCTCCAACATCTTCATCAAATTTGCGGATGACACAACTGTGGTGGGCCTCATCACCAACAAAGATGAGGCTAACTACAGGACGGAGGTGAGCCAACTTGCCAAGTGGTGCGGTGACAACAATCTCTCCCTGAATGTGATGAAAACAAAGGAGATGGTCGTCGATTTCAGGAGAGAGCACACCCAGCATCGTCCTTTGACCATCAATGGTGCAGCTGTGGAGAGGGTGAGTAGCACCAAGTTTCTGGGTGTGCACATAACAGAAGACCTCTCCTGGTCAAACAACACCACATCACTGGCCAAGAAAGCTCAGCAACGCCTCTACTTCCTCCGCAAACTGAGGAGAGCCAGAGCCCCAGTTCCCATCATGTGCTCCTTCTACCGAGGCACCATTGAGAGCATCCTTACCAACTGCATCACTGTGTGGTTTGGGAGCTGCACCACCGCCAACAGGAGAACCCTGCAGCGCATAGTGGATGCAGCAGAAAAGATCTCTGGTGCCTCACTCCCCTCCCCCCTGGACATCTACGACACACGCCTAGCGCGTAAAGCACAGAGCATTGCTGCCGACCCCACTCATCCTTCGCACACGCTCTTCAGTCCCCTCCCATCGGGGAGGAGATTCAGAAGCCTCCAGGCCCGTACCTCAAGGTTGAGGGACAGCTTCATCCACCAGGCTGTTAGGAAGTTGAACTCTCTTCCCTCCCTCAGCCATCTGCTCCAACACAGGACTGAGCTTTGAACCCCCCCATACTGAAGCCTGGACTATTCTCCACCCATCCTTACTCCCAACATTAATCATCACACACACACTCACACAGATTTGCACAGTCACTTTACTTATATAAACAGTCTACATCGTATTCCTGTGGAATACGTAGTTATATTTATATTTTTTATATTTATTCTCCATATTTATAAACCTACAATGTGCCTGAATGCCCTTGCTGTAAATATGTGTAATATGTGTAATTTGTAGCAATTCTTGTTCTTGTCTCTCAGTGTCTTCATTGTGTTATGTCGAACTGTTGTATTGTCACCGTGGGCCTGAGAGAAACGCAATTTCAATCCTCCGTATGTCCTGTGCATATTGGAGAATTGACAATAAAGTTGACTTTGACTTTGACTTTGATTTTGATTTTCAATGCCTCTCAGTGTGAATAAGTATCCAACTGCAAAACAGTCAGGTGCAGTGGCGGCGGGTGAGCTGGAAACAGGGCAAGCCCGAACATTACCTTTAAATCTATCATTACTTTCAACCTGTTCCCCTTTATCCTCCCTGATTAACAATAAAACAAATAATTGACATCAATCACGTAATTAGAATAAACAAATGGCAATTTGAACAATTAAGTGGCAAGTAATTCCAAAGCTCTCTCTTAAATGTTTCACATTATAGCTTTCTTGTGTTTCAAAATTCAAATAACAAAACGGAGCTAAATTTAGTTAAATAGATTTAAATTACTGAGAATAAACTTTTATTACGTTGAGTGCAATGAACAATAACGTTTAGAACACAGACCTCACAAAAGTTGTGATGTGTCATGAGCATTTAACGTAATTTAAATCGATAAATGTCATCCTTGTTAATTAAACAATCTCACGTTGTAGCTTTTGCAAGCACACAAACTACAGACAATATGCGCTGTTTAGCGAGCATAATCATTATTACACCATTACACCATTACCATTACATATATCTATTCACGCGATTGGTGTCAATTATTCTGTGAATTATTTGTTTTATTGTTAATTATTGTTAAAGGGGAACAGGTTGAAAGTAATGTTAAAGGTAATGTTCGGGCTTCCCCTGTTTCCAGCTCACCCGCCGCGACTGGTCAGGTGGTATATTTTATATACCACCTGACCAGTCAGACAAGTCAGACAACTGGGTTGTGTCAGCGCTCAGTGCTGTGCTGCCATCTTGCCTCATGCCTCACCGGAAGTCCGTCACGGCAACTTTAAATCCAAAGCTAAAGATAAAATAGCCTAACATCAACTATAAAAAGGGATAGATTAAATAAATGACACTACTAGGCATTATGGGTGGTTGAGGACCACAGACACGTATGTAGGATTTGTTTTATTCAGTCCTAATAAAAGATATTCATAACTAATGTTTATTATGGAACAACATCACTGTACGTCCTTTGTCCTTCATACAGTTTTCTTTTTCCATGTGCATTTGTCTAACTTTGATGAAACTTCTAAAACTAGGAGGGGGGTTTTGAAAATTGTACATATTCCAATGAAAAGCCTGTAAACACAAGCCTCATATGTGCAGGACAATGATATATGACATTTGAAGAGGTAGATTTACTGGGGGGCTCTCGAGTGGCTCAGTCGGTAAAAGCACTCGTTCTAAGTGTAGACTGAGCGCTACGGTCTGGGCTCGAACCCAACCGTGTCACCAGCTGATAGTGACCGGGAGCTCATAGGCGGAACACATTGGCCTTGTTCCGCTGGGGATAGGGGTGGGTACGTTGGCAGGGGCTTCGGTCCCATCAGCAACAGCAACCCTGCTGGCCAATCGGGCCCCTGTGGTCCACGTGCCAAAGCTGCATGCGCAATGTCTTCCTCCAACTTGTCTCTGTGCTAGCTTAGCTTGTGGACTGCAGTGGGAAAAGAAGCAGCAGCTGACATCAAGTGTCTTGGAGGAGGGCATGTGCTTGTCCACACTCTCCCAGATTGACAGTGGGAGTTGTGCAATGGGACCAAACATTGATGATGACAAACTGAACATTCCAGAATTTGGGGAATTGGCCATTCCAAGTTGGGGGGGAAATGGAAAAGGAAAAAAAGAACAGGTAGATTTAAAGTTGCTTGGTTCAATATGTTTCTATCAACTGAGCAACATTAAGAAGGTCAACTGCCTATGAAAAAAGGGATCTTCAGTGAGTGTGTAGCAAAACAATATGCTATTTTCTCTAACTGGTTGGCATTTCCTGTATACTTTCCTGTCTACCTGTGTAACCTGTATTCATTTCCTGTATATAGCCTATATAAAAGAGTGAGTGTTGTGAAATAAGAACACAAGTGGGTGGTGCTAAGGTTTATAAGCGCTTGATGTTTTTTTTTGTAAAAGAGAATTCGCCGAAGAAGAAGAGCTGTTGAAAGCGCCAGTGTAGTACAGCTAAGTGTTGACATTGTAATGTCCTGTATTTCAAAGGTTTTTGCTTAAATGAACCCACAAAAACTCATACACATTTGTTATTCATCAGCTGTGTAACGCATACCTAAATGAAACAAACACAAAACAAAATATTTGTAAAACAAATCTAGAAAAAAATAGAAAACATCAATATGTTGTATTATTATGTGATGTTACTTTTTAACATTATGTTACAGATTATTATTTGTGAACTATTGTAGTTGCAGAAATGTTTTCTTAGTGAATATGAATTTCTTAAGTCATTTAATTGTATAAGGCCAACCTATGGAGGGGAAAACAATACTGTAGAATGAGTTGATGTCAAATCAGAAGTTATCTGTGAGAGCAGGGTACTTAAATAATATATCCATTTACATTTTGTCTTTGTCACAAGGTTAAAAGTACTTTTTAGGACAGTTTACAGTAAATACTATTGTGCCCTGCATTTGTACTCAATTCACACACCAAAACACATCTACTTATGTTTGCCTTGACATGCGTCCCCGTTTCAAGACCTTTCCCTCAGCCTCAACTCTATAAGCTTCTTCACCAATAGCACTACTACTGTCAAAAGCCTTGGTGTAATGCTTGATAGCTAACTGTCCTTCTCCTCTCAGGTTGCAGTGGTGACTTGGGCATGCAGATTCTTTTTGTACAACATCTGAAGGATCTCCTCCTACCTCACTATGTATTCTATGTAGCTCCTAGTTCAGGTCCTGATCCTAATAATTCAGAATGCAGCTGTACGCCTTGCCTACAACCTCCCTAAACATAGGCCAGTCACAGCTCTCCTCACCTCACTTCACTGGCTTTCTGTTTATTGCTCGCATCAAGTTCATAACCTTGGTGCTGGTATACAGGACAGTGGAAGGGACAGCCTACATACCTACAATTGGTCTTAAAACCATATATACTGCCCAAATCACTGCAACCTTGGGGCAACTGACTGTCCTATCCTAACAGGGTTGCTCCTCCCAGGCACAATCCCTGTCTGTACTGGTCCCTCAATGGTAGAGTGAACTTCCCACATGGGTGAGACAGGACAACGAAATCACTGGCCATCTTCCGATGCACACTGAAGACCCACCTCTTCAGATTGCGTCTTGGTTCCACCTCAATCCCCACTCCATTAACACCTGCTACTTAGATTACTTGTGTTACTTGCTGTTTACTTTACGTGTAGTATTGCATGGGTTTGTGTAATGTATTTTGGAATCAATGATCTAGTGACATGATGGTGATGGTAGTATGTGTACTTGGCTTCCCTTACTTTCTAGGCTGTCTAGTAAGGTTAGCACAAGTTAACTTGTGGTAGGGCTTGAATGGTGTTATGCTCATACTCACTGTTTTGGGAGTGCTGTTAGCCTGGTCTGACACTGTTTCTCATTCAACTTGAATGGATACATTTCTGTTCTTTTGTGCTGAAAGTCACTCTGGAGTGTCTGCTAAATGAATGAATATAAATGAATGTAACGACTCGCCTTCCCCCATTCTCAGTAGCTGATCATCTGAATGCAGTGAGCAGCATCAATTCTGATGAAGCATGAGGACAGTGGAGATGACTGTTCCTTTATCAGCACCTGAAAGCATTAGATGTAAGACTTGAATTCAGGGTGAGCACCGAAGGCTTTCACAATACATCCAAGTAGTATCAGTGAAAAATCATACCATTTCTGCATTCGTTCTGCATACCCTCCCAATCCCCACCCAAAAAAATTTTTTTTAAGAATCTGCATGATTCACGTGGGTCACATTTTCAGGTCGGAAAATCCGGAATTCCGGATTAATCCAGAAAAATCACATCCCTGATTAGATGTTTCTGTTGCAATGAAATTCTGTTGCAGCTGTCATCATCACTATCACAATAACCAGTTGTGCAATCTTTGTCACCACCCTCTGCCTGTTGTTTTAAATCAAGCCCCAATGTTTCCCACACATTGTGTCAGTTTAACGTAACTAATGGATACAATCTGCTGTCTCAGTTCTGTCCATACAGGTCAGTCAAGTCCACTCCAATACAAGATGGAAGAACTTTAGAAGTTATGTTTGCTGTTTGGCAGTGTTTTGTGTTTAAATCATATTCTTGACACTGGAAATCAATTTTACAAGTGGTAGGCCTGCACGGTTACTTCTTGTTAAGATGCAAAGTCAAAGAAGCTGCCTTATTCAAAACTATGCAGTCTTTTAATTGCACTTTTTGTCTGCAACTGACTTATAGCTTGACTTATAGCTTTGGCATTAGCTCCACTTTCTGGTACTGGATACAAAGCTGCAGATTGGTTTCAGAATATTTATAATATAATTATGAATAATTAGAATTATCTGATAAGATGCAACTTACTAGATTTGGTAATGTACATCTGACTTTGCTGTTCTTAGCTAGGGTGTTCCCCAAGGATCTATTAATCCTTGATAAAATTGCCCGATTACAATTGTATTGGTCCCCTCTTCTAGCCAATATACTATAGGATGATGTTGTTACTTTTGTTGTATGTTGGTTAGCTAATCAAATTAGAATGCTTCAATTTGATGTGCCATTCTGCATCTTTATCTAGTTTATGAAAAATGATTTTTCTCTAATTCATTGTATAGGCTACGTTTAGTTCATGTATGGGGGTTGGGATGATTGAGTGATGACAAATGCTTCATTTTATAACTGTCTTGTATATTTCAAAATTATATTGTAATTATCGGTAATTTGTATGTAATTTCAAAAATTAAAGTTGTGCAAACAATGTTTTTACAGCGCAAATGTAGCACATGCCCAAGCTTGCAGCCAGATTTGGGTTGAAGTCAGAATGAATGAAGCACCAGAATCAGCCTGAGGAAACAGGCCCACATTGTGAAGCCGGAATTGTGCCAACACTTCTGGCACACAGCCAAAATTAACTCAGAATAGACCCAAACACAGCAGCTGGAATCTGGCTGACATGGACCAGCCCTGGTGCATGTGAATTGCTTTTATTGCTTTCATCCTCCACTCCCGACTACATCTGGATTTATATATTAAATTTTATATGTTATACTCAGAGCCCTCAGTTTTTGCCAACGTGACCCAAAGAGATTAAAACCTATTTTTAAAATGTCAGCGTTGTTATCCTCATGGTGACACTATAAGCACTTGGCACAGCCACCTGACTAAATATGCAATTAGTGAAATGTGTTCTTAAAAAAAAAAACAAATAACATAATATCCAACTACATGTTAAAACTACCCATTCCTGCAAAACAAAGCCAACTATATAGTTCAGCAAACTAACATATTGTTGTACACATCATGCTAAAAAGCTCACAGAGCTGCGGTACTTAACATTTGCCATCATCACTGCTGCTGCTGCTTCTAAGCCTAATACTTTCATGAGCTTGATCCTGTATCTAGTGTCCAAAAAAAAACCCACCTCACCAGCCTGTGCCTAATTTGAATGCTGATCATTTGTTACTTGTCAATGTCACTCGTAATCACTACTTTTTTTAGATTCAAAGTACAGTTTGGAAACTGGAAAATAGGCATTTTCACAAGGATCTTGGAAAATAATAATGAACACCAGTATTTTTTAAAAAATATAAAATAAACATTTTAAGGGTAATACTTAAGGCTCAATGTACCTTCCTACAATATAAAAGTTGTCAAAATATGTGAGATGGGGGGGGGGGGGGGGTGATTCCTTGTATTAGTCCAAGGGGGCATTGAAACCCTGTGTTAAAGGTATATTATGACATTGTGACATGATGAATATTAAGACCATTACTTAATCCCCTATAAGCACTGTATATGCATGGAGAGTTTAGGGGACATTTGAATATTAACATATGAAAATAGCTTATAGCTAACAGAGAGTGACACTGATGTCTTATTCTTGCTAAATTAAAAAAATGACATGAATTGGTGTGTTGGGTAGGGATTGAGTTTACTTCTCTACAATTACAATTTTATCTAGCCAGCTAATATTACCTGTTAGCTCCACTTACAACTTGCTAGTTAGCCAGACTAGCTAGAGTAGTTAGCAAGTTCCCTAATTTACATGTCTGCTATGGAGAAAGGCAAAAAAATTAAATTAAATCAGAGGGAAGACCAGTTATTGTTTAAAAGATTTCTTGGTATACGAATATTGGTTTACTGGTAGTATAGTCATGAAGTGAAATTATTGGCCCTGCCTGCTGTTGGTGGCTGTCTGACATGGTCAAGAATGGGATTTGATGAGCTCCACAATTTTGACAGTGCTTGCAAAAGGCATGAAATTTTAAAACAGTATGACAGTGCAGAGCAAGTAAACGTTTTTCCTGAAAATCATCTTCAGTGATATGCAGAGTAAAGTACCTTAATTTGAATATGAACTGATAGTGAATCACTTTAAGCAGCTGACCCTGGGTCAGAAATTAGTCTATAATGACTACCTCAAGCCCTTGAAACGTTGAAAAAAGAGCTGAAAGATTTTGACCTACTAGTGCTTTTAGCAATAATCTCACTGTCAGTGATGAGAGACATTGAAGTTGTGAAGCACAAGTAATCTTGTTTCCTGCTGAGTTAGTTTTTATTGTTTTTATAATTAGCAGGGTGTGGAAGTTTTGGTCACAGCTTTTTTAGTTGGAGCAGCTCATTAGAATAGTGTCTCCACAGGTGCATTACTGATTAGCAGGTGTATTTAATTAGCAGGGTAAAGTTACAGCAACAGCTGTAGCAGCAGCCTCAGTCATCTGCCAGAGTCCATCGAGGGGGAACATCAGGGAGAACAGCAATGCACCATGCATCATCCAATCTCTGTGACCATCTCCTGCAGAAGACGCACTCGTTGTCGCTGTCCTCCTCTGTCTTGCAAAACCAACAACCTTGCCTACCCCTCATTGACCCCAGTGGCCTTACAAGCAGGCAAACAGCTGGATCTGGTGTTACTGGCGGATTGCTGTACCTCAGATCTGAAAGTTACCTCCCTCCTGCTCTCTGGCCACTACTTTGTCACCTTTTCTCTACCTCCTCCTCCACAACCCACTATAGTTGCTACCTCTATCACCTCTCGCCGTAACATGCGCAAGGTCTCACCTTCAGCCTTCTCTTTGCCTCTCTCACAGTTCTTGCTTCTTTCCCGCTCCTTGTTTCTTTCACCAAACTGTCCACCTTGAACAACTGAACAACCTTCTCAACCCTTTTCAAGTTGGCCTCAGGGCTGGTCATTCCACAGAGACTGCCCTATTATCCATTACTGAGGCTCCTCAGACAGCCAGAGCTTCCTCCCACTCCTCGGTCTTGATTCTTCTACACCCTTCTGCAGTGTTTGACACAGCGGACCACACTCTGCTTCTATCTACTCTGGCTACATTGGGGATTGCTGACACTGTTCTCCTTTGGGTTAAGTCCTACCTCTCTGATGTTCCTTCAGGGTGTCCTGGAATGGTGGGTTGTCTAAACCCCACAACCTGCCTATGGGTGTTCAAGGCTCTGTACTTGTTCCCCTACTTTTCTCTCTTTACATGCAATCTCTCGGTTCTGTCATCTTCTCCCATGGCTTTTTGTACCACTTTTATGCTGATGACATCCAACTCTTCCTGTCTTTCCCGCCATTTGAAACCACAGGTTTCTGCACAAATCTCAGCTTGCCTGAAGGACATTTCGAAGTGGATGGTGGACCACCACCTAAAGCTGAACATGGCTAAGACTGAGATGCTTTTCATCCCATCCAGCTCCCCCCATATCAAGTCCTCTCCCTCAGCCTAGACTGGGGTCTCCAACCTTTGAGAGCTACTTTGAAAAAATGAAAGTGGCCGAGAGCTACTCATGTCTTATATTACTCACAGTTATTCACATAACGTATCAAAACACATTAACCAGCTGAATTAAGCTACTTTTTGTATATGTTTCAAATGTCAATATCCGAAGCTCACATTTTGGATCAAAAACATCTTAAATTCATGTCAATAGCATGTCAAATGTATGTTCTGTATCGATATATTTCAAATTTCAATGTATATTGTATTTCAATATATTTCAATGTTTGGACGCTATTTTGGAACATTAAGCCAGGTTAAGACTTTTCCCTACAATGGGCGTCAGTGGAGAGTAAAATTCTTAATGTAAGATAATGTCCATACTCATAGGATTTCGGTTTTGATTTTTTGACAGGTGAAAGTGTTTATGACAAAACATGTCCAATCTTTGATCGCTGTTTTGGAACATTAAGCCACGTTAAGCCTTTTCACGTTAAGAGTTTTAGAATGTCCCTGAAGTGGCGCTGAACGTTGCATCTTTTACCGACTGAAACGCTGGTACCGCAGATGAGGCACACACTTGCGTTCCCATTCCTCATGGAAATGGTATGTTTTCTGCTTTTTTTTGGCCACTGTCTTTGTTCATCATAAATCTGGCTATTTTATAAGCTAAACCGGCTTGCTAACTCCTTGCTTTAACTCAGTAGCTACCTCAGTAGCTAGCCTACAGCATAACTGACGTGACGACGTGTTGGAAAACTTGACAGTAGCCTAACTTATTTGATTAACAGCTGATATCATTTTGTGTTGGAGGGGGTGGGACATCTGTGTATTTCATTGGATTGAAATGGGAAGAGCTTTCCAGGGTGCATTTATTTGCTGTCGGATTTTTCTTTGAACCTTTTGACGAGCTACTCAAAAACAGGCAGCGAGCTACCGGTAGCTCACAAGCGACGTGCTGGAGACCCCTGGCCTAGACTACAAGCCTTTTCACGAATGCCACTGGCAAAAGCCTTAGTGTAGCACTTGATAGCAAACTGTCCTCCTCTCAGGTTGCAGCAGTGAGTTGGGTGTGCAGATTATTTTTGTACAACATTTGCAGGATCTGCCCCTTCCACGCTATATATTCAATGCAGCTCCTAGTTCAGGCCCTGGTACTCTCATGCCAGAACTGCTGTAACTCCCTCTTTGCTCACCTTCCTGTCTGTGCAGGAAGTGTGGGGTGGCAGTGTAGCATAGTGGTTAAGGAGCCGGACTCATAACCTAAAGGGCGCCAGTTCGATTCCCGGGGGGGCACTGCTGCACTACCCTTGGGCAAGGTACTTAACCCATAATCGCCTCAATAAATATCCAACTGTAGAAATGGATAACATTGTAAAAACCTGTAATTGATGTAAGTCGTGTCTACTAAATGCCAATAATGTAATGTAATGTGCAATCAAACCCCTACAACTAATCCAGAATACAGCTGCACAACTTGTTTGTAATCTCCCTAAATGTAGCTAAATTACAGCCCTCCTCACCAAACTTCATTGGCTTCCTGTTATCGCTCACATCAAGTTCAAAACCTTGGTGCTGGCATACAGGACAATGAATGGGACAGCCCCTTCATACCTATGATGTTCTGTCAAGACCGCTGTGTTCTGCAACAATGGGGCAACTGACTGTCCCGTCTTAACAGGGTCATTCCTCTCAGTCACAATCTCTGTCTGTACTGGTCCCTCAGTGGTGGAATGGACTCCCCAGCAGCATCACTGGCTAACTTCCACTGCATACTGAAGACCCATTTCTTCATAATGTGTCTTGGCTCCATCTCCAACCTCTAGGATTTGCTGTTTATTTTCTGTGTAGTATTGTGATGTATTTTCGATTCTGTGTTCTAGTAATTGATGTATCGTAGTGTACTTAGCTTCCATCGCCTTGTCGGATTGCACAAGTTAACTTGTGGTAGGGCTTGAATGGTTGCTAAGACTGTTGCTCATTTAACTTGAATTCAAACACTTGTTACATTGTGCTGGAAGATGCTTTGGATAAGAGTGTCTGCTAAATGCATGTAATGTAACTTCTAAAATGGTGAGTGTTGTCATTGTACCCTATATATAGCCATATACTGTATCTACCCTGCTCCAACTTGATGGAGTAATCACACTGTTAAACAATGTTTTGTGTGATTTAACAGGTTACTTTTTCAATGCAGTCCACTGTATTTGGGCTTACTTAACCCCCCCCCCCCCCCCCCCCAGTAGTAGCCCATTATCAGTCCAAGTGGATTACAAGATAACTATTGGTAACAAAGAAGCACCACGTATAGTTCCTGTCTTAGCTGTTAGCTGACCTAGGCCAATAATCACATTAAAGCAGTGTGGTGGTCTTGAGGAAAGGAAAGGGACATCACAGGTCTCTTATAGGTCAACATAAGTGGGCAATACAGTGACAATGTGTGATTGTCCTAATGTAAAAGTTTGATTACATTCTTTTTGATTTGTTATCTAGGTACTTGTTTCATATGTGTTTCCTTAAAACACAAATTTGACAATTTTCACAACTTCTAAAAGTTATGTATCAATAAGTCTAATATGTTTTAAAATGAGTTCTGTTCTTTGCAAATAGTAAACGTGAGTAATGAAGAGCATACTCATAAATTTGCCATCTCTGTGAAAGTTATCACAGCCAAAGCTACAAACTAGTTTCTTGTATCATGATGATGTCCCAATTTTTTACATCAGCTCTACTTTAAGGTATTAATATGTCAGAGGCCAACTAAATGGATGTGACCATATGAGACCACTTGCCTTTTTTCCATCCTCTTTCTCTAGGTGGAGGTAGTAGAAAGGGTACATTCCTTTTTCCATGCCTCTCCTGTCTCGGGTAATCCTGCACTGAACTGTGAAGTCTCTTGGAGCTGGGAGCAGGGCAAACTCTTCCAGATCTTCTGTCAACAGGGGTGAGGACTGACAAGTGGAAAGACAGAAAGCTATATTTCTTGTTCACTAATCCAAGAAAAACAAAATATTTACAAATATATAGTTATTGTGTCAGCACCATCAAAAATCAAACAAATGATTAAGGGTAAATAGAAGTAAATGTCAACAGTCAGTATTTTACTGTGCTTACCCTTCCAATGGATTCACTGTCAGAACAAGAATGTCGATGATTGGCATTGAGAGGCACAAGATTGTGTCTCTTCCCTTTTCCCTTTTTGGTCTTTCTCTGACTTTTCATATTCACTTGCTCTTCTTCCTCTGTCTCATCATCACTCTCACTCACTCGGCACCTTGCTGTAGTAACAGATATACATAGTCTGTCAAAGGGTCTTTGGAGTGGGTTTGGTTTTTCTTACCTTTCTCTTGACTAGCTAGGTAGACTCTTTTTTTTCTTGGGAGCAAAATGCAGGGATTTTTCCCACTAGTTTGCTTTACAAATAAGCTAGCTAGTCTGTCACATATTGTAAGTTCATCGAGGGCGTTACTGCATAGTTCTAAAGAAAAACAGATTTTTTTTTTCTTTAGGTTGTTTACAGTGCATCTGTTACAAGTTTGTGACATGTTCGATTTGCAGGGTGTCAAATTCATACCTTTCATACTAAAAATAAAAATAACTTAAATTACATTACAAATGACAGTGTTGTTTCTTTAATTTTTATATTGAAATAAGAATAACCAAGAAAGTTTAAGTGCTGTCTCTCATTTGTAAGCAAACTTTAAGAGAGTAGTTTCACTGTTGTTTTCTAAAATGGTCATAGCTTGACACAGTCATACCTGTCATTGCTGACTTGATTACTTTTTTGGTTCTGATCTGTGAACAGGCAGGAGGAATAGCAGGAAGCAAGTTCCTCTAGATAAGTTCATCCTTATGGTATATTAGAATCACTTCATTTGATGCAAAGTTGGTAATGTTAGCTTAAATTGTTACATTAAACTGAAAACTGTTCATTAGTATGGCACTGAAGATGCTTGAAGATGAAGATTCCTTTCTCTGGTCAGGAGGTATAGAATGTTTGTGCCCCTAGGGTACATGCCATCATCAATAGGTTCATTGCTGTCTCTGGGCCTGTGTCTCCTGGAATGAGATGTGACACTGTGTTCCTGGTCGTGATGCCAACCTGAGCTCCCTCTGGGGACATTTGCATGCTTCTCTTGTGTATAAAATTAGGACCTGTTCCTCTTTCTCATTCCTCTTTGTATACCTGTTCCCTAACAAATCAGTTTGTATCAAACTCTGACTGCTAATTTCACCTATCATGTCTCTCATCCTTTGAATTTCCCACCACACTGTTGTTGGAGTGAGGACAGGGAACACTTAATCTGGATTTGCCATAATTTTTGCAGTGCTTGCTCTACATGCACATTAATTTCGGTGTTTAAATGAAAACCGACTAATTTGTGACACAATGCCACATACAACAACATGTAATGTGATGATATGTTGGGTACAATGCAACTTTCCTAATTCTCAATGAGTGAGAGAAATGAAACATCTGAGTTGTGAGCATTTTCACCACCATAGTCCTCTGATATATTAATTTCTCTTGAGTACATAGAGTATGTTGTTTTGTATGTGAAAACTGCAATAAATCATTTCTCTTATTTATTGTGGAGGTGAAATAGTTTGTTTTGATGTAAAAAAAAGCTTTGTAAAAATTTCTTTAGATCTTGTATCTAATCACCTCTGAGCCAACAGACAAGTGCTGTGTGACATCTGCTTATTTTGCAAAGGATAATGTGGTGTAGTTTTACATATAATAATTTTATTTATTTATTTATTTATTTTATTTTATTTATTTACTTTCATCGGCTTCATAGGTCAGCTAGGGTTTGCTTGTCTCATTGCAGCTGGGCACCCTGCAATTCATCATGCACCTACATGTTGCCTGTATGACAGCAGTAGCACCTAAAATTGCCATTTAACAGACA
This sequence comes from Megalops cyprinoides, assembly GCF_013368585.1. Classification (NCBI taxonomy): domain Eukaryota; kingdom Metazoa; phylum Chordata; class Actinopteri; order Elopiformes; family Megalopidae; genus Megalops; species Megalops cyprinoides. The sequence continues at coordinate 72,155,864 of NC_050583.1, forward strand.
CTCATATCCAGACAGACATTAAATAGGATACATTTGAATAAACTGTGATCAAGTCATATGGTCAGATTAAACAATAATTGAGATTATTGAACATGCTTATCAGCCATTATGTTTAGGGTGAGGTTAAACTGGTAAAAAAAAAAAAAAGTTAAGAGATTTAAGAGAGAGTCATGAACTCCCTCAAGTATTGGGATATTCTGGTCAAAATCTGATTCCCTGTGCCAATAACATCAAATTTGTCCATTTGAAAATTGATTTTTGAGCAGGACAATGAGCCAAATAAGCGATATACAAAGAAATGGATAAGTGGAAACATAAGGAATGATTTCAAATGTCCATCTTCATCACCAGACCTCATTCCAATTAAACATTTATTGTTTGAACTAATGAAAGTAGTTCATTAATGAAAATAAAAAGATCTGACGGAAAAATATTACTGCAGGTACCTGTAATGCATGCCAAAGGATCATTGGCAGCAAGTTCAGAAAGGATCAAAAATGTTCTTTGAATTATATTGTGGTTGATTATGACAGGCACAGTATGGAGGTTGCTTATACTTGTAGTTTATACAGTGTTAATGAAGGATTCACATGGTATTGGGTTAAAGCCATGGGTAGATACAAACTACATCTGTGTGTACATGTGTGAGACAGAGAATGAGTGGCTCACATGTGACAGGGTGATGCCCTTTCATGGATGATTGCAGGTTAAGATCAAGAGAAGGGTCCTTTTTCTCATCCTCACTTCCAAACTCAGGTTTCATGTCCATTGGTGTTTCAAATGCCATCACTGAGTCAACCTTAACATCTGAAAAAGTAGAAAGGGATTATGTTAACATCAGCATCACTGTGACTATTACAGCAATGTTGGTATATTTCACTGATGTGTCAAATCATGATTATCACTGTTTCAGTGTTTAACACAAAAGCCTAAATGAAATCAAGATCGTACAGCTGACATGACATGTTGTGTGTACACTGAACTGCACTGCATAGAGAAACTATTTAAGTTGGTTTTTCAATGAATCATGATTCCTGTTTTCTTTCTTAATATGTACTGCTTTAAAGGGACGTGAATATAAATTTTGATATACAGTGGCACACATTCAAAACTAATCCTAGAATACATATATGTTTAAAAACTGATACTCTTGTATGTAACAAAATCTCTGTACATACGATCAATATGTTATTCCACACATCTCCTACAAATTCCCTCTCATATTTGGTCTCTCCCTTACATTGTTCTAGCTTGTTCTCTTTCTTTTCGTTGGGTCGTGCTTTCTCCCTGTCTTTCTTCTTTGAAGGTTTCTGTTCGCCTTCCCTCTCCTCATCCTGTTCCAACACTGAGATAGAGTGTGACATGTTACTTGTCTTATAATTTGTATTTTTTTAAAAAACATTCATCAACATATACCACCACACTGATACTGAAGGCAGCCTCACCTTTTCTTATACCCTTTTTTGTAATTGTTTTATCTTCTAATTGGCTATCAGTTTCCAATTCCGTTTTCCTTGTGATGAGGGGCTTTTGAATGGATCTCTCATCTGCTACCCTCTGAGTTGTGATGTTGAGTTGACCCAGGCTTATCTCCTCCAGTGGAGTGTCATAAAAAGGTTTGAGGGAAGTGGCTATCGATACAGAAATATGGTTATAGGCCAATACAGCCAGAGGAGCAATAAATAGCTAAATAAAATAACTAAACCAAACAATAGGTCTACCAATAAAAAGCAGCTGAAAACTAACTGTCTAAAACTATACAGAGTACAGAACATTTTGTACACAAATGAGTACTGTAGTGTGTACTACTACTATAATAGTAACAGAAAATTCAGAGATGATCAGAGGCCCACATCAACAAAATTGGGTTCATTTGACCAGGGATACTGTAAATGGTGTTTTGCCTATCTTTGAATTTGCACCCACTGTGGTGCACTGTGTGACTTTTGTGAAAAACAGTTTTTGTTGGTTGTGAGTGTGTGAGAGGATTGCATTCATCTAGATTCACAGCTCATGCATGAGTGTATAGGTTGTCACAGTAAGAAAGGCCAAATTCCAGTAATTCCAAACAGTGCTGTAAAGGGTGAAAAAAGCTTAAAAATGATAGAAAATTTTAAAAAATGCAGATGGGGCCTTACTATAATAAAAGTGCTTCAGTTTAGCTAATGACAAAACATAACTGTAAAATTGTCATTTTTGTTTTGTGATGTATTGTGTTTTCATGAGGATACATTGTAATTTTTAGATTGCATTTGGCAGTATTCTTCAAGCATTTGAGATAAATCAACATCCAGTTTCCCCTGTCCCAGTGGATGCCAAGAAGGCAATTCTTGATAAAATTGGTGGCTATCAGTTTCAGTGCTCTTTGCATACAATATAACACAAGTAGAAGAAGGACAGGAATTTAAGGACAATGAGGAGTATTTTAAACATAAAATGTTACATTCACACATTGTGACCGTTGTCCATAGTTGTAATGCCAAATAGTATCTCTACAAGTGTGACAGCTTTATATCTAAAATGAACTCACATATTGACCGTATAAAATTAAAAATGGCACAATCAAAATAGATGATATCTAAAAACTTTGTGGTTGGTTGGAATAAGACCTACACCATAAAACCTTTTTCTTTTTTCACAGGCATTTCTTTTGTGGTGCCTTGACTGAATTGGGAATTCAAGGAATGAAGACACTGGGTTCTGTGCCTCATATTACTTTAAAGCCTTAATGTTCACCAATGATTAGTTCCACAACAACTCATCAATCCTCCCCAGTGATGCTTTATTGATACAAAGAGTGCTTTGGTGATGAAAGCACTGATGGAATAAGACTAAAATTCACTCAAGTCTCTAATTTTGATAGTGTGTCTGTTGACTTGGTTAAATACATTGTTGTCACGTATGTTGAAAATTATAACAGGATTCAACCACTTTCATATGAATCTAGTGTTTTTTTTAATCAAACAAGGTTTACTGAACATGTCATATGTAGCTTGACATATGTTAATCACAACAATTTTAACATTCAGAATCGTCATCTAAAAAAAATAGCAGAATTCAATGATAAGAGAAAATCTGAAACACTGTCTTTGGGATGAATAGAATTTTCTGCTCACAGAAACTCTGAAAAGCTTCTGAATATTTCTTGATAGTTTCAAAAAATGTTAAATCAAAATGTCCAAATTTACATTGCCATGGCAAATGTGGTATATATAGCCATTTGACCACATGACTGAAGTGTATCATACATATGAAAAGCAAAATTGTGTTGTAATTAATGTAACAGTCAGTCAGTATACACTTGTATCCAACAAGCACTGAAACTGTCAGTGGTAATATCTGTGTGACAATCCAGTTATTAAGCATGTGCTAACCATTTTGTGAGACACAACTCTGGGACTGGTTGAACAGGGGTGTTGTATCCTCTGCTCTGGCTCTCTGCCTGCTGTTTTTGGGCCGAACATCATGGTTGGCTGTCACCATTTGGTTGTCAGCTCTCCTCCTCTGTTGCTTCTTTATCAAAAGAGATCGCTGAGAGAGAAAATTCAAATCCAGTTAAACAAAATTTGACACAAGGTGGACATATGGTACATTTCTTGTGACAAGTTAGGAAAATTTCCATTAACCTTCACCCTTTTGTTCCAACAATGACACATTCTTAATCTACTTATGTCCATTTCAGTCATTTTGAAATCCATTATTGAGTTTTTAAGAAATTAAAAGGGAATTTGAAAAGTGGAGTCCAGATAGTCGTTCGTCTGACACCAGAGGACAAGAAGACAACACCATTGATGCTTATTAGTTAACAATTTAATAATTATCAATTTCAGACTTAAACACTGATACTACAAAGTATTTTTGACAGTTATAATTGCATGGAATAGTTTTTCAGGATTTACAGTATATGCAGAGATAGTGTGTTCCACAGTGCTACATGAAGGTTGTAGGAAACTGAACTAGTTGCCGAGAATGAATAAGAACACTTTATTCACTACCATGCCGTGTACTTGAACTTCCTGCTGTTAACAAGCTCATATGCACAGGAGTGTGAGTGTATGTTCAGCTACAAAGCATAAGGAACTTAAGCCAAAGGCTGAATTTCAAAAGGAAAAACAGTCATCAATAATAAACTTTTCTCTTTAAACTCAGACTGTGTGTGTATGTGTGCTTTACAAACAAATGCAGAAATAATATGCCTTTCTTTAGGAGCATTTTAACTTTTCAATGCTGTTATGTGTTAGTCACATGAAAATTTGATTGATTTTACAGCATGACAATGATTAGATTAACAAAGAAATCATTTACTCAATGCTGTGAATAGATGGTCCAGTTCAGGTGATACAGCTGAATGGCTGGTCAGGTCATTTTTGCTGTTCATGGCCATTGGGTAGGTGTGATCCTCAGCATTAAGTTTGGTGGCCATGAGCCACCTAGCATGCAGATGGGTGTGTGAGGGTTAGAGATTTTCCCATTTGTTGAGAAAATTTCCTACAAATACAATGGATGAAAGTAGTAGCTGTCATAGAGCTGAAATCTGTAAACATAATCAAACATCTCATACATGTCAGTAAATGCCAGCAAAAAGGTATGACTGTATGTATGAACAACAAATATAGCTGAAATTATTTTTGGGAATATTCACATAAACAAAATGTTTATCTAGACTATATCACTTTATTTTCCAGTACCATTCATATTACCTTAATACCTAATTTCCCCTGAGGTTAACAGCCTTGAAATTCTGCATATGCCAATGTGAGCCTGCAGCTTACAGCTATTGTGCAGAATGGTACAAGCTGTCATTATTTGGCTTTTTTGGGACTCTTGCCAGATTATTCATAGAGAGTGTGAAATCTCATTTTCCATCTGCCCAATTCCCATCCTCACAACACTATATATAATCTTATGAACCCTTTAAATGACGTAATTGATATGTGAAATATCGTTAAAGTCATTTATGGGTTTATTATACAGCCATATATTCAATAAATACTGAAATAACAGCAACATAATAGCTTGATGTGTAGCTATAACTGGTGTACTTGAGCTGTGCACCTGCAAGGTAGGTGACAAATTACTTTTATTTTGGAAATAAGTGATGACATTCTTCTTGCAGATGGAGTGACACATCTCTGATGAGGTTGGTGACAAATAACATATAAGATAAATTCCTTCCTTATCTGAAGGATATCTCTTTAACAGTTCCATTAATAGACGTATGCAAAACATATTTTCTCTACCAAAAATACATGCTTAAAACTACCACAGATACTATAACTCCAGAGAAATCTGGCTACATTTAGCCAAAAATATAATGCCCCATGGAAGAGCAAAGAAATTAGGTAAAAAGGTAAAAAGTAGAATGTAAATGGAGACAAAAAAACTGCAGTTGTAGTATGACATCCTTAAAGGATAGCTTCATATCTGCAATAAAACAACAAAAAACACAAGACAATCTTAGGTTTCTAAAGTAACTATTGAAAATAAGGATAATCTACAAATGTTGTTCTCTACAACTGATAGGGTGTTAAATCCAGCTCTTGTAGACTAAATTGAAACCTCTTCCCCATCCAAGAGTTTTTAAGAAAAGATCCAAAGTAAGATTAAATATAACACAGTTGGCTGCAGGCTCAAAATTATTAAATGTTCCAAATTTAACAGTTGAAGCTGTCATGAATTGTTTTTGTCCAACTAATGGACAGATACTAAGTAGCATTTTAAGCAGCTCAATGACTTAGTAAAAACAACGTTCTGGAGAAATTTCAATCAGGCTTTCATGCAAATCAGTATTGAAAGTGTTTTTGATAAAGTCATCAATGACCTGCAATTAGGTGTTGACTCTGGAGGTGTATATGTTGTCGTTCTCTTAGATCTGAGTGCTTCTTTTGATACAGAACAGTTTATGTAATCAGCTGTGAAACAAGTGTCCAGTGTTCTTCTAGATCAGGTTAGTTTCACTTTCAATAGACAATTAGTGTAAGCAACGTTATTTTAAAGTAATACTCAGTTTTCTTGTTCTTTGAAAGTATAGTTTGTAGCTTTTTATATTGCTTTCTAAGCTGTATTAGTTTTATTGTTTTGATAATTAGCAGGGTGTGGAAGTTTCAGTCACAGCGCTTTAGCTAGCGGCATAGTGAGCATAGTGAGTGTCTCCACAACTGCATTACTAATCAACAGGAGTATTTAAGTAGCAGAGTAATAATAGAGTAATGCTATAGAGGCAGCTGTAGCAGAGCAGCCTCAGTCAGACAAAGACAAGGGAGTCCACCGAGGGAGAATATCAGGGAGAACAGCAATGCACCATGTATCATCCAATCCCTGTGAAGGTCTCCGGCAGAAGATGCACTTGTCGTCGCTGTCCTCCTCGGTCTTGAAATATCTCCAAACTCATCCGCCCATTGTTGACCTCAGCTGAAAATCTGCCTCTTGCAGGAGGCTTGTGGAATTGTCAGTCTCCTACCAGAAAGGCTGACTGCATCACAGCATATGCCTCCCTCCTGTCCCTCCAGTTCCTTGCCCTCATAGAGACATGGATCACCCCAGACAATACCGCAACCCCGGCAGCCCTCTCCGCTGCATACGTCATTCTCCCACACTCCCCGACCCTCTGGCCAGGGTGGTGGGACTGCGCTCTTAATATCCCAGGCCTGGAAATTATCTGTTCTTCCGTGCTTTCATATCTGTATATCCTCTTTTGAATTTCACGCTGTTGCTATTACTAACCCCTCTAGAATGTGTATTGTTGTTGTGTATAGACCACCTGGCCCCCTGACAGACTTCCTTGAAGGAGCTGGATATTCTCCTCAGCTCCTCCTCAAGGGATGGCACCTGCCATGATCCTACTGGGGGACTTCAACATTCACCTAGAGCAGCGTTTCCCAAACCTCTCCTGGAGGACCCCTTGTCCTGCATGTTTTAGATCTCTCCCTGCTCCAACACAGCTGATTTAAATGATCAGTTTGTTATTAAACAGCTTCAGGAGTTCATAACAGGTTGATCACTTGAATCAGCTTTGTTGGAGCAGGAAGAGATCTAAAACATGCAGAACAAGGGGTCCTCCAGGAGAGGTTTGGGAAATGCTGACCTAGAGACCTCTTAAGCTTCTGGATTCCTGCCACTACTCCATTCCTTTGACCTCATGGTAATACGGTCATCTCCAACACACAAGGGAGGCAAACAGCTGGATCTGTAATACATAAAGGACATGATCAAGACCTACAAGCCAGCAAGAGTGCTGTGCTCTGCTACCTCGGGTCACCTCTGTGTGAGAGATGCCTCTGTGTCCAATCCCCACAGCCATCTCTCACCTCTTCCTATTTTTCCTCCCTCCCACTCGCCACTCCTCCCCTCTCAAAATTCTCCCCTCTTTCAGATGCTGATGTCAGTCTCCTCCTTACATCCCACTGACCCACTACCTGTGCCCTGGATTCCATTCCTTCACTTCTCCTGCAGACTGTCACTCCCAGTCTTCTTCCATTCATCACGAGTCTGATGAATCAGTCACTCTCCACAGGCAGTGTGCCAGCAGCCTTCAAAACACCCCTGCTGAAGAAAAGGACTCTGGACCCATTTTCTGTCCAGAACTATCGACCGGGCTCTCTCCTTCCCTTTATGTCTAAAACCCTTGTACGAGCTGTGGCTAACCACTGATCCTCCTTTCTCTCCCAGAACAGTCTTCTTGACCTTCGCTCCCCTCCTGTACTCCCTATACATGTAATCTTTCAACCATGTCATCCTCCATGGTTTTTCTTATCATTTCTATGCCACACCCAGGTTTCCGCGTGCATCTTGCCTGAAAGACATTTCACAGTGGATGGTGGACCACCATCTGAAGCTGAACCTGAAGCTAAAACTGAGATGCTTTTCATCCCATCCAAGTCCTCCCCTTTTCAACAGCTCTCCCTCAGCCTAGACTCTCAGTAGTGGAATGAATTTCCCACAGGGGTGAGGACAGCAGAATCACTAGCCATGTTCCGATGCATACTGAAGACCCATTTCTTCATACTGCATCTTGGTTCCACCTCAGTCCCCACTCCTTCACACCCGTGACTTGTATTATTTGCTCTGGTCAGTTAACCCCAGTTTTAGCTTCTCCTCACTGGCTACCTATTGAGACGATCTGCGCTGGGCTGGTATTACAATCTTCTGGACAGTAAAGGCTCACTCCTGCTCTCTCTGCTGAGGGGGATCACAAGGGTGATGTGGAGAGGCAGCACTGACTGTAGGTCCAGTTATTTATAAAAAAGGGAGTCAGACATGAAGCTTCAGGCAACATAAATAGGATATTTAATGGAAGCTGACTAGCTAAATGTCACTATTATAAGCTGATCACCATTTTCTTGTTCTCCCACACACACCTGCAATCATCACAATCTAGAATATATATCCTCAGGTCACATGCAAGATACATCATCATGCTCGTTATACCATTAAGTTCTGAATTGCTTTAATTCTCCTTATCTTTAAGGCCTTAATTGTTCTTATTCCTCTACATCTAAGAGATTTCATTTTTTGGATATAACTCCCCACAAACACTTCAAAAACGTGCTTGCTAACTTGTTAATTCAAGAGTAGTAATCCAGTTGATCAAGCTCTTCTCTTGAAACAGTGTACCTGCTCACATTGGGAATGCAGACACTATCTCAGTCTTCAAGTCTAGGCTTAAAATGTACCTTTTTAACAAATCCTATAATTGAGCGATTGAGGTCAGTAGTGTGTCTATGATGGGGTGGTGACAGCCTCAGGCCTGACCTCATGACTGTGCTGGCTCTCTGTCTTCCCATCCTTTAATTATGCTGCCATAATCTTGTTCTGTCTGGGTTTTATTATTGTACTCAGACTACTCTTTTCTGCTCTCACACTCATCTAGTTAGTTTTCTCTCCTTCTATGTACCTAGCACCATAGCACCTCTTGAAGCTCTAGATACAAGGAATAATCACGCCCATCTTGGCTCCCCCGGTCCATCTACAGGTGCCTCATCTACTCTCCTGCCTGACTGTGCCAAGCCACCTTGTCCAGTCAGCCAGTAGCCTCATCAACCTGGCCACTTCCCCTAATCAGGCTTCCATCTTAACTGTTCAGCTCATTCAACTATCTGCTGCTGGCTAGAGGCAGATCAGTGCCCCTTTCAGTCAGGTACAGCTCAACTTTTCTTGCTTTTAATAATAAGTTTAGTAAGTTTTTCCTTGCCAAAATATTGTTTTTTTTAACCTTTGCTCTCTTCTGTGGGTGTTATATGAGAAGTGTTGGCCAGCTTCTCTACAGGTCAAAGCATAGTTTCATCTGGTTCCAGCAGGATGAGACTTCTTATTGTGTAGATTCAGGAGGGAGCTGTGTGCTTTAAGGCCAAAGACTGTCCAAAGGAAGCAGAAGCTCACATCCCAGCACGATGGGTGTTGGTAAACGTTATACTGAGTGGCCCTGCAGTAGAGGCGTGTCTAGAGTACTGCTGTGGCAAATGAGTATCCTTCCACCAGATGAGCTCTGATGTTGTTTTTGGGGTCTCATTGGAAATCCCTGACTGGACATATAACATCACCTTCTGGAAGCAGCAGGGCACTGAGCTGAAACAGCTGGGCTCTGAGCTAAAGAGCATACTGATGTAGTGAAACATTGCTCTGTGTGTGACAAACTCTGTGAGGTCTCAGATGCTGGAGTGAAGTGGTACCTGAACACACCCCTAGCCAGTCTCAAGCAGATTGTAGAGCCATAAAACTGGGTGGTGAGCTCCTCCAATGTAGGCAAAAGGCACTTATCAGTAACTATCTTGTTCACTGTCCTGAGATCACACAGACACACAGGCAACACAACCTTTTCTTGGTCACCACCAGGTTCAAACTCCACAGATGGCATGACTGGCTCAATGATGCCAGCCTCCAGGAGGTGCTATAGGTGTGTTGAGATGCCATCTTGGAGAGCTAGGTAGGATTCTGCACATCGGTAGATTCTGGCCCCGAAGGCCCGTGCTGTTACAAACATTTAAATTTTTAAACTTTTTCTGTTACAAACTTTTAAAACTGCCATGTCTCCATGAATTCTGGCTCTATCAAAACAGAGCTACACTCGTGCAGATTGTGGTTTTTGAATTATGACTCTAACCTCCTGACTCTAACCAGATTAACAACAAATTGTTGCAACGGAGCCAATCAGAGAGACGTGCTGTAAACTTACTGCTGTGTGTTAGGCTCCCACGTGAGAGCAGAGTGTGTTTGCTACCCGCATAATCTGGCCCTACCTGACTCAATATGCTACCCAGCTTCTGGTACATGGTTATCTCCCACCTCAACTATTGCAATGCCCTCCTAGCTGGCCTCACAGCATGTGTGGTGAAACCACTACTAATGGTTCAGAACGCAGCAGCGCGTCTGGTTTTCGATCAGCCCAAGAGGGCCCATGTCACCCCATTGCTCACTGAGCTCCATTGGCTACCCGTGGCTACCCGTATCAAATTCAAATTTCTCATGCTTGCCTACACAGTGACCTCTGGGTCTGCTCTGACATACCTGAGCTGAATCATACAGGCTTACTCTCCTTCTCAGCCATTACGTTCCTCCCAGGAATGTCGTCTAGCATTGCCATCCCTGCACACAAGGTAATCTCAGTCCAGATTATTCTCATATGTAGTTCCCCGCTGGTGGAACAAGCTACCTTACGCTATTAGAGCAGGGGCGTCCCTCTCTATCTTCAAGAACCTCTTGAAGACCCAGCTCTTCCGAGAGCATCTCCTCTCCTAACAACTTCAACACAATTCCATCTCTGCACACTTTCTGCCTTGCACTTCTTTCTCCTGTCACTACTTGTTTGTCTCCTCTGCCTGTCTTCTTGTGTTTTCACCTCGTTTACCTCTGTTTTCTACTTTCCCTGACTTATTTAGCTGAGTTTAGTTGTTTAGGTTGCACTTAAAGCTTACTCCAAGGTCTCCTACACTACCGTAGCTTGCTTCCTGTTCCTCACTTCTAAGTCGCTTAGAGACGCAGATGCAGATGGATAAAGCGTCTGCCAATGTAAATGTAAATGTAAATGTGTTTGAAGGGAGAGGGAGACAGCAAGCCCAATGCACCAATATTCAAGACTTCTCTTCCACATTTCATACATACGTTTCTGAAACATCCATATCTCCGTGAATTCTGGCTCTACATGCATAAATTATACATCAAAATAGAGGTACACTTGTGCAGATTCTAACCACGGTGTCCTTGTACTTAATTTAATTTAAACTTTTATAGTTTTAGCGATATATATATTAAAAAAATGCTCTAAATTTACCCTCATTCAAAAGTACAGGCACAAACAGCAGGAGGATTTCACTTTGAACAATATGTTTTTTTAAACTTTAGACTAAAATCACTCAAACTTTACCCACATTATAAAATATAGGATTTTACAGTGCATGCCAAAGGCCTGCACTCCTCTGTTACAAAGTTTTCAAACCACCATTTCTCCCTCATTCTTGGGACTATAGGCATAAATTATAAATCAAATGGTAGGAATTCTCACAATGTCTTCATCTACGAGCTGTGAACATGAAATCACTGTACGAGAAGCATAAGTAATGTCTCCCAAGACCATCTTTGACTGTTTTCAGTAAAACATGTTCACTTTTAGCTCATAATACTAAGTACAGTTTTCCCATATTACTTTAGCTTTGCTAAATTAAAGACAAAAAAGCCTTCAAAGACTCTCCCTTAGCTGCACTGAATGTAGCATTAGCCAGTTCCCTAACGGCTCAGCAGATCCTGAGCAGCAACCTTTGTTTTGGTTCAGATGTAGTACATCAGATAACCAAATTTTTCAGTGCAACCCCAGCAATCTCTCCACTTTCCAAACAGATTCTCCTCCTTGGCAACAGACCTAAAAGTGGTCAAAAAGTGCTGGTGATTCTAGGATTTAGAGACTATTGGATCCTTATCTAGAAGAAATAGCCAATACTGTGAGCTATGGCCATGCTTGACAAATTAGAACAATGGCCAGGAGGCAGGCATTCAGTCCTACGCTAATGTCTGTCAGTTTATGAGAACTCATATGTAATTAACAAATTGAGATTGTGCCTATTTTCTGTGTTATCAGCACAATTTTATGCAATGGCAACCTTTAAAATCACCCAGCGTGCATTAATGCCAGTAATTCTCTGTGTTAACACAAAATTAATGAAAACAGAGCAAAGTTTGGTCTTGTGAATGAAATTATCACAAATAAAAATATAGAGATCCTTATCATATCTGAAACCTGACTGTAGATAAATACAGCATTTAATGAGGCCCTTTGATGGGTATTCCAGTAGCCAACAACCTTTCTTATTGGATTGTGGGCGATCTAGGTGCTCCATGTTTGAAGCATGGATTCTGACCTGCTCTCACACTAATGGCACAACAATGTGTGTGTCTCCAAATCACTGCCATTTCATCATTTAAAAAAAATATAGACCACCTGAGCCCTGTGCAGATTTCAAGTGCAAATTTGCTGAGGCTCATATTAAATCCAGTGGTCATGGCTAATAAGACTTCCTGGAACTTGTAGTTACCCTTAGCATTGACATAAAAATATTGGGCTCACAAATAGGTCAGCAAGGTGCATATCTTAAATGCAGGTTTAGCTGTATGATCTGGGTTTAAAGCAGGTTTGAATTTTTGAATTTTGAATTTTTGAAATGGTACAGACACGCATTTTGTGAAATTTGTGATACTGTAAATAATCAAGCAGAAATAAATAAGGCTGCATAACGAAACTGTACTACCTAACCTGACAAAGATTAGCTGTAAGCACAGCAGTTGAGTGAAGGGCTTTGTTGTGAATGTGGTTGGGTTGCTGGTGGCTCATCCAACAATGCTGCACAAGATCGAAGGATTGAAGGAAAAATGAAAATGTGCTGAGATGAAAGAAAGGCATGATGGCACCTGCAGCGGAATCTCAACCACTGAGTTGAAAAGGTAAAGAAGTGCTGTTTAGAATTATTTTGAATTTGAAGTGAATAAAGAGGGCAAAACAAAAGATACACTCAAGCATCCACTCAAAAAAGGTGACTCGAGGCCTAAATCTTTAAGCAAATGGCTTATTACTGCATTTGTATCCAAGACTAATTGATTATAGCCAAGCTAACTCCCCAGGTGGCCATAGACCTATCATTATAAAAGAAATATACAGGTCCAGTCATTTTGCATCTTTTTCTCCCTCATTCCTCCACCTGCCAATAAAATCAAAGCCAACTTGTTGCTATGAATAGTTGAGTGTTCCATAAGAGAATGTAAACTACAGTAACACACTTTATTGTTATATTCTTGATCTAATTGGAAAAGATACACTACAGTTAAGGGTTGACCATTGCAATGAGCCTAGCCAGAGATGTTATGTGGACAATGTTATCTAGTTCTGCAACTCGCACTTTCCTATATTTGCTTTGAACGCATGGTGAGGGTAGCTAACCTTGTATCTAACTGTTCAAATTGCAAAGTAAGGTACCCTCACTTAGCTTTCAGACCTGTCTATGACAGGGAAATGGAATATATGATGAGACGTATATATATGTTCTCTGTATGTATGAGAGTTGTAGGGTTATAATGAACTATGCTTGGCATGAATACAAATAGGCCTAGACATTTTCATAGAAAAGTAGATGAGACAGACAAATCACATGATTTTTCTCATAAACACATGATTTTTCTCTTTTATGGTATCATAGAGAAGCTGAGGAAATCCAGCACCCAGCTAAAGCAAGATAACCTACCTCACCAGCAGATTTTGAGCAGCAGATAAAATATGACTGCAATTCAAATGAGGTCAGGCAACTGAACAGAGCATTGTCAGAGTATATTTGCAAGTATCAGGGCCCTGTGTACACTGTTGAGAAGTCTGGTTTTAGACAAATGATTGAGCAGTTAAACAGCAGATAACTTTCCCAGTCGCAACTACTTTATGAACACACAGATTCCCAGTTTGTACACAGAAACAAGAAACATAACACACAACTGACCCGTGGATAAGTAGAGCCAGAGACATTCATGGTAGTAACGTAGACATAAAAAGGCATAGAAAATGCAAAACTGGTTCATGGGCTATGATGGGCTGAAATCTGATCATTGCAGAGAGAGTCTGAGGGAGCCTCTATAGATCACTGAAGATGGATGGAAGCTGGACTCAAAGATGGCAGGAATTTCTACTGACAATGCATCAAGTAACAAGAAAGCATTTCAGAAGGACTTCATTCGGATTCTGTGTTTTGGACATAACCTATTAAAACACAGCTGAATACAGGCCAATACTCAAGGCTTTGTTCACGGTGAAATCAAGAACACTTGTTTACTATTTTGTGTGTCAAGGATTTTTTTTTTGCTGTGATATCAAAATAGTATTGAAGATTGAAATTTTTGTCAAGTAATGTACTGAAGTTCAAAAATTAGGTATTGTGACATCCCTACCACAGCAGCAGAGCAAATTTCTTTCAATTCGCTCACTAACCTGGCATCTTTATATGCTAATTCGACAAATTAAAGGTGTGCCTTGGTCCATATAAGAACAATTGTGGGAGTGGACATTAAGCGCGTTCATGGACACATAATCTCACGCTGATTTGATTTACGCTTAGATTTATGAAGACAATTAGGCGTACATGATGTTTGATAACTGACGAAAAAACTCCATACGCAAATCGTGGGCTTCTGTGTATACATGTTCCTACGGCAAGTTGTACACAAACATTGATACATATGGCCTGTAGTGTGTGAAAAAATATCATTTTTTTGCAAATGTATCAGAGGGATTTTTTTAACATTTTTACTTCCTGCGTGAAGGCAGAGGTTGTCGTGGTGTGGAGAGCCCAATGTACAATTAGCCATTATGCAAATAAAAAAACTTCTTACAACATTTGAGACTGTAATCACGTGTTTCCCAGACTCCGATCTAAAGAACCCCGTAGCAGTGCCTTAAACTCACTTTCAGGTCAAAACTAACAAATAATCTCACCTCCTCAGATGATATTTTTGATGTTATCCATGACAACTCTCAAATCAATTCTTCTGCACTTCTAAGGAGGTACAAGCCAGAAAAAACTGGGCCCCTGGTATACAAACCACACATGTGCCATGAAAAAGCATACTGTAAAAGGGAAGGCAAATGATTCTCAAAAAAGAGGCATGGAAGAAGTCTTAGGAATTACAAGCATGCCATTACATCACGTTACCATCCTTTGACCTAATTGAGGAAAATAAAAAACAATCCTAAATTTCTTTTTAATACCATGTAGTTTTTTAGTAGCTGATTAAGAGCATATCTTTAAAATAATAGTGGAAATGATTAGATGAATTTTCTACAGAAAAACTGAACAACTTAAGCACGAAAATTTGCCAGTTTTACTACAAAGGTCTGTCACCTCGTCTAAGAGGATGTGAGATCTTGAGAATTTCTCTCCCATTGAGGGAAATGAAATGGATATTCTGATTATGACATCAAAAATATTAACCCATTGAGCTGACTCAATACTAACCAATATATCCCAATATATCCCTGTCCTATGTCAGCCCATATTAGATCATTAATACTTATGTATTTATTTATTATCAGGCTGTGTGACTTAGTCCCTAAAATTAGCTTCAGTTAAGCCCCTTTTGAAGACACCAGATTTAGACCCTAATTAACCTTAAACGCAATAAGCCTTTATCGAATCTCCCTTTCCTAGCAAAATCCTTTTCTAAACTCCAGCAATGTCTTTTAGACATTTCAACCACGTTTATTTAATTGCTTAGAGAAGTTATCTGTAAACATGGAACAAGTATTCACATCATTGCTGATAAAAATACGTTTGTAAGTGAAGCCCGGTGAAGATATCTGAAAAAATTACATCTGGATTGGCTCTTTCATCTGGATGCTCAAACAGCACAGAAATCTTGTGCAACTTGTACAAAATGTTCCTTTGAAAATCCTGACGAGGGAAAAAGGTGATCATATGACATTGCTCCATTAGCTACCAATAAAAAGATTAATTTCAAACTGCTGCTCCTAACCTGTACGGCTTTAAATGGGCATGTGTCTGCCTATTAGCAAGATCTCTTAATCCCCTACAACCGTCTTAGCTTTGCTTTGTTCACAAGAAGCTGGCTTTCAAGTTGTTCTAAAAATAGGACAAACTAATACAGGTGACACAGCTTTCTCATACAAAGGCACTCTTTTAAGGAACAGCCTACCAAATAGCTAGTCCCTGCTCTAAATGGCTCAGACAAGGTTGTGTTGAATTCATGGTCATAAGTCTTAATCCTTCTGCTCACCTATTTTTGTATGCTGCCATAGTTTATCACTGCTGAGGCTACCAAGTGTTGCACTGTCTCATCACTTACTGTACACAAATTGCCTGGCTCTTTAACACTACCCACTTCCTTATCCGTCTTTCTCTCTAATGTGCTCCTGCAGCCCTGTCCCCAGTTGATCAATATTTACCCTGCCCTAAAAAAAAACAAGATATCTAGATCATCAATGCACTGGGAAACCCAGTAGGCTACCTGAGCCCACCATTTCATGCCTATGGACATTTAATGGTTTCTGAAATTAATTGATGCAAGGCACTACTGTATTGTTCATACCATTACATTGTTTTCCAGTGCCTTTTCCAGGGGCCGTGGAATATTTTTTTCCAGTTAAGTTTGACTTTCTGTTTTTTTTTTCTATTCCACCTGGAAAATGTGATTTGTAACAACTTTGCTTATATCAAATAACGTTAATAATTTTTAAAAATAATTTCCATTTAAAGTGTATGGAAATTAAAGTTCCATTTAATTTCCATACACTGATACATAAAATAGAGAATAACCATATTATTAGTATTATTGGTTAACATGTTCAGTTCTCTGCCATTTTTCTTATTAATACTAAACAGAGTCAGAAAAGTAATGGCTTAATTTATGTAGCGACACCCACACTCCTATAGGAAGTGACTATTCATTGAATAATTATGTATGACTAATAAGGGGACAGCCCTCTGTCAAACGGCCTGAGGTATGTTTTTCAGTGCGCTTGGGTACTCAGTGTTAAGTTTTTTGTTTTAGAATACAGTGGTTAAAATTAAATAGTTCATTTTGTTTGTTCATATAATAGCAACTTATGACATGATCATGATTTATGATTATGTACATCACAACATTAATAACATGAATTAAATGTAATTATGCACAAGTCCTAGTCTAGAATGTGTAAAAGCAAATGTAAAAAGAACAAACATAAAATCCATACTTGAAAATGTACCATCTTACCTGATTATCCAGCTTTTGTTGACGAATGTCTGAGTCCTCCATGTCTTCATGCAAGCAAAAGTAAAATGTTGAAGGATTTCTAGATATATTCTGAAATATGTAAGCACACTGCAATTTTTTTTACCACATTCTTACAGACAAACAGAAGTCAGACAGGCAGCCAGAATGATACTCACCACACAGTTCTATATACTTCAAACAAGAGATATACTTCTCCTCCTCATTCGTTGTCACCGCTACAGTGACATAAGGCAAAGTGGATTAAGGAGGTTAATGCTTATAAACCTGAGTCACACAGTGGCTTGCTACACAGACATTAGCTCTGCACTCATTGTTGTACAACATGAACTCAGTAAATATCTTTCTGTCTCTTTACAGTATACATATTTATTTTAATCATTTTCTCAGCAGACATTGCACTTAATTAGTGATATAAAAACACATACAATAGCGTGTATACATGTTTTACTATTATTGGTCATTAACTTTATATTCTAATCAACAATATTTTAAAAATCAGTATTATTTAAAAATCTTAAATGTTGGTAGTAATGATCGTAACCAGGAATGGCCTTGAAAATATTTTGAAATGGAATGCCATTGGCATTCTAGCACAGTGTATTAATGTTTAAAAATGGTGTTAAACAGTGCTAGTTCCAGTGCCAATATGTGGAGAACCTGCTGTTCAACAAGCTAAGACAAAACACCATTGAAATGGAGTAATCTTTCACCTCTTTCTTCTGTTATGCACTTTTCTTTTTTATAGCATGCAAATTTGGATAAAAACGTCTACCAAATGAATAAATGTAAATGTAAATTTCTAGACAAGACGTCACTCTAAATTAAATAGTAACAGAATCAGCTAGGTTACTTTACATATTTGCATAGGTAGAAAGATAACTGTCAAACAAATGAGATTACACATTAAGAGAAAACTCAATGAATCACTACTTCACCAAAAGCGATACAATAGTAAGAACCGGGATCATGGGTTTACGAGCTGTACATGTACTCTCTGCTTCCAAATCACATATTATTCTCCATGACGTCAGGTTCTGTAGTGTTATGCAATGTATCCCACAATATCCCGCTAATAATACTGCCTTGCTCAAGTCGTTGTCTTCCACAAATTAATCATAGTAGCACACTGCGTGAAAGGAGCTGGCTTGCACGGTAGGATTTGTCTGTAAGTACCGAGCTATGCTGGCTACTTAGGAAACGAGCTGTTTTATTAATTGAAAGCTTTTGTTGTCTCCCAAATCATTATAGCTGGAAACTCACCGATCTATACCGGCTAGCAAGCTGGCTGCTTCTTGAAGCTGGTAATTGCTGTCCACAACAAGTCTGTGAAAACTGACAATTATTGCTGACAACAATAAGCAGTTTACAGTTACGCTTTTTCAAAATAAGAGTCTCAAGTCTAAAGTTCAAGTCTTTTCCTAGACTGTAACAAACTGCTGTAAGAAAACAGCCAAATTCTGAACGTAACATACTGTTTTCCATTAAAACAAGACACACTGTAGAAAACAATACGTTCTGGGCAATATTTATGGGCAGCTTGCAGTTTCCCATAAAATAACTGCAATCTGGGGGTGATGTCATAATCAGCAGAGAGGCCTGGCGAATACAGAACGCTACTGTATTTCTAGAGGAGACACGCTGAACACGAAGTCGTGAGGTCAACTCTGGACTTTCTTTTAGAGGAATATCCATCTGAATCCTGCACTTTATGAGCAAATCATACGGTAAGTAGAAATACATTTTATCTGTCTGTCGATGTTTGCTTACTATCGTCATCTTTAAACAAGCTCCAACTGATCAGTAACGTAACTAAGCGAGCTTGTAGCACTCTCATGCGGTCCTCTTAACTTGCCATACTGTGACTGGAGAGTAGGCCTACAGCAGTAACGGTAACCTTTTTATTACTATTTTGTAGGTAAGGCCGATTTCCGAGTAGTTCAAATAAGTTAGTCATATTGATTTTTGTTTGTTCGGTTGGTTTGTGGCTAGAAGCGTTATTGTGTTTATAGGTTTGGGAGTTTGTCCTCTGTTTTCTGTGCATTTTCTCCCGAATGGGTAACATAACTTGTAAGACTAACTTTAGTAGCGCGAGTTAAAGCAAACTTTTGAATCATACCTTTAAAAAATATTGACAGTGACACCAACGTTACGAACGACAGTTTCTCCAGCAAGCAAGCTTGGTGAAACTCCTCTACCAGTTGGGTAACATTACAGCTTACAATAATAGATAAGACATTTGTGTTACAGTTAATGTTTTAATTAGATATTTTGTCATACGTTTGATGTGTGCGGTGCAGTTATTTATTGTCCGACGTTGCAACTGGGGCGAGAGGATTGTTCCAATAACATAACATTAACATTAGAGCTGTGATATATGGTAATTCTAATAAGTTCTGACCATACTCCTTACCTGTAGTCGGTGCACTCCACCTAGAGCTAGGTCCAGGGATATAACAATGCCACAGTGGCTGATGTCGAGAGGACCCTCACCCTACCCCTGACTCGTCGTCTAATACTGCTCAGTATGTATTCAGTTAATTGACATACTGTATATTGCATATCAGATGAGCTTTTCAAGTTATCTGTATCCCAGCAAAGCATAAATGTTCTTCCAAGTAGAGATAGTTACAAAGTCAAGATGCTTTCTGAAATTACTCTAATTTCACGTTTCAGGTGGAACAGAGCATGTGACTGTTGGATGCTGGACGATCAGCCTTGAGGGTCATGTCATATGTGAGGGCATCCCACCAACCTTTGTGACAGGGCTTGCTGCTCTGTTTTCAGTGTACTACATCTTTAACCTACAGTACCAAGAGGTGGCTGCCTGTACACTTGAATTCATTCCATTTTTTCTCACTGCCTCTCTTTTTTTCACATTCATCATGTGCATCTTAAACCCTGACTTCATGACTTGCAGACTTAAATTCTATCCAACCCCTACTCTCAGACTACTGTGTTTTTCAGACGCTTCATTGGAATCAACCCAGAAAGAGGGACAATGGCCAGTGTGGTGGAAAATTTTTGATAAAGTGTATACCCCATATGTAAATTATGAGTATTGCCACTTTCACCCGCCCCCCAGAGAAAAGCGGAGCTTGACGTGGTACGATTAAGCTTGTTACATGGTGGAAATAAGTTATTGCCAGCAAACATCATAAGCATTGCCAACAGATGTTAGCTTTTGATTTTAACCACAGTTATTGACATATTAACTGAAGTTATTGATATATTACATTAGATATTTATTTTATCTTTACTGTACATGTGGAGGTCTGGAAGTGTATAAGGAAACCAGACAATCTAATATGTTAGCCTTAAATAATATGTATTCTATTATACTTCGTATGGTAGAAAATATTGTTTGCATTAAGCACTACTACTGAAAAGTAATATGATGTGATTCTATGCCTAAATAATGCTGGGGGTTACCCTAGGTCATAAACATTGCATGTAGGCCATTGTAAGACACCGTTAGGGGGGTAATCTTGGGGGCTATTACAGGACAGTGGGTGACCTTGGAGAAGGAACACTGCCTTCAGCATTGTCCCTCCCTGGAAGTCACCCCAGAACCTTTGTGCGCTATGTTGTTGTTTCATAGTCATGCCTTCTCTTCTCCTATTGGTTCCTAGTCTACGCTTACTGTATCTTTTTTCCCTTCTCTTCTCCTATTGGTTCCTAGTCTACGCTTATTGTATCTTTTTTCCCTTCTCTTCTCCTATTGGTTTACGGTCTACGCTTATTGTATCTTTTTCCTCTGACTCATAGTCATGCCACCTTCGCTTAATGTATCTCCTCCCCTTGACTTGCCCCTACAGCATGTCAGCCTGTTTTTGCCCCTTTAACATATGCATCCCATTTTAGTTTTATATTTTCTTTTATGAGTTATACAGCTAGAAAATAACAGCTGATTGCCTGCATTGGCCTAGCTGACATCTACTGACAAAATGCTTGCAAACTGTATGTGGATTTACTGCAATTTGTCATAGTTGCCCATCATAGTAGTGCTGAGCTAATGGCCCCCCTTTGCAGGGTTTAGTTCTTCTGGCCCATCTCCTGGGCCGTGTCCAAACGGGGCCTAGTTCTTACATTAACCCTTTGTTTTAAGGCCTAACCTTGTAGCTTATGGCACATAGATATCTGTGTGCCTTTTTTACAGTCTGCAGCACCGCTGTCTGGCTAACTGAGTTATTTGACCCTTGAATAAATACAAATAATGGTGATATTCCAGGCATATATATGCTTAAAAATAAAATGAACTCTGTATTAAAATGGAAAGTGGGATGATCTTGAAGGAGGAGCCTGGGAGGAGTTGGAAGGATAGGAGGAGTGAGAGAAGGCATAAAGGATGGATGTAGGAGGAAGTGAATGGGGGAGTGATTGGGGAGTGTTTGTGAATGTATACACATCGCATATACACCTGTTGCTCCGCGGACCAACCCGGTTTACTGTATGTGATTGATCACCATATGCAATAAACCAAACAACCATGATTACATCAGACTCTGTGAGGACTTATTATTTTCTGGAAGGCATCAAAATGTGGAGGAAGACCCTCTGTCCTGCCCAGACCAGGGGGATATCCACCACACCAGCTGGGGCAAGATCGACAGGCAGAGTCGTTCAGAAGAAGTCTGTCACAGTCATTCCCCATGTCTCCACTCTTCTGAAGAACCTCATAGACTTTGAGTGGAATTTCATATAGGTCAGTGAGGGCTCTCTACCTAGGCACTTCACATCAATGCAGCCACAGTTATTTGCCATTTTTTGTCTTAAATTATGTACATGTAATCATATTCTTCTTCTCCTGCCCACTAAATATGCTACATTCCGCTTCAAAAATTTGGGAATTCCTGCTGTAGAACACTACAGAAAAACTACTATTTATGTAAACAAGAAGGGAGCATGTTCACTTGTCCCAGGGCAGTAGTGCTCTTGTAGGATATGATCAGTTTTGCCTTTTAAGGTTACTGTGTATAAAATTGTCAGCAGAATCTGGGCAGACCCTAAATCAGTTCTATTCTGAGAGGACTCGGAGCCTTCTCTTTATGTTTTAAGAGACCTGTTTAAGTTCATTTAGAAAAGCTTGCTTTGAAATGCTGAGTTAAGATAAAACTGTTGAGTCAGAATTTGTGCAGTGTATTTCACTCTTGCAGAAATGTTGATTGGTTATTGCACACGTTTACTTCATATATGTCACTTCTTGGTTTCCCCATGCGATGAAATCGCAGTGCTCCCACCGTCTATCCCTCACACACAATATCTCAGACACCACTGTTCAAATTTTGACAGTGTTTGAAGGGATGATGTATCTTGCCAATATGTTGTGAAATGTACCGTATTATAGTGATTTGTCTGATGGAGGCACTCAAATTTTGCCTAAAGGACCACTCAAGTCTAACTGGCTAGATTTTCCACCATTTAGATAAAACAAAAAATCTTTTTCATATTTTTCAGTTTGTGTGAAAGTGGAAGTCTCTCCTTGTAGATCATTATGTTTGTGGGATTGATGTTGTTTTTCAATCCCACTGACAAATTGTGCATTTTGTATTGAAAATTCAGCGATACTCGCAGTGGCAAGATGTATCATTCCCCCAAGTTTATTAAAAAGTTGATAGTGTTATCACATTTGATGAAAAAATGGATAACTGCCATGTTCTGTTATGCATACCCGAAATTTCCAACTGTAATGGAAAAACCAGTTTGTTTGTATCAACAAATTAAGTATTTCAGTTGGTGCTGCCTTTTTTAAAATAAATGTTGGGTTACATAATTCATCTTATATTTTGTAAGTCTCTTATTTTCCACAGAATGTTTTTATTGCTGCATTTTAGTTAACTAAATCATTCAATATGTATATGTTGAATAGAATATCACATTAAAATTGCTAACCAAGGTTACAGTAAAGGCAGTGCTTAAATCACAGTAAGTGGCTGTCATCAATCCTGCCAATAATATGCTCTATTTACAAAAATGACTACATGGCATGGCCGGATGTAGAATGGGGCAAGGGTGGGCAATGCCCAACCTAAATTATCTTCTGCCCCCCCTAATTGGTCAGTTTTATTTGCAGCATTTGAATCTGCCAATCACATTTATTTAACTTGCACGTCAGAATTTCGTGACTGCTGTTGCTGGTCGGATAGAATAAATACAGGAGCTGCCGCATTCTACTACCACACTGTAAGCCCAAATTAGTAATCATTACTAAAGCTGTGCGTGGTAACCGATTGCCCTGGGATGTTGAGTTTTTACAAAATCAAAAACTAAACAATTCAAGCTCTGGTTACATAAAGTCTTGCGTCAAAGATAATCCATTACTAAAGAACTCAAGTCCTTAAAACTAATGTTTACGAGTAATTAACTGAACGATTACTTGCATATATTAGTAATCATTACTCATTTTTATCAGTATTTATTTCTTGTTTATTAGTATTTATAACTCATGTTTATCAGTATTTATTACTCATGTCTATTAGTTAGAATTATTAAATGTAAATTGTAATTATAATCTTTTTTACATTAGACAATTGTATACTATCTGTTGTTACATAAACAAAATGACAATTAGATTTTTACCTACAAATTTATTGCAAAAACATTTTAAACATTGCGAGTAAAGTGCTTAGTCTGCATGTAACCAATAAAAACAACAATTTTTTAACATTTCAAACATTTTGAATATAAAAATAACACTAAATCTAAGTAAAGTGCTATGTAAAAAACATTCTAAGAATTCTTCCAACATTTAAAACCTTGTGCAAACATGCTTAAATAACATCTTATAAAATAAAACTGAGGTAGCATTTATATAGGACACACATTTCACTTTGACAAGTGAACTGGGGAACTGCTTAATAAGAATGAGCATCCCTACTTTGTACATTTTTTAAATTTGGAACTACCATGGTGGCACATAACAATTGTTTAAAACAAGTAATGAACAGGAAGGTTTCTGTTTCACAGTTTAAATGTCTGTACCACACATCAATGCCTTCACATTTGAATAAATTAACTTTGGTTCATCACGGTGGCTACAAATTGGCACTACGGTGGCACTACAAACAGTACCTGCACCATTTTACACTAGTTGGTTTTTCAGTGTTTGAAGCCTCGGCTTCAACACACTGTTTCCCAAAGAAAAGAATACCGTTTGAATGAACTGGAGGGTATTTCTCATTTTTTTGGGGGTAATCTAGGTGAAGTCCATATGTAAGGCCAAAAAGGAGACACACAGCATCTGGCAGGGTCGTCAGGTTTTCCAGAACAACTTCACCCTCAATGACAATTTTTATGCTCATTGGGTGAAAATCTGACGGCGGGGGAGAAACACCTTCAGGATAAACCAAACAGATCCCAACGTCCATTTGGCCAAAGGAGTCATCACCATCCTACAGATAAACATAAAATGATTGCCAGAAATATAGCAATTAGTGAATAAAATTAATTAATTTCAACAGACCACCATTGCAAATGACAGAACAGGAATTGCATGAAAAGCATTTTATACTGACAAAATAAGTAGTATTTAGTCAAGCATTTTCAAATTTTCTAACATTTTAAAATCAATATTGGTCTAGGGACTATTTGAAGGAACGTTTTGTTTCATTCTGTCACTATTTGACTGAAATGGGAAAACCTTAATTACATGGTTGTTTATATATGATATTATTTAATACAGGACAGTCACAGTCAGCACTGCACATAAACACAGGGTTTGTCAGGGTTATTTGAGATTGTGTATCCTATTCAGTGGACTGTGGGCAAAATGCTCACCCACCTTTCTGTACAGGTCAGTGTGAGTTAAATGGGAATAATTGGTATTAGAATTT
Source organism: Megalops cyprinoides (assembly GCF_013368585.1). Classification (NCBI taxonomy): domain Eukaryota; kingdom Metazoa; phylum Chordata; class Actinopteri; order Elopiformes; family Megalopidae; genus Megalops; species Megalops cyprinoides. The sequence goes on from NC_050583.1 coordinate 72,180,946, forward strand.
CAGATAAATTGAGTGATCAGTAAGATATACAGATATTGCATATAATCATGTTATTAAAATAAAACTCCTCCTGTCCTATACAAATACACTTACAGAGCCTTTCCTTCATACCTCTCACACACTATCGGGTCAGAAATGTGAAAACACATATTGGTTTGTCACGATGAACAAAAAAAAAAAAAAAAAATCTGTTGCTATAGAAAAAAAAAACAAAATCCTTGTTTTACTCCATCATCCTTACAGCTGTCTACAGACTTTCTGTCTTTGACCTACAGATTCTACACTTTGGTAAAAATCTATAATTAATATTAGGATTAGATCTTGTTTCAGAAATCCTGGTGGAGGATACGGAAAAGGTGTTGTAGAAGCCTATGCAGAATATTGAACTACACGCTATAATTCTAATTTTATAATGGAAGATTATCTGCAAATTGTCTGAGGGTGGCATTTCATATAACAAGCAGGTTTCAAACTTGTTTGCAATTATAATTCATTTTGGTTATGTCAAGAATAATCTAGCATTTTTAGTTAAATTAAGATCATCTATGGACTGGCTTGAGCTCTTAATGTATGATAGTTGTAAATTTCACCTTTTTAAAATTACATAATAAATGTAAAATTATAAAAGTTGCACATTATGAACTAACTGAACACTTACAAAGCTAGATTTGAAGAACTCGGATGGATTGTCACCGAGTAAGTGGGGAAGGCCTCTTAGTACAACGGTCCGTTTTTCTGTGGGATCCAGTGACTGTAAGACAGAAAATGGATAACTGATTCATTAAATGAAAAACAGTTTCATATATGCAGATGCTAACACAGACAGACTCACATACACAAACACTGAGATACATACAGACAGACAATGTGTTTCCTTTGTTGTTTTGTTCAGCAAATAAAGTATTACCTGCATTTGCTGCAACAGCTGTCCTAAAAGTTCACCCACGTTGCCCTTCTTGGCTTTGAAAATGTCCAGAAGTCGGGTAGTGTGGTCATCAAGGGCAGAATAAAATTCCTGCTGCAGGTCTTTTCCCACAATCCTTTTGAATTCCAGACAAATCTAATAAAAAGAATAAATAAAACAAGGAAGACATTAGTGTGCTGTACAACTGGAGAGCAACTGACCACATAAAACTATTTATGCATACCTGATCATTTGTAAACAGTGCAGGCCAGCGTTTCATCACAAGACTGACTGGTGGTGCCATCACTACAACTTCATTTCTCCTCAAGGCAAAAGTCAGGTCCATATGTTGTTTTATCAGTCTTCCATTTGGCGTTTTTTTTTTCATTTCGTTCTCCATTTCGGTGCGTGCTTGTTCAAGCCTCGTCTCATTAAACCCTTCTGGAAAATTTGGCAAAAAGTTGAGTTCTCCCTTTTTTGGTTTCTTTATTGACTTATTGACAGGAGCATCTTGGGCGTGGCGCCCCCGTTTGCCAGCATTTACAGAAACATCTCGACATCCAGATCTGCTTCTCTTCCTTCTATAATTGGCCATTTTGTAAGTTATGCTGTTCTTCCATCCACTGCAACCACTTACTGAACCACTCTCCCTAAGAGAAGGATGTTTGCGGATTAGGGATTTGGCTACACTTTCATATTGTTGACTGGTCGGGTAAGCTGTGTAGCTGTACATGTGTTCAGCAATCTTTTCCAGCATTTCATGCTTCATGTCTTTTGGGACTTTTTTAAAGACAGAACCATCCTCAAGATGTTTCAGATCAGCTTGTCTAAGGCGATACTCCACATCTACAGAAAAATTTGGGATATCAAAAATCAAAGGCCATTCTTCTTGCCGTTCTATTGATGATGAAGATACTGAAGAAATCTCTGTATCTGCCGAACTGTTTAGGTCCTCACTAACAGCACCACTCCCGATTGGGGTCAATTCTAACTGGGGAATTATTTTTAAAGTGGGTTTGTCTGGAAGGTCACTGACATCAGTTAGATTGCACAGTTCAAAATTGAACTCAGGATCTTGAAACTGAAGATCAAATGAGTACTGCAATCCAAGGGAGACTTGCAACATGCTCTTTAAATGTTCCATAGTTGTGGGTCTGGTTTCCAGTGTCACTTTTCGTATATCTGCTTCAGTAAAGATGACCCTCTTCGTCATTTTCTCAGGTGCCGCCATCTATAGGAAACAATTCACATTAGGTATGTGAGGAGAACTCTTCAAGTTGTACATTTCAAGACAATGTGACGCCTCAGTGTTACGATTTGACTGTCTCCATATCTGTATGCTGAAAGGGGAAATGCATCATTCAAATTTTTTTGTTCCAGTACAGTAAAACTGTTTTCTTCACAAAGCTCAAAACATCGTAGGTGCTCATGATACCATGAAGTCATGTTGCTGCAAAGAAACATTAGCTCTGAGTTTAGGACAAAAATCTCTTTTATCTGTTTGAATTCAGGCAGCGCTGAACATGAACCTGCAGATACAATCATGCCGGCACTATATTGAATTCCATCTGCAAAAGCAGTGGACACAGCAAGGACTGTGGTTAGTCCTGGGACCTTTTGACCAAGAATGGTCTGCACATTTTCTGGGTAAGACGTTATTACTGATGTGGTAACCTTGTGAATCTCAATTGCTGGTTTGAAAAATGAGCTTCCATTTAAATAGTATGCCATTAACTTTTGATGCTTGAGTGACATAGTCAGAGCTACATTTTTGTAGTTTTGGGCAGTACGGATAACTTTCTTGAAGAATTTGTGTTTCCCTTCAAAACGCATTGTCCAGACATGGGAAAGAGGACCAAAAGCCATAATGAGGTCAGGGTAATGTTCAATGAAGTTATGCTTTGGACGCAACCTGTATTGTGGGAATGTGTTTTGTAGAAGTTGCCGGTGTTCTAACAGTTTGTTTCGTAGAATGTCGACTGATTCTACTGTGTGACTTGTGGCTAAAGCAAGTTCAATGATGTCTTTGAGGAGTAGGAGTACTTCCCAGGCATCTTCGCCCTCTGGCACCATGTGACCTATCAGTAAGGGTAGCAACCTTATGAGGGCCCAGTTTTCATGGGCATTTCCACCTATGGTCCCTTTTGCCTGAAAGCCCGGTGTAATGGGTTGAGGCTGGTCCATCTTATCATAAGAAGTATATGGAAAGGTCTTAATTGCATTATTAAGGACCTCCAATGTGAAAAATCTCTTGGAAATCAAGTGTGACAAGCAAAGAGACAATTCTGCAGGCACAACACCTTCAAGAAGATCATGCAGTATATCAGGGGGGTAGCCTGTAACAGCATGAAAATGAGCCAGGGACTCAGTCAGCACACACATTTTTTTAACTCCATAATCTTTTGCTAAAGTGGCGTCTTGCTGGACTTCCTGTACTTGCTGGTTGTACATTTGTGCACTTCGTGGTGTAAATGAGCCTGGACATACCTCTTTTTCTTGGATCTCGTGTCTCGATGCCATGCAGAATCGGCAGAAGCGCTCAACCAAAAAGCTCTCAAAAAATCCTGCCAGTGAATGAGAAGCCAAGTTATCTGCAGCCACATATAGAATAGTACCTTTGACAAATGACCCCAACTTGTCAACATAGACACCTTGTTGCTCCAAAGACTGTAGATCTTTTAATAGTGGTTCAAGAACTTTTCCATAACCATGTTCTTTCACATGTGTGGCTTTGCACAAAAGTGCTAGCTGGATGGAGTGCAATGTGGATCGGTCCTTTGAAGGGAGATTGGCAATAACCCAGTAAACTGCAGTCATTTTGTGTTTTTTCTTGGATGTGCCCAAAGGATTTGAAACTTCAAAATCATCAATATACAATCCAAGTGAAATTTTGAAACCATCTCCTTGAAACATCTCAATTTTAGTGTAGTGTAAGCCATCTCTGTATGTCAAGTACTCATGAGGCAGTGACTGCGGTACTTCTAAAGCCTTGTTAATGATATCAGTCTTGTTCAACATTGCCTGTAGCATTGCATTTAGAGGAACGTATACAGCAGTGTCTTTTTTAAATCTGTCAATGATGAACTCCACTGGCTGCACAACAGGAAAAGTTCTATTTTGGTACATTTCTCTCCTCTTATTTGTTGATAGAGAACCGCCTTTGCCACAAAATTTTTCTATGGCATTAGTCTTTGTGATGGCAGTCACCAACTCGTTTACCGTGGCATTACTGTGTACCATGTGTTGTTTTAAAATGTCATTTACAGACTTGTTCAACAGTGGTTCTGACAATGCATTGATCTGTACAAGTTGTTCAATGACTTCTTGTATTGATCGCTGGGGGATATGTAGGATAGTTTCCATTTTTAAAAAAAGCAGGGCCAAGTTCTCTTCAAGCTGTTTCTCTAGATCATTGTGGTCATCATTGGGATCCCCATTATCCTCACAATCCTCAATTGCTGCATCATTCAATATATTATCCCCTATGTTTACAGTATCGTTACTCCAAGAGACAATTTCAGTCTTGAACATCCTCCAGTTATGCTCTTTGTGTTCTCTGCTCTTGTGGGCATTGAATGTGGAATACACATTGGTTTCAAAATCGCATCCATTAAATGGACAGGTAACTTTGTGATGAACTTTTAGATGTGTACTTCGAAGATGTTTGAAAAACATATCATCTGTGCAGCATGCCACAAAATCACACTGCTGACATGAAAATTGTATACGCTTTTGAGGTTGGACTGCACAATCCTTATGGATTCTGGACAAGTGAGCCTTTAGTGAATTGATTGAATGAAATGTACAGGGACAATCTCTGTACAAACATGGAAAGGGAACTGTTCTACTATAGCTTCCATGTTTTAGTCTGTAGTGTCTGAGCAAGAATCCCCTCTTATCACATTTCAACTCACAATATTTACAGCTCCACAGCATGTTGGATAGCCACCTGTAAAACAGAAAATATGTTTTAGCATTCAAATCCAACCCAAGTAGAAAAAAAGCATAATTTTAGAGAAAAAATTACCAGTCTAGGTTTTAATCTATTTTGCAATCATTGCAATGATATACTTCTACTTTTAATGACAAAAATAGAATGAACCAACAAGCATTTAGCAGGGATGTACCATTTTAAAAAAAATCCTCAAATTCAGTTTTGTTTTGGATAGCAAAGCACTGCCAAAGGACACACACATTTCTAAAATATTTTAACTACAACTTGATAGTAGAAAAATACATTGTAAAAAATATGTATTTGCTAAAGTAGCAACCAAATCAAATGTGGTGGTTAGGGGGGAAAAAACAATTGAAACAAATTGAATGCGTTAACACAGTTAAACTGCCAATCAAAATTCACAGCATAAAGACAGACTAACAGACTGTATATTTCATACAGAATGACACAAATTACATTTTTTGCTTCATGGTTTTATATCTGAATATTTTTATTCTGAATTTCTAAATTTCATTGGCTACATAGTGTGTTGTTTGTAATCAACAAATTTTTAACTAATGATAAATAGATGTATTACTGCTGACACGGTGATCTGACTCAGACTTTTTTAAATTACGTCTGTGTATTTTAACAAGGGGGGTGAACGGGATGTAAATGCGCAAAGGAGCAGAGCACACTGGGAAACGTAGTACAGACATGTTTAATGCAACTTTTAGGCGGTTTTTTATAACTGAATTATACATCATCTCGCGGGTCAACAAAAATTACCTTGCAGGCCTTGTGGTTGCCACATGTGAATTAAAGCATGTGGTAAATTATTCAGAAAGCTAATGTTACCAATTACTACCCCTTAGCATTAACTGTTCTCTGTTAGCGGCTAACAGTTAGGCCTAACAGATTGCGCAATGTGGCTAACGGTTAACCTTAGGTTCGCCACTATTTTATTCAGTTCCTAAAGAATAACAACCAAGGGCTCCCATATCTGATCGACTAGCTATAGGGCTAAATTACGCAGTTGACAGTGCGGTGAAATAACGTTAACATGAGCACGACGAAAAAGTTATTTTACCCACGTTAACATGAGCACGACGACAATATTATTTTACCCAGCGAGCAGAAATATTACACTTACCATATGTTGATATCTTGTTAAATCAACGAATGACGTTGATTCCATGCTCGCTGTTCCATGCACGAGTTCAATGCAGGTAGCAGCAAACATTCAAAAGCCAAATGGTTTGCCTCACGGCATTCCCTCGTCATCAAGCCCCGCCCACAACAGGTAAAAACCTGGAAATGCGAGTTGTCTCCACTCAGACCCGTCAGTACAGCAAATACTCATTTTAAGTAGCTAACAATTCACGTTTTGTTTAGTAATGCTCCCCCCTTTTGCAAAATTATGAAAATATTAGTAATAATAGCTTGACTTATTACGTAAAAGAAAATTTGGGTTTACAGTGTAGAGCGTTGAAACCAAGTTCTATCCCATATATTTTGACTATGCTCTTTCCAACGATACCAGGCTCGACCCTGTGCTACCTACCGTTGCAAATGTTAGGGTTAGGGTGAGGGTTTGATTTAGGTACGGATAGGGCTAGGGTTAGGGTTAGGGTTGGGTTAGGGTTAGGGTTAGATTTGAGTTCATGGTTAGGGTTATGGTTAGGTTCTGAATCTAGTGGTACCAGATTGGTGTCTCTATGACCTTCCTAAGTGGGTGTTGCCATAGAACTCGATTTATAAAAAATGTCCATGTCAAGCATAAAGTCCCATATGGGTTCCTGGGAAAATTATGATGCCAGACCCTGGGGGAGGATGTTACAGACCATTTGGAGTCAGATGGTACCCTCTTTGCATGACATGTTATATTGCCCCCATACATTGGTGACTGCACCGGTGAACATGGTTTTTGATGAATCAATTTTGATAGAAAGGTGCTAGAGTGTTGAAACCAGGTTCAAACCAACATAATATGACTATGCTCGTTCCAACGATACCCGGCTCGACTCTGTGCGAGCTTGTATCATGCCAAACCCTGGGGGAGCATGTTACAGACCATTTGGAGTCAGATGGTACCCTCTTTGCATGACATGTTATATTGCCCCCATACATTGGTGGCTGCACGGGTGAACATGGTTTTTGATGAATAAATTTTGATAGGAAGTTTCTAGAGTATTGAAACCAAGTTCCATCCCATATATTATGACTCTGCTCTTTCCAACGGTACCAGGCTCGACTCTGTGCGAGCTTCCGTTGCAAATGTTAGGGTTAGGGTTAGGGTGTGAATAAGGTAGGGATAGGGCTAGGGTTAGGGTTAGGGTTAGGGTTGGGTAAGGGTTAGGGTTAGATTTGAGTTCATGGTTAGGTTTATGGTTTGGTTCTGAATCTAGTGGTACCAGTTTGGTGTCTCTACGACCTTCCTAAGTGGGTGTTGCCATAGAACTCCCATTATAAAAAATTTCCATGTAAAACATTAAGTCCCATATGGGCTCCTGGGAAAAGTATCATGCCAGATCCTGGGGGAGCATGTTACAGACCATTTGAAGTCAGATGGTAACCTCTCTGCATGACATGTTATATTGCCCTCATACATTGGTGACTGCCCTGGTGCAATCAGTTTTTGATGAATAACTTTTGATAGGAAGGTGCAAGAGTATTGAAACCAAGTACCATCCCATATATTTTGACTATGCACATTCCAACGATACCAGACCCAACTCTTTGCGAGCTCACGTTGCAAATGATAGGGTTAGGCTTAGGGATAGGGTTAGTGTTGGGTTAGGGTTAGGTTTAGATTTGAGTTCATGGTTAGAGTTAAGGTTAGGTTCTGAATCTAGTGGTAACATTTTGGTCTCTCCATGACCTTCCTAAGTGGGTGTTGCAATTGAACTCCCATTATAAAAAATGTCCATGTCAAACATTAAGTCCCATATGAGATCCTGGCAAAAGTATCAAGCCAAACTCTGGGGGAGCGTGTTTCAGACCATTTTAAGTCAGATGGTACCCCCTTTGCATGACATGTTATATTGCCCCCTTACATTGGTGGCTACCCCAGTGAACTTGGTTTTTAATGAATAACTTTTGATAGGAAGGTGCTAGAACATTGAAACCAAGTTCCATCCCACATATTATGATGCTGCTCTTTCCAACGGTACCAGGCTCGACTCTGCGCGAGCTTCCATTTCAAATGTTAGGGTTAGGGTTAGGGTTGTGTTAGGGGTAGGTTTAGATTTGAGTGCAAGGTTAGGGTTATGGTTAGGCTCTGAATCTAGAGGTACCAGTTTGTTGTCTCTACGACCTTTCTAAGTGGGTGTTCCCATAGAACTCCCATTATAAAAAATGTCCATATCAAACATTAAGTCCCATATGGGTTCCTGGCAAAAGTATCAAGCCAAACTCTGGGGGAGCGTGTTTCAGACCATTTGAAGTCAGAAGGTAACCTATTTGCATGACATGTTATATTGCCCCCATACATTGGTGGCTGCCCCAGTGCACTTGGTTTTTGAAGAATAACTTTTGATAGGAAGGTGCTAGAGCGTTGAAACCACGTTCCATCCATATAATATGACTATGCTCTTTCCAACGGTACCAGGCTCGACACTGTGCGAACTTTCGTTGCAAATGTTAGGGGTAGGGATAGTGTTTGATTAAGGTTGGGATAGGGTTGGGTTAGGGTTAAGGTTAGGGTTGGGTTAGGGTTAGATTTGAGTTTATTGTTAGAAAGGTCATAGAGACACCAAACTGGTACCACTAGATTCAGAACCTAACCATAACCCTAAGTGGGTGTTGCCATAGAACTCGATTTATAAAAAATGTCGATGTCAAGCATTAAGTCCCATATGGGTTCCTGGGAAAAGTATGATGCCAGACCCTGGGGGAGCATGTTACAGACCATTTGGAGTCAGATGGTACCCTCTTTGCATGACATGTTATATTGCCCCCATACATTGGTGGCCTGCCCCAGTGAACTTGGTTTTTGATGAATAACATTTGATAGGAAGGTGCTAGAGTGTTGAAACCAAGTTCCATCCAACATAATATGACTATGCCCTTTCCAACAATACCCGGCTCGACTCTGTGCGAGCTTCCATTTCAAATGTTAGGGTTAGGGCTAGGGTTAGAGTTATGGTTGGGGTAGGGTTATGGTTAGGGTTGGGTTGGGTTAGGTTTAGATTTGAGTTTATTGTTAGAAAGGTCATAGAGACACCAAACTGGTACCACTAGATTCAGATCCTAACCATAACCCTAAGTGGGTGTTGACATAGAACTCGATTTATAAAAATGTCGATGTCAAGCATTAAGTCCCATATGGGTTCCTGGGAAAAGTATGATGCCAGACCCTGGGGGAGCATGTTACAGACCATTTGGAGTCAGATGGTACCCTCTTTGCATGACATGTTATATTGCCCACATACATTGGTGACTGCACCGGTGAACATGGTTTTTGATGAATAAATTTTGATAGAAAGGTGCTAGAGTGTTGAAACCAAGTTCAAACCAACATAATATGACTATGCTCGTTCCAACGATACCTGGCTCGACTCTGTGCGAGCTTGTATCATGCCAAACCCTGGGGGAGCATGTTACAGACCATTTGGAGTCAGATGGTACCCTCTTTGCGTGACATGTTATATTGCCCCCATACATTCAGACCCTGGGGGAGCATGTTACAGACCATTTGGAGTCAGATGGTACCCTCTTTGCATGACATGTTATATTGCCCCCATACATTGGTGGCTGCCCCAGTGAACTTGGTTTTTGATGAATAACATTTGATAGGAAGGTGCTAGATTGTTGAAACCAAGTTCCATCCAACATAATATGACTATGCCCTTTCCAACAATACCCGGCTCGACTCTGTGCGAGCTTCCATTTCAAATGTTAGGGTTAGGGCTAGGGTTAGAGTTATGGTTGGGGTAGGGTTATGGTTAGGGTTGGGTTAGGGTTAGGTTTAGATTTGAGTTCATGGTTAGGTTTAAGGTTATATTCTGAATCCAGTGGTACCAGTTTGGTGTCACTATGACCTTCCTACGTGGGTGTTGCCTTAGAACTCCCATTATAAAAATTGTTGATGTCAAACATTAAGTCCCATATGGGTTCCTGGGAAAAGTATCATTCCAGACCCTGGGGGAGCATGTTTCAGACCATTTGAAGTCAGATGGTATCCTCTTTGCATGACATGTTATATTGCCCCCATACATTGGTGGCTGCCCTGGTGCAATCAGTTTTTGATGAATAACTTTTGATAGGAAGGTGCTAGAGTATTGAAACCAAGTACCATCCCATATATTTTGACCATGCTCTTTCCAACGATACCAGGTTCGACTCTGTGCTAGCTTCCGTTGCCAATGTTAGGGTGAGGGATACGGTTTGATTAAGGTAGGGATAGGGTTGGGTTGGGGTTAGGGTTAGGGTTGGGTTAGGGTTAGGGTTAGATTTGAGTTCATGGTTAGGGTTATGGTTAGGTTCTGAATCTAGTGGTACCAGATTGGTGTCTCTATGACCTTCCTAAGTGGGTGTTGCCATAGAACTCGATTTATAAAAAATGTCCATGTCAAGCATAAAGTCCCATATGGGTTCCTGGGAAAATTATGATGCCAGACCCTGGGGGAGGATGTTACAGACCATTTGGAGTCAGATGGTACCCTCTTTGCATGACATGTTATATTGCCCCCATACATTGGTGACTGCACCGGTGAACATGGTTTTTGATGAATCAATTTTGATAGAAAGGTGCTAGAGTGTTGAAACCAGGTTCAAACCAACATAATATGACTATGCTCGTTCCAACGATACCCGGCTCGACTCTGTGCGAGCTTGTATCATGCCAAACCCTGGGGGAGCATGTTACAGACCATTTGGAGTCAGATGGTACCCTCTTTGCATGACATGTTATATTGCCCCCATACATTGGTGGCTGCACGGGTGAACATGGTTTTTGATGAATAAATTTTGATAGGAAGTTTCTAGAGTATTGAAACCAAGTTCCATCCCATATATTATGACTCTGCTCTTTCCAACGGTACCAGGCTCGACTCTGCGCGAGCTTCCGTTGCAAATGTTAGGGTTAGGGTTAGGGTGTGAATAAGGTAGGGATAGGGCTAGGGTTAGGGTTAGGGTTAGGGTTGGGTAAGGGTTAGGGTTAGATTTGAGTTCATGGTTAGGTTTATGGTTTGGTTCTGAATCTAGTGGTACCAGTTTGGTGTCTCTACGACCTTCCTAAGTGGGTGTTGCCATAGAACTCCCATTATAAAAAATTTCCATGTAAAACATTAAGTCCCATATGGGCTCCTGGGAAAAGTATCATGCCAGATCCTGGGGGAGCATGTTACAGACCATTTGAAGTCAGATGGTAACCTCTCTGCATGACATGTTATATTGCCCTCATACATTGGTGACTGCCCTGGTGCAATCAGTTTTTGATGAATAACTTTTGATAGGAAGGTGCAAGAGTATTGAAACCAAGTACCATCCCATATATTTTGACTATGCACATTCCAACAATACCCGGCTCGACTCTGTGCGAGCTTCCATTTCAAATGTTAGGGTTAGGGCTAGGGTTAGAGTTATGGTTGGGGTAGGGTTATGGTTAGGGTTGGGTTAGGGTTAGGTTTAGATTTGAGTTCATGATTAGGTTTAAGGTTATATTCTGAATCCAGTGGTACCAGTTTGGTGTCACTATGACCTTCCTACGTGGGTGTTGCCTTAGAACTCCCATTATAAAAATTGTTGATGTCAAACATTAAGTCCCATATGGGTTCCTGGGAAAAGTATCATTCCAGACCCTGGGGGAGCATGTTTCAGACCATTTGAAGTCAGATGGTATCCTCTTTGCATGACATGTTATATTGCCCCCATACATTGGTGGCTGCCCTGGTGCAATCAGTTTTTGATGAATAACTTTTGATAGGAAGGTGCTAGAGTATTGAAACCAAGTACCATCCCATATATTTTGACCATGCTCTTTCCAACGATACCAGGTTCGACTCTGTGCTAGCTTCCGTTGCCAATGTTAGGGTGAGGGATACGGTTTGATTAAGGTAGGGATAGGGTTGGGTTGGGGTTAGGGTTAGGGTTGGGTTAGGGTTAGGGTTAGATTTGAGTTCATGGTTAGGGTTATGGTTAGGTTCTGAATCTAGTGGTACCAGATTGGTGTCTCTATGACCTTCCTAAGTGGGTGTTGCCATAGAACTCGATTTATAAAAAATGTCCATGTCAAGCATAAAGTCCCATATGGGTTCCTGGGAAAATTATGATGCCAGACCCTGGGGGAGGATGTTACAGACCATTTGGAGTCAGATGGTACCCTCTTTGCATGACATGTTATATTGCCCCCATACATTGGTGACTGCACCGGTGAACATGGTTTTTGATGAATAAATTTTGATAGAACGGTGCTAGAGTGTTGAAACCAGGTTCAAACCAACATAATATGACTATGCTCGTTCCAACGATACCCGGCTCGACTCTGTGCGAGCTTGTATCATGCCAAACCCTGGGGGAGCATGTTACAGACCATTTGGAGTCAGATGGTACCCTCTTTGCATGACATGTTATATTGCCCCCATACATTGGTGGCTGCACGGGTGAACATGGTTTTTGATGAATAAATTTTGATAGGAAGTTTCTAGAGTATTGAAACCAAGTTCCATCCCATATATTATGACTCTGCTCTTTCCAACGGTACCAGGCTCGACTCTGCGCGAGCTTCCGTTGCAAATGTTAGGGTTAGGGTTAGGGTGTGAATAAGGTAGGGATAGGGCTAGGGTTAGGGTTAGGGTTAGGGTTGGGTTAGGGTTAGGGTTAGATTTGAGTTCATGGTTAGGTTTATGGTTTGGTTCTGAATCTAGTGGTACCAGTTTGGTGTCTCTACGACCTTCCTAAGTGGGTGTTGCCATAGAACTCCCATTATAAAAAATTTCCATGTAAAACATTAAGTCCCATATGGGCTCCTGGGAAAAGTATCATGCCAGATCCTGGGGGAGCATGTTACAGACCATTTGAAGTCAGATGGTAACCTCTCTGCATGACATGTTATATTGCCCTCATACATTGGTGACTGCCCTGGTGCAATCAGTTTTTGATGAATAACTTTTGATAGGAAGGTGCAAGAGTATTGAAACCAAGTACCATCCCATATATTTTGACTATGCACATTCCAACGATACCAGACCCAACTCTTTGCGAGCTCACGTTGCAAATGATAGGGTTAGGCTTAGGGATAGGGTTAGTGTTGGGTTAGGGTTAGGTTTAGATTTGAGTTCATGGTTAGAGTTAAGGTTAGGTTCTGAATCTAGTGGTAACATTTTGGTCTCTCCATGACCTTCCTAAGTGGGTGTTGCAATTGAACTCCCATTATAAAAAATGTCCATGTCAAACATTAAGTCCCATATGAGATCCTGGCAAAAGTATCAAGCCAAACTCTGGGGGAGCGTGTTTCAGACCATTTTAAGTCAGATGGTACCCCCTTTGCATGACATGTTATATTGCCCCCTTACATTGGTGGCTACCCCAGTGAACTTGGTTTTTAATGAATAACTTTTGATAGGAAGGTGCTAGAACATTGAAACCAAGTTCCTTCCCATATATTATGATGCTGCTCTTTCCAACGGTACCAGGCTCGACTCTGCGCGAGCTTCCATTTCAAATGTTAGGGTTAGGGTTAGGGTTGTGTTAGGGGTAGGTTTAGATTTGAGTGCAAGGTTAGGGTTATGGTTAGGCTCTGAATCTAGAGGTACCAGTTTGTTGTCTCTACGACCTTTCTAAGTGGGTGTTCCCATAGAACTCCCATTATAAAAAATGTCCATATCAAACATTAAGTCCCATATGGGTTCCTGGCAAAAGTATCAAGCCAAACTCTGGGGGAGCGTGTTTCAGACCATTTGAAGTCAGAAGGTAACCTATTTGCATGACATGTTATATTGCCCCCATACATTGGTGGCTGCCCCAGTGCACTTGGTTTTTGAAGAATAACTTTTGATAGGAAGGTGCTAGAGCGTTGAAACCACGTTCCATCCATATAATATGACTATGCTCTTTCCAACGGTACCAGGCTCGACACTGTGCGAACTTTCGTTGCAAATGTTAGGGGTAGGGATAGTGTTTGATTAAGGTTGGGATAGGGTTGGGTTAGGGTTAAGGTTAGGGTTGGGTTAGGGTTAGATTTGAGTTTATTGTTAGAAAGGTCATAGAGACACCAAACTGGTACCACTAGATTCAGAACCTAACCATAACCCTAAGTGGGTGTTGCCATAGAACTCGATTTATAAAAAATGTCGATGTCAAGCATTAAGTCCCATATGGGTTCCTGGGAAAAGTATGATGCCAGACCCTGGGGGAGCATGTTACAGACCATTTGGAGTCAGATGGTACCCTCTTTGCATGACATGTTATATTGCCCCCATACATTGGTGGCTGCCCCAGTGAACTTGGTTTTTGATGAATAACATTTGATAGGAAGGTGCTAGATTGTTGAAACCAAGTTCCATCCAACATAATATGACTATGCCCTTTCCAACAATACCCGGCTCGACTCTGTGCGAGCTTCCATTTCAAATGTTAGGGTTAGGGCTAGGGTTAGAGTTATGGTTGGGGTAGGGTTATGGTTAGGGTTGGGTTAGGGTTAGGTTTAGATTTGAGTTCATGATTAGGTTTAAGGTTATATTCTGAATCCAGTGGTACCAGTTTGGTGTCACTATGACCTTCCTACGTGGGTGTTGCCTTAGAACTCCCATTATAAAAATTGTTGATGTCAAACATTAAGTCCCATATGGGTTCCTGGGAAAAGTATCATTCCAGACCCTGGGGGAGCATGTTACAGACCATTTGAAGTCAGATGGTACCCTCTTTGCATGACATGTTATATTGCCCCCATACATTGGTGGCTGCCCTGGTGCAATCAGTTTTTGATGAATAACTTTTGATAGGAAGGTGCTAGAGTATTGAAACCAAGTACCATCCCATATATTTTGACCATGCTCTTTCCAACGATACCAGGTTCGACTCTGTGCTAGCTTCCGTTGCCAATGTTAGGGTGAGGGATACGGTTTGATTAAGGTAGGGATAGGGTTGGGTTGGGGTTAGGGTTAGGGTTGGGTTAGGGTTAGGGTTAGATTTGAGTTCATGGTTAGGGTTATGGTTAGGTTCTGAATCTAGTGGTACCAGATTGGTGTCTCTATGACCTTCCTAAGTGGGTGTTGCCATAGAACTCCATTTATAAAAAATGTCCATGTCAAGCATTAAGTCCCATATGGGTTCCTGGGAAAATTATGATGCCAGACCCTGGGGGAGGATGTTACAGACCATTTGGAGTCAGATGGTACCCTCTTTGCATGACATGTTATATTGCCCCCATACATTGGTGACTGCACCGGTGAACATGGTTTTTGATGAATCAATTTTGATAGAAAGGTGCTAGAGTGTTGAAACCAGGTTCAAACCAACATAATATGACTATGCTCGTTCCAACGATACCCGGCTCGACTCTGTGCGAGCTTGTATCATGCCAAACCCTGGGGGAGCATGTTACAGACCATTTGGAGTCAGATGGTACCCTCTTTGCATGACATGTTATATTGCCCCCATACATTGGTGGCTGCACGGGTGAACATGGTTTTTGATGAATAAATTTTGATAGGAAGTTTCTAGAGTATTGAAACCAAGTTCCATCCCATATATTATGACTCTGCTCTTTCCAACGGTACCAGGCTCGACTCTGCGCGAGCTTCCGTTGCAAATGTTAGGGTTAGGGTTAGGGTGTGAATAAGGTAGGGATAGGGCTAGGGTTAGGGTTAGGGTTAGGGTTGGGTAAGGGTTAGGGTTAGATTTGAGTTCATGGTTAGGTTTATGGTTTGGTTCTGAATCTAGTGGTACCAGTTTGGTGTCTCTACGACCTTCCTAAGTGGGTGTTGCCATAGAACTCCCATTATAAAAAATTTCCATGTAAAACATTAAGTCCCATATGGGCTCCTGGGAAAAGTATCATGCCAGATCCTGGGGGAGCATGTTACAGACCATTTGAAGTCAGATGGTAACCTCTCTGCATGACATGTTATATTGCCCTCATACATTGGTGACTGCCCTGGTGCAATCAGTTTTTGATGAATAACTTTTGATAGGAAGGTGCAAGAGTATTGAAACCAAGTACCATCCCATATATTTTGACTATGCACATTCCAACGATACCAGACCCAACTCTTTGCGAGCTCACGTTGCAAATGATAGGGTTAGGCTTAGGGATAGGGTTAGTGTTGGGTTAGGGTTAGGTTTAGATTTGAGTTCATGGTTAGAGTTAAGGTTAGGTTCTGAATCTAGTGGTAACATTTTGGTCTCTCCATGACCTTCCTAAGTGGGTGTTGCAATTGAACTCCCATTATAAAAAATGTCCATGTCAAACATTAAGTCCCATATGAGATCCTGGCAAAAGTATCAAGCCAAACTCTGGGGGAGCGTGTTTCAGACCATTTTAAGTCAGATGGTACCCCCTTTGCATGACATGTTATATTGCCCCCTTACATTGGTGGCTACCCCAGTGAACTTGGTTTTTAATGAATAACTTTTGATAGGAAGGTGCTAGAACATTGAAACCAAGTTCCTTCCCACATATTATGATGCTGCTCTTTCCAACGGTACCAGGCTCGACTCTGCACGAGCTTCCATTTCAAATGTTAGGGTTAGGGTTAGGGTTGTGTTAGGGGTAGGTTTAGATTTGAGTGCAAGGTTAGGGTTATGGTTAGGCTCTGAATCTAGAGGTACCAGTTTGTTGTCTCTACGAACTTTCTAAGTGGGTGTTCCCATAGAACTCCCATTATAAAAAATGTCCATATCAAACATTAAGTCCCATATGGGTTCCTGGCAAAAGTATCAAGCCAAACTCTGGGGGAGCGTGTTTCAGACCATTTGAAGTCAGAAGGTAACCTATTTGCATGACATGTTATATTGCCCCCATACATTGGTGGCTGCCCCAGTGCACTTGGTTTTTGAAGAATAACTTTTGATAGGAAGGTGCTAGAGCGTTGAAACCACGTTCCATCCATATAATATGACTATGCTCTTTCCAACGGTACCAGGCTCGACACTGTGCGAACTTTCGTTGCAAATGTTAGGGGTAGGGATAGTGTTTGATTAAGGTTGGGATAGGGTTGGGTTAGGGTTAAGGTTAGGGTTGGGTTAGGGTTAGATTTGAGTTTATTGTTAGAAAGGTCATAGAGACACCAAACTGGTACCACTAGATTCAGAACCTAACCATAACCCTAAGTGGGTGTTGCCATAGAACTCGATTTATAAAAAATGTCGATGTCAAGCATTAAGTCCCATATGGGTTCCTGGGAAAAGTATGATGCCAGACCCTGGGGGAGCATGTTACAGACCATTTGGAGTCAGATGGTACCCTCTTTGCATGACATGTTATATTGCCCCCATACATTGGTGGCTGCCCCAGTGAACTTGGTTTTTGATGAATAACATTTGATAGGAAGGTGCTAGATTGTTGAAACCAAGTTCCATCCAACATAATATGACTATGCCCTTTCCAACAATACCCGGCTCGACTCTGTGCGAGCTTCCATTTCAAATGTTAGGGTTAGGGCTAGGGTTAGAGTTATGGTTGGGGTAGGGTTATGGTTAGGGTTGGGTTAGGGTTAGGTTTAGATTTGAGTTCATGATTAGGTTTAAGGTTATATTCTGAATCCAGTGGTACCAGTTTGGTGTCACTATGACCTTCCTACGTGGGTGTTGCCTTAGAACTCCCATTATAAAAATTGTTGATGTCAAACATTAAGTCCCATATGGGTTCCTGGGAAAAGTATCATTCCAGACCCTGGGGGAGCATGTTTCAGACCATTTGAAGTCAGATGGTATCCTCTTTGCATGACATGTTATATTGCCCCCATACATTGGTGGCTGCCCTGGTGCAATCAGTTTTTGATGAATAACTTTTGATAGGAAGGTGCTAGAGTATTGAAACCAAGTACCATCCCATATATTTTGACCATGCTCTTTCCAACGATACCAGGTTCGACTCTGTGCTAGCTTCCGTTGCCAATGTTAGGGTGAGGGATACGGTTTGATTAAGGTAGGGATAGGGTTGGGTTGGGGTTAGGGTTAGGGTTGGGTTAGGGTTAGGGTTAGATTTGAGTTCATGGTTAGGGTTATGGTTAGGTTCTGAATCTAGTGGTACCAGATTGGTGTCTCTATGACCTTCCTAAGTGGGTGTTGCCATAGAACTCGATTTATAAAAAATGTCCATGTCAAGCATAAAGTCCCATATGGGTTCCTGGGAAAATTATGATGCCAGACCCTGGGGGAGGATGTTACAGACCATTTGGAGTCAGATGGTACCCTCTTTGCATGACATGTTATATTGCCCCCATACATTGGTGACTGCACCGGTGAACATGGTTTTTGATGAATCAATTTTGATAGAAAGGTGCTAGAGTGTTGAAACCAGGTTCAAACCAACATAATATGACTATGCTCGTTCCAACGATACCCGGCTCGACTCTGTGCGAGCTTGCGTGTACCTTCATGCCAAACCCTGGGGGAGCATGTTACAGACCATTTGGAGTCAGATGGTACCCTCTTTGCATGACATGTTATATTGCCCCCATACATTGGTGGCTGCACGGGTGAACATGGTTTTTGATGAATAAATTTTGATAGGAAGTTTCTAGAGTATTGAAACCAAGTTCCATCCCATATATTATGACTCTGCTCTTTCCAACGGTACCAGGCTCGACTCTGCGCGAGCTTCCGTTGCAAATGTTAGGGTTAGGGTTAGGGTGTGAATAAGGTAGGGATAGGGCTAGGGTTAGGGTTAGGGTTAGGGTTGGGTAAGGGTTAGGGTTAGATTTGAGTTCATGGTTAGGTTTATGGTTTGGTTCTGAATCTAGTGGTACCAGTTTGGTGTCTCTACGACCTTCCTAAGTGGGTGTTGCCATAGAACTCCCATTATAAAAAATTTCCATGTAAAACATTAAGTCCCATATGGGCTCCTGGGAAAAGTATCATGCCAGATCCTGGGGGAGCATGTTACAGACCATTTGAAGTCAGATGGTAACCTCTCTGCATGACATGTTATATTGCCCTCATACATTGGTGACTGCCCTGGTGCAATCAGTTTTTGATGAATAACTTTTGATAGGAAGGTGCAAGAGTATTGAAACCAAGTACCATCCCATATATTTTGACTATGCACATTCCAACGATACCAGACCCAACTCTTTGCGAGCTCACGTTGCAAATGATAGGGTTAGGCTTAGGGTTAGGGTTAGTGTTGGGTTAGGGTTAGGTTTAGATTTGAGTTCATGGTTAGAGTTAAGGTTAGGTTCTGAATCTAGTGGTAACATTTTGGTCTCTCCATGACCTTCCTAAGTGGGTGTTGCAATTGAACTCCCATTATAAAAAATGTCCATGTCAAACATTAAGTCCCATATGAGATCCTGGCAAAAGTATCAAGCCAAACTCTGGGGGAGCGTGTTTCAGACCATTTTAAGTCAGATGGTACCCCCTTTGCATGACATGTTATATTGCCCCCTTACATTGGTGGCTACCCCAGTGAACTTGGTTTTTAATGAATAACTTTTGATAGGAAGGTGCTAGAACATTGAAACCAAGTTCCTTCCCACATATTATGATGCTGCTCTTTCCAACGGTACCAGGCTCGACTCTGCGCGAGCTTCCATTTCAAATGTTAGGGTTAGGGTTAGGGTTGTGTTAGGGGTAGGTTTAGATTTGAGTGCAAGGTTAGGGTTATGGTTAGGCTCTGAATCTAGAGGTACCAGTTTGTTGTCTCTACGACCTTTCTAAGTGGGTGTTCCCATAGAACTCCCATTATAAAAAATGTCCATATCAAACATTAAGTCCCATATGGGTTCCTGGCAAAAGTATCAAGCCAAACTCTGGGGGAGCGTGTTTCAGACCATTTGAAGTCAGAAGGTAACCTATTTGCATGACATGTTATATTGCCCCCATACATTGGTGGCTGCCCCAGTGCACTTGGTTTTTGAAGAATAACTTTTGATAGGAAGGTGCTAGAGCGTTGAAACCACGTTCCATCCATATAATATGACTATGCTCTTTCCAACGGTACCAGGCTCGACACTGTGCGAACTTTCGTTGCAAATGTTAGGGGTAGGGATAGTGTTTGATTAAGGTTGGGATAGGGTTGGGTTAGGGTTAAGGTTAGGGTTGGGTTAGGGTTAGATTTGAGTTTATTGTTAGAAAGGTCATAGAGACACCAAACTGGTACCACTAGATTCAGAACCTAACCATAACCCTAAGTGGGTGTTGCCATAGAACTCGATTTATAAAAAATGTCGATGTCAAGCATTAAGTCCCATATGGGTTCCTGGGAAAAGTATGATGCCAGACCCTGGGGGAGCATGTTACAGACCATTTGGAGTCAGATGGTACCCTCTTTGCATGACATGTTATATTGCCCCCATACATTGGTGGCTGCCCCAGTGAACTTGGTTTTTGATGAATAACATTTGATAGGAAGGTGCTAGATTGTTGAAACCAAGTTCCATCCAACATAATATGACTATGCCCTTTCCAACAATACCCGGCTCGACTCTGTGCGAGCTTCCATTTCAAATGTTAGGGTTAGGGCTAGGGTTAGAGTTATGGTTGGGGTAGGGTTATGGTTAGGGTTGGGTTAGGGTTAGGTTTAGATTTGAGTTCATGATTAGGTTTAAGGTTATATTCTGAATCCAGTGGTACCAGTTTGGTGTCACTATGACCTTCCTACGTGGGTGTTGCCTTAGAACTCCCATTATAAAAATTGTTGATGTCAAACATTAAGTCCCATATGGGTTCCTGGGAAAAGTATCATTCCAGACCCTGGGGGAGCATGTTTCAGACCATTTGAAGTCAGATGGTATCCTCTTTGCATGACATGTTATATTGCCCCCATACATTGGTGGCTGCCCTGGTGCAATCAGTTTTTGATGAATAACTTTTGATAGGAAGGTGCTAGAGTATTGAAACCAAGTACCATCCCATATATTTTGACCATGCTCTTTCCAACGATACCAGGTTCGACTCTGTGCTAGCTTCCGTTGCCAATGTTAGGGTGAGGGATACGGTTTGATTAAGGTAGGGATAGGGTTGGGTTGGGGTTAGGGTTAGGGTTGGGTTAGGGTTAGGGTTAGATTTGAGTTCATGGTTAGGGTTATGGTTAGGTTCTGAATCTAGTGGTACCAGATTGGTGTCTCTATGACCTTCCTAAGTGGGTGTTGCCATAGAACTCGATTTATAAAAAATGTCCATGTCAAGCATAAAGTCCCATATGGGTTCCTGGGAAAATTATGATGCCAGACCCTGGGGGAGGATGTTACAGACCATTTGAAGTCAGATGGTAACCTCTCTGCATGACATGTTATATTGCCCTCATACATTGGTGACTGCCCTGGTGCAATCAGTTTTTGATGAATAACTTTTGATAGGAAGGTGCAAGAGTATTGAAACCAAGTACCATCCCATATATTTTGACTATGCACATTCCAACGATACCAGACCCAACTCTTTGCGAGCTCACGTTGCAAATGATAGGGTTAGGCTTAGGGATAGGGTTAGTGTTGGGTTAGGGTTAGGTTTAGATTTGAGTTCATGGTTAGAGTTAAGGTTAGGTTCTGAATCTAGTGGTAACATTTTGGTCTCTCCATGACCTTCCTAAGTGGGTGTTGCAATTGAACTCCCATTATAAAAAATGTCCATGTCAAACATTAAGTCCCATATGAGATCCTGGCAAAAGTATCAAGCCAAACTCTGGGGGAGCGTGTTTCAGACCATTTTAAGTCAGATGGTACCCCCTTTGCATGACATGTTATATTGCCCCCTTACATTGGTGGCTACCCCAGTGAACTTGGTTTTTAATGAATAACTTTTGATAGGAAGGTGCTAGAACATTGAAACCAAGTTCCTTCCCACATATTATGATGCTGCTCTTTCCAACGGTACCAGGCTCGACTCTGCGCGAGCTTCCATTTCAAATGTTAGGGTTAGGGTTAGGGTTGTGTTAGGGGTAGGTTTAGATTTGAGTGCAAGGTTAGGGTTATGGTTAGGCTCTGAATCTAGAGGTACCAGTTTGTTGTCTCTACGACCTTTCTAAGTGGGTGTTCCCATAGAACTCCCATTATAAAAAATGTCCATATCAAACATTAAGTCCCATATGGGTTCCTGGCAAAAGTATCAAGCCAAACTCTGGGGGAGCGTGTTTCAGACCATTTGAAGTCAGAAGGTAACCTATTTGCATGACATGTTATATTGCCCCCATACATTGGTGGCTGCCCCAGTGCACTTGGTTTTTGAAGAATAACTTTTGATAGGAAGGTGCTAGAGCGTTGAAACCACGTTCCATCCATATAATATGACTATGCTCTTTCCAACGGTACCAGGCTCGACACTGTGCGAACTTTCGTTGCAAATGCTAGGGGTAGGGATAGTGTTTGATTAAGGTTGGGATAGGGTTGGGTTAGGGTTAAGGTTAGGGTTGGGTTAGGGTTAGATTTGAGTTTATTGTTAGAAAGGTCATAGAGACACCAAACTGGTACCACTAGATTCAGAACCTAACCATAACCCTAAGTGGGTGTTGCCATAGAACTCGATTTATAAAAAATGTCGATGTCAAGCATTAAGTCCCATATGGGTTCCTGGGAAAAGTATGATGCCAGACCCTGGGGGAGCATGTTACAGACCATTTGGAGTCAGATGGTACCCTCTTTGCATGACATGTTATATTGCCCCCATACATTGGTGGCTGCCCCAGTGAACTTGGTTTTTGATGAATAACATTTGATAGGAAGGTGCTAGATTGTTGAAACCAAGTTCCATCCAACATAATATGACTATGCCCTTTCCAACAATACCCGGCTCGACTCTGTGCGAGCTTCCATTTCAAATGTTAGGGTTAGGGCTAGGGTTAGAGTTATGGTTGGGGTAGGGTTATGGTTAGGGTTGGGTTAGGGTTAGGTTTAGATTTGAGTTCATGATTAGGTTTAAGGTTATATTCTGAATCCAGTGGTACCAGTTTGGTGTCACTATGACCTTCCTACGTGGGTGTTGCCTTAGAACTCCCATTATAAAAATTGTTGATGTCAAACATTAAGTCCCATATGGGTTCCTGGGAAAAGTATCATTCCAGACCCTGGGGGAGCATGTTTCAGACCATTTGAAGTCAGATGGTATCCTCTTTGCATGACATGTTATATTGCCCCCATACATTGGTGGCTGCCCTGGTGCAATCAGTTTTTGATGAATAACTTTTGATAGGAAGGTGCTAGAGTATTGAAACCAAGTACCATCCCATATATTTTGACCATGCTCTTTCCAACGATACCAGGTTCGACTCTGTGCTAGCTTCCGTTGCCAATGTTAGGGTGAGGGATACGGTTTGATTAAGGTAGGGATAGGGTTGGGTTGGGGTTAGGGTTAGGGTTGGGTTAGGGTTAGGGTTAGATTTGAGTTCATGGTTAGGGTTATGGTTAGGTTCTGAATCTAGTGGTACCAGATTGGTGTCTCTATGACCTTCCTAAGTGGGTGTTGCCATAGAACTCGATTTATAAAAAATGTCCATGTCAAGCATAAAGTCCCATATGGGTTCCTGGGAAAATTATGATGCCAGACCCTGGGGGAGGATGTTACAGACCATTTGGAGTCAGATGGTACCCTCTTTGCATGACATGTTATATTGCCCCCATACATTGGTGACTGCACCGGTGAACATGGTTTTTGATGAATCAATTTTGATAGAACGGTGCTAGAGTGTTGAAACCAGGTTCAAACCAACATAATATGACTATGCTCGTTCCAACGATACCCGGCTCGACTCTGTGCGAGCTTGTATCATGCCAAACCCTGGGGGAGCATGTTACAGACCATTTGGAGTCAGATGGTACCCTCTTTGCATGACATGTTATATTGCCCCCATACATTGGTGGCTGCACGGGTGAACATGGTTTTTGATGAATAAATTTTGATAGGAAGTTTCTAGAGTATTGAAACCAAGTTCCATCCCATATATTATGACTCTGCTCTTTCCAACGGTACCAGGCTCGACTCTGCGCGAGCTTCCGTTGCAAATGTTAGGGTTAGGGTTAGGGTGTGAATAAGGTAGGGATAGGGCTAGGGTTAGGGTTAGGGTTAGGGTTGGGTAAGGGTTAGGGTTAGATTTGAGTTCATGGTTAGGTTTATGGTTTGGTTCTGAATCTAGTGGTACCAGTTTGGTGTCTCTACGACCTTCCTAAGTGGGTGTTGCCATAGAACTCCCATTATAAAAAATGTCCATGTAAAAAATTAAGTCCCATATGGATTCCTGGGAAAAGTATCATGCCAGACTCCGGGGGGAGCAAATTACAGACCATTTGAATTCAAGTGGTAACCTCTCTTGCATGACATGTTATATTGCCCCTCATACATTGGTGACTGCCCTGGTGCAATCAGTTTTTGATGAATAACTTTTGATAGGAAGGTGCTAGAGTATTGAAACCAAGTACCATCCCATATATTTTGACTATGCTCTTTCCAACGATACCAGGCTCGACTCTGCGCGAGCTTCCATTTCAAATGTTAGGGTTAGGGTTAGGGTTGTGTTAGGGGTAGGTTTAGATTTGAGTGCAAGGTTAGGGTTATGGTTAGG